>NC_091013.1:35991474-37318974 GCF_041296385.1 Aphelocoma coerulescens
ACTGAAAAGTAACTTTCCGACTTTTTGTTGAAAGTTCTGTCTTCTGAACTTTTCTGCTGTCTATTGTACAAAATTACTGAAAACCTGTTATAATGACACAAAACCTGAAATGTAATACTGATATAGCTGACAGATCTAAGGTATGTTTAAAATAACAGTCTCTCTAAACTTTATTTTAAATTATAAAACCATTTTTTAAAAAAATCGGATGCAGGCCTGTCAACACAATTTATTTTGTTGTTTTTTTCCCTATTTAGATACCTTCATCAATAGTGAACCTTGTGGTTGTCTTCAGCATAATTCAGAATTCTGGAAGCTCTGTCTATGGCTTGGGATTTGCATGGTGCTTTATAAATGGAAAATGACACATGTCTAAGTATCAGTGATCCTGTATTTAGCCTTCCAAAGACAGTCCTTGGTGTCTTCAAAGTGATCATGCTTGTAGATTCGGGACACTCCAAAATTATGTTTGCATCTTAACTTGAGTCAGTGCTCTATGTTTCAGAGGGAAGAAATGCTTGGAGGTGTTGCTTTCAAAAATTAAAATAAAAACCTACAGAGACTCTGGAAAAAAAAAAGAAAAGAATAATCCTCTGTAAATATTTTCCAATTTATATTTAATACATTACTAGTGGACATCATGGAAAAAATGGCTGCTGGGCATGACTTTATACTAAAAGCCTGTGATTCACGGGGTTGTTGGTTGTCTTCTGTGCTGTGCTTAATCACACTGCCCTGATGCTTTAGGGAATGACAGAAGAGACTTTAGCCCAGCAGAAAGAGGGGTTTAGTAGGATCTGTACTGAATGCCAAAGGCAGTCAAGCTTCCTCAAAAATACAGTTTGACCTGGGATCTCTTTAAGACACATGAAACAATACCTTTTTCCTCTTCTGTATCAGATCTTAGCTGAAGTGCCTGCTGTGGTTTTAGGATCCCCACTGCAGGAAGATTTTGGACAAAAAAAGCTCAGTACAGAGAAGTAGGATTAATCTGATTTTTTTTTTTTAAAGAAGGAAACATATGCATTCAGGCTTTTCAGTCTTGAGATGAGAAAACTATGGCAAGATCAGAGCCACAGTGAGGGGAAATTGTTTTGACTGCTGTTTAAGCCCCAAAAGAGCTGTGACACCTCTAAGTGACCATAAAGGAACCCAGGACTCAGCTCCCTGCATACTTGGAAACTGGTGAAGTTACATACAGGGTAGGTATTTCTGAGGACCATGGAAGTGGGAGCAAGAGCTTCACTGAGAAAACCAGTGAATCACAGGCAAAATCTCTCATATTCTAAAGTCCTGCAAAGTTTGTAGAAACCTATTAGATATTGCAAGGAAATTAGCTGTTCTCCAAATCCACTATGGATAAGATACAAAAATGAGTTAAAATTGTCAAAAAAAAGTGTGTTCTGACTGAACATAAACAGAGAAGATTATTTATGTGTAGACTAGCAGATGTCCAGCTAGACAGTAACAAATGTTTTCTAAGCAATAGAATGTACTGCTTAATAGGGATCATGGAATTTTTTTCCAAGAACATTTTTTAAAGGATAATTCAGAGAAAACTCTGTTTTGAATAATGTAGAATTAATAATTGATGTTGCTCTGGGACAGGGAGATAGATTTAATGGCTTGTTTTGATTAGAGTAGGTATTCTATGGTATATACCCTGGGAATCATTCTATTGCTGCAAGGTAAGTGGCAAGAATTGATCTACCATTCTTTCGAAGTATTCTTTATTAAACATATCACTGTATGTTCAAGATATGACAAGCTTTTTACGAAATACTTAGACATACTTTTTGTGTTTTGGTTACTTTCACTGTGTTCAAATTTTTAAATTGAGCTAGATAATGCTATGTAAAGCAAACCACCTATGGTAAGAGTTTTTAAAAACATTCATCCCAATGGTAAATACCATCAACTATTGGTATTGTGGGGGAGCAGTGAGGATGTAATATCAATCCATAATCATAGAATCATCCAGAAAAATAGTGTTTGATTACTCATCCTACACATTTTAAAGCAGGGAATTTACTCCAACACAAGAATTATCACCCCTATATTTTAATAATGTTTTATTTAATATTGTAGTCACACGTACACAAACCTTTTGAAGCAAATTGTAACACATTGTTTGCATGTGGATTCATAGCCCATTCTTTCATTAGCATACTTGGTTTGAAAACACAACAGTTATGCACTCAAATCAACCATATGACCAGATAAAACATTGTTGCAGTTGTTCATTAGACATGCACAGTCCACGCCCTTCTGATATAAACTTGAGGTACTATTGCACAAATTGCACACTTGCTTCTGTTAATAGGCTACCCAAATTTTAACCACAGAAAATCCATATTTGTGCTCAAGTAAAATCAACGCAGACCTGGATGCTACAGAGCTGTTTTGGCTAAACTATCTCTCAGGAGATCAGAAGACTGCTGTGGTTAAAAGATTTGCTGTTATCCAATTTCTCCCATCCACTTACTGTGCGTAGGTACTTCATCTCTGTCAGGATGCAGGTAGTGACCTCAGTGCACTTGCATGCCTGAATCTCCCTTCCATCAGCCTAATGGGAAGGGAAGGGAAGGGAAGGGAAGGGAAGGGAGAAGGGAGAAGGGAGAAGGGAGAAGGGAGAAGGGAGAAGGGAGAAGGGAGAAGGGAGAAGGGAGAAGGGAAGAGAAAAAAGAAAGGAAAAGAAAAAAGAATAGAGAAAAAAAGAAAAGATGAAAAGAAAAGAAAAAAGAAAAGAAAGGAAAGGAAAAGAAAAGGAAAAGAAAATGAGTTACAAGTCTAAGAAAATGGAAAATAGAAGATAATATAGTAAATGAAGCTTCTGACTTGGAAGTGGCAGCTCAGGCATGAATTTTTTCCCTAGAAGTCCTTGAAGTATCAGGTTTCACACATCAGTTAGCAATTTTCCTGCTCTTTCTCAGTAATTACATTATAACTATTACTCTGTTCTTCCCATCCAATAATTGCAAGCACTGCCCATATATGAGCAAACAAATGTTCATCTGTGCTGAACATTTATGAAAAAGATACTCATATTTCACAGATGGGGAAATGGGAAAAATTAAAATACCTCTTAGGATTTTCCATGAAGTTTGTGGAAGAATTGCAAGGGGAATCTGATTTTTCCAATTTTTAGCCTTGCACAATATTTCCTGGCAAAGTTTTTGGCACACTGAGTGAGAAATATTGTCATCATACGAATGGATGGAAATTTCCAAGGAACAAGTTGTTTCTGTCACTATTATACAGAGGTAAATAATTACAGAAGATATACAGCCTCTACATAATTTTAGTCTTATCTTTCTTGATTTTTTTGCTTTACCCCATCATTACTTCTCAAATATATTACTAGACCTGAAGGAGCAATTCTAATATACAGACTAAAAAGGTGAATTAACATGATGAAAACTCTTGTTGCTGTGTTGCTGTGCTCTGACAGATATTCAGCCTGGGGGAAAGAAATTAAATGGCAAACTAAAAAAAAAAAAACTTCCCAGTTTGAGTAAATCACATAGAGAGGAAATAATGCTTCTTGGAGACATAATCTTGGATGCCAATATTGATAAATGGAGAAATCCCAGTGCAGAATTTTTCCTCAACATTTCCACGGCTGGAGGCCTTACTGCTTCTGGATCCTTCTGGTTCCTCCCCAGAAAATCAAAACCTTCATTTATTTGTGGGCCTTTTGCATTTCCCAAGCAAACTCCATGAGTTTCAATGGAGATTTCACTGCTGCTGTCATTATGCTGTAACACTGAAGCTTTTGGAAGTTTCTCTCCAACAGCTGAGGACAAATTGAGCTGATAGGATGACTCTGTGTGCACCTGGCAAGTGGATTGTCAATTTATTAACTACAGAATGCTCAATCCCACAGGCAAAGTTGTCTGTACATATCAATGTACACATTTTCACTCCTATTAACTGTAGTATTTAGGAGGAATTAGTAGCTGTAGTTATTTATTGCTGGCAATAATATCTTATGTTGGAATTTGACTTCTAGCATTCCAAACCAGCAAGCACTGCAGAAGAAAAAATATTCTGACCAAACTAGGATTGCTTGTACAGCCACGTTTTGTTACCTGAGTGCAGCCCTTACAAAAGCTCTGCTCCAAAATTGTGACTGTAGTCATCCCACATGAATGTTAAAAACCAGCAAATAAACATTGCCAGGTGTGTCTGAACCTGCACTGGCAGCACGTGTAAAACACTACTGTAGCATTTGCTGCACAGAGACCTGGAAGAGTTCCTACCCCAGTATCAAAATAAGTAGAAAGCAAGCAGCAGTTTGATTTTTTGGAGCAGTACCATAGGAGTAATGCTTGATAGGAGGTTTATTTTTGAAGTAGAACCGCTATGCTTAATTAAACTTTTGCTTTCAAAATTAAATTCAGATATGAAGTTTTCATTGGAGTATGTTGGAAGGATCATGTTTTGGCCTTTCATTAGGAAAAACATTAATATACTCTTCTATCTTTTTTCCCCTTTCCTGAAAAATACAATGTCTTACCTTTGAGATCATTGATTTAGTATCAATTAGCATGCAAATCAGTCAACAGGCACAAAAGTTACTGGGTAGAAAGGATGGTTTGCAGATGGACTTGTCCACAAGCAGAATGACCATGAATATCCTATTTCCATAGCTAACTGATCTGAAAGTGGCTTAAATTTCAAAGACAGCCTTGTATTATACTCCTCATATTTGTTGTAGAGACGTGTATTTGGGAGAAACGCTGATTTTTTTCTTTACTACACACTTCTGCCAAGATGTAACTACTATTGACAGCAATGTAGAAGATCATCTAAGGATACACTGAGTTAGATGTTAGATCAATACTGGATAAAACAATGCAGAACTCAGGTATTTGCCGCAACATCGATCCTCAAAATTACATAGGGTTTTAAATCCCTAGAAAAATGATGGGAAATTTTAAGGATTGTACATACTGCTGGAAATAGGACCTGAATCCTTGTGGTTTTCTTCCCATTTATACATCTATCTTATGCTAAATTTTGAATAGTTTACAAGTAGCAATGACACATTTGAGTTTTTACACACATAGATCTTATCCACAAATATTTTTTTTGCTGAAGTCACAATTAATGCTTTCTTTTGTAATGACTTTTGTCAGATTTCATGAGTCACCATCATTCAGATCTCTACCACAGTGATGGATGCAGCTGGTCAATCTCTATTACCTGGGAATTCATGGGCTGAATGTAATAAAAAAGATAGCTTTCTCAAGCATTTCTGCAAGTTTTGTGTCTCCTTTGTATCATACTTTCTGAAATAGCTGATTTTTATTTTAAGTTTTCTTGCAGGCTAAGGGCACAGGAACAATCTATTTAACCAGCTGATCTTTTCATGTTACATTAGCAAATAAATTGCTCAATATTTAAATTAGCAAACTACACTTTTTTTTGGAGTCATGGTCAATATGCTTACACAGAACAGCATTAATTGTGTCTGCATTATGTTGGCAGTGTAGTCTGTCTTTGGATGCAAATACCTATCAGCTGTACAATGTGTGATAAAACAAAAGGAGCCTCTAAATTATACACTTTTGAGAATCACAAAGGATCCAAAATCTAGGATTGGGAGCCTATGATCCTTGTGCAATGCCTGAAGAGAGTTGCATGCCTGAGAAGACGTTTGTGGGCTGCTGAGGGAGGACACTCCTAGCAACAAGGCAAAGGGGAAACATTAAGCCTGGGGTATTTCTGAAACTCCATCTTCTCTGGAAATGAGATAGTAGAGGCAAGGCTGCAGATAGATTTCTCTCTTCCCTCAAGCTTGAAACCTGAATGTACATAGAGCTATTAATTCAGACAACAAACTGGAGTTGATTCTTTCTTTTAAAATGAGGTTATTGATGTTTACAGCTTTGAAGAGCAAATGGGAGTCCTAGATTTAATATATCCTCAGCCTTATAAGTATTCCAAGTTGTATCTTCCTGCACTCTATGCTCCACATGGCTTGGGCTGTTGCCAGCATTCTTAACAAAGTATTTTAACCAGGCAGCACAGAATAAGAAATTTAGGAGGCTAAGAAAGAATAACAGGAGAAGTGAATGAAACCTAAATATCAAGCTTTGTAAGGAGTGAACTTTTCAATATGCTAGTGGAATAAGAGTCTTGGGGATCAGATCCCAGGATTCCCCACATTCAGCTCAGGATTAGAGGGGCATCAGCTTCCCCTGATGGGGGGGAAAGTGCCACGTCACTTAGCTCAACAAATGAGGAATGCTCCTGTGAGTAGAAGTTTGATTTGAATACCCAATTCAAATTGTTGCAAATTTGGACATAAAGAGAGTTAGAGGCCTAAAGAAAATTGTAGCTCAAAATTTAGATAACTTTATAATGTTAAACTTTTGTGTTTGTTCTCTTCTGTTTGTTTTCGTGATTTTTTCATATCTGGTCTTCATTCTGTTCAAGTATCTGCTTGTCAGATATTTTAAAGTAGGGGAAAAATATAACCTTGTTTTGGTACCCTGCTATTTGTCCTAATTTTCAACATTCAAATATTGGTTAAAATCATTGAATCCTTGAGTAAAACTATCAAAACAGATGTGATTGATTTCTGCTCTGTATTTCTGTCCTACTTTTGGCTAGGAAAGAGTTAATTTTCCCGCAGTTGCAGTGGGGGGAGAGCAGAGCCTGGAACTGTGGGAGTATGTCTAGGCTGTTATTCTGTACCACCTATATCCTCACTGGAGTGGTGTGGCTTCAGGTGGAAATAAAAGGGAACTGCCACCATTTTTGTTCTTTTTTTTTCCAGGGGAGTGAAGTGGTGAACAGGGTGGCAGGGTGGCAGAATGAAGATGGTCCAGCTTGGAGCATTTGTTTGTCATTGGTTTTTGTTGTCTTGGACTCAGGGAAAAAGCCACCAGCTGCAGTACTGCCTGCCATTTTCTCCTTTGTCTCGGGAAGCCACATGATGCTGGCCTTGGTAACATCAGGGAGGTCGGATTTCCATAAGTATTTTTTGCATGTAATCACACTCTTTTATGCAGTATTCTTATTAGTGTTGTTGCTGTTACTGTTTGTTTTCCTTATCTCATTACTGTTTATTCAGTAAATTGTTAGTTCAACCGACAATCTCTTCCTTGTTGTCCCTTTCCCACCGAAGGGAGTAAGGGAAAGGGAAAAAGCTACTTGGCTCTTAATTTCCAGCTTGTTTTAAACCACAATAATTTCATGTCCTTTTTCTTACCCATATCTACATGTAGGTGTTTTCATTTGTGAACCAAGGTGTTCTACCATTGTGCTACAATTGCTCCATGATACCATAGGAGATGGATTAACTTTTCACTTGATGTTTACACCATTCTCTTTGGTATCCTGAAGTTGTGTGTTCTTTTCCTTTATTCCTTCAGCATAGAAAAACTAAACACTACAGCAAAGACCTCAAAATAGTTTGACAATTATTACTCTGTTGATTCTTCTCTTTATCTCTGTTTTTTTTCAGTATATATTCAATAAATTTATAAAATGGATTTATGGAATTTGTATTTTCTTAACTACTCATCCTTTTCTGGAATGATTTGTGAAGCAAACACTTAAATGAGCCTGTGTGCTCTCTTTTGAAAAGCAGAGAGAAATCCTGAAATAGCTTGGACTCATTAAATAGAGCAGGAAGAATTTAAAACTTAGAAGACTTTATTTTTAAATTTACATAGGTATCAAGAGATGTAGAGAAGCACCATATTGGCAACTAAGATCTCAATGTGACTTTGACAGATTGTTTAGGTACTTATTGTATATTCGGTTTTATTCACAGGTACATAAACAGCCTGCAGCTTTTCTGATTATATGAACATGTGAGGATTCTATGGGGAAGTAAGTCTGGGTGTGGGCAGCATCACCTGTTTTACAGGTCCTGCCTGCGTGTGTGTGATTTCACTCAGTGATGTGAGGTGTCTAAAGACATTTTTGTACTGAATATTGTAAGGAAGTCTTTAACCCAGATTAGTTTTGATGGTGGACTTTGTCACCCCAGAGCTTGGGTAAGTGGTCTCTTTCAGTGTAATACAGGAAACTGGTTGCTAAGGTGCCTGAGACCTATTCAGCTAGATAGATGAATCCGTCCATTAGTGACATTTGAGACACAGTTTGATCATCTCTCATCATCCTCACTTCTCTTTGGGATATGCTACCACACAGTGCATTGAAAGAGAGGCCTTACATAAGATCAGATGGACCTGGAGGATTGAGATGTAACACGCTGAGAGGGAATGATGAAATCTGTGTACCTCATGCAGTATCAAACAATACAGCTGGATACATCTAATATGATGTGACAGTAAATATGGAGAAAGAGTGTAGGAAAATCACTAATTCCACCTGAAATATAGTTGCCTCTGGGAATACATGGAATATCTCAAGTAGTGATTTCTGGAAAAAATTAGATCAAAAAGACGAGGCAGATCAACAATCCCAGAGCAACAATGTATAACCTTGAAGCACAGTAGCAGTTAGTAGACTTTATTATCCAAACTAACCACAGAATAATAACAATGAATGTAAGGTAAAGCAGAGTGGCAAAACACTGTGTCCAGTGTTAGGTCATACAGATGAGTGAGTCAGTATTTGTGATGCTTTTTCTTTCTGCAGAATTTTATTACTCTTTAATGCAAGCCAAAACAGGTATCATCTTAAACAAAGCTATAGTATAATTAAATTAGAATAAAAGGGTTATTTTATCAACATGATGCTTTGTCATGAGAGAAAGCAGTGTTGAATCACAGGTGGCATGCTCCCAAATATATCGAACCAAGAGATCTTGACAGCAGAACAATGTTGTTTATGAAAAAACAAAATCAAGGGAGGTGTGATTAATTATGCCTGTTCTTGGAAGATGTCAGAATTGATTAGCAGATAAATGGATGAATGATTCACCTCCTGCAGGTCAAAGTGATTGCACAAAGCTGAAATTAACATACTTAATACAGGGGTTGCCTCAGCAGTTATCCCACTGCAGGGGAAAGCATGGGAAGGTGGTATCAACTACTAGCAACCCCTCTAGCTTGGCTTGTGCCAGCTCTTGATTTCATGGGACATCAGAGTTCAAGGAACATTATACCAACTATCCTTTGTGCAAAAAGATACAGATAATTTTTTTTTTTTCATTTCATGAATAAATCTATTTTAGGTGATTGCTTTTACATCTTTGTTATTCTTTCTAACCTCAGTCTTTTTCAAAAAGGAAACGGTGCTTAAGTTAATATGAATATGTGGGAAAAAAACTATTTAAATGAAGGAAAAAATGGTCTATTTGGGAAGTTAAACAGTGTATAGATCAGTATATCTGGAGTCTAGTCATTCTAATGTATAGTAAATAGTATATAGTAATGTATAGGAAATGTATTGAATAGTAAGAGTTTTGGAAAAATCTTGGAGGTATGAGAAGGTCTATAAGCATATAGAAAGATCAAGAATTGTACTAATCTTCCAAAAAATGTTACTTCAGTCAACTTTTTAAAGTATTATTAATATACATCATAACTGCTAATTACCAGTCATTATATAAAAACATAATTGGAAAAATACTGCAGTTATTTCTGCTAACTTTCTTTTTACCTATAGAAATGAATATGAGAATTAATCTATATTTCTGGTATACTGACACTTCAACACTCCAACCTGTACATGTATCCTAGATTCCTGAGGAAACTGTAAGAACATGTATTGTGGTAAAATGCTGAAATAGTTTGGTGTTGAACAGCAAGAAAATGGAGAATGGCAGGTAACAATTCTGTATTGAGTTCAGTGTTTTATATATAAAATATGAGACCATGCATTTTGCTGGGAAGATTTAGAGACACAACAAGCAGGCTCCCACTGAGATTAGGTTACCCTGCTGCTCTTGATGGAAAGCCTCTTAGAGCTGCAGGGCTCCTTTGGGCACCAGCTGGAACTGTTTTTGAATGAAGAACACCAGAAAAAAAGGAAATATTTTAATAATGTACAGAAAAAGAGAACTCTGATATTTCCAGATTTTGAATTTTTTGCATTAGCAGTTGAGCAGTGCTCTTAGACTGCAAGAAGAAAGCATCTCTATACACACACACACTTCAAAACCTTGGCTAAAAGCAAGAAAAGTATTGCACTGCCATTAACCTGTGCATGACATTTAGGAGCTTCAGCTTCAGAACAATTTAGTACTGCAGTTTTTAAATAGGGTAGAGTTAAATGGAATTGAAAATAAAACATTTTTTAAAAATTCAAATGAAGCAAAATATGTTTAAAAATTGGTTCTGATTGTAGTCCACATGAAATCTTTATAGACTGACTAGTGGTAACTTTGTTATGAACTGCAGTGGTATAAGTTATTTTTCTCATAGACAAACAAGAATTCTTCTGCTGCATTAAAATAATCCCAAGGTACAACATTCCTGTGTCCTGACACTCTCTAGAGGACAGCTTTATATTTTGTCATTTATCATAGAAACAGTAACAAGACTATCTAACTGCTTTAATTTGCTCTGGTGAAGAAGATTTAAAGCTACTAAAAATACATGTTGCCAGATTTGGTCTCTTTTCTGTGCTTTAAGATTCCTGTATGTTTTAGTGCTATGATTTTCTGAGAAGGGTGTAAGAATATCAACAGGGACATACTTGGTGAACCTATAACATTCTGCATTAAAAAGCCATGCTGTGAACTTTTTTGTCTGATTTTCCTTCCTCATCAGGATAGTGAGCTAGATGTTTGCACAGCAGAAGTCCAGCACATTCATAGCTGTCAGACACAGAGGCAATAGAAATGTCAGCTGGTAACTAAACATCAAGCCTATCATTTTCAATTCTCTTAAAAGAACAGGGCAGAGATTTCAGTGGAACAGAGAACATTTAGGGACATCACAGTAAAGACACAGTCAGCAGTTCAACCAGCTCAAAAAGCAACTCAGTAGCAGTATTTCAAGGATTTTTAAGTTTGTTTTTTTTTCTTTTGCACTTGGAGGAATTGCAGTTTTTTTGGGGGGTGTCTGTTTTCCCTACTTGTTTGGCACATATAGACCTTTTCTCTGGCTCTCACAGCTTTGCAATTCCTTTACAATTAACTTTTCATCTTCAATGAACATTTATCAGAGCAACATTGAAATCCAAAAAGTTTTTTGAAGGGACAAATCCCTAGTGCTGCCTTCATCAGATTGGCAGCCCAGCAGAAACCTGTACTGTAAATTAGTGAGTTTCTTCTCAGGAGCCAATAAAGCACTAAAGATCCTAAAGATTTAAAATTAAGTGAAAAAATAAAACCCACTCTTGAAGAAGTGAAAACAAAATACAGTAGATACCTTCCACCTTATTTTGTCTTGATGCATATGATATTACCTCCAGTCAGGTCTGCTGAGGTACTTACCACTGCAGTAAGTGTTTCTGATTCATGAGCACCAGCATAGGAAACACTCAGAGCTGATTCTACCAGCATAAGCCCATTCACAAAAGGGTCTGATGACTCCATTTTTTAGGACACCTTGCTACAGGTACAGAGTTTTTCTGTAACTTTCCCATCTCACTCCGTGTAATCTGAAGCCATCATTCAGAAATCAAGATTTCATCTTAGCGTTAATAGCTAAAGTGCCTTTCCCCTTCAGTAGCACTGATATCCTTAGTGGCTCTTGTCTACCATTTAACATCAAAGTTGCAGTCAGGCTTTCCCACAAGTTCTATGGGAAGAAAAATTCTTTCCCATGGAAAAAATCTGGAAGAAACCTTTTCATATTGACATTAGAGTTTTGGGGTAGGTTTTTTTGCTTGTTTGTTTGGGTGTTTTTTGGTGTTTTTGGTTGGTTTTGGTTGGTTTGGTTTGGTTTTCTTTTGCTGTGGTTGCATCCTTTTGCCTTTGAGAACTGCAGCAGTTGAGTATAATTGAGTATTCATCCTCTCCTTTGCCTCTTAAACCTGGCAGAATACCTACATGATTAATTTTTAGGTCTCTTTTGAACCCCAGTTTGAAAATAAACAAGCCATAAAAGCCAGAAGTCTTCTACAGTGACTTTGCAATATAGCTAAAAGTATAAGTATCATTTAATTCTATTTATCTGACTAATTAAAGCTGTCTTTTAATGAAATCTGTATTTATATATGCACATATAGATTGTGCCCAAAAATATGAATTATTCTGGCCACATTTTCTTTCCAGATATGATACATGCAATGAGGTACTATTGAGTCCTACTCAGCACTGAATTACTTACTTTCAAAATTCTTGCTTTTAGAGAACGTGTTCCCAGAATTAGCAGCTAAAACCAGTAAGGGACACAGGAACCTAAATTCCAAATAATATATTTTCTTTACTAGTGAGATAACAGCTAAGCAGAAACTCAAACACAAAGATGGCCAGGGCAATAATTGTTTGAGAAGTGGGTTTTTTTTCCTGGTGGTAATTTTTTTTGTTTGCCTGAAGTTGTTTTTTACCTTGATGTTTTGCTGATGGTGCTTCTTGTGAATTGCTTTTTAGTATGAACATTTGCATTTTTTTTGGTAAGATAATTGCAGGCTCTATAACTATACATCTCTGCAGAGCCTGTTGGCTGCAGTTATACCTTGCTTTGGTTTTAAAGAATATTTGAGAAAGTAAAGAAAAATTATCTTAAACATTTCTTGAGAAATTATCTTGAACTTTGGGTCTTCACTTTGTCAGTCTCCAGCAGTGAACACTGCAGAATGGCAGCAGGTTGCAGAATGCAGATAATGCAGAAACCAAATGCACTTTGTCCTATTCTGCTGTAATCCTCTTAAGAGCAAACAGCAGGGCAAAAGAACAATGTAGGTGGCATTATTCCAGACCCTTTTGTCCCCTGCTGGAAGACTGTAATTTTATAATGTATCTCTTATCAATTTAATAAAAGAAATATTTTTTTCTGTCTGAATATAAAACAGTTTTAGTTCTCCCAAACCAATATTTTTATTTTCTTAGTAATACCCCAATTTCCTGGATAGCAGGAAAATCTAACCCAGCCTTTCAGAATTGTTAATGAAGTTCTGTCATTCTATCAAGTGAAGAGGAATCCTCTAAGTCCAGGTGTTAGCTCAGTGCTGGAACTAGCCAGAATTGTACACAAACCCCTTTCTCCTGTGAGCTGGTTAGCTAACATGCTGTTAATGATTGGCTTTTTCTGTGAATCCAGAGGATGGTGAGTGACTGAGAGTTTAAACTTGCTATAAGCTCTGTGTTTCTGCAGACAAATCACAACATAATGCTACTTGCAATTTGATGTCAAAAGAGGTAAGTTCAAAGTTAAACAGGGGCAAATTAATTAGTGCACTGCACTGCTTTTCCACACTGCACCTTTGAAATGCCTACATCAGGTAATAAACGGTGGAGGATGGGAGCCAGCAGCACTAAGAGGACAGAGATTTGGAAGCCAGTCAGGGGGCTGGAACTGGCTGGAAATTCCAGCTTCAAAAAATCTGCCCTTAGATCCATACATAACTGAGGGTGTTTCACTATTACATTGAAACTGAGGAGCATATATAACTACTGGAATAGGGACTTTTGTCCTCTCTGAGCTCCAGAGGAAGAAACCTGCAGCTAATAGGGTGACAGGCTGTCTGCTTTGGGTATCCAGCTGGAAGGGGAAAGGAGGCACTGCTCTTGCACCTGCTAATGGCCTCCTGTGCAGACAATGAAGAGAGAAAGGCAGTTTAGTGTGCTGCTAAGAAATGGCTCAAAACCATTGAAACCATTTTGATCTGTCAAAAGCTCAACAGATCTCTGCTGCATCTTCTGTCTGAATTTCAGCTGATAGCACTGTGCTCTGAAGTCTTTACGTAGCTGGAGCTGGTCTGTCATTTGGAAATTCACTTGTAATTTAAGACTTACAGGCTAGGGAGGCCTCACAAAAGATTTCATGTGAACAGAAGCAGTGAGCACAATGCACCCACTGGCATAATGCAATTATCAGAATTTCAGTGACATTTGAAATAGTGGTTTTAGCACCATCTTGTCACATTTAAGGTTTTCTGTCACAGGTATATGTACCCAAAGAAGCAAGAAAAGCCATTGGAAAAGTCTCATTAAATAAAAAAAAAACCAAACAAAAAAAGGAAAGTTGAAACCACTTTTAGCAGGGTTATATTATATCACCACAATAATTAGGAGCAACAGAAAACTGACAGATTAATGTGACAGCACACTGGAAAGGAAGAAGGCAATTCAGTTGGATCATTGAATCAGTGCTTAGTGCCTCAAATCCCTTATCATTTAAACCAGTGCATAAACTACTTTTGGCATCAGAAGAAAATTTCATGGCAGTTTCTTTAGTAGCAACTAAAAGCTGGACCATCACTGGCTCTTAGCAGAACTCACACAGAAACCACAAAACAAGTTTGTTCAATGATAACTCTAAGAACGCTATGCTAGTAGAATAGCAGAATAATTCAACACCTATTTAGGTTTGGCTGTCAAGTCTTCTTCACCTTCAAAAATTCTGTTTAAACTTGATCACACTACACAGCTCTTTTATTAATATAACTATTATTTTTGCTTGTTTTTCTCAATGATTTTAGCAAAATGACAGCTATGGCAAATACAGAGGTTGGCTATAAAATGTGAAGATGTATCCTTTGTTGCATACATGTCCTTTCTAGAGAAAAATATTACTCTTTCCATTCTACTTCCAATTTTTCCACAGCAGAGGGCCATGCCACTACAGTTCTCAGCTAAAAAGTTTTTGCAGGACTAACTTAGCAGGCAGCAAAGCGTATCTGGAAGCCTCCAGTCCCCTCTGCTTACAAAAGTTTATTAGAATGGACAAGGAGTCACAGTTAGATGCCTATTGCTGCCATTGGAAAGACTGAGACTCGGGTTGGAAGAAAAGGCCCTGTTTCCTACAGACAGGAAATTATTCTTTTCATCTGCATCTTTTCACATTAGAGAAACCAAGAAGCTGCTGCCCATAGCATGTGGTATAATCATACAACCTGTAGTAAGCATTCTCATGCCATTTTTTAAAACTGCAATACATCAGATAACACTATACTCAGACATATTGATCAAGAAGTATTTAACTGGCATGTCTTTACCTAATCACTGCTCAAAAATTGTGAAAACTGCATTGAAAAATTACCTGAAAAAAAGACAGGTTTGCCAATCCCCAGATTTTATTTTGGGTATCAGAATGCTTGTTGCTTTTCTTAAATATCAAGTAGTACAAGACCTTTGAGCACAAGGGTAACTTCTTTTCCCTTTAAATTAAATAATGGCAAGTTATTTGATTTATTTGCAATCAATTCAATCAGCTAGTTGAAGGAAATGGATCGTCATCAAAGTGTGCACTATGGAAATACAGAAAGCAAGGAAAACACTTTCAAAACATTCTTCTGTTTCCAAGTGAACCTTTCAAGGCAGACACTGATTTGACTATTGAAAGTGTTCAGCAGCAGTAATGCATTACTTCCTTTCCCATTTATGCGTGCACACCCTGAGGCTCCTCTGGAGGTACCTATATTGCATGATCGGAATTTGTTCAGACCTCTAGGTTAAATAAAACCTGCTGGTTTTAAGATCAAATGTGCCAACTGCGGTCTAGAGACACTGGACCAAATTAAGAAACAACAAATCTTACTGTGAACGTTGAAAATGGACTTTAACTCAAACAATCTCACAGAAATCTGTATTCCTGTTTTCTGAGCCCAAAAGGGGAACCAGCTTGGAAATGGTGCACCATATACTCCAGAGCTTCTTGTGCTGGTGTCAAAAGCTGTGCAGCCATAACAAAGGATAAAGTTGGGTTTGCGATGGGCCCCAGGTAAAGACAGAGCTTAACCTAGATGGAATGGAAGACTCCTTCACTGGTCCATTATATTTGGGGCATTCGAGCACGGGTTTGGGCCCCTAATTTCCCTGTTAGTTTGCACACCTTGGTCTGGTTTTGAAGGCATATGTATATGTATTCTTATATCTAAAGCCCCTGTTGAACAAATAAAATCAACCTAAGGCAAACACTCTATGGTACTTGAAAAAAACCCAAACTTGAGTATTGTTCAGCTTTTGATTCATTGTGACAGCAAGAAACAAACTTTCATCTTTGTATGCCATTACCAGAACATCTAATTACATGAACAAATGAATTCAGCAATGTCAATGTCAACTAAATACTGTTGAGCATATTCCATGCTACTTCTCCATTACATATAAAAGGATTCAAGCTCTTTGCTAGTTTTCTTCTGCATGCTTTATGGGTTTAGGTACAGAACATGAGTTTATACTAATTTAAACCAGTATTACTTAAAATAGTACAGATTACATGTATAGAAGGGTTTATTTTTGTTTAAAATTACCTCATTTAAATTTGATTCCTAGGCAGCTTCAGCTAAACTGAGAGAAGCCCAGTTTAAAATGATGGGCTTTCAATTGTTCAAAATCATATGTCAAATTGATCACTACTTGTCAGAGACTGAAATATTGTATTTTATGACTTAAACATTTCTTAAAGGACTTTTAAAACTGTATTACAAAAGCTGCAGAGAAGACTACTGCACCCTGAATAGGGCCCTGACTGAGGCCTTACACCGCTCGATGATGAAGATAAGATAAAGTAACAACTCAGGGCTGGGGACATTTCACAAAGCACAGGCTTAATACCTCCAAGGTGGAGACCACAGCCCCAGGGCTATCAGCTGTCCGGCTCACACAGACCCCCTGCACCAAAGGGTGGAGGGAGGAGAGGCTTTGGGTATCTGGGAAAAGCCTCTGGTCAGAGGTGCAGTGCCTGCCCATCCTCCACTGTGCAGAGGAGCCCAGCTGAGGGGTCCTCACCAGGGTGGGGGGAAGCTTATCCACAGCAGAAGGGGTGACATGGCCCATCACAGGGGCCCCCCTCAAAGGAGTCCCCAGACCCTGCACAGAGATGATGCAGCAGACCCTCAGTGTTGCAAGGGACAGTGTGTCAAGCCAGCCCCTGCAAGGGGAGACATGTGGGCATTCCCACCTGGCCCACAGTGTATATTAATCCACGGGATTCTGCACTCTTTGGTGTGTGGTGTGGTGGTGTGTGGCGGCGTGGCCACGGCAGCGACGGGGAACCCTCACCACCAGCAGAGCAGATGGAGGGGAGCAACGAGACATCATTGGGACCCTCGGATGGGTGATCTGCTTCCACCTAACCCCTGTCACCTCTCCCTGTGCCCCCACTCCCCATGCACACTTCTTTTTTCCATTTCTTTCTCTCTTTCTTTTCTCTTCCCTTCTCTTTGCCTCTTTTACTATTAAATAAAATACATCCATTTTTTGGCACCAACATCTAACCTCGTTTGGTTTTAATCTCATTTCTGGGAATATTTTGAACCTTCTAAGTTCTTTCTGGTTTATGCACAGAGACTTAGCTTGCTTTGATTTTCTGAGTTTAAACCGGATCATAACACTACTATTTTTTAGAAAAATAAACACTCAAGGTAGATTTTCCTGTGCCCTACATCTAGCATGGATAATTTAGCTTGATACGTGAAACACTGGCATTCGGTGCTGCCAGTAATTTACAAGAGAATGTTCACTTCGTGTGGCTGTAAATGCCCACTTAAAGTAAAGTTCCATTCCTTTCACCATCTGTGATCAGATTCACAAATCAAAGTCTGTCCTTGCTTACAGCTTAGGGAGTTCTTCTAAAACTGGTCGACAGAGGTCCTAAAGCACAATAAAAATGGTCACAAAGAATTATAGTCAGAGCTACTCTGCTGGTTTGAGTGAAAGATAGCTGTGTATGAGCTAGTATAAGATGCTGTGTCATTTTGGGAGCACAAGCATTGGAACGAGCTGTCCAGGGAAATGGGAGTCACTATCCCTGGAATTGTTCAAGAAATGACTGAGTGAGGCACTTAATGTTATGGTTTAGTTGGCTTGGTGGTGTTCAGTTAAAGGTTAGACTTGATCTTGGAGCTCTTTTCCAGTTTTAATGATTCTGTGATTCTAAAACCACTTTCTTGTGTCTATTTGAAGACACTAATGGATTGAATCTTGTATAAATGCGTTGAATGGTTTGTGTGCATTACAAATGTTTTCTTGGTTCCATTTGTAATGCAAAGAAAATGGTAATATTTTCACATAGTTATAGAAATTTTTAAGTTGTATGGTACCTCTTGAGATCATGTAGTCCAAATTCCCTGGTCAATCAGGATCAGACAGATCCAGCAGTCCTAGAGCTTTTCCAGCCAGGTTCTGAATATCTTCAGGGCTGGTGATGCCACAATCTATCTTGACAGCTTATTCCAGTGTTTGACTGTCTTCACAGGAAAAATTAAATTTATTTGTTCAGATGGAATTTCTTTTTTTTCTCTTGTTCTGTCAGTGGGTAGCACCAGGAAGAGTCTGGCTCCCTTATTATTCCCTCACATCTGGAATTTGCTCACCTTGAGAAGATCTCTCCTGAGACTTCTCTTTTCCAGACTGAAAAGTCCCACCTCTCCAGTTTGTTTAAATGTTTCCTATCCTGTTCCTCCTCCATCAAGGGTAAGTCTTGGTCCAAAACTTGTCTCTGGCCTCAGTGGCATGGCCAGGATCCCTAAAGGCCAGTTTTAATAGTAATGACCTTTTTAACTGGGAGGGAATTTTTCTCTTACAGTTAGGTTGAGGCAGAAATATGTCTGAGGTCTTCCCTCTATCACTGCCAGGAACTGCTTACATGGTTCAGGAACTATATTTAGTCTGCTGCTGTTTAACAGGACCTTGCTGTAGGCTTAGCTCATCAAGAAAGAGAAAGAGGAAGATTCCTGACAGAGCCGCCACTGTCTACTACGGACTATACAGGAACAAGTTTATTATTCCCTTCAGATTTCAGGCTAAGGGCTGATAAAGGCATCCAAGACAGCCTGGGCACCTGATCTGCAGCTGGTGATAGCTACACATACAAGCGATTAAGGAAGGAGTGGTGATCAATGCAGTGGGAATTATTAGTGGGCAGCTTCCAAATGAAGCAAGTTAATAAAAATAGGGTCTAATTAAGTCATGCTCCCTGTGTCTTATCTCTGCCTGCATGCCTGAGGCAATGGCTGTTATTCAGATAACCTCTTTGGAAAGCATGAAAGAAAAGAAAGTAGTTTCTTGCCCCTCTGAGGTAGGAAAATTATTAGAGAAAACTCTTCTGGGAATGTGATTTTTTTATGATTTCTGTGGAAAAAAAATTAAATTCGACATACTTAATATTAAAACTTTCTGGGTATAGAACTGCTGAAGATATGTGAGACTTTGTACTTTGACTGCCAGAATATATGAGGCCACTGTTTCTACATGTTCCAACCAGTTAAAAATATAATCACCATCTCAAGAAACGGTTTCAGTAACTTTTCCAGGGTAAGCTCTTTCCTGAGGGAGTTCACATTGAAGCAGTATTCTCCTGAAGATGGCATGAGAAGTCTCTGGAGCTCTTTCTACCACCACTGTCATTCAAAGGAAAAAAAAAATTCAAGCAGTGGGTACTGCTTTTAGATGGAAGATGGAAATGCTGAAATAAAGACAGACTTTGGTAGGTAGAGTCTGGTCTCCCATGTAATTACTGTGAATTTTATATATTACCCAATAGTAAGAATAATTTAATTTTTATATGGCTGTGGGATATGGTTTCTGATTTTGACAGTAATAATATAATTTATCTTTGGATTTTAATATTTTTGCTAGGAAAAAAAATTGGTGGCTAATTTTTCAGAACTTTTCTTCCTCAGCCATTCAGAAGAAAATGAAATCTGTCCTTTCAAACCTTCTCTTGATTTTATTCTCTTTACCTGGCTCTCTATTGCAAAAATTTTTGAATGGACCACAGGCATAGGTTTGCCCAGCAGGAAGAGGGAAGAGAGAAAAATGGGTGTCTGTCCACTGACACAGTGCACGATCTCCTCTCTACTCCTGTATCCAAAACATCTCCCCCTAGGAGAAGTATTAAAGGGGCTTTGCTATACTGCTCCCAAAACACTTCAGGTTTTATTTTACGATCCTTTATTTCTATTTGTTCTGCTGCATCCATAGTTGAAATACTGTTGAAATTCCCAGAAAAGAAGGAGGGATACTTTTTCTCCTCAGAAAGTATATGCTCTGTGAATAAGGTGGCTGACTGGAGAATTTTTTCTTGAACTTTTCATTATCAAAAAGATGTGGAGAATATGAGATTGTGAAGAATATTAAAATATTTTATTTGTGTCAATGTTAAGATCGACATGCCTCTCTTTTAATTAATTGGAAGGGATTATACTTGTCTTGCTCTGAGATGAGACAATGAATGATACACAAGCATTTCAGCACTCAGTACCAATGGATTGGCCACATAACTAAGAAAATAATTTGGTTATAGAATATGAAGTTTCTGCCAGATCTTTGCCTTTTACAAAGAATGCTCAGGAGCAGCTGTCACAGAAAATTTTAAGCATCAGATTGGCTTAGAAGAAAAAGGTTGAGAGCCAGTGAGTCTAGCAATGTCTTGGAGGGAGTTGAAATCTAGGAAAAGAATCGCTTCATGGATGGAAATCAAGATGGCCTATTACTCTGTTGTGTGTTGTGTGACTGAGAACAAGATTCTGTAAGTGACATGAACAAGCAAATATCCCAAAACAAAATTTAAATTTAATTTATAGTTTCAGGGCTTCCTATGATTATGTATAGTTCTAGGGTTTCCCATGAAATAGTTAAATCCTTTATTTTTTTCTTCTAACTGTTCCGCTATGGCTTTGTAATGTGCCACAGCTCCTACAGGGCTGTAGGAAAATATCTGTGCAACTTCCACAACAAAAAATTTGTGTTTGAAAGATCTTATCTGATGAGAAATTTTGACTTCTGACAGTCTTTAGGATGTGACTATAGAAAACTCTAACGCACATTTATCACAAGTGTTTGCAAGTCTGTGTGAGTTTGTGTTGTTACTCAACAGCAAACTTTCTGTACTGTATCATCACTGAATAGCAGGTTTGGAGGCTCTGCTGCTCCATCTTATATCCAAATTTTAAAAATCCCCTTACTAGTGGTCTCTCTCTCTACTTCTCTGCTATGAGTGAAGTGTGTCACTCCATCCACAACATCTACCCAGTTTGAGCTCATTTAACTTGAACATAGTCAAGTGGCTTCTGCACAATTGTATTAGTATCCCACTGATGCGTATAAAAGGATTGAGAATTATACCTTCAGTTGATTTCTTCCTTGTCAAGCATTTCTAATTTACCACTTGTCCTGTTTTTAATCAGATTTGAGTTTCTGTCAGGCTGAGATGCATTCTGTGTTTAATTAAGCAAATTGTTGATTAAAGCCTCTGATATCATTAAAATTATTTGCTCCTTATTTTCTATTCTTTTTAACTCTGTTATTAAAGAATTATGCTGAATTTGGAATGATGAGGCTGACAGCGATATTGGTAACAGTCTAACTCTTTATTGTATTATTTGTACAACCCATATTACACTAATACAATACAGTCTTTATTACACTAGTTCAATCCCTTCTTCTAGGGCATAATCATAAGGGATCCATATACTCCCTTTAATGTTCTAACTCTCAAACCTTTCAAACACAAAGTAAATTTAGAAAAAGAAAAAAGAAAAAAGAAAAAAGAAAAAAGAAAAAAGAAAAAAGAAAAAAGAAAAAAGAAAAAAGAAAAAAGAAAAAAGAAAAAAGAAAAAAGAAAAAAGAAAAAAAGAAAAAAGAAAAAAAAAGAAGTGGTTTTGTTGCGATCAGTGTCCACAAAAAAGTGTATCTTCCTTTCTCATTGTATTGCAAAAGATAAAATGGCTAATCTGATACACTTTATCTCAGTTAAGTGCAGTCTAACTGATTATGTATGAGTGCCATGTAATTCTTACTTGTGGTAAAAGTTATTTCCACCCATCCTACCTTTGCCCATCAACTAGATTGGGACCTTAAATGAAAATGAATGTTATCCTAAATTTAACTAGAACTGACTTTCCCATGTTCCTACTGCAGGCAACTGTAAAGTACCATCTATTTTCTAAAGTTATAAAAAAAACCTTGACATTAAAATATTAAAAATCAAAAAAGCAATTCCCCAAGCCCCCAGTCTACTGCTAGTTTTGCTGTTCTACTTGCCATTGATGTTTCCTATTTCTTTCAGTGATTTCAAATATTCACTAGGCATATGGCAAAGTTAGATTCCCTCACTTTTCATTTAATCTTCTTCTGTAGTCAAACAGTTCTTTTTTTACAGCAGTGATTACCTCCTGCTGTATGCACAGAGAGCAGCACTGTCCTACACTTCCCTAGGCTATTATAAGGAGCTTTTATTTGCCCTTCATGTGATAGTATCTCAGTTCCTTTGCTCTTTCTCTGTTTGCTCTAGCATGATCTCATGTGTTCTGAGTACAGGTGATAGGGATTTTATTCACCCTCCTACATGAGCTTTTTACGATGACATTAATAGTTCCCCATCTTCACAGTACCAGATCAATTGATACATTCTTGACTTGGTTTTTAGCATTACACTGTTCTGTTGAATCACAGTCATCCCATGATTACCTAATGCCACAGAATACCATTCTCCTTTCTCACTTCCAATGGATAAATTCCACTTCAGAGCAGAAATTCTCAGTATTGAGTGGATGACCTTTCATTTTATTCTCTTAAGTAGCATTTTTAGAATATACAGCATTAAGAACAGTGTTTTCCTTATTTTGAATCTTCCGATTCTCTGCAATATGAAGGCTGTCACTCAGCTTTCCATCACTGCCAGCTGTCCTCAGGAGACTTCCACTCCTCGTCCTAGAGTTCCACATTTAGTGGAATTTGAAAGTGACCTCTAGTTCTATCAGGAGCTCTGCTGATAAACTCTACATACTCAGATTATATATTTAAACATACTCATTTTTGTCTCTCTCCTTCCCTCTCCCCGCCTCAATGAATCAGTCTCTTCTCCATCTGACAGAATTTTATTAATCCCTACCTTCTTCAGCTGCACTAATAAAATGTCTTACACGACATCCCATCAGATGATTTGTAGTAATCCAGAGGTTGAATCAGTTGCATCTCATCTGTCTGAAAATTTATATAACTCTTCATGTGAACAATAAATAAAAGTAAGATTTGTTTAAACAAATGTCCAAATGATATCAAAGAATTGCATATTAATGCAACTCCTCCAAACCAGAACACACAACTGTTCATGTCTTTTTAAGTCTTTGATAAAAAAAAAAGGTTCTGCTGCCAAAATCCTTCATTCTTCAATTTGTTGAATACATTGAAGTAGAGCTGAAAGGGGGGAAAAGGATCATTCCTCTTTGTGTCATATTTTGATGTTTGGAAAACTGTTCTTACTCTGGCTTAGATCAAAATCCAGTAATGCTCACATTTGCTTGGGAATAGTATGGGGTTTTGGTGCTAGGAATATCCACCTGTCTGCCTGTCCTTCTGCTCCTGGAAGACCTGGAACACGTGGTCATGGCACCCAGCAGGTGCTTTATTGATGAGCCACAGAGATGAGCTGGCAGGACATCAAGAAAAGTTTCAAAGCTTGTCTGGTGGCAGATTTCCAATGGGATTTCATCACAATTGAACTATTTTAGCACAAAATTTGCATTCATAGGAAGTACAAAAATTGCAAAAAATAAAATATTTTTCTGAATTTTCTGACCAGCTTTAATGTTACTTATTCTTGCTGTGGGAGAAAGCAGATAATCTCTGTGTGTGACACAGATTGTGAACTATTTACTGTGTTGGGACTTGCTCTAAACACACTTCTGGTGTCTCCAGTTGAGGTCTTGAGCGCATTAAGGACCTACCTGTCCCTGCCCAGCTTCCCTGTGGCTTCACCCCCACCCTGCCCACAGCCCAGGACCCCATGACAGCCCCCCAGGGCCATCCGTCCCTGTGTCATTGGTCCCGAAGCAGGGCTGGTCCCCTGCTCCCCAAAGCCTTGTCCAGCCCAGACATGGGGACACATAACAAAATACCTCCGCTGCTTCCAGGTGAAGTTGATGCTACATTGCCTGATCGATGCTTTGATGAGAAAGGCTTTTAACCAGCCTGGTTTTCTGGCTGGGTCATAGCCCTTTCTGCTATTGAGGGTATACTGAGGTGTCAGAGCTGGCAGCAAGTCTTATATGGGTAGTAAGGTCCATATTTATCAGAACTCTCACTGTAGGCAAGAAGGAAATGGGTTTAGTGAAGCAAAGTGCCTTGCCAGGGTCACAGGAGGAAGCCACTAGGTCCTCACAAAATTCAAACTTTTCTCCCAAATTGCAGTCTTAAAACACATTTTACATTATAGCATGCTCTGGATTTATATGGTTTGACGTAAATGAATTAATTTGGTTTGGAACTCTGGTCATAAGGCAAAATTGAGGGCATAAAGTATTTACACTGTAGCTCTATGAATATTTTGTATTTTGATAAACCTAAAGAATTGGCCCAGGATTTAACCATATCAAAATTATTTCTTGTTATTAGCTGGTATAAAGCCATAGCTGGCAATGAACTAGGATTATTGACTCCATGTAAGTGTCTGGAATAAAGTCTACTTGCAAATTTGAGAAGAACTATAAATACAATATTCAGTGTTTATAAAAACTTCATGCTATGGAGTTGATCCATCTAAAAAATAGTAACCTAGGTAGCTTTTTGACAAAATTAAAAGATTTTTTTCTTCAGTTCACATCACTTTTCCAGTTCAATTTCGTGTGATGAAATTTATGAGCTGGAACACTGGGATGAGGAGGAAGACAGAAATTTCAGTGTGTTGAAAACCAGGCCAGAATATAAGACAAGAATGTGAGTATTTAAGCTCACTGCCTGCAGAAAGGACATAAACTGATGAATAACTAAGTAGGTTAAGTGTAGCTTTCTTTTATTTCTCATGTTTACAAACATTTCTAAATGTGTTACCTATTTCTGTTTGCCTTTAAATTAAGCTGATGGTGACTCAAAAGTATATCTCCAACACAGAAGACAATCTGCTGCCTTTTTGTGGCAGTTCCTTTAGCTGGAACTCTAGAATATTTTTACCCAGCTTGGATCTCCAATGTATTGCTTTGTAGTAACATAAAAACTGTGCTTTCAAGGCTTCAGTAATCCATTTGAGAATCTAAGAAACCAAGATGATGAAGTGTCATTTCTCAGATGTTCCATTTAATATTACAGTTATTTAGGAAATGCACATTAACAACAATTATAGCCCAGAATGTAAAGTTTCTAAACTGAAAGTTGCAAACAAAACAGTATTCAGGGCTTTGCCCCAGCTTCAAATCCAACTCACATTTCAGGATATTGATGTTTCCTTGTGCAAATAATTTTAGATGCACAGTTACAAAAATATTTTTTATCCTACCTAATAAACGTGGTACTTAAAGCTTATGCTCCAAGGCACAAACAAGTCATTAAGCCACAGGAGGTGGGAAGAAATGTGTCCTATCAGCAATTTATCCTGTATTTCTTGATACTGGAACTTCTTGGTCCATTTTAAATCATCTGGTGCTAACCAGAGTGAGACAAGATACTGAGTAAAACAGGCTAATGGTCTGATCCAACCTGGCAGTTTTTGTAAAGCTAAATCACAAACGGAGGTGGCTTTATCTTATAGATAACAATGGCAATTACATGCTTGTTAGTACATTTTGACCTAGTTTTCCCTTGATTTATGCAGAAGGTGACAACTAAAGCTAATCTATGACAAGTATTGTTAAAGCACAACTATTGTGGAGTTCTAGAATCATTTAAGAGCAAACACTTTTGTTTCTGCTGTCTCCAAATATCTTTGGAAGCCTCTATACATGTGTAAATTTTCTTTTGTCTTTGTATCTTCCAAAGTATGGCAACACTAATGGCATTTGGGTTCTGTATATTGTCACAGAATATATAATGACTGTTTATTGTCCTGTCTGCCTCTCTAATGTATTTATAAACTCAAATAACTGCTGTATTGGAAATTATAACATATCTTAGAAATTGTGACTTTGAATGAACTAAAGCATGGTATTCTTTTTTTCTGCTATTCTTTTTTCTAATACCTGTTCATTCCCCCCCTCCCCTTCCCCCCCCCCTTCACTCTGGAATATATCCCTTTCACCCTAATTTGGTTATCTTAAAAAAAGTGAATGAAGACTTTAAGAGTTGGCTTCCTGATATTACTTGCTAGCAGGACTGTGAGGTCTGAAATATTTGTTGAACCAACCTTTCTGTGCTTTTATTCAGTCTTTTTGATCAGCTGGTATGACCTGCAGAGATGCTATGTTACTCCAGTGATTTGCTGTCTTTGCAGTCCTGAAACATAAGGAAGTCAATAATATTAAATAAACTGATTGTGTTCACCTCCTGTATATTTCAAGTGCTTCCTGTCTTCATGAAATAGGTTTCTCTTAAAATGTAAGCTCTCCTGGCTATAAACTGTGATGTTTTATGGCTTAAAAAGTCCTGGATACATTTATTTGTCTTTAACAAAAAACCAGCTTGGCAATGTGTTTGGTGGCTAACCCTGCAGTGCATGGAGAGAGGCAGGCACTGCCGGCTGGGACACACCAGTCCAGAGCAATGTGCAGCTCTGCTCAAGGAGGCTGGTGGGGACTGCAGAAGAGGCAAATTGCATTTTGCTTCTCTGTTGACTTCAGCCCCCACCTGGGACTGAATGGAGAGATTTGCATTATTCTTCAGTGCTTAGCCTGGTCACTAGAGTTCCTCTGTAAGACAAGGAGGGCTAGGGCATGTGCTTATTTCAAAAAAAGCTACCAGTGAAGATGATATTTGAATGGGATGAGTTTACCCATCTTTGGAGGTGAGAGGGCTGGGTTCAAAGCCTTCTTTTGCTTAAGGAGGTGTATTTCACACTTAACTGAAGTTTCTTTAACCACCAGCTGTTCTGGGTTGACCTTTTTTTGAACTTCTTTCATTTTGCTAAAAACCATAAAAGATTCATTGCCTCAGAGACATGGATAAAAGAGGAATGCCTGGATCACAGAGCAGTGCTCAGAAAACTCAGGTAGAAGAAAGCACAGCAGAACCTCTAAATCAAAATTTAAAAAATCAGAATATTAAAGCTCTGTCTACTTTAGTATTTTTGTTTTGGGCTGCAATGTAATACTGAGACAAATCCCTTGGTTGCCCCTAACAGTGGTTTGGCTCACAAAAAGGTTTAGGTACAAAAAAATGAGACTCCTTTCAGGGATAATGACCTTAGAAACTTTGCTTCAGGTGCTCACCAAATGTGGTCTAGCCTCTAATGGGAAAATAATGTTCCCAAGCAAAGACTGCTTCTCCCAGTGGATTGAAATCAGTGTGGTGGGGTGCCAGGTCCAGGAAACTCAATAGCTTGAATTAACCCCCCAAATTGCATTTATTAGAGATGTAGAATTCTCAGCAACTGCCTTGATCTTCTACTCCTCTTGTGCTGAAGTTTGTATCAGCAGAGAAATAAATTTAGATGATATTGGATCATAAATGAAAAGTTAGATTTTTGAAATAGATGGAAGAAAGAATTCAGCCATGAGAATGGATGCTGCCTAGACACCCCTAATATTAGACTAATTTTAGAGCAATATGTCGAAAACATTTGTTGAGACAGAAGCTATTGAACCGAGAGGCAATGGGAAACAAGAAAAGTTTTAGGTATCATTAACTCATTTTAATGTAATTTTCTTTAGTTTAGTTGGTTATTGAACTAACAGCCCTGAATACAAGATAACACATAGCTTTTCACTGAAGATATATAGGCTACGTGTACGCTCTTATGTTCCAGCTACTGAAAGTACTGCTAATAGAATTTCTGAATGCCTTCAGACCCTTCCTTTTGATATGTACACTGTCATCTGGGGAAACCACACTAATGTATTTTTTAAAGTGCCTGAACGGCCACTTGTAAATTGTTTCTGTTGTTAAATGTAGTTCTGTATTAACATGCAAATAAATTATTTAATAGGATATATTTCAGTAAAATTGCTATTTTTCTTTAACAATTGCTGTTTTACATTTTTAGATACTCTCTTAAGAAAAAAAATCCAACCATTTAAAATAACACAGAAAAGTAGATCTTGGACTAAACCCTATCAGTTGTTAAATGGAACTGCTTTTCAGTTACAGTGAAATGAAAGTCCATCTACTGATAAAAACAGTAGTATTAAAAGTATTGTACTGTATTTTAGAACACTCTAAATCAGATAGTGTAATCTAAAACTGCATCCCTAATCACCTGCTTTATCTCCTACTTTTGGCATGGTTTCAGCAGTTAATAAGAGAAGAGATATTTAAAGTAGAAACAATGCCTAGAAATTCATAGTTTCTTGGAAATCTGGGTTAATTATAATGGAATTCATACAACTCAAATATCTGATCGTCTCAGAGAATAGTTGACATATTTAGTTGATAAAGGCTTTGGGAGAGGTGTGTTCAGCAACACACTGCAGCAATATTTCCCAGGGTGATTAGAGACTTGACAGAGGGTTTCAGAGGCTTGGGTTAACAATATTTTCAGACAAAACCAACCAGTTTAATCCAGTAAGGAGAATTGCAGCTCCCTATTTGAAAGCAGTTCTTGACTCAGAAGTGCCTTGCTCCCAAAATGACATCCAGAATCTAAAGTTAGATGCATGGGAGGAAGAAACACTAAAAGAGATCAGAAATGCAGTACTTAGCAGAGCACGCCCTAAACCTGGCTGATAGAAAATGTTGGGAACTTCCCAAAATTTTGCCACAGGCCAGAAATAAGCCCTTGTCTCAGGGCAACAGGCAGACATCTCTGTCTAAGCACAAGGAACATAAAATTATATTTTCTAAAGCATGTGTAACTTGACCTTTTATATTCATGCAGTAGAGTGGGCAGGCATCTTTCACGTGAGGGCAATGTAGCAGTTCCTCAGGCAGCACTAAATCTGCCTGTGCTAACAGGATGCAGCTTTGAAGGGGAGCACAGTGCACATGCAAAGGCACGGGATCCTTTTGGCTGTACTAAGGAGCTGAGTGTACTGTGTACAGCAGATTGCAACATTCAGAGGTTGAAACATTACAGTCACAATATATGTGGAAGAATCATTAGCTAAAATTTGTCACAAAAATGTGCATATCTACTTTTACAAGCCGGCTTTTACAATTAGTACATTTAATATATCTTGTGATCAACAATGACGTTTGGCATTCAGCTTCTGGGAAGTGCAAATTGCCAAATTCTGGACCAATTACTTTTAGTAAGGAACAACAAATACAGTCGTAGGTCTTGTAGGAATGTGAATTAAATCCTAGGAGAGGAATTGCCACCAGCTAGCCATGTCATCAAGTAGGAAATGTAATGAATACTTATATGCTATTTTAGAAATCTTTCATGTGTGGTCACATCTGGCCACAGCTGCTAGTAAGCCAAACAGCATCCAGACATGAAGTGTCAGATACTTCAGATCAAAGAAAAATATGCCAAACAGTTCAGATGCACACCATATCGCCCTATTTCTATCTAAACTTCCATGAGCTTAAAGAAGATTGAAATAAATAGGAAAGTTTTCCTTCTGCCACAGCAGCTGAACAATAAAATAACAGGGGATTTTTCTGTGTTAGTAAAAATTACCTTTTGCGTCATGGTGATATTTGAAAGCCACATCTCTCTGTGTTAGATAATAGTCCTACCATTCAGTAAAATCACTTCTGCTCTGAAAATCTCACAATGTAAGTGAACAAGCAGAGCTGATACATAAAACAAAAGGTGGGGAAGGACAAGAAAGGAAGAGACATGGGAAAGTAATACAATAACATTCAACATCACTCTGTTATAAAGAAATAGACTCATATCTCTTGTATCTCTGGTTGGGCTAGGACATAACTGATAAAGAAAGACATTTCTAGGTGGCAAGGCTACTGTTCAGATGGCAAGATACTGGCCTGGTTTCAGAATTCAAGAATCATCACACTACATGTAGGTTTCTTTCCTGTAGGACTTTCCGTTAAGAAATCTATGGTTAAAATAGAAATAAAATGTTAGCATGTTGTAAAATCTGGCTAGTTAGCTGATTCAGGTTAGTGTTCAGCAGCTTTTCTCTTAGAAAAATCATGTGGTTTGAACAAGTCACAGATAGACCTAGCAGAGGAATCTGGGGTATTCTTAGTTAGAAATTTGCATTACAAGTGGGCTATTGATAAATGACAGGAGACAGGAGGTGTCTCTGTTAAAGGTAATGTAATGATTAGTATGCATTATGAAAATCTGCAAGTTCAATTTTGGAAGCAAAGAGGTCTGGACAATTTTTCTTCATGATTAGCTAAAATAAATCTCGGTATGAGAAACTTTAGTAGATCATCCATTCTTATAAGATGCCCTTTAGGTTGTGCTTAGATACTGGAACTGTATAATCCAAGCCATTTATAATAAATTAATATAATATATATATTCCTTCAGATAAACTAGTTCTTGAAAATTTCTCACAGTTGTTCATATTTTTAATCTGAAATGAATGAGGCTGGTTTGACTGTCTGAGAAAACTGCAAAAACTTCTCCTATGTTAGTCACCCTGACTGCCTAGAATGCACTGGTTTTCCTGCTTCTGAAGCCCTCCAGCCAGCCACTGGAAAAGAGTAAGCACAAAATTTGCACTACAATGTGGTGTGCTTGAATGTTAAATAATAAGCATATGAATTAATTCAGATATAGTAATTCCACATTTATTGCAACTGCAGTTACCAAGATCCCTTTTATCCCCTTTTGTTCTGGTCATCAAGACACTGAGGACTCCTTCCCAGTGGGCAACCCTGATTTCTTTAGACTTTCAGACTGTTTTGTCATAGCATCCATGGGTACATCTTTACAAAGAACCTAACCTATATTTTCTTAGTGTCACTCTTCAGTAAGGTTGTTTGATCACAGCTCCATCACCACCTCTCTCTTTATAAATGTAATACTGTCATCTTGCTTTTCTTGGAATCTGGGCAAGATTAGCCTCTTTAGAAGATTAGACCCATTTAAAGTTACCCACTACTGGCCTAATCTTTAAAAATAAATCATTTTGGAACGAAACTGTCTTTACATTGCCTTATGTAAATTTTTCTCCTATCTTATAGATATATATCTTGAATACCAGGTACAAAGAGGAATATAAAACTCTAGCATATCATCTCTCTTTCCTAATTCTGGGAATGGATCCTTTTGAATTTAGTTCCCAAAATGTTTCAGTGAGAAAAAATCCAAATGAACAAGTTCAATACTTGCTTTATTCCACTTGTTTCTCTCAAAACCTTTCATTGAGTTTTATATCAGTGCATAAACATTTTTATTCACTCAGATTTTTTTTCAGAAATAAAAAGTTAAAAAAGTTGCAATTCCTTATCTTAGAGAATTTGTGCAAATGAATAAATTAGTGGATTTGTACAAGTAGCAAGTTATGCTGGTATTTTCTAACTTATTTTGTTTCTACTGCTTTTGCTTTAGTAATGCTCTTCTAATATAGATTTTTAATGTGCAATATATTTTATTATTTCTTCTTCTTTTCCGTAATATTTATTCAGCTGCAGTCTGCAAACTGGCTTTGTGTGCTTTTGTGTCTTTAAATATTTGCTCTCATAGGAAGACTCCTACCTGTACATTTCTGGTGATAATTCTAATGAGGTACCCCAGCCTTCAGGGCACAGTTCTGTCAGCAGGTGCTCCATACAAAGCAATGTTCAAGCTTACAGGTTATTTTCACAATAGTCTAATTTTCTGGAATGATTCAGCTTGCAGTGGGGGAAATACTGGCAGAGGGCCCAGAGAACTTAAGCATCTCTTTCTTCAGAACTAATATTTACAAGTAAAATACCACATGCTTTATAATAGAAATAAAAAGTTAACATTACCAATACTGGTGGCATTCTATTGGCAGTATTTTCATGGTGGTCAATTTTCCTCGTTAAAAAAACCCAAAAAAACCCAGCAATGAAAGCCCACTTCTCACCCTCAAAAGTTCAAGTTGTTCTTAGACTTGTGATTACACAAACAGAGGTGTTTAACATCAATTTTAAGCTTGCAAGATTTGCTTTCAGGTCTGTCTTTTCACTCTATTTTTTAGTTACAAAACAAGAAATAGACCTGACATTATTCACTCTTTTGACTTATGTGATGGCTATGCACAGTGGCCACCCATTAAACAAAGGCCCCTTTAGGTGCTTGTGGCAACATGTATACTATATAAAAACACCATGTAGTGCATATATGTCATAAATTTTTTTACTTATGAGGAGAAGTTCTTAAAATACCATAAGAAAGAAACACATTATTAATTCATTCGGTATTAAAAATCCTTCATAATTACAGTATTGTTTGCAAAATAAAGTAGGAATTAAAAATCTATAATTAGAGATTTTGAATTTTAAACAGAAATTTAAAGAGAATGCTATATATCCTCTTTCCAAGCTTCCCTATTACAAGTTCATGTTTATACTATGAGAGATTGTAAAATTTAAGTTGCAAATAAAAATCAAAGCAAAATAGCCTGATTTAAGACGTCATTATGCCAAACACAATTTAGTCAAAATTAAGCAACCTTCCTTTAATCAATTTTTTTTTTTTAATTTTTCCAATTTTTCTCAAATAACAGGTATGACCATCTAAAGTTTACAGCAGAGATCACAAATTTTTATCATCTCTGTATGCTGGTCCTTAGAATAATTGCAGCCAGGAGTCCAAAAATGAATTCTGTAAACGATCTTTGCAGAAAAGTGTTTTTAAATGATCTTGCAGCAGTTAAGTGTATCAATCATCAGTCTACTTTTTGACAGTGTTCTCCCTGGTAAAATCAATATTAAGTCACACAGGTAGTACACTGTGAGAGATTTCCATTTTGTATCCACTGCCAGGGGTTACTGCCAGGGAGCAGCCACGGTGCTGCCCTGTGAGGACAGGGGAGCCAGGATACAGGAGCTGCAGGCAGTGGTGGGGAGGCAGACAGGACCAGTGAGACCATCAATCACAGAACACTTCACATTGGAAAGGACCTTCAAAGGTCATCTAGTCCAATGCATTTGCAATAAACAGGGACATCTTCCATTAGATCAGTTTGCTCAGAGCCCTGTCCAACTTCACCTTGAATATTTTCAGGAATGGGGCATCTATAACCTCTCTGGGCAACATATTTCAGTGTTTTACCATCTCATTGTAAAAAAATTTGTCCTTAAATCTCGTATAAGTCAACCTTCTTTCAGTTTAACCATTAATCCTTGTCCTATCACAAAAGGCCTTACTGTAACATTGTAGAAACATGTAGAAAGTGGTTGTACCTACGTGATAGAGCCGATCTTACTTTGATTTTGACATCAGCTGCATGCCAGACACCCCAGTGAGGAGCCGAATTCAAGCTGGCATACCCATAGTGGATTTGAAGGGAAGGTGGTGTCCTGCCGGCAAGTCAGGTGCATGCAGGTTCCATCTGCACAAACAGCATTTGTTCCAGGGGCCACAGGCAAGGAAAGCCAGACCTCAGAGTGTCAGTCAAACTGAGATGTGAGAGCACTCATCCTGTCCAGGGGTTACTGGCACCTATCAGGTAACTTCGGGAAGCTTATGGTTGAACAAATAATTAAACGTACTTCCCTTATGCTTCAAAATTCCCTTATACTTAAAAGACGCAGCAGAAGATCTGATAGTAAAAGAAGACAGCACAATGAATAAGAAAACAGCAGATGGTCAACTGCATTAAAAATTTGGACCAACAAGACTAAATATTTGAAACTAGGTGATAAACATCTCCATTGACAAAGTAAAAGTTAATTGGTTACAGTAATTTACTGTGAAAGGGGGACATTGATGATGAATGTTATCAAACTGGAATGTTTCAAACATGAATCCTGAATAGGATATTCCCAATAGGTTAAATATAAATTCTTTATCATGTCTCTTCATTTAGTAGACAAGATCTTTCACTGGTTCATTTGAAGAAGGTCATTTAAAGTCAGTAAATGTATTTGGAAAGGCCAGATGAGAACACAATCCATTGTCTTTTTCTTCCATTGTATGTATTCAGGAACTGATCCAGATAAAGATATCTAGACAATATAGTAATAGATACAATTGCTGTTTACAGCTTGTAACTTATCATTGCAGAGTGTCTGTATTGAAGATTCTTGAATTAATCATGTTTTTTCACGTCTTTCATGAGATTTTAAATTTTTTTTTAATTGTATGTGTTTGTGAAGACTGTATGAATATCTACTGTTTATGAAATGTATTTATAACAACAGAAATGTATTTATAACAACTTCTTTAAAAAGCTTTTTCAAGTTCAAAATTTTCTCTGAAACCATATTTTGCATGAAGAGCAATGGTGATTAAGAATTCTCTTTGAAGTTGAACACTTGTGGAAAAACAAATGAAACATTTTATGCACTTTTCTCTCTGCTTTCAGCTAGCCAAAAGTAAAGAATTTGCAGATGGTTTTGAAGAAGGTGGGAGGGAAGGAATCATTTATCTCATTTAGAAATAAAATTGTGCCATAATGGTGAGATTTTAATGATGGATTTTGTTTTGAAATACAACAGAAATAAATATTCAGTGCATGAGAACCCCTAGGTTTCAGGAAATTTGATGTGAGACAGTTTGAAATCAACAGTCAAGATAAAGAGCTGCTGCCTGGGAATGAAATAGATATTTATTGCAATGCTTGTCCTGGGGGAGATTAGGGTGCTGTAACCACAAGAACAGAAGCATGCCACTCAATGGCACAACATATAATTTATTTACACAGAATATTGGCTAATGACTTCTGTGCTCAGATCCCAGTTCTGAAATGTCTGTTCCTTGGCACAAGCACACTTCACAGTCATGCTAACACAAGTCCTGGGTTTCTCTTTGACTTTGGTGCAGCTTGGACACCATAGTGGACCTGAGGAAAGAGGATGCACACCAACCAAATCCTGTCTCGCACCCCCAGCCTCTGACTGTAGCTGCACTTAGGCCCAGACTGATACAAGGTGCCAGACACCCAGGTACCAAGTGACTCCTGAGAGTCAGCTGTTTTCACTCTTTACTGATGTTTAGAACCATATTGGCAGAATAAGCTGCAAAAGGCTTTGCTACTTATGTAGCCACAAGCTGATGTCTGCAATTTTCTCCACACCCATCAGCAATCACAATTCATTACCTGTGTTACCACCACCTTCCAGTCTCCTGCTGCAAACCAGTTCTGGAGATACCAAGCTGCTAATAGCTTGTCTCTTTCCTTATTTCTTTCCTGCACATACCTAAACCACTAGAGCAAGACAGATCAGCCCAGCCCAAGTCTCATTTAGCAGTGCTCTTGGATGGGCATCCCCATGACCTTTACCCATGCATCTCTGTTCTGTGAGCACACACAAGTACCACCTACACGAGCTGTGCTTTCAGATGGGCTTTATCCTTCCAAAGTTAAATATGTCTGCTACCAACACACCTTTTTCTCCTGAAGACAGTATTCCCTATCAGTTATATGCATAATTTAAAAAGCTATTTAAAGGAAAGACATACCCTGGTCCCTTATAAAAAAGCATGACAGTCTAGCAGGTCGTCTAAAGCTGCCTAGCAATTTTACTGGTGCTATTTTAGCATTTCCTTTGAAATTGCTTCAGACAAATAAGATCACATTTAGGTACTTTGTGAATTTTGGTTTTGGGTGATGTATTATGAGAAGAGGATAAATGGCTTTCAAGTTTCAGACATAAGACGAAACATTCTGATTTGTAGCATAGGTAGTCATTATATCTGCTAGGTTTTCTGAGGATTTTTGTGAAAATAGTTTCAACTGCAGCCAGCCCGACACTTCATAACAAAACAAGAAGATTGATTTTAGTGATCTGAAAACAGAGGGGTAATTATATTCTCATTTTCATGTTCATGATGTGCACAATTCTCCTATCAAACTTTAATGGTTGTTGCAAGTGCAAAAACATATGCAAGAACATAGAGAAAACGCCACAAAGCTGTTAGCTTTGAAACTCATTGTCAGATAGCAAATATTATCGCTATAAATCTTAACTTTCACAGCCAGTGAGAGCTGCAGGCTAGACTAGAGAAAAAGACCGGCATGGAATTGTAGCTGTGCATTAAAGCAACACACTGTACATTGCTGAAATATGTATTGTGATTAAATTAATATTGAACAGTGAATTTTATAACCTTTCCTGATTTTCTTTTTCCCAGGCAAAAATCAACACTTTTCTAACTGCAGTATCCTTCACAATTCATTTTCTGTAGTGTCAAAAGAGGTGTATTAAACACTCTGGGAAAAAACACACTCTGATACGGTGGCAGCAGGGTGCATATGGTTTCATAACAACATTAAAAGCTCATCTTTCCTACTCTCTCTTTCCAGGAGTTGCTGTGGGAAGGGTGACACAGAAGTGAGAGTGCAATCCCTGCGGTCTGTTCTCAGAGAGTTGTGAAAAAAGACGGAGTGGAGGAGTGCAGGGTATACTAAGTAACATCTGTTCCTAAATGGATGCAATAACATCCAACCTGCTTAGCACAAACAGAAACATGTCAAGTTAAATAGGGTAGCAGCGGGACTCTAGGTACAGCATGTGGAAGTCATGAAAATAAGCAAGTGGATCACTGATGTTTGTGACACCAGTCAGCTGCATAAAGAGGCTGGTGCATTCCCAGTGACATGCCCATTTATTAAAAACACCAGGAAATGTGGAATACCAGCCATTTGAAAAAATGCAGAAAAGAAGCATGTGTTTGTAAGAAAACTAGAGGGCAGGTAAAGTGTTTTCCCTTGGATTTTGACCCAATCAAAATTTTAAGGGTAAAGCTGGACAGTTAAAAACATGAAAATAAGATGAGTGCAAATTTTACAACCAGAGAGCTGGACTAGAATTTGAAGGGGTAATCAGAGAGAAACCCTTCAGGCATGCCATTGCCCATATGAGTGCTCCATGCTAAATCCTCCCTGCTGGAAACATCTCAAACACATCTTCTGTTTCAGCCTTTAATTGCAAGTTTTCATTTTCCCAAATCAAGCTGTTCTAGAAGAAAAAAAAAAAAAAATTATATATATATGATTTTTGTGTCTTCCTGGAGACACTACAGAGACACGTAACATGTTGGATAATTAAATCTTTTTACACCAGTAGAAAAACAGACAACTAGGACAGAAAAAAGAAAATTCACCAGTTCTTTTAAGAAAGGATAAGACTGCCTCTATCAGAAATTAGATGAGGGTTTGGGAGTTAGTTTTATACTTCCCTGCAGGGGGAAATAGTTTTATACTGCTTTTCCACCAAGTGCATTAAACATAAGTTCATCTAGTTTTTCAGTCGTTCTTCACTCAGTGCTACACACTGAGAAAAATTTGACTCACTCTACTCTGGTAGTGCTTTTAGTGAGTTGCTATGAAAAACAGCATGGCATTTTAACCTAACAGCATGAGAGCAAATACAGTCATGCATCTCCACTGGAAACAATATAAAATAGGAAGTAGATAATATTACCAATGCTATATGCATGATACTGCCAGCATCCTGTGCCATTAACCAAGTGCTTGTAAACATTACAAAATAGAGAACACTAACACACAGATTTTGCTTTTTAAGGTTTGATTCTGTGGAGCCCCTGTGCCTGGCAGCAAACTCTGCAACATCCAAACTAATAGATGCCAGCTTGTTTTGATTTGCTCTTTGGTTTACAGCTGGATATTGCTAAGTGGGTGCAGACTATCAGGTTTATTACTTTGGCTCCTTATTTATTTTCTTTATTTGTTTGCATGCACAGAGAATAAACAATTCTCTATTTGGCTGTCAGTAAATCTTTGGGCTGGAGTGTATGGTGTGACAGTCCTTAGTCTGAATTAATTAAGAGACAAGATCTGATCAAAGAGTGGCTTGTAGAAGAAGGGGAATAAGTTTGCTGTTAAGAGACTGGCTATGAGAATAGTCCTGGTAATGCAGGATGGCTTTCTGTGTATAAGAGGGATGGAAAGGGCAGGTAGGGAAAAGCAAACTAGCCAAAGCATCTTTTTCAAAGTTCTTTATAAAACAAACTCCATGCTTTATTGTGAGGAGGGAAACTGGGGAGAAGTATCCTTAAGCATTGCAGTTAGTATAAAGTGTCTGATCTCATTTTGAAATAATATCTTATAATTTTAAATTTCTTAAGAACAGTTTTGACATTAAAGTCATCTTGAAACTATTTTTGTTCTGAAAAATTCTTTTGGCTAAATGCAGAGAGTAGCTTTCTTTGGGTTTGAGGATAAAAATATGAGACAGAGAAAAAAAAGAGAAAAAAAAACATATGGAAGTGGCATATCTTTGAATAAATCCAGAGGGGTGACAGTAAAAATTAACCTATATTTGCAAAGTTTTTCTAAGAGGTAACAGACTCTCTCACTAATGTAAAATTGCATCTGTCTGGAAAGACTGGATTGTATTCTGGATTACTGGTTGATTAGACAGGAGTGCAGGTGGTGTTCTGCTCAATTCCTTCAGTAGCAGGGATGAGTGCTGAATGGAACAGGAAAACACATGTTATAAATAAGTGGCTTAAGGACTGGTGATATCTGGACAATTTTGGTTTTTTTTGTTCATAGGGCAATTTTTATGGCACCAGACCTGCTAAGGTCAGATGGGCTTCATATATTTAGCAAGGGCAAAAGGATTCTAGTCCATGAGTTGGCAGGGCTGATTTAAAGGGCTTAAACTAGGTTTGAATGGGGAAGGGGATGAAACCAGGCTTTCCAGAGAGGAGCCTGTGGGCGGTAGGCCAGAGTTGGGGTTGAAATCAGCAGCCCAGCTGAAGCGCATGTGCAGGGGTAACAAAACAAGAGGAGCTGGAAGCCATTGTGCAGAAGGAAAGCTGTGACATTGTCGCCAACACAGAAATGTGGTGCGTGACTGGAGCACTGCAATGGATGGCTACAACCTCATCAGAACAGGTGAGGGAGAAGAGATGAAGGGGTGGCTCTTTATGTTAGGGAGTCTCTTGACACTACAGAACTTGCCGATGATAAGGTTGAATGCCTATGGGGAAGGGCAAACAAGGCCAGCATCCTGGTGGGAGTCTGCTATAGACCACCCAGCCAGGATGAAGAGGTGGATGAATTATTCTATAAGAAGCTGGAGGATGTTTCAAGATCACCAGCCCTTGGTCTTGTAGGAGACTTTAACCTGCCAGACATCTGCTGGCAGCTCAGCACAGTGGAGAAGAGGCAGTCTAAGAAGTTCCTTGAGTGTATGGAGTACAGCTTCTTGTCACAGCTGGTGAGTGAGCTGACCAGGGCTGGGGCTCCACTAGATCTGCTGTTTACAAATAGAGAAGGACTGGTGGGAGATGTGGTAGTTGGAGGCTGGAGCACAGTGACCATGAAATACTAGAGTTCTCAGTATCTCGTGAAACAAGCATGAACATGAACAAAATTTCTGCTTTAGTCCTCCAGAAGGAGGACTTTAGCCTCTTCTGGATGCTGTGTGTCCAGAGAAGGGCAACAAAGGTGGTGAAGGGTCTGGAACCCAAGTATTACAAGTAGTGGCTGAGAGAGCTGGGATTGTTTAGCCTGGAGAAAAGGAGCTTCAGGGGTGACCTTATCACTCTCTACAACCACCTGAAAGGAGGCTGTAGCCTGGTGAGGGTTGGTGTCCAGAGGCAGGAAAAGAGGACATAGTCTTAAGCTGCACCAGGAAAAGTTTAGGTTGGACATTAGGAAGAATTTCTTCACAGAAAAGAAGATTGGGCATTGGAATGGTCTACCTAGGGAGGTGGTGGAGTCCCTGGAGATGTTTAAGAGAAGACTGGACATGGCACTCAGTGCCATGGTCTAGTTGACATGGTGGTGTTAGGTCATAAGTTGGACTTGATGATCTCAGAGGTCTTTTCCAATCTAGTTCAATCCGTGATTCTGTAAACCAAATTACTCTGACACTGCTCATGGTATCTACAAGAACCTTAAACCTTATTCTGAAAAAAGAATAGAAAGTGGTTCACAGTCAGTGTCAGGCCTTCTCAAATACAGGTGATTAAAGTCTGAACTCCATTGGCAAGGTTTTCTCAAAATGAGTACAGTAGGCTTCATCTTGCATAGTTTTCAACTTCCACAGCATAGATAGCTCTGAATGAGCCAGGTTCACCTCACTTTATAGACAGTGCAGAGAGAGAATTACAACTCCTCCAACCCTGCTATAAAACCATGAAATGATTACGTGAACTGTTAAAAAAAATCACTTCTTCCTCCCCGGTTCCTTACAGAATTAATGGTGAGGTGTAGACATTTACATTAGACATATACATGCTGTTTAATGAATCCTCCTGTGACATTTCTGAGATATCTCAAAGCAGTGTCAGTTTTCTCTATGTTCTAGACAGTGTCAGGAGTAGCCACAGTCCATCACTGCTTTGGTGAAGGGCTACTGAGCCTCACTGGCCAGCAGAGGTGGAGGCACATTACTTGATTTGCCTGAACACATTGTTATAAAGCTTACCCAGCTGACCCTGGTAGACCCAGAATAGAATAAAATTTTTGAGACAGAGCAGTATCTCTTTAAATATTTCGTAAACCTGCTACTGATTATTACCAGAGCTCATGTTTAAGGAGACTCCAAGCTCCAACTGGTTTAGAGGTGATTAGGCCTTGTCTTTTGCATATTTTCAATAATCATTGTCATTCTGATCTCAGCATGAGTCTCATATTAAGTTTGCTTAAGGAGTAAAAAATATTAACACCTCCAATGTTTGCACTAACCCCCCTCCATCTTCAAGTGACTTGACAGCAGTACATCTCTCAAGTTTAGTCCCTGGCCTGGGAACAACACTATGATATGGATGACAAATTTTCTTACCTGTATAAAAAGAATTACTTTTCATCAATAAATCCTTTGGGTTCAATAGAAGGATAAATTTTGTTGATACTCTTTATAACTGTATAGGATTCAGAAGTGGAAGCTAGTCTCTGGAATTGCTCTGGCTTCACCTCCGAAGAGTTTATACTATTATACTTGTTAGCTTTCTTTCCAGGTCTTAAATTTTTTCCATGCTGTATAGCACTATATTTAAGGATGCTGAAAGAAAATCCCACAGGTTAGGACAAATAAAACCATTCTTTGGAAGGTACAAGGATGGCAAGGATTCTTCAAACTTGCCTGAAGAATGGACAGTTGGGACAAGCTCATCAACAAAACTCTTGGCAGCATGGTCATATGTAGAGCTGATGGGAAGAGAGCAAAGGAAACTGCTGCTGTAAGAAAGAATAGGCTGAACACAGCAGCAGCAGCATGAAAATTTGCTTGCTGATAATGATGTAGATAATGTGTTACAATAAAGAAGAATGAAGGACACAGAAGAACAAAAAGCTGACTGACAAATAGTATACAATCTCTTTATCAGAGACCAGTAAGGTGAAAGCAGAGATCCTTGAATGGAGCTTTCAAGAGCATTTTAGAAAAAGCTTTTCAAGGCATTATTTTTGCCAGAAAGGCAAATGACAGCTTCATTTGTTACCCTAAATGCTAAGATGCCTCTAAACGCAAAATGTCTTTTTTTCTACTGAGAAGGGAAACATCTGATTTGTGAGATACATGTGAGATACATGTCTTCATTTTACAAATTACTTTTTGAAATTAATTAATTTTAAAAAGTCATGGGAATTGTACATAAATTAATAATGTTTATTTATTTTAATTTACTAGTTAACCTTTGATTTTTATACAAACTATGTTAAATGCAAATATGGTTAAATTATGGTGGTGATGATGATGATGTTAAATATTCCTGTACTGTAACAGCTACTGAGAAGAAATTAACTGTATCTAGCTGAAACCAGGGCACCTATTTTGACAGATGTGATCATTGATCAGGTTTCATAGTTGCATTAAATATTCCTCTGCCTTACTACCCTTACAAATAGATATTTCGTAAAATTTTCTAAAAATATATCTCCCTTTCTGCAAATCAGGTGATTACATAACTAAAATACAATAATTATTCACCTTTTTCACAGTAATATAATATTCTATTGCATATATTGTATATATAATTTTAAACTGGAGTAAACTTCTTGTTTTACATTTCAGAATTAAGAAGTTTGAATGAATAGAGGTTAATATTGAGAAGTCCTTGAAAAGTAAAGTCAAAGCACAACACAGAAGAGGTTTTTTCTTTTTTTTCTTTTTTTTAAAGTGAAAGTGACTACATTTGTAGGATTATCACACAGACACAGGACTGCATGATGTTAAGTGAAAAAGAGGCATGCAATTTTTTCAGTAAAAAGCAAGTTTTACTAGTTAATGCTGGAAGCTCATCTTCTGAATCATATTACCAGTTCAGCTGCAAAATGCTTGACTGTAAACACTTCAGTAACAAATTACAGAATTAGCACACTAAAATTGGTCTTGACACAGCCCATCCAAGATAATTCACAATTCAATGTTGAAGGAAAAGAATCCTTCAATACTATATACAAATAGTAATAATAATAAAAAAAACAAAACCAGAAAAAATATTGACTTTTAACAAACACAATGGTGTGGTAAAATACAGGAGAACAGGGGAAATAAGCAAATTTTTAACCCATGTTGATGAACCAGGTATGGTTAGAACACTGCTAAGCAATGTTGATTCAATTTTTTTTTTGAGACCTGTTAGAACAGTTCATTGACAGATCAGACCATTGATCGGGTTTCATTTTCTAAACTATATCTTGCTTATTAAAAATTAGGCAGATTACTGAGAAATATTAGTGGTCCATCTATTTTTACAATATTTTAATAAGTACCAGGAAATACCTAGTACATTTCCTTACATTCTTCTCTAAGCAAATCCAATTCACTTTTAAATCTTTTTCCTGGGTTATGCTTTTAAAACCTTGTTTTTCTGTTGTTCTTTCAATTTTTTCCAAATTGTTGGTATCTTTCTTAGTGTGGTATCTAAAGTGGAGAGTTGTTTTCCATCTTAGGCATGCCATGCATGGAGCAATGCAAAATAATTGCCTTCCATAAGATAACAATGACACGTAATTACGGGGTTTTTTACTTAGCAAAGTGGCCATTGAATTTGTGGTAGCCTGTTAACCCCCTGATTCTGCGATGCCATGCTCCCCCTGTTCCCTTGCCCTAGCCTTGGCCACTCCCTTGGTTTCTCCCTACTGGCTCCTGTACCCCAACCCCTGAGCCCTTCACAAAACCACCCCGCAAACAGACCACAAGGTCTCTCTCTCTGCCTCAGAGGGCACCGGGGCAAGATGTGAATAAAGCCATCTTACCACCCTCATGGGAGACCCTTCTCTACCTCCTTCATCGCCACTGCATTGTAACGCTGCTGGCTGCTGGAGCCACATCGAGGGGCTGTCCGAAATGGGCTCCGGGATGCAACTTGTCGCACGGCCCTAGGAAACCCTCGCTGTGCTCACAGGGAGCAGCAGCCTGCTAGGCAGAGTCTAGCAGTTACAAGAGGTTTTTTCACTTAGCAAAGTGGCCATTGGATTTTTTTGAGTCATCTATGGTTTACCTGCTGCCTGGTAGAATATTCTCTGCCTTCCTTGTTTTTCTGTCTTTGTAAAAGCTTTCCTAAGTTTGTGTCCCTTACTCTTATTTCTTTCAGTCCTTTGTTTTTCTCTGTTATATCTCTGTATGGGTATAAATTTTCTGTGGGATTTGGTCTTAGAGACAAGGAAAGGTTGCATACCAATCTTAGATTTTGTAGCAGTAATGGCATATAATTTTCCCTCTTTTCTCTGTATTGAAATAGTTTGTTCATTTGACTTAATAGTGACATTTTTCAAAACTAAGCTTTTCCTGAACTTTTTCTTTCCCTGCCTGGGGTCTATTGTAACAATTCTCTATGCTGAAATTTGCATTCGTTTGAACATTTTTATTGTTCCACTGCTCACACTTGTTCCCCACCTTAAAATCACAAACTATTGCTTTGTGATCAGTTTTATCCATTATGGTTTTCTAAATTGTGAGTTAATGCCTTCTTATTCAAAATGTACTGTAAAAGAGTTGCTCTTAATTGTTGCTTCCAAGTTTTTCAAACCTATTTTTTTTCAAATACATACTTCTGTATATTTTTTCAAAAAATATGGTGGTAAAGTTGTCCATTACTATGTTTTGTTTCACCTGGAAATTCATAAAAAGCTCATTTCAGCTACAACTTTTCATTATTTTTTATTAATTATCTATATCAAGCTTGTTTTATTTTAGTTTTTTTTCAACCACATGCTTTCAGCAGATACTTCTCTCAATTCTTCTTAAACATCAAAAAGACTTAGAGGGTAAAGGTTGTTCAACAAATGCTGAAACAAGAAAAAGTAGATGATGCACTAATCTGTATAACCCTCTTCATTTTTCTTTTAAGTAAAACTTTATTCCAGGTATTCCCAAACAATCCTGTACCTTTCCCCAGAAGATCCAGAAGTTACCAAAGCAGAAGGCAGAGTTGGTTGTGCAAACTTCTTTCTCTTAGCTACATTTGTCAGTGAAGGGTATGTACCATGTATATAAAACACTCCAAAGCAAGAAATGTTCTTTCATATTGAAAAGGGTGTAGAGGAAATCACTAGCTGAAAAAATCCACGCATTCAAAGGTTGTCTCTTTTCAGTAATTGCCTGTTGCAGTTCAGGAAAAATGGTCTTTGTAGAGGGCAGGAGAGGATTCAGAACCTTCAGCTCCAGACCATCTTTCTGCATTAGCAGAACATCTCAGGGAAGGTAACAATTCTGAGATCAGGTCTGCTTTGTGAATGTGTTTATTCTTGAGTTGTTTTGGATTTTTTTTGTTGTTGTTGTTTGTTTGTGGTTGGTGGTTTGGGTTGGGTTTTTTTGGGAAATCATTTCCAGTCCTCTTGTGACACTTTTGGTCAAGTAGCACATCCCTATTCTCACTGTAGTATAACATCACCTCCAGTAAAGTCTAAGGTTTGTGGCATTCATGCCATCTACTTCCTTGCTTTAATATTATTAACTTTAAAATAGACAGTCTTTTCTCTTCATAGAAACATCCACATTTTATCAGCCCAAAAGTTCATCTGGTCCAATATCTTTGCTGTAACAGTGGCAAGTATCATGTGCTTGTATAAAACGTTTAAATAAAAGGAATCTACTAAATATGCTTCCTGTACCAGTTTGGACAAATTTGGAAATATATCCTCTGAGAGAATGCAGGTTACAACCATCCCTCCCCCACCAGGTTCAGGAAAAATAAATTTTCCTCAAAGGAAAGTGAAAGCGATAAAAACTATTTATTTAACAAACACACAGGGAAAGGACAACAATGCTAAATAATACAACCTCTCTCTCTGCTGAGAGAAGCCTGGGAAAATGTCAGAGTCCTTCCGTAGCTAGCCTCTCCCCTCCTCCTCGGAGCTGGGATGGGGTGGGCCCTCCTCCAGGGCCTCCCCCTTGGTAGAAAAAGTCCTGATGTGTTCTGATGTTGAAACAGTCCAGCAGAGAAAAAGGGAAAAAATTGAAGTCCCAGGAAAACAAAAGTTCAACTCTCTCTCTCCCTCTAGAGAAAAAGGGCTGAAAGCTGGCTGAAGAGCAAGCAGGGTGCTTCCCTCTGCTCTCGCTCCACAGAAGAATGCAGAGGAGTCTGTGTGTCCTTGAAACACTGCTTTGAAAGTTCTCTGGGTTATTTTCCTCTCCCCCTCTCAGGCTCAGTTTAAAAGCATAGAAAGGCACAAAGTTAATTTCTGGGCATAGAACAGCGATATGGGATACAACATTATAAAGTCACCCCAAGACACTTCCTTTAAATGCCTTACTGACTTCCAGCAACCAACAGTTTATGGATTCCTGCTGACTATTCCTAATTGCATTAGACACTATATCTATATCATTCCTGCCAGTCTGTGAATTCCAATGCAATCATGTGAAATAGTGTGAAAATGGGAGGATCATTCACTGAGGTGCTTTACTGCATATAGCATGATATCACGTAGGAATTAGGTTTAACCATGTAAATGGCTCTTTTCTTGGTTGCTGTATAATGCAACAATACAAACATAGGCAAGAATACCTCACCTACTTCATAACAAGAAAATAGTAATCAATGGAAATGGCAAATCAAAAGAGGATTAAAGATAAAAAGCATCTTTTTTAGTTTTAGCTGTATATATCTATATATATATAGATTAAATACCTTTATCATTGATGTATACTTTACGGTTTCAGCCAAAAATTACTGTAAAGCTAAGAAGTTACAGTATAACTTCTTATATATTTATATATATTTATCTATGTAACTAAATTTGAGACTCTTATGTGAAAGATTCTTTGAGGTTCTGAGCACAGTCTGTCAAGTAAATATTTTAAAAATCACGAAGCACCCTAATACCATAGAGATGGGAGAATGCAATTACTTTGGTTCTGGTGTACTGTCTCCTGCCAAACTGATGTAGCTTTGCTGGTTTAGATTGTAAACTACAAGGTCTTCTGGAAAAAGTTACCAAAAAGCCCCCAAGCAAAGATAAGAAAGAACAACAAATGCAACTGGAAAGAATGGAAACTGAGAATTAAGCAGCTAGGCCAGATTAGCTGGTGCTGAGCATTCTTGACTCCCATTACAGACATCCAGTTCCTAATGAGTTTACACCCTATTTTAAATACTTTGCTATGGAAGTGTTCATCACTAGATAATCTCATTCTTGTAATGACTGCCAATACAGCCATTATGCTAATGAGACAGCTAGAAATGAAAGGAGATAAAAGGAAAAAATGATAGCTAAAATCCAAAGCAGTTTTAATGCTTCTAGTTTTAGTTTAATTACGTTTTTCCAAAGAATTATGACAGAATTAGGAAGAAAGGAGAGTAAATATTGCAGATTAAAGAAGAAAACTTTCTAGTACTCATGTGAATTCTCATTTATGTTTTCATACTAAACTTAAGTAGGGCTTCCATCCTGAAGGATCTCTCTGAGAGACGTATTTTGACTTCAGATTACTTTGGTAAACTAAATGCCACTATGATGGTTAATAGGGAAAATAAAATGCTATGGCTAAGAGAAACCTTAGGAATTGAACTGTCAGCACAAGAAACAGAAAAAGATAGAGTGAAACAGAGTTCAAATTATTTCCTTCAAAGATAAGATTAAATGATGAAAGAGATTAAAATAGTGAAGTATGATTAAACATAGACAAAAGTGAAAAGATTAGTTTGGTTCTAAGATGTGTACCTGGCCTGTTTTTACAGTTAAATACTTCAGAGAAAATCTTCATGAATCCTTTGGACACTAAGACAAAGTCCATCCAACCTTGAAACTAGGTTGGGAGAATCACTGCTGGTTTTTATTTTATGTTACAAAGAAAAGATTATAGTGACTTGAGAGTAATCTCATGTTAATTAGAGTTTCTTTGTTATCAGGAATGCTGTTATCCATCATAATTAGGATTATCAGCTGCTGTTTCACTTCCTGCAAGAGCCTGCATTACCTCAAGAAGAGTGAGGCAGAGGGAGTTTGAAGTGCACTTTGACCTCATTCTGACAACTGGTTCTACTGGGAAGTCTGACTTGGGAAGGTTTCTTCCTTTAAGAAAGATTTTGCCCTGAAGAGAGACCACTCCAGAACCTGATTCTTGTTTGTTAACTTCCCTTCCAGCAACTTTTCAAGACTCAAAATTGTATGTTGACTTCTAACATGATTTTTTTTTTAATGACAACTTTCCAGGTGGTGATGACTAGTCCTGAGTCATATTCCCATGTTGTTTTTCATTCCATGACTTCAACCATTTTCAACATCCTAGCCTGTCACATTCAGAAAAGTTGGAAAGTTTTAGAATAGTTCTCAAGAGTAATTCATTGATTCATGATGACTGCACAGAGCCATAAAAGTAAAATGCTGGTAATAAATAAAACTTGCAAATTGATGAAAAGCATGAAAATTGATAAAATAAACATAGGCAAGTAGGAAGGTCGTAAAAATGCACCATTAAATTATTCTAGGTGAACTTAAATGGAAAGTTGTAGGCAGTTGCTGCATTACAGAGCTCCCCAGTGAATCAGTTTTGGTTTCTCTCTCATGTTACTGTCCTGAACAAGGTAAAGGTGCACCAGGGCAGTGATAAATGTGGGGGAAAATAAAAGAAAAAAGAAATAAAGAAAAATATCTTGAAAAAAACTTGGCAAAACACTAGAGTACTGTATGTCAAAGACATCCAAACAAGGTAAAACTGAAACAAAGTGTTAGAAGATGTAGTCTATGTTATCATTGTGCATTTCATCAAAATCTGGTTGTTTTTCATAAACAGGTTTAGGTTAATGATATGCAGAATATACGTCGATAGTATTACATAAATTGCATAGCAGAAAATGTGTAATTCTAGTGAGTCTCACCAGTATGAGAATTAGGGTAGCTCGTAAGAGAAAAGGGGACAGTTTTCAGGAGTATAAGTACTTGTTAGCAAGGAAATTATCTGATTTTTTCATCTGTTTGAGATAGCACAGGAAATAAAAACCTTAAATTGCAGCAAGAAACTGTTGTAGAGTAGGAGGAGATAAGACAAAAAAACTGATCCAGAACTTTTTTTGCAATAAATACATTGAACTGCTCTTCTCAGGGGTAGTACAGAGTCTCTACTCTTGGAAGTCTCCAAAAACTGCTTAGATAAAAGTAATTTAAATGTTATGTAGTCATTGAGCATAACTGTAGCAAAACTGCAATTCATAGTTAATGCTGCAGACTTTTTGAGCCTTAGATTAGTTTTATATATACTTTTAACTAGTGATCTCACGTGGAATAAACATGTAAAAATATGAATTGTTAATTGAATTATGTGTTTCAGTTAATAGAATACAATTTCTGTAATAGGAAATGTAAAACTAATACCTGAAACAAGAAGAAAACTTCACCTGACAACAGCTGTTGAAACTTAGGAAAGTTCTAGCTTCTTATACTTACACTTTTTTATTCTCTCCAGTAGACAAAAATCAGAACTAAACAAGACCTGAGCAGGATCTGAACAAATTTTAAACCAAATTTAAATTCCCACATTAATGGTGGTAAAGATGACAAGGAACACTGGGGGACAAAGATGTAAATTAGGCTGTGTAACAGGGGAAATAAATCAGATTTAATGACAGAATATTTCTGTTCAAGCAAGAGAAAACCTAACAATGCTGGCAAACTAAAATGGCGAACAGACACGAAATAAGATTACTCTGGTTTGGGCACCAAGCAGAGAGAAGTAAAAGTCTATATTTTCATGCCAAAGAATTTAATTTAATCCAAGTCACAGAACAGTTTTTAACCTTTTTTGCAGAAACAAATTCTTCAGCATGGAAATGCCAGTGAATACTGAACAAATGTGTCTCCTGATGTTACACAGTCTTCAGCCCCCTCTTAGTCCACCCCCACAATCCTTCATTTGGGAGAAATTCGAGGCAACCCCTCCTACTGTCCTTTCTCTTCCAATCATCGAGAGACAGATTCCCAGATAGATATTAAGCAGTCTCAAGATACTGAGTTAATTTAGTTTGTTTATTGTTGTGGGTTGGTTTTTTTCTACACTGAGAATGCATTTGTTTTCAGTAAAGAAATTCCCTTCCCTCACCACCTCCAGTTTTCTTTAAGTGAGGCCATTTGTTTTCAGTAATGCTGAATTTTCTTCCCTCCTGCAAACATGTTCAGTTTTTGCAGCTAGAGTACAAACAGCAAATGCTCAACAGAATCGCTCACCTCTACTTTTTCTTTCCTTCCCCCATACCCTCAGCTCAGCTCCTTCAACAAGCCCAGCAGCAGAATGAATATGTTATACATTAAAAACAGCCAGAGAAGGTAATATTCATCTGTATGCTGGCTGCATTGACAGGAATTGCAGATTCAGAAAAATGATGTTTATTTTCCTCAGCTTGAAATTTTCTGAATTTCTCAACAGATGATAACACTTTGAAAAGTTGCATAGATTAATTTATTAATTTTTTTCTCATGCCTTCCAACAATTATTTTCCTCCAAAAGGAAATAATATTTTCTATGTCTTCTATACATACACTGTCATGTATGCTTTATATTTTTTATTTAACCAAAATTGACATAGCTAACCAGTTCTGAACAAGAAGAACCCTCCTTCTAGCAACAGATAATTAACAGTGCACCTATTGTCTAAAAGGTGCCAGAAACCAAGACCTTATGACAGAAATATGTAACCTTTGTTTTGTGTTTGAGTGTTATATTCCTGTGGTGCTGAATAACCTTTGTCTTACAAAAAAACTGCATCTGTGCTGTTTATGCAAAAGCTTTTCTTTGTATTTTTAAAATTGGCAGCAGTGGGAGTTTTGCTTTTGCAGGATCTGGTTTAAGGAATACAATAACGAGGCTCTCAGAATGGAGCAAGATAGGAGAAACAAATATGAATATATGCAGAAATTCAAAAGCCATCTGCATTGTCCATATTCTTCTTCTATAGAAGTGCAATGAGAGTTTTATTGCTCCCTTTAGTGGAACTAATGTCATTCATCTTTCAGTGCTGCTTCTGACTATTTGATGTCTGAAAACATCCATCCATAGCTGAGGGAATATTGAGCAGAAAAAAAAATGAAGATGAGATGTTGGATGTTTTCTCTGTAGCACGGACTGTATCTGAACAGCTCCTTCTGCTCAGACTATTCAAAATTGCCTTTCTTGAACAACAATGGAAAATTGTTTCCTCTTAGCATAACTTTCATATTTGGTTTTGAATGAGCCAGGAGACAGCCAGTTGTGCAAACATCAGTATCACTGAAAGCATCGATTGTCTCCAAGATCAGCTCAGTAATCTGATTTCTTGCTGTCCGCTGTGACTGGTACAACATGCCTTTAGTAAATAATAGTAGGAGCAGAAGTCCAGAGGTCAATTTATTCTGAAAAATCTATCTATATTAATTGCAAATTATCTGTCTATGGAAATAATAAAAAATTGCTGTGAATTCACTGAACCCAAGCTAGTGGATTAGTTGTGTTAAATTTAAACTTTTTTTCCCTGAAGTGTGTTGGTTTTAGTTCCAGTATGTTTCCTCCTTTCTTTCTCAAGATGCTAAGCCAGGTGAGATCCTGATTATCTGATCTGGTTTTGTTTTTATGCAATAGCCTGTGTCCGTCTTTGAAAATACGATCCCTTTTCTTGAAAGCCTTCTGGCTGCACGATCACTATACTACAGTTTTCCATATGATTTTGTAGGATGTTACTCTGGTATATTCCCCACCTCCACACCCTAAATCTCATCATTCAACCAGCTTCTTTTTTATCCAGTCTATCATCTCCTGAACAGAACATCCCAGGCTGGTAATGGCAAGTGGGGTGATGTACTCATTTTTGCTGGGGAAAACCTACTTTAAATTTCTTAAAACTGGAAAACTATGTCAGCATTTCTTACATGCACTTTTAAAGTCCTTTTGAAAGTTAAATCCTAGCAGGCAAATTCCTCACCAAGTAGGTTATATTAGAAGCTCAGGACAGAACAGATGATTTGGGGGTGGGGACACTACAGTCCCGACACTGGTTCCCACCATTACTTTAAAAATAGTTCTTCCTAAGACTTTGCAACTATTCTCTGGCTCCCTCTTACTGTAAACTAAACTGTTCTGTTATGAAAGAAATTTAACTTAAAAGAAAAGAAATGTATTGTCTCAGCAATCTGTCTCCCCTATCCTCTCAAGTAAAGCCTTCAAGTGTTTGAAGGTCCTAATGGCCTCTTCTGGCTTATATTACCCTACAGAATCAGCCCCTTGTGAAAACACCAGGTAAATTAAATTTCGGGCCACACAAACTTTTAAGCTGTGATAAAGATGATAGGATAACATGGGCTAACTGACTGTGAAGATATTAATTTATTTCACAAAGTACTGTCAATGTTCATTTACTATATGCTATGATTTATACACTGATTTAAGAGTCAAGGTTGAGCGTGAAGTTGTGTCAAGATGCCAAAAGTTTATATGAACAAAACAGTCTATAGAGGAGAAAAACTGGAAATTTCTACTGTCTTCATGACTGCAAGTTCAGTAATCTTTTCAAGTCCTTTTGAAGGGATAATTTCTCCACTGTTATCACGATATGAGTTATTACAATTTAATTTCCCAATTAACCTTCTTCAAAAACACTGTTCAGTCCTGAGCTTTATCAAATAAATGGAAGGCATGCAACATATTTTACTATTATTTTGTCTTTTTTTCTGTATCAGACATATTTTTAGCTAATCAGGAAAACCATTCACTATAAATGAGGGATGGATCCCCCTTGATGTTTGTGTGATGTGTTTGTGTGTGTTTATGTTCCACCATTGACATAATCTTCCATGTGGTGAAAAAATCATAAAATGATACCTTTAAAGATGTTCAAGAAACTCCAGAGTAGTAGTCCATTGGGAAGTACAGAGAAGCAACTTCTGAGAAGTATGTGATGGTGAGGACTGAAAGTGATTTTTCAGGAAGAAATGGGAAGCATTTCTGAGGCAGTTTACTAGATCTCTTTGCAGTGGTTTCTCTAGCTCTCCTTTGCTTGAAGGTACTGGGAGCCTAGACCATTTGAGTGTGGCTGTTGTTATTCTTCAAGTCTGCTTATATATGTCCTGAGCTGTTAAATAACCAGCTCCTGCAGCTCCTATGTTCTAGGCAAAACAGCAGCTTACTTCCCATAGCACTTCAATTTTTGTATGCAGTCGAGTTATACTGGACCTCCCAGAAAATGTGGTTGTGATTATTTTCTTTTTAAGATTATTGTGCCTCCACCAACCCTTTGCACATATTGTTTGCTCACTACTAGAGCACCGGCAGATCCTAAAGAAATAGAATATTCAATCTTTATTTTGCAAGTTTCAAATAAATGTCTCCCTCTAGGTATCTGCTAGGCTAGGTGCCTGTCTGTATGTAGCCTCTGTAAAGTGGTGTGTCTTTGAATCTTTCACTCTGAAGCTGGGCCTTGGTGCATTCCTTAATGCAAGATTTCTGGCACTAGGAAGAGAGAGGTAACAGGTATCTTAACAGTAATTTTATAGGAGGGAGAAAAATAATGTCTGCAGCCAGGGCTATTTTGTATTCATCAGATGCTTGGTAGAAAAACAGATACCAAGACAGGAGAGGTGCTCAAATCTCCCTGAAAGGTGTATCCATGAAGGTCTTGTGTGAAGAGTTAGGAAGAGTTAACAGTCACCATCAATGAAGGAAAACAAGCCTTACTCATCCCTTTGCAAAAACAGTTTGTAGGCATCTGCCATCGGTATTCCTGTCTCCAGATGTTGATCAGACATGGAGACATTTGTTGCAGTCCTTAATGACCTGCTCAAAACTCAAATGTGAGTGGGCTTATAGACACTGTCTGCAGCATTTGATTTTGGATTGGCACCTCCCCACTCTCCCTGAAGCAACTTTAAATGCCTTTCTGAGGTACTTCACTATTTCTGTATATTGTGTGGAGATTACAGAGGTCTAAATTTTGTCTTTGAGCACAGGTCTTGAAAAGTAGTTTTCACAGCAACTCTTGTCTTATATAGCTTAGATTCTCAGTCACTTGCTCTCTCATCAGCCCTGTTTTGGAAGAGCAGGGACTTAAATACAGGTTCCACTTTTTTTAATGACTGAAGCTCTTGAACTCTACTTCATTTGCACTATCTATCAAGAGATTGCTTCCTTGGTGAACACAGGGTAGAGGGAAATGCACCTGCAGATTTACTCTGGAGATCAGCTATTTATTTCCTGTCTTTATTATCTGATCCCACACTATGCAAAGACTCCCTCTCTTGCTGAGAGAGTTTTTAATAAAAGTTGGTAACTGATGCCTAGGATTACACTAATACTGATACAGTAGCAGCATTTCCTGCTCCTTCAAGAGGATCTTCAAAAAAAGCAGGGGAACAGGGGAGGCTGCCATGATCTTTCATTGTTTTACTTCCTGTAGCAGCTACTTTTAAATAACTCAATATTGCACAGATACTTCAAAACCAAGGAAAACATTCTCTCAGATTAAATACCCTTGCAAAAGTCAGCTGGTGTAGTAGTGCAACAACTCAGGATAATATTTCCTATGAATAGGGTCCATAGTGATAGTCTCCTTGGAAATATGCACAGTGGAAAAAAAAAAGTCTTTGGCAAGTGTGAAAAGCACATTTCTGGAATTTGGCATAGTCTAGTTAGACTATAGCTATCTCTTTCTTGAATAAAGGCTGGTGCTATTCATTTGATGTTGAGACAAATCAGAAACCCTGCTGAGAACTTTAATAAGATACCTAACAAGGGAAATTCTCCACATTAGGCAGTCTGGCTAGCTGACAGTCACTGCTGTGCTATTTCAAGATGCTTTAATATGCCTCAAGTTAATATAATGGACCTCTAGGTTCCAGTTTTCTGTAATCTTTATGGAGGTATTATATACATATACATATGTGCACATAATCACACATTTATGTCTCTACTACACAAGATGAAGTAGTACAGCTGGATGAAGTTATATCACCAGGTAAAATTTTTGACCATAGTAATAATCTTCCATTTCAACCTAAAAAAATAAGATTGTGTTTCAGAGACAGAAGTACAGCATTTAAATGCTGCTGTTGTATGCTAAGGATTTAATTGAAAATATAACTCAAAGTGAATTTCTTTAGGCCCAAACTCAATCAACTTGAAAATTAAAAGAGAGTTTGCAATGTGTTTTTAATTTGAATTTCTTATACTGTTTCTCACTTTTTAAATATAAATTAACACTTTTAAAATTAGCAGTAGCTTCGAAAAAATAGAGACTTGCAGTTTAAAAATGTAATGACCTTTTTTTCAGGTTATTTTCAATTAAATTTCGTTGCATCTAAAAGTATGGACAAGCAGCTTCTATTGAATGACTGAAAATTATTAGGTTGGGTTTTTTTTTTTTTTATATAACTGAAGCATTTCCAACAAAGAAAACATAGCTTTTGTTTTGTAAACATATATTTGTTACAAAGTTAGATGGGAAGTGTTGGAGTAATTCCTTCCATTCAGCTTGAGATAGAACTATGAGAGAGGCCAAAAGGATTATGATCTATGAAACATTTCTGCTCGAGGGGACTTTGATAGGAAGGACTGTTCAATGTAAAAAGTACAGCAGAACAAATAAAAATAGTTTTTCTTAATATCCTTAAGCTTAAACATGCATGAAATTTTGGAATACATTGCTTAATGAGGGGGAGGTGCTGAAGCAGTTTGGTGGTAAGTGTTCAAATAAAAATCTCACCTGATTTTTCTATACTACTCACTTTCTCAGAAGAGATGAATCTGATCTTTGTCTTCCTGGGTGATTCATATTTCTTCCTACCCACCAAGACTTGACCCTCAGACCTTCGTTGCAGGTTTCATGCTTGCCAAATCCTCCCATGGGATTTGTTCGTGTTAGTTTGCTAGCAAACCCTTGCATAAAGTTGTTTACCAGATATTTAAAAAAAACCACAGGCACAATTGACTTTGCTTTGGGTGTCATATAGTACTTTCTGGACTTACCTTCCTATAATGTCATTACTTACTTGAAGCAGCCCTGAAAATTTTCCTCGTACAAGAGGAATATTGTTTTAAAAACTAATTTCTTTATTTTCTAGGTTGGATTCTTGTAATTTTACCTATTAAACCAGCTCTTTTAAAATAAAATGCTTCTAGACATGGTAACATTTTTTCTGTCTTTAATATAAATAAGGGAAGCAGTTATAAATAGTTGATGAGAATCTGTGCATGCACAGTGATTTTTAATTGCTGAGAAGTTTCTACTACATTCAGCTTGCAGCTGGCTGCATTGTTATTGTGTTGGTCACATTATAGTTGGCTAACTTATTTTTTGCCTTCCCAGCTATATTTTGGGCTTTGGATTATGCTTTAATAAGCCCAGATGGATTTCAGCCTAAGTAATACATTTAAATATAAAATATAGATTAAACTCATTAAAAATATTTCTTCAGCCCCAATGCTGGTAGTTACATTTATTCAGTGATATTCCTGTAGACAGGTAAAATGATTTATATTGGGTTTCGGCAAATTGTGCTTACAGACAAAAGATGATTTTGTATAATCACACTGTCAAACTTCATAGTGATGATTTTGTTCATCTCAAAAGAGGTTCTAGGTTTCTGCTAACATACCCATATTCAGCAAAATACTTAACTACATGCTGAGTTTGAAGAACTGCTTAACTTAAAATACTATTATATAGCAGGCAATATTCAAAGCAGATTTGTATACTCTGGTGTTTTGTTATGGAACCTTTATTCTAGTTCGAGCATACCTCTAAGAGTTAATCTGACAGTCTGTATCCAAGCTGCTCTGAAAGTTTGGTAACACAGCAGAGCCTATCCCTACTGAAATCAGCAGCAGGTCAGTCCATGGACTTCCTGCTAAGAGGAAGAGATGGTACAATATGTCTACATATAAATATGAAGCATAACACACAATTATTCAATATTGTCTTGTTGCAAGTTAATGCCTTGCTAATAACTCTGACCCTACTGCCTGCCACAGCCCGTGCTCACACATCCCAGTTGGGGCATTGCTTGTGTTACAGGGGTGTGTGGGTTGTGTGGCTTCATGAGACTCCAGCCAGGCTGCAGTTTTATTCTCTGCTTTGACCAATACCCTGGCAGCCCAAGTGAGCATACTTGTGGTACTGGGAGCTTGTATGAAAATTTGGAGTTAAAATAGAATGCAGTGATTAGTCAAAGCCCCTGAGACAGTTAATTTTTTTTATTGAATAGAAACCAGAATTTTACACAATTTTTTCTCCAAAACACAGAAAAAAGACTAGTGCTTCAGAGTCCTTGTAACTGTGGGTGTTTCTCAACAAAAACTGTCAATTTATTTTTATTGTTAGCAGATGGTCCAATACCAAAGATTTTTAATAGCTATTTTTTTTATTAAATAGTACTATACAGCTGAAAAAAGTACATGTGGTAGGTATGTTTAAAAAGGCACAGAACACACAAAACAAACACTAATAGTCTTGCTCCCATGATGTAAATGTTTCAAAGAAGTTTTTCCTTTAAAAAGTAAAAAATAATCAGCCATGGTAGTAAGTAAGAAACTGGAAAAAGTGTATAAGTAAACTGGAAAAAGTATATAATGCATATTTGCCAAATCCATCTTGCTGTACTTATCTGATATTTTCTTTGATAAGGTATGTCAGTTTTTTGATAAAGGACTTACACTGCTGGTTAAACTAAAGAAGATAATGGAATAGTCTAAGAAATGTAGGGTGTACAAAAAGCTAGTATAAGGATTATGATTAACATTGTTTGGAAAGGAATTTAGTAATGAAAATATTTAGAAGTTTTCACAGAGACAAATGCTGTTTAATATTTTAATTTCTGACCATAGCAGAGAGACTAGCAGTGTTCTGCTAATTTTTTTTTGCCATCAAAAAGGTAGGATATATTATCAATATGTGGATAGTGTAAGTGTCTTAAAATGACTAAATGTGATTAAATAACCTTGTTATCAACCACAATATAATTCAGTTAGGGATCATGTTGCTGACTACTGCTGTAAGCAAGAATTTGGGCTGAATAAGGGGGGGGGAGGAAAATGAAAGGCTAGTATTAAGGCATGAAAGACAGTAAGGCATCAGTGTACTGTGGCTGTGAAAATTGCTGAGACAATATTAAGATCTACCAGCTGCATTATTTCTTTAGAAAGAGGAAGATGTAGTGCCATTTCAATATTCAAGTGAAGACAGAGGAGTTCTTCCAACCCACCAAAAACCCACAAAATTTTATCTGGAATAACCTTGGAAAATATTACTCAGGTAACCAGGAAAAGGAGAGCCTATATTCAATGACTCTAAAGTACACACCTTCTTCAGTCAAGCAAAACAAATGTTAATGTCTGTGTTTAAACCCAGAACCAGAAGGGGAACATATTTTTTTAAAGGGTGATATTGATAAGAGAAAAGTGACTATGAATTGTTAAGGAACTGATTCAGGCCTGAAATGTCAAGTTTCCAGTCATGTTTGGAAAAAACTTGTGGAGAAAGCTTCCAATAGGAATGGCAAGGCAAAGAATTAAACTGGTTTTGAATGGTCCTCCATTAGTTCAGGAAATGGTTCACATCATGCATCAGATACTGGTGGTATCTTTATGGCTGACCAAGGAAATCAGAGTTGTGAAACATTTTTCTGGTTTTGCTAAAAAGAGTTTTAAGTAGTGCAGCCAGGTTATATAAGTCATGGATGCTTTACATTAGCAAGAAACAACATTTTAACATGAAGAAAAGCATAATGACTCTAATGAAGTTTTGACTAGTATTTCCTACAAATTTCAGTGAATCCACATCAAAATTCAGTAGCTCAAGACTGTGTATTACATATATTTTTTCAGGATTCACTCCCAAGAACTAAAATTTCTCCAAGGTTTCTCTATCAAAATATTAGACAGATATAGTAAAACAATTATCTTAAAGTGACATAAATTGATTATTCACATTTTAAACACGGAAGTAAATTAATCCTCAACATTTCTGAACAGATTTAAAAATAATTAGTTTTATTAAAATTCAAATTATTAAAGAAAATTATTAATTTGTCTTTACCTGAGACAAGTAATTTAGCCATCAGTGTCTGCTTGTTTCTTTCTTTTTCTGTCCAGATTTTCATTCCTTCCTATAGGGAGCTGAGGCTTTTTATCTCCTTTTCCTTTACCCACTTCCCAGTTTACCCTCAACAGTTTTAAGGAATGCTCTTTACATTCTTGTGGCTATGTCCACTCCATATTGAAACACTCTGCACTTTTTCTTGTGTTTAGGAAAAGATGAATAACCTCATAATAAAATGAATCCCTGCAAGTATTTTCTCCTGACAAGGAAAATGAATTTTCAAATATGGGAAACAAGAGAAATCTTCCTAGCACTATATCAATACATATTCAGCATCGTTATATTGGAATGAAAGAGAAAATTTCCTCTCAAGATCAACGTTTCCTCAAATAAAAATAATTTTGTCTTTGGAAAGATGAAAGCCATCTCTCTTTTTTGTATACTGAAATGCTTCTTTAAAAATGTTAGGATGCTCATTGTTAAGCATTATGTAGTTTGGTCAGATTGCAAAAACATAAAGATGTAGAAAATCAAATATAATGAACCATGAGTACAAATATAACAATGTGCTACATTAATACAAAGATTTTCGTTGTGAACAAGAGGTCGTAACAATCATGCAGTCTTGCCTACTTTGATCCAGATTATGTGAGCACTTAGCCATGGATTGATTTTTAACCACTAGAAAGTGAGATGAATTACAAGGCACCCGAAACCCTCTCCTGAGCATTAGAAAAGGAAAGGATGTTCTGCAGCTCAGTGCCCAAAGGCATAACATAGCAAATGACCCAGGTGTGACAGCTGATATTCCCTCCCTGAGACCCAACCAACACATCTGCAACACTTGAAACCTACACTTGAAAATAAACAAAATGTGAAGTTGATGAGACTTTAATGAAAACAATATCTAACTTCAATTAGTTGCAGTGGAAGCTCACTATTTTTCACTTGGCTAACTCCCAAACTCCAAAATTTTAAAGGAAATGTTATCTCTCCCTTCATCTCAACAAAGATTTAAAAAACAGCCATAGGAGTACTGTATCAGAAAAAAAATGGTTACCTTTCTAAAAAATATAGCATTGTACTACAGAGCATGTACATGGAACTTGCTGCATCATCACAAAAGGTAACTGGTAATACACTGGTCATACTCTTTGAAGCTCCCTTCACAGTGCTAAAAATTAAACCTCGTCCTTTAATGCTCTATTGTGCTTGTAGGAATGAGATGCTTAGTTTGTGTTTCCTAGATCTTCATTTTCAGCCTGGAGAGCAAACTCCTTGAGATAACTGGACTGAAAGTAGCTCATAGTTGATTTTTAGTTTTGGTGCATTAGAACTGGACTAATGTTTTAAATTGTTTACATCAGCTTTCCTGATGTGTCTGACTGGGTTCACTTAAATCAAAAAACACTTCATACAAACCAGAAGCAGTGTCCAGGCCTAAAATAACTCTTATCTATTTCTTATTTTCATCAAAGTTATTGAAAAGAAAATGTGGGATCTAAATTGAACTGCTGTCTAGTTCACACAGCAGGACTAAGCAGGTGCTAAACAGGTAGTTTGCTTAGATGAAAAGCTGACTCAAGTGGCTTTTTACTGAGAGAGTAGTCCCTAAGTATAATTTAGATGGAATTTTAAACATGCATAGGTTAATAAACAAACAAACAAGCAAAACAAAACCCAACAATGCTGGCATTTTTATAATATATCTTATGGACCATACTTCTACCTTAATAAGTGTGCTTTTATTACTCACTAGTCCTTTGAAAAATAAAACCAGAAATATCTTCTATTGGAATAAAAGATCTTTTAAAAATAAAAACTTTCACTAACAATGACAGAGAAAGTCCAGGACAGAAGATTTGCCTAATCATTGATCTTCTTTTGAAAGTGAAATCAACAGCTCTGCATGAATCACTTAGCTTAATTTCACTTTTTCTGTATTTTTATGTAAGATACTGTCTTCACTTTTATGAAATTAGTTGTTCACTTAGGGTAACATGCTGGAATAATCTATGGATTTTTAATCTCTTTTATAAGAATTAGTCTTCAACGTGCAGGAGGTTGATAGCTCATGTAATTTATGCAGCACTTAAATTTTCTTTCTATTTTCTTTCTTTTCCTCCTTCAAATAGATTCAGGACTACTTTCATTGCACTATCTGTGTAGTTGAAGACATCCACACTTCCTCTGAGGTTGTAAACTGTATTCAGTGCTTAATCATATTCTTTATAGGAATTGCACAATGGTCTTTTTTTAAAATTGGAACCATCAGACACTTGGAGTCCCACATCCATCTTAGAAAACAACACTTTCTAATTAAAGGTAAAGGCTTTATTTAGTAGTGGCTAATCCTGAAAATCCTTCTTTATGTACAAGGTCTTTACTGAAGCTTACCATTAACTTCAAATACAGGGAATGGTGACTTGTACTATAGAGGATAACATGGATATCTGCCTATCAGGATATTTCTGTCCCTGTTTTTAGTATTTACTCTAAGCTTTGTGATATGTGGTTACTTCTGACAGTTTTACAGAGTTGCAAGGGCTATCAGTCTAAAAACTTGCTTCTCTGAGAAGGTTTTGTATGGCATTCCACAGAGAAAGAGACAACAGTCCCCTACACAGGTTTCTTAATGAGAATGCCATCTTTACTTCTACCTGAATCCTCATATTTTGGTTGGTTTCTCATTCCTTGTTAGCACATAATACAGGATGGATAACAATTACCAATTTCGGTTATTTTCTCTTATTTCTAATGTGGCAAAGTAGCCAATGATAAAGCCAAAATCTTTTCTGTTTTATTTTGAAGACAAATATAACACCTCACTTAGTGGAATCTCAGCTGACTAACAGATTCTTTGGCAAACATTTTTAGAAGGTTGTAGCTATAGCTACAATTACCCTGGAATTGGCCTGATGTTCACAATCCTTAAAATCTGCACTCTTCCATTTTACTGTAGGCAATCAGAGATCTCAGCTAAGGAGACTCCAATACTTTTAGTATTGAAAAAACAACTTTCTAAGAGGAAAAATGCCTTTAATTTACCACAGAATGCTGTAAAAGAGTAAAATGCTTCTGCCTGCTAGGACATACCAAGCTTTGCTAATGAATAAGTGTATACGAAATAATCCTCCTGGTGTTGCAGTTGCTCTTAACAAAGGGTAGAATCCAGTGCTCAGAGGTGAAGAATGAGTATACTCCAAGGTGCTCAGTAGTTGTTTCAGTTTGCATGGCTTGTTAATTAGAAGTGTTTGAATGCCTTAAGATGTCCCAGTGCCATCATCATTGGGACACAATTCACAGGAAGTGCACCAGGAGGTTTTATAAGCAGAGGAAATACCATCAAAGACATTTTTCTTTTTTTTTTAGTTGATCAAAGATAAAGAAAAGGCTCTCTGGTTTGTTGTCTCAATTTCTGTAGTATAAAGAGCCTGATTATGTTTTCAAGACACATATAAATCAGTTTTTTGTAGGTAGTTGTCCCAATTTACACCAAGTGAAAATTTGGTTTGTTGTTCTCCTTAAATAATTTAGTTAAATATCTTTGGTATACCGTAAGGTTTTTGGTTTACCTCAGGCTTACCTTAAATAATTTGCATTACATTAATAAAGAGGTATTATTAATGTTTGTTACTTTTCTTGTGTTTACTTATTCTGTGCTCTGTGCCTGTTTGTTAATGTTTGCTTCTCCTCTTTAGTTTGGCATCACTATTTATTTTTTTATCCTCTCTTCCTTACAACTTACCCTATCATCAAGTATCTTCCTCTGTCAGCTTGAAAGTAAATGTTACATTCAGAGGGTGGGCTCAAACCAGGCTCCTGTCCTACTGACATTTTTTAGTCCAAACATAAAGTTTACAATGTGCATTTGTTTTTTAAAGATGAGTTTAAATATTAAATGCAAACTTTCTGCACTTTAGAGATTTTCTTATAAATTCAGATCTGATTCCAGGCACAAAAATTGTTAATTTAGCATTGTTTGAGGTTAGAATTAGGGTTTCTCACACGCTGACTTCTTGACAGATTTTTTTTTATATAAACAATGGCATTTTCTTTCAAGCTGGAGTTTCATTTTCACTATTTAGAATTTTCTCAATATATTATAACAAAGTGTTCACAAAAAAGTACACTTTCCAGAACTGTTAATTAAAAGGCCTTGCTGGGATAAATAAACCCATATGTTGTTGATTAACCACCTTTTAGGGGTCAACAGTTGGAATCTCCTGCTGTGCTTATGTTAATTGTTGTCCAAAATTTTACCAGGAAGTGTTTTGTCCATATGGCACTTGCTGAAAATGTAAGGCCTATAGAGAGAAGTAACAAAACCCAAAGAAAAAAGGTACCTCAGGCTATGCTATATGTGTGGCAACTTCATGGTGGCACTTAACCTGTTCTGTATCTTATCTTATGTAAAATACAGAAAAATTTTAAAAGCAATAGAGAGTTTATGTGGGTGTATGTGTGTGTTCACCATTATCATGTCTATGAATATCTGCTGCTATTTGTAGAGAGAGTATCTTACCTGCATGTAAGGAAATATAAATGTAGGTTTTCCAAATAATGAAAAATATAGAGACGGCAATATGTTTTAAAGTCCAAAACTGCATGGAAAAGAACTGATATTGTTGACTCTGTTGCTGTTTTTCAGCAGAATAGAAAGCACTTTTCCTTATAATACACAATATATACTGACATTTCTTTTTGTTAGTTAATTACCCCCTGAAGATCTCTGTCTTCATGGAAGGTGAATCACAAAAGTGTCTATAACACTGGAAGGTTCGCCCTTTGATTCTCCTTTTTGAAGTTTAAAAACAGACTCACTGGAAATTGTTCAATTTTTAAAAAAATCTTTTAAAATTCTAGGCATAAAAATTTTCCACTTCCATCTTTCACAATATAAAGGATTTATTATTTGCAGAGGAGTTAAAAAAAGCCGAACAAGCCCCAGACCTTAATATGTTATACAGAGATTTAAATAAGACGAGAAGTTTTGCCTAAGGCTGTCAAAATTCAATACTTATTGCACCAAAACACTGCTGAAATTATGAAACATTGCTGTCCAAGTTTGAGGTTCAAACAGTGACAGCAACTTGGTCAACTCCAACAAAAAAAGGTTTTATTGATAATTTCTTTTACTTACTGTGTCTTTTTTAAGAGAGAAGATCAATCACTATTGAGAGTCTTAAACTTTAAAAATCCCTAACTTTTGCTCCAAAAAACCCCAGAGAATAATTGAGGTTTTGATTAACTTACTTTAGTTTGACAGTTCAGAAGGAGACTGTGAGCGACATAGCTAAATACCTGGATCATAGTACTTCCAAACACAGGTGAGAAAAACTGCTATTTTCAGCATGATATTTACTGCCCAAAAGTTTCTACAAGGTGAACAGCTGACAGCTGGATCTAATTGAAGATCTGTCTCTGCATGCAATCCTGTCCATCAGAGAACGAGAAAATCCTGTGATAAATCTCCTTTAGTAAAAGAGGATGAATTAGCACCCTTTTGTTTCACAGACAACCAAATTATGCTAAGTATATGACTGCCTCCACTCACACTGAAATGGTTGTGGCTTCAGCTCAAGAAAAGCTGGAGATGGTAAGCTCGATGATAACCACACAAAGTGCTTGACTAGGTTTAAGACTCTGTGATATCACAATCTCACAGAAGAAAGCCCCTTGCTCCTGGCCCAGTCTGTGTTCATATTTCTCATTGTCTGGAAAAACAGCTTTGTCTGGAGAGAAAAAGTAACGATATTTTGGGTTTAGGAAAAAAATAATTATGAACTATTTAAACAAAATATTGTGTTGATGCAGCTTTGCTTTATACAGAGGCAGAGTTATGTCTCTTTCTCCCCAGGCTCCTCAGATTTTGCTGTACATAGAAGCAATTGAGTATAAATATTGTTCAGCACACAACCTCTTTTGGTTCTTCATTGGTCAGAAAAACTAAAACAGATACTCCAAACCTCAGTCTGCATCTGCAGACTTCTCTCCTTTTCCATGTTTAGTTCTCATCTTTGTTTTATAGGCCTGTGATCTTACTTAAGGAGTATTTTTAGCTTGTAAAATAGTTACCTGATTTAACTTTCCTCTATGAAGAGCAATTACAAACCACAAACATGTCATTCTAGATGAAATGCCTCTGAAGCCATTCAAGCTTGAATCAGTATCAGCAATGGTACAGTAAAACTATGGAAACAAAGATGAAAATTGGTTTCTTTCTCGCTTGCTTGCTTGCTTTCCTTCTCCTTTCATGCTCCTATCTTATGCCTTGCTCCCAGTTTCTCAGCTGTACAGCAAGTTTCTTGACATTTCATGGTGTCCCTCAGTACACTTTTCCTGGTTATTGTCAGGGAAGATCCAGTGGGGGGCTTGCTTTGCTATCCCATGCAGGTCCAGGGCTGGGATAATAAGGTGTTCCTTGGACAGAGAAGTTGAAAAGGTCAGTCAAGTCCAAGGTCAGCCTGAGAAGTTCAGTGAGCAAGTCAGGGTTAGCAGGGACAGAGCTGGAGATGGGCATTCCAAGAGCATCAGTGGGGCAGGGGATGATGGCCTGGGATGGGCTGAAATGGACTCCTGGGATATGGACAGAGAGGAGGAAGGCACTGGGGCAGGCTGGGCTGTTGCATGTTGCTGGTCTCAGATCTGTGAGAGGTTATAACCATTCCTTTTGAGTTTCCTCTTGCACCACATATAATTCTAACGATCTCCAATTTTTTATTTTGCCCAGAACAAGCAATCACGCAGGGGTCCCCCAACTCCCAAATTCTTTTCAAATATTTCAATTGTTAGTGTTTTCCTCTAAATACAGAGCTACACTTCCTCTTTACTTATTATAACTAATAGGAGGTTAACTAAGACAATCATTCTTCTAGAACTGCAAGTTTCAGGGTGATTAGAAAACAGTTTAGGTGAAAGGAAAAGAAAAAAAATGGAAACTAGTCATGTTCAGAGAGCAATAGATAAATGGTTGTTTAATTCATATTTCCACTAAATCTCTTTTGTTTTTCTGAGAGATCTCTTAGGTATCAAGCATATTCTCTAACAGTCATGATTCTAAAATATCCTTTCAGATTTTCTGGAAATAACTTCATCAGATGCTGCCCATATGTCAGTATCATCTCTAGCTTCTTGAAGTACTCCAGGCCAAAGTTTTTAGAGGATATTCACTAAATTTGTTGAACAGTTCCAAAGGTGAGGTATAATCTTGTTCTCAGCAATGGCTGATTATTGCTGAGGGTGCACTTTTCTGTTATTTCTGGTGTACTGTCAGAGGTCTGATGTGTAATATTGCTGGACTTTTCCAGCTAAAATAGGTTTGTTACGTCCTTGGTTTCTTGGCAAACAACAACTCGACATAGCACAGGATGGATTTGCAGCAATAACATTGAAATTAAATGTTTTACAATAGCAACTCCACACTAAAGCAAAATACCTTCTGCAAATCCACTATTGAATGCTAAGAAATTCAGGCTATAGGAAGAAACTAAAAAAACTTCAAAAGAAAGTTGGAACCTTTAAAAATACCTTATTTTATGGACAATGGCTGTGAATGAGGTATGGCCAAAAAATCCCATCACAAAGCCTCCAAAATGTAAATAAACCCAATCAGCAGTTCAAATTTGCCTTTTCCTTTCCAAAACCTTAGACTATTCCTCTTAAAACACAAGAATTCTGCACTTAGATTTTGACCAAACTCATGTTTTGTTTATTAAAATGTCATCTGTTTTGGTGGTTTTGAAGCTAGAACTGCTGCTCTGCTTTTCTTCTGTAAGAAATGTACTACCCCGAAGTAATCTCTTTTAATGAAATGAGATTTCACTATGGAACAAGGAATAGTATTACCAAAGAGTTGGATTTAAGCAGTCTAGGATTAAGGTTTTGAGATATTACATTGTTCTGAATGAAAACATTGATGCTTTTGAGTATATTCTCAGCTGGTGCTGTTTCTCAGTGTAGTCACTCTGATTCATGCCATGCAAGGATTGACTTGCATTCTTTGTTCATTTGTACTTAAGTTGTTTTCTTTTGTATCATTCATTAAAAAAATGATTTAAAACCTGGAAGAAAAGTGTATCTATAAATAAGAAAGCTTGCAGATAACACCTTGCCTAATTTTGTACATATGCACACTCACATACTGAAGCTGTTGATGATAATAGATGCAAGGTCTAGTGCTCAGAAACCTGCTTTCAAATTTCAAAGCCATCTAGCCTTGGGTTAGGTGGTTCTGGATGAGAGAATATAACAAGCCAGAGTGATTGTGATGAGTATTCTCTACAGCTTAATACACAGCTGATCACTTATAAATATTCTACCAAAGTATGTTATTAGATTTAAATTTCTTTATCCCTTTTTCTTTTGGTTTCTATTAGAAATACCTGAGGCTTTTGGAGGTGTCATTTTGCATAATGAAAGAGGGCTAACAGGAATGCAAATTTCCAGCAAATATTTTTCTGCCTTTTAGAGGTAAATTCTCATAAACTTTTCCCAAATAAAATTCTACTCCTTTCGAAGTTTGGCTGTATATTTCTATATGCTTGCCCCCACTTAATTTTGAATGTCAAATTCAATCTTGATCCAGATAATTTAATTTAAATTTTAAAAAAGGTGAATTAAAATAGCAAGCTGAAGTGGTTGAAAGTACTTGCAGACAAATGGAAATAAAGAATATAGAATCTTCATATTTCACATTACTCATCCTAGAACATCAAACTGGAGAGTTTATTCAAAGTTCTTACTGCTGAAAAGGGTCTAGTTATAAAAAAAATTAATTGTTTCTTTTTGACATAGTACAAACACAGTGCAATTGAACACAAGAACTACATTTCTTGGGTAAATAATGGGGAAAATCATAATATAAAAGTCCAGTTTTTCCTTGGCAAGTATGCATGCTTAAAATCTTTGTGACACCAGCTCATTACGCAACAGTACCTTTGGAAACTGGAGAAGTGCTTCCGCTTAAGTGCTTCTTTAATGTTTACAAAACTAATTTGAGAAGATGTGCAGTCATCTTCCCATGACTCAGTTATCATTAAAAGAAACTGAAAACATTAAGTAAAAGGAAAAGATAGGTAAGACATACATAAGAGTAAATAATCTCTTTCAAACCCTCTCTTAATCAGGAAAAGATGTTTCATGAACATTTCAGAGATTTCAGTGTTACCGATGCTGACTCAACCCCCAAGTCCACATCCTTGCTTCTTGAACACAGATGCAAATGATTACTTTAGTTTTAGTGCTATGCACTGATTATCTTTAATGTCAGGAATATGAAGATAATTGCAGAGAGGGATCCATTTACACATTATTCTCCTTTTATTTGCATAAATAAAATAACTTTTATCTTTCAATTTTTGGCATGTCTGTCTTCATTCTTGCACTTTTTGATGAGTCCTTTTTCCAGCTCTCCCTTGTCTCTTGGCAAACTTATATTGCCTTTCTTCAGCTGATTTTCTTGCACTATTTCTGGAGCATTTCTACATTTTCCCACTGCTTTAAATGCAAACTCTAGCTAGTTTAATGTTTTTATCTTGGTATTCTAAGCTGGTTGCACATCTGAGGACTAGCAAGTGCCTTTGTCTCTCAGGACTTCTTATTACAGCAGAATTTAAATGGAGGTATAGAACATTGTACTAAAACTGCCTGAAGATAAATGCTAGGTCAGTCATTCCCCAAGTGGTTTTAACTAAAGTATTCAATTAAAAAAAATACTTTTTAAAACCAATATTTCATATCATTAATTTACAGTGCTACCTCATTATTTTTACTATTAGCTTTCCTTATCAATACATACTTTTCCACTACTCTGTTTTAGTCATATTTGAATTTGATTGTCTTCAACTCTGGCTCCATTTCCTGTAGCATTAGATCTGCTTTCTGCATTTTGTAGATCCTGTCCTTCATTCTCCTGCAACCTACATTCAGTGAGAGATGATAACTCAGCAAATTAAAGAATAAATAGCAACAGAAAGCTAATTTATGAAATTAAAATACAGTAAGCTGAATGTTACCAAAAACATACAAAAATTGATCCAATTTTTTCTGAACACATGCACATTACTCTGTGGCTTGTCAAACCTGATAACCTCCTGTTCCGATTTCCGTGCAATAGAAAACCAGAACCATCAGGTTTTTGACAACTGTCACCTGCACTGTAGACACAGGTGTGCATCTCAGCCCCTAAATTCAATTGCATCCCCTATCTGTGACTCTTGTGTGCTGGTCTAGAGCTGGGCAACCACTGCTTTCCTTCCTCAAGAGGCATATGTGAAATCTGTGTTTGGAGGGCAACATGGAATTCCAGTGGGTATAGTAGGCATAGAAGGAGTTTGTGAACTTTGGCCTCCACATACAAGCATTTATGTTAAAAGCTCTCTTTTTTACTATATGGAATAGTTTGCCTTCAATATGTGGTGGAAAATGATATTTATTCCTTTTTATCTTAAATTCAGTTTCAAGTCATTTACAACTGATTACAAACAAGGAAAGCTATTTTACCTATTGTCCTTTCATTAGGAAAAAATGAACTTTTTAACCAGATTTATGTAAGAAAACTTTCAATAATCCTGTCTACTGATATTAGATTACTGTGTGTGAGACTGTTTCCCTTAGTCATATGAATCAAATCTTTTTCCCACAGACATCAAGAAAACTTTTCATTGATGTTTTTACTTACTAGTTTCGATATAGGCTCCTTTCTCTTTAATAAGGTGAGCTATTAGGATGTTGCTTTTTCCTTTCTCATTTCTAATATGTGTTTTCCTGATTAGAAAATAACAATATAATTTAATATAATTTTAATTATTACTAATTTCATATTTGTGTCAAAGTAATTTTTGAAATGCCTTTTTTTAGTAATTTCTGTGAAATTACTGCTATAAACTCATATTCCTTGTTGTTTTAAGTAGCTATAAACTCTGAGGCTGATATTCTTGTATAGCATTTGACTATGCTGTTAGGAAACATCAGTGTCTGTTTTCATTCTGACAGTGGTTGAAAGAACTTGCTTCCCACTTTCTGTGTGTTTAGACATGCTGATAAATATTTGTCAACAATTATGTGCATTGCACTAACTCAGGAACAGAAGGAAAACTTTTCAAACAAAATTGCTGTGCTTTCCATCCAGTACATGAGCGTCTTCTCTTCCACAGAAACATCCACTAACATGTCATTGTCAGTATCTCATCCTCCCTCAACAGTCAAAACATGCTTTGGAAATAAGTGCCACCTACCCATAACATACTCCAGTGTAACATGCAAACAGACACACACATCTTTGTACTCCTCCCATGCTGGGTGATTCCATCTGAAATATAGGTAGCTAGCTCCCTTTTCCTTGCAATTTCATAGTGTGTTGCTGTGAAAACAAAATCAATTTTAGTGTCGGGGGATATTTTTGAGTTGTTTTTTTTCCTTATGTTTTTCCTACCCTGAGTCTGCTGCTAGATTCTTCAGTTGCCATGGTGAGCAGGGGTGTAGGCAGTTCTTATATCAGGGAAAAAAAAAAATCATGAAATGAATGCCAATGTGAGGGGAAACTGGCAATACTTGTTTTATAACCCACTCTGGTTCATAAATAAAGAGCTTTCCACCTCAGGCTTTCATGGGGCAACACAGGAAAAGGTCATAAAATTAGGCATTCATCTTGAAATAAATTCCTAGCTTTTTTTTTTTTTTTTTTTGCAATCAAAAAGACCATGCGGAAGAGAATAGTACGGTGATTTAAGAGGGACACTAGGAAGTGTCTTGCATCCTACTCTGGCTCTAGTGCTGCCAGTCATTACTGGACAACGTAGGTGAAAGACTGGCACAGCATTCAGGAGCAGTGGCCTCTTTGGCAATCCAGCTTCTGGTCTCCTTTGTTGAGAAGCTCAGTCAACAGTAATTTTATTAGAAAAACACTAATTCGATGCATCAGTGTGTACTAGAGCCTCACAAATACTAGAACCTCATAAATAGAGTTAACTAGAAAACATGCAAAATTTTAGACACACACTTTTTCATTTTAAAATTTCTGTTTATTATAGAATTATAGAATTATAGAATCATAGAATGGCCTGGGTCAGAAGGAATCTTAAAGATAATCTAGTTCTAAGACCCCTGATTATGTGGTCAGGGACACCTTTCACTACATCTGGTTGCTCATAACCTCATCCAATCTGCCCTTAAACACTTCCAGGGATGCAACATCCTCAGCTTTTCTGGACAACCTGTTCCAGTGCCTCATCACTCTCACTCAAGTAAAGATTTTCTTCCTAATATCTAACCTAAACCTACTGTCTTTCAGTTTGAAGCCATTTTCTTTGTTCTCTCACTACACGTCCTTGTAAATAGTCTCTCTCCATCTTTCTTGTAGGCTCCCTGAAAGTACTGGAAAGCCACAAATAGGTCATCCTGAAGACTTCTCAAGGATGAAAAATCCCAATTCTCTTGGCTTTTCCTCACAGAAGATGTACTCCATACCCCTAATAGCCTTTTGGTGGCCCTACTCTGGATTTGGTCCTACAAGTCAATGTACTTTCTGTGCTGGGGATCCCACAGCTGGATGCAGTACTTATGATCCTTCAAAATATAACAAGTTTCCATGAATGACATAAATCTCTACATATCTGTGTGAAATATTGTTTTCTTTTCTATGCTCTTCTTTCCATCATGAATTTATTTCCTCTACCTTTTCTTAATTTTGTTTTTATTTTCTAATTTTTTAAAAGACAGATGAGGAAGTAGAAAACCACTAAAGAAAATACTAATTTCCTTGAAGAAAGCATGATTTGGGAACAGTTTTTCTTCCCCTCTTGCAGTCTTCTCTCTAGGAATACAGTACCTGAAAAAAAGTAGATGTTGGCTTTTAAATAGTGAATGTGCTACACAGCTTATTTATAGATGGAAGGGTTATTCTGAGGCATAATTAACATCTATAAGGTATCTTGACATCTTGTGCTATACAAATGCCTAGCATTACTGTTATTGACTTGGAGTCCCTTAAGAGCTTTAAGAAACTAGTCAATCTCTTAGGTTTAATTAAGACATGGTGATCCTGTAGATTAGTGATATTAAATCAATATCTCATTGGAGGAACAGCAGTATGTTCCCTCCCTACATATTAGTTATGTGCTTAATAGAGGAAATGTACTCTCTTACTTTAGAGCTAGATGAAATTTTGCTGTTATGGAAGCTTGTGAAAAGAGAATTTTAAGTTCTGCTCCTGAAAAATATGCATAATGAAGTTTTTTTCTGCAGTAGGAAATTCCAAGTCTTCACTTAAGACCTGCTGATAAATTATCCGTAACAGTCAAAAAAGTGATTTACAGTATGTTTCCAATGGGAATTGCTTTATATTTATATAGGGTAAAATTAATTTTTAGGGGCATGGAGTACATCTTCTGTGAGGAAACGCCAAGAGAATTGGGAATTTTCATCCTTGAGAAGTCTTCAGGAATTAATTTTTAAATTTTCTGTAAATAGGAAGTATTTTACTAGAAATAAATACTTTTACTTGTTCAGCTTTAAGCTTCTTGATAGCTAAAAGTATGAGACTTTTTCAAGGAAATAAAATAAATTGGTTTGCTTTTTGTATGTTTATGTGTGAGATTAAAGGACAGCAAAGCACTGCAGTTCCTAGCCAAGCCTAACCTAGGACTTGCACAGTCTTAAGGTAAGGAATGTTTATATCTTCTTGCCAGGGACAGGGAAATGAGCCACAGAAAGCCATGAAGACACCTTCTGCATGCAAAACTTCTTTAAATCTGAGGCTGAGACATAACATTTGTTCATTGCAGTTATCCCAATAAATCTCTTTATAACCTAATATTGTAGGAAAAATGCTCTAGGCAACGTCTAGGTGGTCTGAAAAGAAATACTTTACTCTTTCCTAGGTTTTAAAATAAATTTCCTAGCAGTTCCTTTCATATGCTTAGAGATGAGACAAGTTCACTTGACAGATATATCCTATCACAGCTAAACTGAACCATTCAGCTGCTAAACACTAAGAATATTCCAATTTATTTGCTAATAATGATTACATCCTGAAGGCTTTAAAATAAAAACATTTTAAAAATTAAACCAAAGAACCTCTTACTAATTGGAATAATATCTACACTTAAAGAGGGCTGCAGCACCTCTCCTATGAGGACAGGCTGAGAGAGTTGAGGTTGTTTAGCCTGGAGAAAAGAAAGCTCTGGTAATACCTGAAAGCAGCTTTCCAGTAGCTAAGGGGTGCTGACAAGAGAGCTGAGTAGGGACTTTGTACAAGAGCATGTAGAGCTAAGACAAGGGAAAATGGCTTTAATTGGAGAGAGAGTAGGTTTAAGCTAGATATTAGGAAGAAATTCTTCATATGAACATGCTGAAGCACTGGAACAGGTTGTCCAGAGAAGTTGTGGATTCCCCATCCCTGGAGGTGTTCAAGGCCAGGATGGATGAGACTCTGAGAAACCTGGTCTAGTAAGAGGTGTCCCCGCCCATGACAGGGAGGCTGGAAGTAGGTGGTCTTTAATGGCCCTTCCAACCCAAACCATTCTATATTTCCATGAAAAACAAATCTTGATTTTTTTTACCCATAAAGAATAAGTTACACAAGCAAGGTAAGTTTGTTTCATACATATTTTGTCATTACGATCTTGACAGTATTAATCTCTTTTTGCTTGAAAAAGAAGTCTAAGGAATCATAATCTTCCAGGAAATCTCATAGAATGTTGCCTGAAGAAATGATTGCTCTTACCCTATTGCTTTAAACAGCAATTCTTTGGGGTGGTATAAAAGGCATGCAAGTTTGGTTCAGCAAGCAACAGGTTAAAGTTAATCCAGGTGTTTCAGATAATTCTCTTGTATTCTTTTAATTAGAGTAATTGGTACTTGCATTGCACAGAAAAGATGACTAGTTATAGTATACTCACTGCAGAGCACAGCAAATGTTGAAGTCAAATTATGTGGCTCTGGGTATTTTTAGAGATAAACAGTGATTCACTGTGTCACAGTCCTCATGACCCACCTTTATTTCACTTGTGCAGCTGCCCATGATCTATGCATGCCTGATAAAGAATGAAAAGGTACACAAATATAAGTACTAATTAAAAAGTCAAATAAAAATGTGGTAAGGAATGAAAATATAAAATATTCATGCTGTTGTGAATAAGGCTGGATACAGTTCAGGTATGGATATGGAGCCCCTGGAGCAGTCTACTTTCCTCTCTGTCTTTGTCCCAGAATACCTGACTTTTTGGGTTGTACTGGTATGGGGGTGGAAAGCACAGCCAGCACCCCTCTAAATCCCTCTCTTTGGCATAAAAAATGCCCATGATTGAAAGGGAGAAAACACTGTTACAGAAGCTTCAGTGACAAATAGGCTTTGTGGATTGAGATTTTAGATGAAGTGAAGACATAACCATATGTGGAAAATGGCTGGGGAGAAGTTCTATTCACATTCTAACAGGCTATAACATGGGAAATTATAGGCTGAAATACAACTTCTAATCTCTGGATGGAATACGGTTGGCATGCTCCACAATGATTCCCCAGACAACAGTAAGTACCTGCTAAGGGGGACAGAATAGAGGGTGGAGCAGAGTGGACACACCCCAGCCAGGCTCTGTTGCAATTTTTGCAGGGAGGAGAACTGGGTGGTACTTTGCACCTAAGAACCCACATAGCACCTGACACTGAAGGGAAATAGATGTTAGGCTGCTGAGCCAACAACTTTGGCAAAATCATTTTCCTCAGATGAGCTTGGTTCATTATAATCTAATTGTAATATTAACATACATCTCCATCCCAAAATTAGCCGCCTCCGAGGTACCGCTGTTTGCTTTTTTCTATGTGTTTGCACCCTTGGCAGCCCTGAGCTATTTTACACTCAACTGATTTGAAAGCTCCATTGAAATTCACCTGATCTCACCTAGTGTCCCTGTTTGACACAAATTCGGAGGAACATCTAAAATGAATGTCCTCTGACAGAAGGCAGGTTTCAGCTGCCCCTCCCCCACCAGGTTCAAGAAAAAATTTTTCTTGGAGGAAAATGAAAGGAAAAAAAAACCCTATTTATTTAACAGACACAATGCACAATGGGAAAAGAATAATGCTAAATAATAAAACCTCTTGCTGTGGAGAGAACCTGGTAAATTCTCAGAGTCCTTTCTTTGGGTGTGGTCTCTCTTTCTCTCCTCTTCGAAGTGGGCCCCCTCCGGGCCTTGGTGGAAAGCTCTCCCAGTAAGTTCTGGTGTTCTGAACAGTTCCAGAAGAGAAGGGGAAGAAGCCGAAATCCCAGGGGAAAAAAAAGATTAACTTTCCATCTCTCTCTGGAGAAAGAGAGCCAAAAGCTGGCTGAAAAGCAGCAAAGGGTGCTTCCTCCGCTCTTGCTACTGCAGAAGCACGCAGAGGAGTAGTGTGACCTTGGAGCACAAACTGTTTTGAAAACTTCGTCTGGCTTTTTTCTTTCTCTCACACCCAGTTTTAAAGGCACAGAAAGGCACAGGATTCATGTCTGGCATAGAGCAATAGGTGATCCACATCATAAAGTTGCCCCAAGACACCTAGAAATACTGAATCCATTGGCATTGTCAAAACATGACAGGAGGTTAAGCCTTGTCTAAAATACAAGAGGAAATATTCCAGCATACTCTTGCCTAGGGTAGAGTAGCTCTGTAAGAGACCCCACCTAGGAACTGTATGTGCCTGTTCTTATGGAATGGCTCATTCAAAACCGCATCTTTACATGATAGGAGCCAAAATACTCTGAGGTAAGGCTTTTTTTTTTTTTTTTTTTTTTTTTTTTTTAACTGTTTAAAAATAAATAACTAAATATACAGTGATCCACAAAAGGTAGTGTGACTGTTCTTTGGTAATTGAGATACCAATCTGGTATATTTAACAAGTAAGGTTTGAAGCCCTATTCTTGGCATGAGTTGTTCATGTAACTCTAGGAGAGGATTCAAGGGGCTAGGAATTTCAAATTCTGTACCATCAAGGATCAAAATATGGGACTTTAGAGGGACAGGGAGCCTCCAACAAGAAAACTTAGGCAGCTCACAGTTCTGGTAGCTGACTTCCATGGATCTCACCCTTCAGTGCCTAATTCTTATGGTGTACTTGGGGAAGGTAGCTACATAAATTAGATTTTAAGTTGCACCAGATGGGTTCTGAATTATTGACATGAAGTATCTCATTTGGACTCAATTCAGAAAAGCTGGTTGTTGTTATGCCCTATTCCCCTTTAATGGGCACTAGTTAGTTCATTGAATCCATATTTCAACACAGTGTGCCATAAAAATAAACCCACATGAACTTTCATAGCAGTGTCTAGGAGGTGCAAATGGTACTCTGAAGAAGAATCTGATTTTAGAGGCTTTTGGCATGCCTCCTCATTAAGCATTTAAGACAGGAGAAATCTTGCATAACAGAGAATCTTAGAATAGGTCAACCATTTTTATTTCTTCTCAGTTAGAGATGAGCTTACACTGAAACTGTACCAAAATGTCATAATTTGGGCCAGTCTCTACAGCTTAAGTAGGGACAATCCATGTGTCAAATCAGTTTAGGCTTGCTGCAAGCAAGATCGACAGTAATCAGTAAAAAACAGAAGAGATAGTTTCTGTCCTAGCTTAAGATGAATTCTGCAATTTTGATTTTATTACCAAAGCAAACCCATGAGCACTCAAATGTCAGTTACTACTTATATGACATTGGAGAAGAGATTTTGTATTGGATGGCAAGGTTTTGGTAACAGGAGAGGGGCTACAGGGGCAGCTTCTGCAGAAGCTTCTAGAAGCTTCCCCAATGGCTGAGAAAGCCAATGCCAGCTGGCGCCAAGATGGATCTACCACTGGCCAAGGCGGAGCCCATCAGCAACAGCGCCTATGGGATAACAGATTTCAGAAGTGGCAAAAAAACCCTTTGCAGTTGCAGCTGGAGAGAGGAGCAAGAATATGTGAGAAACAGCCCTGCAGACACCAAGTCAGTGAAGAAGGAGGTGGAGGAGGTGCTCCAGGCATTGCAGCAGAGATCCCCCTGCAATCTTCCCCCTGAGGAAGTAGAGGGGCAGAGGTGATGTGTGACAAACTGACCACAGCCCCAACAGGAAATACTGTATTTTGGCAGCCCAATAAAATTTTAGGATTCTAAGTGCAATACACAAAAGTGAAGCATGAAAAATCAATACAATTTGTGTCATAAGATTTTACAAATGTCATCAGTTTTTAATGTATATAAAAGATAACACTTTTAGCTGTACATTGCCCTCTAGTACTGTGCTGTATAGATTTAGATTTTCTAAGAGGCCTAGATATTCACTTGAGGTGTCTGCTCCAAGTATTAATCCATCCTGACCTGACCTAGCTTAGAAGATCTGATGGGATCCTAGTATAAGGCAGTATGTCTAAAGGCAGGTTTTCTTTAAAATATTAAAATTAAAAAAAAAAAAAAATCACTGTGGTTCTGCCATGTAAAAAAAATCTATCAATAGATTAAAGAAAATATAAAATAAAAATGAAGATAAAAGAAATAAAAAACATAATAAATAAGGATACTTTTAAGATAAAACAAAAATAAGAATCCTACAGTCCTTTGAAACGAAGTGAATTATCTACGTTTCTGAGGGGTGACCACAAAGGATGGGAGTAGTAAAAGGAAATTGAAGGTTTCCTCATAAAATAGTCTCCACAATAACTCATGACTAGAAGCCACATTTTGTGTGTCTACTCTGAACCTGTATGGAAATTTAACTTTATTAGGAACATTTATGCAATAGGAAATGTCAATAAATTAAAATACAATATTTAAATTTATACATCCCAGGATTTATGGAAGTGGTCTAAGAAGACAAGTCATTTATTCATTTAGTATGTACTGCTAGACAAAGACAATTAGATTCTTTAATCACTTAGGTATTTGTAAATGCTACAAGGCAGCTCTCCTAAGCTTAGGTACCTGAAGATTTCTGCATACACCCTGGTGTTGTGCATGTGTATTTTAGTTTTTTTTTATTAATTTCTTTTACCAAATTATTTGAACTGCAGCAAGACTCTCAGAAATTGTCTCATTATTTCTGATGGGGCAAGCAAGTACGGGAAGAAGTTTCATAAAGTAAGAAACATCAACTCTATTTTTGAATAGAATTGAATGGAATAGAAATAGAATGGAATAGGAATAGGAATAGAATAGAATAGAATAAAATAGAATAGAATAGAATAGAATAGAATAGAATAGAATAGAATAGAATAGAATAGAATAGAATAGAATATGTTCTTTAAGATTCATATAAGACAGAAGGACTTAGCTGGCTTTTTTAGAAATTATCATACAAAGTCTCCACTGGCAAGAGATAATATGTGCAAAACTCAAGCATAAAGAATCAGGCTGAGACAACAGAGCCAACTGTGATCTTATTCTTAAAAAAAAAAAAATATTTCATGAAATGTTTGGTGTTGGGGGAGTGTAATATGGTATGTTCAAAATCACGTATCTTATTAGCTGTAGAAATCTGTCCAAGAAACTGATTTAATCAGACCAAACACATATGATGGCTGATTTTTCTTCTTTTTTCCTCTACTTTATAATCCATCAAAGAGAGGCATTCTCTTCATTCATTTATTGTTAGTAAATGCTTCTATAACTGAATGTTCAATTAGATAAGAGAAGCTTAGAGCAGGACATCAACTCTTTGCACTTGACAAAGTACACATCATATTTTCTCCAGAGAGAAAATTTTTGATTCTTAGTCTTATCTTTTAGAGTATAAGTGATGTAGGACCTTAGATTTCCTAGAATTACAGAGGAGAAGGAGATGAAATCTTGACACATAAATGTGCTGCCATTTTAGCTGGTTGGCAACTGCAGGATGCATGACAATGTGCAACAGATGTTAGAGTATTAGTCACCATGTTTTACTTTCTGTGGTGAAGTATTTAGGAGTTATTCGAAAGATAAGCCTTGACAGCTCATGTAAGTATTTTCATTGTGCTGAAGCTGGAGAAATAATGGGACCAAGCTGCTCCAAAGAAAAGTGAATTTTCAGAGTTTGTGTGAGGTCTGCTGTTGGAAAAAAAAAAAAGAAAAAATGCCTAGCAGCTCCTTGTAGGTCATTATTTAAAGGCTGCTTGGATAATAACCAGGACTAAAATGGTTAAGTCTGGGTCCATGAGTAATGGGCTTTCCTCTGAGGGGGGCATTAGGCTTATCACAACTGCTGACTAGCAGCTAGTGACTCTTGAATTAAGAGACATTTTCTTGGTGAAGATTAAACTGGAAGTCTCAAGCCTGCGAAGAGGTGTCCCGTTGAAAATGTCAAGCCTAGAAGACTTTTAGGATTCAGGAAATTACTTATTTCTTCTGGGATTTGAAACCACATTTTGGCTTCTTACTAGAGATAGGAAATAACTATATATAACTTTTTTCCACTGAGTCAAGTTCATAAATCTTAATATTAGAAAAAAAGGTTATTCTCAAATTCTTATTGAAATGATTCATTGCACTGTTTTGATTAGTATTATTCTTCTTCTACTGTGTTTCTATCACATATTTTAACAATATTCTTTTCTGTATAGGTGCAAATAAAGCCATAAGGGACTTTCAAAACCACTAAGGCCAGTTCAACATATTGTATGATATCACAGACAAGGTACAAGTCTTCAAAAATCCCCTCTGTGACCTATCACTCCAACAAACAAGGCCACTGGCTCCTGTCAAAAGAAATTTATATTGAAGAGCATTCCTCTATGAACATTAGCCTGGATTTACAGAGAGCCAGTGTTGAATCATTGCAAATATGTTCTGAATTCTCATTTCCCAGGGGAATAGTTTTGGAATATGAAATTCAACTTTTTCTCTTGCCTCATAATTTTTTTTTCCCCAATGAATTCCAATTGGATGGACACTTCCCCAAAAAAAGCATTCAACCTAGCCACTCAGAAATACAGGCAGGATCATAACATACAGGCACTAGAGGCTGAGCAGTTATGTGATGACAGGAGGGAGAAAGTTCTATATCTTGCCATAAAAAGAAACACTGATCCTATGGAGACTTATGACTGTTCAATATGCAGTCATTATTTCCCTGCCCATGGGTTGAATAGTGGATTGTACATTACTGACAAGTGGGTTTTCAGCCTTCCAGACACCTCAAATCATGCTTATTTATACTGTAAGTTGAAAAGTGAAGGTCTATCAGTAAGATAAGCATTTGCATGAGTTGTTTCAGATCTCCAAACTTTATTTTGCCTTCAAATCCATTTTAATAATGGTTAAATAATCGAAGAAAAAAGAAATTCCTCTGTATTACTCAGATCCCAGAGTTAGGACTGATTGTTACAAAAGACACAGCTCAATGTTAGGCAGCTGTATTGTTGGTTCTCTCATACCATCCTCTGCTTCTAATTGATTTTACTTTAAAGCAACTTTTGATAGCACCAGAGCACTTAAACTGAATTTTAACATATGATACAGAAATTTTATGAGGGGATTTCAAGAACTTTAAAGGCTTGCATCTTATCAATACTTTAATAATATATGATTTTGCTGGCATTTTATTTGATGTTGATTCACTAGGAATAAAACTGAAAATTTCAGCTGAGTTTTGAGGAAAAAACCCCACCATGCCATATTTTTACTAAATACCATTTTACTTTATATCTGTCATATCTTGTCAGACTGTCTTATTCTTCCTATCTTTCCAAGCCTAGTTTCTACATGCATTAAGCAGAATAATGTACTCTGTCTGAAGACACAATACCAGAAATCTGGAATTCACTGGAGACAGGTAACTGCAGAAGAAAAAGGGACTTGGACCTGAAAACCTGTAGTTATTGCCACCCCACCTAAAGACAAGATTTATAGATTTTATAGCATAAAAGTTCCATGCCTATTTAAATACTAATTCTGAAATTTAATTAGAAAATGAAACTAGGACTCATAATCTACTGAGATATTCTGGAAACTTTACTCATAAAAAAAATTGGTCTGACTCACAGTGAAAACTTAAGAGGGATCTGCAGGCATAATCAGTTTGGTCACAGAAATATTTGATTCGCCAACTCCCAAGATTAAGGTAAAAATACATCAGGCTATCTATAATTTTGATATTTTTAAGATATTAAAACCTGTATGTTAAATGTAGTGCTGTTAGTAAGAATTACAAGTCAGATATCTTACAGATTGAGAAAATAAACTTGCAGGAATTAAGAACTTGTGTTTTGTAAAGTAAGGCCATTTTAAACAAATGAAAATACGCAAGGTAATTTAATTTTCAAATTTAATTCTGTACTGTATTACCCTTCATATCCTTTTGTAAAGATATTCACATTGACCCTTTTGATTTTTATATAGATTTTCATATCTGAAAATGTTTCATATTAATGAAAAAAACCCAAACCACAAATAAAGCAATGCACACCATTTAAAAACCAGCATCGTGTTGTGCAGTGGAATTAATATCCTGCTTATTGCTTTTTTAAATTATTATCTTTGGACACAAGTTTCTTTTAAAATTGCACACAGGACAAAATAAACACACAAAAATTCCCAAATCCTACAGACAGCACAACATGGACAGAACACATATTTTCGGGTGGCCTTTTGTTTTTTAAAGACGTCATTCTTTTCTCTTCATTCATTGTGGCTGACACCACTAAAGTCTTAATTTGATCCTTCTGTAGTACAATAATTCTAAAGAGTGAAGTTGCATATCCCTCAGTTTAAATTTATTTGGACTGTACCTGAACTTCTTCTGTATTAAAAACTATAGAAATAAACCTTCAATATGTATGTTCTGCTTTTATTGCTAATACTGGCTAAAATAGGCTATGCTGGTGGTATAAGTTAACTCACAACACTAGGCAGACTAAAACTAAATTCAGTTTCATTTGATTATTTTTTACTGTCAGTGTAGAACATTGGCATCCATACGCATCACTGAAGACTAAGTTACAGTCAACAGGGAGAAACAAACACTGTCAAAGTGTGATTAGTCCAAGCTGATGTAGGTACCTGCTTCAGGAAAAGATCTGTTTTACCATCCCAATGCCTTTTTCTCTGCAGTAACTATGGAGAGACCCAAAGGTGACCAGTTCAGAATATGTGCAAGGTGTTGTCTGCATTTTATCAAATTAATCATAACTCAGGAATCAGCCTGATCAAATTTAACTGTTACATATCTAGGTAAAAAGCTTCTAGCTGTATGTCTGTTTTGATAGAAAATCAGAACTCATAATGATTTTTCAATAATTTATAATACCAGCTTGATTTTTGTATTTGGCATAATTTGGTTTTCATTATGTTACTTTTGCTTTGATTTCTATGTGTATGACTGGGGGAAAAGAAAGATATGCACATATCTCCTTCTTTTATGGAATGAATGAAGAGCTTAGGTAAGTCTTTATCTGTAATAATTACTGTGTTTAATTGCCACTCCAAAACATGAACCTTTGCAAGAGAAATTTTACTTAAGCACATTAAGTATCAACTCAAAATTTTAAAACACTGTTAGGAATTTCAATAGAAATTGTTAAACGTGATTCTTAGCAATAGCTAAAGACAATCACCTAGTCCCTTTCAACAAATATGCATCATCCATCAGATTCATGAACAGATGTCTCAAACAGGTAAGCTTAACTAAAAAAAGCAAATATAGTCATGTAATTCACGACATGATTCTGAATACAGCCGACTCATTTCCCCCATCATACTATATATTGCTATAGCACCTTTTTTTGTTAAACCACTTGTAAGATACTAATTTATTATGAAAAGCATTTTGCTAGTTTCTGAATCAGTTTCTTACCTTTTTTGCTTTCTTTTTTTTTTTTTTTTTCAATATGTATTTGCATTTTTGCTTCATAAAACCAATGCAGTGTTCCCTGCTTGGGATTTTAGCTATCACAAATGTAATAATTCTGAAAAGTTAATCTCCTTTACTTTGTTTTCCTCTTAAAAAATCATTCATCTGTAAAAACTGTAGAGATTTTTCACCTATGTAAAATTTTAATTTCAGAGAAAGAACGAGCAAAAATAGAAAGTTTTTGAACATGATTGAAGACATACTTGAAAGTATTATTAGAGGAGTTCCAGAAGTTAAATGAAACCAAAATGAGAGCTAATACTTGACAAGTAGAGATGCTGTACATTCTCAAAATAATTAGGTGTTCAGAAAAAGAGATAAATCAATCAGGCTGTCTGGCTAGATAAAATGCAAGGGAGTTATAGGCTGTTTGGGGCAATTGTGCCATGGAAAGTTATGAATTTCATTGCCTAAAAAAACCATTTTCTGTGATACAGTTGAGCATGACTGAAAAAAAAAAAAAAAATAAAAGATACTTTAAAAATCCTGAAGATATATTTGCAGAGCTTAGATAATGAGGAAAAAGAAGATTTTTTAAAAACTAAAAAAGTTAAAAAGTGGGAGACTAATTTCATAGAAAGGGTAGAAACCCATCTTTTACTAAGATTGTGCAGAGGTAAAGCACTTTATGCAAGTGACCTTTCTTCTTTCTTTTCAGGTTTGTAAATTGTGTGTCCATCCCAGTTTTAAGCAATGCTCAGGAATGAAGAGTTCAAAGAGGAAGCCACTCTTCCATATGTTCAGAAAAATATAAAGGAAGAATGTGTCTTTTTGTATGTTTTGGGTGAATAGTCACTGAAATGAAATGAAAAAGGCTTTGTAAAATAAACTCAGCTGAGTCAGATACATGCTATTAAATACTGGGTTTATGTGTTTTCAGATATATATATATTTTTTAGCATTTTGAATGTTAGCTAATTTGCTCCTCCCAGAATATGTAGGTTCTGGTGATAGGTACAAGAAAAGTCTCCAGTCTAGTTAGGAGGCTGTAGACTAATTGAATACAGTTGAGCATCAGTTTTCGATATCCTGCTGAGATGTCAATAAACATACCAAATCTGGTGCTGTTGTGTCTTCACTCTAAGATTCCAGGTGGTCATAAGTACTTGTTCATCCACTCTAAGTAACATGAAGTGATCAATTCTCTTTGTGTGGAAGCACAGCCATATCAGTTGTTAGAATATCTTTGCCGTTATTTTCAGCAACAGACATTTTACAGTAGGAGTCACTTCTTTTTATAATTGATGCTGTCCTTCAGGATTTCCTTATGTTTGCCAAAAGGGATAAAGTCGAACAGGGCAGTTGGGATCAAAGAAAAACACAATAAACACAGATAATAAATTATCTCCTTAAACACAGTAGAAAATATCTATTTTCTTATTAGGAATATTAAATGGCTATTTAATGTAACTAAAATGCAAAACAATGCAACCTTGGATGTGAACAAAAATACTCAAATAATTCACAGAACTGAAAACTTAACTGCATTCAAATGAGAAATTCACCAGGTTATCACTGCAGAAAACTCAGTGTGCATCTGTGGTCAAAAATGATCAAGATATTACACTGCATATGCAAAGAAACAATAAATAAGATAGAGAACGTTGTAATTCCCTGATTAAAGTCAGTGCTGTGATTTCATCTCGGATACGGAGTCTTGTACCAGTCTCCTCAGTTTCAAAAGAAAAGCAACAAGAACACTGTTAGAGAAGGGTGAGGATAGCAAAGACCTCCCATTCACTCAATAGAGACATAAGCCACAAAACAAGCTGAGCACTCTACCTGGTTGAGGATGTCATCATCTTGCAGAACGACACTGTGCTTCACAGCTAGGCAACAGCACATTTCTTCCACACGCTTCTGGAAAAAGTGCATCTAGGAAAAAAATTGTTCCTGGATTCATCCCACCTAGAGAACTTTGTTCCTGCCACAGTCTATTCTCTGTGTCCACCCTCTCCCACTCATACATGTTGTGTTACCCTATCTCTTGGTCTTAGCACAACCACAGTGTTACTCTAGAGAATGGCCTGGAAGAGCCAGAAATAGCTCTGGAAAACAGCTCACAATAAGAGCTGCAGCCCATATGAAGTGACCTAGTGGACATGTCTTAGAATCCTTCTAGGCTGTCTTAGAACTCTTAAGGTTGGAAAACACATCTAAGGTTTCTCTAAGGTCTAATGAGACCAACCATTAACCCAGCACTGCCATGTTCCCCGCTAAACCATGTCCCCATGTGCCACATCCACATGCTTTTTAACACTTCCAGGGATGGCGACTCCACCACTTCCCTCAGCAACTTCCCTTCCTGTTTCCATTGCTGACCACCCTTTCCATGAAGAAAGTTTTCCTAATACCTAATCTAAACCTTTCCTGGTGCAATTTCCTGATGCCATTTCCTCCTGTCCTGTCACTTGTTACTTGGCAGAAGAGTCTGAGATTCACCTTGCTACAACCTCCTTTGAGGTGATTTTGGACATGCTCCTGCACCTCTCTTTCTTGTCATGAAGGGCCGAAAACTGAACACAGGATTTGAGGTGCAGCGCCATCAGTGTCAAGTACAGGGGCAAAACCACTTCTTCTTTACGAAGGTGATTGTGGCAGGGAGTGGAGTGGCTCAAGACATCAACTGAAGATCAGAGGAAGAAAGGCAGCACCTTCATGGGATATACAATTCTGTTCCTGACTGAGAATTCTACACATCAAAGAGGGCTTCACCTCATTGGGAATGATGCCAGAGATATATCCTGTGACACCAAGCAGGTGCCTACCACAGTGGTGGTGCCACGCCCAGGACATCTGCCTTGGCTGAGATGAAAGACACCATACATTGCCCCTCACATTACTTTTTATTGATTTTCCAAAGTCTGTACAGCTTTCTTGCATGCTTTTTCTTCTTCCCAAGAATTGATTTTTTTTAAAGCAAAGTTTACACATAGTTCAGATTTCTGCTAAATCCTTTCTTAAAATAGAAGTTGGTATCTACAGCGATGTGCATATATCTCAGCAGAGGTGGTCTGAGTACAGAGACCAAAGACATGAGGTTATTGAAGGATCTTAAAAGCCTGTCACTGTGGCGTGTAAGCATTCTCAAGCATAAGGTAGAACAAGGGTTGACAATCCAGTGAGCACTAAGGACCATGTTGCCCTAGTCCCTCCTGACTGTTCTTCAGTCAGGTGGCCAAGGCCTGTTGGAACTGAAGTGAGCAGAGTCTGTGATTGTCCGGAAGTAATTTCAGAACTTACAACTGTAATGAGTAGGTAACATCTGTCATGATGAGGAATGGAATATGGACCACACAGAGGCTGATACCTTTAACCAAGTTTTGCCCTTTTATATCACTCTGGAGTGCAGAGTATATTGAGGTATCTAGTGCAGTAGATTCACTGGCAAACAGTGCTGGTTGTGATGTCCAGAGCTGTGTGTCCAGAGAAGACTTTGGACAGTCAGAGGCAGCAAAGGTTCACAAGGTGATGACAGTTCATTTCTCCACTGGGATGGACATAGAGAATGGCCAGTGGTACCTGTAAAAAATGACTGTTTACCATGGATGTTCTGCACCCATCACTGGTCATCCTTTGTGCTGCCTCACATATCTTCCCACTTGTGGGGCACTGTCTCCAGGGTGCCTAATTCCCTTTATAGAGATCAGGTATTGTGTGCAGGATATCTGCACCCTGATGATCTGGGCATGTGCTGCATGTGGGCAAAACTTGTCTGCCATGCATGGGATAAAGGACAGTATGTAAGTCTTGTGAAAGGCATTTTGTGAAATGACAGGGTCTGTGCCAGCTGACTAGCAGCTGGGAAAGGATACTCTGCTTTGGGAGACTATGAATATAATAGAAAGGATGGGTAGAGAACAAGCTTTCATATTCTTAGGACAGAATTGTCAGGGAAACGTACATTGTGTAGTTAGTACTCGTCGTCCAAGCAGAGACTGTTACAGTAATGGGACCAGAAATTCTTGGAAGGAATAAGTACAGAGTGTGAATAATTTTGAAGATTTTTTCCATAACAAATAATCTTTTAACACTGATTCTTGGTTTAGAGAAGTGAAGAGATGAGCTGCTAAAACAGCAAGTGCAACTACTCCTGGCTAATATAGATATTATTCAGTCATTTATACACCTTAAATTAGAGTACTAAAAGGTGTTCTACTCAGAATCAGAATCTACTCAGAGCATTTCAATGGTTCTGGTCACAAAAAAAGTCAGGCAAACTATCTTTGGAAGCACATAATGGAAGTGCCTTGCTATTCAAGCAGCATTATTATTCTAGAGTGTCTTTAGAAAGAAAAGAGGCAGGGTGTGAAGGAGAGCATGTGAGAGAAATGATGTCAGACATATGTTTGCATCAGCAAGGAGGAAGAAGATTAATTTATACAGAAGTAGTGGAAACAGACAGGATAGATAGAAAATCCCTAATGAAGTTCTAATATGTAATTAGGTCTTCATAAATAACACTATTTACCCCATTTGTATTTCATGTCTGAATTTTTTTAACTGATCATGGGCTCCTGAAATATTTGTTGTTCATATTTATTTAAGAACTACTTTCCCCTTTTGAGAGCTCATTCACAAATTTTATATTGTCAAAACGTTTGTTTAGACAAGACACAGGATCTGGCTTTTCTTCTTGGGTTGGAAAGCCCTTCCAACTAATGTTTCTCTGTATTTTCTATTTCATCTTAAATTTGTTATGGATGTTTTTGCTGAAAAGTAACTGAATAGATGCATAAACTCATAGAGAACAGTTTAATTAATAATTCGATTTGTTTTGCCATATAAATGTATGCAGATATAGTGGAATATTGGCCAAACCAGTAAAAATGGGGTTATAATAGGGGAGAATATAAGTCAGTAGGGTCCAATGCAGTCAATTAATCAGGCTAGTTGCTGGAATTGTAAACCAAAGTATTACTTCTATAAAAAAAAATAAACAGCTTTAAAAAAACCCCAAAACATTGGAAGTATGACAGAGAGAGCTTAAAAAACAAAAATGGAAGTATAACAGAGAATCCAAAATTTTGTTCCAATTTTTTCAGGAAATAAAAACCACCCAGATTTTAGTTTTTTATCCATGTCCTTATAAGTTCTCCCACATAAGTACCCTTTCACTTATTCTACATTAATTGTGTATTCTCAGATCTTCATTAAAACAAACATAGTCTTTTTATTATATGCTACTGTGTTTGAAAATTCAGGGCTCTTCATGCATACTTATTAAATGATATTTGAAAAAAATTAATGCATCTGTTTTCCACAAGGAAACTCTTGCTCTCAAGGTAACTTGGAAACTACAGTTCCACAGCAGGAAAGATTTCTGAAAAATGTCCATCAGTACTTTAAGCCTTGAGTCTGATACTTAGAGGATAAAAAATCTGCAGATAAAATTACAATGGATGTATGGCAACAGATTGCCTGGAGGTGCAGGTCGTTTTAATATGATGGGGACTTCAGCACTGTATTTCCAATTAATCTTTCTAAATACCTACATTTTCTAGGAGAACAGTAGATTAAATAGAGAGTGTCGAGAATACAGTTAAGTTTATTTAAAGGAATGCAAAGCATAGCAGGAAATACAAGCTGTATACAGGCAGAAAAATTAGCTTTTTGTAAACTAATTCAGATAGCTTTAATTAATATCAAAGCTCATACTCTGCCCACCTTGCCAGCTTAGATTTAAGGGAAAGCTTTGAGAAATATTTATCTGAGCAGATGTCTCACTAAGATAGTTGTACAGAAGTACATCCAAGAATTATGCAGTCCTTTCAAAATTAATGTTGCTGAGTTTGTTTTGTAATTAAGAACATAATTGAAAATACAAATGTTTGAAATATTCATAAGGCCCAAACTTTCTGTGTATTATCTACCCTGAATAACTCTTCCATGTTTAGAATGAGAACAGAGACACTACTTGGAAAATTCCTATAGCTTGACTGGGACAAAAAACCTAGTAATAGAGTACCCCAGTTTATATCAACAGAACTTTATTCCTCTTTTAATTTCTTTTTTTATATTTACATATTAAAATTGTACTGTAAGTTTGCTTGCTGTAGCATCAGAATAATGACAGAACCTTTTTGCTGCATACAGAATGCATCTGCTTCTCTTAGGTGCACAAGCACTGATGAATTTAGGAGCTGAAGATCTACTAAATTAGGAACAACTGAGGATGCTTAACCCCATATGAAAATATCCACTGTGAATCCTATGATGGTTTTACATTCTTTTACTTTTACTGCTGCCTAAATTAAGTATGTTTGGACAATATATGCATAGCATCTGTGGTAATATTTTCTCAAGATGAAATGTGTTCATCAAACCCTCAAAGCAAAAAATGGATAAATCTAAATCCTCTGCTGTGAAGGTTTCCTGGGATGGTTACAAAAGTGGAAAGGAGGGAAATTCCTAAATTCCACCTTAGATTTGTGATTATTGCTTTCAAATGGTTCAAATGTTTTGCAGTTCATGGTGTGTGGTGGCACAAGTTGTGATATTTGATCATAATCAAAAGCAGATTGCCTTTCCCCTCTCTTCCCGAGAGTAGATGTCTGTACGTGCTTATGATGAGTTTATATTTCTTCATTCTTCAGAATGGAAAAATATTAGCAGACACAGTTAATGTCTTAAAAATAACTTTGCATAAGGTTCTTGTTTGCATTACTCGTTGATGTAAAAAGGGTTTGGTATGTGCAATTCTGTGCATTAAACATGAGAATGCAAAAAAGCATTCTCAAATGCATCTGTGAAACTAAAAACTTTAATTTTCATCTTGAAATAATTTTGGCACTGGGAAGCTAAACTTACATGCTCTGAAGCACCCTGAAAGAGCCTTTCTCTTTTTTCTTGGCAAGGGAAGAGTCTTCTTTGGAATACAATTAGCTGCTAAAAATAGTTCCTGTTTTCCCCAAGAATCATCAGTTTATATGGTTCTACTATTCCACTACCTAAAGAGGGAAAAAGTTGCCTAGGAAGGATGACAAAGCCTTTGAAATGAAGTTATGTGAACTACATAAACTGGTTTTGTGCCTCTGTAGAAGATAATAAAAAAAAAAGTCTTGGTAACCTTTACTGTGTTAACTTTTTGAAATCCCTAATATTAAAAATATGCCAATATATATTCATCTGTAACTTCATCATCTAATGGGAAGATACCATTAAGAATTCAAATTTCTGACAGAAGGCTACCAAAAATTTTGAAATTTTCAAGTCCTAACTTTACATTTCTTGATGGTTTTTCTTCATATGATATGGAGTTCTCCATATCACTTTATTTATAAAGGAAAATATATTTTCCAATTTTCTTGTCCATTCTTTGTGCCACTTCTTAACCTAGCTATGTTGGCTTTGCTTTTAAAATACCTTAAGATGAGAGTATATTCACTCTAGTGATAAACTTAAAACCAGTAGGTCAAAGCACTATTTAATTTGGTCTGGCCTGACACCTTTTATGAGCAACACAACACTGTTTTGAACCCCCAGATTTGTCTCTTTATTTAAGCTAGCCCCTACAGAAAGTTCAAACTGATAAGAAAGAGGGCAGTTTTTACAGCCGTTGCTAAATAAGGCAGCCAGAAACATTTCTTTTAATTAAAAGGAGACAAAATTTGAAAAAGTGAAACGGTAGTTTTCATTTTCAAAAGGATTTCTCTAAGTGTAAGTAATGTCAATATGAATCACAATGTCCCCACTGGCGACCCTTAATGGTGAATTTACTGCTACAACACTCTCACCCTCCCTGATCCTGTGTCTATCAACCACTTACTACAACTTCTCATGATTTTGATTTATGTACCCTGCACATCAGAGACTCTAGAGAGCAGTCTCAACCCTCACTTTAGGTGCCAAACCAAACCAGCTCCCTCCTGAGGCTCAGTGGACAGAGAGGAGAGACAGATGCTCTTCTTCAGGGTGATGTGGAGAAGGGGTCTAATTAAAATTTTTCCCCACAACGGAGCCACTCTCTCTCCACTGACTAAAGGAACGACTTCAGAGATGAGCTATCTTACTTTAATGAATTCTCTCACTGTCAGTGTTAAGTTAGGTATATAAAGTAAAGTGGTGACTCCCCCTTCATTTTTGCATTTTTGTTTACTAAAAGGGATCTGGTCTGTAATTCAGGATTTCAAAGAGTTGTTGCCTTTAAGAAATTATAAGAAATGTTTAAAAAAAAAAAAAGTAATGACAGTGAAACTGCAGTATTATTTCAGAGGAATTCCAGAAAGAAGCTGAAGATCCCTGCCCTTGTGAAGCGTTTTCTCGTAATTGTTTCATGAAGCCTGTATGCAGCAGCTAGCCAACATTTTATGAAATGATGGTCTGTGAATTGTGAGAGCATGCGGTCACCTCAGCAACACACAGTGCACTTCCAGTGACCCTGGGCCAGCCTTGTTTGTGGCTTCAAGCAAATTATACCCATAATGGTGGTACTTAGAGGCAGAGTCTGTCTGCCTATCCTAGCAAGTCTCAGAATATGCTAGGTAACAGGCTGGGAGCAGTATTGCTGTGGTGCTGTGGGAAAACTGAGTGTCACACAGCCACAGCCAGCCATCAGGGGCTGCCTCCAGAAACCAAAAAAGAGAACAAGATAAAAGGAAAGAGAAGAAAAATGAACTTTAACAGAATGTAAGAGTTAAATCTAAGACCCAGTGAAACTAATTAGGAGACTAAAGTACCCAGTGTAATTACATTTTCTTTCTCTGTCTTCCCCCCACAAGATAAAAGCATGCAAATAAAGTACCTCTTTTGCAGCAATCTAATGCAATGAAAATGTAATATATCGCCAAATATCAAGTAATGTATTTTACTGGAAAATTAGAAAAGCAATACTGTTTGTTTACTCTAAGACTGAGAATGATCTGAATGAGATCTCTTTGGTAGAAAATCTTTGTGTATTCACAGAGCTGTGTATACCACTCAGAAATGGAAAGTAATTGCTTTGAAACAATAATAAATATTCAGTCCTTAGGAGCTAAATGAGATAAGAAATAACATTATATGCTGACCTATAAAGTAACCCATCAAGAGTAAATTCATTATTTTTATTATTTAAAAAAACACTTTGCAGGCATTATCTAATTCTCCTAGCCTCCCCTGTTTGTAAATAGAGATGTAGAGATGCTGAGGAAAAGGGAATGTCCAGAATCATACCCCATCTAAAGAGTGGAAATTGAATAAAATCTCAGGAGCTCTTTGCTTTCAGCCCGTGCTCAGTTCTCTGAATCTCTTGCAAGGCATATGGAACAGGAGCCAAAGTTTAGAAAATTGCTGGTGATGTTGCAGACAAAAGGAGACATTTGTCTTCGGGTCAGACACATTAAATTGATTGTGGGATGACTCCAAAAAGACCATAAGAGGTTGAGTCATCCTACAACTTGAGTCACATGCCTTCTTCACAGGAGTAACCCTGGAAGGCAGAGAGAAAAGCCCACCCTATCTCTCCCTTCCTGGCAGATGGCATGGGTGCCACTTGGCAGAAGGCAGGATATTATGTTTGATGGAAAAGGATACGACCTGACTCCAAAAATAATGACTGCCAATGTATGGTTCATTCATGTCTGCTTTACTAGCAAACAAAACTAGAAACAAAAGATATAAGAAGTGCCAAATATGCACTTCAACACTTATCTACAGCTTTTTCTTCAGGAAGAATCTCTTGCAGAACACCAAGACAGAGCCAGAAATCTTGCTCATTAGTTTAAAATGACTGCTTGTCTTTTAAATATTACAAGCTGGGTGCAATAATATCATGTTTAACCCCCAGCCAGCAACTCAGCCCCACACAGCTCACTCCTCTCCAGTGGGATGATGGAGACAATCAGGAAGGTAAAACTGAGAAAACTCATGGGCTGAGATAAAGACAGTTTAGTAGGTAAAGCAGAAGCGATACACACAAGCAATGCAAATCAAGGAATTCAATCACCACTTCCCATAGGCAGGCAGATGTTCAGCCATTCCCGGGAAAGCCAGGCTCCATCACACACAACAGTGACTTGGGAAGACAAACACCTTCACTCTGAACATTCCTGCCTTCCTTCTTCCCCCAGCTTTATGTGCTGAGCAAGACACCATATAGTCTGGGATATCCCTGTGGTCAGCTGGAGTCAGCTGTCCTGGTTGTGACCCCTCCCAGCTTCTTGTGAAGCCCTGGCCTCCTCATTGATGGGGTGGAGCGAGAGGCCTTGATAATGTCCAAGCACTTGGCAGGAATAACAAAACCATCCCTGCGTTATCACCACTGTCTCCAGCACAAATCCAAAACATATCCCTGTACCAGCTACTCTGAAGAAAATTGAATCAATCTCAGCCAAAACCAGTTTAGATAGGGAATGATGTAAAGTGAATCAGGGACATTTCTTCCATATTTAGTGTAAAGAGATGGCAGAAGATGACTTACCATACGAGAGTGCCTGTCTTAGAAACCCATTTAGGGATGAAACAAGCTGTGTTCTGGAGGTAGCTGTATTTTCTTATTAATAACATGATGAAAGGATAACCTTTGACTGGATGCTTAAGTCTACGTATCTAAAGCTAAATGAGACGAAAAGCGCTAAAAGTGTTTACATTTTTAGGAGACATATATATATATATGTATATTACAATAATGATTATTCAACCTTTATTCAAGCTCTATATCAAATCTATAGATGACTATGTATGTTTTAGTAATAGGGATGTTTCTGGTCAAACAAGCAACCCCCATATGTAGGAATGTCTTCTGCATGCCCACACTGTCATGCATTTAAAATTTACACTGCAGCCATGAGTCCTTGAAACATAAAGATATTACCAAACTTTCATTTTCATTAATTTTCAGTCTGAAAAGAGTTTTCAAGGATGGCATATTTCCAAGGAATGTGGAATAAAATGTGAGGTGAAAAATAGGGAAAATTTTACTTGCTAGCACAAAATATTTCTAAATTAGTTCTTTTTTCCACATCCTTCATACCACAGATATGGATGAACATGGGGCTACAAATTCAAGTTAGTGTGAATTCTGGAACAGCAGCATCATATCAGTACATCAGAAAATAAAACCTACCTAATGCAGGCATTGTAACTCAGGCTGATACAAAACACTCTACAGTAACATGCTTAAAGAGGAAACCAGACTATGAATGAAACAGTGAGGTTACCTCTAAAAGTACTTATTTTTCTTCCCATGACAATAAGAGAGAGCTTTGCAGAAAACTGTTTGACTGATCAACCAAAACCTAAGACTTTTTACACAGTGCACAGTTATTCTTATTTAAGAAAAAGATTATAAAAGAGTATTTCTAAGAAAAATCAAGTATTATCTCTTTCCTATGAGGTGACTTTGGACACAAGGAAGAGTCAGGATACCTATAAGGTAAACAAGGAGAAAAGACAAAAAAGATGTCTTTGATGTCTGTAAAAGTGTAATCACATAGTCAGGTTAATAAATTTATTAAAAAGTAGCAAACATATACAGTTAGTAAGAAAGGGGGACAAGGAAAAATATTTTAAAAGCCATAATCTACCTTTGATGTTGCTTTCAGTCCTTTTCCTTCCATCCCCATATGGGGGGAATCTTTACTCTTCTGTCTGTTTCCTTTCTACATGCTTGGTTTAAAAACCCATGGGAATCTTTCCCTGGATTTCAGAATGCTTTGGATCAGACCTTACTCTAACAGGCATAGGCTAATTTGTGTGAGACATTTATATTATCTTCTTCCTGCTGCAGTCATGTGCAAAAGTTATATTTCACTTTTTTTGATGGCTTCAGTTAATGAAGAATAGATTCAGTTCATTTCAGATCATGCCCAAATATACCCACTGGATGTAATATTATGGCTGATCTCTCATTATAAAGATGTCATGATAAAGAGGACCTAAAATTTTTTGAGACACAATATTGGACTCCCTGTACCATCCGTTCATTGTTCCATGGCTGAAAATGTCAACAAACAAAAATATGTTCTCATTCTCTAACCAGAAATCTCACGGGATAGCAAGAAAACATCTGCAAGATAATTCAATCAATGACATCACTATCTTCGAAGTTTGTACTGCACAGACTTTTAAAATCCAGTTGGACAAACTTTTATAACTTACTTGGTGATAGTTAATCCCCTAATTTGGTAAGAAAAGCTTAAAAAAAGTCAAGCCAAAGAGACAAAATTGAAGGTAATGTGGAAAGTGGGAACAAAGGAGAATGCAAGAATCTTAAAATCTGAATTAGTGCTGTTTGAACAAGGATTAGGAGCTTCTGATAACATTAACATAAATTTCCTATTGCTTTGGGGCAATCAGGCCCAGATGCCTGAAGCTTTCTCACAAAATTTCAGCTTTCTGAAAAATACTGAATAGAAAACTAAGACATTAGGAATGTGATGAGAAAAAAAATTAATTCTTCAGTGTTCTTAACTTCTTTGTATCTTAAAACCATCATGGATATTATTCTTACCATGTGTATTCAGATAGTTAAATCTCTGAGCCCCTTCCCAAGTAATGGGTAATATAATACCAAAATTTGTTGTGAGATGCTGAAATAAAACAAAAACTAAACAACTCTGAGGATGTTGAACCACATAAATGGCATATCATTTTGCCTAAAAAGAATGTATAGGTATTCCTATTGAAGACAAATTGTTTAAACTGTTAAAAAAAATCACTAAGAGGTACTAGTAAAGGGCATGATAATGTTTGCTTGGTGTTAAAAGTTCTGGATGAGCCTCCAGTGCAAAGGTTTAATGGAGTATTTCTGTTAATAATTGTTGCAACAATTGCTCCTACGAGTAGAACTAATCAACCCAAAAATAAAATGAAATCTACTCTCTTAAAAATAACCTGCTTTTTACAAAAAGAAGTGCTGCTTAGCAATTGCAAAATAATTTTTTTCTTATATAAAGAATATACATTACAAAGACAAGACGTGGCTTTCAAACCTGTTAAAGTCATCTGAAAGACCTATATACTGCTCTTTTGATGTTACAATTTTGTAATCAACAAAGTAAAGCAAGAGAATTATGCAGGAAATTACTGATTGCATAATATTAGGCAAAAATTTAAGAATATTTTCTTTGAAACAGCAAAGCTGTCTATTCTGAAAAGTGCTTATTACCATTAGGGTGTTACATCAATAAATATTTCTGCTTGTTAAGCTAAAGTATTTTCACAAAGAAAACACATGGTATGTAGGTTAAACAACAGCTTCAAGTATCCTGAATTTGTGCATGTGCATCCTATTAGACTTTGTCTTTAGTGCTTGATAAATCAGTTGTCTTACATATTATGAGTCAAAGAATTAGAGAAAATCAGTTCTGACTGTATTGATTAAAGCACAGTGTGGCAGAGAGGACACTGAACTACATTACTTTAAGGAGATCCATCTGTGAAACATCTGGTGACTCCACCAGCTAGGGAGACAGGCTTCCATGAGTTCCTCACAGTTGCCAAGCTTTGTAACACAAGTAATAAATATTCCCAGTAAAAAATGTAATTTCAAAGTGAAGTATTCTGCACCACTAGAGTTATTTAGGAAGAATGATGAATATGGGGACATACTTCTGTAGCGATATTTTTGAGGAAAGTTTTTCACTTTTCTTCCCATTCATATAATTCATTAAAGTATTTCAAATAAAATGCTGTTATTTAGATCAGACTCATGGTAACAAAATTTTGAAGGAACTTTGAGAGAAAGCAGCTACAGTATGTACTTCAGATTCGTTCCCCCACCGCATACAGCTTCTTGATTTTCAGATATTATTTTATAGCCTTATTTTATCCCTTGAGCTCCAAGACCTAACACTAAGGGGCACCAGAGAACTGAACTGCATCTATTCGGCTCAATCAGGAACGAGCTACTGAAACTAAGCTGCAAGTTACTCACTGTGCTAGGTGGAGAAGGAATGGGGCTTTGGGGGAAACACAGGAGGCAAAACAACAGTTCTGCATGACATATTGTCTGTTACAGAAAACTGTCAGTGGAAAAGCAAGGACATGCTCATTTTGAAAATACCAAATGTCTTATTATAGTTTATTTCTAGGTGCTGAAAAAGAACTCTCACTCTGTATTTCTAGGCAAAAGTTGGGAAATGTGTGAAAATATTACATGACATGAAAATGGATTTTTTTTGAGAAGCCAAGTATATCTAAACCATCCTAGCATACTGACTTTGAGTATATTTGCTTTGATCTTAGACAAGTGTAAACAGAGGAGCAAAGACTTAGGAATTCATTTTTATATTAAGTTTCAAGGGAGATCTGAATACCAGTATGTTTTCATCACCAATTCTTGAAGTTCCACTATGAAGATAAAGAACTTTCATCATTTCATTGTGGATTGAAAATTTGTCTATTATCCTCTCATTTTCCCAACAGGACAAAAGGGAAACACCATTTAAAAGAAGAAAAAAAAGTATATAAATTAAGCCTGTTTGCCAGGTGTGGACTCCAAAACCAACTTTCTTCACCTCAAGTTTGTCTGTCAAACACAGAATAATTACACAGTCACTGCCACATATCTTAATAGAGCACTTTTTGAAAATCTCAGACCTGATGTCAGGAACAGTTGTTTTTGGTTTGGTTTGGGTTTTCTTTTTTTTCCCCCCCCTGTATTTCTGCTTCAGTCCCTTTATTCTAACAAGAAATACATAATCAAACTAGCAAAAGGTAATTAATTAAATTATGCTAAATTTTAGAGTGGTAAAGTTGTCCTGAATGCCTTTTAAGAGCTTGGTCACAGTCTTTTCCCGAAACAGAAAGCATTACAAAAATGCAAATTCAGTACCAGAGCCAGTATGTCAAATCATTTCAATCAAAGTTTCAAGACCAAAACTAATAATGTACCATTAGCAGATGGTGTGAGCTGATTGACTGAAAATTGCAAAGATGCATTCTGATTTGAGTACGGTAGACCTTTCCTTACACTACTAACACTTATTTCTGTATCTTGAAATAGCCTATTGAAATATAATCCACAGGTAACTTCTGCTTGCTGTAGTATTTGACTCACAGATCTTGTAAGGCCAGATGAGACCATTATGATAATGTGCTTTGACCCCCAGCATAACACAGGGCACAGAACCTCGCTCAGCAATTCATACCTCAGGTCTGCATCTTCTGTTTGAGGTTTACCATCTCCTTTTGAGAGACATCCAGCCTTGATTTACTGCTCAAAGTGACAGAAATTCCAGCACATTCCTTGGTAAGATCACCCTTTTGTTAAGGATGGCTGCAGTCAGATTAGGTACAAATTGTGTCCTCCTCTGATATAGTTTAGTCTCACGTCTTTTCCCACAACATTTTTGGATGCTGAATTCAAGAACCATCAGCAAGCTGTATTAGTTCATAGACCATGTTAAAGAAAAAAGGCTTTCTTTAACCCTAAAATGGGGCAAAGCCACCTTTTGCAGTACATTGTATGTACCTTTTTCAAGGGCCATTGTCAGTCCCTCAGGATAGAGAAAGCCTCGGGAAAAAGGAAAAATACGGTTTCCAAACCTTTTACCAGTCCAATGAAGAAATTAAAATACCCGTCTTGGTTATCCAATTGCCAAATAGGATAGAAATAGATATATTGCCAAATAGCACACCTGATGTCTCAAGGTGAACACCAGGTCTTCATCTGATACTGTTCTACCTCTAGCTGGCACCTTCTCTTCTCTTGTGTGGAATCCAGAAAACTTGGTGAGTGATAAGTGATAAGTGAGTGTCCTTTCATCTTGCTCACATCGCATAAGTGAGCAGATGAAAGGAGTGAGAGACACTTAGGCGTGTGCAAGCAGTATGCTTATTTAAGCAAGAGACCTTGATGGTTGGGGACTGAAGGTGTTTGGATCTCTGCCATGGGTCCAAGAGGAGATCATCAGTGATATCATCACCCTAGCAGGAGAGCTAAGCCTGGCCCCTCTGTCTTTCTAAGTAGTGATATCTAAACAGGAAAACACACAGACAGGCAGTATTTACCCGCTCATGGGCTGAACCAGGGTTTTGCAAAACTTCTCTTGGGGAAACAGCTTGGAGTTTATGGTCATTTTGCTTTACAGCTCTCTGACTGAAAGACAGGCAACTGTGTTCAGGCATTTTATTGTGTGGCCAAAAACTGGCCAGGATGCAGAGCCTGGAGTTTCATATGCCATTTGTGATTTGCTATGACAAGGACAGGCACAGAGACAGACCTCTTCAGCCACCATCCTGTGTGGACATGGTGTTTCATGGACACAAAGGGAAGGAGACCCTGAAGGAGAGAGGGCTGGAGAGTGGTACTGAGCAGTCCCTTCGGTGAGATGAGTAGAAAGAGTTGCATCGAGGAAGCCCTTTGGATGGGGCCATGTGGTCCCCAGTGCATCTCCCACCTCCTCCTCTTCCTCAGGCAGGAGGAGGCAGAGTTGCTGCTGCTGCCAATGCGCCAGGATAGAGCGATCTCGGCGCGGGAGGAGATGACGCAAAAGGCAGAGCTCCCCCCAAAAAAGTGTTTCTCCAGGACGAAGATGGCGGCAACTTAGCCCAGGGGCCCAAGATGCCTGTGCCCATCGGGGGCCCCCAGCCAGGCAGTTCCGCCCCGTGCGCCCGGGGACACCGCGCCCGGCGGCAGCAGCGGCGGCAGCCGCAGCCCATTGTCACCAGCAGCGGCGGCGGCCCCGGCAGCCTCCTCCTCCTCTTCCTCTTCCTCCTCCTCCTCTTCAGCATCCTCGGCAGCGCTCCGGGAGCCCTGCAGCAGCGTCTCTCCAGTTAGAGCGGAGCGGGGAGAGAAGAAAGAGACTGAGACAGCGGTGCAGGCATCTGTGCCGCGGCTCGGGGCTGAGGAAGAGGAGCAGCGGCGGCAGGGAGGAAGAGGAGGCGAGGAGCCCTCCGTAGCCGTCCGTCGGCAGCGGGGGACGCGGCATGCGGTTGTCCGGGGGCAGTGGGCTTTTCTCAGGAGGAAGATGGGGAGCTGCGATCTGACCATGCCTGGGTGAGAGGGGGGAAAGGACCAGTCGCGCAGCCCCGCCACCACCAACTATCACCACCACTACCACCACCACCACCACCACCATCTCCTCTCCCTCCTCCTCCTCTCTCTGCGTTATTGCTCTTATCTTCTCCACGGCACTCCGCGTTGGATGATGGACTGGGGCTGTTTCGTGTGGTGAGACCAAGGCAGAGCCACCGAGGAAAACCAACAATATTTCGGAGGAAGAAAAAGAAGAAAGAAAGAAAGAAAAAGAGAAGGAAAGAAAAAAAAGAGGAAGAAAGAGAGACGGGGGGAGAGTGGAAGAGGGAGAGAGCGAGCGAGAGAAGGGAAGGCAGGCAAGAAAATCCCCCCAATCTTTTAAGTCAATGTATATTGTGGTGACACTGGCAAAGGAGCCCTCACGGTGGAGTCGGCCAGGGCTGTACGTTCCCAAAATATGACCAGGGGTGCTTGGATGTGTAGTCGGCAGTATGATGACGGCTTAAAAATCTGGTTCGCACCCCGGGAGAACGAGAAACCCTTCACGGATTCAGAGAGGGCTCAGAAATGGCGACTGTCCCTGGCATCGCTCTTGTTTTTCACGGTCCTGCTCTCTGATCACTTGTGGTTCTGCGCGGAGGCCAAATTCACGGGGACCGGAGAGAAGGAGCAGCCGCCGCCCGAGAAGCCGGAGCCCGCGGAGCCGGAGCTGCTGGCGGGCATGGGGGAGCCGGCGCCCCCCGCGCCCCGGCTCCTCGCCCCCCCCTCGCCCTCCCTCCCGCCCTCCCCCGGCAGCAGCGGCGGCGGCAGCCGCGGCAGCCGCACCAACGGCACCGAGCCCCGGCACGGCAAGGCTGCTTTCCTGGGGAACTCCACCGCCAGGCCCCTGGAGACGTGCCCCCCCCCGGCCTCCTCGTCCGGGCAGTGCTTCAGCGTGGGCGACGCGGAGGCGGTGTGCCGGCGGCCGGGGGGGTCGGGGCGGCCGCGGGGCACGGGGCAGAGCCCGGCGCCCGGCTGGGACCTGACGGATTTTTACCTTTCCTTTTGTAATTCCTACACACTTTGGGAGTTGTTCGCCGGGTTGTCCAATCCGGACACTTTGAACTGCAGTCTGGATGTGGTGCTGAAGGGGGAAGGCTCCTGCAGCCAGTGCGTCCAGGCTTACCAGCGCTACGACCAGCACGCTCAGGAGAAATACGAAGAGTTTGAGCTTATGCTCCAGAAATATTTACAGTCGGATGAGTACTCGGTGAAATCGTGTCCTGAGGATTGTAAGGTAGGAGCCCCTGCTGTGTTTCCTGTCCCTGGCTGTCGGGCTGGCGTGCCTCCCTCGGCTGTTGTGGCTGCCGTGGACCCTGTTGTGCCTGCTTCGGTCTCTGCCCCTGGCGCCGGCGGCCGCGGTTCTCACGGTGCAGGCGGTGCTGCGGAGGGTATCGTCTGGGGTCCCCCCCTTAGCGCATTATTAAAAGAGAGGAAGAGAGAGGGGAAGGCTTGAGAAAACGCAAAAAGAAGTGATCCTTAGTCCTCTGGGAGCGTAGCGCTGGATTTCCCCCTCCTCATGAATATGCGATTGGCTCCGGCTCGGCTGCCGGCTTCCAGCGGGCTGGGATGCGACTTGGCGGCAGGCAGCGACAGGGTCTGCATGACAATGAGCGGGGCTGGGAGCTGCGACCGGGCTCGGGGCTGCCCGACGACGCTGCCCAGGCCGCCAGCCCTCGGGGGGCAGGGGGCCGCGGTGCCGCCGGGACGGGCGGTTCGTCCCCCCGCGGCGGCCCGGGGCACGCACCGGAGGCTCCGGGTAGGTTCCGTCGGGCGCCTGGCCCCGGAGGCGGCGGTGCTGGACGGCAGCAGAGCGGTGCGGCGCCGGGCCGCCTCGGGAGCGGGACTGTGTTTTCAGGCGCTCTGCCAAAATCTGTGGATCTGGGGAAAGCTGGAGGACAAGGGTGTCTGTTGACGGGCACCGCAGTGGCCCTTGGTTGGGAAGTGATGGTGATAGCGTTTTGATAAGCCCTGGCTGTTTCCTTTGGTGCCACTGGTGACTGCTCAGAGAGATCCAGAGGTTTTTCTCTTCCTTTGCTAGAATGCAGAGGGTCCCACTTTGGCTCTTGTAGTTGTTACCTTTTCTTTACTTTTGAACAAGATTAGTTGGCCTATCTCTCAAGACAGAGCAGAAGAAAAGAGTTGTCATCGGTACCTAAAACAGCTAAGTGCATGCTTTTTCCCCGTGTTTGAGTACTTGTTAGGAGGTGAATATTTCTGCCCTGAACTGGGTTATCCCAGCTACTGTAGCACTACACTAACCAATCTGAACCAAATTCTGCTTTAGCAGTGGAACACAACAATGCATGCGAATCACTGCTCTGAATAGGAGGCCTGGCAGTACCTCTGTGCTCTGTAACTTCAGCAGGGCCTTCTGAAATAATTTCACGGTAACAGCCTATGCCTAAAGAATCCCGTTCACCAATAACTTAATATAATTTGCACATATGTTTCCCACAAAAATTGATCCACAGTCCCTCCAGAAGCTGAAATAACTTGCTACCTAATTGGATAAAGTAGAAAAGTTGCCGTGTTTGTTTTTTCTTTCTAAACCTGTCAAAAGTAAGGTGGGTCACCAGCAGTGTTGACTCCATTGTTTTTAGATTGCAAACTGTGTGTGTACACACTCATTGTATATGTGCTATGTACTCAGTTACTGATAATGTAAACATATTTTATTTCCAGAGTGAATGGGATAAGTAAAAAAGGGTATCAAATGTAGATATCTATTGTTGTAAGGAAATTTTTGTCATTTCAGTAGCCCTATAATTAGAAAGTGACCTACTATTCCATGCTGCCAAATGATCAGCATTTACATGCTTAAAGTGATTTTTTTGTGTCACAGTTCAGTTTGACTGAACTTTACCACAAAGTGCTCAGTTGCTTACAGAGTATCAGGGTGTAAAAGGTGTTGAAAATGAACGGAACAGCAAATTTATGCTGTATAACAATTTTCCCTTCACACATCCAATGAGGAGAAGTACTTTTTTAATGATGGAGAAAAAGTTGTTGACATTAAAATGATTGTGTGAAAGTTAAATGAACTAGACAAATGCCAGCGACCTACATTTCTGCGGTTCTGAGTGCCAGATGATAATGCTTTATGTTTTGAGAATTTGGCCAACCAATCTGTGTTAAAAATGAAAGATATTTCAGAAGAGGAAAGGCAAAAAAACCCCAAACCATGGGTGTGTTTTCTCTCTCTCTCCAGGGAATCTGGTGGGCACTGCAGATGCCCACCCAGTGCGGGTGCGGAGCGCAGTGGGGTGAGCGGCGGGGCTGGGCTGGGCTGGGCTGGGCTGGGCTGGGCTGGGCTGGGCTGGGCTAAGCTGAGCTGAGCTGGGCTGTGCTGCCCTGAGCGGAGGGCCCGGAGACCGCTGTCCAAGGTGCTGCAGGACAGCGCACACATGTGGCCCGTGGCCAGGCAGGCGACATGCCGCCCTCTGTCCCCGTGCCCTGATTTGGTGCTTCTGGGTCCCTCTGGAGCCTTTTGATTCGTGGGGCTGATGGAGAGAGCCGAGTGGATGACACGTCCAGCGGTCTGACGTGTGTGTTCATGTGCTTGTACGTGGGCTACCCCGAAGAGTGTGGAGGTGAAACTCGAAACTCGAAACTCGAATACTTTGTGACTGTTGCAATATTTTGCTGGGCTTACTGGTGTTTTATATATATTTCATTTATAAAAGTCAATCAGGACATTCTCTTTTCTTGTGTGTGTAAGTAAATATTATTTTTTTGCATGTTGGATATTTAGCTAATTCTTAGGTAAAGAGTCAGAATAGAAAATAACTTGACATCTAGCTATGTGGTTTAGGCACACATTATTTGGTGGGTGTCGTGGTTTATGTTACAGTCAAGCATAAACTTGTAACTGGGGTTGCTTCCCCCTTCCCCAACTCTCCCCAACACCATACACCATCCTCAGCACAGTCATCCTCTCACAGTAAAGTGTGAAGATCATGGTGGGTTTCTCAGCCCAGCAAGTTATGCCTTTCCAGAAAGTACTGTTGGTGATAACAAATAGTACATATCAAAAATGCCCTTGATTCATGAGTATAAACCTCAGACTTTATGTTTTCATTCTTTTATCTGAATCCAGAAGAAGATGAACTATACTTTCAAAATATTCTGTCTTCCACTACATGTCTCCTGGTCTCTGAAGCATATTTTAAATTAATTGCTTTGTATTGCAGAAGTTTGCAGGCAGGACTTGTTTGACTTATAGATCAAATTTAGCTATTCTATGTGGTGGGTTTTGGTTTTGGTTTTAATATATAAGTGTACTCAGTTTGTTTTTGTTGTGTGGTTTTTTTTTTTTTTTTTTACGAGTGTTGTCCTGTAATTAAGGTCTTACAATTAAACTTTTATTGAGTTGCATTGCAGTTTTTGAAAATTTTCTAGAAAATGCTGAAAATTTTTTAAATTTAGAAAACAATTATTTTTGATGGTATCAATGAATATGCATATGCCTTTTATATTGTTTGTATGTCAGTAGACTTTATGTGTTGTTTAGAAGCTTGAAATGTCAGTGTTGTCTCACTTTAAATCTGTCCTCAACTTATTTCTTATAAACACTTCTTAAAGTCTGATGTCTCTATATATTGTTTCCTTGTCTTGACAGTCACTTATTAGTAATGGCTAAACTGTAAACATAAGAGAAATATTTGAATGTATTACATATTCAAATAGATGGTGAAACAAATTGGTGTAGCTTTATTGAATCACTAAAGTAACAGTAACTGAAAATCTGGATCTACACTTCTGTTTTTCTGTTTGAAATTTAATTTAGATTTTTTAAAGATGTTTATGAAATCTTGCTATTGCCTATTACGAATTTGTGGTTGTATTTGCAGTGATTTGTCTCAGCAATATCTATAATTTCTTGGTTTCCAGAAAATCATTTTTATATGCAGTGTGTCACAGCACAGTATTCAGACAATTAACAGAAGCTGTATTGCCTTGATGTTGGAAGACACAGTTCCTCATTATGACTTGTCAATGTTCTATCAGGGGAAATACTCAAGCTCTTATTCTTACGGCAGCAGGCAATCGCTCTGTGGAATAAAAGAAAATTCTGGCTACTTCTGATTAAGAACTGGGTCAAATAACTAAGTAGGACATAAAAGTGTAAAGGGTTTTAATATTTTTCTTTTCTTTTTTTTTTTTTTTTTTAAAGATAGAACTTACGTCTTTGTGATTAAGTGTCAGAGGCCAGGGCTTTCTTGGCAAATGTGTTTATTAGTGTTTGAACAAGATACCAGTCATAATTTCTGACACAGGTTTCTTTAACCTAGTGCAAGTTGAGAGTGTTTAGAATGTGGGCTGTCTTAGCAGTAGTTAAGATTTTGAAATGTATACTTCAGGTAAGTGCATTATAATTAAAATAACATTAAAATAATTCATTTTCCCTCATAGAATATCAAAGAGGAAAAATAAAAAGGTACCAACTCTTCTTATATCAACATTGCTAAAAAGCAAACTTTGGCTGACATCCAATGTACTCAACATGCACAGGCAGATTTTTGTTTTTTCAGGAATTAAATATCATTTGGTAATTTCTGATTTGAGGTTTAGGTATTGGTATCAAAATATGTGATAGAATAGCTGAGTTATAATACTACTTAGTTGAAAAATGTGTGCCAGTAAAGGGTTTCATAATTAAAAATAGATGATATAGTTTATAGGAATATAAAGTAGGTATTTCTGTTACTGAAGAATTTTTTTTGATCAAAGAACTGTGCTCATCTACTTTTATTTGAGTAAGAGGGTGATTGAAAGTTATTTAAAACAATTAAAATCACATTTCTTCTTAGATGTTATCTGGAAATATCAAAGCTTATATGAATCACTACTTTCCTAAGAACTTTTTCCCAAACAGCATATGTAGTCTAATTAGGTTTTGATTTAAAATCTCCATTAAGCTGGCAGAAAAGAGCAGATGAAAAATACAAACCCAAAAGCTCAAATGATAAAAGAACCCTTCAGTTACAAAAGATCACATAGACCAGCATCTGCCACAAAGTTAGGTATTTCAGTTGCACATCTTAATCACATATTTATATGATGATAGTTCTGTGCAAGAGTGATACCTAAGCTACTCAGAAGAAACCCATACGAATTAAACTTTGAAGATCTGTACTGGTGGTCTAATACAAAAAAGAACACCTTCCTTAATTACTGAACTTTTCTGATTCTCTTGAAATATAATTCTTTATTTTAAAGCTCTTTTTTAAAATGAATACTATGCTGTATTTAAAAAAAACCCCTCAAAATCCTTAAATTTTTACACTTTTAAAAACTTTGGTTTAAAATGCTGTGAAACTAATGTGACTGTGTAAAGTGATGTTTACAGAATTTGATGTTTTTTGATGTTATTTGTTCATATGATTTTTTTTTAAGTAAAAATTGAATTATTTTTCAAAACTAATTTAAGACAAATATGTGAATGAATTTAGTATAACTCTTCTTGTAGTATTGGTATAATACAAGGACCAACACTGACAATGTGCTAAGGGATTTGTGTTTTGGCCTAAAATCCTGGTACTGCAGTCTGCCTCAGTCTCCTGTTTTGAGCTAGATAAATGGTACTGCACTCAGGGAAGACTATGCTCATGCTTGTGGTCATTCAATTGCTTAAATGCTTTACTGGATCGGGATCAGATCTCTTCATTCCTAAAAGAGAAAATTCACCAGGGCGTTCTTTCCAGAAGTACATTAACTGCACTTAACTTCTAAAATTTTGCATCTAGTTGATCATCAAGATACTCATCCCATTTATATTGTCTATGGGTACATCATTCCTGATTTAGGAAAAAAATCACTGCAGATTACTAGCATAGAAAGTGGATTCTGCCCTAATCAACAGCCACCATTTAATGTTTCATGGTATTAATATCACATAGTCTGGGACCTCATGGGTCTGCCCTCAGTTTCACTTTGTTCACTTGTTCTCTTTACATCAAGCAGTGTGCTTCACATGCACCTTGCAGAGACTGTGACAATCTTGCTTCTTCATTTCAGGTTCTTCTGGGAAAGGTAATCAAAATGCAAATTATAGTTCTATCACTTATCCTGCCTAAAAATCATTTGGTCTATACATAGTAATTTATAACTTCAGTCTTGCACTAAGATCCATAATGTATTTAGATCTGTGAATTGGCTAAAAGGGAAAAAATAACTTAGAAGCTGAATTCTTAAATATTACTTTTTGATAAGTATCAGTCATAACATCCCAGAAGATAGAAAAATAAAGTAATCCATATGACAGAAAGAAAAAAAAAAAGGCTAGATATCCATTATGGATATCCACATAAAATATAAAAGTTCAGACTCTCTTTGTAGTCAGTGGAGATACATAGGTAATTCTAGAGTCTAAGTTCCCAATAAAGTGGACATCTAAAATAGGTCAGATGGATTATGCCCTAAAATACTTATTTTATGTCTGTTGTCTCTAAGGAGGACATACTGTCATTTTATCTCAGATACAAACACTTCCACCCACTGCTGACCTCAAAAGTCACCTTAGATGAATCTGAACAAAGTGATTTTGGTATAAAAATTAGGTTTGGATAAAATTATGTTCATATGCAAAATTTAGCTGTCAAAAAGTGTGTAAAATCCTACTACTTGTACTGTCCTACACCAGCCTGCTGAAATCACAAGTCTCTTTCACGTCTCTGATATCTACATTCTGTTGCTGAAGAATGTGTGAGCTATGCAGTACACTTCCTGGGGATGAGAACAGGAAAGAGCCTTGTATGACATAATGACATTTCCATCACTTTTTTTTTGAGAGAAGACCAAAATCTTCTACATATGTCTTTTCCAGTTGTTATTTCTGCTGAGAAACCAGACAATAACAATTGTAGGTCATCTTAATAGACATTTTTGCAGGTAGATGTGCTAGAGATTATTTCTCGTATTCTCCCATCTCTCTTTACAAGCAGGGTGGATTTTTTGGGGGAGTGTAGTGTCTATGTATGAGAATTTCTTCCCTTAGTCCAAATCAGAGGAAACTCCCAAGACTACTAAAGCTCCCTCACTCAGGAAACACATATTTGTAGACATTCATGCCAGTTTACTACAATAAGCATACTGTACTTTTCTATGTACTTTTCACTGTACTTTTCTCTTGTCAGAACTGTAGAGCAAACATCTCTAAGTGAGAATGTGTGTGAGCTTGATTTCCTTTACAGCATCAATCGGTTAGATGAATACAAATGTAGTGAGGCACTGAAGACATATTCTGGCTTGTAGAGAGATTTGATTAATTTGATGATACGTTAAAAAAATAAAGACCAGATTTCTCTTTGAATTTGTCATTTGACCTTGTTTGCAAACAGGATAGATACATGAAATATGTGAATTTCTCCTTTAGAACATGCACACTGATGAGCTATATCCAACGAGCTCCCAGTCCATAATGAGAAAAAGAATAGGGCATGATGTAAGTGGCTCTGAAGTGAAGTTGATCAGCACTTGATATTCTCCCACCCTTCATCTCATCTCATCTCGTCTCATCTCCTTCATCCAAACTGATGGACGTGTCAAAAGCTGTGTTTGATACAACGTTGGCCTAAAGCCTTTATGGAACAAGCTGGCATGACCCTTTGAAGCACTGATCGAATGCAACAAAATTGTTGGGATGAATGGTTATGATAAATGCTGAAGTGACAGACTTATGTACATGTATTGACAAACAATATATATTGATTTTGAGAGTGGACTCAGATGTTTCATCTTTAGAAGAAAGCTTCATGATTAAAACAATAGTAAAGATGATCTGAAGTTACCAGCAAACAGTATGTTTCAGTCTGGGTTTTTAGAAGTTCAGTCTAGGTTTTTAGAAGTTCTGGAGCAGCTTGGAAGACATTGTGGATGTTTTAAATGACTTCAGTGAAATTAGAAGGAAATGGTACCAGGCAGATTACAAATTAAAAAAAGGTCCAAGTTCTCACTTTTGGGTTATGATACTGGCATTTATGGGTTTTTTAAAATGTTTTTATTTAGGTAATTTCATTATTAAGGCATTATATTTTTAAATCTATCCATTATAAAATTTTAAAAAGGGAAAAAAAAATTGTATTATGTTTGCATTTTGGAATGTGCAATATGCTGCAGCTTTTAGGAGGTATTTTCCATGGAGGAAGTATGATATCTAGAGTGCTTTTTAAATGCATGTTTAATTCTTGTTGATCCTCTGCATGTTAGATTAGATGTTGCCTTCAATTTGCCTGAACACTTATGTAAATGGTATCTTGGGCCTGTCAACAGACTTCATCTCTGTTAAGCATCATAATGAAGTATCTTTATTCCATTTTAATGATATTAGCAGTCCAGAATCAGAGGACATTCTTTATTAAGGGGACGGGAAAAAGATGAGATATTTAGAAATAATATTTTTCTCATTTTATTCATTCTTTTAGGAGAGTTTGCAGAGTTTGCTGATTGATATGATTTGCTGATCATTGCTCTGCATTGGTTAGCTTCCTCTCTGTATTTAAGGGGTTACTTAAAGGTTCTTGTCAAAGAAATGAATTTTATATGAAACGTATTTATTTAGATAAATACTTGGATTTCAAGGGAGAACTTGAGCAACTCTTAAATACTTTAAAATCTGTTTTAAGTTAATTACATATCTCAGAGACCTCTGTGTGTAGTGATAGACAACTAAATGTAAGATGATAAATATAAAAATTTATTCATGTAAACTTATTTGTCATGAACATATATATATATGAAATGGAAAAGCTTTTGCTAGTGTGGAAAGTACATTCTTAACTCATATGATATGATTTATTGTGCTCATGAGTCAAGACAATATAATTTTTTTACTAGTGTAACTTCATTTAGAGGGGTATTTTTTTCACTGTTAAAGTTACATTTTCAAAGGCACTAAAATCATCTCTGCTGAGACAAATGTTTGTATTTGTATACACACAGGATTAAAAAAACAGATGTTCTTTAAAATAAAATCCAGCTTGTAGAACAACAACAAAATGGCAAATGAAAAGTCCAATTTGTTTTTTAGGCTACTTATATTGGGAATAAATAATACAAGTATACGTATTTTAAAAATATACCCACAAAAATTACATGCAAATTTCCTATGAATACTCTTAACATTGCCTTCACATATATTTGTTGAAACTGGATTTCTGTATGGAAGTGCTTTAGAATAATGAAGTCACTTCATAGCTGGAAGTAAAAATTCCTGTGTATTGAACAACTTGCAACTTACTATGGAACTGACTGTGGTGACATCTGGTATAGCACATCTTGCTTCAGAAGTAAATTATTTTTAAAATATAAGAGATCTGTAAGTTCCAGCATATATTATCAAAATGATGAAAATAAAATCGTGTATGTCAGTTGTAATCTTTATAATAAAAAATCCACAAATAATCCCAAATCCATGCTTTGGTAAAGATTAAAATCTCTGAAGGGTTTGAAGAGAAGCATTTACTGTAACATCTATTCAGAGTACTGATTGTAAGTAAACTCCTTAAGTGAGTTTCTGGTGGTTTTCCAGTGGGATGTGTCTGTACTGATTCTAGCCATGTTAAAGCCAGGCAATCAGTGTAATCTGTGGAAAAAGATCCATGTCATAAAAGCCTCATTTACTGCCTTTTAATTATTTAGCAAAGTATCCCAAATGCATCTATTTTAGGATATTGCAAATTTTATACCTCTAAAGGTATAAATCAATCCTTTCATATTTTTCCTTTCACACTGGGTTCAAGCTGTCAATATTGTGGTACAGTGCTTTAATGAGAGACTGGGAAGTTTTTATTACAAGAAAGTTTTTTTGCAGAAGGGAACAAGTATGTGAAGCTCACAGAAACCTGTATGTGGGGATGCCCCAGCATGTGCTGCCTGCCTGGAACTTAGAAGCTCTGCCCTGGAGCAGGGCCAGGGCTGAGGATATATGAGGATTAGATTCCACTGGCTTGAGGTTCTGCACTTAAAAAAGGGAAGCAAATCAAAAACATAGCCAAGGTCCCCTGGGATGGCTTTTAAAATTCTTCTTGCATTCAGAGATGAGAGATGTTCATTTCCAGTCCTGTTCTGCCATGGAGTTAAAGTCTTGATGTAATATTTCTACAGAGAACTTGACAGAACTTGGACGAGTATTATGAAGAAGTAGGAGTTTCTGAACAGGGTACATTTGAAATATTACCCAAATTATATTGAAAGCAGAAACAATTTTTGTATTTTTACTTTTTTTTCATTTATGCTTTCTGATGTAACAATCCTTGGGGAAATGACCCCTATTACAAGCTGAGTTTAGCTAACAAGATATAGTATAGTGCTGGAGTTCAGGAAATGAGGCTTCCTGTTTTATATTCCAATTCAGTTAGAAGTGCGTTATGGTTTCTTTTGTCTCTATTTAAATCTCATAATTGTTAAAGCTGAATCTTATAAATGCACATTTTTTGTTCCAACCTCACTATATTAATGAAATTAAATCATTGATGTAACAATAGCTTTTCAAAATCCAGGTACCAGGATTAATTCCTGGGACAAGACAAGAGTAAATGTACTGCAAGCCAGTCTCTGCATGACAAATACGAATTTAAAATATTATTTTATTTTCATTTGTAAATATAGGCCAATTTTCTTTAGTCAGCAACCTACAGTGACATAAACCAGGACTAACTCCATTGAAATAAATGGCTTTACTTAAACGTAATTCTGTTTTGAGAGGAGGAACATGATAGGCTTTAAAACTCAAATATATGAATTCAGAAGGACAGTTTTGACTCAGATTGATTTGCTTTACAAACCTTGCTACTAAAAGCAATATTCAGAGTGCCTTAAATGCTCATTTCCTTGTCTTTGAATGACATTACTAATTTGTAATTGTTGTTAGATTAATGGTTTTTTCCCCTTTTCTTTGTTGTTGTACTTGGTCTTTATTGTGTTCTCTTATTCTATTGATTTTTCAGGCACTGCTGTAGAAAAATATTATGAGCTTAAGTTGTTCAGCTGTCCAGGGAGAAGAAAACCTTGAAGAAAACAAAGCAAAATTATTTGCCTTTTCCCGCCAAGAGTGTAGGTCATCCAGCAGGGTTAAAAGGAGAGATGATGATCAGTAGTATTGCTCGTTTAAATCCAGAGAAGATGCTTTGATTGGTGCAAAGACACTCTGTATTTATGCTGGCATAAATACAGCTAAAATTTAAGCATAAATTGAAGAATTTATCAGCTAGTGGAAGTTTTGCTCTGTGGTACATTTCAACACTCATAAAAAGGTAGTAATTTTAACAATGACTCATCTTAAATAAAAATTACAGGTTTGATACACACGTATATGTGTGTATGTATATATATGTATATGTCTTAAAGGAGGTGGAACAAGGAAATTATTGAAGTAGGATCAAGTGTTCTGGAAAGTAGACAGTCCTACAGTAGAGTCCTATGGAAATCTGAAGTGTCATGGATTGTGGAAAATTAAGAAGTACAGGAAAATGTAACATCTGTTTCTAAATAGTCTTCTCCTTTTCTCGGGGTTTATTTGTTTTCTGATGGTGTGGAAGTGTAAATTACTTAGAGCTTTTTTTTTTCTTTCATCAATACTTTCATCAAGAAAGATGCCACAGTAAAAGTAGAATACACATGCATCTATTGTTGGGATGCCCCCTGACCCATCTTACATTGGTCTTCACAATGCATTTGTAGAGACCATTTGTGGAATATTTTAGATTTTTTTTATTTCTGCTTCTCTATTTGCACATAACAACAAAGTTTATTGTTCTGCTTATGTGTGCTTCTTTCTTAAGACCAGGACATTTTGATCACTGTGATTATCTGGGAGATCAGGTTTTTATTACTGTTGTATAATGTGATTTTAATTTTTTTTTTTTTCTGAAATATCTTAAAGGGCAGAATGATGTTAGTTTGTGCAATATAACCATGAATTAAAGTGACTTTCCAAATATTTCTTTAGACCTTTTTTTTTTAGTTTCTGGTGTTTTGTTTGTTTCTAATTGCTGCAGAAACAGTCTTCTTTAAATTATGGTATGAAAGTAAATATTTACAGCATTTTTTGGGGTTTTTTTTTGCTCAATAGTTTTTAATATACATCTTATTTGAAGAGATCCAGTGGAAGTTTGGGATGGAAGAGACCTTTTTCTTCTTTTATAGTTGCTTAGGTCTGCAGGAGGAGGAGATACGTTTTGCAGCTTGCAGAAAATATTTGCATCTCAGAGTTTTACCAAAATCTTAACTGGTAGGGAAGATCAGTAGCTCATAGGAAGGAATATGACAGCTGTGAATATCAATAAGCTTTTTTTGGTTTTTGTTTCCTCTTAAATTGTACTCCTGGGTACAGGGTAAAGTATATATGAATATAGAGATACTTGAAATTATTTTATGATATGTTCAAAAGAGAAGCAAAAGACCTGAAACTCTTTAGATGGTATTCCGCCCCCCCCCCGCAAATAAAGGCACTGTTGGAGAACTCAAATACTACATTAATTCAGCAGTTCAGGGGCCTGTAGCATGCAGGTGCATCATGAGATGCTCCTGTGATATTGGTCAAAGGGCTGGTCCTGCTTCAAACTCTGTTCTTGATTTTGTGTTTTAATAGAGTTAAAAGGCAACTATTTATTTCTTAATGAGTCTGTACACACTGGGCAGTGCACAAATCACAGGTGCCTGAGCTGGGTACAGGCAGCTGCCCTCAGGCTATGTCTCCATCAGCATTTCAGTTCAGGTCTGGGGTGTGCTTTTGAAACTTCCCACTCACTCCCACTCTTACTGCACCTTGATTCACCACGCAAACTGGATTGCTCTCTGCTGAAAGCAAAGGCAAACAGGCGCCCCAGAAGTGCACCTGTAATGAGCTGCAGGCACTAAGGGATGTGCAGTCCCTAAAAACGACTAGGGCTAGCCCAAAGTAAAACAGATGAAACACATGTAATGTGGGTACCAGGCTTGGCACTGTTTCAGTTTACAGAGTGTCTCTACAGATCCATACTCCTTGTTAATATTCATATAGCTATAGTTAAAGACACTGACATTCAACCTGGAGATAATTCCCAAAGTATCTCAGCAATTTCTTTAGGCCTGCAATCTCAAGGCCCTGAGCCAAATTGCTGAAATGATTCACTGCACCTGGCTCTATATAATCATGGCAGTAGTGATCGTGTATTATCTTTTTTTTTTTTTTTTTAAATCTTCTGTTGGCATGCCTATGGAGGTGATGCAGATTTTTCCTCTATGCTTTCCCTGCATCTGCCAAGCCTCTGTGCAGCAGAGCCACTGCAGCTCTGCTGCATTTTGGGTCTGCCTCTGTCCTCACTGTGGATTTCACAGCACCTTCCCAAAACACAGACATAAGGTTAAACAGAACTGTCAGTGCTTCTTTATGGCAACTCTTGAGTTTTAAATTTCAGAACAGTGCAAAAATATCTAAATAATCATGAAAAGGAAAAATTTTTGTGAGGGAAATTGGCAGCAGTGAATCTAGTCTGCCCTGTCTTCATATAATACTACCCTTACTATGTTCTAATGTATTTTCTTGTTTCCTGCTAAAATAAAAAATACTACTATGATGCAGTGTTCAGGCTAGATTTTGGGTAGCCACTGAACTGAAAATCAGTTATGCAGGACAGCCTAAGTAGCTGATTTTCTTTTTTGATTATTTCAGTTTCTATATACATGCAAAGACTTAATTTTCTTTGGATTTCTTCAGAATACAAGACAAAGCTGTGTCTATGTTATGGATTCATATTATTCTTCTTCACAGAAGAATTTTTTCTTTGAATGATTAGAAAGTACTGTGCAGTTCATTAGAAAATAGGACACTGGAAGGATATTTCCCTGCTGCTAGAATATTTGCTGTTAGCATGAGGAACTACTACCTTTCCAGGTTTTATTATTTTTATTGCAATGTGCCCAGTAATTACAGGTCACTGCTTTTCAACCCTGAGAATTCATGTCATATATTGACTTGGTTTTAAGTAAACTTACTGGACTTCTAGGAAGAAAATCAGTTCTTCTAGAGATCGTATTCTAATAGTGACAGTATTGCTGACGATCTGTGGGGTTTAATGTTTTTAGCCTTTGGTAACCATCAAGAAGCTTTCTTACCTTTTCCCCAACTCAAAACCTGAGTAGGGATAAAAGGAGGCAAGAAAAGTGATATACTGACCTAGCAAAAATAGATAAAGAAATAATTGGCTGAAATTGGATCAGTGTGTGTGATTGATGAAAACATGAGGGGAATACCTGCCAGGTGATCACCACTTTTTGCACCACCAGATGTTACTGAGCTGACCAGGAACTGCAAGGGAGACCATGCAGCAGAGACAAGACATTGTCCAGCCAGCAGGAAAAGCAGTCAGAGTGGCAGACAGCCAAAACTGCACATTTAACTAAGGTCAACGTAAGAGTAGACAGACAACACATTCTCAGAAGACTTCAGTCAAATGTATCTCAGGTTATACTCATGTTACTTTACCCTGAAGCCTGAAGGAGATGATACTGAAGAATCAGAAAACTGAAAAGAGCATGTTTTTTGGCAGGCAGGCTGTAGGAACTGACATCCTACACTGCTCAGTGATCTGCTCTGGGAATAAGCTTGGAAGGTAAAATGAATTTTACACCAGACCAGAAAATTGTTTGATAGTTTGTGAAGTTTCTTCTTAGTTCATATTAGGCATTAGTCAATTTATCATGCTTACGATTCAATAAAATACTTTTCCATATTCTTTTCTATTAGTGTATTTTCATACACTAAGAGGTATCTTACTGTTAGAGATAAGTTTCACTTCCAAAGGCACTTAGAATAGTGTTCAAAATTTTAATTTTCTTTAAATGTGTAGCAGTCCCACCAAAATGTCATCAAAATCTGGTTCTTGCTTTGTCTCAGGCATTAAATCTGTTGATTCTTTGTAATAACTGAGTTAAGATTTCTGTTCCTGTAGTTTTTACTGGTTTTTTTTGTATAGCTCCTCTAATTTTTTTTTTGTTATATCTAGTGGCAAACTGTTAGATTGAAGTGGAGACCAGGGCAGAAGGAGATGGTTACATTTATAAGAATTATATTAAAGAGGTATAGCTAAACCTGTAATCAAACCCAGGAAAATATGATTTTGAATATACTAAAATATTAGTAGAGGGATATGTTGCCTAATTGCCATTTTCACATACAGTTTTTGGTCTGTATTAATGGCTACTGACCGATGAAGGCATTTAAGTGCAATTTCTTTTTTGACAGAGAATGATTTTTTGTGTATATTGTCCACGTAAATGAGAATGTCTGCACATCTGCTGTAATACAAGAGTTTCCTACAGCTCTGACACATTACAGTATGGGTGTTACCTGTGATTCCTGGCAAAAAGGATGCATGTATCAAGTCTTCATTCATTAAGCTTTTGCTATTAGCAGCTATTTCTTGTAGACCCTGTTTCACACATTACTGTTATTTTAATTATCTGAAGAATGTTAGTACAGGCCACACCTCCTGGTTTGATGCAGCCAAGGTTGTGCTAAATACATTTCCAATTCATGCCCACCAGTGGTAAAGATGGCAATTGAAAACATCTTTCAGGGTATAGCTATTATTTTCCCCTTATTTTTCATCATTATTTAGTCTTTTCTTTTTTCCCCTCCTTAAGCTCTCTGCCAAACCGACCTCTCCTGATAAGTTTGACTGTGGGTCTTTGATGCAGTGATATTCTGTACTAAGAAGGACAATTTTCAAAAAAGGGGGAATAAAATATGAGTATCCATGACTGAAGACCTGCAGCTGAAAAGAGTGGATTATGATGTAAAGAAGTTGGGATAAGAATAAGCTGTGTGTCCATGAAATAGATGATGATAACTGCAGAGGTACCTTGACTTTTCATTTATTGTTTGTGTTGGTTTGATTCTGGCTTGCTGTACTGAACAGAATACTGTGAGGAACTTTTACGTATAAATCCACAAAAAAATCAAAGTCCTTCATTAAAATGGTGTTACCTTTAACCTTGGCAACATCAAATGTGGAGTTCTGTATCTTTGGTTTAAATAATAATGAAAAACAATTGTCTGTTTTAAATATGCAATTTTCAGTTTTGCTGAATTCTTTATTTGTCTTATGAAGAGAGTTAAGTAATGATATAATTTTTTTTTGGATTTACATTTACTTATTCATTATGTCTTTTTAACCTCTTCATTTAAAGGTGCCAGGCTTCACCCCTAAAAAAATAAATCTCAGCCTTTATGCCAGTAGTGTTCCCTTTTTCTTCTCTTTCTCAACAACGTATTTATTTTAGATTGTGGTTAGTGCCAGAGAAGTATTGTCATTGATCTGTACATATTAAGAGGGTCTTCCCCCCTTCAGTGGTTATACTGGGTTTTTAATTCTAGATGAAGTATTTCGTATGGTTCTTTCCCCTGTGCTTCTATTGGGCTTGGCAGTGCTGCATTCCATCTGCCATTGTTTCCCCTTTCACTGAGCTCTTCTAAGCAACCCGAAAGCTCCTTGGCCTGCTTTGGCCTTAATTAATCTAAGACTTGTTGTGTCTGTTATAAACATTTCCATCTTATTGTTAGTCCCATTTCCAGATGATTAATAAATAGATTAAACACTCTCATCCTTTGTAAAGAACCTGAGGGCACCCTGCTGTTAACCTGTAGCCACATGGAACAGTGACCACTAATAAATGCATTCTGCTTCTGTGTTCTCCTTTTTGTAGTTGGTTTCTAATCAATGACAATGTTTTACTTCTCATCTTGTGATTACTTAGTTTCTCTAATAGCCTTCTGTGGGAAGCATTCTTGAAGGCTTTTTGGATGTTCAGAAGACTTGTATCTGCCAGTTCTTTCTTATTTGCTATTTATTAACATACCAAAAGAATACTAATAGGTTAAGGACACATACAAGGCATTAAGGCTTCTAACTTTAATCCACATATTTAACACTTTTGCTTTTAATTGGCTCCTCAATTTTTACTGCAGTAATGTGTGTGAAGCTGAATTCTTTCTTGGTTTCTCTCAGGAGTTACATGAAGATCACTGCTGTCCTACATGGTTCAGTATACAAACTGATTTCAATGGGAAGCCACATAATTGTGGATTTCTTTTGATTACTCTTAAATTGCTTTGGGAGCCTTGAATAAACAGTATCCCATTCTTGAGATACACTGATCTTTTATTTCTTGATTTGTTCCAGCAATTCCTCTTATGATACTTAAATCATCAAAAGTTCCTTTTCATTACTTGGAAACTCTGGTATATATTCAGTGCTATGAGTCAAAAAGTGATGTAAAAATAATATGCTTTCTCTTCTATATTCTTATCTCATTTTGTTTCTCCTTCAACTTACTGGGAGGGGATTCATGGTCTCTCTTGGTCATATTTTTTGTAACTAGTTACTACATATATTCTCACTTTGTCATCCCACTTCTTTCTTCAGATGAACCTGTCATTGTTTATGCATCTTATACACCATAAGTGCTTTGGGCCAGGTGCACTGGAAAATCCACAACTCTTTCACTCCAAAAAGTAACTTGAAACTTCCATGTTCAAAGATCTGATTGGGTTGAAGTGTAACTTATCTATTTTAATTTTATTTTTAGCTGTGTACGACTTGGAAGGGAGAGTAACGTGTTTTCCTCACAGATGGGGGCAGAATTGGAGCCATGTGTGCTGGGTCACACAATAGCGTCATAGCTGGAAAGGGAATAACAAGGTAAACTTAGATTCTGATGAGAAATCTAGGACAAAAAAGAATCCTGGGAATTCTTACTGATACACTGTTTCTAGGTACTTGTTTTCCAAATCTTTCTCCCTGTATGTGTTGCAGCATCTATGCACACACATGCCTCATTTTCTCAGGTGTTGCTTTATAAAACCATTGTAATATGCATGGGTTCTGAACTCATCCCTTCAGACTAACAAGCAGGTTTGGTTTTTTTAAAAATCTCTCTCCTCCAAAAATCCAGCAGGCTTGGGGATGCCTTTCTCCGCTATTTGTGTAATTGCCTGCTAGCTGGAGAACTCAGTTAAGAGGTAGAGAATTTGCTGGTCTTATGTTCGGTGTTCTCCACAGCTTGAAGATATTCAAAGGCACTTGAACACAGTGGAGCAGTGGGAATAACATGAAGTGGTAGCTGAAAAGCTTTAAATGAGATATATTGCTCTGCCTTCAAAACTATATGTTCTTTTTCTCTGTATTTTGAAATTTAAAGTTAGATTTTGCTGAGAACTGTTTTTAATGACTAGTAATATTAGAACTATTTTGATAAAAAATCTCCTAACCACATCTGCTGAATTATTTTTGATCACCTATGTCTTGACATCTCTTTTCACCTCATACAAAACTCTGCTGCTGCACAATCCCCTCCTCCATTGAGCAAAGAAAGGTGCTTTTATAGCACAGAAAGTGTGGAGTAACTGTTCAAATTCTCCTACCTATCACATTAATGATTTTGGACTTAGGATGGAGCAATAGTGGAGCAGCTAGCCTGTTTGAAGCCATTCCCACCTGAGTATACCTACATCAATACATGCCCTCCAGGGAATGTTTTAAACCATTAAAGGCTACAAGGTTTGAAACTTTACCAAAGCTATATATATGCAGCAAAAGACCCAGAGGAACTTTTGCCTCAGTAATAGCTTCTTCTGGGTCTTCCAGCATACACCAGGGCATATTACAAACATCAAAATATGCTCAGTGGGTACAGGCTACATTTCAGTTCCTCCAGGGATGTTTTACAGGGATGGAAATAGAATCCCTTCTCTGTTCTACTCTCATAAGCATTCAAGTAGGAATTAGGAGGACAGTCTCGGGAAACAGTGTTTAAAGGATATTAAGAGGAATGACCTGGCTTTCAGAGATACTAAGCACTCATATGCTGAGTTAGGACACAAATTAGGATCTAATTTCTATCATGTGAAAAAAAGTAAACACAGGAAGAAATGCTTTTCAATGAAACCAAGACTGTTTAATGTACTTGGTAGGAAAACTAGTCCTTTTTGAATATGAAATTTTTTTTTCAGATTTTTGGTGTTTGTCAGTGATCATTCTGGATACTTCTGTAAAATCTTCTTACAGCCACAATAAAGAATAAAGTATTCTATTATGGGGAATTATAAGATAGAATAATTGGGTTGTGAGCTGTAAAACCTGCCTGCAGAGGCACATGGCAGCACAGAGGAGCCCATGGCAGCACACAGAGGTTTGTCTCCACCGGGCCCTGGGGGGAGGAGGTGTCACAGGGCAGAGCCCTATGGAGAGGAGCCTGCCCAGAGCTGACGGAGAGTGAACAGCGAGTGATCATCCCATAGAAGGACTCTGAGAAAGTGTGTTGCTGATGTGGCAACATGGGATAGGTCACACCACATAAGGCCTTAGAAAAGTGTATGAAACCAACTCACTCCTTTGAATAAACGATTCAGATTCCCCCGGGTCCGAGATTCAATTGCTGACATTCCATTGTATCATGAAAGTGTATTTGGGGGGGGTGTGGTTATTTTTTTTCCCCCCAAACATACAACAGAGACTGTGAAGACATCCTACAGGAAAATAATTGTTTTCACTTCGAGAGGTTTGTCTAGAGATGCTGCTGATGCAGTAGCCAGGTGAGGTGCAATGTCTATTTCTCTACATGAGAAAGAACATGGTCTCATAGACTGGCAGGAGGTGAGTTCTCCAGATGGAAGAAGAGAAATTCAGACAGTGTGGTGTGCAGATCCCTTTAACATAAACCTGAGCTGCTTAGCTGACTTAGTACTAGGGATTTTGTGCTTGCAAACAACTCACTTCAAGCTGACATCATGTCAGGTTTTGCATTCTGTTTGGATGTGATTAGTCTTACATGCAGGGATAAGGGATTTTGTGATAAAGTATTTCTGCTTTCTGTTTAGGTAGAAAAAGATGATTGATGGGCAGCTGGAAAGGTATAATAATAATAATAAAAAAAAATGATTTCATTTGATTTGCTTTCCTGGTTAAGCAGCATACTAAAAGAAGTTTTTGCACTAACTATGTAAAATAGTGACAACAGAAAACTGTTTGGAGAAATCAGTCCTTACACATTACTTTTCAAAGATTTACTGAAGGTCAGAAGCTTTATCACACAGTTTTTGAACGAGGTTGATATTGTTTTCTTCCTTTCTGTAATGAAAAAAATACCTACTTATCATTTACCTAGTTATACTGTATTAATAAAAAACCCTTTTACCCAACTGTTTTCCAAAAGACTGTCATAGACAAGGTGAGCTCAAATTTTTTAGGTAATATTTTAGTCAAGAGAAGTCTCCCACAAAGGCTGATTTGTTCTTCTTCTAATAGTCACCTCCCTGAGAAGAATTGATTGCTTGCCAGAGCTAGTCTCCTCTTGCAGAAGCTCACCATTCAAGGAGTGAAAGAGCACACATATCATCTTTACAAAGTGGAGGCACTTTCCATACTGCTGCCTTTTGGAACAGGTGCAGCACTAACTGCTTCCTTGTAGGTGACATTCCGTGGACACAGCATTTCAGGTGAGACCTTCTGGAACATACTCTGGGGCATGTTCATTTAGCACTTGAAAGGAAAGCAATCGACTGGCTTAAAATAATCCCTTCTGGTTTCCCACCGTAAAACGGGATATATTTTGCTCTGTCTGGCCTGGCTGTAAGATGTTTCCATGTACAAGATGTTCCCATGTGCTGGCAGTCACTAGCAGTTGAATCAGTTCCTTGAGATCATCAGCAAGAATAAGCAGCAGTAGCTCATAGTTTTGCTTGTGGCTGGCATTAAGATCAAGCTGAAATAGACATTTTTAATGAGCATTAGAGAAAAGGGTTAACTATCTTTTTGAGCAGTGTAAGTGTTCTCTCTACAGAGTACCTACTTTTTTTTTTTCCAATAAATCAAAAAAATTAGCATTACAAGCATAATTAATGAGCTCCCTGTGTCCAAAAGGAAACCAGGGAATGGCTGTTATGGAAAAATGCCTATCTCTTTTTTGTTTGTTGTTTTGTTTAATAGACAGAAGATTATATATTTTCATGCATCTTTTAACTTTTAAAATGTAGAAACTGAAAAGCACTTGAGGACATTAAAACTGAGTCTGGATTAAGAATCTGCATAAATGGTCAGAATTCAAGGTACCTTAAAAAAAAAATGTTATAAACATCTCAGATACTTCTGAACTGGAAACTTGAGTGGCCGTTACAGGAAGTGTAGGCTGACTACAATGTGATGTTTTCTCTCTGTAATATCTGTAATACTATATTTATATAATGGAGTTTATAAGAAAATCTTATATAAAAACCTGGATGGATGGCTATACTCAATAAAAAATATTATGTGCATGAAACCTGTTTTCTGTTTTGTTAATTCAGGGATCAAGTATGGTATCCCAGAACTTACTGGATCTAGGAGATCAAGCGTGTTTATTTCAGGCTTTATGAGGGTTAGTGAGTGCCTATTAATTTAAAAAGTTTCCATTATACCCTCAGGGATTTATTTCTCAGGTCAGTTTTCTCCAAAAAGGCAAAATAATTTGCTTACAGAGAAACATCATCTTTATTTCTGAGGGACCAAGTGCACACTGACAGGAAAAGTTAAAAGCACCTTCTCAAAGATTAATTTTTCTATATTATAATGAAGAGTTTTACCTGGAGTTTAATGATGTTCTGTGTCTTGAATTTGTATTTAAGTTTACTACATGCTTTAGGCTGGTAATTGGCCATTATTGAGTTAATAAAAATATGAAATTACCTATCTTTTCTTGATGTAAAAAAGCAATAGGACAGTGTCTCTTTGGAAGGTCTGAGTGCTATAAAATACAATAAAGTAGGGTCAGTTAAATCACTTTTGAATTCCAGTTATGAACAGAATTTGCAAACAAATTATGTTTCCTTCAATACTTTGCACTTCAACCTAAAAGATGCTGATCACTCATAAAAGACTTCGATTTGAAGTAGTGGCCTTGGATAAGAACTGGGTAAATTACCTTTTTTTCCATTCTGAACTTTTTTATGAAGAGGGAATTTTCCAATGTGACCTTTACAATTGTATTCCATCTACGTATTGATCCAGGGGTTGAAGATGACCTAGTAGACCTAGAAGTGATATTTAGCTTGGAGTTGTTTTTCCTTTTCTGGGAAAAAAAAAAAGAAAAAAAAAGCATCACCAGGCATCCCTGAATTATATTTGTCTCACTGGCAAAGGGCTGAATAATGACTCTTCTGTAAAGTCTGAATAAACAAGTTTTATGAGGGGTTTTGCTAGGATTTGAAGGGATCGAAAGAAATCCCCTTATGGGCTGCAGAATGCTTGGGATGTAATTCATCTTAGCAACTTTTACTGTCCAAAAGCTACTGTCTGGGTAAGCAAGTTAACTTGGCTCCTTATGTGGTTAATGGGGAGAAATGGTTTCCTCTCTCCTCTAAATAGGCATTGAAAATAGATGGGTTGAATTACCCTCTAGAGTTTCTGCACTCTCTCCATTAATTAGGGAGAGATTCATCAGTTCCAACTTTAATGTCTAGAAGTTAGACTTCAAAGTCTTAGTTAAAAACTGTGTATCAAAGAGGAAAAAGCAGCATTTCCAAAGAATTGTCCAACTTCCTCTAATACGGGCATTTGTGATAGGGCAAATAAATGTATGAAGGGAGCCTAAGGTGACAGATATTTAAGAAATATGGGAGGTTAGGATAGTGTAATGGGTTGAACAGATAGATAGCTAAAATTAAAGGACATGAATTTCTCTCTGGTTACTTGGATAGCAGGTTAGCCACAAAACCTGCAGATCAGGTGTTTCTGTGCTCTGCGGAAAGTAGGGCTATGAATCCATCACGTTATAGATGTGCTGCTGATCTCCCATTGCCTTTTCTCCTGATTTTGTGTTAGGAAAAAAGCTATATGGCACTTCAAAATATGTTTGAGAAATGAAGTGCCTCTGCAGGATGTCTCTGCTTCAGAGCCTTCTGCACAGTGGAGGCTCTTGATTACTATGCCTTTGGATGCTTTCCACAGACATTCTGCAGGTTTAGATGTCTAAATGATGTGGGGCTGTTGTTTGCAAAAAGACTTTGTGAGTGAAAATACTACATTTGCTATGTGCCAAGGAATGTAAGTTCATATTATTTTTCTATGCAAAAGCAAGGATTAGGGAATCTAATGAACTGAATCGCTCGAGATGTACATGGTTCCCCTTCTTAGCAAATGGTGTTTTTCTGCATAATATTCCTTGTACTTCTTTACCATTCAGTGATTTCCTTTTAAACCACACTTAAAAACAAGCTTATCTTTAGCAGCAGTCTGGATTTCAGTACTAGGGGATTTTTTGAGAAAAATTTCAACTATTTACTATCAATGAGTCCTTGCTGCCTAGTTTGACTGCAAACCTATTTCTCTGGGCTTTGGTTTAATGAGTAAATTAGTGCGATGTCAAGTAGAATACAGATGTGCAGGGTACTATCCTCTAAATGCCTGTGTTCATATGCTTGTTCTCTGACAGCATTGAGAGCAGTTCAACACTACTTACTCTACCCACATTGCCAGCATTATTAAGCAAACATATGGAAATCCTGAAAGACACATTAAGAGGCGTTTTTCTTCCCTCCCTTTCTCCCCAATCCCTCCCTTTCATCCGGGGTCACGCACAGAAAAGTGTGGGGCACAGAAAGAACAAATACTTCTCAAATTGTCTCCAGGCAGTTGTTCATAGAAGAGGGTCAGTTAAAAGTTGAAAAGTAACAATGGAATGGGGAAAGCCAAACAAAAGTTAAAGCTGCAACAATGAGCCGATGGTCTTCCACTTACATACCCTTTCTTACCCAGGCAACTGTAATAAGATTATCTTAAAGTTCCTTAAGCTTATCCTTAAAAGTAACCCTGCTGATCATATGACCATATTTTATTGGCTTTATTCTAGCCTTTTTGAGTCCTGGACTTGATCTTTTTATTTTCATTCTCCATACATCTCTTTCCATGACTGTATCCATGACCCTTGGAACTATTCTGATTGAAACCCAAGCCAAGAAGGGAATGGAGACTAGCAGTTTATCTAACCTTCTGAAATAAAAATTAATGTGTCTCTTGAAAGCTCAAGGTGAGCCAAAATATTTAAAGATGGTGAAAATTTGCTACAATTATATTTTTTTTTACTCGATTCTTTTTGCTTTAGTAAGGTTTGTATTTTCTTGTGGTCCTCAGAAACAAAGAGACTGAGTACTTGCCTCTTTCTTTCTGCTGTGAGAATTATCTCCAAATTGCCTCTAAAGAGCATGACTTAAGGACATAACACTCAGGAAGAAAAATGCAGTGCCAAGAGTTTGCCTTATTTCAACGGAGTTGATACCATGAAGCATTAATCTTTTTTTAGGGAATCTTCACTGAACATATCCATATTAGATTTCCTTCCTTTGCTTGTACCCTCGTTGCTAAGGAGAATGAATGATAAACATAAGAAACATGCCTGATTAGCAGCACAAACGTAAGGATCAGGAAGATCAGGCTGAGAACCGTGCAGAGCTCTCTGAGAAGCAGAAAAATTTATTCTGTATTATACTGAGATGACAAGAGATTTCAAATTCTAAACCTCACAGTTGCAGTATTTATAAATAAGATTTCTCCAGGTAGTTTCTGTGTTATTCTTTAAATATTAGACAAAAAATATTTGCTATTTTTCTATCTAATCTATTTTTCTGACATTTGTCTGTCTATCTGACTTTAGTCTGAATAAGCATCTGTCGCTGACTGAGCCTTGCATCATCTTTTGTCCCATCAAATGGATGTTCAGCATATGGTAGACAAACGTAGAAGACTTAATTAGGCATAATTGTGGTATAATGGGGAATTAAAGTAGAGACCACTGGAAAAGTGGTCACTTCTGCTACATACTTGAAGTGAAAAAGAATAAGGAATGAAAAGAGTTGACATGCTAGAAGAGGAAAGAAAGGAGAAACTATTTAAAAAACGTAAACTGGGTTGTAGCACATAGTGTTGCTTTACAGGGGTGGTATTGCAGGGCTGAGGAAACAGCTAATGAACCAAGAGATAGGTCTGTGTCCCTGTTGACACATTTTTATGTGCTTATTCAAGTGGTTTACCTATTGCACTTCCAGGTACATCTTTGTCATAGTCAGGTGGGATGGAGATGGAGGATAGAGGGAAGGAAAAGGGAGAAGGAAATCTAGGAGAAATATAAGAGATCTTTATCTGTTGTGAGGCTGAAAAAAAATTAAAGTAAGTTTTCACATCTCCCAGATGCAGCTTGAAAGTCAGATGTAGTTTTATACTAGCTATAGTAATTTTATCAAGATCAAGCTAATTTCATGCTAAACTAGGTGAACCTCTGTCTACATAAAGCAAATGACACACTTTAAACATCATTATGTGGTTATAGGACTTTTAGAAAGGGAAGAAGAAACATAAAAACTAGCTGAAAAATAGTAGTTTGCATTATGAAACTTTCAGAGCAACACTGTACAATTCATTGCAATAATTAGTAACAGCAGCATCAAATTTTTGTAATGATCCACAGAGCACAGAGGATGGACTTCACATTTTGGAGAAGCTAGAGTGAGTCTTGAATAGAAAGATCGAGGGATATCAGAACTGAAGAAAAACTTGAACATTCTATGCTTAAATCTCAAGGTTTGAATGTTATCCTTTATACATGGAGCTCTCAACAGAAACAGGACCTCTGCTCTTGAGTACAGAAGAGAAACAGAATTAGCCATGGAATTTTTTTCTGATTCTGGGAAAATACTGCATAATGCAGATTGTTCAGAAATATTATGTTCCAAATAAGTTTTCTGTGTAGGAATTAAATTAATAAAAGGGAATGCCATAGTCTGGTTTTGAAGATAAGCTTAAATCTGAGCCAACCATAAACAAATACTGCTATTTGAAGTCTATGAACACAGCATATGAAATAATTAACTTGTGTTAAAAGAATGTTTATGGCTTTTTGTTCAATAACTCTGAAATGTAACAATTCCAACAGTTTCGAATAGATAATTTGTTAAAGTGTCATTTTAGTATCTTGGTCAACAATAGTATTAAGACCCCCATAAGATAACCTCTCAGATGCAAACAAGCACCTGAACTCGAGTTTGCCTTATTTCCAGTTTGCTGTTTTTTCAAAAGCAGTCAGTCATCTACTGTTGGCTAAACATGATAGGTAGCAGAAATTGCTATGCTATTACTCCTTTTTTAACTCCTGAGGTCCCTTTGCTGTCAGTAATGCTACTTCATGAGACAGCTGGACTGACACAGGGCAAATTTAAGGCTTGCAGGTTTCAATTGTACTTCTGAGATGTTATTTCCTTATTTTAGCTTTGATTGGCCTTGAGCTGAGAACAGATGTTGCATGTATTTTGTGAACAGATTAGAAAATGATATGCCAGCCCACTATGTCAATTACAATCCAAAAAAAGAAATTAAAAAAAATAATACACTCTAGAATGTCTATACTAATTTTTTCTGTCCCTAAATCATGATATTATATGACTGCAGTATAAAAAGACAAAAGGAGTGATAGATTTTATAGTTCAATTTCACGGAAACTTCAGGTATACTTCAAAACATATTTGAAGCAATATTAAAAACTGCAGTTAAGGCACAGAATCACCATAAGATTGCTACTTAAGCTCATGGGGTTTGTGAAGGAATTTAGCTTCTTATCTATAAAAGTACTTTTTATGGGTTAGCAATGGGCTTCAAAAAGACTTAAATATGTTGTCACTCTAGGAAATACGTGTGTGGACAACTGGTGGATGTATTAGAATCATAGAATAATTAAGGTTGGAAAAGACCTCCTAGGATCATCAAGTCCCACCATCAACCCAGCACTACCACCATGTTCACCACTAAACCATGCCCTCAGGTGCCATAAACACGTTTTTTTTTTTGAAAACTTCTAGGGATGGTGATTCCACTACTTCCCTGAGCAGTCTGTTCCAAAGCTTGACAAATCTTTCCATGGAGTAATTTTTTCCTAATGTCTAATCTAAACCTTCCCTGGTGCAACTTAGGACCGTTTCTTCTTGTCCTGTCACTCATTACCTGGAAGAAGACTCTGACACCTGTCTGCCTATAACCTTCTTTCAGGTGGTTGTGGAGAGCAATAAGGTCTCCCCGGAGCCTGCTTTTTTTCTGGCTAAACAACACCAGCTCCATCAGCCACTCATCCTAAGGACAAACTAATGCTACTGCAGACGTGGCAGTGGATGATACTTGCCAGGGAAATTGTGTGGGAAATTTCTGGGAAACTTTTTCAGGAAAACTGGGGAAATCATGTTAACCAAGGGAAGCATAAGAAGAGATGGACCTGTACTAGAGTAAAATGTATCAACCTGATAAGTGTTCAGCTGGAGAGATCTACTAGAGCTGTGATATGTGTTTAATTTTATGCACAGTGAGTACTTCCTGGAAAGACAAACCAAGACAGTGCATATGTCTTTGTGAGACAGAATCCTGAATTTAAAGTATCACTGAGTTAGAACTTCGAAAGCATTGCTACCCATCAAATGTCAGTAAAATACTCATCAGCTTCATGATTTACTTCAAATATGTTCATTGCTCTAGACAGAGGCTAATGGTGGTAATGGGGTAGTCTGTTGGTAGAAAAAAATAAATCTGACAGAGAAATATGATTATGGAAATGGCCCATCAAAATGGTGTAGGTCATGATAATCACTTTCACCTGAGCACACTGTCAGTTAATAGATCTGTCTGTATGTATCTGTGTGACCTTAACTGTTTTACATTCTTGAGAAAGTGTCTGAAAGAACAGTTGAAAAAATAGCTGGTGCACAGATGTAGCTTAGAGAGCAGAGAAGGACAAGTGAGTTTCGTGTCTGAATAGTTTAGGTTATTGCTAGAGGGTGAAAATTTAGTTCATACAAGCCAGTGAGGCTTTGTCGGCGTGGCGTTCCAACCAGCTATTCACAGGTGGCGTGCTATTGTCACTGCACTCGAAATAGCACTGGCTTTTTTAAAGCCATAATGATAATTGAAAGTTTGGCAGTCAAATATTTCAGATCATTCCACTTTCAGCCTGCTTGGTGGAGTTAGTTAAAGGAAATACAATACACTGAATCTGGCAACTGCACGGGAGCAGCTTTTGTGGCTGAGGGTAGGCCTTAAAAAAGGAAAGCTATGCATAGCATAAGCATGTATCATTTAGAATATCACTTTTCTTACTGTGTAGGACAATGGCATCTGAGATTAGCTGGAGTGCCTGTGCTAGCAGAATATCACTAGTAACATTTCTTAACAAGGGTCCATGGTGCTGCTGAGGAAATAGAACACAGACTATTGACTCTAAGAATCTGTCTGACTTCTTTGGACATTGTCTCATTGAAGGTAGGTAAGAGGAATCACATCAAGTTGCTTGTGTGAAGCTGTGATATTGAAGTTTGCTTGGGTTTAAAAAACTGCTTGTGTCAAACAGTTTGGGGAGTGTAACAGTTCATGTCTTTTATTAGCTACTCACATTTTTCCAGGATATTGTTTTTTATATTTCATTGGATGAACTTTGACTGCGTTCAGATAGAAGTACATTAGAAAGATAGAATTTAATTTAGAATGGGATTTTCCTTGTTTTCAATCAGTAAGAATATTAGGGTTTATATCTTTGAGAGCAAAACAGGGCCACAGAGAGATTTTTTTTTTTTCCCCAGAGAATGCAATATACCACGTTTTGGCAAGGATAGCCTTGCCATTCATCTTAGAAAGATTTTTCTAAAGTAACTAAAAATATTTGTTTTAGAAAGATACTTCCAAGTCTGACTCTCTACACAGCTGAACGTTGTCTAATAATTTATAATTTTAATTCAATTTATAGGTGGATAGTTATTGTTACTAAATTAGATTGTGTTAGCTTTGTGAACTGACTTTGAATTAGTGCAAATGAGCACATAATAATCAGGGCAGTGAGAATTCATGCTGTTGAAAAATGGGTTAGCTAGTGCTACAAATCTGCTTCCCAGGAAAATGGCCAAGTGGAATCTTCAAAAGCTCTTATTTTTGCTTGCCTTCAATCAGAGATGGAATAAACTTAAAGTGTGAATCAAATAATTTGGAGGTTAGTGAAAAATGTGAACAAATACGTAGCTAGGAGCCAAAGTTAGTGGCTGAAATCTGAAAGATCATTTGAAATGAGATCATTCTGGCTTCATTGCAAGCTTTGTTTTTAGAGAATATTTCCCAGAGACAATTTTTCCCTTGCTGGGAAATATTTACTGGGGCAGAATGATAGGGTCACACAGATTTTGATCAAGAACTATTCAATTAAACTGGAATTAGGAAATGCTTGGCTAATTTCATTAGAGGCAGAAGCCTAATTCAGACTCTGAAGGAAGTGGCAAACCTGGTGTGACTTCTGTTAAAAAGTGTTAGATTCTTCTGTCCTGTACATTTGTGTAGTTCAGGTCCAACAGCATTGGAATTGCTGATGTTATGCTAGGCTAAAAGTTAAGGAAAAAGCAGAAAACTTGAGAAAAAAGCTAAAAGAAAATAAGAATTTGACTCTATATTTAGAGGGAGCTGTAAAATAAGAAAAATACATATCCCATATTTTTATCAGGGACGCATAAACATCAGAACAGAGGGAACAGCAAATGAACACCTAAATAACTTATCCTTAAAAATCCTAAAAATATATTTTCTTCAAATATGGTTCTCTGCTACAATATGTCCTGCACAAGTTGACATTTCCAAAGCACTAAGTGTGGCTCTGGGAACGTTTGGGTTTTTTCCCTCCTCTATTGTACTATTAAGAAGAAGCCTGTTTTTAAAAGGTTGAGATCATTGATAACCAATATAAAGTACTCTTTAGGCATGTGATTTTGTTCGAATGGAGAAAATTTCATGCTTTGTTGAAAAATGCTTTAGTTTCATTGTAGCTACTCTATACTTATCCATCAATTTTATGGTACTGGGGTAAATTTCTGCTGCAATAGAGATGGACAAAAAAGATCCCAAGGCTTGTAGGTTGAACTTAGTCTTTTCTGTAGTCTGCATAGGGGAAAAAGGTTAAAAAAATCTAAATATCATTATCAGTCCTTTTCTGTGAGTATTCCTACTAACAGCTTCTCTTGACTACTTAGATTAATCTGGAAAAAAAAAAAATCTAGATGCCTTTTTTTGAGTCTTTAGTGATTTTTGCATTGCTCAATTTAGCTCTCTAGTAGTCCAAAGGAATGGAAATTGAATTTCAGAATTCAGCCTCAGGCTCTTCCGGATGTATCAGCTTTCTGCTATTCGCTCATTCCAGCACCCATGAGTCAGGACACCAAATGTTCCCAGGGAGGCTGCTTCCAGTGCCTCGCTGAAGTTGCAAGCAGTTAGTCACAGATGAAAGCAGCATGGAGAAGTATCCATGTGGCATCAGGAAAAATACCATGGAGATATCTTTTTCAGCTGAATAGCACCTGGCTGAGATATTTACAGCCATAAGCAGCCTCATTGTATGTGAAAATGGGAAGGAGCTTTCCCACCATGAGGCACTGGGCAAGATGGGAATGTCAAGACAGCAAGGGTTATCTGTATGCAGAAGCTGAGCTGAATTAACTGAAGAGTGGAGAGAAATATTAAACCATTTGTGTTCTTTGAAAGTATATTCATTCCACTTTCAAATTATGAGAAGTTGTTAGATTTCCTTAAATCAAAGTGTGAGTTATATAATTACTGTATTATGATTATCTTTATTAAAGGACTCTACATTTTGTAATGGTTTCTGAAAATAAAAGGGAAATTAACAGGATTTTTTTTTCTTTTAAAGGAACTGCTTCATTCCATATTTAAATGAATTCACTCATTGTTTGGCATTCTCTGTCTCAAGATTATGCCTGAATGGAAGATTATTCATTCTGATTTTTCAATTTCATTGAAACTTCTTGTAAACATAATCTGTAATACAGAATCCATCAAGACCCAAGATGCAAGGACTCGTAGACAGAAAAAAAATCCCAAACAAAATCCAACCCATTCTAATTATTGAGTTAATTAAAATATGCTTGCAGTGATTTTATTTGTTTGGTTGATTGGTTTTTTTCAAATTCTTTCATGGAAGCATGAAAAATATTTAGTTTTGTCAGCTTAAAAAAACCCAATTACCACATTTATCTTGTTATCTAGGCAAAGTAATTTATCATTTAAAACCATATGTCATAAACATTTGTTAAATCTCTTTATGAGTGATGTTCAAGCCAACAAAAGAAATGAAGCAGAAAAGAAAGAAAAGCAATCAATTTTTAGACCAGTCAATAGTAGAGCTCATATCATTATGTATGCATTACTTCTGTACAGGTAGTCCATGTTACAACTGCTTTGGCAGAGAATTAAGAAATGGAGAAATGTTGTTACTTAGGAAGACTAATTGGCAATATCACGTTTATAACTCATTTTAAACCCAGCTGCATCTCATGAGTAAGTCACTATTTTACATTTCTGAACTGGTCTGTAAACAAGAGTTTTGCTTATTACTGGGAGTGTTCAGGATGTAATTATAATTTTCTCTCTATTTGGCTCAAGAGTGGCCTTATTCAGGATACTTAAGAAGACTGAAGTCCTCTACTCCACATAAGTACCGCCTAATCCGTTACGTGCTTTCCCTCATCGTAGAAGGCAGTTGTACTTACTGAGTCTGTACAAAATGCTTTATTCCTCCATGTACTACTGAGTGGAAGAATATGTCCATCCTGTTCCACATTTTATGTTGAAAGAAAATAAAATGTCAAAGGGTCAGATTCTGCATTATAACCTACAGTCATAGAGGTTTACTTGGTGAAGACCTGGAAAGCAAAGGCAAATAGCAGATCTTGTCCCAAAATATGAAAGGAGTTAAAAGACTGTTTAATGAATCAGGCAGCTGAAACTAAGGGTAGAGCTAAAACCGTGTTGGTGTAGATGAGAGCTAGCACCAGGCACAGTCCTGATTTCTGGTGTGTTAAAGTCAGACAAGAGGAAAGTTTGACTGAGGCATGACCAAAACTCTGTATTTGGCATGTAAGGGCAGTCTCTGGAAAGGGAATTCTAAACCCAAAAGTAATGCCCAGAGTTTTATGGCATATGACTTCTTTTCTTCAGAAACGAGACTGCTCTTCATTCAGGAAGCAGAGTCTTACAATGTAATCATCAAGATAAGGATTTTTATAGATGAGTATTTCTTAGTCCCTCTGTTAGTTCTAGACTACAATGCAAGCAGAAAGGCAAAATTTCTGCACCAACATGACAATGGGCCAAGAGATGCTTTACCCTGGCATCTGCATTTTTCAGTTTTGATTTGGACGTAGAGAAACAACAGTACAAATATAATAGAATTTCAGAGATTGATTTCTGTCAATCATATTAATGACTAAAGTATAACATACATATATTTTAAAGCTGGTGGCACCACATTTTGAACTATAGTTTTTCCAGTCCTTTTACATAGAAGAAAGTTGGCTACTGATTACGACATAAAGGAAATTAGATGCAGAAAAGAAAAAAACTGCTTAAATTAGCAAAATAGCTCAAAGCCCATTTAGGCTTCAAAGCTGTTAAGTAGTCCTGTACTTAAAATTTGGCTGTCAAGGTTAGGACTTTGGATAGGGACATGATAACTGTGCTTTTGGTGGGCAGAATTCATTTGAGAGCACACCTCACCATTTGGGACTTGAATCTGTTTTGATTAGAACCCAAGTTTCTGCCTGATGCCTGGGTTCAGCCTCCTTTACCAGACAGACCTAACAGCTTTTCTTACCTGCAAGCTCATTTCCTCTGGAGATCTGTGATGACTCAGGTATGCTTTCACATCCAAGCCATTTTTTTTTCCTTCCACCCACAAGCTGCAAAAATGTGAAGTACACAAGATAATATTTAACAAGAGACCAAGTTATACATTTCTTTAATTTAACCTAATTTCTTTATGATTTGCTATGTGCTTTAATTTGGAACAGATAGCCTGCTTCATGCAGTCCATGTGTGTGATTATGTCTGCCTGGTGTTTTAGTTCAGGTCTATGCCTGCACAAAAACAAATAAGAAGGAAAACACAACATAAACATAAACCTAACTCACTCCAGGGAGCGTATTAGTTTGGAATCAGAGAACGACTGGAAAGCCACAGCTCCTTAGCAGCACAGTTTATAGACTTTGTACCCCTAAAGAAGTCAAAAGTGGGCAAAACATTTACTGCACATCGATGGGATACTGATGTTAGAAACCTGTTAGTTACCTTTTCCCTTCAGAGGAGCTGATGGAGTTTTGGAGGCAACTTCCATTTTCACCCCTACTGCGTTCTTCCCAACACCAGTCATCTGTTGGAAATGTCCCATCAGGTATGTCTCAGCAGCAAGACAGCACTAGCTTTAGAAGACACATGGGATTGACCAAAATGCTTTTTGAATTCACAGATTTAAGCATGCTTCTTTTGGGTTCATTCTTGTATAATGAGCCAGCTCACTATGTTTGAAGAGTTTTTATCTATTGAGAAGAATATTGATGAAGAAATGAGAAAAGGGGCTTTGAAGGAAAACAGGTACAGTAAAACCTGTCAAATAAAATTAATGCAGTAGGGTTTCCTGTATTACATTACTTTTATTTAATATTCTTATATAACTACAAAAGTAAATCCCCTGAAAATTGTATTCCCACTGACAGGTTCCCTGCTATTTTATGGTGCATCCTCTATAGTTAATGGTCTATCACAGCTTCCACTGTAAGTTCTGATTTGTCAAGGCTTTATTGTAGCAACAAAATTGTTAGAAAGGAATTTCATTCTGTAAGAGACTGAAAAATGAATTTTAGTTTAAATTGATTTAGCCAGCTCTAAATTAGAGCAAAGAGGGGTTGGGTTTTTTTTTCATTTTTCAGGTTTTATCTGTCTTTTTCTTTAATAGGCCAATTTCTTTTCTGTTGTAAACTGGAATAGTTGCTCTGAAGTTGAAAAAAAGAGCTAGAAGTTTGTCTTCTGTCTAGAATGTGTGTCTCCAGAATCACACAAGGATATATTTTACTGCTTTCAATGCACTGCAGATCTGAGTCTACAGATATGTACTTGGGCAACTTTTCAAAAGATAACGATCAGTGGGAGAAATTTACAATATCTGAAGGAGAGGTACAGATGCTCTGCATGGTAAAGCCCTTGACCAGTTCCTGGATTACTGATTTTGTGTGATATTTGCATTACTATTTGCTCTTCAGTTTACATTTGCAGCACCTAAAAGCTGCTATAAGGTCTTTACTACTTTTTTCAAATCTAAATAACCATCATTTAAAAAACTGGCTTTTTCCCACCTGCACATACCAAAAATACAATAAAAAGACCAGATGTTTTTCTGAATCCCTCATGCTTGTGCCACTGAAGACAGAGTAGACATAGAGCTCTATCCTGGGCACCCTGCTGCAGTGTCAGCCTCTAGCTTACTTGATACAACTGCAAGTAGTGCTGAGGGAAAATTATGGAACATAATTTGCTAAAATGACACCCATAAGAAAATAATTTTCTGCATAAACAATATAAAAAAAGGGAAGTGTGACAATATTACTCCTATATAAAGTCAGTGTTCGTCTGTTCTTCTGGACAGAGAAAGACTATCTGACCATGCTGTAGCCAGACAGATGCATTTTTTTTTCAACAAGTAGAATAGAATAGGCCTGAACTGCTTCTTTTGACATGTTCCTGCATATATGAATTCATAATTTAGAAACAGCTGTTGAATATCTGTTACATATAAATTACTTCTATTCTTCAAAAAGGTACAAATTCCAGTTTATTCTTCATTAAGGTTAAATTATTGATTTTTCCATGTACAGGACTTGAGCTATAATTTTAAAGAACATCAAGTGGATAGGCAGATTTAATGTTAATATTCAGTGTTAGAGATTAAAATAATGGTTTAGGTAAATTGTTCACCAATGTGAAAATACATGTCTGTAAAATTAATAACTTTGCTCATTTGTTTCTTTACTAACAGAGGAGTCTGTTGGAGCTCTGTTTTCCTTCAAAGTCTATCTTCAAATTGTGTGGCACTCTTATAAATAGGGCTCATCAGGATGCAATGACCATTAGCAACTCATTTTTGCAAGTGATGCTGCCCCTCAGCCTAATGAGGTACAGTGAACTTCTGAATGGTGGAGGAAAAGATGTTCGTTCAGCCTGTTCTCTGAACACCTTTCAGGGAAGTGAAAATTTTTTTGGGTGCTTCTCCCAGTTTGTCTTTAACATCAGCATCAGTCTTATGAAAATGTTTTGCAGGGTTTTGTGGTGAAATATTACAAGAATCCTCTGTGTCTAATGATGTAGAGCAAAATGTCAAAAAAAAAGGCAACCTAAAAAACCAGTAAGTGAAGACTTGCATAAATTTATCTATGTATAGTATGCAGATATTTTTCTCAAATGTGTATTTACAGTCATTTGATTTTCTTTGATAGCATTCTTTCATTTCCAAGCAGCATTATTGATCTTTATTGTATATTATAATCTAGAATGTTGCTTATGGTCTAACACTGCTGGAATTTTATTTTGGAAGTTTACTTTTATATTGCAGAAAATGTGTAGTAACAGACAGTTGCAATGAAACTAAGCTACCCAAAGTGTTTTCTGACTAGATCCTCTTGAAATAGTCCACCATGTTACTGTTAGGTTTTTGTCTGTCTTTCCCTTCCTTTTAGGACAGCAGTCTGAGGAAAGCAATTACCTGGCTGTGAAACATATTTCTTGAACAGCAGGATCTGGCTCAGTGGCTTGCTCCTTATATCTACAGAACTATTCAACAAATGATGGCAGGAGGGAAGATAGTGACCCTTTAGCATCTGCCTTTGCTAGTTAAACTGTTAATTGTTTTTTGCCCAAAGGCTGTTTTTTAGGAAGGAAGTATAGTACTTTGTTTATGATTTACATTAATTTCTTCTCTCCTGTGATCATTTCATTTGATATTAAATCCCCAGTCTATATGTTAATTAAATCTGTGTGTATATATATAGTCTTGCAAAAGGGAGAAAAAGAATCACTTTCAAAAGCACAAATAAATATTAAAGTGTCTTTAAATAAAGATGTACCTTTTTCTTTAAGTTCAGACATAGATCTTGAGGGCTTTATTTGTTGACAAGAAAACAGATAATTAATTTGCTTCTTCAGCTGAGTCCAAAGAAACATGTCTTCTGCTGATGGGTTGATAAACAGGGATTTTCTGTTGGTAAGTTCAGAGAGGAAAATGTGTGTTCTTTGTCTTGTTTTCATTTGTTTACTTTTCTTCTGGAATAAAAAAGCAAAAGCCACCTTCTCACCAGCAGTTTTCATCTGGCAGCAAAATACGTTCTTTTTCTTGCTTTTAATGTGCAGAGACCGTTGAAGGATTCATTCTCTGCAAAGTTCAGGTGAAGGGTACATGTGTGATTATAAGGGCATATTTAACCACCCTGCAGGTGGTTGTACCCAAAGCACTTAGGGTTTTGCTACCTGTGTAGAGGAATTCCTGGATAAAAGTCTTCTGAGTGTAAGTAAATACATCCTGCTAGTTTCATTTATAAAATAATTTTACTTCCAAAACTGTTCCAGAAAGAATCTTAAAAATAGCAGGTTGCTAATCAAACAAACCACTGGATAAAGAAGGTTAAAAAGCTGTCTATGTGATCAATAAGTGAATATTTTCAGGAAGTGCAGAGAAAAAACCTTATTATTTTGTTCCATGTGCATTCATGGTACCTTATAAAATAGTGTATAAATAAAATATTTTGTTCAATATTTTGAAATTATCTCTTTTATAATAGAGTAATCCAAAGGACGTGTGGGGGTGAAAAGAGAGTTGATTTTCATTGCCCATGATCTCCCACCTGGCCTCTTACCTGGATGTTAACTATAGTGTCCTCAGGGAAAGTTTGCATCCACCAGAATTGTGACTTTTCCCAACAATATGAGATGATCTAATGGAAGGTATTGATTCTGCCTGAAAAGCTCACATTCATGTAATCACAAACATTTACATCGGATGTTCTCTTATTCATTTGTAAGGGATTCTAAGTTTGGAACACAGAGCCTCTTTGTTATTCACAGTTAGCACCTGCCAGAGCAGAGCTGTGTACAGTCACCTGCTTTGCTCACAGTTCCCAGCGAGCATGACTGCACTAGCCCCTTCTCCCTGCCTTTACCTAGGGAAAAAACCTCATGCATTATGCATCTAGCCTGTTTTGGAGGGGTTTTTTTTTTAATATTTTGCACCTGCACCCTAAACAGCAGGACATCTTAAATCCTGGTTGGTGCCTGGCACTGCTTGGACCACCTCCCTCCTTCTGGTCCTTTACACATTAAAGAACCAGTTTAGCTCTGCTGGGGAAGAAAGCAAGGAGTACCCTCCACAGAAGAATATTTAATTAAAGGCATTCAAGGCTGAGTTAGAAGTACTCAGGCACCCCTGAAGTTTGAAAAATCAAAAATCCAGACATGCACTCTCCCCTTCATGCGTCTGGAAATCTGATTTTTAGCAGTATTCAGGCTGGATGTGCTCTGCACATGAAAAAAAGATTCCCATCTAATTTACTTATGTTCAGATTCTGTCTCTGCCATAATTTTAGCTGACCAGACTCAAACCACCCAAACACTTGTCATTACTGTGGTGGTGAAATTTCTCCCACTTCACTCACTTGCCCATTCTGAAGGTGTTTGCCATTAAAATAATCTGCATTTTCCTTTCCTCACCTTCCTTCATTTTCATTTGTAGTTTAGCAGTAAATTGTATCCCACATGCTTCTGTTCATGTGCATGTTCCTGCTCACGTGCTGGATGCCTCTTTTAACCTAGTAATATATCCGGAGTCAGAAGCAGAGATTCTCAAACATTGCCAGTGTTTAAACCTCGATTTATCTTTATTCACATTTACAGCATTTTCCCTGAAAAATTCTCTTCCAGCTCTCCTTGTGTGATATTCACTGTCATATAAAACCTGATATTAGTTTGGTGTGCTTGCCTGGTTTCCTTAGAAACCTTTCTGAGTTATTTCCTGTAAAGGAAATTATCATCCCACATTTAGGAAGGTACAGTTACAACTGAATAATGTTTTGACAGAATTATCAAAATTAAATTGCACACCTTACTTGAGCACCACATCTGAATTAGCCTAATTTATATTTTCAAATCCTAAATGCCTTCTCTCCAATATTGAGCTGGAGATCAATGTCCATCACGTTTAGAAAGGCATCAGATGAAGAAAGGTCATAGCTAATCTAGACACTGAAGCATTATATGCAGTAATTTAATTTTGTAAATCTGATTGTTTTAGAGTCCTTTTGGTGTCAACCAGACATTTGCATCAGACTCAGGAAATGTTATTACACTGTCAGTAGATTTTGCTACTAGCGTTTTTTTTTTTCAGGAGTACACAATGTGCCAAAAGTTAGTCTGTCTCTGAATTTGGTCTCTAGCACAGTGTGAGGAATTACTTGGGGATGTTAAGGCTTTGATTCTGATTCATAATCGACAGGTTCATTTGCACTGGCTGACATTTGTTTGAGACTCCAGATACCATGGGTCACGCAAGGAATTCAGACATAAAGCAGAACCATTTGTTTTATCCTTCTTGCTTGCTTATGAGCATCTGTAGCAGATTTATACACATTGCTTTACTACTGGTTTTGCAGCCCTGTGTATGTGCGCACCTTGTGTCACTGTTTTACTGGTACCACAATGTTACAGGACTGGCAGTAAGTGCTTGTTCTTAGTTTGCTTCCTGAAATGTAAACAACATTTTAAAAATCCTTAGATACACATTTATTATTAAAGCAAATTATACATTATATGTATTGAGATAAATAATACTGTATAACAATATTGTATATGATAAATTGAATGCCATTTGTTGCAATTGCCCTCAGCCATGAACTCTTCACTTAAAATAACCCAATATATTGTGAATCTTTCAAAATGAACAATGATCTCAAAGGCCCTATTTTCCAGAAGGCTAACACAGATATTTTTATCCACTATTATTAAATGTATATTATGAAAAGTAATGATCTTGGATTTTCTGCTGAAAATTATATGAGCTGAGCATTTCTGGTTTCAGATAAAATCTGAACCAATTGTTCATATTAATGTACAATTACTCCCTATTTTTTTGTTCTTCCATATTTTATTTGTAAGGAAAATGCACAAATGATGTGGGTTCATGTATATGTAAGCACTGGAGGCTGAAGCTTGCTTTTGTAGTGTGTGCCCCTTGTGGCCAAAACATATGAGACTAAAACATTGTGGTTCGTTGCTCTCACAAACTATATTCTGCCTGTGATGTCAGATGATTCTTGCCTTTATTTGTAAGATTTTTGCTCTGCAATTTTGTGAGTATTCTCACTCAAGATTCCAGTCTCTTGTTTAACCTAGGATTCTATGATAGATTTTAATATACCCAAAATGCAAAACATACATAGGTCTCTTTGTAGAAAGATATGTATCAGAACAATCCTGCCCCTACCAAGTGTAACAGTGCATCATGAATTCCTTCAGATTTAAATCAAGTTTGATGGCATTTTTGAAGTAAGAAAAATGGATTTTGTAGTGATTATTGATGCATTGAAGATAAACAATGGGTACATATACATGCTGTGATATATTAAAAACATATACAGGAAGAACCTTACATATTAAGTACTTAATTTCATCGTTAGTAGTAGGCTGATGTAGTGAGGTGATGTGGTTAATTAATTCTGGGCTTTTACATGCTGCAGTATAAAACTCCCAAGATAAAATTAGAGCTGCTGGGCAATGAAACTTACATGGATGCAGCATTTTCCTAGTCACTGATGACTCTGATGCTGTTAATTTTTAAAATCTAGTTAGTACTTAGACTCGTAATTTGCTGACTGACATGTAATCGTATCGCAGAATAGAATCATGAAATGGTTTGGCTTGGAAGGAACCTTTAACCACCAGATCAGGTTGTCAAAGCCTCATACAACCTGGCCTGAAATATTTTCAGGGATGAGACATCCACAACTTGTCCGGGCAGCCTGTTTCAGTGCCTCACTACCCTCACACTGAAGAATTTCTTCCTTATACCTATACTGTTTTTCAGTTTTAAGCCATTCCCCCTTGTCCTATCACTAAACGTCCTTGTAATATGTCCATCTGCAGATTTCCAGTTGGCTCCCTTTAGGTACTGAAAGGCTGCTCTAAGGTCTCCCCAGGCCTTCTCTACTCCAGGCTGAACAACCCCAACTCCTCCTGTCCTCACAGGAGAGGTGCTCCAGCCCTCTGATCATTGTGGTGGCCTCCTCTGGACTTGCTCCAACAGATCTCTGTCCTGCTTATGCTGAGGGCTCCAGAGGTGAATGCAATACTCTGGGTAGGGTCTCACAGGGGCAGATTAGTGCTGGCCAGACTGCTTTCGATGCAACCCACTATATGATTGACTTTCTGGGCTGCAAGTGCACATTGCCAGCTCCTGATGAGGTTCTCGTCAATCAACACCCAATAGTCACAAGACTTTTATAAAATAAATTAATATTCTGCCATATCAATCTGATCTGAATCTGTGAGCATAAGATGGATTATGTGGTCAAAATAGCTAGGGAGTATCCCCTAGAATTCTGATATTTCGAGTAGGGATGGGATTTGAACAGATTGTTTTTAAAGCCATTCTAAGAGATGTGGTTTGGATTTTGCACACATAAAGTTAAAACGTTGCAGTGCAAACTGTACCTGCTTTACAGATGAGATTAAAATCCAGGCCACTAGCAGCTCTGTCTTCATAAAGATAACTGATCTGGTGTCAAATGGGATTATTGAACCAAAACTGAGAAATTCAGAGTGTTCTTGATATTTAAATAGGAGACACTCTCTTGATGGATGATCTTAAGTTGAGGATATATCATGCATAACACCATTTTGATGCATCCCTCTGCTAGTATACACTTTTATAAATGCTTTTGCACCTACCTCAACAATATCTAATCCATAATATTCTATAAAATCTGCAAACATAAAGAGATATGTAGCAGGTTTTATAGATTATTTAATAAAGCAAATTTTCACAAATCTGAAATTTTCTGCTAATGATTTTTTTTCTTTTCAACAACAAAAAAGCTTCTCAGATGTCCTTATAAAAGATCTTATTTTAAGGGCAGAGATACAGCACTAATAAAATTTTAAGTCTCTGAAGTACAGAATATTTTTATACTATTTGCAACATAAAATAGGAAATGCATTATTTCAGTTTATGGATACAAAGCTTTTATCAACATTTTCTAGACACTGTCCAAAAGATTAATCTATAGCTTGGCCTTTCACTATGAGTAATGTGTAGATTCTTGAGTCCTTAATATAACAGATCTGCTTTATAGTTTACTGTAAGTTATAGTGAAGTGCTTTTTCACAATAAAATGGGGAAACAGTGCTGTTAAGTAGTCATGTTTTGCTGTGTTTTGCTGTGTTGTTGTCAACTATGTGCTGGTCTGAACTGTAAAAACTAAAATCGTTTTGAATAATTATTAGGATCATCAAATGTAAGACATTTATCCTATAAAGAAGATTCCACTTGTTAAACATTTTCACATCACAATTGTAATAGCTGTAACTCCAGCTGTCCTCTTTCTGAGATGTTTCAGGCACTTAATGAAGCTTGAGCATTAGTTCTTTAAGAAAAGTTTCTTAAATGTTTTAGTAAATCTAGAGATGAATTTTATTTTATTTTTTGAGACAAAAAGTCTGGTGCATGCAAAACCTATCTATCTTAAGTAGTATAGTGCATGCACAGTAGTTGAACAGACAAATGCAGTACTCTAAGGAAGAATAACTGCACATTTTTGTATCTCTAAAGGAACAGTTTTTCAGTGTTTTACTTCATTGATCTGCCTCAGGTCCTGTTACAGCAGGGTGGGAAGCCAAAAAGTTAATTGGAACAGTGGGTCTGTTAGCTTTACTGCTGATAACTATTGATAGACAACAATAACCACCTCTGTACTCGCCCTTTCATTAAGTTCACATTAGCACACCCCAGGTTCTGAACTAAAGCAGTCTATGTAAACACGTGTGGAAAAACTGCCATATGCCATCTATTTTAGAACTGTTTTCATTTGCTGTGTTTGAACAGTGTCCTGTTTTGCCTGATGTAGTGCTGGGAGGGAGACCAAGATGTCAGGTTAGTTAGCTAGTCACCCTCATTGCTCATCTCCTAAGTGTTCATCTGGCACAAGAGCTGATGTCTTCCCAGAAAACTGTCATGGCATGCCATGGCAGGCTGCTGCTGCATTGCTGTCCATCAGCAATATGCTACTCACATTGTGTCATTAACATTGCTCTTTCAAAGATGCTTGCATTGCAGTGCAAAAGCTCCTGACATGTTTCAAACTATTCCATCCTTGTTGTATTTGGATTGCTTCCTAGCATGTAGGATTGATGTTTATAAAGATTATAAGAAAAAGACTAGGCTTTGTGAGCAAGAAGAGATTAGCTGTTAGCTGAGGTGTACATAATTTTCATAGAAACACAGAATCACAGAATGGTTTGAGTTGGTAGGGATCAAAAAAACCTTCCACTAGACCAGGTTGCTCAAAACCCCCATTCAACCTGGCCTTGAACACTTCCAGGACTGGGGCATCCACAGCTTCTCTGGGCAACATGTTCCAGATTGTCAGTGTGTCAGATCACTTTTTATGTGATCTATCACATTTAGACTTTTTTTTTTTTTTTTTTAATTTTGTATTTTGTTTGAGTACTTTTTGCTGCATCTCTGTGTGGAGTAAAAGGGATATTGAAGTACATGTGAAATCATGTAGATGTACTCATGAAGATTACTGCTCCCATCAAGGCTATAGACAGATACTTGTAATTCAGAACGCAAACTGGGAGAAGAGTGTGTTAGTTATAATTACCGATAAGTAATCTGGAGGGGGAAAGAAAGACAGGAAAAGATATTTTTAAAGTGCTGTCAACTTTTTAAGATTAAATGGAAATTTTCCCAAGTAAGCAGTGACATGAAATGGCAATTCAAATACCCTTTTTGTTTACTGAGATGCTTTAAGGCCTTTACCACCTGCTGAGTGCTTGGAAGTACGAGTAAGCATTAGAGTGACAGGTTTCACACTGTTATGTCATAGATTTGCACAGCAGGACAGAGTGGTTTCTGACACTATTGGCTGTTCTGTTTTTCAAATAGAAGTGTGCGTTTCAAATTTTGAGAGAAAAAGGTTCTTTTCATCTTTGTGCTTCAGAGAAGAAATTAATTTTTTATGTAATCCTTCCTGAAAATTATGAAGTTTCTCCAAATACAGAACATTAAAGGAATATTATGCTAGACAATAGCCTAAAGAAAGGAATATAATTTAGGAGCATAAATCCACAAGAAGAATATATGTATTTATATTTGTGAAAATTACCAGACACCATTATTCTGCTTAAATTGTCTCCTTTAAAACTTTTCTTTTGTAAGACCAATACAGATACCAGTTGGTGGAAAAAAGGCAGAAGGCACAAAGTAAATCATGTTGTAACTCAATTATACTGGGCCAAGGTAGGGTTCCCGTGGTGGCAGCCTGACACATTAACTGTGGCGACATTGGAATAATTCCTTTGATCGTGGCCAAGTTGGACTTACAGCTTTTTATTTAGGCAGTTAATTCTCAGCCTTGGTAAGGAGCAAGGCTTGCATGCCATTCTTTACAGTGACTTGTCTGTGGGTTGTAAAAAATTTAAATTTATTATTATTCAAATGTTCAGTTACTATTTGGCAAGCATCTAAAGAAGTCCATGTACAAGAAATAAAATAAATACACATTTAAGTCGTTGGTTAATTTTCAACAAATCTCACTCATTGTTAATAAACAAATAAGGAAAAAAACATTTAAAATAAAACAGAATATTTTTTTTTATTTGTAGAGCACACAATTTTAGGAACTCAGAACTTTCAAACAATGATTGAGACATGGGTATAGAGGCAGCTATTCTAATTGTTTTTCTAGAAAAAATTATGGAGACATTGATTGATGTAAGTTTTTGATCACAGTATCAAGTCATTAGCAGAATCTAACAGTTTGTTCTTTCATATTTTTTGTGTATAAGGTCAGCCACGGAATTAAAAAATAATAGCAAATATTAGGAGTGTGATGTTCACCACACCAAGACAGCTTGGCAACCAAGATGTTCTCAGTAACAGAATGAAACATAAAACTGCTGTGATGGTGTGTATAAGAAGCTAAAAATTTTATGAGGGTAAAAAGGGTTACCTGTCTCTCAGCTTTAAAGCTGCCCTTGCTGTCCTCTTCACAGAAGAAGAAATAAAAGCCTATCAGGATGCACGCAGCAAGGATTTAATTTAAAAAGTGTTTTGTGCAGGGACAAAGTTACTTCTTAAAATTACTGAAACTGAAAAAAACGCAGTTACTGTGGAACACAGAAGACATGGATTCAATTTCTTGTTTCAGTTTTTTCACAGGAAATCCTTGAAGCCAAGCACAGCCCAGCCCAAGTGAGTACCTGCTGGGTACTTTCTGGACTGAGTGTGAATTATTCTGTGTTTCTGTTGTTGATGCTCTTCCAGCTTGTGTAAATAAACAGCTGATGGTGTGGAAAATTGAACCTGACTCTATTCTTCTTAAGTGAACAAATTAACAACTAAATAGGACCAATATCTCTTATGCAGCTTCTCCGCTTTTTTTTTCTTTTTCTTTTTCTTTTTTTTTTGTGGCAGCTACCACCTACTAAAGCCTATGTTGGCTTTTCTTTACTACTATTGCAGAAGAACATAGTATAAGCTACAATTACACCTTCATTTTGGTAGCCAACATACTATATTGCCTTCATCACTGTAGTTACTTGGTGCCGCCTACTCATAATGTATTTATCCTCACAGTACTCCTATGATGTTGAGCAGATGGTAAAGTGAGTCACTAGGTACAGAGCTTGACTCTTCAAGATCAGACAAGAAGATTGTGATGAAACCAGTTCTGGGTTTCCTTCATCTTTCTGACAGACCCCTCATGTGTTACTGGGAACTGTGAGAGCCTCCCCTCAAGGGACAATGGACATTGATTATAGATAGTAGTTTATAGATAGTATATTAGAATAGAGACAGGTTTTTTCCTTTACCTACACCCTTGGGGAAAAAAGAAAAGAGGAAGTCCTGTGGTGGGCCTTGTCTTGTATAAACATCCAAAAGTGGTGATTCCAGCTTGGCATGGCTGAACAATATTTTAGCGTTCTCAAGTTATATTGATTATGAGACTGTTAAAGACAATTTTGAGGCACACAAAAAGTGCAGCTCTCTTGCATTTCCTCTGACTCCAGCACACGTTGGCTCTGACTGAGTTCAGCCAAGAGATGATTAATTTCAGTCTATGGATTCTACTGGCACCTACTACAAGTGTCTTGTTTTGGATGCGGACATGGGAGCTGTGTGTGATGTATTACACTCTTTCTGTGTAGTCTTCTGCACAAGGTACCCATCTGGCAGCACTTCTGTGAGATGTGGTGGATATGACTGAATGAGGCAGATTCTTTCCTGGGAATCTTCTCATCCTCCTAGAGTGAGACACCATTGTTTCCTAGTCAACTCATTTGGAAACTATGTTGTCTCTGACACACCACTGGCAGCCTTTTTGGTGGCGGAGGTGAAGATGCCTCATTTGACACTCCTAAGTGATTTTGAGCTTTCACATTATTAAACATGTATTCCATTAGCCATCTAGCATAGCAGTCACATGTTAATTTGTGTAAAACGTAAATGCCTCAGCATGGTATGGGAAAGGTTCCCAGAATGTACAAAAAAAAAAGACTTCTGGTATTTAGTGATAACCTGACACAATGGGAGCAGAATACAGTTTATTAAAGCACTTCAGCTGCTATCTTTTCCCAGCAGTCCCTAGATTCTGATTTCTTTCTCTTTTCTGTCTTCTGTTGTTCCTCCTCTTATTTTACCTGTTATATTCATGGGGAAAATGACTTAATTATGGAACTTCATTTTTTACTATAAATAGTAAGAAATTTTGTTATGGAATAAGTTTCTTTGGGATTTTAGTTTTATATTGCTCTTGTATTTAAAACATATGTAGGGAAATGGAGGTTTCAGAGAATATGCTAGTTCTGATACTTTTTTGGTATACATGGTTAATATGATTTAGCATGAGTAATGATCAAAATATATTAAATTGAAATGCTTATACTTTGCACACTAAATTAAAAAAAAACACATCAGAAATCTAAAATTAAGAGAAAAAAATCTAAATTTTCTAAGTTAGGATAAATTTTTAAGTCATTTTGTCTAACTTGGTTATTTTTTATTTTATTTGGATTAATGAAAATCTCCAATTTTGATTTATCATGCTATTCGGAGTGGAAGGAATAATTAAAGTCTAGAAGTTTTTATGAGGAAAGAACCCATTTTCTTCTATAATTTATTTCACAATCTATCCAATAAGTTCTTGGTGTAAATTTTGACATTGAGGGATATCAACCACCAGGATATCTCTCCTGAAGAAGTGATATTGCAGCTGATAGTGTGGGAGGGAAGATGTTTACTGCTTCTGCATGAAAAGCCTGGCAAAGTAACATATAGGAGAGTGTAAGACAGTACAGATAACCCATAGCCTTAAGGTTGAGATTTACAGAAAAATATGTTTTTAGTATTAAATATTAATATTTAATACTTAATTATATTGAATTTATAATTTTGATATTTTGGAAATAAAGTTTTGCTTTTGTTTTGTTTTTTTCCATTCAGTTTTCCATTCCTAAATAATTGCACGTGAAATCAGCAACTTTAAGCAATAGTTGATGTAGAATACTGCAGAATTCTCAGAATATTTTTACAAATTATTTTTATTATTTTAAATGTGTTATTTTATTTTGTGTTTACTTGTAAATTTACTGAGAATTAGAATCAAATTATATTTGTTAATATAATACTAAGTAGGAGAAGAATTTATTAGACACAGTGAAAACTTACATGACCAAGTTTATCTTTAAACTTGCAATTCAGTAATACTTTAGGGGGTTATACTGAAAGGAATAAGATGAAACTTTACCAAAATCCCTTCTGTCTATAGCATCTTTACATGCGCTACTCCATGACATTTCATTTCCCTCTTTTTTTGCAGAATTTACACTCTGCACTGATAGCTGTCAGACTTTACCCTGTCCTTTAATGCTAAGGTAGTAATCTAAGGGCATGGAAAACCTCAGAGGCTGCTAGTTTTCTATTAATTTATTTTCAAGTACTAATATTTTTTGAAGGTTGCAGAATACCCAAGTGTAAATTAATGTATGTTTAAATGGTATTGCTATACACGTAAAGTTTGTCAGTCCCCTCTGAAGCTTCTCTGTATTTCTAAAGTCCCAGGGCAGTTGTAGGAATAAGTAAAAGTCTGCTTGGGAAGAAGTCACCACCTACAGTATGGAAGAGGGGTAGATTTTAGATGGCACACTGCAGCTTTGGGGCTGAGAGGCCTTCTTCCTGAGGAAGACAATTTGGGGATAGTGCAGTTCTTTGCCCTCCAGGAGGTCCAGATAAGCAGGAAGTGATCTACACTGGCAAATTCTGCTAAGATTAGATCAGAAGGGTGACTGGCAATAAACATCATCCTAGGTTTAACAAATAAACCTGCAGTTCAGCAAACTTTAGTTGGGTTGCTGACATCTGCCCTAGGGAGTCTGCACTGAAGTATCAAACATATGATGCAATGGTGCAGAACAAATTACATTTAAAATAAATGAAGGAAAGGGCATCAAAATGCCCAGAAATGTCAGGCTTGGTAGAAAAATAATCACAGGAGGTGAGCTGAGTTAGCACTAGTAAGTTGTCAAGCTTGGTATTTAGCCTTCAAGCAAGCAAGAGGTTGATATAGATAAAAGTTAATGTCAAGTTCTCCATGGCCTCTGGAGGTTAGTCAAGGTGTGGGTATGGTTTTGCCTGCTTTTGGACAGGTCTGTTGGTCATAACCCTTTCCACCATCCATTTTGTGAGGGTGAATCCAGATATCATCATCAAAAGGAAGGAAAATTGACAAAGTGAGGAGTTTGGTGGTTTAAAGATTTTGTTGAGAGACATGTCGCATTAAAACTTAAATAAAAGGAAATAGAAATCAAAGAGTCAAGGGCTGCTCTTAAGGCAGGTCACTTGCAAGGGATGTGAGCTAGGTGGCAGATGGCAAGCAGCTCCTTAGTGTCCCACCAAGGAAGAGCTGGTGATGCTATGTATTATGGTTTCTGATGTGATGATGGAGGATGGAAAGCAATTTTTTGGGGAAAAGCTCCTTGAAATTGTCTCAACTGGTCTCTTCAAAATCTGCAATCTCAAAATCGAGGGAATGCTGTGTAACGTAAAGGGTCGAAAGATAACAAAATCGAAGAACATCGTGAGAGTACTAGATTCTGGGGAACCTAATTCTGTCATCACTTCCTATAGGAAGAGAACAATAAACTTTTATTGATTTCATTATTTTGCATTCAAAGGATGTGCTGGAAATGCTTTTCAGGAGTTTCAGCGAGATGCATCTTTGTTCCAAGAAATCTTACCCTCCAAGTTTCAAATATGACAAGATGAATGAGGATGACATGAAGTAAGAAAGATGCCAGGGTAAAGAGGACCAAAGAGCACAGTGATGGAATGTTACAGGGCTCAGGTTAGGCATAAGAATAAATTGTGTAAGATAATAAAAAAGAAAAGAAAAATAGAATGGTGACTGTGTCGTTTTGCCTACTCTGGTCAATAAATAATTTCGGTAATGCTGTATCATCCATCTCTATATACCACATCAGTGGAGACATAGACCTAAGAACTGTTGCTTCCTGGCTTCCTTCAAAGCCTGTCCTCACCCACGTGCATGGTGGCACCTCTGCTTCCTTTGCCCAGTGCCCTCCTTGGTTAATCAAACTGTCTTGTCCTTCCCCATCACCACTGCAGTGCCAGAAGCCGGGCTCTGCTGAAGGGGATGGGCAGCATGCCACAGGTTTCAGCATAGCCAAGATTTTGCTTGAGCTGAGAGTAGAGTTATGCCATGTTTGGCAGGCAAGCCCTGCTCGCTCCATCTGCCAGAGTGGCAGCAAGGGAAGCATCTGGAAATAGAGTCGGTGCTTCCGCCTTCCCCTTGCTGGGTGACACTCATTCTGCCAGCCGTGGGGTTGTAGTGGGCACAGAAATAGTGTAGAGATGGGTTCAGAATGAAAATCTAGGTAGGTAAGCAGTCAGCTTTTGGCCAAAGGAGTCATAATACTTTCTGGCAATAGAAATTGTCACAGTAGCGCCTGCCAAAGGATGTAAACAGTTATCAGGCACCAGAGTTGCTAAAGAGTAGGAGATAAGGCAGAAAGATAAAACTTAAAATTGGAACATGTGCTGTGAATACCCTAGGGTATCTCATGGTCAAACCAGAAGCATTTAGTTTGTTTTTCCCACATGATATGGCAAATCCTGCATGGTCATTCTTGCATTGAATGCAATGGTCATTGATGTTCATGATTTCAGAGAACATAACATTAAAAAATAATATAATTTATTTTCTTGAACCGCTTACAATATTCCGTCTACTTATTATTAGGAAAACAAATGTTTCTTTCATGTTTTAAATTAAAAATGGCAAGCTTATTAATGATAGAGAAACTCTACAAAATTATTCATTTTGAAATATTAACATTGAAAACCTTTTCCCAGAAGTTTATAAAGCAAACACTCCACAGTGATGTTTTCTTGCCAGATTTTGAGTTTTGATTAAGGCAGGCTTATGAGATGATTTTTTTTACCAAACCAGTAATTCTCTTTTGAATACAGCTATTCTTTAGACTTTAAAATGCAAATTAAATATAAAATAACAGAGGCTTCATTTGTTGTAAGAGAATATCAAAACCACTTTTTTTTAATTAAATTTTTTTTAAGTTAAAGAAATTATTTATCTCACCACTTAAAAAAATAACGTTTATGTCAAATTTGAGTAGACTAATTTGGTTCAAAACACTTGGAAATGAACATCTACTCTTTTTAAAATAAAAACTGATCTTTATGCCTTTGTAGAATTGAAGACAAAGAAAAATTAGATATTATATTATCTCACCCATCTAATTGTGAAATGACCTTTTTGTTTACAAATGTTTTTCCTATAAATCTTCATTTGTAACTACAAAGGGTACACATGGCTAATAAAAAACAGAAGTCATGAAATATAAATATATTGCACTCTAAAATGGTTATTGCAGGAAATTCCTTTTGCATCCAGGTATTTGTTCAGGTTTTTTCACATCTAAGAGCATGACCACCTACTCTATCTGATCCTGATCCCTTCAAAGCCCACTTTTCCACTTGGGCTAAGAGAACTGAAAATGTGTTTCAGTTTTCAGGTGGAGCAATGAGATGTGTTACAGATGCTCCATGCTCTGTTTCATGCTCAAGTCACTTCAAGCTCCTCATAGCCCAGGGCAAAGAGACAAGTTGTCCTGTATAAACGTTTTTGGTTTTTTTTTTTAATCTTTGGAAGTCAGATTGTTGGGAAATAGGTTTTGGACAAGACTCTGAGTAAGGACCAGGAGTCATCGGAGATAGTGCAAGGGTTATGGAGAATCTTTGTCTTTTGTCTCCGTAGCACGAAATCTGCTCGGGTAGTTGAGGGTGCTTTTTGCTGAATATCTTGTTTATGGAAGTGTGGAAAACTCCCCTTGCTTGAAATATTCTCCTCATTCCCAATGAGCAGATCCCTGTTCTCTTCTTCCTACTTCCCCTCCCTTTACCCACCTCCTCACCCCTGCCAAATCATAGCTTCAGGTGAGTATTCGTGAGCAATTTATATAGTATGTGACTGAACTGAGCTTATCTCTGCAGCAAAACTAGTGTAAAAATCTTTAAATTTTACATTGAAATATATGACTTTCCAGGGGGGTTTGAAGCAGGCCCCTCTTGGGCCTTTCTTAAATTAGGGCATCAGGCCACAATCCTAAGGATATACTGAGTACTGAAATGGTTGTACGATTAATAGCAATATAATTCCATCTCTCTAGTATCTCTCAGTATAAATCTAGTAAGTTGATATATTGGTATTAATTGACCTGAGAGTAATCTGGTCTAATGGAAGTTCTTCCCACAAGGAAGTCCATCTGTCAAAACACAAATATTTGCTTAGTTCACCTTTATTTCCCATTTGAGGTGTATACACATCCTGTGGATACCATAGTGCTGAGTAGAGACAATTTGAGTACTGAAAGCAATGTATGTGTGCCCCACTTGTTTTTTAGGTCAGGCATGGTTGAAAATTTGGTTGTACAGTATAAACATGAGTGACATTAACCTTCTGCACACTCCAAATGCTATTTTTAAGAAAAACTGCAGTTTGAAAGTTCATATAGAATGGCGAATATGTTATATTAATGCCAGCCCAAAATGTTTTAATGTTTACAGGACAAAAGTAGCAATATATATATTATAAAGGTCTCAAGCTTAGCTCTGATCCCTTATCATTTTTACACAAGTGTATTTACATAATTAACCCTGCGCTTATTTCAAAAAAAGTTATGATGAAATACCTTTCTGCTGAATTTCTCAGAGAGAAATTCTTGACTTGAACATTTTTAATATACTCTGCTAATATTTGGAATGGCACTTCTAAAACAAGTGTAATCAGTCAGTTAAATAGAAGATTTGTTTTTAACTTGACAGAAAGCTTATTCTATACCAAAAATTAAATTATTTAATTTCTGATAGGACTAAAATGCTTCAATTCCCCTTCCAGCCTGGAAAGTTGAACTCAGACTTTCCTCTAAAACTGTGCTCATCAGTTCCATAAAACCACAGGAATTCTTATTTTCTGTTAGAGAGATACTATTTTATAAGTTAGAAATTCAGAGCTTGCACTTAGAACTGTTTGAAAAATTACTTAATCATGTTCTGGTATACATTCTTTCTTGACAGCTGAAGCTGTCTATAATACAGGCTTACAAAATGCATTTAAGCAGCCTTTTTCCTGGAAGTGGGAAATACCTGTGGAGCTATATCAGCTGCGGAAGATATAGAGATAAAATCCATTCAAAATAGAAAGCAAAAAGATAAATCATCTCAGGAAGAACGAGTAAACAAAATTATATGTGAAATCCCCAGTTGTAAAATTACTGGTTTTTACTGCCTAGCCAGGAAAAAAAACTATAAGCGTGAGACACCTGTGCCAAGAGAGAGTGATTTTTTTGATCAGTGGGCCAACATTCCCTCCTTTTTTTGTTCCACCTCCTGTTTAGCTAAAGATGGGACAGGGAAGAAATGTTGTAGTACATAACACAGAAGAGGAACATTATTTGTAAAATATTTAAAACCACATATGTTATATTTATTTTTCCCTCTGTCTGCATTATATATATATATATAATCACCGTGTAAAAAAAGCCTTGACTTCTGTGAATGAAGAAGATAATGGAGTGTCCTCTTATGGATAGCAAAGGACCTAGTTTCTTACAGTGGGACTTGCAGGCAGGCAGGAAACCACAGTGCTTCTGGGAGTCTTGGTCGCTCTGTCATTTCAGGATCCTTGGTGGACTGAGATGAACATCTCTGCTTCTCACCCTGGATTTTGACTGAATAGGAGTTTTGTGCTATCACAGTCCAGTGCCCATGGGGCCCCCCAGGGAGCCAGCAAGCTCCCCAAGTGTGACGATACCTGGAACTGCTATTTTAATTTATTTTGGCTTTAGTTTGCGAGTAGCAAAAGTCTACCGAAACAGCTTATGCCTTGATAATTTAGGAAGGAACAGACATGCAGGCATGTGCTATAATATCCTTTCAGATGAGTCTGTTTGAAGTCAAGCTGGAGTGGGGCTTCCAAATGAGCTGATAATGACCTGTTCAGATTTCTTCACCTCCCATAAACAAATTGCATGCCATGCCGATAAGAGTGTGCCTTTTTCTGCACACTGAAGTGTTTAACATAAACTGCTTCAACACTGCTTAATGCCTTCTTATTCTGATGCTAATATGCACTTTGTGAAAACTGAGCATATACATAAGTTAAAAAGGGCAAGAAAAAAAGGAAATTTCTATTTCTCAACTTATTCATTTACTTATTTATTTATGTACAACGGCTTTTCTAACAAATTATTTTCAGGTATTGAGACACATCATATCTGAGGTTGGAAGGAGAGATGAAATGGCACAGAAATATTTTGTAGACATGTTTGTTTGGCTAAGCAGTCCTAGCAGGCAAAATTTTTTTCTGTTGGAGCTTTTTGGTTAAATTTGTTTGTTATATTCTTTTTTTAAGCTAGTTTTTACTTAGGATGTAGCAGGAATTTGAAGGAAGTAATTTTCGTCGAGCTGCAGCTGAAGTTTTCAAGCAGAGTCCTCTAGGATCAGTTTTCAGGGTGTTTTCTTTGGCCAAAGATTCCTGTCAAAAGTCAAAACAATCAGCTTTAGATATGCTCTTGAGTATAAGATCTTTAATAGTCCTTTTAATTCTGAGGAAGGGCAGGGAAATAATAGCCAAAGATAAAGAAGATTTGAGAGAAGAATACTTAAATGAGAAAAAGAAGTAGTTGAATAATTGGATTTTTTTTTTCATGTTTCTCCTCAGAAGCCCATTCGACTTAATGCAGCTTGGCATCTATATCTTATTTATCTGGTCTGTGATTGTTCAGACTATTCTTCTCATTATGTGTCTTTAAATATGAGTAGACTTGTATAGCTCAGTCTTCACACACAAATAGGCACATGGGTTATATACAGAAATAAGTTGTTTGCTGGAGTTACCCAAATGATGAGTGAAGTTAAGAGTATAATTCTGATTTATTTGATTAAAACAGATTTTAGTTACTTTTTTCCCACTTCTGTGGCCGAAGTGGTTCAGACAAAAAATACAATGAAAGGAGGGAGGAAAAGTTCAAGGACAGGATCAAAAGTAACTTGGAGGTTTGTGTTTCCTTGTGCTTTTCTCAGGGGGAAAAAAAATCAAATTGCCTGAATCTGTGTGGGAGAAGACACTGAAATGGATTTGGAATATGTGACCCTTTGATCCACCAGAGGAAGTTCTTTTCAAAAATACCATCAGAAGCAGGCTAACTGGGAAATTTACCATGCTGCATATGAGTTGCTGGCACCTATGTTAAGCTTTAAATAAAATCTGTTAAGGAAAACAGTAGGTAGCTTTGGGTGGGAAAGGTTAAAGATGGAGATCAGAATTATGGCAAAATGGTAATGAAAAAATTGCAATCATATTTATTCCTCTGACTTCTGTCCGGGGGTATATTGCAATTTCCCTAGACTGTAACTTGCAGTTGTCAGTTCCACAGAAAATGCTTCTGTCCCAAGGGCTGCAACAAGGTCTGTGCTTCTATTTTGACCCTGATTGGCTTCTTGCTTTCCTTCAAGTTGAAATCACAGATCTGTCTGTAAGTTGCAATATGCTTTATTCTTGAAAAGGCTTTTAAATGTGGAACAATAATTAGTAACACACTTTTCCCAACTTTAATACTGCAAAATGCATAGTAAGGTATTTTGAAATACTGTTAGCCACTGAGTCCAATACATTTGTTACACACAAGCTGTTAAAGCAGAACTCATATTTGTCCTAAAGATTAAAAAAAGACAATGCAGTTTCTAAATTGGTTCATTAAAACTATGTATGCTTTTTACAGAGGTAGGGCTGTGAATGTAAATATGTCTTAGCATGTCGCTGATATTATTTATTCCAAATTTTTCTCTTTATTTTAATTTTTTTTTTCCATTCTACCTGGTACAATCATTAACTTTTGACAAATATTCAGTTAAAGGAAGGCACATATATCCATCACTTGGTTAATTTTTACTTGTAAAGCCAGAAACAGGCTGGAGTTGAGTTCCTCTTTGTTACCTTGGAAACAAATGGAGGTTTGACTTCAAGCAGATCTACACTTGAAATGAGGGGTGGAGCTTTGATGTTGTGGTTCTTATTATGATGCAGAAAGGGAAGGCAGTTCTTGAAGAGATTCTGCCATCTTGCACTTACAAGGACATGAATCTACTTAATGTAATAGCAGCCAGGTAGTTTCATGTGATGGGATGAAAGGGAAATGGGAAAATGGCAGTTGCATCACGTCATTAGCTTTCAGCTTCTCATGTTGGGTTGGGTAGCTCATCCTGCTGCAGAGATGCCTAGACAAAACAGGGTAACTGTTGCTGTCAATTTATTTCTCTTCCAAATATGGAAAGAAAGTCTGCATTTTTCCTTGCCAATAATTTTCAGTAAAGCATTTTTGCTTACATTAGTAACTTATTTACAATTTTCCAATCAGTTCATGGACTAAGTAAAGTCTCCAACGTTTCAGGGAGTGTCTAGTAGGTCGTTTTTGTTTCTGCTGAGGCAAGATTTGAAATTTGACCAAAAAATCCCTCTCTATTAAATCATTTGGATAAGAAAACATTTTGAATTGTTATTCGGATAACGACGATATCAAAATGAGGTATATTATTTAGGATTTTGTAGTTTAGTTTCTACTGTTATCTTTTGCTTATATAGTGTGAACAGTAATATGGATATATATCATCAAGAAAATTTCAAAATAGAAAAAAATAAGTTGTGGAATATTACTACTTCGTTGAATTTTCCACAATAGAATGAGATAAAGGGCCTCTGGGATTTACAAGGATATGAATTAATTCTCTCTATATTCTGGCTGTGGTGAGAACTATTAATATACCCATTTTACAGTAAATGTAATTAGGCTTTCATTCCACTGTTGTTAATACCTGATCTGTGTGCTACTGGGTGACCCAGAAGTGCTAATTTCATCTGGATGAAGAATGGACACACAATTATATTTCTGGCAAATTAGCCAGAACACATATACAGAGTTTATGTTGACCTCTCACTTTTATGCTGGTTTTTGCTGGGCAGACAGACAGTATTTGAGCAGTCTCAAGCTTGCCAGTGTAAAGCTAATTCACCAAAAAAGCCCTACCTTGAACTCTTTTGAATCAGCAGCTGGTGTTTCCACGTGATCAGTGTTTGCATCATGAATCTATGGTGTTTGATCTGACAAGGTATTTCAAAGCTGGATTTGCTTTAATATCAAATTCCATAATTAGGCATAGCTTTTGGCAACTAGTTAATCTTTTGAAGGAATTCTGTAGGAATAGGAATAGGAATAGGAATAAAGACTAATACCCTGGTTCAGTTTTGTGTCTCTAAACATTGGTTCAACCAAGCTTGTGAATGTGGGTACTACTAAGCGTGTGAATAGTGCTTAAGCAAATGTTACCCTGAGCCAAATAGTACAGATTTGCTCCCAGCTGTGTGATTGATGATTAGTAATTGATTGGATCATTTTGGATGAGCTTTTCTCTTATTATCCTCTTTCCTATACTTTTTGATGACCTTGTTTGATTTTGTTAAGAGCAATTAAATTAAATTTAGTAAGTTCTTGGCATAATGCACATTAGAGTCATAGATTATTTCCCTAAAATTTGTATTCATTCTAAAAAAGGTATATTATCAGGAAAAACATTTAAGAAGGGGAAAAAACACAATAAGCTAAACAGTAGCAATATTTAAATAAACATGATCAAGACTGCAGTAATTAGATACACGTTAGAGTTCTCTTTTATTAATATTCTTTGAAATCTGCTGCTTCTGCAAACCTTTGTTTAGGAAAGTATTTTGTATGTGACTCTTGTTTATATATGAATAGCAAGCTGTTCACAGGAATTTATAAAATCAGTTCCTAATTTACTTTTCACTTTTTATTCTTGCTTCTCAGTATTCTAGTTTCACTTAGGGTGGGTAATGAAAGCAACCTGCTGTCTGTTTCAGTTAGTTCAAGCTGTAGTCCCCAGCCAGGGTAATTTTATGGTTTACACGTGTTAGCACAGCACTGGCATGCTCAGGTTTCCATTTCAGCAGGAGCAAGAAAACCAAATAAGTAAGCTGTTTCGATTGATTTCCTCTGTAAAAAATATCATGACAACATTACAACCGAGATAAATTTGTACATTAAATAAAAACCAAGAACACATCTCCAAAAAATAGCAAGACTCAATTATTTGAAGTGGTTTTATTTTGGTTCGGGTTTTTTTTTCTGTTTTGTTTGTTTTTTTGTTTTTTTTTTTTTTTTTTGTTTTTTTGTTTGTTTGGGGTTTTTTGTTTGGTTTTTTTTTTTTTGTTTTGTTTTTTTGGTTTTTTTTGGTTGGTTGGTTGGTTGAGTTTTTTTTTGTGGATATGGCTTTATATTCTATTTTATAGAATAAACTTTGGAGCTTTCTTGTCTCATTCCTAACTCTATTACTAATAAATACGTGGCTCCTAATTTAGGAGTAATTTTGTTCAAGAAAGTTACTGCCTGTGAAAGGGTATTTTAGGACAGTGTGCTCCTCAGCCTCATGCATGGCAGGAATTCAGTGGTGATTCCTCTCTCACAACATCTCAGGCACTAAGGCTCCATCTCCTGTGTCCATGTACTGTGATGGCAGTAGCTCTCCCCCACTGCTGCCTGAGCCCAGCAGTGAGCAATCCATGTAGCCAGGCAGTGTGAAGCGCTGCAGAGCCCCCACTGCATTCCTCCCTCTTACCAGCTGGAGCAGATCCAGAAGAAGATGATCACATTTTGGTGATGCAGAGAACTGGGGAGACTGTCTCACTTCTGCTGGTGGTTGCACTTCGAAGTACTGGTGGCTGAGGATTGCTGTTGAATTCATGCTACCAAATGTTGTGTGCTTGAAATTGATCTGAATTAGCAGATCAGGCATTTTTTTTCTTGTAATTTCTGGATTGTAAGTGGAAGCTGCAGAGCAGTGACATTATTCTACAGCTTTTATAAACCTGCTTCTTTCCCTGCATAATATGGCCAGTTTAATGGGATGATTCAGGTGACATGTGGGTCTTCCCTGCTTCGGGGAAGCTGGCAGGATAGTCAGACACATACAGTAGATACATATACTACCATATGGCCATTTTAAAGAGTGGTGTGGGCTTTTCTTCTGATTAGATCCAAACTTTGACCTTTTAACTACTACTGATTTACTTACACAGTATGTTCTATTGATCTACTTACATCTGAGCTCATTAAGCACATAAAATGAACTACAAGCAGAGTAAAATATGGCATTATCGAAACTAACAGAGAGATCACATTATTATAAGCCCAATACTGCTGTTTATCTAGTTCCCTGGAAGGAGAAGCACTTTGGATGCCTTCTAACACTCGTTCTAGCATCTTCTGTACTGGTTTATCTCCTGCCCCACACACGGTTTTGGTAAATGAAAGCACAATTTCATTTCATCTCAGCCAATGAACAAGTTCACGGAAATGCTCAAGTGTTGTACCATCATAAAACACCAAAAGCATTTGTGAAAGTGCCCAGAATGTGTGGTGTTATATGCAAAAAATGCCAGGGGTCTATTGGCCAAATTTTAATTTAAAAAGTGCTTCACAGTAGTAATACATGCTTTCCTGTTGGATTAGAATAAAACACAGTGGCTTTGTTTATGATCATAGTCATTAATCCAGTTTAAGAGGTGAAAACATCCCACACAAGGGATGGTTTAGTTTAGATAATTCCTGTTCAAAGCTGGATGTATTTTTTCCCATTCATTTTCCTTCGTATTTCCAGCTATTTATTGGCTTAGCTACTCCTGGCACACTGTGGGACAATTCCTCTGAATTAGGTGATGCCATATTATCTCCAACTGTTATGAGGACACTCAGCATTTAACACAGAAAAGAGATGAATGAAGTAATATTCTCCTTCTTTCTTTCTCTCTTTCTCTTTCTTTCTTTCTTTCTTTCTTGCTCTTTCTTCCTCTTTTTCTCTTTCTCCTTCTTTCTCTCTTTTTGTTACTTTCTCTTTCTCTCTTTCCTGTTTGCTTGCACTTGCTTTCTTACTTTCTTGGTTTTTTGCTTTTCTTGCTTCCTTGCTTTGCTTACTTTTGACTTCCTTCCCTCCTCTCCTTCCTTCCTTATTTCAGTGGTAGCCATAATTAACAGGAATAGTAGAAAAAAAAAGTATTGAAAGCAGATAAACAAGATTTCATCATCAAATAAGATGTCTCTTGGCTGTTTTAAATGTAAACTTTGCAGAGTTTATTTTATTTTTTAACATATCTTAAATAACCCTAACAATTTTGAAAGCCTAGCTAGTGTTCTCCAATTAGTTACATAACTGTCTAATGACAAGTAGATGCTTTATCTGAGCAGTTATGTATGATATGTATACATATCAATAGCAGCAATACTCCTTTTCCTACTGATTTGTTTCATAGTGATACAGTATTTTTTTATATTTTTTGTATGTGTATATATATAGATATCTTAATATTTATGTGTCATTATGAAACATCTATTCATATTAGTTTATTATATCCTTCCACAATTAAAATAGCTTAAAACCATACATTTGTTGTTGTGCATTGACTAAGGTTTAGAAAAAGAGACTAAGAAATACTGCTGACACCAAATATGATTCACCATTGACTTCAGAATTTGTCTATTGAAACATTTGATATTTTCATTCATGTTTTCACTGATCATATAATGTTATAGATGGAGATGAACAATTAATGGAAATTATGCTTCCTCTGTAGTGCAGTTATACCTTCAGGAATAATACTGTTTCCTTTAGATGGATGTGCTTGGATTCAAAGCCACAGGTCCACTGTAGTCCTGTGTTTGCAATCTGCAGTGATTGCAAGGAAGAAGTGTTCTGTGTTTTTAGGATGGAAAGCTTTTGGGGGAAAAGTTGAATGGATTCCTTAAGGAGTCCATATAAAATGTGATCCAGCTAGCCAAATCTTCTTACAGGAAGACAAAAGCAAGCCAAAACTGGTGGTAGAAGTCTGTGAGAAGCTTGCTTGCTTTATGATGCGGAGGAAGAAATTTGTGTCTGCTACATGCACATTCTGGGGGCTGGCAGAGTGTCCTTATCCTAAGGTTTTGTGCAGAGTTATGGAGATTTCTGAACATATTTTTGCCAAACACCAAGCAAATCAATGACAGTTGCACTGCACTTTTAGCCACAATTTGTGATTTAGAAAAATGTTACCTCCGATTTAGAAAAATGTTACCTCCTTTCTTATATTCCTTTGTTTTTTAAGGAAAGTCTTGAGCAAGGACATGCTTGGGCAAAAATTACAGAATTTGACCATTAGCCCTGTCTGCCTTGCTTTTCCTGTCTCTGCTTGTTGTGTACCCAATTCCCTTGAGTACCGAAAATTTTGATGAATTAGGTCATATTTACAAAGTACTTTGAAGTTGGAAGTCAGTGAACAATTATTCAGCATTATAACTTTATTTTTCATTAGAGTGAGATACTTGCTGTAAAGCAATGAGTGCAATTTAAAGTTACCATCAAAGACTACAAAGGACATGTGCTCCTTTTTGCTTTGAAAATATAATTATCATGTGTTAATATAGTCTAGGAAGTAGGCTATCTTCTCATGCACAGACTCTTCTGAAAAATGGTGGAGGAAGCCAGAAGACCTAATTTCCTGTTTGGATTGCTCTGGGATGTATGTAGTATAAAAATGGGGAAAAGTAAGTGGTTGCTGATGAGGTTTGAAAGAAAATGTCTTTGTGCTTTAATTCTGCCTCTAGATTTCCTCAACTGTTATGCACACTTCAAGAATATATTTCTTATTCTATGAAGTGAAAAGTAGGTATCATTACAACACAAAGGGAGAAAGAAACAGAAAGATTTTTAAAAATTTTAGGGGAGTCACCCAGTTTTAATCCTACAGTTCTAGAATCTGTAGCACAGTAGAGTCATAGTCTGTCTCATGGTTCTGGATATCATGGTAGTATTAAGAACTATAGGTTTAATGGTAAATTACTATTTCTTGCTCACGCAGATAGTGCCAGTAACAATACCAACTAGTAATAAAGAACCCAGAAATGTATATATGTGGGAAGGTCAAAAGGCATACTTCCAGATGGCAATAAAGAGGGCAATTTCCATTAGGTACATATATGCCAATAGCACTATGCACCTGATGCTGTAACTTCTGCCCAAACAAACCTTAACTTTGATACCCAGTGTTTGGATGGCAAAGGTCTATTTGACTTCTCTTACAAGACAAAAAACTGCTGAATGCTGTGTTGGAGCTCTGAAACATGATGATTGTAGTTTATTATACCTGAGTGGACAGGGATTAGCACTTTTATGAACAGTGATACTGATCAACAATTCCAATTCAATTATTTGTACCTTAGGGAAGAAAAATCATAAAGATGGAATACATTTTAATGGATTAATTTCATGTTAGTAGATTACTGCAAGCCTGTTAAAAACCCCCACAAACCTACAGGAAATACAGAGTATACTATAAATCTAGAGTATACTACCAGATACTGTGTGCTTATACCTTCCTTCTCCTGAGTGACTTATTTAGACAGGAGCATCAGGAGCATTCTGAAGAGAATATATTACTTAGTAGGTGTAGAAGTAGGGTGCTGAAGAAACAGCTTGTGCTTTTGCATACTTTCGTCCTTGTTCATACTTTTTTTTTTCCCCCACAAAGTTTTATAGCAAGTATGTGAATATTTCAGAGAATCACAAAATCACAGAATGGTCAAGGTTGGAAGGGATGTTGCCAGGTCACCTGCTCCAATACCCCTTCTCAAGCAGGGCTATCTAGAGTCAGTTGCCCAGGAACATGTCCTGATGGCTTTTGGACTTTTGCAAGGATGGAAACACCGTAACATGCTTTGGCAACCTGTGATTGGTCAATATCACAGCAAGAAGCCTTTCCTAGTGTTCAGAGGGAACCTCTAGTATTTCAGTTTGAGTTGTTTCTGGCTGGTTGCCATTAAAAGGAGGCTGACTGCCCCTTTGCACCTCTACTCCAGGTATCTATACACAGTAACAAGGTCACCTTCTCTTCTCCTGACTAAACAGTCCCAGGCGTCTCAGCCACGCCTCATGGAAGAGATGCTCCAGTCCTTTGGTCATCTTAGTGACCCTATGTTATACTCTTCTTGTACTGAGGAGATCAGAACTGGGCATAGAACAGTTTGATCTCAGTGTTTTGTTTCTTGCAGCTTTTGGCAATTTAAGAACATTGTTCAAAAAATGAACTTTGGCAGTAGTCTAGATAAAGCGTCTTTTATGTTTTGGGGTTTGTTGAAGTTATCTATCTTTAATAAAAACATTTGCTGTATTTGTAGCATTTGAATACCATAATGACAATTATATTGATTCTACTAGCAAAACATGGGAGCACATTGTATCATTGATTTTGTATGTAATAAGGTTACAATGGATAATTGAAAGGAGAATTTAGCCCATTGCTTCTGAAACTTAATTTTCTTCCTCCCAAGCTTGCCTAGGCAGACCAGCTGGCTCCAGGCAGGACCTATTTAAGTGCAGAAATAGTGTTAAGCCACCTTAATGTGACAAATGGCAAAAAGCACTTTGTAAAAATTTCATTCAGAAACAAAAGAGTGAATTGTTGACTGAGCTTGTGGAATTGAGAGGTCACAGGTAGATTTTTATTTCCTCTCCAAAGAGTTAAAAACCAAGCTGGGGTTCTGAGATAAGAGGAGAAAAAAAAATTGCAAAGATGGTCTAGAAAAAACTGCCCAAATAACTGTCTTTTTGGTGTTAATTAATCTAAAAAACTAAATCTTGTTTTCATTCAAGTAAATCTTATGCTGCCACTGTTGGTGGTAGCTTTCGGCTACTCTCTGACAAGATGCTTTTTCCTCATCCTTCTTTAGGAGATGCCTTGAAGAATGGACTCCACTGAACTAATGCACTTACTTTCTTAGTGACGGCTGCCAAGGTGCTGTCAAAGCCAGCTGTCTCATTATTCTTCTTCCATTACATTTCCTTGTTATTCCTTGTACATGGGAGAAGAACCATATTAAAGCATTCCCTGTGACTCGGTTATAATTGCACCCTCTGTTAGTAATTGCTCATCCATTCAAAAGCTTTGCTGCAATATTTTGAAACAAATTGACATCATTCTAGTTCTGCAGTTAATCTGCTATTCAGAAAGGCATAGCAGGGGGATGTCTTATTGCTGTACTTTCTATGCATGGGTACTTTGGAAAGAAAATTAGCTTTGGAGACACTGTTTGAACATTTTAATGAAACCATTATACCTAGGAGACTGTAATTTCTAGATTTCAGTCTGATACCAACTACTCCTGTTCACAGAATAATGTCATGCTCTGGTTGTGCAAGTCTTGATTTTGTGTTACATATTGTACATATTTTACTTCAGCGTGCATAGGAAGTTTGACATTTTATTATGTGAAGTGATAGAAATGCATGAAGAGATTTAACTGTCATATTGTCAACTTATATGGAAACCCTAATGGAGATACATTATGCAAAGCAAACTCTCTGCAATGTGATGGTCAGGCTTTTGTAGAACGGCTTTCTTTGATGTTGTAGCATGTCAGAAAAATAATGTAAATCACTAAACTGAAAGATCAAAAAGACAACTACTATCTCCTTCCTAACAGAAGATCCTGTTGCCTCTCCCAAATGTAGCTCTTCACACATTATAAAGGGTTAGCCTGAAATACAGTGGTGTAACGTGTGCAAGCAGCATTAAGAAACAGAAAAGGTTTGTCTACATATTAGTATTTAGGAGCAGTAAATATCATTGACAAAAAACCAACTTTGACTTGAATTTTAACATTGCCTGATTGTGGAGAGTGGGACAAGTACTGAAAAATGAATATGAATGATAATTTTTCCAGACAGCACGTAAGCAGCATTTTGACAGTTAAGGATAACCACTATTTAAAAAAGCGTTTTCTGCCAAATCTTGATTTGAAAGTGAATGCAGTTTGAAATTTAATATTTCCCTGCTCCACTTCCTACCCTGACAATAAAAGCCTTGTGTGACTTGCTTGTAGTGTTGTCTTCTGAGCTACTGGCATATTGTCAAGGCTGTAAAAATTAAAATTATTCTTCACAGTGAGTTGTTGGTTGTTTTTGTTTTATTTTGGTTTGGTTTTTTTTTCCTCATGAAGATTCCCATCGCATTTATAACCACTGTCTTCTCTTTTGTGAGAAACTTTCTTCTTTTACGGCCTAAGAAAAGAGTGAAGGAAAAGTGCTATATGTCAGGATTACGGCCATTTTCTCCCCTCAGTTCTATCACCTGAGGGCAAAATATCAAGAAACTCAAGGAAATTTTGAAGTGTTTCCAAAAGCAAAGTGCTGTATCACAAAACAGCAATACAATCACACCCCTTATTTCTTTGCTTATACATCAAAACATACACCTTTCACAATATGTCTTTGCCATTCTGAGAGTCAACAGAAATTTTATAAAGTAGTATTTAATTTTTGAAAACATGAATTATCTGCCTACTGTATTTAGCCTTAGACCTGCACAAAAAATAGTATACTGATGATGGTGCCAAGGTGAATATTTCATCTATTATGCTCAAAACTGAAATGAGATTTTTGTATCCTATGTTTTATTCTTCTTCTTAACTCTTCCTTTATCAGTATGGTTTTGGCAGACACTGGTTAATGTTTACTGCTATCGTTTTCCACAGCTCTATGTAACCTCTTTAATTGTAGTAGATATTAACTAGTATTTAATCAGGAGGTTTTTTAAGGATCATTAGGATGAGGAATATATCCTTGCCTACTTCTAAGCAATTTTTTGAGGTGCATGAAGAAAAGGCAGACATTTATATCTTTAGATTGGATTCTGAGTTACTTGTTTCTTCTTGTTAAAGACACTTAGGACTGGTTGGTTTTGGGTAGGTTGGTTTGTTTGTTTGTTTGGGTGGATGTTTCCTTTTTGGGGTTTTTTTGACTGTTATCTGCTTTACAGAAAGTAGCACTCTTCTGGAACTGAGTTACTTAGAAGATATTGAGATTTCAGATTTTAAAAGTTGCTCATAAATTTTCAGCTTTACATTTACAGTAGATGTATCAGAAAAATATTTCCTTGAAAAACAAGATGTTATAAAATTGCCTTCAGATATTTGATCATTCGTGAAAAAGTTCACCTAGATTTGAGGCTGATCTACAGGACCAAGTGGATACAGAGCTAATAATTTACACCGAGAACTATGTAATGATTTCTGTCCTAAAAAATGAGGCCATTGGTCATTAATAACAGTGGAACAATGCAAATGATTTTTCACCAATTTATTATCACTGTAATATGGCCTATATTCTAAAAGATTTATCATTTTATTCAATAATTTTCAATATATCTCTGTTTGCATTTATTTTCTGGGCCATTCTTCTAGAAAACCTGTTCCTAGTGATGTTTCTGCAGCTATGTAAGGGTCTGCCTTTTGCAATAGTCAGATTTACTGGGTTTCACTCAATTATTTGTAAATGTACAATGAATTGTAACCTTTTTATAATTGCTTCTGAGGAAACAGAACTCAGATCAGGAAACCATCCATTTTGAAAATCGTTTCTATAATTTTTATAACTGCCTGTTTTTTACAAAGCTTGGTTTAGCTGTAAGACTTTTGAAAGAACTGCACTTAGACATTTCCTTAACTTGTTTTCCTTTTTAAAATTTACAATGAGCATAAATCTTTCTGCAGTGAAAGAAGCGTATGCTGTAACTGAAAAGCACACTCAGAGGGCTCCTCCGGATTTCCTATTTATATCTGGATATCTGAATTTATAATAAATTTCTTTAGGCATGACTGATGTGAACTGTAGCTTCACTAGAAATTAATTCAGATTAACTAGATGTGCCTCAGATATTTTGCTACTAGGAAAAGCCTTTTTAACTAGAAAAAAACATTGAAGGACTAGAGGGATAAGGGGAAAGCCTTAGCACTGAAACTTTAATTTGTTCTGTTAAAAAAGACACAATAAGTAAGACATTAACCCCAGACTACTCTGAGAATATTGACTATAGAGTCAGCTAATTTAACCTTGTTGCAGACATGTAATTAGTATTGATAGAAACAACTTAGAACTCTACTTATTTCACTTTTTATAGTTTCCAGCAAACTGTTCTGTTTTGGGTGTTAGCCTAATCAAGGCAGTATGACTTGAAGCTGTTGTATTTATAGCCCACCACTATAGTCTTCAGGATGACTGTGTTTAGCTCTGCATTTAAAATGTATCTGTTAAAAACTGGTTATGATGTTTCACTATTACTAAACATGGCTTTATATTTCCAAAGTATGTCTGAAGTAAATGCCTTTAAAGTTAGTGTTAGTTGTTAATTTGCTAGAAATTTTATGTGTTTGATATTTTGAAGAATTTGGTCTTCACTGTGTTTTTATATTTTTCCATGTCTTAATTACAGAATATGAATTCTGTTTTCTTACTTATTACTGGAGTATTTATGGGAAATCCTGAAGAAAAAAAAAAGGCATAGTCTGAGAAAAGACAATACCTTTTTCACCATTTTAACAAAAGTTTATGCTTAATATATCTTCAATAAAATCTTAAAATATTCTTTCAGAAAATTATCCTGTATAGTGATGAGGGCAGGTAACTGAAGAGGCTTAGGTGAGACATCTTAGATGGGCTTTGCCAAAACAAAGATTTTAATTTGCTTCTCCTAACATTGGAATACAGCTCCAAACATACCTCTACCTCTCTCCGTTGTGGAAATAGAAGAGATGCTTCCCAAACTGCTGCACATTTATAATTCCTATTAGTTCTGGAGCTATGCAGGAACTCTGAAAAGGAAGCCCAAATTCTTTACCACAATCTTGAAGCAGCTGTATATATTAAATTTTTCCATGCTGTCTATCTTGTATATGAGGATACTTCCTGTAAATACCTTCCCTTTTAACATTCCTCTGAAGCAGAGAGGTTTGTATGTGTATGTACATGCATATATATACATACACACTCTAAAATAAAAGCTTCATAACGTAAAGTGTTACTGATTGCAGAAAATGAAAGTACTTGTTTGTGAAAAGAAAGGGCAGAGAAGAGAACTGTTTTCCATGTCCTCTGTAAGTAGGCACAGAAAATGAGTTTAATTAGTCTAATGATCAGTATGGGCTCTTCACTGACAAGAGAATGCTCCCTGGCTCATCTTTGCTTATCTTCTGTGAAAATGGTAGCACTCTGCTGTTCTTTAGCAGGCTAAACTGAGGTGGCCTATAAATCTTAAAAATTCTATTTATCATTACCTTCTGGAAGGTAATGTCATAGTCTTACATAGAAGGGCTTTAAGATTAGGTAATTTCATTCCAGAAACAGATGGGATGCACAGGACTGGCTCTAGCACAATACAAATCAAGTCTTATCAAAACAGGCGTATGTGCTTGGGGCTGAGGTATGTGGCAGTGTAAAAATCAAATCTGAAATTCCTTGAGAGTTATATCAAACCAAACTTGACTTCAACCTTTCACACATATAAAAAATTTTTGAGGGAAATAAAAATTTTTACATGGGTACATTCTTCATTTTTATAAATACTATATTCATAACTATCCATGCAATTATTACAGTGAGTAACATATTTCCAATATTCAATCAGATGTACAAAATTTTTGCTGATTACACCTAAGACCATTCAGAATACTTTGAAAGCTTCTCAGATCTACAGACACAAAGAATCCATGATACTAGGAATCAAATAAACTCATGTGCTTTTACCATGCCTATGAGCATTCTAAGTGATGAGGATACAATTGTTTCTATTTCCTTAATAAGGATTAATTTATTGATATTTCTACCTACTCCTGGACAATTTTGGCCCAATATGAAGGTAAAATATTGCAGTGTTTTATGCTATACAGAATTTTCTTGAGAATACAGCAGGGTTCTCAAATTGTTTCTTGAGAAGATTTTTTGTTTTCTTCCCTAAACAATGGCTTTACATTTAAATATTTGACAGTTAGTACTGGTGCTGTTTGAGCAGCCATAATTCAACAATTAATTACTAATTACTGCACTTAGATTTGCCAGTGAGGCGATTGAACATAAATTACGTAATCATTTTAATTTGTCTATCAAGAGAAAGCAGGGATATGGGCAGATTTACTGGAAAATTAGTGAACTAAGATATGACATTGTGGGAAGACCAGGGGAAATGTTATGTGCACTAAGCCACTATAAAAATAATTTTGAGTGTCTTCGCACAGTGTGCAGTAATGAATAGTGAAAGATAGTTGACATCATTGAACAGATAGCATCTAAGGGTGCAACAGAGCAATAAGGATTTCTGCTGTAATGCCTCCAGTGAGAGCCCTGTGATTTTTATTGAGTAGTGCAATTGATTGGTCATCTGCAGCAAGCTGTCCAGAGCTCATATATTGCTAAAATTAAGGCAAGGCTTCTCTTATTGACTAGATTAGGGGGAAAACAGTTGGGAAGAATAATGAGAATAAATGCTATAGCTGAGCATCAGTGACATCATAAATAATGCAATCAATAAATGACAGCATGAGATGAAGACCACTTGAGACACCAGAACCTGAGATACTAATTTGATGGTTGGAAGGTATGGAGGAACACTGTCAAAGGCAAGAGGAATGGCAAAGACAGATCCAAAACTGTCTACAAGTAAAAGAGGAATACAAATAATACCAGGGTCCAGCTCAAGTTGAAAAGGATGCTTCCATGGATATCACATGCATGTATATATATATGTCAGAGTCCTAGAGAAATTAATATATAAATAATAGCAGGTAAAACTCTGAAATGGAAAACCTCTTAACATTAAACTTGTAGATATGCACAGTATCTGATAACAACACTGATGACAGTTAGGGTTCTGTGTGCAGTTTATAAAAGCGATAGCACTGGAATCAGTAGGAGGTCTGCCATTGACTAATAACACCAAGTTAACACTTGCAGTCTGATCTGTATTAAACCAGTTACTATAGATATGCATTTGGCAGTCATAAGTTCTGGTTATATAAGCAGAACTAGCAACCTGAACAAATGCAAAACGATAGATCCCTGGAAATCATAGAATCACAGAATGGTTTGAGTTGAAGAGACCTTAAAGACCTGCTAGTTCCATACCCTCTGCCTGGGGCAGGGACACCTTCCTTTAGACCAGGTTGCTCAGAGCTCCATCAAACCTGGCCTTGAATACTTCCAACAATGGGGCATCCACAGCATTTCTAGGCAAACTGTTGCAGTGCCTCAAGGTAAAAAATTCTTCCTAATATCTACTCTAAACCCACCCTCTTTCAGATTGAAGCCATGTAAAAAGTCTTCCTCCATCTCTCCTGTAGGCCCCCTTTAGGTACTAGAAGGCTGCTATATCTCCCTGAAGCCTTCTCTTCTCCAGGCTGAAAAGTCCCAATTCTCTCTGTCTGCATAGGAGAGGTTCTCCAGCCAAAAAAGCAAAACCAGAAAAAACCTTTTTGCTTCCCCCAAAGAAGCAAGCAAAAGAAGAAGCAAGCATACCAAAAAGAGCAGCATGTTTTAGTGGCAGGATGGATTTGACTTTGTTACTGAGAGAATGTGGTCTCAGATCACAGTGAAGTGCAGGTGTCTAACCTTTACCCAGTTAAGAACTTAAATGACTTTATAGGTCTGAGAGAAATAAGTGTTTAATTAGAGACTAGACGTCATTTCTGCTGTGATTTTGTAAACTAAAACGTAAGCCAACTACAGATTCCATCATCACAGCTCAGTGAAAGTAGGACAAGCAAAAAGAGATAGGGCAAGACCTTCCTTGTTTTCCTGTACAATGAACAGACTCAGAGATGATGTGATATGTGACAACTATGTGATAACTTTCCCATGTGATAGGTGCTCTTGCAGCATTTTCTGCATTGCAGGTTCTGCAGTACTGCAGTACCTAAACAAGAGCCTTGAAATCCCCCACAATTCAGGTCTGTATCAGTCCTGTATATTGCTATAGGAGAGCAAGATTGGAGTTTCTGGTGGAAATCTTATGCACTGTTCTTAAAAAAAAGCAACCCAACATTATAGCTAGCTCTTTAAAAATGCTTGTTTATTAAAAATGTGAATGATTAATGTTTTGGAATGGGCAGATGCTGAAGTGATTCATAATGTGTATAAAATGATAACTGACAAGAGAAATGAAGAAGACCACAGGGAAGAAGTAGAAGAATAAATGTCAAAACCAATGATGAGATTGTAGAATGTTAATACAAATGAAAAAAGGAAAATATTAACAGAAAGATGAAACATTATGTTCTGAAATACTTAACTGAATGATAGTCCTAATGAAAGGAAAAACAGATCTATTAGAGAACTCCCAACTTTACAATTCGGTTATTAATCAAATTAATCATCATCTCCTATGCAACAAATATGAGAGCACAGCCAGGGCACATATTCCCCTCCAGCTACATCTTCCTTCAGACTGCAGGCACGGCTCCTGCGATCGGTGCCGTCTCCGTGCACCCTGGAAGTCAGGGAGCAGAGAAGGCCAGCTATGGGTTCAGCCTTTATTCATGTAGAGGGAGAGGAGGTGAAGGGAGCAAATGGCTTCACTGACATTAGAATGCTTGGAGAAGCTGGCAGGCAGGGTACCCTTGGTCCTGTGCTGGTGTAGCAGCTTGCAACCCCACAGATAAAGATTAGTCTTGTCTGGTAGGTTATAGAGTAACACTTATGCTTAGGGTCTGATCCTCATTTCCAAAGCAAAGGAATTTGGTGAGAAAGGCGTTTTCCCAACAATCACATTTTTTCACATTGTTCGCCTTAAAGAGCTGCTATTAGCCTAGATTGTTGGAAGTCATTTGGAAGGGAATGTGATTTTTGGAAAGCTGTGATTCTTCACAAGGGAAAATAAAATTATTTTGCAAAATTATTGCCTTATTCTGTGGTTACTAATCAGGATCTACATTTATTTATTCTTGGCTGATGTCTCTGTCTGGAGTGTACCCCCAGGATCACACTCATCTTTTTTTCTGATACAGCCTGTGAGAGCTGCCTGCAGGAAACATGTCAGAACTGTTAAGAAAACAAGGAGAGAATTGAAGCTGAAGCTAATATGAAATAATTCAGTAGCTAGGCAGGTATGATACAACATTAAAATGAATATACAGGAAGTATTCTGCTGAAGAACATTAAAAAAAACATTCTTTAGGTTAAAGGCATGACACAAAGGCATGCCATAGCTTATAACATCATTTTTAGGAGCTTTTGTTTGTTTGTTTGTTTGTTCCTGATGTAATAGGTGAAGTAGCATTCCATTCAAAGTACGGAAACATTCTGGTAGAGTTAAAACTAGGATATATAATGAAATCTGTGAGACGTTCTGAAGAAAGAGATTTTTATATTAGTTTGCTTCCTTGTTCAGATATGAACACAGACACAGGCGCACACACACAATTTTATGCCTCTTAATGGTGTAGCTCTGGGAAAACTGTGTTATTCAGACTAGACTCTTGGGTGATAGGAAAGAAAATGAGTATATACCACTATAAGTGAAAGTCGATTACCCTGAATTGGGGAGTAAGGGAAGAAAAGAAGATTACTTTTCCCAGTAGCCTCCCAAAGCTAATTCTTCCCTCTTAAGCACGCACTATTTTTTGGCAAAGATTTTCATGAGGTCTTTTAGAAAATCCTTGTGGCATACTGTTTCAGCCTTCAATTTGATTTGATTTGATTTGATTTTCTGTTTGATTTTCCTATGTCAGGCTTTCTCTCTGAATGAAAGGGTTCACAAGAAGTCTTCCCAGGCTAGCATACAGGTCCTGACATTTTCAGGTGTTTTTTTTTGTTTGGTTTTTTTTGGTTCTTTTTTAGTTGTGTTCTTTAATTTCAGGGTTAATTCAAAACCTAAAGGAAGTGCAAAGTTGCATCCACATGTATGGTATTAAAAACTTACTTATATCCATAGAGACAGAGTGAAAATGGTTTTGTCAAAAGAGCTGGTAGCGAAGCAGCCATATGGATTCATGTACTGCTATGTAGTAATGTGCACTGGGCCCATATATAAAAAAATACAGAAATCATTTACGTACTAGTATGAATGTGAAATGGATATACACTGATATGCAAATAGTAATCTAAGCCACCTGATTGGCTTGAAGGTAAGAAAGATAATTTGCCATTCGCAGTTCTTTGGCATAGCATATTTACACAGGCTTAATTTTAGGCACTTTGCAAACATTTCAGTCTTTTACAAATACTTCTGTATAGGTTTTTACTGGGATGGAATTTTCTTCATAGTAGCTCGTAGAGTGCTATGTTTTGAATTTGTGAGTAAAATGGTGTTGATAACACATTGTAAAGCTTTACTTTATGTATTCAACTGGCTTTATCTCAACCCAGGAGATTTCTCAATTTTACCTACTGATTCCCTTCTCTAACCCACTGCAAGGAGCAAGAGAGTGGCAGCACAGGACTTGGAGGCCTACCAGGTTTACACCATGTCAACTTTGTAAATAGTTCCTGGCATTTACTAGGTTGGTAGAACAAAATAAACTAAAGCAGTATTTCAAAATAAGTTCGGTACTACTGACTTGTAAACAATGCTGTCGAGACACCACTGCTTCTAAGAGACAAAGAGAAAAGTTATCCTTTCTTATTAATTATTAACAGATAAGCAAAATAGTGTAGAGTTCTTGCTCACGTTTACTTTTGTGCTACTACTTTTAAAAATACACATGCAAAAAACCTTAATTTAACAGAATTATCATTCATCTGACACCTTAACTTCCACTATCTTGTTAACGACTTGGTGATTTAAGTTTGTTGCAGCATTTGTTCATACAAGTCCTCTGTCTTTCTGCCTGAACCATTGTATATATACTCTGCATTAACTACAGTACCACAAATAACCTGATCTACTGCAAGTAAAAAAATACATGCAGGAGAACACTATAAGCTTGAAAAATACCTTCATTGTGGTTATTTTTTAAGAAGTGTGTTTTTTCACTGGAGTGTCTAAGTTGTGTGGTGTGGTGAAAAATCTGCAAATTCCAATTAACACAAAGGGAATAAAAGGTGAAAGATTTGAGAAAAGAACTCTGTTTAATTTTGTTTTTTTTCAGCTGGTGAGATTCTTGTAAGTTAATGGTTGGCATATTGAGTTGATCTTAAAATGGACTACAGACTATTTTTATATCACGCTGGCAGTATTACCAGTAGAGGTCTAGTATGCCTGCTGCAATATTATTCAGTGTTAAAGTGTGAGCAAATACTTGCATAACTGTGATATGAAGTTTGGGGTTTGGGTTTCTATCCATGCAGCAAATGCTATTGTGGTAAAAATGACAGCTTTTCCATGTTTGCAGATTTTTGCGATTGCTCTGTTCTTTTCATCCATATGTAAATGTTGTGAATGCCAGGCAGGATTAACTGAGAAGTGAGTTAGAACTGGATGGAAGCCCAGTTACCTGATGCTGCCATGAAGTTAAGACAACAAAATCAAACCAGGAGAAAAGTTTTCCACCAGAGGGTGGTTGGGCACTGGAACAGCTCCCCAGGGAAGTGATCACAGCACCAGCCTGACAGAGTTCAAGAAGTGTTTGGACAATGCTCTAAGGTACATGGTGTGATTCCTGGGGTGTCCAGAGCAGGGCCAGGAGTTGGACTCAAGGATTCTGATGGATTCCCCCTTCTCAGGATATTCTATGATTCTATGAAACCCAGTCAGCAGGTAAAATGCTCAACAGAATGTTTCACATTAATTTTATTGGTTAGGCTCTTGCTTTTATGTTACTTTTTGGATATACTGTTAGTGATTTTTGATGAACAGGTACACCATATAAACACAGAGATTATTGATCAGTACTAGGTGTGCCTGGAAGCTAATACACATAACTGACAGTGAAAACTTTGCCTATGGGCAGCATGCTGAAACAGGAGAAAAGCACTCCGTTGAGGTGTTCTTAGCAGACTTGGCAATGTATAATGTATTACTTTAAGTAAGCTTTAAATCATTAGGAAAGCATCTAAATTAGTGCCTTGACTACAAGCAGCCCTAGTTATTTCATAGTTTCCACTGAATCACTGGATGCCTTCAACATTTGGGAATATGTCTCCTAATTACATGCCAAACTAGAAAATGTATTAATACATTTTTAAAGGACACTGGAGTTGACATTCTCACGTTCTAAAAAAATCTGAAGCCCAGATTTTTTACTGATTTAAAATGATATTGATGTCACTGGATAAGACTATTTAGACACATCTTGTTTTAAGATTTTTGATAACATATACTATTTAATCTCATGGCTGTTAGATTCCTAGTAAAAACCTTTTCTCTTTCTGTGATCTGGAACCTGTAGCAGTCTCACTTTTGTATCAGGCAGCTAACAGTTCATTTTCAATTCCAGGACATGGTATGGGCAGGCTTCCACATGTAGCAAATGCTGCATGCACTCTCAAAGCAGGTACCCGCTAGGTAAGAGGGTTGTCCAGCTGAAAACTGCAGGAGCCTGATGAAGCTTTTGGTATCCCTGTTACCCCCTGCATTTCTTTCCACTCTTTCCAATGCACTAATCTATTTCTCAGAATTATCTCTCATGCGCCTCCAGCAAGCTGGATTGATTTTGAATGAGCTCATATGTCATTATCTCTCCCATTAACAGTAAGGACACCATTCTCCACATCAGGCTGTGGCAGATGTAATCTACACAAGCTGCTGGTCCCAATCTTTGCTATGAAAAAACTTTGTTAAGGCACATTGAAAATGAGGTGAAGCCAGCATGCATGGCTTTGCCAAAGGCAAACCACGTCTCACAAATTTGGTGGCCTTCTATGACAGGGTAGCACAGTGTTGGTGGATGAAGGAAAAGGAACAGATTTCATCCACGTGGACTTGTTCAAAACATTTGATAATGTTCTGAACAACAGCCTTGTCTCTAAATTTGGGGGACTTGATGTACTGGATTTGATGGCCGGGCCAGTTGGTATATAAGGAATTGGCTGGATGGTGGCACTCAAAGGGCTGCAGTAAATGTCTCCATGTCCAAGTGGAGACCAGTGAAGAGTGGTGTTCCTCAGGGATCAGTACTGGGACTAGTGCTGTTTAACACTGAATTCTTAATACTTTTTAAATTTCAGTGAGCTCTAGCATCCTCACTTACTATGTTTCTTACTAGCCATAAGTCTTCATCAAAGAAAGCAAAACTTTTATACAAAGATTAGGTTATAATGATAACTTATAAGACATTATCACTTAAGCTTTCTCCATCCCAGAATTTTAGATTTATCATTGAGAAATATATTGGTTCTGGATTATTTTTCTTGTGTTCCTTAATGGCCCTCTTTACAGATTTGGAAACCACAGAGCTAGGCACGTGTGTATAGTATTGCTTCTCTTTTTAGTATTGTCACTGCAAAGAAGGTTATCAGTAATACAAGACAAAGAATATGGAAAATGAGTGCCTTTTGTTAAGCAGAAGTAGTAGGCCCATAAGTGTTATAAAAGGAAAGATAGAGAGGAGAAAGGAAGCTGTGGGAGAAACATGGTATTGAAAAAGCTACTTGATTTACCTGAATTTTATGACTGCTGTTTAGATTTTAACTGGTTGCTCATGGCTGCCCAGAATGGGATCTCTGTCTTTTATGAGAACGAGAAACACCATTCCAGTTTCAGCACACTAAACAATTCCCACCTTCAAATTTAGATGGGTACATATGTTAATTCATAACCATTTAAGTACACAGCAGTAATGAGTTTCCTGCTAGGTTAATTTGTGTCATATTCAGTGTAAACACTTGATATCTGCTGGTAATCATTGTATAAAAGCCTGAACAACAGCATGATATTTCTCAGGAAAGTTCTTTAATTATCTGGGGAAAAGATGATCATTAACACCTTATTTGGTGTTTCCTTGAAGTAAGCAGAACACACGCTTAAAAAAAAAAATAAAATAAAAACAGTTTGGGAATATGTCTGTTGCAATATAATTAATCATGTGCCAGAAAGAGTCTTTAATAACATGGTGTGAGCTGCCTGAGACAGCTGGCTGAGCATCTAGATTGCACTGGCATTGCTTATTAATTTGACTGTATCATATGGTAAAAATAAGGCAAAAATTCACTTTTTTAGACTTAAAACTTATTTCCAATAGATGTAAACCTATTACCTAACTCTGGGTGAAAGCATTTTGTAAAAACATATTTGCAGTTTAAATGGTTGTACGTGTTTTCTGGATTGTTTGTGGTGGATTGATGATACTCTGTTCAGACTTGGCTTCTCCCCATTGAATTTGGTGAACATTTTCCTATTGATTTTAACTGGAAAATACTAGACTTTCTAGCATGACTGCCCCTGTGGAACACTTGACCGAAAACAATTAAATACTGCGAATTCAGTTAAAAGATTGTGTTGAGAATATTGGGGGTTTCTATCTTAACACAGTGCTTTAAAACAGGAGGACACATAAAACACATTTGAAAGACTATTTCAGTAATGTTGTTATTGATATTTTGTTGTAAAATACTGTTGTTTACAGTGGATCGTTATTGTCTGTGATGCAAGTAGATAGGGAAAGACTGCAATTCTGTCATTCTCCATTTGGTGTAAGGTAGAAAACCTGAACACAACTGTATTATGTCATTTGCAGAGAGCACCATAAAAAAACCCCTCTAGTAATGCTTAAATAACCTTAAATGCCTGCTGTTGAAGCATTTAGTTTTAAATTTGCTTTTGAAGAATGAGAATGTCATTCTTGGTAGAAGGGCTTTCCCAAAATTTCTCAGCATACCATTTCTATTTTGTCATGCAGAAGTGAGAAAACTGTCATCCAGTCCCAGAGCAGAGTGAAAATTTATGAAGGAAATGAGAGGCAGGAAATTACTTGCCAGAAGGAAAGAAACAGGAGCCCATCATGGTAGAACAGACAGTGTATAGACAAGGGGAGAACTGGAAAAGAAAATTTTAAAAAATATATTTATTAAGGAACAGTGATTTAAATGTGATCTTCGCAGCACTTAATCAGAAGCTGTAAATAATTTTTTAAAGGTGATGGCAAAATGATTATAAAGATCACTTATGGTATCCAGGAAAGATATGGTCCTTTTGGTGATTACTTTCTCCATGCAGAAAGACAAGGATATTGGAGGATGTCAAAAAGCCCTCATCTTCACCATGTGAAAGAAGAAAAGATAAAATCAGACTGCAGAAACTACAGTGCAATGTTTTTGTTGACAGTTCCTGACAAAATCTTGGCCAGATTTCTTATTGACTGCTCTGCATGCCATGTCATCTGTTATGTTCTGCCTGATGTACATTCTGTGACTTCAGAACCAGTGATGTGCGTATCAAGCATTATTTGGTGTCTTGACAGCAGCAAAAAAAAGGTAGGCAGCATGTTGACAAAAACACCCATCACGGTGGATAGACGTAGCTAAGGGCATGAAAGTTTTAGTGCCCAAGGGACTTTACTGATGTCTTGAACTTGTTCCCTGAAATTGTGGTGCTTGCTGGGGGTTATGTATCAAGGTTGGAAATCGCTGAAAAGCTAGTGTATCTTGTTGTATGAAAGAATGAGTATGTGGTTTAGGAGAATAGATGCACAGACATCTGTGAAATTGGTACCAACAGCTGGAAGACTGAGAGTAGAGTAGTGCAAAGCATTTGGAGTAGGAGTAGATAAATCAAATTTCAGAAGCAAGGTGAAGATAACATTCAGTAGAGGCAAAAAATATCAAGTGCAGCTGGCAGCAATTCCAGTCTCCTTCCACTGCCTACATAAACAGTGGAGTGACTCTTTGAACTCTTTTAGGTTGAAGATAAGGCCATTGACATAATTTTCTTAGATTATGAAAGACAACGAGTGTGGCAAAAAATCATGCACGCCATTTAAAGAATACTTGAATGACATTTAGGTGAGTGACTCGTATGGAAAGCAAAGAAGATAGAATTTTGAGTTCTACAAAGCACCTGTTAGTGAGTGTGAGATTCTTCTAATACAAGACTTCAATGGAGAAACTTGTGGGATCAAGGCATGAGGAATACTTCCAGAGAAACAATGCAAGTCCAGATAGTAGAAAGATAGATACAAGAATACATGTTATAGTACAATAGATTCAGATATATAGTTGCCGATAATGAGAAACCCCCCCATGTATTTAGAGGCTGTCATTCTCAGGGCAAAGAAAACAAACATGCATGTCTGCCTGGTGTGTGGCAGTTGGACTTCTCAACTGATGGTCTTTGTTGCCCAATAAATTTGTTTGAGAACGGCCTGCTGGTGGTGGATCCTTTGCAAATGCTCCATAATGGTATTGCAGGAGGAGTAGTTACAGCCTATAGGCAGTATCCCATCAATATTCCAGTCATGAGTACCATTGTGGATGACTGGTAGCTTTGCACCTGGTAGTGTAGCTGAACTACCATGCAATGCCTTTGGGGCAGCCTGTTAAAAATTAGGTACGATTGCTACCTGACCTTAGGTGCCTACAGTGTATAAAGGAATGTCTTAATAATGAAACAGAGAATAAAACAGGGAACAAAGCTTATAAAAAGGTAGTTGTGTAACTGAAGCCTCCTCCCTCATGGTTTTAGGGGAAGTGTTCAGCTTCACTCTTGTAAATTGTACAGACAATTCTTTCAAGATTAACCTCAGGAATAGTGAGAACATTGATTTGAATTGTACTGAACTCGTGTGAGGTTGGTGTGAGATATTACTCCAGATTTGTCCATTTAAACACAGTTTCCAAACATTTCTAAATAAGTGGGGCTTCAACTCCACCTCACAGCCTATTTAAAGCTATTTATCTTAGCTAAATATATTGCTCACTATTTGGGCAGTGTAATTAAATTGGGGTTAGATATTAAGTATCATTAGATCATAATTTTGAAGACTATCATATATTGTAACCACACTAACTTTTAGTAAGAGGAAATTATGGAAGTTGACATAAAAATAAATATCTAAAAACATAGAATTACAAAAAATGTTTCCAGATATATATTTTTTATTGTGACTACAGAAGTTGCCTGAACTTAAGTTACATGACAGTATTTTTCTGGGCTTTTAAGCAAACATCGAACAAAGAATGATTGAAAGTATATGGATATTTCAAACAGTATTTTCAAACTTTTTTTACTTCAAAATCAAGATTAAATTTTGTTGGAGAGTCAGGCTGGTGTTTTTTAATGTCATTTGAGACATCTTGTCTGTCTTCAACAGCATAATCATATATAGCAGCCAGAGTAGATGGGTACTCTACCCTTTTTGATTTCAGATTTAAGGCTAGATATTTGTACTGAGGTATGTATATGCTGTTCCACATAAGTATAATTTAAAGGAGGAGCTTTTGCTGTGAACTTTGCATTCTGCACCATCTGTCACTGCCTACTTTCCTGTTGCAGAAGATACAATAAACCATTTTTACCCTCCATGGATTTCCTAGAGATCTCTCACAGTTCTCCAACACCTAAATATCTAAATAGTGCCCGCTAGTAGTTTTCACTGAAATCACAACAAGATACAAGTCAACTGTAAGCATAATTTGAAGACTTTCCCTTGTAAACTTCTGACACTGTGGTTTAGGGAAGCATTCAACCTTGCCATTCATATCACCTTGTCCAACAAAGTACAAAAACAGACGTTTTTATTGACCTTGGTAGGTAGGGCAGTGTGAAATGCATGATTTTAAATGCTGTTGTTATTGCTCTTTCATAGCTAGCTCTGAATTATTGCAACCACTGTAAAATGTAATGGGACACTAAGTAAAAATATACATTCCACTTCTTGGGACATTCAGGTGGTTTCTGATCTATAAACAAGCTCTACTTAAAAACTAACAAGCCAACCAACCAACTAACAAATTGTACCTGGGAAATCAGGTCTGCCTTGCAACGTCCTCTTTTCCAAAAGGTCCTGTGCTCCTATGGAGTTCTGTGTAGCATCAGGTCTTACAACCACAAAAGGACAAGGCAGGAAATTCACGTTGCCCACAGAAATGCCAGGGCTTCCTCCTTCCTCTGACTCAAAGGGAGGTGGAAGGCTGCAGAGGCAACAGAGCCAGGTAACTTGCTTTCTGTGGTGCCTGCTGACCTGTGGATAGGCTTGTGATATGTAAGGGCAATTATATGGTGTTTTATGTAGATCTCTTATTGATTCTGGTTAGTTTCTTTGTCTGGGAAAAAGTTCTGGTTCTGGAAGCCTTTGCAATGTTTGCATGGGGAGTAATCTGCAGAACAGAACTACACCTCTTGCTGCACATCCTGCTTCATGATTTGGGAAGGACAACAACTCCTGAGTGTTTCTTACAGAGTTAATGGATATCTAAATCTCGCACATCAGTACAACATAATAATTTGATAGCTCTGATATATATGGAATGGATCTGACCTTTCAAAGCTCAGAGTGCATCCTCTAGCAACAAAGTGTCTGGGAATTCAACATTTTTAGGATCCCACTGAAAGCAAAACATTCTAGTCTGTTCTGATGAAAAGTGTTGTTTACAGGTATGTCCTTGCCATGTCCCAAATTGTTTTTCTTGTTGTGTAGCTACAGAACTAGGGAGAAGTGAAAGAAAAGCCTAAACCACTTTTTTCCCCCAAGAATCCACAGTCAATACTTTAAATTAACTTGAGGACTGTCAGGTGCAATACCAATAAAGCAATATTTCTCTCTCTCCCTCCCAGGTTACAGTTTGAAAGTTAAGATATAAAGATAAAATTAAGTATCCTTATTTGCTTAATTACAAGACACCTTTTTGTGGTGGTTTTTTTGGCTTGTCTGAATTAAAAATATTTTTTCCATACAAACTTATTCCCAGTTTGTAAATAAAAAAAATATAGGTTTCCACAATGAAATGTTTTTTTCTCTAATAAAGAGAAATTACACCCCTAAAAAGTCTTGTTGTCATGTATATATTCATAACAAGTTCAGAAAAGAAGTGACATCCATTTAAATAAAAGAGAAGTTAAACGCCTGAAATTGACGTTTAAAGACTTTTTTTTTGTATCTGTAGTGATAGACTTATGGCAAGGGAAAAAAAAAAAGGCAGCTTGATTTTATAATGGCACTTCATGTACTGGAACAATTGTAACCTTGTCGGTTACCCAGCAGCTGCTAAAGCCTGCCAATATGTGCTAAACAAGAGAAACACCAGTATTAAGGTATCTGGTTATTCCAGCATCCCAGAGAAAAACTTAAGGAAATTTCTGCATGAAATGCAGTTCACATATTTTACTTTTCAAATCCAGTGGTGCATGTATGTTAAAATATGTTTAATCTAGAGTGTCAGCCTGTCTGTGCTGCCTTCAAAAACTCATTTATAAACACTTGCCTTCACAGTGAGGCTATATACTATCAGGCTGTCCGTCTCTGAAATTACTGCAGTAAAATTTACAGAGTAATAATCTTTCTTTTTCAAGGAAAATACGACAGGTGAGTGTTAATTAAGTGTCAGGGAAGAATAACATCGGCCACGCTTAAGTATTCTTCAGTCTACAATGCCTATAATTTCTGTACTTCCATCATTACATTCTGTCTTATCAATCATCTTTGCTGCAGCTTTCTCTGTGGGATTAGTCAGGTGTTGTGCCAGCTGCTGAACACACACATCATGGGGAAAAAACTCTTGTTCTATGGGAATCCCAGAAGTTGTGGTAGCATGCAAATTACCTTCCAAATTAGGAACATCTGTTGAATGTTTGTAGATATGTGTACATACAATAGTAGTGAAACATTCATATGTTTTTTGAGCCTTTACAGACGTGTGCATTAAACAGTCTTTAAGAATTCTTTTTTTTAAACATCAGGGAGATCTTGAACCATAAAATCATCTCTGTGAAACTAAGGCTTTTGGCAATAGTGTTTGACAGCCAGTATTGGCAGGGGAAAAAATAATCAGCAAACTGATTTGAAATTATATTACAATTTCTTTTTCAAATTATTCAAAATATTCTTCAAAGTAGATCCTTAAAATTAAATTTAAGTGAACAATTATTTTTAGAGGGGTCTAGCATACAATTCAAGAGAACAGTACTAAAATCGCCAATTTAGGCTAAGGGTTAAAAATTTCTTCTCTTGATGTGTTTTCTGTTGCTCTTTCAGACATTAACTGACCCGTGTTTTATTTGAGAAATTGATATTCACCATACACACCTCACAGGAATTAATTAGAATAGTGAAACCTCTCCAGACGAACTGAGTATTCTTCAGATGAAAATACTAATAATACAGAGAACTACCTATTTAAAAATTCACAACAGAACAAAGCATTAAGCTGAGTAGTTAACTTGCAGGTAAGATAAATAAGCAATATATAAACATTAATAATAGCACTACGTACACATGCTGTATCATGTAAGAGTTATTGATACATTTTTAAAATGTTGGTTTTTTCATAAAAATCTCTAAAAATGTTGCATGAATACTAAATATGCCAATCCCACCCCCAGTTTAAGTCATCCCCAAACTATTTATGAATCTGTGATGAATTTGTCGGAAGGCATCAAATGGAAATAATGGGAATAGGTGAGAAAAGTGAGCTGTGGGAGGTGTGAGATAGCCATGAGATCTAAAACTGTGTCTCCCGTAGGAGAGATCACTGTGCGTGTCTTGCAGAGTATGCCAGCTACTAAAATAGTTAGTAAAAGGGAATCTCCTCTGCTAGGTGTTTTCTGAATCTGATGCTCCATTTTCTTCTTCTCTCCTTTTTTTTTTTTTTTCTTTTTCTTTCCTTATTAGTTTGCCTGGTTTTAGTGTTCCAGAAAATACATTTTCTAAGAGACAATTTTGGAGAAACTTGTTATAGTGGAGGAGTAAGAATTCTAAGTGAATTTTTTTCTTCTGTTTTTTTGGATTAGCAGACAAATAAAAAATATATGCTTGTGTACTAAACGTGGTGTTTTCTAATCCATTTTTTTTTATACAGCTGTGCTCCTTCAGAGGCAAACAGGGACTGGAAACAGACTGTGATTGATTGCATCAGTATCAAGTGCTCAAGAATAAAGCCTGTAATGCTGACTCTTCTCTAGGTGTGCAGATCATGGAAGAACCATTACTACGTTGCCCCATTTTTGTTAGATTGAAGATTGCCATAGCCACAGCATACAAGTGCTTCACAACTGCTAATTAATTTCTTTTCACAGGACTCTTGAGATAGCACAATTTCCTTGTCCTCTTTTTCTAGAAATGGAACTGAAATACAGAGGAATTAGGTGCTTTGTTCAAGGTCACAGAGGAAGTTGGGACAGAACTTGGAATAGAGCCTGGCTCAAAAATTGTGCCTTAACTAATATATCACTTCCCTCCCCCTGAGGTATCTATGCAAAGGTAGTCACAACACAGTTCTTGGTGAATCAAAACTCCTCCATGAATAGCGAGCAAAACTTGAAAGGTTTAGTTCCAGTAGGAGTACCACTACTTCCTACGGAAAAGCAATATTCTAGAAATGTTCTTTAACAGTATTTTGAAATTTCTACCTGAAACAAATGAAATCCAAACAAAATCATAGAGGTTTTTCTTGGTGGTGTTTTGGGGTTTTTTTAGGATTTTAGATACACTGTTATATTTTTGCTACCATTTTTATCATTAAGAGTATGCTCTGGTCAAAGATTTCGCCTCAATTCTTCTTTTTACTTCCTGAACCAGTTGTACTATATTGCTTCAGTGTTTAGATATGCCATCCAAAAGCATGTTTATCCCATTGAAAATTTACAAGCAGATTTGTAGTTGGTCTCTGGAAAGCCAAAAGGACTCAAAGTAAATTACCATAGGAAAATAAAACTTTTTCATTGTCTGTTCTGTAAAATTAGTTATGTTTTGTGCACTAGCTAGATCCCATAGTTTTACACTGAAGTAAAAGAGATGAGGATACTGTAAAGGTATCAGTTTGTTTTTCAACAGTTTCTAATTTCTAAAGCAATTTCATTAGCAGGGAATAACTGGACTGAATGCATGCATCCACACTGAAGGTCCATTTGCAGTGTCTGGGTGTCTTCTATGTTATATTATAATCTGGTTTCTAAACAGACAATCTGAAATTTGTAATTGAAAATTCTCACTTGCTTGTAAAAATCAAGTAAGATTAAATGAATAGAAGTATTTTAATGTGTAAAATTATTAATAGATGGGCTGTAAAACTAGTAGCCTGGTCAGGAGAACTTCTTGTGGGCTACCTACAAAACAGCAGGGAAAGTGATTTTTTCAACTTGCTCACTTAGTATTTGGTACCTCCTGAAACTGCTGCAATAGTGGATGTAAATCCTTATTACCATCCAGCTACTAACCAAGGCTCTAAAAGTTGTGTACACTGTTATCAGTCATTTGAACCTGTAAATTCCTGAGTCAGTACAATAATTTTTACTAAAATCACTCTGTCACTGAGAGTTTGTCTAACTCTCCAAAAACTACTGTCTGGTTTGTGGCATTACAGATACCTTGTGTCGTGCCCAAGGTCTACTGAAATGTGAAACAACCTTCAAAAAATACATTTGTGCTGGAACTTTGTTTGGTGAAAGGTGACGAAGTAAAACTTTATGTTTTTAAACAATGAGTTCTCATAGGGACATTTTTTTAATTAGTTACCGTAACCTTATTAGATCCAGTCTTTGTATTATGTAAGCTATCTGGCCCCAAATCCCCTCATAGCCTGTTACTTTTCCTATTGATCAAGCGTTTCTCCACAGTGGTTTGTACAGTAAATGCCTTGCACTGGAGTCATCTCTGTATTTTGGAGTAGATTGAAAGAGACAGGGCAGCCGCTGCAGGTCAGATCTGCTGGGAGATCTGCGTTGTCATAATAAGCCAGTTTCTCAGTAACTTACAGCAATGAAGTTCAGAGGCAGCCAGCTCTAGCAGCTGCTGAGCAGACTAAATAATGATTGGAAGGAAAAAATGAGGGAGATAGCGACCTTCTATTCAGAGCCTGACAAAAGTGTGGTCGGAATGATGCTCTTGCTAATGCAGTGCCTTCCTAGTTACCCTGCATACTAGCGGGAGGCAGCCGCGCTTCCTTCCTGCCTCAGATCCTCCACTCCTGACTTTTGACATCAAGTCATTAACTTTGTTAGCCTTGCTCCTCCCTTGGAGTTTCCTAAAGGAAAGAAAGAGAAATTCTTCTCAACTCGAGCCTCATCAAAGTAATGACAGTCATTTTCAAGTACAGTACATTTTTTATCTGTAAGTTACCTAAAAAATAAAAGCGTAGTTGAAATGAAACTCCCTCAAGCCTACCTGTACTTTCAGCAATTAATGGGGGAAGTATTTACCATTCAAAAGGCTTTTGCTGTTTGGATTTCCTCCAGTTCAGAATCAGCTCTATCAAATTGGCCAGTGCAATTTATTATCTCCTCAGGGACATTCAGCTGTCCCAGCTAACCTTTCTCAGAATAGATCCAGCTGTGTCCTTCTGGACAAAATCTTTCCACTCCCCTAAAGATGCAGTCATTGTAAGGATGTCCTCGACAGAACTATTAAAGATACCCTTAGGCCCAGCTCTGCATTAATGACCTATAGCTCATGACTTCCATTTCAGCTGTATATATTTTGATGTGAGGGTTAAGAAGGATAGCATAGGTTAAAGTATAGCAGCAAGATCCCCAGGAAAACAAAAGTGCAATTATTCTGTAAATGGCAATTCAGAATTAATGGTCCAGGAAAATGACTTTGCAGAGAAGTTCAGCTCCCATGATTTTATTTGGAATTGACAGCAGTTGGAAGACAGTCCATTACATGACAGCAGCACCTTGCATTTTTCTTAGCATGTTTATTCTGTAGATCCTGGAACTTTTCTATGTCTTGTCACAATTTTGTAAATGCTGGCAGTGAGAAATCTGGAAATGAGAAAATGAGTTTAATCTGCTTGCTCAGAATAATACGTTCAGCTGGTGGTGACTAGATGAAATTGGAACAGAGGCATCATATAATGTTAGTTTATTCTGAAAGGTACTTCAGTGATTGTGCTTTGAGAATCAGTGGTCAAAAATTAAATGGGTGATAGAAGTCAATGTTTTCAAGAAGTGCATTTTGCTTTAAATCATGTAGAAGTTCAGTATGGAAATATATACAAGACAGAAAATAACCTAATTGAACAAATATATTAGAAAACAAGTCAGGAAGGGAAATTGATTTACCCAAGGCATAAAAATGGTCTTACCTAGTAGAAATATTTGTATAATATTTAATGTAATTTTGCATGCAATATTGCATGTAAATATCCTCTTTTATATGAACACATTCAAGATAAACAAGGGGGAAAAGCCTACCTTAAATTATTACTTTCCTGTTTACAAAGTCAGAGAAACTCTTAGGTCCAGCAGATTATTATGCAATTAAAAAACCAAAACAAAACAGTAAAAAAAGAAAAGAAATATTCCTAACTGAGATGCTGGAGTGGAGGGTGGATTTTCCAGTGACAGAAGATAGAGTTAGCACTTCAGACTGTTTAAAAACACAATCAGCTGAGCAGTGTAGCTCACAATGATTAATCTATTTCAGGTGTGTTTTATCAGTCAGCCTACAGCCTAAATTAGGCTTGTTACTTATCAGGCTTTTACTCAGAAACTCATGTCAGGTTGTTTTATGGTCATGATTTCAATGCTGCCTTGATGACTATTGAATAAAGATTTAGGCTTTTCTGTTTGTTTTTAAATAACTGAAAGCAAACATGGGTATACTCAAAATCTGTTGCTGCTTTATCTTTATTCTTTCTTGGAAGGGGGGGGATTTTTTCTTGGGTGTTCATTTTTCAGGATATTCATTTTCAGTGATCTCCATAATTTTGTGAGGCGCTGTAGGTAGCCATGTTACTGGAAAAGACAGAAAGGCTTATGCTAGAACAATTTATTCTCTTGGTTGTTTAAATCTGAGGAGGGCAGTTTGATGTTGGGTTATTCTGACTACAGTTTTACCAAAACAGCACCAATAGATGATTACAAATACTTTCTGTGAAGGGGTTTAGATTTCTTTCTGAATGGTAATTGCTTTCTAAATAACTGCATGAATGGTGGTAGGTATGTAGACCCATGTGTGTAAGTTTTTCTTTAAAGCTTTTAAGTTTGGTTTGGATTTAAAAATTGATTTCAGCCTAGAGAGAGGGAAAAATATAAAAGAGATAATTTTATAACTTCTTGATCTGTGGTTTTCATGATTTATTGTTTTAATAATTTTGTATTAAAATTATGTTTACTTTTACCAGAATGTGTAAGGAAAGGCTCTCTTCTAGAGGCTGAGGTACCTAAAGCAGGTCTGTTTTTTCTATTTTGTTTGTCTAACAGTTAACCTTAGTGATTACAAAGATGGTGTCTTGCTCCCAACTAGGATTTCTGTGTGCTTTACCAAGTAAATCATTAATTTTATGGGTGCTAGCACCACAGACCACATTTATGTAAATGTAAACAAGCTGCACATACATTTACATCTGTTCTTTGATCTGGACAGCTATTCCTATGAGTTAGCTCAGTATCCTGTCTGAGCATTAAGTCATAACTCTCTAGAATACAGGAATAATTTGGGGGAAGGAAAGGAGAATGCTTAAAACACACGTGGTATGATAAAATACTTGGAAACCTCATTCTGGTGGAATTTTATAAAGGGATGAGTAAGAATTTTAGAAAATCCTGTGAAGTAAAATTTAAAAGAAAACCCTTCTCTTAGACTAGTGCCTTAAATGATGATTTTAGCATTCACATTAGGGCAAAGGTTTACTTAATTGTGTCTTAGACTTAAAGCGTAAGCACTTTTGTTTTTCGAGTTCCCAACACACAGAAACAGATGCACAGGCTCAGTGACACCCATACACACAAACTGCAAGGCATTAAAGTGGGCTGACATTGGGAGAATTTTCTTCAGAGACATAATTAAGAGATCATGGTTACCTTGCTTCTAAGTTTGCATTTTCCAGTCCAAAATTTTAATTTCAATACCATTTTACCTTTGCTTTGAATTTCCTGGCTTTTCTGTCACTGTCCTTTTTTTTTTCTTCTTTTTTTTTTTTTTTTTTTTTTACGCTTTATTAGATGCTTAGGTGTTTTTCTAAGATAACTTGAGAATATTGTGGGTCTTATCTTAAGTGGAGTGCTCACATTTCAAAATCTTTTTTTGAAGAACTCCAAAGCCTCAGCTGGTCATATGCTAAGTAGTAGTTCATGGATTCTGACTAACTTTTAAGAGCTCATAAACATCTAGGTATGTGTAGCTGAGTAACTACCTGGGTACATGAGGAAAAGCTTAGGCTTTTTTAGATGCAGTTACAGCACAAATAAAGATGCATGAAAGAACTCAAAATGCAGTGAAAGGCCTTCAGCAATGAGGCATGAAGGTAGGAGAGCTGCTTTCCAAGAAATTCTTTAATGTTGGTTATATACAGAAAATGCAGGTATACCAGGGAGTTACAGACAAGGGGGCTGCAGCACTGCAGAAATTCCTAATAATGCTGGCATCTATTTGGTAAGACCATGAGATGGCTTTATCTAGACAGCATTTAAAATGTACTTTAATTCTAACTATAGGAACCTCAACTCAGACTGGGAAAGCAAAAAAGAGTGGAATCATCTCACTCAATCTTACGATCAGTGTACTAGCAGCTGTGCCCCGTGCTGCCTGGAGACACTTGCACTATGGATTCTGATAAATCCCCCATAAAGTGCAGTTACCATTACTTCTTCTCTCCAGAAACTACAAATTATGTGCCATTTATCTTGGAAACTGTAGAAACTCATATATTCAAGTTTATATTTCTAAAATAATACTAAGAGGGGATAAAAGATATGAATATAAATCCTATTCTTTTCTTTTATAATGAACAAATTCTCTAAAAAATACTGGGGGAAAGAGACAATTTTTTGGTGAACACAAACTGAAATTTAAAAAAAAGCAAGACTAAATAAAAAGTCTAAATTTAGATTATCAGTGGATATTTTGAAAGTGTATTTAAACATAGTACTAATTTTACAGTATTGTAAAAAGTAGACTGTGTTCACATGCTCATTGTATCTTTAATTGAAACACTTTTTCAAATATTAATGGTTGAAAATGGAATTTTTAGTGAATAGTACCCCATGGAAATGTCACATCTCACGTATGGGATGATTACATGCAAAATATATTTTTATAGTAAAAATATTTTGAGATACAGTAGAAAATTCTAAGCTTTACAATGCTAAACCACAAACTCATTACTAAAATAAGGCCTAATGAAAGTAATAGACTTTTAAGGTTTAAAGTACTTTTGATCTTGCATTTTTCTGGATATTATTGTGTGGGAAATGGAATCCTGAAGAGACAGCCACTTCATTCACCATCTAGGTAACAATTATCTATCTCCTCCAACGATGAAACTCTGAGATTTCATATTTTATTTGGGAAGCCACAGTAAATATGTCATTTCTCAAATGGATGAAATACATAAGGGCCATTGAGAATATAATAATTTTTATAGTGGCATATTGTATATCATTGTTTATAAAATGATTGTAATTTAATAAGAAAACTGATGAGGCTAAATACATAGATGGTGGATATGAAAACAGGTTTTCAGAGGACCTATTATAAAAAAACTTCATTTTTGTTGAGATCTGGAGTAATATTTGTTCATCTTTCCAATCACATCTGTATTAACTTTTCTTTCAGATTTATTCTCACTGCCTTGTTAACCTCTTCTTGAATAGAATGCAATTCCCACAACGATTTTAAGCTTTGATTTTAGAAATTTTAGGCAGTCTCTGCATGTTCCTGTGCACATAGTTCTTTTAGTTTTGCTGAGTAACCTTCTTCCTCTTGTTTCCCTTTTGAAATCAAACATATTGATTATTAATTTGTTTAAATGTATTATTTGATTTAAATAATTTCACGTGGGAATTAAATCATGATAACTTGAACCAGATGCATCTTCTGTCGGAAAGTCTTTTAAAAAGTTGTTATTTAGGACTGTCACAGATGCTGCAGTGAAGTGAATGGGTGAAGATATCACCACTTTTCATTATTTGCCCTGCTTCTGAGACATTTTGCTTATCTTCCAGGACAGATTTTTAGTCCATTTTTGAGCTACCTCCTTGTTCAATATGATTTTCAGTATGCACTAGAAATCTCTCTGTGCAGAGATGATATCAGCTATCAGTTTCTAATATATCTTCAAAGTCTGTCAGAGGCTTTGCTTTCAAATGGTGTGACCATGAAATTCTCTCTTTATGTCACCCAGGAGTGACTGGACTGGACAGAGCACTTGGCTGCAAGTGTTTGCAGATGTGGTTCCAGTTTCTGTGTGTTTCTGTCAACTACTGGTTAGGACAGACTCAGTAAAGCTGAGAGAGAGGGATCGCATTGAGTAGATACAGCATTTAATAGCGCTGTAATTAGAAAACGAACCAGTGTAAAAGGTATTGAGAGTTACTTTTTCTAGCTATAGTTTTGAACATATGGCTGCGGGTTCTGCCCTTCATGTGGAGCTCAGTGGGAGTTGGTGGACCTGAGCACCTTTTAGTATTCCTCTGGCCATGGCACTGCACACCCAGAAACTTTATGGAGAGAGGAACGTGAGGAAAAGCTCATGCCAAGAAGGGTGATGCCAGGTGACTACAGGTACCGCTAATACATAGCAGCCACCAGAACTTGGAGCCAGTCCAATGTTGTTGGTTAGGTTTTTTTTTAAAATTAATTTTCTATATTCTACTTAAATATCATTCTAGACACCAAAAAAGTCTTGAAGAATCAGCTGACTCAATGGATATGTATTTATTTCCAGCCCTGGATGATTGTATACATGAAGACCCATATACTTCCATTGTAACTGATATAATTGATTGCTTCTGTTCTAATTAAATTTGTTGAGACAGTTTTATTTTACTTCCTTTTCTAAGTGCATCAGCATGACCCAACAGTTTCTTTACATGGAAATTAAAGGAGGACACAAAAAAGAAAGAATACCACTAGGCATATTTTAATTACAAAGACATGGCAACAGTATCATATATTGCAGATACAATATATACTGGGTTTTGTGGGTCATGATCAGAAACTTACAGAGGCTTAATTCTGGTTTCTAACTTATGCAGGCAAGAAATCTGTGGTTTTACACTACTGGGGAATAATAATGTTATATATTTTTCTGGGAGATAGTATATAAACAGAGATTAATGAAATTCAGAGAACTGAGAGTGCTGCAGTATACATTGCAGTCCTGTGGCTATTTCTGTAGAAGGAGATGTGTGTACTTCTGCACACAGGTAGCAACCCTGGAACAGCATGATATGGGGAAGAGAACTGAGAGTATTCCTTGTGGTTTGCAAACTTTAAAGTAGTCCACAAGCAGTCTGAGGAGATTTGCTATGCCTTGTTAAATCAGCAACTGCTATACTAATATATCATCTGAGGAAGAATGTTAAATAAGAGCTTGGTAGCTCCTGTGTGCAATACTCTTGCTACCCACCTGCTGTTGACTGCATTTCACTTTCTCTCACTGTCCATCTGCCTTTTCTATTTTCATTCTAGTTTGTGATGTACGTCATTGCTCTTTTCTATGATGTCAACAGCCTTTGTTGTTGATGTAAACAACCGTGGACTCTTAAGAGGCTGTTCCTTGTGAGTCATAAGTACCTAGGGCATCCAGGTTTTTATTGGAATCTTTCATTCTGTGTGTGGGTACCAAGCATTCCTTTAGGCATCGTGCTATTGCCAAGAGAGAAATTTATCAAAAGTCTGTGCCAGGAAGTGGATCCTCAAGACAAAACAGCCATCTGAGCTGGTGATACACATATTCAGGTACCTACCTGGAGTAAAGATAGTATTGCTTTTAGAAGAACAGGAATTCCAAGGCATCAGGGAAGAAAATCATAATCCATCATCATTCTTCAGATATAAAGCTATCATAATAGGTGATTCTCTTGGTGACCACTAGAACCTATGAATCCTTTTTATACCAGCCATGCCTTAAAAAGTGGCTATGAAAGCTTTCAGGCTTTCTGATTGGGAGCTCAGTTTTATGACAAATTTTTATGTACTGAACAGATCTTTATTTCAGAATATGAGTACATTTTGAATTGATAGATCCTTATAGCCCTATTGTAATGCAAGTATCACAGAGACCACAATGCTATTAGTTGGGATTTTTTTTGTTGTTATTGCTTTTGAGACAATAATTCAATGTAGCAAACAGTAAAAGAAAACATATACAAGAGGCTTCTCAACCAATAAAGACTAAAAGTCTAAAATCAGCCAGAGTTGTTTGAATTCAACGTCTTTAAGAAATAACTTCATCTTGGAAATAAATACATATAATAAATTACTTGTAAAAGAAATTTCAATAATTTCACCGGAGAACTAACCGTGATTGAATGTGTACTACAAAATTGCAACTAAATAATAATTTTGGGTTATAATAAATACTCTAGCAATACACTCATACTTAAATTTAAGAACTTAAATCTTGAAAAGATATATGATTTTTGAATCTTGTAATATATGTGATACTTATTAATACTTATTTTACAGATAGAAAAGCAGAGATACGTGAATCTTGCCTCTCAGTATCATTTATACTTTCACTTTGGGGAAATAGGCAATATGATTTCAGGCTAAAGAACTGCCACTTCAAAGAACTGCATATTTGTATATTTAAGTTCAAGAAAGCAGCTGGGGGTGTGTACTTTTTTCCCAGAGATAATATTTAAACTGTAATGATCCTATATTAGTCTTATAGTTTTTCATGTAAAAGGAACATTATCAAATTTATTTTCTATATACATAGATAAAAATGTAATCAATTTCCAAATGACATTCAGTACCTAATAAAATTCAGTTTATTTTGTTAGTTTTGTTGCCAGTTCTTGCCATATTTATCTCATGATAGATAATTTGCCTGAAAGCTCCAAGATTTATGCAAGTTTGTCAGTATTTTAGGTTTTATTAGAAAAACCTAACAACTTGGTGAATACCACATGACCTCTCCAAGTATCAGCACTAAGTTGAAATTAAAAGGAAACTTTTTTAACTAGATTTTTTTCACTGATAAGTGAAAAATGCCATTTTTTCTTTTGAAAACTACTATAATTGCAAATTAATTTCTTTTTTTTTCCTCATGAGTGATGTCAAATCTTTGCCACATTGCTAACGAGAGCCTGTTGTTTTCCTTATCTAACTTCAGCTCATTATAAATTGGTATTTAAATGTTTCAGCTAGGAGAGCTCAAAAGTTCCTTCTTCAAAATTTTTATGATTATTTTTCTTCTTTATAAGTGCATCTCAGTACACTTTTGGTTTGCTTTGCATGACTTCTCTATCAGAACAAATATTAGGTTAATGAGTAATGTTCTAGGACCTTATGTTTGGTGAAAATGTCCCTTCTTGAATATTAATATTCCAAGCATGAATTGTATTTTATGAGGCAAACACGTTCTAAGGACTTTGCTGTTGATTGTACACAGAAAAACAAATCAACCATAATTAAATGTCATGTTAAGTTTCCTTGAAATGTCAGTGGGGAGTCGCAAACGGTCTTTAGAATACTTTGAAAACAAAAATTGCCTTATATTCCCAGGTTTAAATTATGTTATCAATAGGCAAGATCTTTATCTTCATTTTAATATGCTTCCTAAGTAATGAATGGAGTTTTCTGCCAATGATGCTGCTAACTGAAAAACAGTCTGCATGTTTCAATCCAAGATGCAGCCATTCGCACTCATACCTGGAAGCTGGCTTTCAGTATAATTCTTTGTTTTGACCTTCTGTAATAATGTTGTTTTTCACACTCTATTCTGCATTAAAAATGTGCTTTCTTGGGACTGACTGTATCTATGCTGGAGAGGCAAGGAGCAGTGAATGCTTGGAGAGCCATGATGGAAGTTCTCTGGGAATACTGAGGTTCCTCCTCAGCTGCCATAGGAAAGGCTGACTGACTTTTATAAAATGTGAAGTTTGCATGAGATCAAATTTTGAGCTTGCTTCCCCTCTACTATATTAAGTGCCATGGACATTCTTGTTCCTTTCCTTGAATTGCTGACAAAGAGAAATGCTACTGCTTTTCCTAAAACCAAGCTCTGTTACGCCGTTTAGGGGTGACCAAAAGGAAGAATATCCACTTGAACTGTCTCGCTTAATGAGACAAAGATGCTGACCAAGGACATTCTGTGTCCTAAAACAGATATTTTTATCAGGTTTTTTTCCACATCTTATCAACTTTAACTCCACAAGCAGTAACACAAATGCATTTTAACTATTTATATATGGAAAACAATGCATTTCAATGTATTAATTACAATTTCGTTTATTCTAAAATTGAAGAGAGTAGTTAGATTGTCAAAGTGGTTTTCATGACTAATAAAAAGTAAACAGTAAAAAAAGTAAGATTTGGTTTGAATTTTTAATCTCATGCAAAGCCTATAAATCTCAGTAAGACAAGAACTATTTCTGTTTATTTGTTTGTTTCTTTTATTTTTTGGTCTGGATTTCTAACACATTTGACTGTCTCCATTTTTCATGTTTCTATCCACATAGCTTATGGTGATAATGGCAAATGGAGGGCATTATTAGGGAAATAACTGTGAAATTAATGATGTGTAAGCATAAGGGCAGAAAGGAAGTTGATAGAAAGAATTTTGGACTATGAAGAGAAACTTGAATTTTTAAGTTGGGTTTTTTTTCATTTTAGAAATCTCTGTGTGGAGCATGTGTCTTTGCAATCTATGTAACAGCAGCCAGTGTTATTACTATATTCTTTGTTCGAACCCACAGCCAAGGAAGATGTTTCACTGACAGCAGTAACGAGCTATTTGTTGCTACTTATTACACTTGTATTTTGTTCTCTTTTAGATAACAAAAGGTAGAGTAATCTTGGGAGATGTGGGAATGGATGACCTAAAGCGTTGCAGCAAGACAGTATAGAGCTGGTTTGTGTTTGGCAAAATCTGAACTCTTCTCCAGTTACATTTAAGGGAGAACTGTTGCTCTGTCTGATTATTTTTGGATTTTTTTTTTATAAGGGAGAAAAAGTAAATTTGGATATAGCAAGTTCATTTACAGTATTATGTAAATGTTAATGAAGCTTCTAACTGTACATACTAACACTGCTGTGGCTTGTAGGACACAAAAACTGTAATTTGGAAGGAAATTCGTAATTACTAGTAGGCATCCAGAGTCTACATCTGTTGAGGTTTTTCATCTCCTCAGAAGTGTGCATGACAACAACATTGAGCACTTTGCAAGCAAGTAATTTGTCATATTTAAGCTTTCTGTTCTTGAAAAGATGTGCTGCCATTGGTGTGCGGAACTGTTCAACCTGTTTGCATTTTTACAGATCATGTCTCAATAAGTCTCAAGTGATTTACTACACTAATGGAACTTCAGTACAATTCAGACATTTCAATGTCATTTCTAGTATTTTTTTTCTAGTACTTTTTTTTTTCTGGTACCTTTTTTAAACACCCTATTAAACTTGCACCATATTAGCACAAAAAAGTGCAAAAGGGGTGAGAGGAAAGATGGCCGGGAGAAGTCTTTGTAATTTATATATATATCTAAAGTTGTTCTGCACGTGAAGAGCTGCCATGTGAGACACTGCCTGCTAAAAGTACAGATTTAATGCAGAAAATCCTCCCTCTTTTCTTGGTCTGGCTCACTTCATGAGTATTGGCCTGCAGTGACCTGCAGTTTGGAACAGACTGACAAACTTGGACTGTGGTCTCTGCTCTCCTGAATTCTGCTGGTGGCATCGTGAATCATATTCCTTGAATGGAAATAAATTAGAGAACTTCACAAAATATAGATGAAAAGCATTGATTGTATCTTAAGTCTTACTATGTACTAATATCTTTAAAAGTGTCTTTGCTTTCACAATTCTTCTGTTAACTTCTTTGTTAACAATGCACTTATTTCCAAGGCACTTGGGAAAAGGTGGTTGGAGTTAAATCAGAGAAGACTGGGAAGTTTTGTAACAGAAGTTATAACGATACGGAAATTACAGGGTGAAATGTCGTTGCTACTGACTTGATGGAAGGTGGTTGGCAGCTCAAAACCTATTCCACAATGATTCCCCGCGCCCACAAGCTGCAACTTTAAGCACAAGCTACGTGCGACGGGATGGAATGGAGGGCGGAGCAGAGTGGAGAGACCGTGGCCAGGCTCTGCTGAAATGCTTGTGGAATGTGGCACTTACGGGACCTTGTAGCTGATAAACTGCAAAGCAGCTGTCTACCAAGCTGAACTGCCCTCCAATCCAGAGGCAGCTCAGTGCAGCATACCATAATGGGACTCTTGGCTTTCCTGGGGCACTGACAGACAAAACAAACACTCAGGTTTTGAGGAAATCTCCCCTTTTCACGTGATGGCTCTAAAAGAAGACATTATTTGTAGTTTTAAGCACATTAACTGTGTGGGGAGGTGTCAGAAACCAAAATATTATAATTTATGACTTAAACATTTTCTTAAAGGACTTTTTAAACTGTATTACAAAAGCTGCAGAGAAGACTGCTGCACCCTGAATGGGGCCCTGACTGAGGCCTTACACTGCTCACTGATGAAGATAAGATAAAGTAACAACTCAGGACTGGGGACACCTCACAAAGCACAGGCTTAACACCTCCAAGGTGGAGACCACAGCCCCCGGGCTATCAGCTGCCAGGCTCATACAGACCCCCTGCACCAAAGGGTGGAGGGAGGAGAGGCTTTGGGTATCTGGGAAAAGCCTCTGGTCAGAGGTGCAGTGCCTGCCCATCCTCCACTGTGCAGAGGAGCCCAGCTGAGGGGTCCTCACCGGGGGGGGGGAGCTTATCCACAGCAGAAGGGGTGACATGGCCCATCACAGGGGCCCCCCTCAAAGGAGTCCCCAGACCCTGCACAGAGATGATGCAGCAGACCCTCAGTGTTGCAAGGGACAGTGTGTCAAGGCAGCCCCTGCAAGGGGAGACATGTGGGCATTCCCACCTGGCCCACAGTGTATATTAATCCACGGGATTCTGCACTCTTTGGTGTGTGGTGTGGTGGTGTGTGGCGGCGTGGCCACGGCGGCGACGGGGGACCGTCACCACCAGAAGACCGGATGGAGGGGAGCAACGAGACATCATTGGGACCCTCGGATGGGTGATTTGCTTCCACCTAACCCCTGTCACCTCTCCCTGTGCCCCCACCCCCCACGCACACTTCTTTTTTCCATTTCTTTTTCTCTTTCTTTTCACTTCTCTTTGCCTCTTTTACTATTAAATAAAATACAACCATTTTTTGGCATCAACATCTAACCTCGTTTGGTTTTAATCTCATTTCTGGGAATATTTTGAACCTTCTAAGTTCTTTCTGGTTTATGCTTAGAGACTTAGCTTGCTTTGCTTTTCTGAGTTTAAACCAGATCATAACAGGAGGATCTTCCTAGAATATTTTCAGAAGTAGCTCTGTCTAACCTCTTATTAACCAGCTATGTAAAGAATCTCTTTGGGAGAACTAAAAATTTTGCACCAGGGGTGTAAAATTTAGGAAGTAAGATGCTTCTGTCAAGCAGACTGTTTCTCAGCTATTTTGCTGATGTAGAAATGCATATATTCATGACTTACAAATTGAGCCAGTATTTACTTTGCATTGTATTAAATTGCCTTATTGAGTATTTTGATATTAGTTTCTCATTGTGTGCACAATTTTGTGTCGACACCTTGCCTGTATTGTAAAAGTTACCAACACAAGAGCTGGAGTGTTGTCAGCTTCTGTCAGAAAGGAAGGAGTGGAGCTTTTTGATGCATTTTCATGCATGCTGTTAAGAAGCAGCTTGTTTTACACTGTCTAGTACAGGTTTTCTATGTTTTCACTAAAGATAATGAAAAGCACAATTGATATTAAATAGTGATGTTGTGAAACAGGCCTTGAGTAAGAAATTACTGCCCTGTTAGGAAACCAGTGCAGATACAGAAGATGATTAGTATAGAATCATCTATTAAGTTAAAATTCTTAACAGTAAAAAAACCCAAAAAAAATCAACCCACAGTTAGAAGACATATTCTTGTAAACACAGTTTGCTTACACTTTCAAGTGAAATGGGAAGGAAGAAATGTGCAGGTCAAAGCCCCCTTATTGCCTGTAAAACAATGAGATGCAATGTAATGATAATTTTTTGCCACCAGAGAGCTCTTATTGCATTGTACTAACACTGTTATTCAAATATTTGTTCATGGGACCCATAATTAATTCTCATGAAGTGAAAATACCTTCATATTTATATTCTCTCCTGTTCTTTGTTCCCTGCTCTACTTGCAATTCCCACTGGGTTATTTCCTGTCATCAAACTGCACTAAGGAAAAAAAAATATCTGCATAACTGACTGCATAGCCAGAAATAGCATTTCTAAAATCACAAAAATTAATTGCTTACAGAAACTAGTTTAGCTTACTATTCTTTTTGCATAATACAGTTTTAAAAAGCTATGCGTCTTCCCATCACACATTGTCTAAAAGTCCAAAACTGTGAAAATTGCAATATATTTAATATTTGTGTTTTCTGAGAAGAAGAGGCAAACTTGAAAGAACTGATGAAGAAAGAGGTTGCTGAACAAAAGTAGGAAACAATTTTTCAGGATTTGGAGTTTGACTCCATTCGAGTCAATATTAGTGATGCACAGTTAAACTGTTTATGGACAGATCCGATTTCACTTAGGGCTTCGTATATGATTTTCATATATCACAAGGCTTTATAGGCAGCCTTCTGATGGATCAACATTAACCTTTTCTTCTGCTGTTAGCATTTAGATTTGTACTTACCTAGTATTTCACTATCAGCCTACACGCTTTCTGTACATGACTCTACTTCACCTTTCACCTTGTGTATGTCATATGCAGACTGGGTGTAAAAAACTACAAAGTGGAAAAAGCATCACTTTACAGCTGGTTTCGCACAAGTGCAGATATTATTAGCCAAGGTTAAGGAGTATTAGATCAAGCCTCTTAGGAAAGGCTTTTAAATCTTCCCAAGTAAAAATTTTTAGGATATTTTCACACATGGAACATAAATTATTAATTTTTAATTTATTAAATACAGCATATTAAAATACAGTTATATTTTCCTTTGTTAACCTTTTCCTCTGTTTGTCCATGTTAATTTGTGCCTCCCCATGTCCTATGTAATACTGGACTGATTCATCACACTTTCAAACTACTCCAGACACCTAATGATTAAACTGAATTTTGTGGGCCAAATTTATAGGTTTCAAATGCAGTTACTGGTAAAACCAAGTTAATCAGCTGCAGACCCAAACTCCTGTGTTAATGGGGCTGGCACAGTTTCTACCAATTATGCTGCAAAGGTATTATATGATTTTATCAGTTTGACAGCTGATCTGAGAAAAAAAACATAAACATCTAGCCTGAGTATTCTTACAGTAAATCTATGATAGAAATATTTTCTGATAACTCTAGTAATTTTAGTAAAAGAACTAATAAGACAAATTAGGATATTCAGGGTATTCTGCACAAAACAAAATGCTTTCTATCAAATCTTTACCTAAGGAAGGAGTGAGATTTTCAGAAGTGCCTTCCTCCCTCATTGGAACCCCCTTCCCAGAGCTTCCCTACTGTTGAAACCCTCCATTCCCATCAGTCCCTCAAACGTTAACCTTAAACCTTCTAAGGTGACTCATTTCCTGGGCATAACTGGACACCTTACAATTCTACACTTCATTCCTCATGTCTTCTAACCAAGATTCTGAAACTAGTGGTGGCGTTTGTCTAATCACAGTAAATGCCAAGACATGAGGTGAACTTACAGTGAGTCAGTGAAGAGATATGGACAGCTACAGGGAAGATGAATGATTTATTTAGGCCTCCACATCTACCTTTGGGAGAATGAGATAGGTGACATAATCCTGTTCTGCCTCCCGCTCTTGTGGACCCTCCTCTCTCATGTCCTTCCCATGGTTTTCATCCCTTCCCATAGTGTATATGTGCAGGGAGAGGTGATACAGAGGATAAATATACCACCCGTAGTTGGAAGGATCTTTCCCCACATCCCAAAACTCTGCCTCTGCGTGGGTTGTGACATCCCTCAGAGCTGACAGTGTATTTCCCAGTTGATTGCCATTTCTTTGAAGTCTGCATTAATTGTAGAATAAGCTAGCTAAACCATCAGGGAGGCTGGATTTGATTTTATATTCCTGAACAATCTCTGTGAATCATGTGGACATCTGCTGTAGTTATTTAAGAATCAGGTAGTATCTACTTGTCCTCTCTTTTCCTTAATTCCAATGTCTAGCAGGATTTTGCACATGGGACTTGCAGTAACCCACTCACGGATTACTTGGCTCTTAAGGTGATTTGTCAGTTGGAGTTATCTGCTTTGAATTGAGATGAGCTGCTTGACGCCTATATTTTCACTTCTGCTAACAGGAAGAGTTTGGTAGGAGAAGTTACAGAATTACATTCCAGGTACTATGAAATACTTGGTGGTGGTGTAGTATATGGTGATGTTTAATCGCAGAGACTGTGGCTAGAAATCCTCCTCACAGTGACAGCATTCTTGGTACTCTGTAAGCCATATTTGTTATTAGAAAATAAAAAATATTATATATGAGACATTTCTTCTTTACCACACTTCCTATTATACCCATCAACACCATATATGCTGTGTGAGAAAGACCTTTAGTGAAATACTTCTGTCACATGTGTTTAATTTTGCTCTGCTTGGCTCCACAGAGCAATAAGAACTGTCAGGCAAGGTCTGCTGAGCTGACAGCGATTTCATTGTCTTGGTGAGGACTCAACTACTTGGCTATCCATAGAAATGACATGCTGTGTAGTAGCTCTAGCACTGACAGGTTCAAAGCTGTCATCTTTCACCAGGGTTGTGTCTGCTTATGTGGTTGGTATTGTCCAGAGAACCCTGTAGTTCCCCCAGACCACAACCTGAAATCATGATATTTCAGCCTATGGCTAAATCAAGAACATCCCTTCAGCCAAGTTTTAGATTTCATCTGCAGTTCAGTTCTTCTTTACAGGCAGTTGGAGGTGTGGCTGGAGAAACAGCTCAATGCAGGCTGCAGTTCCGAAATGCTGGGTGGCCTCAGGATTTGTGGGGAGGTCTGTGGCACAGGCCACAGTGCAGCAGCTGTGCTGCAAGCAATTCCCACATCGCCTCCAAGCTGGGAGTAAGAGACAGTCACACTTCAGGCTGCAGCTGAGACTAGTCTTGCAACCACTTTATATATCATAAATGCAGTGGAAAGCAATTGAGGATGGGTTGCAAATGGCAAAATTAGCATCAGTTTACAGAAAGCTTGATATTCAATTGCAACAATTGCAAAACAATTCCTGTCTAGTTCAAAAAGAATAGGGAAAGTAAAAAACAAAAATGGGACAGATGAGATGAGTTCTGAGTAGGACTTCAGAGTCTAAGTAAAAATGATAACTTGCTATTCAGATAATTTTTAAATTCATAATGTAGTTTCCATTCTTGGCTAATTTTTCACAGTAAGTAAATTCACAACACACATTTCCAGCTGATAGTGTATTTCTGCAAATAAAAGGTAAAGATCTGATTGATACTACAATAATTTAAAAAAATACTTCTCTAGTAAAGATCCTTAATTAGGTGGGAATGTCTAATTCTATTTAATGTGTTATACATGGAAATCTTTAATATTTCTTAATTTCAAAAGTATTTCTTCAAGTGGAAGAAATGTTTTACCAAACATTTTTGCTGACAGTCCAATTCTTGGATCCTTTTTCATCTGCTTAGTCAAAGGTTGGAGTTGATGATCTCAGAGGTTTTTTCCAGCCTAATTGATTCTGTGATTCTGTATCAGAGATAAATTAGAGAAATAATTGTGACATATTGAGTAGTTGCAGAAGTTTGATTTGGGGTATTGTTCAGACTAATGTGTAATTAATTGTGAGAGATCCTGGGAAAAAAATTCCTGTTGTGCAATTTAATTCATATCAGTGACATGTATTTCATAAATTCACTTTTGTTCAACAAAAGAGCAATTACAAAGCTAGTTTAAAGGGAAGAAAATATTTTAAAAGGTATGCTATTTTTACTTCAGATACTTCCCTGCTCTGACACCAGTGTAGCGACCTGGGAACACTTTTACATGACTGCTCTTTTCACTTACAAATTGAAATAAGGGAGAATTAAGAATTCACGTGATCATAAAGAAAGTTTCAGACTTTATTGAAATTATTTCTGCAAAACTGAGAGGAAGTCTTAAAATGTTTTGAGATAACTCAGTTGTCTTTGCACGATTCAGGCCGTGTCCACCGCGGGCGCGGTGCTACCGACCGAGAAAGGTCAGCGGCCACTGATGGTTAATGTGACTTGGGAGGCACTGCCCAGGGTCACAGGATATGCCAGCTCTGCACTGCTGCTCCTGAGAGCTGGCTGTAAGCATGGCTGGCAGCTTCATGTCGTGGTAGGCAAGCAGATCAGGGTCAGCCTTGTGCCCTTAGCAACTAAAACACCCTCAACAGGCCCTCTGCTATGGGCAGGCTGTGGGAAGGCAGCCCTCTTACAGAGAAGTCTGTTCTGGGGAGAGCCTTGGCAATCTGAATTGTTTCCTCTCTCTTACTCCTCGTTTCTCCCTGGTTGACATTTTGATGCGATAAATCTGTCACCATTCCTAAATCCTCAATTCATTTCGATGTAATAATCTATTATGTGAGTGGTTGATCAGGTGTAGACCTCTTTTCTGGTTTCAAAATGAGTTCCAAGCAGCAGCTAAAATACACAGATGTCAGTTTCTTGTTGTGTGTAATGTCACATAGCTGTAAAAACACTTCACAAATATATGCAACGGAAATATATTTTCTAAGGGATGAACAAATGATTGTGAAGAACATAAAAATTGAAAAATAGCAGTATTTTTGAGGACTTCATTAACTCAGACATGAATTTGAGCATTCAGTAGAACAAAAAGAGAAGGAACTTCAGATTGTCATATTTGTTATAATCTATATTGTCATCAAAAAATAGTGAATAAAGTTGTTTAAAACAGTTGTTCTGAAATGCCATTATGTCATTTTTCAAGACATTATGTTGACAGAAAATTGCTCCCTAACCTGCAAAATGCCAGACTGTGAGTACAGTCTCCAAGTGATTTCTAAGTAAAGGAACAGGTGAATATATTTATATCCATAAACTGGTTTGCTGCAGAATTAATTTTAGCCTTTAGAAGTCAGATTTCAATTCAATTCTATATTTCAAGATAATAATCTTCTACATAGAAACAAAATAAAAACAAAATTATTTTCAAATATTGGTTGAATGAAAAAGAAATTATTTTGAAAATTAGGTATACTCAGGATGTGTAGCAAATCTGTGATAGCAACTGATGTGAATATAAGAGAGGAGCAAAAGTAAACCCACTAAGAAGTTTCACAAAACATTATACAGTAGTTAGATAGCTAAACTAGGAGAAGAAAGATATTAAATGTTCATTCCAAGTCCTTCTATAATGGTGAGTAGGTCTGCACAGTGCAAACGTGTTTCTTAGTCAGAAATACTTGTTAACTATCACATCTGTCACAGACACTGCTTTAACTGAAGTTGCTTTGGTTTCAAATGATAGAACTTAAGCTTTGATTCCACCAAAGTGTTCACAGCTCTCACACATATGTTATTTTAAGTCACTGCATTCCTTCCTTATGCAGTGCTGCATTCTTGCCCCAGCCATGCAGAGATTCAGCCTCATGAAACAAAAGAATATTTAGTTAGGTAAAAAAAAAATTTTGGTGTTGCAATCAAGCTCCATAAAGTCTTTCAGGACCAGATAAGATACACAACTCTATTAAATTCTCTATTCATTTTTGTTTTATCAACAAACAACTTTTTATTTGGGTGTATGAATCACTGTCACTGATAACAGAAACAAATGAGCTGTATTCCCCAGATTAACTATAATGGATTTTTTTGTTGTTCTTGTTTGGTTTAATCTAATCTGAATTAGATTATAATTTAGATGGAGTAATTTATCTGGCTATAGAGAGCAAAAATGTGCAATTAAGTGCATGTGAGTTGTACCAGTTGGAGAACTACAATGTAAAATTGGTAGCCAGGTAAAAATGCATCTGAAAAAAAAGACAACAAATACCTGTGCACACAAATACATACTATATATGCAAACGTGTCTCTGTGTGTATATATATATGTATATGCACTTATACTGATTTATAAATCCCAAATGACATTTGCAATTTTTATAAGTTTTGTATTATATAGTTAGTCATTGCAATCCCCGGATTAAAAAAAAATAATCAATCTATCTAATCACTTATTTTATACATGTAAAAAACATCTGTTTGTAATATTACCAAAAAAATATATATATTCTAAACTTAACTAATGTTAAATAATTTTGACCACTTTTTTTTTTAATCAATGTGCACAAAACACTAAAACATCCATTCATAATGATTTCACAAAGTGAAACATTTAAGACCAAATAATCTTTTCTTATTGCTAATTCATTTTGTGTGAGATACATTAAAAAAGAAATCCCTTTTAATAGGGCTAGAGGATCCTGTTTGGAATACTCTATATTTCTCTTTTTCTCTGTTACAATCGATAAAATAATGACTTTACAGACAGATTGTTAGCAGATAGATAAATTCAGGCTTTCAGCCCATCTTTGTTTTTCACATGAGTATCAGCAACCACTATGTAAAATCAGCAGCATACAAGTTAAACAGAACTAGCAGATGGGTGAATTTCACACAGTCTTTTCAAAATTAATATGGATGGGGGGAGGGGGGAGGGAAGAGAGGGAAGCATGGGAAATTACAGTGTTTTGTTGGTATAAAATGATGGAGTTGAAAAATATTAGCCTTTCACAGGAAGAGAAAATGTAGAAAATAGGAAAAGATTAAGGCCCAAATGAAATGATCTGAATACTGGCTGTTACCTACTTTGGCAGATGGGAGAGAGAAATTTTCTGTGCTGCGAGTATTTTTCATTTTCTCTGTATTAGAAATAAAATAATGGAAAAATTAAATTCAAACTCTCCTTCAATATTAGAAAGACCTAACAGACAATTGTTGGGTTTTAAATATTTTTAAACTGCTGGGAAAAAAAAAAAACCTTATTTGGTTGCCAAGTATTTGAAAAGTCTTTTGATATGTGAAAAAGAATTGATAATGCACTGTTGATAATAATATCAGCTGTCAGTCTACTAGTTTGGACAGCATAGCACACACACGCCAGAAGACAGAATCTTGCTTTATTATTATCTTTAAATACTCTATGCCTAGAAAGTGAGTTAAATATTACTAACTGAATCATCATGCATATGCAGAAAACAGGCATTATACAATATACTATACATACTCCAGATACTGGCATGGAGGTATTTCATATTTCTGTTAATTTTAGCTAATCATTAATTAGAATTTAAAGCTGCAACAAAGGACATGACAGAAATATGTAACATAATTCATGCCTTGATGTGTCTAGAAATAAAAGCAGAAAAAAAGTAGAAATCCATAGGAACAGAAATCCTGATAGAAAGTTAATACCTGAATTTTTCTACAGAGATGTAAAGCATGTAAAAATCCTATGAGAAAACCAATACCTTGGTGACTAAAAATAGGTTTCATAGCTCATTAGAGTGTCTGTGGTTATTATGTGGATTCCTTAAGAAAATGTATACTTCACAAATTCTTCTATGTGCATTTGACTTGGGAAATCTATGCAAGAAGCAATTGGCAGAGTCAGACTGACAGTACATTTAATCTGTTGCAATGATACGACGAATCTTAGTATAGGTCATTTATTCTGTTTGGTGTTGGGGAATTGGCACACCTATCTGTCAGACAGAAAATTCTGCTCTGAAATTAAGGTTTGGGTGCCTTCATTTCTGTGCTGCATATCTATATTTTGCTGCAAAGTCAATAGGAACTGGCATGGAATAGTACTGCACCTGTCACAGGGCTCATAATGGAATATCATTGAATTCAGTTTTTCATTCAGTCAGACAGAGATCTTAAGAATAAATGGACAGCTATCATACAGAGAAAACTGAACTTTTACACTTAAACAATGCCATTGGTATTAATGAGCAATTATATAGACCTGACAGGAGTCAGGTCCATTTAAAAGAAAGTGCACCTTAGATGCACAGGGTGCTTCCTCCTCATATTAGATAGAATCAGGAAGGGGGAGGGGAAAAAAAACCAAGGAAGTCAAAGTATGAGTAAAAAAGTAGGAGAAGCATAAATATAGATGTTAATTAGTCCTATTTCCTCATAGTAACTGAGGTAGGAGTGGATCATAGTGCTCATGTGACACTTTCACATCTATGTGCTTCAGTTGCCACATGCTGCTGTAGAGGTAAGTTGTAAATCCAGCATTCCTCTCAAGGTTGAAGCTGGGGACAAGAGAATGTGCTTACACTGTTCATTGCAGAGTGCCAAGTATCAGCACTGCTTCAGAGAGCTTGCTAATTTATTTTGTACAGAAGAAATGGACAGAGGACATGTGTTCAGGGCACATGCTAGAAGGAGGGAAAATAAAAGTCTTCCAATCTGCCAGCATCAAAGGGTATTTCAATATATTATATTAGCTAAAGAACGTAAGACTTGACCTCAATGGATTTTTGGGAGCCAGCTTGAACAGCTTTGCCATAATTAGACAGTCATTCTATTAATTCACCTGCATGCTTTAATCTTGGTGAGAAATGCTGCATTTCTTTTCTTTCCTATTGTAATGCATAGTCATTTTACTTTTTCACCTTAGGGATTCTGATTAATACATGGAGGTATTGCTTACTGCCTTATGATTATGATGGAGATGAGTGGAACAGCCAAATGAGCCTAGAATAAGGTAGCAAATTTTTCTCTAATAAAAACCTGGCTAGCTATGTTTAAAATAGTATATATACTTATATTTTAAGTATATATATATTTATTTATATTTTAAGTCTATATCTATACTTAAAAATTATAATTACAGAATACCTCTTGTAAACCAGATACAATTTTCAGTTTATGTTACCAGACAATAGTAGTTTACCAGTCATTTAATAGTGCAGATAATTCAGGGCATTGTCAGCCCTATGAGGAAGGCACCTCTTCATGTCTAAATGTTTCCTGTATTTGAAGAATTTTTGTACTGAGTGTACCTATGCACTGTTTGCAATGTAATTCTGGGGAAGCAGTGGCGATATCAAAGTTCAAGAAACCTTGAAACTTATTTATCTTAAGATTTGAAAAGACATTTGAAGTGGCATAAGAAACAATGAAAGAATAAGAAGTTCCCAGACAGGATTTAATATGGTATGGAAGTAAGAAAAAAACCCCAAACAAAACTAAAATTATTTCTGTTGACAAGCTAGTCTTGCAGACAGGAATTGCATCCATTTTTCACCAGGTTTTAAATTAGGACTTTCACCATTGTACTGTCCTTCCAAACTAAAGTTGATTGGTGGGATGAACTGACTGATAAACTAGAAAAAACCCTGAGTTTTGGATGCTGGGAGAAATTTTACTGACCTTAGATAAGATGCCAATGAAAAATCAGCAACATGTAAAGAATTTCTGTTGGTTATAAATAACCAGCACTAAAAAATAGAAGAAACTGCTCGTAGTAATCTCATTAATCTTCTATTAGATAACTTCATTCACAAAAGAAAAAGAATTACTTTTAAAAGTCACGAACATAACTATTTTGTTGAATCAGACCCAGAATACTCGCTGATCCCGCAGATACTTGCACTTGTGCAAATGAGCAATCAGACATTGAAGCAATTTTCAGTACTTCTATACTTCTAAAATGTTTGTTCGATTGGAAATGAAAGGATTGATTTAGCAGGCATATAAAATGATCACCCACTGTTCTTTCCAGCCAGAAAAAAACCACTTTTTTATAAAACTAAGGTTTTGAGGCTTGAGGATCTGGTTTCCAAGGCCCTACACTTTTCTCACTTTAAGGTAGCACAGAGCAATCCACCACAACAAAGGTAGTTGGCTCAGCATTTTAGGTGAAAATCTGTGGAATGAAAATACTTTCTTGTGTTGTTAAAAGTAAGTGCAAGTCATTCAGATGCTGTAAGAGTGAGCACAGGACACTAGTGCAATTAAAACATCATTGTAAATCCTCATGCAAGATCAAATAATAAAAACATTGCTAGAAAACTCTGTGAAGGGTGATGTCAAGTGGCGAGACACAGTTAGGAGAAGTAGTATAAAGGCTTTTTATAAAACTTAAGGGGTTAATGCCTGCATTACAGTGACTAAAGACCACAGATAATACGGATTCATTGTGCTTAGGTCTGCACAACCCCAGAAATCTGGGATCCCGGAATACAGAGTTTCCAAATTGCAGGTTTGGTTCTTCAACAGCCTCTCTAATAACAGCCTCTGGAAGGAATTGCTTGTGTCCTTTTCCATGCTATGTTTTTTGTAGTGTTATTCTTCTTGTCTTTCTTTTTTTTTCCCCAGCTACTCTAGATTAATTATCTTTTTAAGTTTAAATATCTTTTGCACAGGATGCTACCATGGGTCCACTAATGAGACACAGTTGGCAATGACGTTTTTATGAAGAAGGCTTCTTGTAAAGATGGGTTAGAGATCCAAAAGGCTCAGTGGTTTTCTTTCCAAAACTTCACATTTTCTGTCAAAAACAGAGTATCCAACAAAATTTTGACAAAAGTTTTCAGATTTTAAAGAATTGCTTGAAATGAAATATTTAGACTGTTCATATATATATATAGATCACAAACAATGAAATAATAAGAGAATTTTTAAATTATTTTTTAATAATTCAAGCATTCATTTTTAAAATACCCAATACATAACTTTGTATAATATAAAAATTTTCCAATATCAAATATATATATAATATAATGGTTTTTGCATTACAGTTCAGGAAATGTGCTGTATATCATGTATATGTGTGTGTGTGTGTGTTAAATTTAATATTATATGCAAATTGAACAGAAATAAGATTTTTATGTTGACACAAACACTGTTGCCACACTTAAAACATTACCAGAATAAAACATTTGCACATTATTGAAACAAATATTGACACATATGCTGAAACAAACAAATATTGAAGCAAATTAATCCACAATACTGAAATGTTTTATAAATTGGTCTCTATAAAATGGTATTGGCCAGATGATATCTGTCCAAGCTAATTTTTACACACCTTGAATTTTACTGCCAGAATTGTCAGAAACTTGAGCAGACTTCATGCTATTTCCTGTTGGAGACACTTTCCATTATGGGCCTACTCTGAGCAGTTAAATTACAGACCCCTGCATAATGTCTTTAGAAAGCACCTACCACCTGCAGTAACACCAAAGGGCTTTATTCTTATATGATGTAATGAAATGTAACTCAAGGGCAGCTTCTGTAAAATCCCTTCATGTCTATTACTTGAGGATCCCTCCTTAAATAAAATATATGAACATTTTACACTATATAATACTATTATTTAATACTAAGTAAATAATGAGAATGTGGTATCATAGACTCATGTAATAGTTCATGTTGGAAGTATCCTTTAAAGGTCATTTAGACAAGGTTCACTCCCCCCCCACCCCAACGAACAGGGACATCTTCAACCAGATCAGGTTGCTCAGACCCCCATCCAACCTGACCCTGAATGTTTCTAGGAATGGTGCATCCACCATTTCTGTGGGCAACCTCTTTCATCTCCTTCATTGTAAAAAAGCTTCTTTAATGTATTTGGTATGTTCCAAACTATGCCAGATATATTTACTGATAGAAGGTAAAATGAAAACATTTTTTGTTAAAAGGCAGAAACTCTGAGTGCATCTTAATTAAAATACGACTTCTTGAGTATTTATTTTGAACATTTAGATATAAAGTTCAACTTTTCAAATAATTTTCCTAGGAGTGCCCAAGTGCTTAAAAACAGGAAAGGAACTAAGGCCAAGCAGCATTTCAAAGTGTTTAGAGATGAGCTGAGGATGCTGAAATACCAATAAAAATGGGAATGCTCTGATTTGAAGGTTGGGTTTTGCTCCTTGGTTTATGTCATTCATGCCATTGCATCAGCCCACATTCTAATGAAATGTTAACACAGGAATTGCACATGAGCAAGAACTTGCTGTGGTTTCTGTGAGGCTAGCTTTTGCTGTCAAATCTTTTGTGTGGGAGGCTAGCATTTAACGTGATGGTCTGATTGAACATGAATTGTTCTTAACTGGCTACATGCCACAACCTTCAAATAGAGTGCTTGTCAAGAGATGGCTAACAAAGACAGGCTAGGCAAAGCTGAACAGCCCAGGAGCTCTTTGTGTTCACACCAGAACAGGCTTAGTGAACTGATGGAAAATGAGCCCAGACAACCCTCCAGGGTCTTCTGGTTTGTAGTTTGTCTACTTCAGGACAAAAAAAAAGAAAAGGAAAAAAAAAAGATAAAGTCTTGCTAGGAATTTTCTGAGTTCTGTGGGGGTTTTTTTTGATGGTTTGAGGAGGAACTTCTTTCCCAGGCAGGGAATAAGAAGTGTGCCTTTTCACTGCTGTGGAAGAGTACTTTTTAAAATCTCCAAGATGTTTTGATTTGCAGCTCACTGAGCAGTAGTGCAGTCCTCCTAATCAAGACATTAGCAGGTTTGCCAGGCATTCTCTATGTGTAGGGTCTCTCCTAGGTTAAATTGCTCTGTTAAGGTCCGAAGACTTCTTCATCATTTGAGTGTACTACTACTTAAAGCTTCTTTTATTGTTAGTGCTGAAGTATGTATTGACTGGAACAGTAACTAGCCAATTCTCCCTCTGCTGCAATCCCCTACTCAAATATAACCATTTGCTGGCAGAAAACAAATTCCTTGTCAAGTTTTCAGCAACAGTTTATGAATTTAATTTGCATTCAGGATTGTATTGTGCTGCTAAATGAAGCCAACAGCTAGGTTCTTCACTTTCCCTTAGTACAGGATGCATTCCTAAATACATGGTGCTGAACGCTGAACCTGCTTATACCTCCTTTCATCCTCCAAAATTTCCTTATGATGTGCCGTGATGTTTGCTCACAACTTTTTTTTCTGCTTATTTGTGATAGCTTCAAATTTTTCAAAAAAATAGAGGATTTCCCTTTATGATAGTATTGATCCTTAAACATGGTCCAACTTTTTTCACCTGAGAAAGAAAACATAGCAGAGTCCATGAAGGTTTAACAGTGCAGTGCCCTTTATATGGAATGTATTCACACAGGTTTCAATTTAAAGAGGTTATGCAGTCCTTTGATGGGGTGTGTTAGCTGGACATCCATTAAAAGTGACCTGAACTGGGCTGTAAGAATCTTGCATGTTATACTGAAATGTGTCCTTTAGATTGTGTACATGTTAATAGTATATTAGATATTTCTGTTGCTTCTGGGGGAATCTTTAGAATTGTAAATAGGACATGTTTTAAAAGTGAAGACCATACTTCACTGTTGTCTAAACCCCAATCCACACTACTCTGTAACTCCCTGTCATAATTACCTGCATTTAAAAAAAATGCATTTCTGTGCTTGTTCAATTCCTCTACAGTGAAGCTTCTCAAGTATGAAAAGCGTAAGAATAACACTATTTTCATGAACATCAAAGGCAAAAAAAACTTTTATGTGTAAAGGTAAAATTTTGTGGTTTAGCCACATTTGTCCTTCAAGAGAAAGTGAAGCAGGAAAGAAAATAATGGAACAGCCTTTCGTTGACTTGTTGTGGGTATATAGCCATATAGCTTTTTACTGTCAGTGATTTACTCAGAAATCACTCCAACACTTTTCAGTGTAGCACAGCATTAGCTAGATCAGCCCTTCTCTGTCCTCCCTTCTAACTGCATTAACCCGTTGTCCTTGAATTTCTCCTTCAAGTTGTGAACAAAGAGCTCTTCAGCTTGGGTGGAAGTGGGAAATGTGGTTATTGATTTAGTCATGAATAAATGAAAGTGTGCTTGAATGTGTGAACCGATAAATGGATAGATGCTATTAGTTTTGTGTATTATAGAAAACTTTTTTTTCGTTTAAAAGCGATGTGCACGAGAATGCCAAGAGTCAGACACACACATACATTATTTCTAAGTCTTTATAAACCTTTTGAGGCTATCTGTATTTATGTGCTGGTGTAGGCTACACTGCATTTTAGAGCCAGATACCTCTGAAAGCACATTGCAGTCCTGTCTGGAGGAACAAACAATTGGGAAGAGACACACTTGTGAGTCTGTTTCTCCCTGAGAAGATCAGGATGCAGCTCCAGAGGGTATCCCAGGAAATCTGTGGGTTGTGTGAGGTAGACACAGATTCAGAAAACCCTTCTATACCAAGGTTTTAAAAAAAAAAAATTTTTTTTAACTGTTTTTAGATGAAATAAAAGATCTATAGTTATTCCACTACATAACAAAGTCTTACTTACCTGTGCCTGGTTTCCTTTATTTGTACTAGCACATCTTCATTTCCCTGAGATCTGTGCTTTCTAGAGGTTTCTTTACACAATATTTCTAGTTATCCTAGTAGCTATGTATGTAACATCAATCATCATGTCTTGTACAGTGTAAAAAGCAAGACTATTATATTATTAATGCAACACAAAGAAACACACACATATCAGGACAGCTTATTTTGATAATAGATGGAAATACATTTTGTGCTGTAAAAGACAATCCGACACCAGCTTGTTAAAACCAAAATTGAAGGTTTATTTGCTTAATTAATTTGGTAAAAGCAACCTCCTCATAGGAATATTAAATGGGTGCGAAAGTTATGCGTAGATTAGCCTCAAGGGTAAAAAAATGAATTGCACTGTCATACAGGCATGATTTTCTGATATTAGCTGTATATTAACCAAACAAAGTGCCTAGCAGCTGAAAATCAGGAATTAAGTGATGAGGGAAAAGTGATATTGAGGATTCCTACTAGGGGATTATTTTCCAAAGAACCTATCAACTAAAATGAAATTAGTAGTTATTTTAATGGATGGACATTTTCCTTTGCTTTAGATGGCAAATTTTGAATCTAAAGAAAAGGAGAAAGGAGTTTATTTCCTTAGTGTGGTTGAGTGAAACAGTGCTGCTAAACAACAATAGCAGTTTGTATTTGCTGTGGCAAAACAGCTTCTTGCTGAGCCCTGGCCACTCTAGTATTAATATTACTGAGTCAAGGAGACAGAGGAAATCATAGAGATTAAAGTTTATTATAGTTTTTCATCAGAAATGCACAAAGGCTTCCAATAGATACACTTTACTGTTAGACAGTATTTACAAAGGCAAACATATAATTTTTTTTCTGTCCTTCTTCCATCCTGATTTTTCACCTGTTACAGAGGAAAAATACTGTTGCTGTCATAGCTGGGTATGACAAGGGGAGAGGATTTGGTAACTGAGGTGCCAAGGAGTGCAACTGCATTATCGCCTTGTCTACTCTTTGTCAGGAAGGTAAATTAAGCTTCACTTCCCTAAATAAATTTCCAGCAAATGAAGGAAAGAATTAAGGGAATATGATGAAATCTGGTGTTGCAATTCTCTGGGAAATTATCATACTGCAAATTGTAATAATCCAAAACCTTGATTGTGATCCTTCTTCCATTCTGTTCAAAAAGAAAAAAAATACAAATAATGGGCTGATTTTGTTTGCCTGTTGATTCTATTGACTTTTTTGGAAGATATTTACTCTGAAATGTGTGAGAGAGAACTATAACCATTTTTTCAAGCTTTTTCATATTCAGAAGTAGGGACATTTCTTAATGTATATGTTGTAAAGAAGAAATAAGAACGTAATTCTTGAAGAAGTATGTGTATATATTTCAAAAGATTCCTTTTTAAAAGTACTATTTTAAAAGCAGTCTTTTATTAAACCAATCAAAGTAAAATGTTGTCTTTGAACTGAATTTATGAGTCCTCATATTTCCCTTACCTGGGATAATAGACATAGCTGAAGGACAAAAAAGATGATAGTATTTATACACCACTGTTTATAAACAGATAACTGATAATATAAGCAGATAGAGTGCCTCAGACACTTTTCTCTTTCCCTTTTGAGGTTTGATCTATGGATTTGTCTCATTTGTTTTCCTTTTCTGTTTAAGGATATTGTACATATATTGGTAATCTCTTACTTTCTAATTTTGTAGCAGAAGGTAGAAGTAACTGAAAGCATCCATCAGCTCAGTACTCTACATTGACTGTATTTTTTAGGTCAGATCAGCTTCCTCTCATACTACTAAGGCTTCTAATTTTTAAGCTTTCTGTATGTCTTCCTTGTTTTTCTTCTTCAGAGATGTATCTTTCTTCTCTAAAGGGTGCCCAATGCAAATTTTGTTCTTAAGAGATTTTAGATTATTTGTTATTAAAGATTTTAGATTAAGATTTCAGTTTTGTAGTTATTAAAAGATTTGATCATTTGCCACCTAGCACTGACTGATACTCTGTCAGTTCCAGAGCATCCCCTATTTATGTTGTATTAGAAAAGTTTGATAGTTTGACACATCCACTTATAAGCAAAATGAATTTTTTTGCTATCTGATGCTGTGTGGGGAATAGATTTCAATGCAAAATCTATTTCATTGGTAATCTGTGGCATCATCGACAGTGCTGCAGTAAGGTGATTTTGGCCCCCCAGCTGGATTTCTTCCTTACAGCGTGCATGGCCTTCTTTTAACCTTCACTCCGTGTCTTAGATTAAAATGAAAGATGTAAGGATAATTATAAAATGGCCAGTTTGTAATTTACCTTAGACTACTAATACATACTCTCAGTAGCAACTCCATTTTAATTTGGGTTTTGTCAGGGAATCATTATGCCTACAGATAATTAACTAATATGTTTCCCAGGCTGTGTAACAGATACAGTCCTCACAGCATCTCAGCTTTGTTCAGTGTCAGGTGAATTACATTTCTCTCCTAGGCAGTTACCATTAAAGACCTTGAAATGAAGCTTTCATTATTTGCTGACTGCTTTCAGTGTGGCAAAACAAAATTCCAAACATTCTATTTATTCTTTGTTGTCCACAGATGACAAATTAGATGAAGTGATTTCTTTGCCATTCTGGCATAATGAACATTCAAGTTTTAAAGGCAGTTAAAGCAACAATGCTTTAAAATATCTTTTAGAATCAGCAGATTAATAAGAGAAATGCTAGAGAAAACACAGACCAAATTTGGTGCATCCATTATTATGTAATGTTCATAAACATAAAATTAATTAGACATTAGCATATCTTGATATTTTGGAAGATGACATCTGTCAGATGACCTTTGTGCATTCCTGCCTGTCCTCCCTTTAGGGCTGAGCGTGCCACTGCTATCAGAAGGCTGCATATTTTACAAATGTAGCCCATAGCAAATCAAGCCCTTGTCTGAAACATATCTGCAGCTGTGGTGAAGTGGCCACTCTGACTCAGAACTTCCAGAACTGGGGAACTCTCAGGTGTTTGCACAGCCATGAAGATGCCTTCTACCATAAATCTGACCTTGTCCCTTACATATTCCAAGCTGTATAAGCTGCATTTTGTAGCTGGATCACTTAGTGACACATGGAAGTTTTATTCAGTAGTGACTGGGAAATATGTTAAGGTTCTTATCCTGAGCCCACGCTCGACTTCCTGTGGACTAAAGATCATTCCATGCAGCTTACCAAGAATATTAAGAGATCTCTGTACTGTAAATCCTTTTGCCTGCTTCACTAATATTACTTTAGATACGGACTTAGTTGCTACAGCTGTCTCCTGGGCAACATCAGTTAAAATCCTACTTCTTCTAAGAGGGCCCCTGGGAATTGGTTTCCTGTCAGAGCCTGTTGATTTCTGAGCTCAGCCCTTTTCTTGTCAGTTAATGGGTACAAATTGAGGAAATGGGCAGCATGTTAGAGCAGTGTGAATAAAGGAAGCATTGCTAAATGAGGTGGGTGGTGGAACCATCTGGACATTTGAAAACTTGCCTATTTCTCAGCTAGATAATTATCTAATTCCGCTATTATTAGGCATGTGAAGTCCAAATGGCAATAACTTTGCCTGTGATTTAAAATACAACATCAAAATGCCTGGGTTTTTTTTACATGTTAAGCTGGTTATTCTTCTCTGCTGCATTATTTTTAGTAGTACTTTTTATTGATGTTTCTTGTGATTTTACTTACTAATAGCTTTATGCAAGTTATGACCTTTTCCCTTAATTTTAATAACAATTTTAAAAGCCTTTTGCATCCACTTACAAATTAACAATAGTTTTGAAGGTTTTGTAGATAATATACATTGGTGATTGTTCACTATTTTAAATTTTGAGTATTATGAAAACAATTGTGGAACACTTTTATTATGGAATTCAGTCTCTAAACCCCATCTCATAATCAGGGGCAGCTGCAGGATATATTGGAACAGAGTGGTGGAACAGAGCGTCTTTTAGCCTCTTTGGTCCAACACACAGAACATTTTCCTGGAATCAGACTGAAAAATTATTCTTTGTTAGTATTTCTGTATAAATTCTTACAGAGACAAATTTTCAAACAGAATAGTAAGTTGGGGGCTTTTACTGGCTTGACAGTAGTTGTTTTTCATCCGAGAAACTTGATAACACTGAGAGAAAAGGCCAGTTATAGCAACATGATGTAGACACACCTTGCATCTTTAAAGCTCTTGCATAATTTCTGGGAAACATGGTATTTAGATAGTGCTCGTTGTTTATTTATTCACTGAACTTTACTAGAAAGTCTTTGCAGCAATAAACAGATTTTCCTTCAGAATGCATATATGCAAACTTTTATTTAACATTTATAAATGAAGAGCATCAAATGGAACACTTTAGACATATTTTCAAAGAGGAGGAAAGAAGGACAAAGCAAGAAGAAAAACACCAAAGGATGGCTAGAACAAAAGTTAGTCTGACTGAAAATGAAAAGGAAAAAATATTTCTTTGAATTTTTTTTACCACTTTTCACCTTCAATTAGGAATTCCTTCTCATTGTGTCTTCCATCATGTAGTTCTTGGCAAAATAAAATGAAAATTAGCAGTAATTGTTCCGAATATGATTAATAACTATGATTATTAAATAGATATTTTAAAAAGTGTGACCACAATGGCTTAAATTTTTAATCCCAGCATTAGAAACCTGGTAATACTTCTATTCCATTGTTTACAGCCCTTGATTAATCAGATACTGAGCAAAGACATCCTCTTTTCCACCACAGAATGTATTTCCTTCCCTTGCATGTGAAAATATCTATGCAGACATGACCAGTACGGTGGGGTGTTCTCTGAAGATTCAATTTTTTTGCATGTGAGACAGAAGGAAAAAAAGTTTTAGAATCATGTCTCTAGTAAGACATCTCTACCATGCTGTGGAAATTTAATGCTTTGGAAACTTTCCACTTTCAGATCTCTTGCTGTCTGGTTGGTTCCTTCCAAACTTGACATTCATTGCTTAATGAAAGACACTGAGAAATGAATTATGATATTAGAAGATTATGTCATATGGGACTCTGTGGGGTCTTCACCTTTTTCTAGTGCCCCCATGTATTTGTCAGTCTAGTGCAAAGGGGTAACAGCTACTGGAAGTTTATTGCTGGCTACTAAGGCAACAGAGTAGGGCTGTCTGGTTTATATTGAGTTTGAAATACAAGGAATTGCACTGGTTTCAGAGGGAAGGAAGACATAGTTGTTTTTTGTGTAAGTAATGAAAGTCAGCTATACTCCTTTTTCTTTTTAAGAACACATAGGTATGAATTTCTGTCTCGTTTGTCCTCCTCCCTTTATGGGTCCAGAGAACTCAGCATTTTCAGTGGTGCCTTACTCAGAATTTAAGCAGTGCTGGTTCCGTGGGACTTCTCTCATATCTCAGGGCAGTTCATCTAAAGAGTTACTTTATGGCCAATTTGTGGATAATTAGTTTAATTAATGCCTCACACTGATGATAGTAAACCACCTGTGGCATAAAGTGACAGAGTCCACCTCTTGGAATCTAAAGATGAAAGTACTGAAAGCATTTGGTTTATTATTGGTGTTATTATTTATGGTGTTGATGCCTTTTCCTGGTCTTAAAATCAAGAGTCAAACACTGTTAGAAGGGGAAAAGGGATTTTACCTTGGTATTTATTTTTAAGGATCCTTAGGTGTACACGTCCAGGTCATATGCATCGAGGTGCACCCCACCGAGTATCTGTGTGTGAGCCTCCCCCCCCAACATTGGGTATAACATTATGGGTTTTACTAATTAGCATATCTATCAAAGATTCCCCAGTGAGAGGCTCAAGTGAGCCCCCTCCCCAAGGAGCCTTCCCCTGGATGGTTCTATCTTGGTTTACAGAATGTGTTCTGGAGAGGACCTTGGGGTCTGGGGCACACTGATCCCTAGCTACGAAGTTTCTAAAATGTTTAGTCTCTTAGCTTGACAAACAAGTCCAAGAATGGAGGCAAAGAGCACCAGGAATACAGAAGTTGTAAAAAGGTATAACAGGGGTATAAAAGAAAAGGCAAAAAATTCATGGCATCAGTCTCATGGTTTAACCTCAGTGAGCAACTAAGTCCCAAACAGCCCTACACTCACTCTCCCCTGGTGAAATGGGGGAGACAATTGGGAGGATAAAAGTGAAAAAAACTCATGTGTTGAGATAAAGACAGTTTAATAAGTAAAGCAAAAGCTGTGGACAAAGGCAAAGCAAAGCAAGAAATTATAATTCACTCCTTTCCCATGGGCAGGAGGTGTTAGGCCATCCCCAGGAATGCCAGACTTCATCACATGTAACAGGGACTTGGGAATACAAACACCATCACTCTAAACTTTCCCCCCATATTCCTTCTTCCCCAGCTTTATATGCTGAACATGACTCCATGTGATAATGGGCTATCCTTGTGGTCATTTGGGGTCACCTGTCCTGACTGGGTCTCCTCCCAACTCCTTCTGCACCCCAGCCTGTTCACTGGTTGGGTGAGAGGCAGAAAAGGCCCTGACTCTGCGCCAGCACTGCTCAGTGAAAAGGAAAATATGCCTGTGTTATCAACTCTGTTTCTAGCACAAATCCAAAACACAGCCCCATACCAGCTACTGTGAGCAAAATTAACTCTATGCCAGCCAAAACCAGCACAAATGGGAAAAATAAGAAAGTAAAAGGCCTACTCCCAACTGAGACATTAGGAAAAGCCATGCCCATTCTAAAGGAATTAAAAATTCAAGAAAATAACACACTGTTATTTATATGCCTTCTTTCTAATGAATAACAAAAGAAAACAAGAGGGACTTGTGTTCCTTCATCAGAAGAGCTCCCAGAGGTGATAAGTCATACAGAATTTTTGGCTTTTTATATTGTCTGCAGTTTAACTTAATCAACAGAGTTATTTGTGAATGAGTTTGTCCCAGGAAGAAGACCAGGCAGGTTTTTGGCTATCTGTGCTGATACAGTCTCTGACATCATTGAGCTGAACTTCTGCACCAGCCAGCTACCCAGAGCAGCTTGAACACTTGCCGGGAAGTAGAATGCCCAGTTCACCCAGCCCCCACCTCTCCTAAGAGCCCAGATCTCTCTTCTCTCCCTCCTGTGTTGCTTGTTGTGCCCTTAGTGTACTGATGCACTTTCACTGCAAAATGCCCTTCCCACACACACTCCATAGAGAACTGCAGCAACAAATTCAAGTCAGTTAGTTTTAGAGGATTATCTACACTGGAATAGGATCATCCCATGTTTTACCAGTGAATCCAAGTCTTGCAAGTCCCACAGCCCTTCCACTCTTGACTGCACCTTCAGTCTCATGTCAGGAGGGTGTCCCACAACCTTTGCACATAACCAGACACAAATATCAAGACAGAGATGTACAGTTTTTCTAGGTTTCTCAAACTGGTTAATGAACCTTAATTCTGGTGTATTCTGAAAACTGTATTCTGAAAACACTGCTGCAGTAAAAACAAGTGTTAATGTGCAAACCTGGTACAGAGCCCAGGGCCTGGTTCCCATCTAGTACCCATTCAGCAGCCATGTGTATTGACCTACTGTGTTACATACAAAATATAAACTACGAGGCATTGCAGGTATTCAGAGGAGTGCTATCAAGCAAATACTAATCTGAACACTTACATAGGTAGTGCTAGTAGGTTTGGGGAATGATTTTTTATGACTAGGTGGACCTCTCCTTCTGTGTGCTTGTGTGTTCTGGTAAATTCAAGTTTTCCTCAAAACATCAGTATTTCCATTACCATCATATCACTGGTCTTATTAAATAATATAGAATTGAGAACATAGCTAAAGTTACTTGTTTTCCTTAGAGTCACTTGAGCTTGACTGTCTTATTCTATAGTCAAAAAGGGAAACCTGATATTGGTTTTTTTCAGCTTTTATTTGCTTTAACACATGTTGGTGATGCTGTGTTAAATGACTTTGGGAATTCTGTCATGTACTGTGCCAGTTCAGAATTGCACTGTTAAAGATACAGCTGTACACAAGATTATTTTTGTAATGAAGTTTCCAGCAAACCTGAGTGAATCTAGTAGAGGAGGGAGGAGAGGTCAAGAACGATAGGAGGCAAATAGCAATCTGTAAAAGAAGGAATGGTGTCAGGGATATTGATAACCCAGTGGACTGTGACAGGTGTAGTTATGCTCAGTCTCTGTGGGACATTTATGGATACAGCTGGATGCTCTGGAAGAAAAGGTGGGGGAACTAGCTGTACAGTGAGATTTGCAGAATCTCAAGACAGAACTTGATGATTTTCTTCAAACTGCAACTGCTGGGCATAATCAGGGCAAGTTAAACATTGGAGATAGGTTTAACATGTAGCAGACATAAATCTGTTTCTTTTTTGTATGAGCTATGAATTTGTCTTTGAACAATTTTGGACTGAGCTTTTGGGAATTTTAGACATAAGTCTCCCTTAAGATGTATCTGTGAAGTACATCTGAATATATCTAAACTGATATTTGCCTATGTACAACAGTGAGAAATTGCATCACTATGAATATTCTCACCTTCTAGTCTCAGTTTTGAACTGACTTCAGATCAATATAAATACTACCAGAAACAGTTGTGACAAATTATTAGACCCTGAGCCCCACAATTTTCTTGATCCATTTTCTTGGTCCCTGCCCCATCTGCCAATGTTCCCAAGCAGTCACAATTCTCATTTTTAAAGAGAAGTACATGACCTGTCCCATAAAAAATATATGCCAGTGGAGTCACAAAGAGTCCTAAGATTTTTGGACTATGTCCCTCTGCCTCTGCTCTCACACAGAATTTTCTTCACACAGAATTTCCCAGTTATTTTTGTGCTGAAAGGTACGTTTGGTCTGAAGTCAGTGCTGGAAAGTTGCTACAAATTGTATGCTGTGTGAAGTGACCATAGGTCATGACAGTAAGAGGAAGTTAGATTATAAATAACCAATTTTGAAGGTCGAATGTATTATTAATTTATTATTTATACAGACAGCGTATAATATTTGCAAATTAGCATCTAGGAATATTTAAGGTTTGTTTAATTAAAAGTCCTTGCTGCCTCTAGGAAAAGTTTGTTTAATGCAAAAAAAACTTTATGTGAGGATGGGACTAGAGGAAACACTTTTGGGGGTGCATGATAATAAGGTCAAAAATTTATTTACTGAAGTTAGTGCAGTTGATTAATTATTTTTGTTCAACAGGAAACATTTTAAAAAGATGTGACTACCTAGGCTTAACTAACAGGGGAAAAAATTCCTGTACTCACCCCTATGAAAACAATTCCATGGCCTAAACATTAATGTTTCATGTCTAGTGCTGTTTTAATTTCTTCAGTGTGCTTCAGGTACCTGCGTGTAGCTTGAAGGTATTGTCCAGGATTTGCAGGAGAGCTACCCCTCCCTGTAGCAGCAACTGGAGACATGTCAGGTTGTTCAAAGAGCATCACCCCCTTTGGCGTGACAGCTGCATCCTAAGTTTCTTCTCCTTTCCTCCTAAATCCAGTCAGAGATCTGTATTTCAAGAAGTAGAAATACTTCTGGTGTCTTCCCTTTCTTTTCAAGATTTTTGTGATTAAGATACTCACTGATGGTTTCGGAGACACAAGTTCTCTGATTACGATACTCAGACACATCTTCAAGAGTCTCTTAATCACCCAGAACTCCTGGAGAGAAGAGACAGGATTTGGCATGTCAAGCTGTTTCTTTTTTTCCCCAGAAGATAGTTTGGGATTCTCCAAGAAATGAGGAAAAGGAAACCCATTTCTGTGTGCAATTGGCTAGAAGACTCTGCTGGGGTTACAGAGACTTGGCTTCTGGTTTCCACATTTTTTTTTTGGCCAATGACTGTTTGCAGAGTGAATGAAGAACAAACAAAAAGGAAATGTTATACTAAGTGCTATTAAAGTGCAAAAGCAGTTTAAAATGCATTCAAGGACTACTTATGTAGACAAATGCTATCACTTGAATTTTATCTCATTAAAAATAGTTAGAAGTTTGTTAAAAGAATACCTCTTAATTCAAGCTATGCAATTATTAATGAAAACCAGGCTAAATTTGGCTAAAATAGTTGAAACTTAATTGACAATTCAGACATAGTTCTTTCAGCTAGGATTAAGACTGAACACGAAGTGTTTGCAATTAAACAGAAATTAGTAAAAGAGGAAAAACTCTTCCAGTGTCCATTTGAGCCTTCATGCAAATGTAGTATGAAACTATATGCATGCTGTAATTCAATGTCTTCCTTGGAGTTATATGAAGAAACAAGTTGTGTAAACTGTTGATACCAAACATCCTTAATTTACATTAATGGTAAAACCAGCTTTTAGTAAAAAATAATACCTATTTTATTGAGAAGTAATTTAAACTCTTAGTACTAAGTCCAATATCATTTCAGCTTACAAAGGCTTGTGGTCTTCATATAATAATACTTCTCCCAAAAGTATTCCTAACATGTACATAGACAAGACCACCCTCTTCAGGGTGTGACAAGTTTAATTATCGGGACACAAGCTCTGCTTGCCCGTTATTTCCAGTATTAGACACCTTGCCCTTTTTATTTAGTAGAACAGTTATAATTTGTTGGCCCAGGAATAGCTGAACCTGCTTGATATGATTTCACATTCCTACATTTTAGCAATGGCAGGAATAACTAACACTGTAAGTTTTTCATGGCATATGCAGCTTTTATCTTATTTTTTTACCTACAGTTCCATAAATTTTTGCTATTGTTAAATATCAGAGAGAGATGTTTTGGTGCATGTAGCTGTACATATCAAAAGAATCCACCACTTTGTTTTCATCACCAAACTAGAGGTAATAATATTTTGATGGTTGTTTCTGGTAACTGTGCAACTGTTTGTAGAATCATTAATCTAATTTCAAGGAACATTACTTCCAAAAGTGCACTCAATCATTTAAAAAATGGTCCAAATTGTTTATTAAAGATTCAAAATGTGGGATATGAGTACAAGATTAAGAGCGATTTTATTAACTGTGCCAATAAATTAAAGAACATTGTATTGTGAGGTATAAAACCATATATGGCCAGGCAAAGCTGATTTTTCTCCTTTTTGTAGGGGTTCTGGTATAGTATGACACTCAACTGCTTAAGAACTTTCTACTTCATTTTTTGTTTTACCGTAACCTGCATATTTATGCCTCTAGAAATTGAAAAATCTTGATTTTGATACGATTCCTCTTTTGAGAGCTTTCATCAGTCAGATTTTCAGGTTGTATTTCTCTCTCTGCTGTCTCTTTTCTCATTCTGGTCTTCACTCTCTCTACTCTGTGTGACTTCTGACTGATTCTTTTGCCTCTTTACTGGGTTATGTGCCTCTTACAGGTAGATTTAAGCAGTTTTTATCAGTGAGTGAGCACTTATAAACCTGCTGTTGCTCTGCTTCCTAACACTTAATACGTGTCACAAAACTACAGGTACTTCTGCAACAAGATCACTGAATAATCTGAAATAATGCCCTGCAAGCAGGAACTGTGGTGCCACTTCTTACGCCCTGAAATCAAACCAAATAGAAGAAGATCACTTTCATATTTATTTGGGAAATCTTTTATGAGGCTGTATATAATATTTTATCAAAATATAGGCTACAGCATGGGTAGTAAAATGGAGATACAGAAGTGGCTCCTATGTAGTTCTATAATTTGTCTGGGGACTGGAAATGTGACCTACTTGATAACATTCACAGTAATTATTAACATTTTCAACAGCATGCATCATATAGGCAGCAGAATCAGTGGGCAGTTAGATTTCCACGCTAGTAAGTGAAAAGGAAGCCCAGAAAGGCAGTAATTTAAATGGAGATAATACATCAGGTAGCCAAGAGTGACAAGGGTCACTGGAAGGACAGGTAGAATAACAAAGGACTAAAAGACGAGGGAACATAATTTGAGGAAATTAAATTGGAGCAGAAACTATAAGCACAAATTAATGTTAGCAGGCTGACAGAAGGAAGGGGTTTGTAAGGACAGGAGCTGAGGGATGAGAATTATAGTGGGCTGTGTGATACACAGAGGATCAGTAACCAAGCAGTAGCTTTGCAGCATCAAGTCATGTGTGGGAGAAAGAGACAAATCTCGCTGTACAGCTAGGAGTTAAGGGCATAAGACTGCAGAAGAGCAGATGTAAGCACTGAAAGAGCTTAAAAAATGGTTAGAGCATAAGAAAAGATGAAAATGTAGTGGCAACTGTGATATAAATCTTCCTGAAGTTCTGAAATTCTGGAAATAAATACTTTTTGATGGATGAAGACTTCTTGATATTGTTTACACATTGACTTCTCTCACATCCTGTGGGAATGAGTCTCACAATTGGATTACTTGTCAAAAGAAAAAGGAGTCCCTAATGTTTTCTTTTTGTCTTATGTTCTGTAAATTTTTGAGTGTTCAGTAGGCCTTGCATGAGAAAAAAAAAATTTAAAAACCCTTCCCTATTCCTCTTTTACATACAATTTTTTCCTTTATAATAGATTCCTGCAACTTCTGATTTCAATGTGAACCTATCCAGGTGCATTTCTGCACTTCTGTCTTAACAGTTCTTATCATTCTGTCTTTCTGATCACTAATGAGAACCACTATGTGTTCAGAGGACCATCAGCAATATTCACGGCATCTTTTTTTTGTATGGCAACAGATAATTTATTGCACCATGAAAATGTGGTTAAAATTGTTTTTCTTCATGTATGTTCACATGATTTTTATTAGTCACTATAATGAAAGGTTAAATTCAGCCCCATAGGAACAGGGTCTCCTTCGTTAACTCCTTGGTGTCAGCCTTATTCTCGATTACTGTGAGTAATTTTAAAATTGTGAATACCAATCATATTTCCTTGGGCTCCAAAGCTCCTCTTGGCTTTAGTTCAAAGGCATTTCCAAAAGCTTTTGTTTCCCCATTCTGTTTCATCCATTTCACTCATATTCCATGCTCTCTGAGTTTATCAAAATGCCCTATAATAATTTTCTAAATTCTGATTAAAACAAATGCTGTTGAATCTTCACCATATTTACTGTGTGTCTACTGACTTTGTTTTACACTATCTATGTGTTGGCTAGAAATCAGATATAATGGAGCATTTCAGAAATTGGCATTATTATTTTTATTAGCTGTTGTCCTCTTATACTGAGGCTGGTTTGAATGATAGCTCAGTGCTAATTTAATTCCTAGAGAAACTGAGTGATGAATCCAGTTTATGGTGGATTTTTTACTGTTCTTTTTCTGAGTCCTTCCAAAATATCTTTGACAGATATTTGAATAGAGCAAGATATTCCAGCTGAGCAAGTTCTTCTCAGCCTTCCCCTTTAGGTTAAAATTAGAAGCTTCCTAAGCTATTTTGCAGTCAAAACTGATGCATAAAGGCAATTTATTTTTTTCCTTTGACCTTATTATCAGTGATGGTACTTTTTAAACCTTGCTTATCTGTCAGCCCCACTATGTCTTTGCCAGGTTCCCTGCTGGTGTTGAGGCCATGATGAACATCTGGTACTTGATATGGAAAGACATCAGAAGCTGAAACAGGGTTGTAGACAGACAAGAGACACAGTTGCAATAAAATTAAAGGAGAAGTAATTATTTTCGGATGTCTTCAGTAAGTGCTATGTAGGAATTGCTGAAGCAAGAAAAAATAAGGTTTTGGTAAACAAGAAAGAATAATGTAAGAAAGAAAAGAGCTGACAAGGTCCTACAAAACAAATGAGGCAAGATTTAGAGGCTTATGGAGAGAAGATGGAGGTGGGGATTCTGAAAAGATACACATTTCATTATTCCAAATACAGGATCACTCTTTCCAAAGTGTTCACTTTCCTAACTCTGAGCACTGGACCAAGCTAATTGGAGAGATGACTTTTACTGTTGTACCATCTAATTGTCAGGTTCATGACACACAAAATGAACAACGGATATCTCCTGAGGGCCATTTCAGTTGACGGTGATGTCAGACCCCTGCACAGCTGTTTGACCCTGCTGGATGGTATGAAATCATTGAGGTTAGTTGGAATTTGACATGCCTGGTAATCAAACCATGTGTCTAGCTTCTAGTGATGGATTTTAAGAGAGAAAAGCTCTAGGTATTTTAGTTTAAATGTTCTTCTTAGTCTTCTAGGTATCTCAGTTTCTTTATTTGTAGATTATGGGTAGTATTTACTTATTCTCAAGGAACTGTCAGTTTCTACTCAGTTGTTTTTAGTTGTTGTGTCCAAATAATCCCTACAGGCCTGTTAAAATTCATAAAGCTCAAAATGGAAAGGTCTGTACCAATGCTGAAAAATTTCCTTTTTCATTCTTCAAACACCAAGACAGAATACGTAGTTTGAAAGTTCCCAGGCTTACATGAGGTTGCTGTTTCAGAACACTGCACTTTCAAAATATAATTGCCTGACTTTTCTTACCCGTTGCATTTCACTTGAAGTATGAATATCCACAAAGGTTTTAAAGAGCTCATGAAAGTACAGAATAGTGGATCTCAATGTCAAACAGTAGAAGGTGAGTGTTTGCTGAACATGTAGAAAGAATGGTGGTGGGGGGAATCTAGCTGGCAGTTTTAGCTAGGAATAATCCAGAGGGGTATATAGATAGATGAGCTTCTGGAAAAATGATGTAAATGCACTCTTCATACCTCAGCTTTCTGCTTCTTGTGAGCTGTTTTCAATGTAGCCTGTCTTCTTTTGCCATCCTGCTTTGCTACATATAAATGTTGTTACCCAGGGAAGACTTTTTTCTGAAAAATTATAGTGGCAAAAAGACGTGATTTTTTTTTTGCTTAAGCAGTCAGCGTAAAGCTGCCCTACATGCCCACTGAAGGAAATGGCCTTATTTTGGTAGGCTAAACAGTGTTCTAGCCTCAAATCTCTAAGATGCTTTGGGACAAAAGACAAATGCATATTTTCCTTATAAATTATTAAATATTCTGATATCTGTGATGATTGTTTCTATTCTCTTTTTCATCTTCTACCCTCTACGTCCACCCTTCTCCTTAAGCAGGACTATGGAACAAGTGCCAACTCTCAGAACTGTTACCTTGTACCCAGACAAACTTACACCTAGGTTGTTAAATTTATATACAAGATAAACTGTAAATGATCAATAGAGATTAAAGGTAGGGGGTTTTCCCCCTAAATATTAAAATAAATCAAAATCTATAAACCACTTATTCTGCCTACATTATTTTTTAATTGCTGGACATATTTCATGCAGAAGAAACATTGATTTAATTCTTGTGTAGTCTAGTCTGAGTTTTTTAGGCTGGTTTTAGGCTGGGAACATATTTTTCTGCATTTCAGAAGCCAGACTTGGATAAAAGTTAAACTTAATAAGAACAATATTTTTGTTTTCTTTATTATAAATTTATCATTAAATATGAAGGGGTTTGAAATCTTTTGATCCTAAACCAAAATCAATATCATTTTTATACATGTAACCGATGATTTTTTTTTTTAATAAAATATTATGTTAACTATGTATCTATACCTTCCGATGTCCTGTTTTTGTCAGTAATTTTGAGTGTTCAGTTTATATCCATAGATCAAATTCCTGGAAATACTGTCACCTATTCTTAAAAGTAAAAAAAAATTGTTAATGTTTGCAAAATGAGGGTGCAGATGCAGGGACTTGTTTTTCCCTTACTATTTCCTTTTGTTAATATAATAGTTTTTTAATAGAAGAGTATTTTGTGCTAAAAACTGAAATTGCCTGGCTTTTTGCATCTCATTCCTCTGATATTATTTTGGAGGAATTTTTCAGTTCCGTAGATGTCCCTTAGTGCCTATCATGCCAAGTGTTGATTTCCAATTATTTTCTACATATTCATATTAAGTATCACAACATGAATCTAAATGCTTTCCTCATCCCATTCTTTTCTTTGTAACATTTTTCTTTACAACAGAAGGGCCTAATTCATTCTTGAAAATATTCCATGTCATCAGATATTTTGTCTGAGGATGTGGACCGAAGATGTGGTTCTGTGCATGGAAAACCTGGTAGCCTTTTAGTGACTTTGACTAAGGCCATATGTCACTTTGAGAACTTAGTTCCAGTCCCCATGCTGCCACTTGTACAGATATGGAAAGCTACTGACGTGGTGTGTGTTAGTGGAACTGAGGCAGCACCTTTAGAGGCAAAGCACACATATTGTGCCTCAATACCTCCTCTTACTTGCTCTACAGCTTGGACTAACTCATATGATGGTTTCATGCCTTTTTTATTCCCAAGTTCCAAATGTCATTCAAACCTTCATATTCATAATGTGCTAATTTAAAAGCTAGCAAGCATTGCTGCTTTTGCAGAGAGAAGACCGCTTTATGTATGCAGCAAAGCCAGGTTATGTGCTGTCATTTTTTTGACCCTGAAGTAGACGAGGATGACTCTCCAAGAATTAGATTCAGCTTTCCTTCACTTCAGCTCCCAAAAAAAAGAAATTGTGTGGAAAAAACTTGTGCAACTTGCTCAATTTCTAAAGAGTATTTCAGCCATCAACAGGTTATTGATTTCAAAGATGAATAAGCATCTTAGGTACTAAGGGTAATCTGAACATCAACAGAGGGTAGAATTTGCACTGAAGGTTTATTATGCTGGTTTTGGTAGCCTAATACTGTGTTCTCCTTTCTGTTAGTAGGAGGTCTTCAGCCAGTTCATAGAATCATAGAATCATTATAGAGTCATTAAGGTTGTAAAAGAGCATCAACCTTAACACTTTCAGGTCCACCACTAAATCATGTCCCTAGGTTATTTCATTCAATTTAGCGTGTAGGCTGGTGTCAGTGAAAGTGCTGCGGATGGTTAATATCTCTGAGAATCAGGTGTTACCATTTATCAATTCACACAGCTTCCGGATTTTAAATCTGCACTTTGTCTTCTCTGTTTTCATCTCATTACAAAAATGCATTATATCATTTTAAGGAAGTCTGTGCAGCTGTGACAAATTAAAACAAACAAATGACTCCCTAGCCTAAGGTAGCAATGGAGAGAGCTCAGAGGACCAAAAGGAATGATGAAGGTCTCATGATTTACTCTTGAGAAATTTGGAAATTGAGTTTTGTCCCAGAGAAGTCTGTGAAAATGGTTTCTTTACAGTGAAACCCTCTTGTTTGTCATGCTAATTTAATTGAGCCTTGGCCAAAATCACACCATGTAAAATTTTAATAGATATCAAAATACTTGAGATAATTTGAAAAATTATCTTTCAGTGTGTGAAATTAAGGAATTTATTTTGTTTTTTGGTTCTGTCAGCCCAGCAGTAAGTTAAATACAGTGTGGTTGCCTCTACAAAATACAGTTGATAGAAATATTTCAGAAGCTTTAGTTTTGCTGCTCCTTTACTTTCTTGGTTTTCAGCCACCACAGAATTGACCTTTTTTAATTGAAATTTTGATGGCGAGGTTCTGAAAATCAAAGACCTATTTGATCCTTTCATATTAATGTTAACCAGTGTGATAGAAAACCAGATGTGATTTCCGAGCTGATTGTTCCTAGGCAAATAAATTGCATTTACAAAAGCCTTTTAAAAATCTAATCTGATTTAGAGACTTGTTCTGGAAATGTTTCCATTTATTTAGCATAAAGAATTTTGGTTTTAAGTTGTTAATCTATTAGTTATTAATCTATTTATTTATTAATATACCATATTATTAATGCCCGGTAGCATAAAAAAAACACCCCAGGAGGATGGTTCACTAGTAAGTGCTTATTGAATTTACTAAAGTTAAATACTTTCAGAGTATACAACACGGTATTACAGTCTCCAGAACTGTCACTGATAATCCTGATGATATTTGATTTGCAGATTTAATATTTATGGTGCTTTTCTGTCAAGTCCAGTCATGCTCAGTGTTTGTCTTCATTGCATCCCTTTGTTGTCTGGCACAATAAGGACCTGATATTGTGTGAAGCCATATTGTCAAAAATAAAAGGAGAAGTCTGTAATCATAGTCAACTATCTAATTTAACCATAATTATTATGTTACAAACAACTATTGTGCATCTCACCTATATATGTTTTTGTAAGAATTTTGAATGCAAGGTGCACTAGGAATAAATAATGGTTGTCATGGTATTGACAATTTTTTTTTCCCTAGGATTCAGCTAAATAACTCAGACCTTGGCTCTTAGAGATTAACAAAACACATCTGTTTTACTACCTGATTAATGTTATAAGTCATAAGCAGAGACTGTACCCACAGATACAATGGTGTAATTGGGATTTTGCCAGCCTCGTTAGTGTCATTGATTAGTGTGCATTATTCTGTTTTATTTCCACTTCTTCAGAAGTTTTATCTTATGATAATTTTCCTGGTGCTGTATTTTTAATATAAAAGCAGTTCTGTGTTTGTTTCGTGCTTTTGTTTTTTTTGTTGTTTTTTTTTTTTTTTCTTCTGAGAACTAATTCTTTGAAATATGCTTAGGCTCAGATTTGTAATGATAAGATGCCTTTTTAAATTGTGTTAAGGAAAGTAAAAGGGTAATAATTTACTTATATGAAACCTGAGGCAACATATAAAAAGTAGCTGCTATAAAGGACAGTGCAGCTGAGCAAGCCTGAAAATGTACAGGTGTCTTAAATAGCGTGAACCACACAAGCAGTTTTGCTGAAAGACTGGAAGGCTGCCACAGCCACATATAGATGCACCCCAGTTTTAGCTGGAGAAGGTCAGAGACAAAGAAACCTTGAGCTTTGGATTTATGCATACGCAGATGACAGTTGTCCCCTAAAGGAGATAATACAAAAGAGGGGACAAAGTCCAACTGATAAGATCTCATCAGTGGGATCCAGGCTCAGCCAGTAACTTTCTTTTTTAGACTTGCCTGAATGCCACAGCATGTGGGCAGAATGTAGTCCTGTTGTATGGAATGGTGAAATAAGGGGGTGGGCTCAGCAGAACAGTGAAAAGTATTCAGGATGCAGACACAGCTGTAGGTTGCACTTAACGTGGTGTGAGAAGTTAAGAGCATCACTCCCTTGCTCCTCTCTTCTGCGCTTCAGCTAGTGTCATATCCAAGGATGGTATAATGTCACAGATTAATTTTGTTTCAAATCTTAAAAAATTAGGCAGCTATTCTGAGCTAGATGTATAGTTCTCTTTCCAGTCAGTGAAAAATGAAAAAGGAAACTCCAGAAGCAATTTGTCTCTGATACTTGGCCTTAGTGAAAGAAACCAAATTGTTGGAGAGAACACAAAAAAAAGCGAACCTCATAACCTGCAGAAGCTGGAAAACAGAAGTGTTCTAATGCTAGGTTTAGTTTAGCAAGCTGCAGCTTTGCTTTCCCTGAGAGCTCAGTGGAGCTGCTTAGGGCAGTGCGACTATTGTCGCCCTCCTGTAGTCCATTTCGGACAGCTCTGCAGTTTTGCTCTGGCAGCTCTCAGCTCTACAGCACAGTGATGGCGAAAGAGGCGAGAAGGGTCTCCCCATGAGGGTTTAAGAGGATCTTTTAATAGTTACATCTTGTCCCAGTGATCCCTAGAGGCAGAGAGACCTTGTGATCTGGGTGCAGGGGGGTTTTCTCAGGAGCCCAGGGGTGGTACATGGGCAGGGTTGGGGTACAGGAATCAATGGGGAGAGCCTGAGGGAGTGGCCAGGGCTAGGGGCGCAGGAACGTGGAGGGAGAACAATGTACAAGACATTTAATAAATGAATCCGTGGGAAATACAACACCACATCTCCCCCTTTCATTTTAAATTGAAAATGGAAGGGCTTAATTTTTATACAACAGAAAAATTGGTGAAACAATGCGAAATAATTAAATTAAAAGTGATTAGGCAGCTGGTTGTTTTTGACTTTGGAGATCGGTGCTGGCTGAGTTCGCGCACAGCAGCTGCTTTTGTAGCTTCTTCTGCTGAGGCTGGGAGGATGGCATCTTTTTGGTTGCCAGTCGCTGCTTTCGCTCCAGGTGGCATGGTGAATGGGAAAGGGAGGTGCTGGGGCGCTGTTTCCATGCCCAGAGCTGCCAATACCCTCGGGGCAGGCCGGGTCGCACGGTCCCCGGGCCAGCCTCGCCCCGCGGGTCCGGTCCAGGGCCAGGGCTTTTCCCCGGTGCCGCCGCTGCTCCGGTGCTGATACTGCTTGGGGCTGGCCCTGCGCACAAAAGCTCACAAAAGAAATGTATGTACCTTTGAAACCCATTAAAAGAAAAAAAAAAGAATGTAGGTAGTTTGGGGAGCAGCTGGAATTTTTCCTATGTATTTTAGAGCCAACCTAAATTAAGAGTACATTCACCACACACACACACATTTTCTCACAGATGTGCTCTACACTGGGCAAAATGTGGTGTGGTGAAGAGAATTTTCTTTAAAACATATAAAAGAAACATCTGAAGTAATTAATTGAGTTTAAAGGTTTTAGAAACACTGTTTTGGAGGCTGAAAAGCAAGTAATTCTAGCTTAGGAGAAAAAGAAACCTATTTACACTTGTAGTATTATAATTTTAGAATGTCTGAATTATTTGTAAAATAGGAAGCTTTTTGTGTGCCTATAAATAATAAAAATATGTTTAACTTGTTTGAGCATCCCATTGGTCTGTGTATAAAAAATATCATTGTATTTTTCTTAAGGTTACTTTTCTTTGTTAGCAGAAGTACACTTAGCATAACCCTTTGTAACTCACAATTTAGGAATGAATACAGAATTGAATGCTCAGTAGAGAAGAAGTAACTCCTACCTAATGATACTGAGCATTTCACCATTCTACTAACTTGGCCTATTAATTATTTACACCAAAAGTACTGTTTTTAGGAGAATCTTCTTACTTACAGAAACCATCCAAACTGATACCAGATTTGTGCTTGAAAAAATTCTTGACTGAAATGCCATGACGCATTAGTTGCCCGGATTTAGTGTTCTGGGATGCTTTTTTGTACATTTACTCAACATAGGCACCCTCCAACGAAGTGCGTTTGCCTGTCTGCATCAGTTGCATTAATTTGGGCTGCTCTCAAGATACTGTTTGGTAACCCTGCACAGTGCCTGCAGAGGTTCTTCAGGTCTGGCCACAGCAGGTCATAAGCAGAGGTGCCAATGTGGGAGTGTCCAGCTGTTGTCCTGACATCTCCTATTTGACTCCTGCTGAGCTGCTAGGACTTGCTGTGAACTTTGTGAAGATGAATGGAATGTGGAGAGGAATCATTTGGGAAGGATTTCATGACAATATGTGTTCTGAGCAGCTGGAGGACTGCAAAGCTACTAGATTAACTCAAAGGTCTTGTAAAAGGGAAAATTTTAGTGATGGGTAAAAAGCATTTCCTCAGAATCAGATCTTTCAGTATGAGTAACATTTTCATTTTCCAAGTCAGATGAAATCTCCAAGTATTTGTTATTCTAATACAGGTTTAATTTTTTAAATTACTTTGTACTCTGTGACATATTGGTTGTATAATTACAGGGTTTAGTAGTCATTCCATAATGAAGCATAATTTCCATCATAATCATTGGAGAGGTAGATAGATAGATAGATAGATAGATAGATAGATAGATAGATAGACCATAATGGTTATATTTCTATCATTGACTCTGGTTTAATATCAATTTGCTTTGTTTTGGTTTTCAGTCAAAAGCACCAAGTGTGAGATGCAGTGCTAGAATACGCTGGCTGCACAGAGTTTAAGCTCCCCATGAGGCCGATGAAGACTAGAAAGTAATTCAGCTTATCTATCTGAAGAAGACACATGGTGTTTAGGTATTGAATTGTTTGCTACATTTCATTAACTGCAATAGGGTACCCTCCTTACTCTCTTAGAGATATCTTTTTTAGGTGTCTAAACCTGAACTAAGTCCCACCCACAGTCTTTCTACATGTAACAACATCTTTATTGTGAGGAGGAAAATTGCAGTTTGCTGCTCTAGCATTTTGTCTTGCAATAAATGTTAGCAAATAAGAAGCAGTAGCAGCAATAACTTGAGCCGTTACTTTTATAGCTCTTTCGTTTCATGCATCTTCTGGGGATTTTCAAACATTTGGGTTTTTAAACAGCTTCTCTACAGATGTATTCTGTCTTTTGAGATGTAATTTCAGAGGATTGGAAAAAAAAAAATCAGTAAATACCTTAAAAGATATGGTCTGTCTCCTGGCCTACTAGTTAATATTCTCAACCTTTCTGAAGATTCATGAAGTTAAAGGATTTTTCTTGAAATATAAGAAATTGGTTTTGTAAAAGAAATGTACTATTTGACAATTTATTATAGTGTTAAGCATAATTAACTAAATATGAGTTGGCCTGTGGCATCTATGCTTTTTTTCCCAGTGATTAGACATGACAGGATGTTATCCTCAACTGTGAGATGGAAGGTAATTCAGTTTTCACAGAACTTTTATGTAATACTGATTGAATTAGTATTCAAGATATGTGCCATGTTTTGTGTAGAGCATTATGTGCTCACTGCTATTTTTTATGACTGAGATGTTTTACTACCTTCTAGGTATTCACAAATGTGATAGGTCCAGAGAGATATTTGCAGTGAATAGTGGAAAGCAGACCTTGGTGTTTTGAGATTTTAGAATCACGTTTTGCATTTTCTTTAGTGTTTTTTGGAAAAGATTGTCTTTAAACCATGGAAACAAATGGCAAAAATGTTTTGCATAAAACATTTTTGAGCATAAAATTATGTTTTATATCACAAAAAACCTGCAGTTCTCTAGGTCAGTTTGGAAATACGGCCTTTATGAGACTGTACAGCAAGTGGAGGGAAATGAAGATTCAAACCAAGCATTTTGCTGAGAGATGCAGTAGGTAAATTACTGCTTCACTGTTGCATGAAATTATTAAGATTTTTGAAATACATGATAACACATATAGGGAGGGAATAACAGTTAACATAATAGTTTCATTCCAGAAAATGAAAACCTCAGTTTAACTCTCCCCTCTGCTAAATTTGTTTCTCAGCAGTTCGTTAAGAACAATGAAGGAGAATAAATGTTCCTGTCTTGTTTCATGCCCAGGGTGATTTTAGTGAAGTAAAGGTTTGTGGAAATAACATTTCCCTGTAATTCAAACACCAACAGGTGTAGACAGAATCTGTCTACTACTTCTGCATTCTAAACTTTAATTTCATGCCATTTAATATTTTTCATGGGCTTAGATGTTTATTTATGAAACTATTAGACATTATTTATTTATTGGTAGTGTAACCTAGAGATATTATTAAGATTTCAATTAACAGTCCTTTCTTCAGTGTCTGGTACATCAAAACATTTACACACCACTAACATGACTGCAGCAGCCCTGTAAAAGAGGAGGTATTTTAGTATGTACCCCAGGAGAGTTCTACTGGAAACTTAGCAGAGCCCGGAGAAATCTTCCTTGCAGCTATCTTAGCTTTGGGAGCATTTTAAATATTTAGAGATACTCTGTAGCAGTCTTGCCTTTCTGTTGTTATGAAATCCCCATCAGTTTTCCAAAGACAGTAAATCTAAATGTAATTGCCTTTATTCTGTGGTGAGAAACAGAGTTAAACTACTTTCTTTTCAGAAAGACTAAATGCCTGCATATGATAGGACATGGTTGGATTTTTCTGTTGTAAAGCAGGGCACAAGTGGACCTTTGGCTTTTCCGTTCCTGAGAGCCCCCATGAACTCTGTGACAGAAGCAAACAGAGGGTCAGCAAGGCTGTTGCAGTTGCTTTTCACTGGTCGTTCGACAAGCTGAACTGTATTGATGAAATTTCAAGAGGGTCACCAGAGAATGAAAATCATGCAGTAAGTCATTGCATGAGAGGTCCATTGCTGAGTCTGGCAGAGATTAAAACAAGTTTCTTACTTCTTTCATAACATTAATCAATAGGAACATGTGCTAAGAGGGTGAGCTGCTTGATTTCTTGAAATTTAAAAGAATAGACTAATGCAAGTCCTAGCAGACAGAACCTGGTGCAATTGGATGGCAGCTAGAGTACTGTCAGATATAAAAGATGTCTGAGAGGTTGGTGGACTTTGAATAAAGAGATATAGTCAGTATATGGAAATACCTGGATCCAAACTGGCCTTTTTGTGGTTTGGAATAAATATGGACAATACCTTCTCAACAGCAGCAAATCTGTTTCTGGCACTATGTTCTAGCACCTAATTACTTACTCTAGCACCTAATTACTTACTCTAGCACCTAAGTACTGACTGAATGTTTGTTCAGCACAGCTGAGAAGGTTTTCTTTATCTTTATGGAAGCAGAACACCTTACTTTACATTTGGTTGTATTTCAAAGAATGTTGAAGCATTCCTGCCCCCTTGGTAGAGAAATGGAGACCACCATCTTAAGGTGTCTCAAGCTGCTCGTGCAAAAAAAAAATGACTCACTTGATACCAAATTTTTAAAAGTGAGTCATGGTTTTATTTATAAGGAGTAGGTAGGAGGATATGAGAACTCCTCAAGTCCCCTTAGGCTTTAGGAAACCCACAGTGAAAACAACTTTAGTTGTCTGATCTGGGCAAATACTGTCAACTGTCCATTTTTCCTGGTACCTCAACAAACTTCCATTCTTACTTCATGGTGTGTTAATTTGGAGGAAAAGGAGGTAAAGAAGGGAAACTATTAAGTAGTAAAAGTGGGAAAAGAAATGTTTTGCAATCACTTGGTACCCCTTTTTCAGACTGTCTTAGAAACAGATTCAGCTCTGATGAGGAGCTGAATTCCAAGCCATCTGTGAATCCTCAAACTTGTACACCCACAGTGGAAAATGGGTATAATTTGTTTCTATAGCTGCTTATGGGATCTGCCAAACTTTTTTTTCCTCTTTTGGTTACTTCTCTTTCCCGTCTACATCCGTCTTCATCCTTATTTTCTCTGAATTTCTGACCAGTAAGAAGAGGATAGAAGCACCATCTGTTCTTGAAAAGCTCTAAGTTTGGCTTCTTCTGGTGTTAATCAGCAGCAAATCAGACTAAAGCACAGCAACTGGTATTCCTCAACTACAATGTATGTTACAGAAAACATGAGCAAAAATTAATGAATTGGTGTTTAGTTACTAAACTAAGTATGGCATGGCTACTGTGGGATTGTTTAATTACTTCACAAATACATTGACCAATCCAGATTTTTTCCTCCTGAGGACATTGCTATCTGTAATCAAACTATATCTGAATATTTTTCATTCTTTTTGGCATTTCATTTGCAGTATTTACTTAGGTATAATCTATAATCCAAATAACTTTTCCTTCAACAGTAGCATTAAATGTTATTTTACAGCAAGTAGAAATCATGGTAAAAGCTGTGAAGATTCTTTTCTTTCTCTTTGTGCCTATTGGATGAACTGGTCTAAAGTCATTTGTAAGAGAATTCACACTAATTGTAAAAGATACATTTCACTTTAAGACAATATTGCTGTTAAAACTCCACCTGGCAATTACACCAATAAATATTGAGTTTTTCCTTTAAAGCATTGGAAGTTCGTAAGTCATTAGTGACCATGAGTCCTTAGGTGCAAATGAGTCAAAATAATTCCATAGTGTGCATGGCTTCATGAAGAAATGTGATGAAAATTGCTGTTTGGATCTGATTAGTGTGCTGAGTTTTGTGCTGTGACATTTGAAGACTGAAAATGCATGTATATGGAATAGTTTCCTCTCCTTGTGAAAATGGAGGAGTAAAACTTAGCAGTGTTTTGTCATGACTCAATCTTAATTTCGATCCTCTGCTTTTATCGCTACAGCATATCCAATCTTTTTCAAACCAATACAAATAAAAGCATCACAGTCAGTTTCTGGTTTCTGATGTTATGACAAACTGCAGAGAAGGCCCATTATTCTGTCTCCTTTCAGTGAGCAGTAGATTAAGGAAGAATTTCACCCTAAGTGTTTTTTCACTGGAATCTCCAGATGGTCTGGTGTTACTGTGCTGCATCCTATGCACTGACAAATAGGCTGTCAGTGAAGATTTTTCCTGTAATGTACACTGTGAAACAGAGACATCTATTTGTTGATATACATTGTTTGAAGTGTGTGCAGTTTGCCATGAGACATCATGGGAAGATGACACATCTTTGCCTCTGTATGAATGCAATACTTGATTGAAATAAAACTGATGTGGTTTTTCTGAGATGTCAAATGAAGTAATATGACAGTGAATTAGCTATGCAGAACTAAGTCAAAAGTATTTCTAATTTTTACAGGGTGTTACTGGCTCTGTGCAGGCCCTCGATATTTTCTTATGTGAATGGTCTGACTGGCTGTAATTAGCTAAACCCACCAAAGTTTGGTCACTTACCATTAACTAAAAGAATAGAAATAGGGATCCTTGTATTCAGTTCCTCATTGGGTTGAAGGCTACTGCAACATTTGTGATTTGGAAGCCTAAGTAAACTGGAGGAATTAGAGTCTTAACCTGTTACTTGTTTCCCCTACTTGGCTGTATCCCTTGGTAGAACTCCACTTGAAGTAGTTTAATTTTCCTCACATTACTACTGCTGTGGATTTTGACCACAGAAATTTTCATGTTGTTGACTATGCTTCATGTTGATAACTAATTAGTTTCAACCAATCTCTTACTTTTTCTTGGCTTTGCTCTTTTAAAGTGAATCCTAGTTCAATGTGATCAATATGGGTCTGCATTTAATCTCAGAGAATTACGTTTCTATTTGTTGGCAGATAATTTGGTTCTCAAACTACTTAATGCATGATCTGCATGCATTTCTTTGGTTCACCGCAGAAGAATATAATTTACCAGGAACAGGTGTACACTGGTCTCCTACAACATCCTTCTCTAAATTGGAGAGAAATGGATTTGATGAGTGGACTGTTGGATAAGAAAGTGGTTGGATGATTGTGTCTAGAGGGTAGTCGTCGACAGATCAGAGTCCTGATGGACATCAGTGACAAGTGGTGTCCCTCAAGGGTCCGTATTGGAACTGCTGTTATTCAATATCTTCAGTAATAAAACAAAGGGGTCAAGTGCATTCTCAGTAAATTTGCAGATGATACCAAGCTGAGTGGTGTGTTTGCCACATCTGAAGGACAGGATGCCATCCAGAGGGACCTGAAAAAGCTCAAGAAGTGGGCCCGTGGGAATCTCCTGAGGTTTAACAAGGCCAAGTACGAGGTGCTGCACCTGGGTTGGGGCAACCACCAATATCAACACAGGCTGGGGGATGAACAAAGAGTAGCCCTGCTGATAAGGACTTGGGGGTGCTGGTGGATAAGAGGCTAGACATGAGCTGGCAATGTGTTCTGGGTGCCCAGAAGGCCAATGTTATCTTGGACTGCATCCAAGGCAGCAAAACCAGCAGGTCAAGTGATTCTGGCCCTCTACTTCCTTCTCATGAGAGGGCCACCTGTAGTACTTCATCCAGCTCTGGGATCCTCAGCGCAGGATGGACATTGAGCTGTTGGAAAAAGCCCAGAGCAGGGTTCACCAAGATGATTAGAGGGATGGAGCATCTCTCGTATAAGGAAAGGCCGAGATAATTTGGTTTGGCCATCCTGGAAAAGGTAAGGCACTGGGGTGACCTAATTGCGAACTTTTAGTACCTGAAGACAGCCTACAAGAAAGACAGAGGGACTTTTTACAAGACAGTGTAGTGAGGGGACAAGTGGGAATGGTTTCAAACTGGAAGAGAGTGGGTTTGGATTACATAGTAGGAAGAAATTCTTGACAATGAGGGTGATAAGACACAGGTTGCCCAGAGTTGTGGGCTCACCAACACTAGAAGTGTTTAAGGCCAGCTTGGAGTGAACTCTGAGGAACCTGGTCTCAGGTTGTAAGGTGTACAAATGTAAGGTGTACCTGCCCAAGTCAGGGGGTTAGAAGTAGATGATCTTAAAGGTCCCTTCCAACCCAAACCATTCTGTGACTTGCTTTATGTATTTATTTTATGGTATTCTTCCAGAAAGATGTGTTCCTTGAAAAGGCAACATAAAAGATACTACTCAAAGCAGTCTGTCACTGCACGCAGCAAAAAAGGAGCTAAATACTGCCACTACCTACCAAAAGCTTCCCATCAAATAATTCTATTGCTTCATTTCACTCATTATACAAGTGTATGTCCTGATTTCTAGCTGTAATTTTTAATTATGCTTGAACCGATTAAGTAGTTCCAGAAGTTAGGAGTTGATTGTCCTGAATAGTTTTGGGGAAAAACTCATAGTTTCTCACTTCAGTTTATAAAGATGAGAATCTATGTATTTATCTGTTTAGATTTGTTTTCATGTTCTTCATTTTATTTGGAAATCAAGATCCATAAATAAGTAACTCATGTGGCACTGTATGCATAAGCTGAACTGCTGAATGTTCATTGCAGCATTTAATAAGACTTGAGAGTATCAATGGTTTTGACATCACTTTTGGCTTTCTTTGTTTTCCCTTGACCCAGTCTGCTTAATTAATAATTAATTACTGCAGACAGATTCAGCTACAATTTGGTGTTCAATGGTATGGATACCAGCCACAGTGAATACAACATACAGGGAAAATTAAATAACTTAGTGAGGCCTATTGTGCTCTACCCTGCAGAAACAATCGAATCAGCAAGTACTCTGAGTACACAAAACAGGCAGTTTGACTTCTGAAAAACGGACAAGGAGATGAGTGGGAATGAGGTGGGCAAATCTAGTTTGCTTCTAAATAGTGTTACTATTCCTGTGTTAATACAGAATTACCTTAGAAAACTAGAAAGTTACCAGCAGGATTGACAGCAGGTGACTTTCAGAGCCAAATGTCAGTTGTTGACTGAGCAATCTGAAATGTTGCAGACTAGTAATTTATTCAGATTGGCAGAGTTTATATTGGTTCAGTACATTTAATTTAAAAAAAGGCTAGGATCATAAGTATACTGATCCTATAAACATTATGAGATGTAGGGAGGTGTCTGTGCTAGAGAGGAATATTTTTCTACCTTTGTAAAATTCCATCCAGATTTGACCAAATGGCAAAAATTCTTGTTTACATATGCTCAGTGGCAATTTTTGGACTCCAGCTAGCTGATACCTCCCAGCAGACTGGCCTAAGAATCTAAAATAATGTGCATAATGTGATTTCAGTAATACTTTGCTTGGACAAAGCAACATTGAACACATGTCTAAAGGCTGAAAAATTAGCTGTTAGGTACCTTGAGTTTGTTAACCGGTGTTGAAAGAATCTTTTACTTAGATATATCTCTTTTGTCTAGATGGATGTTCACTAAAATCTAACCTCATTGAATAGATGCAAAGGAAAAGGAGCCAGTCTTATCAAACACTGTGCTGTACAGATAATCACTCTAAAATCCTGCTAGGAAAGACTAATTGTGCCTTCAAGTTAGGTACAAAAAATAGGCAATAAATAAGTCCCTATATTAAGCAACTTCAAAAAAAGAAAGTACTGCATAGTCATTTAATGAGCATTGCATATAACAGAGTCTGTATTGGAGAAAAAATTATACACAACCATAATATACATGTACAAGAGATCATTTTTCATGTTGTTTTTTCCTGGCTCTATGGGGCATGACTTTTAACTTTATTAAAACTTAAGATGTTTTTCAGGTCACCAATATATTGTCAAATATAGCCTTTAAGATCGTATTGTGTCTCCTCAACTTTAATAAAATAGATTGCAAATTGTATAGACAAAAAAGTATGTGAACATGCACAACAAGTTTTAAAATAGATTTGGAAAAGTTTACATATTATAACTTACTTTGTTATATATTTTAAAAGCGTTATTGTATTTCTGCCTCAATTCTCCTTTGATTAGCTATCCAAGAGAATGTAATGTAGATTAATTATAAATTGTTAATTATATATTATTCCTCTATATTAATGATAGATTATTCCATACTTACTTATGTTGTATTTTTAAAATGTGAGTATCTGAATGACCCATACTTGATTTTGGCCAAGAATGGAAGATGGGATCAAAGATTCATTATGGAATCCCATCATGGATTACAACAAAATGTATGTTGAGGAAAGATGAAAATCACCTTTCCTTGAAAATAATCTGTTTGTGTATTATTTTCCTTCAGACTTAATGAAGGAAAGTCTCATGAAAAGTGCAGCATTTTCCAAGCAACAAAATTTCTCAAGGACTTCCACAGTTTTTCTTTTAGTGTTTTGTTTAAGTATCTCTGTAAAAGAACAAATATCATTACCAAGTGTAGAAATGCACCTAGGAGCATCAGTCCTGTTTTTGCTAACATTTTATCATCTGATTATGCAGTATGTACTGCATCTTTAATATTTGCTTTCTAATCCACTTATAGCTATATTATGCAGGAAATGAAATACTGGAACATTAGGAAATGAGGAAAACACATGATACCAGGGAGCTGAGAAAGCAGTAAAAATGAATTCTGGCAAAAAAGTAATAATCATGTTGTTAAAACAGGTAATTTCTTTTCATCTGTCATTACTCTGAGAAAGAGATTAGTTCAGTGTTCAGAACATCAGCCAAGGTGTTCACGTCCACAGAGGACATGAAAGGAAAATGAATTTATAATTACCTGTATCGTATGTAGGAGCATTATGAATGATGAGTCATACAAAATGTGTATGGACTGGGAATGTGCATATACATCCAGGTAAATTTCAACTCATAGTCTAAGTACCTGTCTGGATTATGACATAAAATAAATTATAAAAAAAATTATATAAAACATTCTTTTTGACAAATTAGATTCATAAGGAGCTAATTGTATTTCAACATTACCTTCTAGAACCAAAATGATTCCTGAATTTGACAAAGCCCTCTAACAATTGAAGGTAGGGCAGATGGCTTCACTTTTCTGAGGGTAAAATTTAAACTGGTATTACATATTTTGCATGCTAGCCAAATGGAGAGCTATGATTTGCAGTCATTGATAAATTCAGACTGTTTTGAAATTTTATGAAATAAAATCTCAGATTCGTTTATTGGTTTTGCTCTTTGTTTCTTGTCAAACTCTTAGAACAGGAGGAACTGTCCAATCTCAAAGAGTTACTTGTGAGAAGCTATTTATGTTGTCTACTTCAGGCAGAGCAGGTGCCCTTAATTTCTAGGTGCAGTCACTGAAGAGAGGTGGCTTTCTTCAGGATGGGGGTTCACAGCGTTACACGTGTGCTAAAATTACACCGCCTGCTTTGAAGGCATCTGCCACCTTTGGTGGGCTGTACAGGGAGCTTGCTACTTAAATAAGTTCCCTAACTACGTGCTTACATTTAGGTGGGGTGGGATGGATCTAGGTTTGGCCCTTATAAAATTCTCCCTCTTTTCTACATGTTTCGACTTTCAGAGTTCTTTTTGTCCTTTGCTTTTTTGGTTTTTGCTTGTGTTGTGATTTTGCTCTCTCCCTGCCCTTCTAGCACGTAGCATTTCCTTCCCTTCAGTTTGGAGGTAAGGTTACAACACAGACCAAGTAATCAAGTTGATTCTGTAACCGGGTTTTTAAATAGCAATAGCTGGCTGTACTAGGATCTTACTCTCTTTAAGTTTATTTTCCCACCATTTGTGTTTAGCTGCTCTCGCTTCCTACGCAGTAGTATCAGTCTTCTGAGTATTCCCATGATTTTAAGCTAAAGAGCCATGAAAAGAAAAGTAAAGGGGATTTTGAATCTGTCCTGCCTGTTTAGAAATTCTAATCTTAGTATATGGCAAGAATCTGTAGGCAAAAACTTTTTGTTTACTTTGTCTTCACTAGTAATCAAACCAATGCTCCTTTAATTGTAGGTTCTTACAATATACCAGACAAGCATAAAGGTGATTTTTTAGTTTGAAATTTTTAGAGTGTGCTTTTTGAGGAGACCTGGTCTTTGAATTTCATAGATGCTGTTATTCAGTGTGGCTTTTTTTGGTAGCTGCTGGCTGCGTTTCCCTGAATTCTGTGGGGGACTTCTCCTACTTCCAATGTATTGGCACTTGTACACCAATGCACAAATGACTGGAGTCAGGAGAAATTCATTCAGACCAAATGAGATCTTATTCTCTGAATTTATAGTGCATACTTCAAATGAGAAGATCAACATTCATTTAATTAATGCCCCCTGCCCTGCTCCCAAGTCATACCCCTTTAGTGTAGTTTAGTCCATCAAATGATGTTTCATGAATTGTCAGGTAAGAGAATGCATATTAAATTGAGCAAGAATGAGTGGATTTAGGGTTTAGGGTGAAAAGGCTGATGGACTTGGCAAGAAATTTACTTGGGTAAAGTCAGGTGGATTGGCAGTAAGCAGAAACATATTTTATTTTTTGGCAAGAAAGCTGTTATGCTCAGGGAATATCATATATCTTGTTGACTGAGGTGGAAAATTTTGGAGAGATCCTCTTGTAAAATTTCTGGAATTATATCACAGCCTTTGTCAAGATGTAAATAATTCAGTATTGCAAAGTCATCTGGAGAACAGTCAGGAAAAGAAAGCAGGGCTTTTTTGACGTTGATGCTTCTCTTATATTCAGAAAAAACTAGTTTCTTGATCCCTTTTATATAAGCACAGGGACTGTGCCAGCCAATGAGATGCTGGTTTTAATCCATGAAATAAAATGCTGTGCAAGTTAGAAAGAAGTGTGAGTCATTAATCCCTATAAAACAAAACAAATCAAAAGAAACCAAAGCAAAAAATGAAATTAAAAATAAAAAGAGAAAAAAGAAAAAGAAAATGAGAAAAAGAAAAAGAAAAAGAAAAAGAAAAAGAAAAAGAAAAAGAAAAAGAAAAAGAAAAAGAAAAAGAAAAAGAAAAAGAAAAAAAAAAGGGAAAGAGAAAGAGAAAGAGAAAGAGAAAGAGAAAGAGAAAGAGAAAGAGAAAGAGAAAGAGAAAGAGAAAGAGAAAGAGAAAGAGAAAAAGAGAAAGAGAAAGAAAAAGAAAAAACAAGCATTTGACTTATTGAAATGGCCTCACATTGTCTTCACCTTTCATTTATCTCTTCAATATTGAACAGTATCATTAAATCATGTCTCTTCAGTTTGTTCTTTTCTCACTTTTGTTTGAAAACAATTTTTCAAGGAATTTTTAGTAGTGTAATTACTAAAGTAGAAACAGTTTCATCACTGTGAAACCCTAATATGATTCAGTTTTGTACAGCTTTTTGTTTCTAACACTATATTATATATGGGTGCAATTGGGCATCAAGACTAACTTCTTTGAATGAATTATTGCACAATAAGGCTTGTTTAAATTAGATGTGATTTGGGGTTTCACTTGATACCTCTAATGGAGATATATAAAATACTTCTATTTTTAATGATTTTAACTTTTTGTTCATTTAATTGTGGAGAGACTGATTTTTCTAGAATGCTTACTATTTATTTGCCATTTGATTAACCTATTGTTAGGACATTTGTTGTTCAACACAACTGTATTTAATGTCAATCTGCAACTTGTGTAGATATGGGTGATGTAACATATATCTGTGTGATGCATACTTCCTACTCTGAGCAGGTATTTAATGTCCTTTATGCCCAAAACCAGATGAGATCGTCTGATAAGAATAGTCTAAATATCCTCTCTGGGAGTTATATGTGCATACGTACATCTTTATTTATAAGTAGTTGTAGTGACCTGTTCACTAGTGGCCTGTGTGTATCTTTCCATCTGCATGTTTGTAAGTGTGTGAGCAGTGGTATATGATTTATGAGCATTATTTATTTCTCTGAAAGAAGTGTACATAGCAGTATATAACTTTACCCACATGTGCTACATACAAAGGAAAAGTTACATCCTCATTTTGTGTATGAAAATTCTTACTATTTAGTGGAAATTAAGTTTCAGGATAAAGAGCATTGATGGCATTAAATAGGAAAATTCTTATTTGTAAATACAAATAAATCTCTCTAGTTAATCACAACAATGATTTTTAAGCTCATTTTACAGAAGCTATGAAATATTCAGGGTATGTACTGCATCAACTTTCAGAATCATTCCATTTTTCTATCTTTAAAATAATTTTTCATGTATATTTGGTATATAGGCCTGGGACATGGTCTTTCACAGCTTTTTTTTCCCCAGGCTGCAGTTAATGGAAAAACAAAAACAGTTTCTTGATGTAAGCCCTAAAAATGTTGGTTTACTGACAAACCTGGCCAGAAATGCTCAGTTAGACTATTTTTTCTGTAGCAAGAAGTGTTTTATACGCAAACCTGAAACCTTTGGAATCTTTTCATATAATTGTCTTTTCCCTTACTTTTTTTAAAATTTATTTTTAAGAATAGTAGATTCTCATTTTCTCGTCATATCTGACACAGTAAATGAAAGGAAATATAATTTTACTGTGCCTGCTGTGCCGCAGTCATATTTCTTCCTGATTGCAATGATTTCAGTCTTGTGATGCACCAAAATGCTGTCTAGTCAACTTTATTTTCTTCAAAGAGAATACAATGTTGTGAAACCATTAGACACATAAACTTCAGAAAATTAGTTGGGAATTCGGTTTTGTTTGGAGTCTGCTAAGCAGAAAAAAGATTGTACATGGTGATACTTTTCAAACTCTGCTATGAACAAAAAAGTGTACAAGTTTCCTAAAGAGGTCAAATTTAAATTGCAAGCAAGCAAGCAATTTGTTATGATGTGAAATGCACAAACATAAGTCTTGTAAATGATAAATGCTGAACTACATTTTCTTCTTAATAGCCCAACATCAGTATATTGGTTTAAAAAAAAACCTGCTTCAGTTGTGAGAACCAAATATATTTATTTTAGTACAAACTAAATAGCTTTTAAAAGTATCTTTTGTCTTTCATAATTGCCGTGGAAGTTCTGTGAAATATTCTTGGAAATGAAAAAAGGAGTAACTGAATGAAATGGCCTGAAACTCAAGATGAAAAACCATAATTTTCCGATTTCATCTTTTATTTTATTCCCTCTTTTTCAGTCCCTAGTCCAGGAAATAGAACTTCTATGTATTTCCTGGGTTGCAGACTCTCAAATCTATAATGCTGCTTTAAATTTCAGGTTGTATTTTCTTTCTCTTGAAAGAAAAAGCCCCAAATCTATAAACATGCTGTTAGCTCTGTTATATCTCTCACAATGAAGGCCTCACCTGAAAATACCTCTATCTTTTCTATGATTCAGTAAAATAATTAAATGTCAATATTTATAGAATGCTACATTGTTTAAACAGGTGTAGTTTCACTGAAGGAAAACTGACATATGTAGCATTAACTTTTCAAAATAAAATATTTGAAAACTATGACTGTATGTCTTATGGTTTTACTGCTATTCTTTACAAGCCTTACAGTAACACATGGTTCACTGAGGAGATGCTGAACTGGACTGACAGCTCCTATCCAACACACCTTTACATCCATCTGTTTCTAGATAAATTCTTATTTTCATGTTTGATGTTTAGGAAGTGAACAAAAATAAGGCTGAAAAAACAGAGAAGTAGTTTATTCTTTTATAAAGAGCTATTACAAGAAGTGTCATAATACAGGCTTAGAGCTGCATCTTTTCCTGTATTCAGTTGTTGAGTGGAAATCTGGGGATTTCTGGGGAAAACACATCAGGTGCAGTGAAGAGAGAGGTAAATATTGTTTTAACTCATATACTGAAAAAAGTGAAAATATGACTTAAGTCAAAATTGGTCCCGCTAGGATGTGTTGCTTCATTACACATTTCTTCTATATCAGCTTTTCCTGCCTGGATCTGTTTCTGCAAGACCTTGCACACATGAGTGCTCTCGCTAAACATGACAGGATGGCTGGAAGACTTGGCAGACCTGGAGCCAATACATGTCACAAATCCCCAGCACTGCAGTGAAACCAGCTGGGTGTCAGGGGACATCGGTAGTTCAGACCTTAAAGCCTCCTTCAATGTTGCTTTCACACTGTTTTACGTGTTTTAAATTGTATTCTGTCACCCTTAAAACCCATGAACATTGCTTTCCTCTTTACCTACTTCAGTTTTCTTGCTCTGTCTCCTTTCTTTGTTTGGGGGAATAAAAAATAGAAAAAACTACCTTGAGTACAGTATCTGATACTATATATATAGCAAATAAGGCAGTAAAGGAAACTGTAATTTCTGTGTATTTAATGGGCTACCCTGTGCTGGGAAGTCTGAAGGGCTTTATCTCAAGCCTTTCCTAGCATGGCTATAATATAATTTTTGGCAGTGCATGCTCAGTGAGCATGGTCACTGTCATACACTCTGCCACGGCTCGTGTGGGTATTGGTAGTATGGATCAAAGATAATACCATGGTGTAATTGTTACAGAAATTTAAAGAGATTATAAATAGAAGTCAATATTGATATAATTTCATCCATTATTAATATGGATGGGAATAGCCCCTACCCAGAAAGTGGATGTGTGAGATCAGGTCTCTGGCTCAAGATTCTCAATGAAAGGTCCGAAGGAGTCTAATAGTAAACAAATGAAAAGAAAAAAAACAAGTCCCCAAAAACCACGAACATAGCTGGATAGGGTGATAGGGGATAGGATGAATTCAGAAGACTTGAGTTATATCAGATAAAAAATGTTGAATTGTTCTCTGATTTTGCTATCAGATTAGTATTTGATTAATCTCATGCTCAATAACATCTTACATTAGAATGTCAAGGGGAGATGGCAATTATGTGTAATAATACTAAAAAACATCTAGGGAGAAGAGATACTTAATTTTCCAAATTGTCTAGTGCAACAGAATGACCAAAAAAGTATTTCTAATTAGCATTTATTTTTCATTTAATCTTTTCCATTTTTTAAATATTTTAGAAGAGATAGTCTTGTGTCATGTTAACTTCAGTGTTAAGTTTGTTTGTTTCTTCTGTGTTGATCAGAATATCTGTTTAAAATCTCTCTTTACTCTGTAGGTGACAGTGGTTTTGCAGTACCAACAATGCAGGAGGAAATGAACTTGCCCATTCATATTGCCAGACTCTGATATTCTTTTATTCTTTCCTTTTTCATGTGTCATGCTGCTGCAACATTAGTAATTTTATAGCAATTAACTGAGAATGTGTCTGACATGCCATTTACCCCATCATGAACCACACCTTGTTGTGCTGGGATCAAAATTTTAGCTAACAAAATATTTTAGAACTAGGAAAAGCAAGTAGCATCACAAAGAGTTTTTGTTTAAACACTTCTGTAATTTGAGAACATCCTGTTGCTAGAAGAAAAATCTTTCTGTGCTTTTAGAGACATTTCACTTTTCCCCATTCCCCATAAATTCACAAGTCTTTTTTTCTCCATGAGATGTTCTACAAATGTTTTCAGAACAGGTTTCTTAATGCAGTCACTTTGGGGAATATTGGCAGAAAAGGATATGTACAAATATAGAATAATTAGAGGCAGAGTGTGAAATCAATTCAAACTCTTTTTTAGAGACAATTGATTATTCAATTTTTACATTGCACAGAACTTTCTTCTGCCACGCTTGCTGAAAAGCATTTTACATTGTGGTTTTGTATGGTTATGCATAACCCTAGCATTTGCACACCCTTCTGGAAAACACATTGGTAGACTTTTGGAGACAAAATATCTCCTGTTTTCAGGAGAGAGTCATGGCTGCATGAGTTGTGGGGGGTTTTGGCACATTTTTATTCATTTTTTAAAAATGCTGACATTAATTGCATGAATGTCTTTGCATTATTCCTCAAGCATTTTTCCTTCCTGTATATGGTCAGTAACCCAAAAGACACATCTTTTCCAGGGAAAAAAGTAATGGTCTTATCTTACATGAACTAATGCAAAAGTGAAATCTCAGTCACATTAAGTAATTTGTTGTTTCCATATTTGTTCAGTGCTAAAAGCGAAAGGGTAGGAGAGGCTTAAAATTTCTGTCATGTTTTTACCTCAATTCCACTCCCTGAGACGAGGCCATAGATGATGCTATTTTTGTTAGAGCTGCTCCTTTGGTCTAATCTGAACACTGGTGACTAGAAACTGTGAATTTAGCGCAACAGCAACAGCAGAACAGGGAAAAAAACCAAAACAAAATGAAAAAACCCACCACAAAACTGAAAAAGTCTGTATGAATAATTCATGTGTTCACTGTTCATTGTATGCAGAATCTGACTTTTAATAATGAGGGAATAGTATAGTAGTGGACTTGTTTGAGTCAGTTTAAGGTAGGAGAACTGTAACACTTTTTCTCACTTCACTGACTTCCATCCATAATGTGATCATAAACTCACTGTCGTTATTGTAGGCTGTCGATTTTTATGGAGGACAGGGGAAGTATTTTGTATAAAATCGGTGGTGGAAGTTCTCCTCTTCCAGTGTGACTTTTTTTTTTTTTTTGGTTGGAATCCCTTTTTGAACAGTTTTCTTTCCTGATTGCTGCTGTCATTTCAGTCATTTATTTCCATTATTTTTCTCTTACATCTCTTTCCTCGAACAGAAAATTAGACTTTTCAAAATTTCTTGTGACTAGGTGAGATCCATTGGTGTATTTTATTCCCTTCTCCCTTCCCTTCTCCAGAAGATTATTCTCTGTGCACCTTTATCTTTGCATCTCTTCTGGTGAGAAGAAGGGTTAATAACTTACAAGCCAATGGGAAAAATAAAGTCTCAGTATGTTAACAAAACATGAATGTTATCCTTTATTTTCTACATCACCATTAATGAAATTGTAGAGTAATTTAAGGGCATCACACCAGTGGCAGTTTTATAGATTGTGTAGTATTTTGTTTTGTCCATAGTGAATTCTGATCTTACTGAAACATTTTACTGTTCAACTGTGCATGCATGCAGTTAGTGCCGAAGTGAAGAATTGTGTTTTCTTGCTACTTCACAAAGTCCCTTTGAAATAATTTGCCATTTTGAATTAACAAGATGGGGGCAGCATGCAGAATTGCTTTCATTTTCTTTACACATTGGCCATACAGTTTAAAACAGTGTATATATATAAATGGAGAAAAAATAACACTTTGATACGAGTATGGTAATCTTTGATCCATTTATATATGCACTGCATAAACAGCTTTTAAATATGCTATTATAATATGCAAGAGTCTATTTCTGTCTGTGATATTCCTGTGAGAATATCACAGATATTCCTGTGAGAGGGAAAGACGATCGGCTGCAAGGTGCAATTGAGTGGGAGAAACAGTCTTGCAAATTACTGTGGGTAATGAGGAGGTGAGAACCATGTTCTTGTTGGTTAAGAATAACCTCCAAAAAGCACTCTTGAGTGTTTTGGCAGCAGTTGAAGCAATTGTCTCAGCTTTCCAGAGATCTGGCAGGGCCAGCAGTAGAATTATGGATGTCTATGCCTATAGTCAGCTCCTCTCAGTCTGTTGCCCATGTTGTAATTCATAGGTTAGACCTGAGTCAGCATTCATTAGCACATTGTATGAAATTATGGAGTGTTAGAATCCAAGCTGGACTGGTCTTTTGCTCCATGAGACTACTTTTCTTCATGACAACTTTTGCTGAAATATAACTTGAATCCCAGTTGAAATTATCTTTCAATGTATGCACGTCTTGTTGAACTGCTGCATTCCTAGTGAGGTGAGGCACAGTTCACAACTGGCCATTAAATAGCCTGTTTTACACAGTGTTTTTAATATGGAAGTCTGGTTCTCCAAGCTTAGCTGCTATGACCACAACTCAAAAAGATTTTGGGTTTCTCCAAAAACTCACCTTGGGCCATAGTAATGCTTTATGGACAACCACTTAGTCCAGATTTGTTCATGATATTCCAGGGCAAAGATGTCATCTAGTAGGGAATCTGTGTAATTTCCCATTTCATCATTTGTTCAACAGTTTTGGGGGTACATAAACAAATAATCAATCCATTTTCCTTGCAGCTATTGTCTATATACCTGTAAAATGCTGACTATACCTTATATGCAATAGAAACATTACTGAAGAATGTTCTGTTTCAGAGGGCACTGTGTCAGAATTTAGTCAGTTTATGCAGGGAGCAGATTTAAGTTACACTAATGTCAATGCAGAGGAGCAACAAACTTGTGTCAGCGCTGGTACTGGTTTCAACCCTAAAAAAATACTAGTTACAAACCATGGTTTGAGATGATTGTAAGAATGGCATTTACAATATATAAGGTAAGAATATCCATACTGCAATATTGCTCAATCTTTGCTGTTTTTACGTCAATTCTGACTCATGAACCCATTCCAATGCTGCAGTCTTGCCATATTGCATCTTATTATATCAAGTGCCAAGAGCAATAACATAAAACCTTTGTTTTTCTTACATGCTCCATTTAATCTCTAAAAGCAGGACTCAGCTCAGTGGAGTGTGCACATATACCAGCATTATACCACTCCTATTCTAGAACCACAGCAGCCTTTGCTCATAAATTTCTAGACCACAGCAAAGCACAAGTGAAGCATGTAGGTGAAAACTGTGAGAAGTTTAGTATCTAGTAAATCTAACAGTCAGTTTCTGTAGCATTTGCAGTAAACCTCTTCTAGATGGCTGTATATTAAAGCCACATGCTCTAAAGAGATTTAGCCTTGTCTTGGCACCAGCTGAAAGAATAGGATATAATGTGTGCAGAACTTTATATTGCATTTCAGTAAGCTGATTCATTTCTTATTAGTTCTGGGTGAGTGTATGTGGGGGAGGAAGTAAAAGGGAGGGTGCACTTAGTTCTAAGAATATAAATTTTAAAAAAGTCAAACTGTAAACATGGTATTTGAGTATAAATATAGAGTGTCATATTTTCAATGACACTCTTACAGTAATTAGCACTTTTTGAAAGTGTATTATTTGCCTCCAGAAGGGGAAAATATGGCTTTACTGGAGCTGCATGTAAACAGCCTCAAGTGCAAGTTGACATGATTTTTCCAAGTAAAAAAATCTAGAATAGACTGAGACCCAACAGTACTTGACACAGAAAAGCTACTGTTGATGCATACATAATACATTTCTAGAAAGCTAAGAAATCCAGTGAAAAGCTAGCTAAGACAGGACTATGGGTTGCCTAACTTTGTTGCCTAACTTTAGAAAATTACAGTGCAGTGGTCTAGACTCTCCTGAAAATGGTCATTTCATAGGAGCAGACACATAGAAGAGGTAATGGATGACTTCCCAATGTACATGCCTGCTTTGGATGTAGCTCAAGTAAAATGTACGTCACTCCAAATGACCATCATATCTATTTTCCATCCATTGCTAATATCTTCTGGTAAACAAACTATATTTTTTTTTGTTATAGAAGCTCACTTTTTCAACACTTTGTATACCAACATTATAAAACTAATCTCTTTCAAACATCTTTCTTCCCATGTCCCAGATTTGCATTACTGGTGGAAGTTTAATATAATGATCTTCATGTGCTAGCAAGAAGGATCTTGCAGAATGGAAATACAGGATAACTGTCACTCACAATTGAGTAGAATTAAAGGCAACATTCATGCTTCATGGTACCTGGAGTAACATGTGGCTGTCAGGAAGAAGAACCTAATGTATTTGTTAAATTATTTATTTTTAAACTTAGCCCCAAGTCCCATGTGTAGTTTTAAATTATTGTACTTGCTTATTTGCTTTTACTTTTACAATGGTAAGCACTAGTTGCTATGGCATATAAGATTATGTGTGGTTTTCATTTGTGGTCTCAAAGCAGTAGCCTGTCTTCAGTGTGCATTTGCATGTTGTTAAGATTTCTTCTGAGTGAGCTTAATAAGTCATCTACCAACTTTTCTTGACAAAGAAAATCCACTCTTAGTCTCCGCATCTCCAGTTTTACCCATTGTTGGTTGACATGGTAGGCATGAGGAAGGCTGGAAGAAATGGAAACTGTAAAAATACTGGAGTAATAAGAAAAAGCTTCATTTTTTTTTTTCAAATATTATCAAGTCTGAGGTAAAAATTAAAACCAGGCAGAGTAGAGTTGGTGCCTGTCATTTAGGTTTTTCAGTCTTATAGAGACAGTTTCTAGTTTCCCATCTGCATGTGCTCACTGTAATTGAAGCATTGTTCAACACTTACATCCAATAATAAAATGTGATCCTAGCAACCTCATAAAGAAAAACTCCATGCCCTTTCCTCAATCCTGTTTTATAAGTCAGTATTTCTTTAGATCACCAGAATGCTGTAAAGGAGAGAAGCTGTATGACTTGCCTTTCTAGAAAAAAAGAAAACAAACCAAAACCCTTAGAGATTTGTATAACTTTGCCTCCTAAGATAAATTTCTAGGGTGGGTTTTCTGTGAATCCATTAGCTGCCTTGTAGCCTTACAAGTTAAAAAAATGAGTTGACATTGATGAAGATCTTGCAAAGAATAAAGTAGTTGAGGTTTAAAAGAAAAAAATAGGTTAAGTTTTGTGATGGGTGACAATTGATCACTAAAACTATACAAGAAACAAAGATGAGAGGAGAGAAAAATTTACTCAATAATCCTGTTGAAAGTGTAAGGGAAAGAGACAAAATTTCCTTAAAGGAAGAAAAAAAAATTTCTCCAACAAAATAGATGGTGTTAGAGGCCTGTTTGTCTCAGGAAGCTTTTACTTAACACTTTTCTGTTATGAAACTTTTTTCCACTTGAGGACTATATGTTTGTGTTTATCAATGTTACTAAAATGGCAGAGGAGTATATTTTTTTTTTCATTTACTCTATTAAAAAAAAATTAGTATAAAAATGTGGTCATTATTAAGACAGCTAAAGAGAATAAAATTTTAGCATGTCATTCAGTAAAAAAAATATGCAAGCTTACAGTAACTTCAGTATTTTATACATTTCATGCTGTGCCTATTCCGGTTCAACAGTTCATTGCCTCGTTTGATTTTGACCACAAGGGTAAAAAATTCAGTCAAACCAGATACTGTGGTGTGAGAAAGATAGAAGGGGAGTTGCAGAAAAGAAGTTGAAAAGAGAGCAAAACCAGAAATCTGTTAAAAATAGTTGAGACAAAGTGTCTCTGTTCTTGAAGATGATGTACTGTACTTTCTGTTATACAATACAAAGGAAAGTGATTATAGCAAATTGGCTGTAAAAACACAGACCAGTAACATTTTGTTCTTGTTTTCTTGTGGGATAAAATGTATTGCGGGCTCTTGGGACTTGAAGTACATTGGGGGAGGTCTGCAGGAAGACGTTGTTGAGAGATGAATTTCCAACTTGCTAAAGAAAATATAAAATGAGCAAACCTAAAAATAGAAATGTGAAGAAATGAGGAAGATGCACAACGGGAGAACCAAAGACGATCCACAACCAGTTAAGCTTCTTTATGAATAAAAGAACAAGAAATAGTATCAGATTGGGATGATTATTCAAATACATGTCTTTGCTCACATTTTTATTCTTCACATTGCTAAGTGTGTTTCTTCTTCTCTTTTTGTAGAAATTTTTAGGAATAAAGTGTATGTTCCATTTTTAGGGTCTCTATATCTGGCAACGCAAAAGAAACATGAAATGTCAATAGATTCCTTTGTTATACTGAAGTTGCTGAAAGAAATAAATTTTGAAAGTAACTGATGAGATAGAAAATTAGTTATCATCTCCCCTTTAACTGATGGGAAAAAAAAAAAAAAATGGATATTGGCTCTCATTTTAGGGCAGAGAGCAACCTTAACTTAAAAATTATGTTCGAATTTTAAAGAATAATGTTGCTAAAGCTACCAAGTACACAACTTCCCACAGAGTCACATACAGTCCCCTGTAATCCTGGCCTATCTGTATAAAGATACATGACATCAAGTCCTTCACAATCTGCATTAAAAAAAAAAAAAAATACTGTGAAACATTAATTAAACTTTTTATTGTTTTTTGACTTAAAGCCTTTGGTTTTGCAGAAAAGGACATAGGGGTCCTGTGAGATACCAAGCTGTATATGCGCCAGCAAAATGCCCTTGCTGTAAAGAAGACTAATGGTGTCTTAGGCTGTTTTACACAAAATATTGCCAGCAAGTCAAGGGAGGTGATCTTTCCCCTCTGGTCAGTCATGGTGAGGCCACACCTGCAGTGTTGGGTCCAGTTTTGGGTGCCCAGTACAAGTGACAGACATAATGGAGAAAGTCCAGTGAAGACTCACTGAGGTGACTAAGGTCTGGAGCACCTCTCCTATGAGGAAAGGCTGAGACAGCTGGCACTCTTCAGCCTGGGAAGTGAAGGCTCAGGAGGATGTTATTAATGTATATAAATACTTGAAAGGGGGGTGCAAAGAAGACAGACCCAGGCTCTTTCAGTGGTGCCCAGTGGCAGGACTAGGGCCAGTGGCACAAACTGAAACACAGGCGGTTCCCTTGGAACATCAGAAAGCATTTTTTCACTGTGTGTGTGACTGAGCACTGGCACAGGATGCACAGAAAGATTGTGGAATCTCTATCCTTGGAGATAATTCGAAAGCCAGCTGAAAGTGATTCTGGCCAACTCGCTCTGGGTGGCTGGACTGGAACAGGAGGGTGGGACCACATAACCTCCAGAGCTCCCTTTCAACCTCAATCATTTTGCAATTCTGTGATTCTTCAGTTAGTTGATAAGATAAAGGTCATTCTTAATGTTTTGGTTCAACAGCAAATATGTTTTCAAGGTGCTTGTTAAAATATTTTTTTTTCCTCATTCTCTTCAAGGAATTCCTTTCTTCCTTCTTTGAGTCTCAGAATAACACCTTCTTCCTTTTAATTGTCACAAGTCCATTTGTATACTCCCTGGAACGCTCTTTCAGTGGTGCCCAGTGGCAGGACTAGGGCCAGTGGCACAAACTGAAACACAGGCGGTTCCCTTGGAACATCAGAAAGCATTTTTTCACTGTGTGTGTGACTGAGCACTGGCACAGGATGCACAGAAAGATTGTGGAATCTCTATCCTTGGAGATAATTCGAAAGCCAGCTGAAAGTGATTCTGGCCAACTCGCTCTGGGTGGCTGGACTGGAACAGGAGGGTGGGACCACATAACCTCCAGAGCTCCCTTTCAACCTCAATCATTTTGCAATTCTGTGATTCTTCAGTTAGTTGATAAGATAAAGGTCATTCTTAATGTTTTGGTTCAACAGCAAATATGTTTTCAAGGTGCTTGTTAAAATATTTTTTTTTCCTCATTCTCTTCAAGGAATTCCTTTCTTCCTTCTTTGAGTCTCAGAATAACACCTTCTTCCTTTTAATTGTCACAATTCCATTTGTATGCTCCCTGGAACTCTATATTGTATGGACAGGATTGCAACAAACTGCTACAGTTACAAATTCGAAATCAATTTTTAAATTTAAAAAAAAGCTACAGCAGCAAAATTGCAAAACTTCTTGGATAATAAATATGCCAAATATTTCATATTCACCAACATGTTTCAAATAAATAATTTGTAGCTCAAATCCAGTTTATTCCCTGTAGCACAATTAATCAGTGATAAGTTTGGTCCATCATAACAGAAAAGTGAATACAGTGAAATACTGCACAGATTCGAAGCTACAGAAACACATGTATATTAAAAATACATGACTGAAATACTATGCATGTTGTGCCAAAGTTGCAAGAACTTGTTTTTTCAATTAATTTTCTTGCCAGTTCTGCTGAAATACAGAATTTGCCTTTTTATCTGCAGAAAAATTCACGCTAAAGCCCATGTTTATCTTTCTTGGAAAAGTAAAAGCTGACTTTTCCAACTATGAAATTGTTTGTCATTCAAATTAATAACTCAAAACATACAGCTAAGGCTCTATTTAATTTGAGCTGACAGAGAGGAAACAGAAGTAAAATTATTGCAGTATAGAAACAGCAGAAAGATACATAATGTATGAATACCTTCTTCAAACATCTGTCTATTTTAAAAGGAAATTTATCCAGTAAGAAACACAGGTTTCTTGTCTTAAAAGCTCCAAGTTATTTAACAAGGGGAAACTATCAACAATATCATTACTTTCTTACGTAATAGTAGTTAAATAATAGATAATAAAAAGTCTTCTCAAGGTTGGTGAAATTATGTTTATCATAATGAAATCACATTATTTTTATCAATTTATATTTCAAATATACAGGTCTTTTTGCTTTTGAATGCTGTCGATCTTCTACAGTAAGCATCTGTGGTTTCTTTTGGCTGGCTAGTATAAAAAATAATTGTTAATATAAATTTAAAGGGTTGACACTTTAATAAATTATATGGAGTTAAGAAGAAGTGTCCATATTCCTATTGTTTCAAGCCTGTGAATCCGGACAGGTCCTTTACTGTTTCTGCTTAATTTGGACATTGAAAACCACCAACCAACCCAGACAATTTTTTCATGTTTTTTATAATGTTAGACACAAGTGGTGGAGTGTGGGGTATGCCCAGCCCCTGCCCTGGAGGGATCTCTGCTGAGATAAGAGATTTTGTAATCACCCAGCAGGATTCCCTGGAAAGGCAACCACTTCTTGGATCATGCGAGAAAAGACAGACCCACAATCCTTTGGGAGACCCTGTGCAGATCCCTTGTAATCCATTGGCCTTCACCCATCCCCTGTATCCCTATAAAAGCTAAGGCCTCTGCCCCTGTTACAGAGAGAGCTGTCGTCCCTGGCTTTCCCCTTTGCTGGAGTACGGACCCACAATAAAGCTACCTTCCGTGCGGAACCAGCCACACGGGCCTCTCGTCTCTCTCTGGTCTGGCTTGGCCTGGAGGCTGCCCTGCAGAGCTGAGCTGAAATCATGAGCTGACAATCACTAAAGAGCTGACAGCTCCTGCACAGGCCCTCCTAGCCAGCAGCTGAGGGAAGACACCGGGCCTTGGGAAGGCGATTCCTTTTGGGACCATCTCTCCGGACCAGTCACCTCTTCCTGGGTCAGAGCCACTGACCACTCACTAGCTGTAATAGTGGAGGTCTAGTAATAAACAAGTTGAAGGAGCTTACCTCATCTAACCATACAAATGCTGGATCCTCTAGTTTCACTGCCGTGTCAAAGCAGGACACTTCCAGACACTGTGCCACCTCCTTGTGTTTTTTGTCTATCTGAGTCTTGGAAAGATTAAAATTTCACAATGTCTGTTCCAGCTATATACTGTTGTACTAGTGAAGAAATTCTTCCTAAAATGTGGTTTGACTATTGTGCTTTCTAATACTGCATGCTCTTGTTTATGTCTCTGCTGCTCAAGTAGGCTGTTTAGACTATCTCCTGAACTCTTGGTCAGAATAAATGCGCTCTTGATTTCTCCTCTTAGGATTTACTATCTTTCTAACCCTTCCCTGAACTCAGATCTTTTTTGGACAGCCTTCTTGAGTTTTGATGGCCCAGAACTCAACATAGTATGTATTGCTCAACTAAGTTGCATCTTGACTTTGAACACTTAGGCTGACTTGAAGGAGAATATTTTATGTAGAGCCAGGTCATGCAGTTTTAACCAAATGTGTAACAGATGTGAAAGTCTGAGGTGAAATGAACATTTTCCAAGTGCTTTGTACAGTGATATTTAAAAGAAGCCAGATACTTTTTCATCTGAATGATTTAGGTAGACAAATTCAAAACTTATGGGGCCTGTGATGTGCTGTCCTTAAGTACTGATAAGTGACTCAATTTGGAAGTGCATTTTCATACATATTTTAGCTAAAGTACCTCTGAATTTTCATACAGGATAATTAAACACTGCATGCCAGAGTCATGAAAGAAAAGTGTTATTATTAGCCTTTTTAGAATTATTTCAAAGCATATTTCATCTTAACCATGTACTTTAATAGTCTAGGTAAACATTAGGTTTCTTTTCATCCTTATTTTTAGCTAGTGTGTTGCTTGTGTGACCGTGAGACAGTGCTTGCTTTGATTTCTCACAAGGCTGATTTCAAGCCATGTTACTAGAATTCATTTCTCAGAGTTCGCCCATAGACTGCTGAGATAATATGGCTTTATGTGTATGCCATCAAAATTACATTAAAAAGTAAGATGGAGGAAGGAAGAGACCAGAACACACTTTCGTGATTTTTTTCAAGATCCATACATGAAATCTTTGCTGATCTACCAATATTCTTACTTCAACATTTTTCTACTGAACTGAAAGTAAGAATCTAACACACATGCTAAAGAAGTTGAAGAAGTAGTGTTTTTATTGAACCTAACCAGTTAATTTAGAAAACGAAGAAGTGGTGTAAGGACTTTGCATAGAGAACATGTTCACATTCCTACTTGCTTCAGTTAAATTTTACTGATGCAAGCAATACCATGCATTGCTGATTAGGTTCTATATTTGATATCATGCCCACTTTTATTCACATTACCAAACCAGAATGTGTGTGCTGAGTCTTATGCAGTGAGTCATTGCTGCCTTGAACTTAGCTGCCTTGCAAGTCCTGAGATTGCCTTAAAGGCTACAGTAGGTAATCTAAATTGGGTCACACATAATCTCTCTTGATTTGAAGAACTTGGGTAGGGGTATTCAGTAAGTTTGATTGGCATCAATAACTTGACTAGCACAAAAGGACTTGGGGAATATATTATCATGTTTGGGAAACTTTTCTTTCTAAAGAAAAGTTGAGGGGAACTTGGAATAGATTGTTTCATCAAAACAAGTAGTACGTCATTTTGCCCCAAAATAATTGTTATATCTTGAAAACTGAGCCTAGGGAGGCCTGGAGCAAAGGAAAAAGTGTATTTTCAGGAAAATTCATCCAACAGTATGATTTTGCTGTTGGTACTAGTGGTATCAACTATTTTTAATGGGCGATGTTACTTTGCTATCTGAAAAAGTACTTCTGGAGTGATATTCAGTTCGTAGGCCAAAGTCTCTCATTCGCTCTCCTTACAAGACACAGATGGAGAGAGAAATATTATATTTTATGCAAGAAAGCATCAAGAAGAAATCATTTCCGTGACCATCTGCTATATGCATTACAAATGGTAAATAGGAATAAAATATATAAATTCAGAGAATATGATTAAAGTCTATCTCAAGTGGTAGGCTGTAAGTCAATCATTTTGGTTTTGTATCTCCTAGAAGAATATGGTAAGGAGCCTTGTTGTGGTTTCACCCCAGCCAGCAGCCAAGCTCCATGCAGCTGCTCCCTTACTCCTCCACCAGCAGGATCAGGAAGACAATCAGAAGAGTAAACACTAGAAGACTCATGGGTTGAGATAAAAACTGTTTAATAGGGAAAGCAAAAGCCATTCACACAAGCAAAGCAAAAGAAGGATTTAATTCTCTGCTTTCCATGGGCAGGCAGGGGTTCAGCCACCTCCAGGAGAGCAGGGCCCCATCATGTGCAATAGTGACTTGGGAAGACTAGTACCACCATTCCAGTAATTCTCCCCTTCCTGCTTCTTTCCCACACTTTATACACTGAGCATGATGCCATATGGTCAGGAGCACTCCTTTGGTCAGTTGGGGTCACCTGTCCTGGCTGTGTCTCCTCCCAACCTCTGATGTACCCCCAACTTCCTCACCAGCATGGCAGTGCAAAAAGCAGAAAAGGCCTTGGCTCTGTGTAAACCTTGCTCAGAAGTGACAAAAACATCTCTCTATTGTCAACTCCGTGTTCAGCACAAAACCAAACCATAGTCCCATACTAGACACTGTGAAGAAAATTACCCCAGCTGAAACCAGCACAAGCCTTTACCACAAATCCTTGGTGCTGCTTGAAAGTTCTTTAAAGGGTAGTTACTAGTCATCAGCTTCATCTTTAAATCCATTTTCAGCATCTGCCTTGGAGATGCTCTTTGCCCTTCTGTGTTCTCTGAAGTAGCCAGGCAGAGCGCATGATCCTGCTCCTTACTGGTGAAGACTTCTCCTGGCTTCAGAAGTAAGTTCTGTCTGTATTCAGCAAGCAGCATCTAATATAAAAATTTGTACCTACTAAATAGAAAAAAGATTAAAAATTGAAACTGTGGGATTTGATTGTCTAAAAAATTTGTTATTTGTTTTAATTTACAGGACTCTTCATGTGCCGATTCTGTATCTGTCAGCAAACATTCTCCTGTAAGCCACTGTCGCTTGCTGTCACTAGAGAGTCGCTGGACATAAGGCTGCTTGAGCAGTTCGAAAGAAAAAACATGAGGCAACAACTGTTCTTTGTAAAGCTCAGTAAAACAGAGAAAGCCTTGAAGCAGAAACCTCTGTTTCTCAAGTTATTTTCCTCCACCAGCATCCGCACAGTTTATGTCAAGCAGAGGTGTGTGTTACTTCCAATTTTCTGAGACGAGCAGGTGTTATACATAGATGCTTAGAGGATGTACACAAAGGAGAACATGCCCTGCCTGCCATAATGGACTTGAACTCATGAGAAAAGGACATCAAAATTCAACTTGCAGAGAAGAAGAAAAGCCAGTTCCAAACCCTGGAGCAATTATGTGACTTTCTTCCAATTTATACTCACATCTTCTTATCAAAATTTATCTCTGCAAGGAATTACTGAAAGAATATCTATGAGAATGAAGCTTTCAGAGGAATATCTCAGGTCAGTGAAGAAACAGTCAAACACAATGAATTATCATTCAAGTTAACTTCATGTTTACCTACGAATTTTGGGGGTCAGGGGTTTTAGCTAGTTTGGAAAAAAATGAAAAAAACCCAATTTTTTTTGTCAGCATACATTGCATATTCCAAGGGGAATTATATTTGTTGGCCAATCCTATGAGGACTGCTGCAAGTATGTCTCATAGTTGACTCCTTTAAAAACAAAAGGAAATAGCATGGAATTCATGATCAGGATTGATGTAATTTTACACATTTTATTCTGATATTCCTTTTGTAACGTTATTTCAAAAAGCATAATAAAAGTTTTCTTTTAATTATGACTTCTACGAGTTGATGTCTTTTTGTTAGGGCCAGCATAAGTAGTAAAAACATAATGTCCCTTTCTTTCAGTAACTCAAAATTTTCCCTTAGCTGCTCTTTTTCTTATTCTTCTTTCAAACTTTCCTAAGGTATCCCAACAGCAAAATACCTCTCTTTAAAGCACAATGAATATCAAATAGCAGATAGAAATTAGCAAGCACAGGCTAAACCCTAATGAATCTATTGGGAAGGCATATATATCATAGAGTTAATTAATTGTATAATAAATATATGTATGTTTATATATGTGTGTGTGTGCAGCAAGAGAGAGAGAGAAATTTTGCATGTTGATCTGTTGGAAGGCAGAGATAGGAAAGAAGGAAGATTCAGAAGAATCTCTCAGTATCATATGTAAATTCTTTTATCTTCAAATCTCTACCCTAGTGATAAGGCCTCTTAGGGAAAAAAAATTTACAAGGCAGAAATTTGCTTCAAAGCTTCTTACCAGAGTCTGAACAGCCATAACAGTGCTAGTAGACAAAGTCAATCTCATTTACCTCGTGTGACAGGATGGTTACATAGATAAAACAGATAACATTTTCCTGTGTTGAGGTGGGGTTTTCATTTTTGTTTGTTCTGTCTGTACCAGTGTTAGATAACCTAAGATATGTACTTTACATCATAATAAAAAAAAGGTACAAAATATAGCCTTACTCCTTTTACAACTAAAAAAACTCCTATTTTGCTTTCCTTCTCATGTAAATGTGATATAAAGTATCAGTGGTGAGAAGAAGCTCTTACAGTACACTAGTATCCATAAAATTCAAGATGCTTAATTGAATGCTGTCCCTCTAATAAAAACCACAAAAAAATTGCTGTGAACTTCTGCTTTTTCTACAAAGCCCCTTTTTTAATCTGTTGTCTTTGTCTGAAATTTGAAAGTTAAAAGTCAGTAGGGTACAGATGTATTCTAAGGGAATATAAATCCAGGAAAATACTGTCTTTGCAAACAAACCACTATGCTACAAAAAATAAAAAAGTAGGACATGCAGATCCTTATGAGTTTATGTTTATTATTTTATTTCGGGAATAGTAAACACTTTATGCTGAAAGCTCAGGATAAAAACCAAACTAATCTTTTAGATATAAAAATGTTAAGAGAATATTTAAAGTACTTAGAAGGAGGTGAATTTCCTCTTAATGGAGTTTACTTTAGAGATAAATGCTAACTTTCTAAGAGTCACACTTAAAATTACTGCAGCTGGGAAGACTGCAAATATACTTCAAAATTCATGGATCGATAAAGGAATTCCCAACCTGACAAGCTGCAGTTCTGCAAGGAGGCAGAGCATCACTTTTGTGCTGCTGAGGCTCGAAGCATGAAGGACCAGCAGTGTAAAACAGTAGTTTGTTTTTCCACTGATAAGAAATGCAAAAAGTCAATAGACAGGATAGCACAGCATACCACACTGGTACTGTGGAAGAAATAAAGCAGAGATGAAAAAAGGTGGGAAGTGTGTAACAGAACAACCAGAGCAGAGATGTAAGTTTTGAGACTTATGAACAACTAATCAATAGCAACAGATGGACTCAGATGTGTCAGAAACATAAAAAGTTGGGGAAGTCTAGGGTTGGTGTTCTTTCATATCTGTTGCTGAACCATATATTTTATCTCTATTTACTCAATCAATGTAATGAATGTTTAGAGTTAAATAAAAACCACTAAATCTTCGGACTTCGCTTATGTTTGATTGATAGCTAAAAGTTTGGGTGACATTTTTAACCTAGTTGTTCTTTTTCTGTCCCTTCCATGTGTAGGACCTGATTGCAGTCTCAAAAGGCTAGAAAATTTGATATGAATTAATTTAAAAGGAGACTAAGCCTGCTAGTGTCCTAGAAAAGTATGTCCACATTTCTTTTTGTGGGTCTTGTCAGCCCAGCTTAAAGCCAGTACTTCCTTTGCTTCAACTGTGTGGTGTTTTACTCTTCCTGATGTATTTGGGAATTACAGTGCACACTTAGCCAAAGAGAGAGAGCTTTCATTCAGAATAAACCTTTGCTTCATGTTTTATTTGTCATCCTTAACTGATTACTGCATTATTTAGTGGAATGAAAGCACTGACATAACATATGTGCAAAGATCTCATTTCCTCAGTTTTGAGGAAAAGGTTGGAGGGGTTTTTTGTTTTGTTTTTGGTTTTTGTGCTTTTTTTTTTGGGGGGGGGGGGGGTGTTTGTTTGGTTGGTTGGTTGGTTGGTTGGTTTGTTTGTTTGTTTGGTATGTTTGTTGTTTGTTTAGCAGCAGAAATCTTATTCTTAGCTGCAAGTTCAAATCAAGTGTACCTTGACTTGTAAAAGGCAATTTACATGGCCCAGCACAACATCCATGTCACTGCACTGGGGAGACATTAATGAATGGACTATTTGATGGATAAGGTATTGTCTGGATGGCTGCATCCAACAAATTGACAATGGCTCAGTGTCCATATGGATAATGGTAACAAGCAGTGTCCCTTAAGGGTTTGTGTTGGAACCAGAACTGTTCAATATCTTTATTGATGACACAGAGAGTGGGATTGAGTGCACCCTCAGCAAGTTTGTGGATAACACCAAGCTGAGTGGTGCAGTCAACACACCTAAGAGAAGGGATGCATCCAGGGGGACCCTGCTGAGGTTGATGTGTGGGCCCATGTGAAGCTCATGAAGTTCAACAAGACCAAGTGCAAGGTCTTGAACCTGTGTTGGGGTAATCCCCGGTATCAATAGAGAGTGCATGAATAAATCGATTGAGGGCAGCCCTGCAGAAGACCTGGTGCATGGGGAGTATGAGCTGGCAAAGTGCACTTGACAGAAATGTGCAATGGACAGAAAGTCCATTGTATCCTGGGCTGCATCAAAAGAGGTGTGACCAGCAGGTCAAGCAAGAGGATTCTGCTCCTCTCTCTGTTGTGAGGCCCCATTTGGAGTACTGCATCCAACACTCATTTGAAATCAATGGATCTAAAGAAAAACTGGGAGCTGGTACTGCAGATCTGTTGCATGCATTCCATGGAAAGGGTAAAAAAAGATCCAAAATTTTACACAGTGGAATGAACAGTGGTGTGATAGAGAGTTAGAGTTCCTCAGCCTGTTTTAAAGTAGCAGGTCAGTTCAATAAACCTTACTGTTCTTCCTTGTGTATTTTTTGTGTTTCAGTATGGTTTCAGTTTTGTTTGCACAACAATAGTGCTACTGCTGTGGAAGTTATCTCAGGACATGGTGTGCTACACTAGAAAGAAAAAGAGTATTGCAAGGAAACATTGCAGTGAGTGTTATATTCACAGAAGTTGTGACTGTTTGTTTTGTTTGTTTATTTGGGAAAATAGCTACAACTCTATCTTTTCAACACCCCATATATTTTATATGGTTTCTGTATATGTCAAGAATGTTGAATTAATGGAAAATATTCTATAAATAGAGTTATGAGTTGATAGTAAATATAAACATGGAAAAATTCTAAAGTGAGATAGGATGCTAGAGAGGAAATGTTTGAACCACAGGAAAGCAGACATTTAGTCACTGTACCTCTTTTTCTCTCTACTACTTGGATATTACTGTTTTATTATCTTCTTCCCCTTTTCCAATATGGCTATGCACAGACTTAGTGTTTGCTTTTAAAAGTAATAAAAAAGCATATTAACCAACACACAGCTTTGTTTAGACTTTTTATCTTGTTTTTTTAATAGAAATTTTAAGTTAAAATTTTCCTGACAAAGCTGAGACATTTAGAGCAAATTTTTTTTTAGCTTTTTCTAATGGAGAAATTGAAGAAGTCCAATTTTAGCAATCACACAATTTAAATATAAATTAGACAACAAGAAAATGTGACAATAATTAAAAGTATAAGTTTAAATGCTTAGATAAAATCTACTAGAATGAACTAAATTGGTTGCAATTTCACTGAAGAAAATCACTTTATGCATGTAATGTATGAATGGAAAATCAATTTACTAATTGTACAACTTCAATTAACTTTCCTGTAAACATCTTTTTATATATACATCGGCAGTTGAAGATGGGATTTTTTTTTTAACAGCTCTTTAATATTTTCTTGCTGGCTTCTGAGGAGTTAGACAAAAACATAAGTCAGGAATTGGGAAAAAGACTTGAGCTGGCAAGTGTATGTTTGCATTTAATTCTCTGCATGTGGGGAGCTCTGTTATGCTGCAAATCCTGCTTAAGTGTAGAAAGCTAATCACAGTCCTGTATGTGTGAAGGAATTAGACCCTGTTTTCTCACTGAGGTTAAATTCTACATTTTTCTCTGCTAGCTCAGGTTTTATTAGCTTTGAAATATTTTAGATTAAGCTTTGCCTCAGGCATGTGGTAAGCAAGGTGATTTACCTTCCTTTATTTGTCATTGAAGCAGTGGAGAGAAGTAATGTATGATCTAGAAGTTATCTTGCTGCTTAATAGCTTGGCAAGGTTATGCAATATGTAAATTACCCAAAAGTAAACAAGTTTTTCCGAGCAGCTGCAATATATATATGTATATATTTCTTTACTTTTTGCTTATTTACTTTCCATTTGGGAATTCAAACCTCTAAAAGGTCTTTATCCCAAGGTCTACAATGATGCAAGTAAAATTATTTCCCTAGGTTAGCTGCAGCATCTCTGTTCAGAGGACCAGTCTCAGCTCTTCTCAGAACTTCCTTGGTCTTGAGAAGCCTCTTGAGTACCTTGTTTTCTGACTCTTTCATCCAGGATTTGGCTTTTAAAACAGAAATGAAATAACTTGTATCCAGTGATCATTTCTCAATCTCTTAATGATTTTCCTTAGAGATAAATTCTGCCTACTAGAAAACAAACTTCTGTGTCCTGACACCTGATAAAAAGAGATCTAATTTTCCATTGCTTCTATGCAGTCAGAGTTTCAATGTGTTGACAGGGTTTCTGATGGTTTTGGTGTGTTGTTTTTGGTTTTTTTTAGGTGAATTTCATGATAATGTAGTTTCACCTTGAGACATTAGGAGGGTTTCAAAGTCCTCCAATATTTTCCAAGTAAGTAAAGAAACTTAGATTTAGGGAACCTTCACCCTGTAAGAACAAGTATAGAAAGACTTGCTGTAAAAATACACGTTTGATGGGATCTGTTGGATTACTTCCATGACTTTCCCACACAACAGCCTCTGCTCTTATTTCCTTCTGACATGTCAGACAAAGCATACTTAAAGTGGCAGCAAAATGATTCCATAGTAATTTAAAAAGAGACTCTATTCATATTGGAGAATCTTCCTTAGACTTATTCTATCATGAAATGCTTTCGTTCTTTTTGTTGAAAAAGCTGTGCCTCGGGCTTGTTTAAGGGAAGTGCTCTCAGGAAGGCAAGGCATGTGGCACAGGACGTGCAGAAGACTCTAGAAACCCCTGTATGAGCAAACATTTTCAGGGAGAGAGTGCCATACCTCTGTGCTACTCTGTAGCAATTTGTGGGGAAATGTTTCAGTAAATAAAGACATTTTCTCAGCGTTCATTGAAATCCTACAACCTAGAACTGATGAAATGCTCCATTAATTTCTGCAGTGTCAAAATGAATGGGAATGAAGTAAGGTTAAAAACCTATGGAAAAGTAACAATTTGACAAAGATGTGAATAGTACTTTTTTTCAGCAATGGGCTGGCACAGTGCTGGGTGGATGGATGGCAAAGAAAAACCTTTTTTTTTGCATGGTGTTGGTTTGATGCAAAGAGAGCAAAAGGTCTTCAGGAGGAACAGTGCAATTTCTGAATATTGTAAATAATGTGTGGCAAAACTGAACTGGAAAGTGAATAGGTTGTCTTCCAGCCATCCTACAGGTACTAACAATTATTTTGTTTCTAACCCCAGATTTCCCATAAATCTTCCCACTCTCTTATTCGTATAAGCATCAAATCAATTACTCACATTACATAAAATTAGCCTCAGCATGGAATCAACCTTGTTAATTTTAGCTTCCTATGATTTCGACTCTTAAATAATATTAAGTGATCAGATTATAATGTACTGAATATTTCATATGTCAGTGTATCCTCTGAGTCTGTCCTGGTGATATTTTAATTAAGAATTAATTCATTAGTAGAATAGCCAAGATGTTGCTAATAGTCCTTTAGAACCTTTAAAAGTCCCTGTCAGCTTGTGGGAGCACAGATATCGGAGGAGTTTTCTTTTGCAGGAAGCTGGAAGGTTAACTACTAAATCTGATCAAAACACTTTTTCTGGAAAATTTTATGAAATATCATCTTTTTTTAGGCTGAAAGGTAAGTCAGGATGTCCCTCATGCACCCATGCTCCAAGAAGATCCAGCTGTGAGGTCAGACCAGGGACTTTGCTTGGGACTTTGCCCAGATGCGCCTTGGAACCCTTCAAGGACTGGAGCCTGCTACACCTGGGGAACCTGTCTCTGCCTGCTCCCTTCCCTGCCTGCCCTCATGGGGAAAGCTTTCAGTATCCAGCCTGCACCCCTCTTACTTCAGTTCATGCCTGGTGTACCCTGCCCTGCCACACACAGCTCTGAAAAGCGCATCTGCCTCTCTACATCCCCTCCCAGTAGGCACTGGGGTGGCTGTGATGTCCCCCTGAAGTTGTCTTTGCTCCAGGCTGGACAAGTCCCACTGTCCCAGGCTCTGGGACAGTGCTCACAGGACACCCTCAAGCCCTGAGGGTTGTGGGGATGAACTCACTTCAGGTTCTTGGTGTCTTTCCTGTGCTGAAGGGTGTTAAACTAGCCAGGGCATCCAGATGTGGTCTGACACAGTGCTGGCCAGAGGTGGCAAGCCCTGCCCTGAGCTCTTGGCAGCACTCCTGCTGACACAGCCCTGGATGACATTGGACATGTTTGATGCCAGGGTTCACTGCTGGCTCCTGCCCAGCTCCCAGGGCCCCAGTGTCAAAAGCATGGCTGAAGCACATAAAAGACATTCCTGGTGCTCTCTTTGTCCAGAGTTGTAGTCATTTTAGCACATAAGGCCATCAGGTAAGATTTGCATGATTTATGCCTGGCAAATCCATCCAGACCATTCCCAATCATCTTGTCCTTCTTGTGTCAAATCAGTAGCTCTGCCAAACCAGAAGAAGGTAGGAGAACAAAGAAAGCAAATTTTGGCTTTCATTACTTGGTTAAATTCTGATTTAGAAAGGTGAGATGTAGCTGAAAGCTTTGTTGTATTGATGTGAAATGAAAAATTTTTGCTGCGGATCAGGCATCCCAAGGACTCAAACTGGCAACTTTTTACAAAGTCACCCCAAATGCTGAGGAGGACATTTTTTTCTGACAGTGCTCTTTTTTCTGGCAAACAGTACCCTGCCAAATGCTGTTTTAACTAAAATGCTCAAAATGCCTCTGTTCCACTAAGCAAAGATGATTCTGAAAACTCAAAAGTTTTCAGAAAAAACAATTTCTGTTCCTGGTTCAGTTCCTGTGAATGCTGAATGGATTTGGTATCATGGCACCTAGCAGAGGAAACTGACACAAGGCAGCAGTCACATTAAGTAACATTGACTTGAAAGGAGCCTGGAGCAGCATTGATTATTAGAAATAGATGTTCTTCTGTACACGTGCTTCAAATAGGTTCCTGCTGAAGAGATCACAGATGCTTTAATATCTGCTTTAGTTGGTGGGAAAGCACACTTCATGCTGGTTTATATAGTCCTTCTTTTTGTTTAAGCTTCAAGTTTCCCCAAAGAACTGAGGACCAGAAAGGCATTTGGCCAATGTATACTGAGGCTGTGGTAATGGGAAGGAAGAGAAAGAAATGTGAAAAAAAAAGTCTTGTCAAATATATATTTTCAAGAGAGTGGTCATTAAAGAGTGATTTCAATTTAAAAATCCAAACACTTTTCACCAAAACCCCAAAACTAGACCACTGCATATTAGATCTAAAGAAATTATGAAGTGACTTTGGCTGAATTAAATAGCAAGATGTAAAAAGAATAACTGTATAGTGGTAGTTGACTCGGGAAAAAAGGCAGTGCTTGTCGACACTAATTATAACCATGAAAAGAATGCAAGTTTTATTGTCATTTAAGTTGTGTGGATCAGTGAAGCTCTTTGAAGACCTGCTGCATATTTCCCGGGAAAGGGTCAATGCTTGTTATTTGACATTTTTTAAAATGAAAAATACTAAGGAAATTATTTCAGGGATTTCATATGAAAAAGTCATATGCACACCTGTGTAGATGCACACAAAAGCTTTGGGTGTTTTAGTCACTGCTTGGACTGCATGCTTTAGAAAATCTTGCAAACTGACAATAAAATTTTGGATAATGGATGTTCCCTAAATACTTTACCTTTATGGGATATGATGATATTTAAAAATGCCGTTTAAAAGCAATTTTTGGGATGCCCATCCATGAAGGATTTAAACACTGTGAAAATCTCACATTTGAAAAGAGCAAATAAAATTACCTGAACTGCAGAGTTTTTTATTACTTTTTGATATGTAAAATAGTTTTGCAAATTTATTTTGGCTGATTATCTCTTTCATTTGTCCTATTCTTGCAAGCACAATTTTATTATTATACGTTTAATACTGTGAAACATTTTATGCAATGTTACAAGAGTATAACGTTTCAGTCTTTCCAAACACAAAAGAAGTTAGATAAAGGGCCATTCTGCCTAGAATGAAATTGCTTAACAAATCTTTAGTGGCCTAAGTTTCAAAATGATGTGCTACAGATCAGTTACTCTGTCCACTTGACATGGTGCTAGGTGGAAAAGGGCAAAATCATTCAGATCAGCTTGTCTGCCCTGCCCTACACACATGTATGCCTTAGTGAGAGCACTAGGAGATGCACTGTTAAATACCTGGAGTACAGATTGCCAGCAAATTGAGCTATAGAAGTGCAAATGAAGTGATTTAAAACACCAAATGATGTATTAAGAAATTGACCTGTACATGAAGCCTGGTCTTTTATCTTTTCTGCTCTTTTTTGAAATGAGACCTTGTGTTGGATAAAAGCAATAGGGTGCTATTAGACTCTTAATAGGCTTCCATCAATATGATTTGAGAAAAGCCAGTCTGTACTAGCAAAGCAGATGATACAGGTAATTTCCCCTGTTTCCTTAAAAACAAAAATCCAAAGGAAACAAACAAACAAACAAACCCTCTAACCCTCTTTTGCATATTTTTGGAACACAAGTTTTTCCTTTAGAACAATTTTTGAAGTGTGTAAGGAATCTGTATGGACTGTCTGGCAAGTTGTAGTCTCTTGTGTTTGTAATCCAGCTTTTCCCACAAAGGAGTATGCTAACTGTGAATACCTCCAGCTATACAGGTGTTCTGTAACAGATTTTTATCTATAAAGAAATGCACCTTATGTTCATCTGCCTTTCAAGATGGGAGACTCCACAGTGCTTCATGATATGGGCTAGACCTGAGAATTTAACATTGCTATACAGGAAGAATAAGTAAGCCATGCTTACTTTATATATGTGCACAGCCAAGTTCCTCTTCTTTCCCTGTTCTTTCATACCCCTGATTGGAAAATCAGGTCAATGTAGATTGATGACATCATACAGGAGGCCATGAAGACAATATCTTTCTGTTGCTCTGCTTGTTATACCTGAGTTTATTGGAAGTGTAATTCTCATGAAGAAAGAGCAAAAGCATCTTGATTACTTTTATCAGTCCTCAGAACACACTGTTACCTCAGTTTTATTTTTAACATATGTTCATGCATGTGTATGATTTACTACATTGTAAATAAGCAATTAAAAATATTTGATCTTACTTGCTGCTAGGAAATTATGTTTATTGGTGGGAGGGAGAAAAAGGTAAATGTGAAGGTGTTTTGGCTTGTCCTGCAGAACCAATGGAAACATTAGGAAGAGTCAGGAACAGCAACTGGCAGGAAACAACATACTTAGAATCATAGATTCTAAGAACCTTTAAGGTTGGAAAAGAACTCCATGATCATTGAGTTCAAGCTTTGACCAAATACTACTAGGCCAATTAAACCTAAGTGAACATTTCCAGGAATGGTGACTCCATCACCTCTCTGAGTGGCCTATTCCAAAGTTTAACAACCCTTTCAGTGAAGAAATTCTTCCTGATGTTTAACCTGAACCTCCCCTGGCACAGCCTGAGGCTATGCCCCCTTGTTCTGTCACTGGTTTCCTGGGAGAAGCGGCTGACCCCCAAAGCATTGCCTGTAACTGGCAAGGAATTAAACAGGTCCTGCAGCTCAGCCAGGACCAATGCTTGGCCCTGCTTTTTCTTGCATGTGTGATCCTCCTATTCCATGGGATGCTTTAGATGTGGTAGGTGAACACCACTAAATAACTAAAAGTTACCATGAAACTCTACACACTCTCTAGAAATATGAATATATACCTCACATTCCTTTCTCCCCTTATGCTCTGAACAAGTTTTTTATTTTACTCTGGAGATTCATGATTTTAACCTCTCACATAAAATTTTTAAGAAATAAGTTTGCTTTATACACTAAATTGCCTCCCACTTCTTGTAACAAAATTTGCAGTTTCTACTAGCTAACCAAGTTTGACTTGACTCAGGCTAAACTCTGAAAAAAGGAAATAATAGTAAATAACTAATAAATTAGTAAGTCATCACACAAAGTCTTGACCTTCATTTTAAGATTTTCTAATAAGTGTCATAGTAAGTATTATAATAATAAAAAAGGAGCCTGAATATTTGCTTTCATTTTAATCAGACAGCAGCTGAGAAATTATTGTAATGGAATCAAGACAGTTTCATCCTTGATCTCTCAAGGTCCTCATTTCCCTTCATATCTTCTCAAACTCACTCCTTAAATCCCATATGCCAGAGGAAATATTCATATATTCACTATGTAATTAGAAAATTTCAGACCTCATTTGGTTGTATAAAGCATAGTAATTAGCTCAGTAAAGGATATTTCTTTTCTGCTGTTTTGGTTGTTTTCTTTATGTGCTGCCCAAGTTTTACTGAAAAGCCCCAATATGCTTTGAAAAATTATAGACCCTTTGATTTCAGAAACTGTTTAGAAACGGGAAAAAAGACATGTGCATACATGTGTACAAAAAGAACTATTAGGAATCTTTGAAGGATTGCTTGAAGATTTTATTAGTATGTTTGAGCTTATTCTGTCTTGTCCTATTATTGTTATTTTCTTTATAGATCATGTATCTTTTTGATGGCAATGTAATTGAAAAATGCTGAAAGGTGAGAATATGCGGAGTGTTCACCTCTGTATGCTTACCAACTGACTAAATCTAAAAAACATTTTGTGAATGATTTTATAGCTATTTCTTTAGAAGCCCTTTGATAGAAGGTCAAATGCACAAGTTGTGAGAAGTTCCCATAGCCAATCTTCATCTTATTGCAGATGAGTGAGTTCAGTGCCATTCAATAATGATTCTTCCACCAAAAAAAAGAGCGCCAAACCAATACAGATTACCTTAATAAAAGTGTGTGCACCTTAGCAGTAGTACTTTTTTTATATATATGCAAATACACTTCTTAGTTGTATTTTCATTTATAGTGTAGATTAAAAAAGGCATTTTTTAATTGAGGGAACACACCTGGTTTTGAGTTAATATTGCTGGTAAGCCTACAAGCTGAATCACTAGAAATCTAAAAATTGTTGGCTTGAAAAGAAACTGGAATAAGTAACTCCTAATGTATATCTGGTGTGTGACTCATAATCCAGTGTTTTCAGTATTTGTCTTAACCAGCTCCTTCATTTCTAGATAAATGATTCTATTAGTGTCAAATAGTAAAACAGAGTATTTAATATTTAAATATTGAAACCACATTTTCTATGGCTAACTGAGAATTATGTCCACAAGGGAGTAAAAAATCCAGCAAGTGTTTCTATAACTGACAAATACACTTACAATACTACCTGTTAAGAGCTAAGGGAGGGAAGTTAAACAGATGGTATTTATGTAGGACATATATAGTGACAATTGTAGCTTAAAGTTAGCTCACATCTGACTCTACATTTCCTTTATTTCGCAGTTGAAGATGGCTAAGTTTCCTGCACAGAGAGATAAATTATGTATTAAAACTTGCAATCAGTGGTTTACAATTATTAAGAAAAAAAAGAGAGAAGAAAAAGGAGAAGATTTAATATATATAATGAAGAAAGGTGTATTTAAATTCAACAACTCTTACCAGTGATCCAGGCAAAGTTGAACTCTCTTAAAGTATAAAATGCAGCTCACTGTTGTTGGTATGGCTTGGGAGACCTAGATTTTAGTGAAATGGGTGATGTGTTTTTCTTTGGAAAATACACTGAAGCTGTGATGAGGCAAAAGTTGGTCAGAAAGTTGGAAAATACCCCAAACATAGAGTTTAAATATTTTTTCATTCTTCCCACCAATTCAATTCCTCACATAGACTATTTTGGTGTCTATTTAAAACGTGAGCAGTATTCTTTTTAAAAGGTTTTGTATCTCTTGCTAAGTGTCTGCCCAATGACTGTTCTATAGATGGTAAATTCTTTATGGTCAGAAGTCTTTTTCCTTTAGTCTGGTAAGTACAGTCTCAGACTTGACACATCTGTATTGCTGCTTTTGCTACCAGCTGTAGTATTGTTGTTTTATAATTTAGAGGCACTCCATCACGAGCTTTCAATTTTCCTTATTTTGGTGACGTTTAAGGTGTCTGGCTATTTGGATTAAGAATAATGTGGTTGAGTTGCCATCTGTTGTTTGAGAACTTCCTTCCTCATCCAGCCTAAAAGACCCTTAGATGTCTAGGTGGTAACATGAGAATAAATGTCTACTGATTATATCTGATTACATGTCAGCTTCTGTCCCATGCAAAAGCCTCTGAAATGGGAAACCTGGGCAGGTTGTCTTGATCAACGCCTTTAGTTTTGTAGGCAAAATGTTTCAATTCTGTGCTATGTACCAGATGTTCATAAAATTGTGACTGAATAATTTTTAAAATTTCTCTAAACTCCTCTTTGTTTGCTACCATTTTTAAAGGCAGAGTGACATCTCTTCTTTCTTAGCATGTACTTAATTGAATATAAATAAACCATGAATGGCCTCACTCCATATCTGTAAATGCATACTGAAAACCAAATGCAAGAAATCATTTTGTTAATTCAGGAAACATAAATGCTGTAGAATTAATTTTAGGAGCTAAGTGTTCATTTCCAATAACCTCTGTTTCATAATTCTATAATAATTATCTAAATAATGTCCCTGGTTATTTGGTGATTAACACATTTTAATGATAAAAAGATTCACTCATTAACAAGAAATGTGTGTTTTTCCTTATGGCATGGTTCTTCTCCCTTCCTTGGTGAGAATGGATAAAAAGAATAAGAAAATTTAGACAAGTACAAGCTCTGTGCTTTAGAGACAAGTTATATATCTAGCTGCACTCTTCAGCACAACAGACAAATGCTCATGGTCTCCCATTAACTGCTTCTCTTCTTCACATCTTTTTTACAACTGAAGGAAAAAACCTTTGCCCTCGTTCTGTCTCATGCTAAAATATTATTTGGCCTTAGCTGTGCTCCCAGTCTACATCTCTGTATTTGGAGCGAATGTAGAACCTTTCTAGCTCAATGGGTTTTGGGGAAGTTTCATATCAAATAGAGAATGGAGTACGGAATCTGTGCTACTTACTCCATCTCAGGTCACTGTGACACAGAGAGTTTGAACAGCAGATTACAGCTTAATGAATCAGCTGAATGAATTTTGATCCCAAACTTCCTTGGTTTAGTTCTGGAAAGAGAAGGTTCAAGTGAGTATGAATGAGTGTCCTTGTTAGTTTTTAATGAATCAGCTCATAGGTACCATTTGTATGATTTTTGATCCCAAACTTCCTTGGTTTAGTTCTGGAAAGAGAAGGTTCAAGTGAATATGAATGAGTGTCCTTGTTAGCTTAAATTTTTAAAAGCTGTGTTTTAAAACTGGCAAAGTTTTACAGTGTCTCCCCTGCTTCTTATTTCTGCAATACCAGATCCCTATAATTTTCTAGTTCCAGGAACAGGGTCCAGCAAGCTCCTGCTAAAGAGCAATCTTCTAATTCAGGTGCTAAAACCAGACACAATTGGACCTCTTGTCCTGCAGCTCGAGCATGATAATATGGTAGAGAAGGCTCTTAACCTTAAAGAGTTAAACACTAATTTATTTGTATTCTAAATTACAGTTTCAGAAGACAAGCAAATGGCATGACTAAATGTAAACCCAGTAAACTAAACTCCTTTGATTTGACATTAGAGTTTTGTAAGCAGCTGTACACCAAAATAAATAAAATGGACTATTGAAATAATATTTGTTAACAGAAATATCAATATTCATCATGATACCAGTCTTAAACCATTAATTCAGTACCATTGTAACTCCAAACTGCATTAATACATTATATTAACCATATAACCATTAACCATTTAACCATTACATACTTATTTTTACCCACTCTTCAGCTTCTAAATAATCTCTCTGCTCCTCAGGTATAATATATCTGGGATTTTGCATATCATAAATAAAAATGAGGTCATATATCCCTTAAGTTGCAGCAAAGATTATGCAATTTGTAATAAGAAAAGTTCTCTGTCTCATTAATTAAAGTCTTAATTTTTTATATACTTTATGTTTTCAAACTCAGAAATACTTTTTAAAAAGTTATTGTAAAAAAAAAAAAGTATGTGACTCTGCCTGAATTTTTACATTAATTCAGGATAAATGCTAAGTAGATTACCAATTTTTAATTGAGTTGCTAAAACATAATTAAGGAATACAGGGAATTTCTTGAACTGGAACTTTTTTTCACTAATATTTGTTATAAAAAGCTACTACATTTCCCACAAAATTGCATTGGGTAACTGCAGAGAAAATGCTTAATTTCATTTTATTGCCTCTTAAAATATTTTTGCAAAAATATCTGACCCCAAAAAAATTTTGTTTCATAATTTCGAAAGGAAAAATTTTGTGGAGATGAAATTAAATATTTCATTTTGAACAAAGATACCATGAAGTGGTTTTAACATTTTCAGGAATTCTTTTATTTCCTCCTTTTTATGACTGAATCTTCTGCAGTTGTTATTGTGAATTAATGCTAAAAATGGTTGATATTTGGCCTTAGATAGATAATTTGTCTCTAAAACACAAGCTTGTGCTTAAGACACCTGTTCTGTTTTTTTTGTATTTTCCCTATCCAAAAGTCACTCTTTCTGCATAGCCCCTTCAGGTCCAGAGAAGTTTTTGTATACCCCAGTCATTTATTGTGTTTCTGCTGTTCAACAAACACCCTGCTCATTGACTTGTTTACCTAAAATATTAGAAAGAAGGTTATATAGACAAGAAATCTGGGTTCACCTCTGCTGCTAGATGAAGTACATCATAGATAATTTTTCTACCTAGAAATCAGATTTAACCTGACACTTACTAGTGCGATGTGCTTTTAACAAAACTCCAGCAGCTCCTCGATACATATGGGAAAGGATTACTTCATGTTCAGATGCTTCTGAAAATACATTGGGAAGGTAGGATTATTTGCTTTTTATACTTAAAACACAAAGACTACTGCCTTCCCATCCACTAACAGACACACCTCTATTCTTTTCTTCCATGAGAAATGAGGGTAGGCTCAGATATATCCAAGTCAGTAGACTGCATTTACTTGAAATAATTTTGATGATGTCTGAAATGGAAAAAATGTGGAAGGAAAGAGGTCAGCATAGTTCGTATAAATACAAGTTGGTGAATTAAAAACTTACATTTTTGTCTTCCTCTTTGCTTTTTGAAATCTCACTACCATCCTGCATATTCCTGATGCCTCTGGATTTTGGACTGGATTACGTGTTCGTTTCATGAAGAGAAGATAGAAGAACAGCCAGTGCAATTGCCAGGGCAACTGCCTCTGTCTGTCTCCTTTCTCTAAAGGGCATGACCTATCTGGGGTAGGCATAAGCTGCTTGTTTTCTGAGCTCAGCAACAGGTCAGTTCTTTTCTCAATAGGTTTCACTACAGCCAGAATCAGCTACCACAGTTTGGGGTGGTTTTTTTTGTTTTGTTTTTGTTTCCTTTTGCAAGAGGAGAAAACAAAGAAACCTGAATCCAAAATTGAGGCTAAACAAGGGGATGGCAACCAAGGGACCGGTCCTGAAAAATGGCATATTGGTCATAGTTTGTACCATATTGTGGAAATATTTTCCACAGAAGTGGAGTTTTTGACAACAATACTGATTGTATGAGTATTCTGAAGGATTTCAAATATTCTTGTCATATTCCAAAACAAGTTCAAACTCACTGACAATATCTTTAAGACTTACACCATCCTATCTACTACAACAAACTGAATTAACCCATGCTTACTATTCTGAGCTACTTTCTCAAGGAGGCACAACATACTTATTGATTACATATATATGTGTGTGTGTGTGTGTGTGTGGGTATACATGTATATATATGATATATAGTATGTTATATCTTAAATATAATATAATGTATGTGGGGAGCTTATATACATGTATATAAAAAGATTCATATTTATTCACATCCATATTTTAGGAAGGAAACACCCTCTCCTGGCATTTTTTTGTGAGCTTGCATCCTAGAACTCTTTTGTTCATGTTCATTTATGTTCATCACTGTGTTTTCTCCCTTTGGTCATAGAAAAGATCATACAGCACTTCTCAGTGGGTTTTCTTCCTACAGGCACAGAAAATATCATACACTTCTCACTGTGTTTTCTCCCTTTGGTCATAGAAAAGATGATACAACACTCCTTCCATGTCTACTGATGCAAAATCAAACATAATATTCACTCACTTGTTCTCTTCCTGTTAGCCCTCCTGCTGACTGTTTAAAAGGTTTTCTTGTTTCTCCTCCCCTAACATTTATCCTTCCTTCACTTTTTTTTTTTTTTTTTTTTTTTTTTTTTTTTTTTATGGTTTTGCTTTTAATACCTGACTATCTTTAAAATTTAGGGAGGGAACAACTTCACTGCAGTTAATAGGACCCCCAAACTATTTCTATTAATGTTGCTTTACTGACTGGGGTCAGTATTTCATCTCCTTAAACTTCAGGGTTCTTTCTCTCATGTTCAGAAGTGCATGAGAAGGACCTCTAGCTTTCCACTGTTCTTCTAGAGGTTGATGGTGCCCTAGATTTCACTGGGAAGATAAATGGGAGCAAGACCAAGAGTTAAGTATTTTCCTTACATCCAACTACCACCAGAAGGTTCTATAAACAGTGCAAGTCATAAGCTTGCAAGTAGCAATGTAGCTCATCACAGTCTCAGTCCTGGTGAAACTGGATTTTCTGGCTATTATGAGAAAGTAAATCGTATAATGTGGGCATTTTTCATTGAATTTCAATAATTTCTTCTAAGGAATTTTTCAGCATTTCTTATGTCCAATGTGTATTAGTTTAATTATCCAAGATGATTTCAGGGTGGGGGGTTTTTTTGTTTTGTTTTGCTTGGTTTTTTTTGTTTGTTTTGTTTGTTTTTTTCTTTTGTTTGTTTGTGGGTTTTTTTGTTGAATTTCTTAATAGCAAGCCCAGAAAGTGGCATAGCATAAAAGAAAAGTATTAGCTTGTATAAATGTGGGATAAGTACATGTGCTGATTAATTTTATTCACAGTAGGTTGCATGGTGCCATGTTTTGGATTTGTGCTGAAAACAGGGTGTTATAGATATTGCTAGGCAGTGCCTGCATAAGCCAAGGCCCTTTCTGCTTTTCACCCCACCCCACCAGCAAGTAGGCTGAGGGTGCACAAGAAGTTGGGAGAGTACAGTAAATAATTTGGATAAATAAAGAATACCTCACTAATATAACACATCTTATGATAAGATTAAACCTTTTATAAGAAATAGATTTTATTGAAATAGAACTAGACTGGGTTAGAAATCTTTCTTAAATTTTATCTGCTCATAATTTATAAATTTATAGTTTGAATATATTTTTATGGCCATTAATTACAGTCAGATTTGGTAACCTTTATTCATACTGATGGAACCTTTGCCTGAGTGGTGACTACTCAACTGAGAGGTGGTTAAATACATATAGTATAATTTAAAATGGCCAAGATACTTTTAAAATCCAGGAAAACAAAGCCAAAATTGGTTCAAAGGAAATTAGGTTGCTTTAGAGAGAGTGGTGTGCTAGCTTAATTAATGTCAGCAAGATTTTTGTCATATCAAAGATGCCAGAGTAGTTATTCAGGCTTTAGGTCTTCATGGATGCAAAATAAAAGTGGGGTGGGGCTTTTTTGTTGTTTGTTTGCTGTAATAACTATGTTGCCCTACAATTATATTGCACAAATACAAAAAGCTTGTTTAGGAATGTGTACTGATGCATAAAATTTGGAGGTTGGCTGCAATATTATCTGCTCCATGAGGTAAAAGAAAAATTAACTTTATGGATATTGTTTGTGCCAATAGAAAAACAAAAACCAGTCTTTTGAATATATGTTCACGTCCTGTTTCTTTCTCTTAAAACATGGTATTTGTCTAATTCTGTGACAGAAGAAAACAATTTGCTGTTGCTGTACCATTAGTTTTTAAAAGGTTCATTTTAAGACATTTTATGAAACAATTTTGGTATTAGTCTGGCTAGATGGGATCTGATCATGGCACTTGGAGTGTGAACAGTGTTGAAAAAGTGATTCCCTTAGCCCTCTGTGCTCATTAAAAAGAGACAACCCCACAGGGCAATGGAAAATTGGTCTGCAAAGAGTGTTACATACTTGAATATGTGGCTTACACAGAATACTGGCAGTTCATCGTTATTAGAATCAACCTGTATTCATAGACCAATCTATTGTCTAGAATAACTGTCTTTTTTTTTTAGAAGCTGAGGGAAGGGAAGACAGAAAGCTTTCATCACTGGAGCTTTTATATATCAACTATCAAAAAAAAAACAGGAGAAGGGACAATGAGGTTCACAGTAGATGGTTTTGCCTTTTCTTTATTTTGATGGTCAGTGATAGTTATTTAATGCTCATGTTGCCATCATGGAAACTTAATGACTTCCTCAAAAATAGAAAATATTTTTCTGTCCATTCACAAAGATCTGCTGATATAATACATATGTAAAAACAACATAAATCTTACTATCTGCTCAGATGAAATAAATTTCTACCAAGAAACTACATTCAAACCAACAGAAACATTTCCTGCAACAAATCCAAAACCTAAAAGCCAGAAGTTCAGTGTGCTGACAAGATGAATAATACTGTTGTCTTTCAGACTGATAGCTATTGCACAACCTTAACTTGACCAAATATATTTTCTTGCCAAAAAAAAACCCCAGCAAAAACCCAAACAAAAATGCTTCTTCTTTTGCCAGATCATCAAATTCGATGAGCAGACACTTCAGACCATGTTCTAGGGACACTACTGGCATAACAATGGTGGTTAGGTACATGGGAAAAAAAATACAATGTCCTGAAAACTACATAGACTGTTATATAATAAAAATACTATTTAAAAAGAAATAAATAAAGCATATAAGAAAGGCTCACTGTCATTATGGAGGGGTATTCAGATGTGGAAATAATGGCTGTTGCGTAATAGGAATTTGTGTGTTTTATCAAGGCATGTGAGTGCAGTTATTAGTAACAGTCATTGCTATTAGTGACCCTCAATGGGATTTACAAATTAGTAACATCTCGATTTGAGGGAATTTAAGGTTAGATTTATCCTTTCTTCTCATTTTAATAGCAGCCATGGAGATGACACAATATGGAATAAAAAAGGCACAATAAAGAAGGCAGACTACAGCTTGAGCTTTTATTTCTTGCTAGCCAATAGAAAAATGACAAAGTGATCTGGCATATAGACCATTTATAATTATAAGGTAGTTAAAAGTGGGGAAATTGTCAGTAACTGCAAGAATTTGGACAAAACCCCTGCAATTTGAGTTAATTATCTCTCCAGAGTTCTTGTTCTGAGCAAAACACATGTGTTTATGTAGTACTATTGTATTAGGGCTTTATTTATACTTGGTTTTTACATAGCCTTATTAAAAATAAAAATAGAGATCCGGAAACAGTGTTTGAAAAGTTTGTTAAAATAGATCAACTGTCATTAAATAGACATTGGAATGCAAAGCATTTCTAACAGTCTGTTTTCAAGTAACAAGGGCAAAATGCAGAATCAAGAAGGGGGAGGAATGAGGTGTGTTTAATGATCCTGACTGCATCCTAAAGCAGTGCAAGGGCATGTAGCTCTGCTGAACCCCGTGGAGCTTTACCTGCCTTATGCAACTAAGTTTCTGGATAATTATGATTATTTTTCTGGATAATTATGACTTTGTTTTGTTTTGGTTTTTTTTCCCCCACTCTTTTAAGAATGGTCTTGTTCCTAAAACTGTGGAAAACTCAGGAACTTTGTATCTTTCAGTTATGTACTTTTTGAATACAATGAAATGCTATGAATTCAGAAAATGGAATCGAATTTGAGGAAACACTTGTCTTAATGTAAATATAAGTAAGCAGACTTAAATATTTAATGCAATAGTGATAAAATTCAGAATTTCTAATTCCCTGTTTGAGCTAAGGTAGACAAAATTTTTAAAGCACTCAGCACACTTTAAAAATAAAGTTCAGTAAAAACCTCTGTTAAGTGAGTGTTTGTGAATCTAGCATCTATCCATGATTGAAAAGATGTTGTCTTCTCTTATGTATGGGAACACTGCTATTTTGATGAACTGTAAACTGTAATTATAATCAATGTGCACCAAGTATAACTAGAACGTATAAAATTAAATCAAAAAAATACAACTTTCTAAAAGATTTCCAGCTATTTTTTATGATCATAAATGATAGTGTCCTAATCTAGAAGCATGCAGAAAATTACATACTCCTGCCTGGCATAACCAGGCAAGTAAAAAGCCCTAGGTAGAAGAGCAAAGCATTTTGTTTTGTTTGGGTTTTTTTTGGGGTTTTTTTTGGGTTTTTTTTTGTCATATGTTAAACACAAAGCAGTGGCAATTACAGAAGAAATGAGCTGAGAGTTATTTTTGGTTTTTTACCTATTGGCCTTCAATACTTTCTCCACTGAATCCTGACCCTGTGCAGTGAGGTGATTAGGTACTCTGCCCCAGCTGTTCTGCCCTATGGATCCATTGCTATTGCACCACATTATTTACTATTGGAGATACAGTCTGCAAAGTCAACATCCAGAAGAAAGGCTGCAGCAGGATGGGCTGGAATGACTTAAGGATAAGGATGAATCTTTTGTTTATCTGAGGCTGTAGCAGAATCTGAACTCCAGGCCAGAGACCTGATGAAAAGTTTCTGCTCTTCAGGCTATTCTAAAAGCACAAGCAAAAAGCACTCTTCCCCTAACAAACAGAACAATCCTTATGTGTATGTCAAAGATGAGTCATTGCCATATTTTAAACTTATGTTATTTACACTAAGATAGAAAACACATTTTTTAGAAAAAAATATTTCTTCCATTGTGGAAGTCTTTTGGAATAGGGGATGTTTCTCCTTGCTTTGCAATGGGAACAGTCTAGCCATGCTACATATCAGGGAGGCCAAGCAAATTAGTCCTGCTGCATGGCAGAGAATGTAGCTGCATGGATGAGCACTTGGGTTCCAAGCAGATAAATTCCTTTGTGTATTGATGTAAAGTGCCAAGGGAGGTATTTGGATGAAGGCAATTCTATTTCTGTTTTGTTCTGATCCCAGAAGTGCCTATATCTATCTATCTATCTATCTATCTATCTATCTATCTATCTATCTATCTATCTTTGTGTGTGTGCATGTGTATCTTGTATAGTTAAATATTGCTTGACTTTTGCCATCATGGATATCTTGTCCAGCCTGTAGCATCTTGGATTTTCCATTTTGCCCTTGCATGACTTCTTTCTTTCCTTACCATCTGCTGAGATCTGCTTAGGCTATTTTGTCTGAACTTTCAGTAATCTAGAGTTTCATTACCATGGCATTTCGCAAGCAATTAAGTCCTGTATTTCTTTTCCTAAATTAATATGTTCACACTGGTGGGACTCTGCAGTTCTGAATGGATGACTTGTTCGTGGAGGTATTTTCTACAAGGCAAATAATAGGGCAAATCGAACTCATGCTTGTGTTGCTCATATTAGTCTTCCTACAAGGGAGAAAATGCTGTGCAGGGATTTCCTCATTTAAGCTATGAGTGGTCTGGCTTGCCATTATGCCTGCTTTTATATACACACTTGGGCTACTTCATCAGGCCTGCTATAACTTTGCTTAGAGGTAGCAAGCAATGACTTTTTGTATCTATTGGGTTCAACCCAGACAACTTCCTTCATTTCTGGGGATAGAACGCTTTAAGTAAAATTAAACCACAAAAACTAAGCAAACATCCTCTCAAAAGGAAAGTAAGGTAGAAAAAGTTGAAGACTTTTTAGTGCAGAGTAGTTCAGTCTCAAGTGATCAATTCTATTTGCACAGTTTCTTCGGGGTGGGGGAAGTATTTGTCATGTCCAGAAAAGAGAGCAGTGCAACTGTTCTGACCTTTACTGTACTAAGTATAACTGAAGAGAGCTGAAACTGCACTTGAGCACAAATGATGAAATCCATATTGATGTGGGTTTCCTCTTCAATGTCTCCCTGCAAGGACTATGAGAACCCACCAGTTTATCTTAGGCTGTATAGCTGTGTGAATCAGTGCTCTCTAAAGCTGGACAAAACAAGGCTTTTGAACTAGAAGGGAGGTGCAGAAGAAATACAGGGCACCAAACAATACTTCTATTTTGTTTGTATATCTTTTTTTTTCATGATCTTGATACTATCCTGTTTTATGACAAACAAATAATCCACAAAAGCAAGTTATGTCCCATTGTTATTGATGAATATTTATAACAAAATTGAGAATTCTCTCAATACGGTAAGTTTTGCCAATTCTTAAGTTTTAATGTATTACAAAAGAGTTGAAATGCAGCAAAAGTTCAAGCTACCAGTGGGCATAGATTCAATTAATCTGGAAATAATTTTGGGCAACTAGTCAGCTTAAATGATAGTTTATCATAAACAGTAAGATTGAAAAAATATCTCAGAGCATGTGAATGATCAGCACTGAACGCTTAACAGGATTGTGAAAGAGCAGGGCTTAAATGCTCAGGTGTTGCCTCATGAAGATGTGTCTCATATTTTTAAACCTCAAATTTGTCCTGCTAGGGGTAGATAAGGTATTTCAGCTAGAGAAAGTGGGAATTTCTGCAACATATTTCCTTGCACAGGGTCGAAAGGTTTTCCCTGTTAGATGAAAGTGGCAGTCTCTCACCAGCAGAAACCAGTTTGTAGCAGTTTGCTAGGACAAAAAACCAAAAAGCCAAAAAAAACCCCAAGAAATCCCCCAAAACCCCAACACCCCCCCCCCCCCCCAAAAAAAAACCAAAAACAACCAACCAACCAACCAAAGAAGAAATTTAGATAAGCACACGTTTTAGACTGCCTATAGGCTTCTGTATGGATGTTTGCGCCAAGTTCATATGATACTGGTATGATTTTACTAAAATTCTTCAATAACATGACTCCATAACAGACTGAAGAGAGTTCTTTTATGATCTAATTCAGGACCTTCCATAGGAAGAAAAGAGAAGCTTTAAAATATACTCCTTTGGTATTTTAGTACAAAATAAATACGTTTTTTTTGCTTTCAAACAAGACTTCTGTCTATAAAGATGCCAAAATCCAGATCACAGATGTCACAAAAGATTTTTTTCTTTATATTTTGTAAAGAAATTCCTGTAAAGGGATTTTTTTCCCATCTGACTTGAAATAATTTTTTTACCTTCTTGATTTTTTTTCTCTTACCCCTACTCCAGCGAGTGGTTAGTGAACTGAAAAATTAATTATTTGCACAACCATAGGGGTGAGTGAACAGCAGCACTCTGTGTTGTTCTTCCTCTGGAGTCTGTAAAATAAGATTGAGAAACAGAAGCTTTTTTTTTTTTTTTTTTTTAATTTCATTAATTTAATGTAATCCCTTAACAAATTTATTCAAGCATGACATACCAAAGTGTTTTCAAACTCTTTAGTTGTTTTAGTGGTTTACCTTCTCAGAATGACGAAGGTGGGTTGTTTGAAAATTTTAAAAATAATTTTCATCTCTTAAATTGCAATTAGATATTCTCTTCCTTTTTTATCTTGGTTTTAAAAAATAAAATTTTATTTTCTTAATGTAGTAGATCTCAACTTCATTTTCCTACAGCAACTTGTTTAATTTCATTTAACTATGATGTATATTTCCTCAGTTCCAGAATTTACATTGTTGCCATTGCTTTTTTCAAATTTTTGAGAAAGAGGTCCTTTGCATTTAGCACACTTCCAATGGAAAAGTTGATAAAGATATATTTTATTAAATTCCTTTGAAATTTCTTTAATGCAAAGCATGTATTCAAAGGATGGAATAAATATTTCTTACTATTTCCTGGAAACCTGTATATGATGTCTGTGACAGATGTTAATAACATCTTTTTCTAACTTTCTTCTTAATAAGATGATTTTAAAAAGCTGAGGTGATTTTTTTTTTCTCCCCACCTTCCACAGTTTTGTCTACTGAACCCCCATAAATATTGGTAGAATGTTAGAGTGTTTCAGTTAGATATTTATAATTATCAGAACTATGAAGGTTTGGATGCTGGCTCTTTTTATCTGTTTTTTTTTTTCTCTTTGGAAGGATTTTTTTCTTTTTTTTTTTTTTATCTTGAGACAATGCCAAGCTTATGTTTCTAGAATTTTTGAACCTTAGGAGGCAAATTAAAAAATATGTTTCTCAGATTATTTTATTCCTTATGTTGCTTCTTAACACTTTCAAGCAAGCTTTTCAGTCTGTTATTGGATCACACTATGTTCCTTCCAAAATGTGCATGTAGTCATGTAGCTTTACATTTAGATAAAATTTAGATATAAACCATTTTTACTTCAGATTTAAACAAATATAAATTTTTGGATTAAGTTCAAGTATTTGAGTTTCAAAAAATGTCTAAATATCTGTACCTTCCATCACACTCTTATTTAAAAAAACAAACACTTGCCTACTTAGGAAAACATTCTTACATTTGTCTGAAAGGCTTTGTTTTCTAGTAAACGTTCTTTGATATGTCATCTGTTGTTTCGTAAAGCATTTTAAGATGAATTATTTCTTTAGATTCATGTAGCATACTTAATTCATTTCCTTCACACATTTTTAATATATATTTTAATCCTTTAAGCAAAATAGCGGAAACAATTATTTTGGCTACCTTTCAGGCTAAAGTTTCTCTGGTGACTGACAGTCTCCCTAGAAGAATTTGTCTTGATAATGGAGAGAAGAAGGAAGAATACATTAAAAACCCCTGGTGTGTGTGTGGTTTCGAATATATGTTTTTTATAATGTGGTGTAGTGCTTAACTAGGTGGTAGCATTCTAGAAAGGAACCAGCAGTAAATTCCTTTGAGTACTATTTCTCTTTTCTTAGAAATACCCACTTTCTGTTTGTTTCCTTTAATGTGTCCTGGCATGGCAACACCTTCTCTCATGCTTTATGAATTTTGCAGAAACCATTGTAGGCCTTAGTGGGTCAGGATGTCATATGACAGATGTCTGTGTATCCTTCCCTGGGCCACAGGTACAGTTCCTCACCTTTTGGATGCATTTCACATTTTCTGTGCTGCCTTTTCAGGATGCTCCTTTTCCTTTACATTTGCCACAATCTAAATTTTTGCATACAGGTCAAGTGTTCCTATATTCACCTAGTTTTCCAAAAACTTTATTTAGGGTGCTTTTAGTTTTGAAGTCAAGCTTGAGTCACATTATAGGGACCTTATTTTCTAAAAGGCAGAGCAATTTCTTCACAGAAATGCATGCCTTGCTTATTTGCCTTTCTAATTTGCATCAACTTCTGTATCATTGTATTGCTGCTGCCAGGATTCAGGTCTTTTAAACCTGTTCATTCTGTTTCTGATCAGGCTGTCTTTTCTCATTCCATCTGTTTTTGAGCTTCAAATCCCTTGTAAGTTGGGGGGGTTTAATTTTTTTCTGTTGGGTTTTTTAGTTTTTGTTTTTTTGGTTTTTTTTTTCCTTCTATGCTTCCTTCATACTCCAAGTACCTCTTTTAATTATTAATTATAGCTAGCTGTTATTTTGGCTACTGATCACCTGGAATCTAATTTGCAGTCACAGAATGTGTTAAATTTATAGATTTTCGAGAAATTCCTGGTGCCACCTATTGGTTCAATCGTAGAAATGCAGCTGCAACTCAACAATAAAGTAGGGTCAGCAGTGGAAATAAGAGTTAGCTAGATACTCGAATTCCTTTGTGTATGCTCTTATGTGTCCGACTACATAGAACACGTAACTAAGTTCTAGTAACTTTATAAACTTTTAAAGTATGTTTTTCTACTTAAAATATTCAAGTAAATATCAACACTCCTCCTCGGTTGAAAACTTCAATGAACATTTTGAAAGTGGGATATGGCAGCTACTGATCCTTTCTGTTAATTTCTTCCCAGTTTATTGGACATTTTTAAGGGAGTATGTATGAATTTTAAACACACTTCCTATAACAGCAGTTGTGCAGACTCACTTCATTATAAAATATAAACTTTATCCTAATCAGTGTTTTGAAATAGACTTTTTTTTTAATGTGGATATAAACATACATATAGCCTTTTGTTTTTAATGTGTAGGCTTACTGGAGAGACACAGGATTGTGCAGACAGCTTTTAAATTATTTATATAGGGAATGCAACTTCATGTATTTTACCAGCGAGGTCAAAGTAGATAGCAACAAAGTGTAGTGCATTTCTGAGCACAGATGGTTTTACTTTACAGTCACTGCAGGAACAGTGAATTTACAGACCTGAAAATACACTTCTATTGTGTTGTACTGTCTCGTCGCCCTGTCATACTTACATGTTAAGTTGGATTTGTATGCTTAAATCTGTGTTAATGAGAAGAATTTATGCATAATTGTGGTTGACAATTGAAGTCCTGGCAAAGATGATAGATGATTAATTACTATTAAGTACCTCTCTTGATATACCTACTCTACAAAATCAACTTTGTTTCACAAATATGGAATACTTAATTAAGTGAATTACCTAATTGTTTTATTCTCATCTAGAGTGAAATCTGACTTGATTTCTGAATTTGTTTTACTGCCTAGAATGGTCTGCATGTAGATATTTCATCCATCAGATAGTGTTCTTCCCTCTAAAACCTAATATTTTAAAGTTTGGCTAAACAAGAAGTGTTATTGTAAGCCTGAGATAAAGCACTACACAAGTTTTTGCTTCTTCAGAAAAATCCATAAACAAAGCAAGTACAGAAAAACCTTACCCTTTTATCCCTTTTGATTACTTTATCTATTCTCATTGTTTTCTATGAATAGAAGATTGCAGCACACTCAATTTTCCAATTTATTAGAACAACAGAGTATACAACTGTTGGACCCTTTGTGCTTTACCGATAGGAAAAATACAGCCACTGCAGATGTGTTTGTAGTTTCAAAGCCATATCAGCACAAGTTTAGGAAACGGGGATCCTGTTCTGAAGTTTTGAACTTGTGTGTTTTTGAAGGCAGCATCCAGCCCAATGATCTGTCCTCCGAAATGAGTAGTGACAAGACATAACCTTTACACGAGCACTACTCCATAATTATAACCAGTGGGATTACAAAGGAATGGTAGTGAGATGAAAGGTCCAGTAGAAATTTTATATAGTCCTGAAACCTACTCTTAACCGGTATATATTTTAACTTGGGAGTATTTATTTTAATCATCAGTCTGTTGTATGAACACCTGGGCCGCTCTATTTGCATTTCACATTTTACCTCTGCATGATACGTTCACAGAATCAGTCTGGGAAGTAAACAGGATGTTACTTAAATTCTGGTGCTTATCTTACACACACACAAGAGGGCACATTTCAGTTCTGAAGTCACACACCAACTTCTCTCACTGAAACGTACTGTTGTATTTTTTTTGCCAAAATGGATTGCAGAAACCCTGTTGTTTTCTCACCTAGCAGGCGAGGGCATGATGGAGCAGGTTGGCCCAGTCAGACTGTACCCTCTCCTCTGCCAGAGTAAAAGCCCAGCTCACTGACCTGGCTTTGAAGAGACATATCACTGAGAAATCTCAAACATAAACCACCATAGTACCAACCTGAGGTTTATGTTTTCCAACCAGAATAATACATTAATGGCTCTCTGTGGGTTAAATGGGGCTCAGGAAAATTGCTTCCTTTCCTCACAGAGGTGGTGTGAGAATTAATTAGTTAATGTTTGTATGGTGCTTCCAAGATACAAAGTGCTATGCATGTGCTAATTAATTCAATTATTATTGCCTGTTAGTCATTTACACTGCCAGGAAATCCATATATGACTAATCCAGCCCAATAGTTCACTTTTATATGCTGCATCCTAGTCCATGGATTAGAAACACCTCTCATAAAAAAAACAAACAAACAACAATCCAACAAAAAACAGTAGAAGAAATAAAGGTGTGTATTGTGTAGTGAAAGAGGTTTTCTGCCCAAGAGTACCATTTTCATCTATTAAACATTAACAAAATACTGCTGTAGTGAGTGTTAATTCTAAAAACAACCCTGAAAACCATTTTGCTACATAAGGCGTTCTGGACGCCAGGTCTTCAGTTACAGGGTAAATGTAAAGGTGCATAGAAAGATGGCCTTTGGATAGGAGGCAGGGTCCCACCAGCTATGACTGTGTCTATAATCAGGCTCCTGCATTTGGATATAATTAAGCAGTTGGCAGACAATATCTCTGTTAGAAAGTGTTTCCAGTAGTATCATTCATAAGGCTTGAGGCTAAAGCCACTCTATATAATGACCTTACATACCTAAGAAGAGCAAGAGCTCTCTGAATGTATGTCCCAGGGTAGCAGTTCTGCACTGCAGGAAAAATAATGTATTAAAAGGAAAAGAATGAGCTTTCATGTGAACTATGACACATGAACACTTACTTCCTAGAGATGTGTTTTATCTCCAAGTCAGTCATGCATCTTTTTAACAAGCAAAGATTAAAGAAATGTTATGGATATACTAAGTAAGGAAAAAGAGAAATACCCAATATAAAACACTCCTAGAAGCATGTCTGCCAAATGAAATTCTTATAATAGGTGATGGTACCTGTACTATTTTCTTGCATGAAATTTCCATAAAGAGTAGGAAGTGGAACTTATTCCTCTGTCCACACTCTCTGGGTTTCCCAGCATCTTATTCATTCTCTTTGCCTTGTCTCATCTCTATGCAACCCTTCAATATTTCTATTTTATCCTCATCCTGTCTTTATTCATCCTGCTTCTTGGTGTTGCTATGCTTTTCCTTTTCTTCTCTATATTGCCTTTTTTGTGCAATTTTCTGCTATTCATTTCTTGAGACTACATTGTAGCCTTTTTCTTTTTTTATATATTCTTTTCCCTGTACTGAACTTGAATATTTTTTCCCTCTCCCTTCCCTTCCCTTCCCTTCCCTTCCCTTCCCTTCCCTTCCCTTCCCTTCCCTTCCCTTCCCTTCCCTTCCCTTCCCTTCCCTTCCCTTCCCTTCCCTTCCCTTCCCTTCCCTTCCCTTCCCTTCCCTTCCCTTCCCTTCCCTTCCCTTCCCTTCCCTTCCCTTCCCTCACATCATAAATAAGATGACTCTCCTGGAACAATACTGTATTTCATGGAATATAAATATCATTGTGAGTTATGTTTTTATGTGTTGAAAGGACTCAGAGTTGTGGGAGGAGAATGTTTTCATAGTCATAAACCCCCTGGAGCTGCGAATATAATTTATTTCCCAGCTCTGTACTAAAGATGTCTGACTTCAATCAGCATAACCAGATGCTTAAATGTGATGTACATGTTGCACTGTTCTGCTGATAAGACCCTCTGTCCAACATTTTAAATCCCTGGTGTGTTTGGGTGATTTATGTACAACAAAGATAACTAGAGTAGTAAGAAAGTCTTTTTGGTTGTGAAGATTTCTTCCCAAATAGTCCAGATGAACCTATTATACAAACTGCTCATCCTCAAAGATATGATCTTCATTTCATAACTTGTGCTAGGAGCCACACTATTACTCAACTCCAAGTCATGAATAGCCCTTATGAAAAGGAGGAAAGATTGAAAAGGATCCAATGACTTCTGTGGGCACTGTTAGTAAAGCTGATTTACTACCAGTCATTCAATGTTAAGATGCTTCATCATCTGGAAAGTGATACAGTGTGGTGATTATGGTGGAAATTCATCACCTGGAGGTGGCTGCTGGCATCTGTACTGTAGGGAGAAAACAGCTGGGGAAGCTGTGGAACTGGCTGTGTTGACTCTGTAAGAGGTGTGTGGTTGCAATCTGACTTTTCAGTTGGTTCTTACAAGTGTCTTGAACATTTTCTGACATACCTATCAAACCTCCTTTCTTCCTATGTGTATATTATATTTATATATAGATAATATTTATATTATATATATTTTAAACATGGATATATATGTGTATACATGTATAAATTTGGCTGTTAGAATGCAAGATCAGAATCTACTTTAATATTCAGGTATTATTCCCAGTACAACGCTGGAACTTTTCACTGTTGTTACTCTTAGAAATACCCAGTCATTATTCTCTCTCACCTTTCTGCTTAGCTTAGGACTTTGTAATAAATCCTTTTGACTTCTGCCAAAATGGGAGAAGAATATGATGAAGTAATTTCTTTAAAAATGAAAAAAAAAAGTGACCTCTGACTAGCTGAGAGTCAATATGCAAGTCAGTAAAAATGAAACAAATTATTTTTCCAGTGATCCTGGAAGATTTCTAAGGAAATCTTTTTTCATATAAGAATCATTTTCAGGAAATATTTTTTACAATGTCAAACCCCCAGTTACTGAGATTTCTGCAAATGTTCTTTGTTTTTAGTTTTTCAACTCGTGAGTTGCAGTCTTTGTAGAATTTATTTTTCAGTCTAAATCCAGGATGCTCATACTAAAAGGGTAGAATTTTGTTTGTATGAATTCATGGTTCTTTCTCTTGCATAGGAACATCTTTTCCTCATACATTAGCAATTTAAGTTATATTAAAGCACCTATTTTATGTTAAAGACCCACTCTTCCTGTTCAGTTGCATATCTTTTGCGCATGGTTCTAAGTACAAAAATATCCATCATGTTTCCCATCTTGTGAGGTAAATCTGAAAAATCCTTACAATCAAATGGAGACTTCAGGGGAAAAAAAGTGAATACTTTGTTAAAAATAAACAGTAGGCACAGAAACTCATGTCTGGGCAACAAGTAGAAATAGGAAATACAGTATCATAAAGCCAACCCAAGACAGGTACAGAAGTTGATTAGCAACAGTCACGTCCCTAAACGTCCTGCTCTCTACAATGCCAGTATTAGGCACCTTCAAGACATGTGAAAAGAAATTCTACATTTAGCAATCAAAGGGCTACCTGAGTAAAGGAATAGTTGTGCAAGACCCATGCATCTTCTAGAATCATAAAAAGTTTTGTGTTGGGAGCAACTTCAAGATCACCCAGTTCCAGTCCCCCTGCCATGGGCAGGGATGCCACTCACTAGATTGGGTTGCTCAGGACTCCATTCAGCCTGGTCTTGAATGTTTCCAGGGATGGGACATGCACAATATCTCCAGGCAACCTGTTCCAAAAGAAACCTCTTTGGGCAACCTGTTTTCAAAGGCAACTTTTTTTGCTGCAAAAACTTAACTGGATTCCTATTGGAAGGTCACCAATTCAAATACCTTTCTAGTGCTTGTATTTTCTAATTTTGTTACCTTTATTAAAATAGATAGATTTGGATTATTTTTCAAAGAACAGTCTTAATAGCATCTTCCCAGGGGAACTGAACAGCAATGAATTACATTTGTAGGTGATGACTTACAAATGGCCAACAAACAAAAAAAAAAAAAAGGAGAAAGAGAGAGGGAGAGAGAAATAAAAACAAAAGGGGAAAATCTAAAGAAAATGATTGAAAATGCTAAAGCCAGGCCTTTCATAGAAACAAACAAATGATACACAAACAATGAAGACACATGATGGAAAGTCTTCTAGAACTGGAGTGTATTATCTGTCTTCTCATAAATACTTCTGCAAAATCTACCTTCAACTTTGACTCTCTCTGTAAGGTAGAATAAAATGCAAGTTATTTTAGAGAATAATAATCATTAAAAAGAGTCAGAATAAAATAGGAATTTTAGTAAAACATGAAATAAAAAATTACTAAGCAACCCTGATCAGTGTAGCTTTTATCCTGACTTTTGTATTTTGTAGGAGTTCTGCCTGAATTAAAAGGTGGGTAAGGAAATCAGGGTTTACTGTAGAATGTGTGCATATAAAAGGCTTATTTGTTACAAGTGAATGCAGGCAATTAGAACCTGTGGATATTCTATTCTCAGCTGTGGGAAAAGCAGTAATGGTAATTTTGAGGTATTATACATCACACTTCTTTTATGAGTGATCAAGTACATTGTCTTGATCATTGCCTTTAAGACCTTTCTTTGAAAAAAGCTGGCTAGAATGGTGAGGCTAGAATGTATTGTTTCTTCTTCACTATACAGTTTCAAAGTGAATATGTTGTTGAAAAACAGAAAAGAGCACATTTCAATCTGTGAAGTTTTCTTCTGTTTTACATTTTGTGGCAAAATTACATTTCTCCATTTTCTTAGTGGAAATTATGAAATATTTAGGAGGCTTATTCCAACTGTTCTCTACTTCTGAAAAACAGTGAGGTAGTTTGAAAAAATACTGCAATTATTTCATAGAGAATTATTTCAAGAGAAGTTGATTCTTTAGATTATGCATCAGTGGGTTATTATGTATTCTTCTTAGAATTCACATTGTTTCACAGAGCCTGCTGCTATTACTGTTTTCCAGTAAACATAGATCTGGAATTTCTTCTGAGTTAAAGACAATTTGAAAATAGCAATTAAATGCTTTTAAGCTAGAGCCAGATCCTTTCTTCTAGATGTTGTTTGCTTCAGGAAGGACTTTGCCACATATTAAATCAATTGTGAATGTCCAATATGTCATGCAAAGATACCACAAGGCAGTCAAGAGATCTGAAGGTGTTTACACATACCTATCTATACAGAGTCTTAGAGAACCTTGAGTCAAATATGTTCCATTGAGCAAATACAGGTGCAATCTTGGCCTCATGGACACTGGGAGAATTTTTTTTTTATTGTCTTCAATAAAAATGAATGCTCCAGCATCATTATTTTGGCTGTGGTAGATTACTGAACCATACATTATCACAGACACATAGTTGTAAGAAGTGCTATGCCCAGAGGGATGATACTGCTCCACATCACCACACATTTATGCCACTGTTCTGTTTAATGTTCAGACATGTGGTGAGCTGGACTGAGCATAAAGATTTACAAAATAAAGTTAATATTGTTTAGTTGTATCAGGCACTCCCCAGGGATACAGGAGCATGTTGTTGGGGGCTATTTTGGCTCTATAATGGCTGATACTGACTTTGAGTGCCTCACAAAACTCAAAAGAGCTTTAGTGAATGTGTTGGATGCTTCTACATGTATAACTGGTAATTGAGTTGCTGTGCTGCCTTAAACTTGGTCTTTGAATATTCAAATTCTACAGCACCTCTCAGGATATTATTCAAACACACAGTGCAAGGATAGACATTGGCATGTGCTGCGGTGAAAACAAGTCACAGTTTTCATTTCATCTCCCTTAAAAAAATCAGCAAAAAATTGACCCATCATGCTCCTTCTCTTCCATGCCAAACTGAAGGATTTTGAGGAATATTTAGGTTTGCACTCAAAAAAGAATGACATTTCAGTTTGACAGAAGAGCACTTCTCTAACCATCCACACACACACTCCAAGCTCAATTATACTTTCATTTAAGGGACATATTTTGGCTGGAATATGGTTCATAAATTGGATTTTAGCTTAACTGTTACACACCATATTGCATACATGTACAAAAATTTGATAAATTTATCTTTACTCTTCTGCCTTTTTTTCCTAAAAAGCTAATAAAGTACTAAGTTCATTATGAACTTCAGACAGCAAAATTCTATAGCATTTAGAGTTGATGGATTTTGCTACAGTTATTTGAAATCCAGTCACATAGCTGATGAAAATTGAAATATTTTTTGTTCTTGTTACTATTTTATTTGAAAAAGAATCAGTCAATCCACTCCCAGTTTCTTGTACTTTTAAAAAGTCTCCCATAATTTTTGAAGCCTGAGGAAGGAATTCCTATTCCGGTGGCTGAGAAATTTTTCTAGTTAAGGAAGTTCCTTTGTTTGATAGTTTTCCTTATGTTGCACTTCTGCAAAATAATATAGTGACTTTAACATATATCCTGTGTCCCTTCCTCACTGAAGTCACGTTCTTTAATTTAATCACTTTTATTGCATAAAAGATCATGATCTGCTCCTTGTTCCACTCTAGATCGCCTCTGAACTGTCTAAATTAGCCTTAGCAAAACCTAGTGGAATAATATAGAACACCATGTAGGAGATTTAAATTAATGCAGTGTACATTCAATGTAATAGCAGCTGTTTTGAATTATATGTGATATGTTTTCATGCCATTTCAGATGGTAATCTGATATATTTACGTTCTTTAGTCATAGCATCTGGGTATTCGATTACTCCAAGTACAGTAATGGAAAGAGTATAGAAAGTAATGAAACAGATAATAACTGGAGATGCTGGATACAGGAGAATTAGTTCATGTTTAGTGTCAGGGAAACAATGTGGGTACACAGCACACTCACTACCACGGACTTTAGGAGAGCAGATTTGTGTGCTTTCAGTCCAGAAAACCAACCATATCCTGGCTGCATTAAAGACAGTGTGGCCAGCAGGTCGAGGGAGGTGATTCTGCCCCTCCACTCTGCCCTGGTGAGACCCCCACCTGGAGTGCTGCATCCAGCTCCGGAGGCCCCAGCATAAGGAGGCTGTGGACCTGTTGAAGTGAATCCAGAGGAGGCCATGAAGATGATCAGAAGGCTGAAGCACCTCTCCTATGAAGACAGGCTGAAGAGTTGGGATTGTTCAACCTGGAGAGGAGAAGATCCAGGGAGATCTTATAGCAACTTCCAGTAACTAAAGGGAGCCTACATGAAACCTGGAGAGGGACAATTTATATGGGCATGTAGTGATAGAGGAATGGCTTTAAACTGAAAGAAGGTAGGTTTAGATTAGGTATAAGGTAGAAAGTCTTTACTGTGAGGGTGCTCAGGCACTGGAACAAGTTATCCAGAGAAGCTGTGAATGCCCCATCACTGGAAGTGTTCAAAGACAGGCTGGAAGGAATTACAAGCAACTTGGTCTAGTGGACAGTGTCCCTGCCCATGTCAGGAGGGTTAGAACTAGATTATTTATATTTGGATTATGGCTATTCCATGATTCTGTGATTCTATGACCTTTTATTAAATTGACAGACAATTTCATTTTTTTTTTTTTTTTTTTAGTAATAAGTGATTTATGGAAGGAACTTTGTTATCCTGTTTAAGTTATATCACAAAGTTCTTTGATAACTCACAGTACTTCAGATTTCATACCAGTGGTAGAGGAATAGAAGACATAAACCTGAGACTGTATTTACTTTGTTCTCATGTGGGGTTCCTCTGTAGCTGAGAGGTTGGCAGAGCTGCTTATTTGTGCCCCAGCAGTCTTCACAGGTATTTATAAGCTTTACAGGGAAAGAAGTTATCATTCTTTCTCCCAAAGAAAGATCTGAAGTTGAAACAGTATATTTCTACATGAAAGGTGTGTCCTGCTTAAAAAATTATTATATTTTCCATAGTTTCATTTGGGTTTTTATTTTTGTTTGTTTGTTTGTGTTTTTTATTCTGCTAGAATTTATTTTGAGTTTTATTTGATGTATCTGATGATTTCATGTATACAAATTTTGTGTTATTATTCATGGCCTGAGGCCTTTAGTTCTGTCTGCTGTTCTCTCATTGCTGCAGTTTTCTGTGTTTTACGATTGATTGCAACCATAACAACTCTATAAATGTCTAGTACCTTACCCCCGAATTTTTAAACCCTTCAAAAATTTAAAAAATGTTATTGTTTTTAATCAGAAAAACATTGTCTTTTGAATAATTTAATCTTTATTGTCTCCAGGAGCTGCCTTAACCCACTGAATTCTTCTTTAAATGAAAGACTGCTTAAAGTAATTTTTTTCTTTCTACTATTTTTATTATTAAAGAAATTTTAAATGTAAATTATTATTTCAAGTAATAAACTAGTTCAAATTAAAAAAAAAGTAATAATACCCTGTGGAGAAAAGAGAAATAATGTTTAGAGGTGTTTCCATAAAACAAGAACACCTGAATCATACTTTGTCTTCTTTTGAGCAGGCTCTGACCAAAGGGAAGATGTCAAACAAAACCCTCTGTAATATTATCTTATTGTCACAAAATCCTGGTGTATCTGGACTATCTTTCCCCAAGGACTTCAGGGAACAGTTCCCTTCACAGTGTGTAAAGGGAATCAGACAACAACTGTGATAAAGCTTATTTGCATCTCCCACTGAAAAACACCCAAGAACCAGGACACTAGATGGGTTCTTGCACTGCCTCTGAGACAGCATGGCAGGAGCAGCTGTTTGCCACAGGAGCTCCTGCACAATGCCAGACAATTTCTGCTGCAGAACAGTGAATAAAACAAGCAGGTATTTAGTCAACTACTACTGCTTGCCATAACTTTCTGCCATACTGATAGGTTTGCTGCCCAATGAGACATTGTTTTACCACACTTATAATAAACACTTAATTCTTGGTATCTTCATAAAGAGTTGTCTTTCGACATGAAGTCCTTCTTGGAAGTCACATACCTCTGTGCTCCCCACAGTACAAGGGATTGTGCCTTAGGCCTTTGAAAACGTAGCATCTTAATTTCAACAATGCCAGCAGTATTGTACTCCCACAGGGGAAGGGTGGGACTGACTTCTGCAGTGATGAGGTACATCATCTGTCTTTAGCCCAGCTAAGAAACCTCTGAAAGACAGGACCCTTGCTTGGCTGTTTGCATATTGGCATACTGTTGCTATGTTGGTACTGCTGCAGTAAAACAGATTATATTTCTTTTTAGAGAAGTGGCAGAAGTGACTTCCCCTCTAACCCCCTCTCTCTGTTTCCAACAGATGGAACAACAGTCCTCCTGTTCTCGGTAGGTGATAGGGGAATTAGTAGAAGTCATCTAGCTGGTCATCAGGGAATGTGCTGCTGATATTTGAACCAGAGCATCAATATTTTTTTGCTGTACTGTTTGTAACTAGCACTTCTTTTGCCAGCAGCTGTTTTTGTGTTGCTGAAATTTTAAATTCCTTCCATCCTCTCAGTTTCCTTTAGCAGCAGTAGAAGCTTTCATAGGTTCCTGAGAAGCCTGTCAGTTCCTTGCAGATCTGATAAACTTTTCATTGGTGTCTTGGAGATTTCACCTTCATTGGTGCATGGGCATGTTCTAGAGGACGAAATAATGCACAATCTCATGATCAAAAATACTAAATTCTACACGGTGTTTATGATTTTTAATGTCTAAATAGAATTTGAAAGGAAAAGACAGAATTTGCACTTGGCACCTGCAAGTTATCTAATGCTTTGAAGCTGTGAACACATAAAATAGGTGTTGGCCCATTGGATTTCCATGCTATCTGAATTAATTCTATTTGTGACAGGCAGGTTTTCATTCGTGCATAATATAGAGCCATGACAAAAATTAAGTTATTTTGATGGGTTAATTTTTTTTCTGCTCTAGGTTTTTGACTTCCAAGCAATTCTGAACATGATGTATTGTTACAGCCATGTCAGTGGAAGTTAAAAAATTTAATGCCCTCATTCATTCTCAAAGAATTCAGATTTTATGTGATGTGAGATCTGTAATGATGCTGTGCATTAAAATAAAAGTGCAAGGAGATTCCTTGGGATGCAATACCTTTACAGCTCACTGCCTCTCATTGATTTGAAAGGCTTCTTTACACATTATAAATGGATTTTGACCGTAGCAACATTGCATTCTCTACTACTAAAAGCTGGATTGCCTATGCAGTGGCAGCTTTGTGGCTTGCCAGAATGACTGACCTTGGGTATGAATCCATATGTCAACTTATCACAAGATGATAACATGCATAGTGAAATAGGAGAAGCTAAGTTTCTTGTCAAGAAGTCCTTCGACTTATAAAGGACAGAGGGATGAACTCAGCTGTTCTTAATGCTCAGTCCCCAGAGGACTGATAACAGACAGAGAGGGCTGACTGACCACTGAGGGGAAGGAGATCAGAGATATCATTTTGTGTGGGTACCTCTTTAGCTATCATTCATTCATAATTCACAGCAGGACTCCTCTTATGAAATGCTGTGAAAACATAGACTTTTCACCAAATATGTGCATCTCACTTGGTGACACTGGTAATAGTATAAACATTGCATGGGGACAGGAAAAAAACACAGAAACAAACAATTTCATATTCTAAAAAAGAGGTCCAAAATATCTTGGCAGTGACCAGCTTGACGTTTACTGCCTCTGTTGTCTTTGCCAGCATTTAAATTAAGCTGGACTAGAATCAAATCAGTTCTATCACTACCCTGCTCTAACCTTTGGTTAAGATGATAATTTTCAGCTTGTTATAATGTTTAATCTGTATCAAAAATGCATCACACCACACTTCTTGGCACGTTTCTGTGAGTGGTGAATAGGACCCTATTTTCTTGCATGTTTACAGAATATTAATTCCATGGTCTCTTTATGAGACACTTAGTGCTGTCAGTTGCCTAATGTGGAGATGAAAAACATTTTTTCTCCTCCTGAGAAATATGATTTATTAGATTCTTATCCAAACAGAATGCCTTTTCAATAGTGCCAAACGTGCACCATTCAAGAGAAACACTCACAGAGAAAAGATCTTCACCATTACAGTCCAGGGGTATGAGTCTACTGTCTATGACTCATAATTCAATTTCAACACCTCCTTCTAGATAGATAAAAGAAATGTCTGCATGTGTTTAGTCCTTTTGCTTGGTGTTGTCACTGGTGACATATTTGTCAATACCTGATGGCCATACTGAATCATTGAATAATGGCCAAAGGCCAGAAAAGTTTTTGTAAGACTTTCCCCAGCAGTATTTCCTTCTTTATGTGACATGCTATAGTTTCATCCATGTCTTTATAAATTTTAAAATGCATGAAAACAATTTTTTTTATTGTTCTTTTTTAAACTTCAGGTGAAAATCAACACATAGTTTCACTAAATTGGTTACAAAAAAAGTGGTATTTTAGCTATCCAATATGACAGATATCCAAACCCATAAATTCAGGAATCCAGTGAGTTATTTTAATTAATGTCATACAACTCAGACAATCACATAAGAGGTAATATGAAAAAAAAATAAACTTGGGGAAGAATATTGCATCCTATGAAAACACAGCAAAATGTTAAATAAGTTGCATTTTTTAATTTGTTTCACTATTTTCTGTTTGTTTCAATATTTCTTATTTGTGAAATTGAGTCATAGAGGAATATGTGATAGTTTTCCCTTTTTGAAAGCTGCGCTGCAAGCTCATACTTAACAGAAAAAAAAATGGCTAGAGAGGAGATCTCTTTTGGCTATTATGTGGTATTCAGTATTGCCTGACCTCAAAACAAACCTTTTGGAGAGGAAAGCAAAAAAAGAGAGATAGATCATGCTAGGTAGGCTTTGAAAAAAGGATTAAATCAAGCTTACAAGAGTAAAGAATTTGGAAAACTTATCAAAGAAAGAGTTACAAAATAGAAATGTCAAAAGTACCTGTCTATTCACATGACTATAACTCCAGCTCTTTCATTTGTTGCTATTTTATCTTCCCTGCAGCTTGGTTCTCAGGAGATAGATTGGAAGCAGATTTCAGCAACTCTTCCTCTTCTCACTTCTCCAGTTCAGATGTCCTTGTCCTGCTGCTTTCACACTTGATGCTGGATTTGATGTATTTATTTGCTAGGGGCAGCAAGGAACTTCTTGAAAGTGTTTACTGAAAATTTTCTAGGGAAAATTACTTCATTAAACTGTGGACATGATTTGAGGATCAACTAGACAACCTTTCATAAGGTTCTGGTGGGGGACTTTATAAAAAAACACCCTCCTAAGCCATTTAACCATGTTGAGAAAAGAAAGCAGTAAGGAAGTTTCTACTTCTGCTGTGTAGATTGTATTTTGCTGCGTGTTGTGTCTCTACCCAGCAGAAACATGAATTTTTTATCAAATACCATGATTTTTTTGTTGCAAACATTGCAATGACTGTTTGTGAAAGAGAAAATAAATCAAAAGCAAACATATCCAATTCATTATAGTGTCATGCCTTCACTTTTATCTTTGGGAAGGTGGATTTGTGTTCTTTTTAAAGAAGTATTCAACTGTATAACTATTTAGCCAGCTTTTTTTTTTCTTTTTTTTTTTTTTGTATCTGTCCAGATGATGTCTAAAATCCTTGCCACCTTGTTGTACAGAGCTGTTACCAATTTTGTTACTAGAAAACATAGGAGAGAAGAATAGTGAGGAAAGAGCCATTTGTGGTCCCAGATGGTTTTTTCGGGGTTGTTTGTTTGTTTTGTTTTGTTTTAAATTTGTCTTTTGTCTTGTTTTGTTTTGTTTTGTTTTAAAAATACATAAAATTTTCAGGTGGCCAATGATAGATTAAAGACTGCTGCTTCAAATATTCTGCCAGCTAAAACTCCTTTTGAATAGGGGTACTTTAAAAGAAAGCCCTTTCAGCACTTTTTAATAGAAAAGTGAGGCTTTTGCTTCAAAAATTCTTCTTAAGTTGGTGTTTTGTATGTCCTTTTTTTTCCTCCAGTACAGATCCTTTTCTGTTTTCATCAATGTTTTATGAGAGAGGATAGGAAAAAGACATGGAGAATAATTTTATCAACACCTTCACATCTTGACAAGGAATACATATTAGAGAAAGCAGCGAACAACTTGTTAGGTAAGAAACAGCAACAAGACGTGCAATTCTCTGCTCCGCTCCTGTCAGTCTTGACCAAGGATATTAATAGAGCCTTCTCACGTGTATTCTACAAAACTTATGCTTAAGAAATGAGGTATTCTATTGAAAATTGTCTCCCTATTTTTTCCCTGTAATTCCTTCACCATTACAGCTCTTCCCAGTGCGAAGCTGTTAGATGCCTTTACTCATATTGTGTTTGCATGAAAATGACATTTAGAGTTAAATTTTAGCAGTATTTCAAATCTAGTTCCATTCTCATTGTCAGTTTTGCTTAAAATGGTAATATTTGAGCTAAAACTTTTCATAGGCACTTTGATTTATTTGCTTGCTCTGAAAACTATGAGCAAAAGTAGATATCTATTATTAAAATGTGAAGATTATTTTGTACTATATACCTATTTCTGACATATGCTGTTAGTAAGTGAAACAACAGGGCAGCTGGGGGTAGAATGTAGAAATTTGGGCCAGGAAGTAGTGGGAAGGATTCTTATCTGTTGTGATGATAATAAAATTTTCTTTTGCTTAATCAAAAATCTCTCCATGCATTTGACTTGTGGGTTTTTTGGTTGTGTTGTGCTTGTATGACTGCATGAATTGTAAGCTAAACAGGTAGGTAAGTATACACTTAAGTGAACCACATACTGAAGGGTCTTGAGGGGATTGTTTGTACTCTCTGATCTTCTTTTTAAGGTATCCAGTCATGGGCATCAATGTTGTGCTGGGATCATATTTAGAAAATAGTCCCTGTGGCATGTTGGGATGAAGGCTGCTCTTCTTCCTGGGTGCTCCCAAACTTCTGCACACATGGGAAATAGGGGGAATTCACAGTGTGAGGAGTTCTGAAGAGCCAGCCATGTGCACTACCCTGATGATGGTTAGAGATTATCAGGTAGCACTGAGCAAGCAGAAGGATGGCCGTGAGTGAAGAGTCCACAGAAAATTCTGAAACTTCAGTTACAGTTTACAGTTCAGTTACAGTTATTTTTTTAACCAAATAAGTACTTTTGGCTGTGCCTTGGGTGAGAAGCTTCAGGTGAATAGGATGTACTTAAACACACATTGCACTAAGCAGAATGTCACCTGACAGAAATCTTTATGTTTTTCTGAAAAGAACAGGTCCCAACAGTGTAAATTTCAGCTTTGAATTTTCTTTTTTTTGCCCTCAAATACTCCCCTTACATTTTTAAGTATACATACAACATACCAGAGAGATAAGAAACATTGACAGTTTCCAAATACCTGAAAATTTTTTGAAGAACATGATTGAATTAACTATGGGCATAAAACAGTTACACAACCATGCCTGTTCTTGGTAAGGAAAAAATAGGAAAAAGGGAGACTAATAAAGGTGATGTTCTTTCATAATATTTTGATGACAGGAAAGCTGTCCTTCACGGTTACCCACAAAGAGATGGCAGGGCCTGACAGTGAGGTTAATAGGGCCCTGCAAGTGAGGAGCAGGCTATGATAAATGATGGCTCCTTTTTCACAGTGGAAGGGCAGTCCAGAAGGCTTTGGGAAAGTGAATAGACACTGGAACAGAATAAAATATCATTTGAACAATCTTCTGATTTTTGAGGAAGGTTTTTTGTTACATTATGTGTTATTTTTCTTCAAACCATGGAATGGTCTTAGAATTTTCTCCTTCCAACTGTATCTTGATTAGACAAATAATCTTTGCACCTCTTATTTAAAATAACTACATAAGAATAATTACAGGGTTATTCAGGAAAACAGCTCACCATTATTTTTCAAATAATTTCTTTTTTTTTTAATTTATAGAGGAGGAAGGCAAAACTTCAGTTTTAGTTAAAAATCAAGCAAAATCTCACACAATCCAGATGTAAATGTATACTAGATCAAGAACAAGGAAGTATTTAGATATTTATGCATTTAATTTTATTTCAGTAACTTTTCCAATTAGAATTAATGGAAAGTGTGTTTCACAGTTGCTGGTTTTTAGTGTGGTTGACATCTCCATACTATGGATTCTGCAATGTTGACATTGAAAATTTGTGTGCACAGTGCTGACTTAGTTTACTTTAGTTCATTAAATCAGAGCTCTTTTCCATTTTAAAAGGCAGAACTGGAATATAGGTATGAACTGCATTATCTAGCTTATTAAATGGAATTTATTTAATGCCAATGTCCAGAAATATGGGTCATACTTGAGGACTCCCAGAGAAGGTATACCTAGAAAAACAAGCTTTAAACATATATAAGCTTATTGAGTCAGGAAAACCATAAAAAAATTGGACATACAAAAGCAGGCAGGGTAGTGAAGATCCCCTAGTACTTTAGACAGTTTTATTCTTACCTTACACTGAAAAAAAAATAAATAAACCTGGCATAAAGCTCTTCTTACTCATTCAAGACAGCCTTTTAAAGAGAAAATTATTGAATTTGTTCTGTTTTTTTTTCATTTAGTTTGCATTTCAAAAAAGCTAGCAGTTCCCACACATAGAGTAACTTAGAACAGCAGTCTGGGGCTGTCATCCCTACACAAAATATGTGAAGAAATGAAGAATAAAATGAATGAGCAGAATAACTGACTTTGTGCTAGTTTTATCAAGGCAGCATGAATTTGAATAATGACATTCCAGTCACTTCTGTTTCCTTGTTTATATACAGTTATGCACCAAGCTTCCCCTGAAATAAATGAGGCTTTAATTTTTCTTGCTAGCTACATTAATTATGCTGCTTTTATACTTTTAACTAATGTGACTGTTCCTGTATCAGGTAATACACGTCTGTGTTACAAACCATCATTCACAAATACCTTCATTAGGTGAGCACTTTACAATCATTAATAATGAGAACCACCATGATAATTTATTAGGAGACATCATGCCACAAGGTTCACCAGTTTCTCTGGTAGAATCAGTAATTTTGAAAGTGGATGTATTGGTTGTTTCCTAGCAAACAAAAGGAAATGGTGGTACATTCAATATACATACAGTAGAAGATGTAATATCTAGACCTAGACGTACTTTTGCCCATGTATGCAAAGTTCCAAATCTCTCCAGAAGTCTTTGGGAATATGTTGCAGATGTGCTCACCCATCTTTTAGTTTGTAAAGATGAACTGAACATTTGATCTTCTTTGTCATCACTCAAGACAAAACTTTATCTCCTCTGTTGCAGGCAGATTGGGATGAAAATTAGAGTTCTTCATACCTACAATTGTTGATTTTATTATTCAATTTGTATTTCAAAAGAACTAACTTTAATTTGTTCTAAGAATAAATCAGGAGTAGAACTATCTAGAATTAAATTAGGAAATGTTTGGAAACTTTAGATTTTATTTTGGTCTGAAGGTGTTTGAGTGGGGATCTGTAGATTCAGGTCTCTTATCCATAGCTTGAGAAGAAGGTCACCCTACAATCAAGGACACCAGTACCTATCACTCAAGCTAGATCCAAAGGAGACTGTCAGATCGGAAATTTCAGGACTTGAGTACTGCAACAAGATGAACACCTTGGAATAAGGAAAGTCTAAAGCATTGGTTCCACAGGCTTAGACAGTTATCTGAAACACACGGCAGAATTTTGCTAGAAATACTGTTTGGATCTTGTAAAACTGAATTTTGCCAACATGATTTCACATAATTTCAGACTAAAGCTAGCCCATAATGGCAAATATAAAGTGTTTGGCAGGCTTTTGCTCCTGGAAAACATTTCAGTTTGACACCTGACTGTAGCTATTTGTGCTCACAGATAGATGCACCATGAACCTGATTGTGCATGCAACATTATTATATTATGAATAGAGCTAAATGTTCATGTGTACTGGTAAACAATATTATGTGATTATGAGACAGGAAAAAAGTCTCTCTTTTCCAATAAGCAGAGCTATGATTTAACTCAAATTACATATTTAAGATACAAATGCCGGTTAAAGGAAGCATGAACTTAGTGGTTTTGCTTTAAAAAATCATGGTGGCACAGTCCACCCTAAAAGCTATAACTTGTTTGTTTCTTATGTATTCAGTGAAGTATACCAATTATAACCACTAAAAGGGGTTATGTCTGTTTATGTGAATTTTTAAAGAAAAGTAGAAAATTATACAGTAAATAGCTTTTGCAAACTCAGATTCAAAACTCATCTCAACATAAGTTCTAAAGTATTTATTGCAGACATATTTTATCTGCTGTCACTGGTATCATGCCTTAGGTACAAGAGAAATTTACCTTTTGAAGAACACGGATAGTCTAGGGAAAGAAAGGTTCTTAGTAAATCCCTTCTCCAAGGATTTGATTAAACATGACAAAAATCTATAATAAGAAATTATAATCCTGTTAGTTTGATTCTTTCATGTAATGGACCTGGGACATAAAGCACAATTTTAAAACAACATACTTTCAGTTTCTTCATTCCTATGTAATTTTTTTTGTGGTTACTCATACAAGACTAGTTCTCAACCATACTGCAAACCTGCAAACCTCTCTGTACCTCTCTAAACAGTTGTTTTATTGAGAAGGCTATGATCCATTGTGCTTCTTGAATGAACATTTCCTAAATTTATAGATATTATAAAAAAAGGAAGGAAAAATACCTCTGAGATAAATCAAAAGGTCAGACTTTTTTTGAGACTGAATTTAGAAGCATATTATTTTATAGAAGGCTTGGTTTAGTTCCCTCCTTATTCATAGAATATCTTAAGTATTGCAATATCTGTTAATACTACCATATTTTCTTGTCATGTATGGCTACACATCCCAAAAGGTTCTATCTCTTTCCCTTTCACTTTTCTCCTTTCAGATCAACATCTATTCAGCAGAAAATTGGGTATCTATGTCCATTTAGGTGATGATGTATTTCCTGACTGCATAATTAATACTGGGATTCTTAAAGTGGAAATGTTCTTTGATCACAAAAAAACATATCCTGGGGAAAGAAGTCTTCTCTATGATTTGGTTGTTAGGTTTTGTCACTGTTTTTTCCATATTCATCCTTTGATAATATTATGTTTGCTAAAGGATAATAATCTAGATATATGTCTTCAAATGTAAAGAGGTGATTTTACAAGACAGCACTTAAACTATATTTCAGAAACCAATTCACAGAAATGATCAATGAAGGTATTTTTGTTTTGTTATTTTTTTTCCCCATAGCTGGGAAGTTGACTACAAATATCCATGCTTGAATTGATGGAATGAAAGGTCTGTTCTAATAGTGGTCACTGGAGTGTTATCCAGCAGTAGATTTCAATACCATTTGTGATTCCCTCTCCTTTCCCAACTCTTGACTTGAGTTTATTGGTCTTCACATCACAGTTAATTGTTTGAATCTAAATATCTATTTAATATGTACAATACACATAAGCAATAAACCCCACTCTCAGAAAGAAATTGTCTTACTCTAGCAGTGATTACATCAAATCCCAAGGTCTCTGTGCTCAAAATTAAAGATGAATAAGATTGTCCAGCTTCTCCATACAAGCTGTTTTCTGAATTTCTAAGTTGCTGGTTAGTGCTATTTGCTCCCATATTTACAAGCCAACCTAATAAAATTACTAGATATTTCATGTCAGGAAATAGGAAACAATTTTCCTCTGGGCAGACGGGAGGAGATCATTAGGGAAGTGACTGCATTCACTTCTGGATAACAAACTGCACTTCAGCAATTCAATGCATTACTGGCAGCCTTCTTATCTCCTACTCTCTTGCTGATACCTTGAGGCATATTGTCCTTTGTATAGAAGTCTTAAATGTGTTATATTTTACAGGTCTCTCACATATTTATTGTGCAGAAGATAACAGTGCAGATGTTCTGGAGAATGTTTTTGAGTTGAGTCCCTATGGAATTGTTTCCCACAACTGCAGGAGACTGGCCCTGGTGGCTGATGCAGTCTTTTCAAACCCTGAGTTTAATGTCTTGAGGCATAAAGTAATTTGGGCATTGAAAATAACAATACCTGGGCACAGGTTCTGCCTAAGCAACATGCAAGATTACAAAAATGAAATTTTAACAGACCTTTATACCTCACTGAATGTGAACTTTGATAACATTTAAAACTGCAAGGTTTTGATCCTGCATCCCTTGAATGCAGTGTTGCAGCCTTTTCATGTTGAGATCTCGAAATATTTTTCAAAGGAAAACAATTTTGTAGGTGTTGGTTCTCCTGCAAACATTTTAGCTGGTGGAACAAAATAACAAGCATTTTTAGCCTCCAGCAATCTAAACATTTTAAACATAGATGGCAAGATATGGAGCATGTCTGTGATTGTTATGGACATTTCTTATATACCACAAAATCAGTAAGAGCTAAGGTAAAAAGAGAGCCCTAGGGCACTGAATAGTAATGGTTAGATTGCAAGGGATATTAGAAAGCAGACGCTGTCAGAATTCTGTACCTGTATTTTCTGGCATGACGTCGCAGGGATGACACTCTGCAGTATTGCTTACAGGAGTTGTCTGATAGTGTTTAAGAGTGTATAAACAGTATGAATGTGAGAATTTAACAATTGAGTAAAATATCTGAAATGCCTTTCAACAAAGTCAATATTGAGTTTTCTCTCCTTTCATATAACAATGAAATTTCTTCACTGAAATTAAAACAAAAGAATTTCAGCTTTGGAAGTTTTGGAGAAACTGCCCACATGCCTAAAAGTTATTGAGATTTGTTGAAAGAAAAGGAGGGAGAAAAATCAAATCAGCTGACTGTTTTTGCAAATGTTAGGAACTGACTAGTGAGAGATGCCTCTGCCTGAATTAAGGTGCAAATGAGACCATATGCAGAAGTCAACTATACAGATTTTATTTAACAATAAATGTAAGCTAGAGAAAGGAACAGAAAACAGGAGACAGAGAGAGAGAGAGAGATCAAGCAGAAGATAGTCACCCCTATGGATCCAGAGGCATTCCATTACTCCTTTTTCACACTGGGCTTCTTGGTGGTGGAGTTCCTGAGATTGTTCAAAACTTTTCACTATTTATACATCTCAGCAAGCAAAGGAATTAAAGCTCATTGGATACACAGTTCTCTTATTCTAATGGTTGAATGATTCCATCACTTCTAATGCCAATTCTTCCTCATGCTCAGTCTTCCTCTTCTTTTGAGTTGGTTTCTTGAGTTGATGGGCTGTGAGTCAGTCATCATGATCTCCCCCTGGCAGAACTATCTTTTACCCATCAGAGCTGATTTCAGCACACATGCTGAGTTGGCTTTCCTTTTGTTAGACCAGTGATATGCATAGAAGAAATTGCTTCATTACACTGTTTTCCACAGTGGGAAATTTTTTCTGGACGTGTTAACCAGGATGAGATAGTCAGATCTTGCCTCCACCAGGCCTGGAGTTAGCGTCATCCTGTCACTCCATTCTGTGCTTATCTCATGGTAAAGTGTACAGAGACAGGCAACTGTGCTCTTTAGCAAACAAAACCTGAGCTGTTTCATTAAGCCTATAGTGTAGTTTTTCAAATTTTCCTAAAAGAAATACACTAAGGCAAAAATTCTTTTCATTCGAAATTAAGTCCGAAATCACATAATTCTTGCAGAATTCTACTCAAGAAGGCAAAGAAATATGGTTTTAGGTTTGTAAATGATTTAGACAAACGATGAGAGATCCAATACTGTTATGCAGAGAATCTTCTGTAAAAACCTGGGTCTTACTAAAGTGACAGATATGATTTAAAATGTTCTGCTACTATTATCTGCCTCCCTTTCAGCAACACTGTTGGAAATCTACAAGTATGGTAAACAGGGTGCAGACTGGTTTGATCTTACCCCAGCTGGGGCAGCACTGGTCCACAAGAGGTATGCCTGAATTGGTGCCTCTGTGCTAGAGACCTTCATCAGTCCAGTCATGCTGGCCAAAGATACACAGTGGGAGGAAAACTTAGTAAGCAGTGAAGTTTACCCTCTTTGTCTCTTAATTCTGTGGAAATGATCAAATTCAGTCTGATTTAGTCTATGAATGATTGGTGTTTCTCATGTGACCTTCTGAGATGTCATTATTTAAATATGGTGTGGAGATATTTTTATTGATGGAAAGGACATCTCAAATTTTAATGTATATAATAAATCATCAACTAATAATGTATATTTTCAGCTTTTACCAGTGAAAATCCCCATGAAATGAGACTTGAGTGGTAAATTTTATGTCTCTCAATTGTTTCTCATTTTTAGCTATTTGAAACAGCAGTGGAATGCAATCTTAATGATGCATTTCAAATATATATACTTAATACTTGTATGCTGTATTGAGGTATTCTGAATCATATTTCAAATCTATTGCAAAAATTGGTGAAAAATTCAAAATAAAAATAACATTATTATAATAAACTAATGCCACTTACTGGCTTGAAACTAAAATGAAGCATCTGCTCTGTCATGGGAATTATTTAGCACCAATGTTTTACTTTCAGAAGTTTATTTAATATTTTAATTGGAATTTCATATCTAATGACTTGTAGGATATAGCTCAAGACTAGGTTTCAAAGTAGTGTAGAATATAATAAATGTTAATGAAGAGAAAGTAAGATAAATTTTAAAATGTTAATATTTGCAGCAGAAGACATATTAAGTTCTATTCCTTTGTTCCTTGTCTTTCTTTTTTTCTTTGGTTGTATCTCTAGAGATTTCCTGTTATCCTTTTAGTGTTCTTGACTTATTCTACCTACCTCCTTTCCTCTAGTTACAGATTCACAGAAAAAAATTATTCAAAAATCTTTTTTTCATCAATTAATTCTTTTCCTTTGATTTAATTATTTTCTTTTTCTATCTTTAACTTTTCTAAGCCTTTTTATTCGTTATTATCCTATAATTTTCTCTTTCTTCTTGCATTTTTCTCATTTGTCTCATGTAAATAATATTCTCTGCCACTACCTTTCTATAAGATTCCCCCTTTCCTTCTTTTTTCCATTTTTCTCTTGTCTTTTCCTTCTTCTCATCCTCCCTCAATCTGTTGTGTTTCCCTGTACTTTTCTTCTCTTTCCTATCATAAACTGATCATTAGTCTGTTACCAACAAATCAGCATCTAAAAGCTGGATTTTAGAACAATGTTCTGAATCTACATCCCTAGCAAAAAAAGCAAAAGTTGTAACACCATTGCTTTCATGTTATATTCATATTGATTGTAGATTACAGTGCAACACTCCAGAATGCTTTTATTTTCTAATATTTATATTGTAGTGGAGCACAAATACCTCATTCTTGGATAAGAAGACAAGGACAAGTATTTGGACTTCTAAGTATGGGACAAGTACAGAATGAGAAAACATTAGGAAATAAGAGACAATAACACTATTTTTCTTCAGGAAACATTTATTATATTTTGCTCTATGGTGGATCATACTAGAGAGTGATTAAAATAAATATTCAGGGAAATGGATGAAATATATTCAGATGCAATCACAGATTGAAGTGTGATTCACATTTCAAGTTTCTATTGTTGCCATTCAAGATGGTACTTAATATGAGCAATGCAGTGAGATCAAGATGCAGCTCAGTAGTCAACATCAGTGATAAGAGCTTTTTGAGTCTTAATTTGTGTATAATTGTGTCTGAATAGCAGCTTTTTTTTTAAAAATGTCCTTTTTATTACTCTGATTTACTAATAGTACAGACAAAGAAATGAAGAATGTTAATCTAGTGCTGTGTGGAAAGCAGAAGGACCTGGAAATCAACAGAGAATTGAAGAGAGTTCTTCATTCACTACTTTTCTTTGCAGAGTCAAAGCCTATTAACTGCTTTTAAAAATTAATTGAATACATATAATGAACCCCATTCCACAGGTCACATGGGTTTTTGGGAACTCTTTAGAAGAACTCATAGATCCATCACTTTAAAATGTAAAAAGTTTTCCTACCATGAAATTACAGACAGATAATAAAGAAGAGACATATGACAACAGATGAAGATCTGGCAGATTCTTCCTTCCAGACATTGCCCAAATAAACAGAGAGCAGGGCAGAATGACCTGTTAAGTAGTGCCCTTGCCCTTAAAAGCAGCTGGAGAGCAAGCCTTCTCTGGTACTGTTCTGAAGCTCTGTAGCGGCAGCTAAATGTGGGGACGTGCAGGATCTGTGGAGCTCCGCCTTTCCCAGGTCCAGCCCGCTGCAAGGCTGAACACGTACTCCCAGCAGAGACACGTGCACAGTGTTAACATAGCTGGGTGCACAGACTGACAAAAGTGTGTCTTTTTTGGCACAGCTCTCATCCCAACATGGGCAGCACTGACTGTTCCTCTGCTCTGGTTTATCAGCGTGGGAGATTGTTAGCGGAGTATATAAACACCCACAGAGTACACAAGTCTCTTGCACACCTACCTTTACATGCTCAGTCCACTTCTTAGCAGATCTCTAAGCCACAGCTTCTCTGAGTTGCTAACAATGGGCACTCAGGACCCTCCAGCTTGTGGTGCCTCATTCTTTTTTCCCTAGGCCAGCCAGTGTTGCCACCTTTTCCTTCGTATTTGTTCTCTCACAGCCACCTTGTTCCCTTCCTTTCCTTACCTTTGACTCTTCTCCTTAGCATCACCTAATGTTTGTCACATCCTGTAATCCCCTGAAAACATCTTTTGATAAGTTTCATGCACACCCCCAGACTTCTGCTGCCAGTAAGTACCATGTGCATTGAGACAGCAAGCTCCTTCAGTTGCATGCAATTAGAGGGAGAAAGCTCTGACCAGAGACAATGGTCTCATTGTATGTTCTTAGAGATTAACCATTAGATAATTTAACAAAAATTACTCCCACATGTCAGGTAGAATTCAACATTTTCTTATAACAGACATAGATAAACTGCACAGATTATTTAAGATACTTATACCTGAGGAGAAAAGGGGCACACCCGTTTGAGACATCTCTTATGGGAAAGAGATCTCATATAATCATGTATATGTATTTTTCACCTCTAAATGCTTTATGTCTTCATTTACCATAAATATAATTTGAATGAATGGTTTTATGCAGATGTCAAACTTTAACATGGCTAAAGAATATGTTGTGGCCAATATATGATTTAATATAATTAGGTATTAAAAAGGAAAATAAATAATAGGTAAATAATTTACTGATTGATGGAAATAATTGGATGGAAGTCTAGTCCTCTGAGGAGAACAAGTTGATATTTGAAGTTAGTATAGTTTTGGTTGCTTGAGATATGATTCTACCACCAGTTATTTTGTAATAACATGTCGAATAGCAGTAAAAACATTTAATTCATTTTTTTATAAAGAGGTTATCTCCATGAAACATTCAATATGGTTTAATTTATGCTTTTTATTTAGGCCAGGAGGAATAAAATAAATGCAATTACAATTATACAAGTAAATGTTATTTCAAACCCTCTAGCAGCAGGAAATGGCTTCATAACAAAATTATGTAACAGCTGCTATCACTAGTGATTAGCTTGGTAATGTTTTCTCTCTCTTTTTCATTTATCAATAAGAGTTATTTCATGGCATTATCTTCAACAGGTTGGGTAGTGAGGAAGAAATAAAGCAGATACAGGGTATACATGTAAATAGGGAAGTGGTGAAGCAGTCTACATTCTTTTATTTTGACACAGAAATGTCTTAGGTCTTCGTTGTACAGTGAGTCAGTTGTTACCTATATGCTTTGTTTTATTTTTGATCACTAGAATGACCAGTGATTGTTTGAAATGAAACAAGCCCTTGGTTTACTTGGCATCAATATTTGTGAAAGACTGAAAGTTCTGTCTGCAAACCAGAAATAAGATGATTTTGTCATAGTTAAATTTTATGTATGGATTGTATGGTAGATGCATAGTTAAACCAGCATAGTTATGCAGTTAGAATTGCTGGAAAGTCATCTGGGTTTTCTGGGTCAGTCGAGCTATGAACAAAACTGGAAATAAATATTAGCTAAGAAAAAAAAAAGTGTATTTTCCCAAGAACCGAAGAACATTGTGTGTACTGAGCAACACTGCAAATATAATGTGATAAAATGAGGAGGATGTTAATGCCTATCTTTAGAGACCTATCTGCTAGCAATCATTGATGTAATGTGTGGAGAAAATTATTTTGCCCACAAGCTTCTGTATACAATAAATTCTGTAAATAAAGTTGCTAAAAGAAGTAAAAAGCATATGTAAGTCCATAATCAGTAGAGCTCATTTTAGACAAAGAGTCAGTTTGATCCTAAAACTTGGTATTTACCAGGTACAATCAGGTATTTATTACTCCTTGCCCAAGTAGTTGTTTCTCAGTCCATCGACAGCTCTGACTTGTGTTGGAGAACGTCCTTATGTTGTAATACCTGTATTGCCCCTTTAAACATGCTGCTCTCAATAGCATGTATATCAACCTTGTTGATTTTCCAGCAAGTCATGCCTCAGGCAACCTTTGAAGAGGTTGGTTCAGCTGCCATGGATCTATTCTAGCTGTGGCTATCAGAGGAATTGTCTATTTCTAGATGACCCCCATACTTCTGGGAAAAATGTGCAGTTGCATTTTGGCAAAACCAATTATGTTCACATGCTTTTCCTTTTAAAATAAATTAAAGATCAGTTCATTCTACATGCCAGCTTCTAGTGAACATCGTAAGTCGTTTTCATTTTCTGTTTTTGGTATTAACTTAGCGTTTCCCACAAAATTCCTGAGTAGCATGTTACCTTACTTTTGAAAAGCACTGTTAGTTCACTCCTGCAGCTGTTTTCTCACTGGCAATGGAAACAGAGATAAATTCTGTATATATTCTAAGAGCAAGTAACTTGTTTCCCTTTATGTATATTTTCAGCCTAGAATAAATTGAACATAAAGGGAGGAATTTGTAATTTATTACATCTACATTAGCAAGACCTAGACTACTAGGACCTAGCATTATCTAGACTGCATTTCTTAAGAGTGCAAAGGCTGCCTTAAGTTAAGAGATCAAAACAAAGCATAAATTTTCCTCTGCCAGATCATTTTTGCCCTGGAGTCTTGCAAAGAAATCCCCACACAACAAACTAACCCACCGTAATCTGCACACCTGGTAAGACAAAAAATTCCATGTTCATTTCAAAAAAGAACTTTTAGTCATCTGCAATTCAGCCATGTTTCAGTAATTGCTATCACTTATATTTGATTGTTTAGGGACCTTTCTCTCACCCTCCTCTGTCTTTCAATCTCCCTTTTTTATTTTTTTTTAATTGTGTGGTTCTTGAAATGCAATGAAGAGTTAGAGATGGCAGCTGTCAGGAGAAAGCATATAGCAAAAAGGATATGTAAATAATAAGCCCAAATATTCCTTCAGTCCCTAAGGAGCAGAAGCAATCAAAGACATTGTTTCTGACTCACTCAATGAAAAATAGTCTAAGCAAAGGTGCCCATGCTGAGAAAGCCAGAAATGCTTTAGAAAGTTCTAGTTACAAAGAGAGAATACAGAAAATATTACATATGGAAATGAAATAAAATATGCAAGCATATTAAGAACTGATTTACCTTTTAAAAACAGTAATCTCATTCCTTGTGTCAGAATAAAACCCTCCAAAATATGAATTTGAGTTCTGATATGCAGTCCTGGCTAAAAGTTCAAGGAATCAACCATCCCTTAAACATGGTAGGATATCACAGAGTTGCAAAAAAATTCAGGTTATCAGTGACTCCTGGTATTCATCGAACACAGACACCCGCTCAAAGCAGAACTAACTTCAAAGTAGATCAGTTTGCTCAAGATTTTAAGTCGGTTTTGAAAATCTCCAGGAGCCTCTCTGGATAACACAGCCTCGTGTATAAACACTTGCAACTGGATTATTTTTTTTCCCTTTTTCTCCAGGCAGGAATTTCCATGCTGCATTCAGCCTGTTGCCTCTTTCTGTTTTCTAGTGCACATCAGAGAATAGCCTGATTCTGTCTTTTCTATTCCCCCACTTTCTGCAGTGGGTGAATACAATTTATAAAGTCACAGGTGCATGTAGGAAAGTTTTATAGACCGTAACCTGAAGGGCTGTGTGAAAACTACACTTCTTTCCCAGCCCCACCACAGTCAGAAGAGGATTTGTGGTGAATATTTTACAAATAAGAATGTATGTGTGATGTTATTAGCATTCCCAAAATTTATCCTTCCCTCCTCCATTCTATTAATTTTCCAAGAAGAAAATTTTAGTCTCCCCTCCAATATGCCCTAGCATCCTCCTCTTACCCTTTCCCAATGATACCATTTCACTAACCACTGAAGAAGTTATTTTTTCTCCCCATGACTTCTACTACACAGCCATAGCATATAAAATTTGTCCTTTTTTTGTCTCAAGAATTACAAACCCCTAATTTTTTAAGTCTCATGTGATCATGATTATTTGTACCTGAAATAATTTCAGTACTGCCCTGGAGCAAAAATGCAGTTGGCATAAGCTTTTCTCACAGCACACTGCAAGATAGAGTTGGCTCTGGTATTTCTGATTTCCCAGCCTGCTTGTTTGACTAATTAGATGTTGGGCTCTGTAGATGGTTTTGAAGTTGTTTATTCCCTGTCTAATGACATTACATGTGTCACAGCAACTGGTAATGTGAGGTGCTCAGCTTAGAAAATACCCAGGAAACATCTGGGGTTAGACACTGCCAGTCTGCAGAGAGCCTTGTTTTCTCTTTACCCAAATAAAACATCCTAGAAAGGGAGGCAAAGAAAGAGATAAATAACAACATATTAATACTTAGGCATCCATTACACAGATTGCTAATACAAGTTCAATATCTCAGAGAGAGGAAACAAAGGCACTGCCTCTGCTTCTGCACATTTCCCCTATTCTGCAATGTTGGCTTGAAGCATTTTATTCAATTTTGGGCAGTATCTACTTTTTAGTTTCTAGCAGATATCCTAGTAGTCTGTAGCTAAAAGTAAATGCGTATTTTTAATAAAGGAACAATAGCTTTGGGTTTTCCAGTGGATTCTAGATTTATTCCACACTTTTCTCATAAAGTACTTTTGTATTCCAAATGATCACATCTGGCAGCTGCCCAATTAAAAGAGCCCTGCCAGCTCAAAGACACACTGCCAGAACATTAATATTCATGCTGCATTTTGGTCTTCTCATTTGTGTACTTAACTCTCTGAGACACAGGAAGGTCCGTGGGGAACACTGATGTGGGAGCTTCAGCCAGTTGTGCATCAGGATTTCATTAAAAAAACAGAGAAGAATACAAATTTTAGAAGCATAGGCCCACTGCTGCCCTTAGAGAGGTTTATTAAATAATAGCTAGCAAGCATCAGGTGGGACTATAACCTGGAAGTTGCTGAAGCTGTTGCCTATCCTAGCTTTAATCCAGAAGATAGCTAGGACTGTGCTACAGCATCTGGAAGATATTTGAGAAAATAAAAATAAAAATAATCCAGTTCCTATAGACATCTGTAATGAGGAAAGTGTAGTATTTTGCACTTTCCAAATAAAGGAAGTCCACAAGCAAAACTCCTTTTTAACCCATCAGAAGTTATGTTAGATGAACTCAGTGTGTATTAGTTTACATAAACAGATTCCAATACACATATTCTAAATGAATTTTATTGGAAAACATATTATTGATTTTGTAGGAATTTATTTCAAAATACATTTTTATAATATAATAATTATAAGAAATAAAATAAGAATGTATGTGTGATGTTATTAGCATTCCCAAAATTTATCCTTGCCTCCTCCATACCTTTAGGAATATTTTTATTATGGTCTCTGTAAAAAGAAAGCCATCATGCAATAGCTAGAGGGTATTTGGAGGAATTTTTGTGTCTCTTATATGAGCAAGAGTGGTCCAAACCTTCAAAGTGTTGATAGAACTCCAGTTAAAACTGAAAGTACTTGAAAAAGTCTTCCAGTAAAATAGCATTAGTATGGAGAAAGCTTATAGTTTTCCTCTCCTTCATTCTAAATGGATTGTTTTCCAACACATATATAAATACTTTTTCTAGGCAGAGTGAGTTAGTGTGTTGTTTTGGTGCAAAGAACAGCATGGTTTATCATGGCCTCACGTGATAAGAAAGGCAGGTTAAAGTGAGGGCCCAGCTCATTGCTTACTGATCACAGCACAGTCATGTCCTTTTCTTCAACTAGGTGCAGGTTATCAGCTGAACAATTTTTCTTTCCATCAGATAAAAGCACTTGCCTTCCATTTTAAGGAAGAATTCAGTATTTTTAGAATATAACCACAAGATTGACCAAATAATCCCAGATTCTTGCTCCTGTAGTATATTACTTTAACTTCTTATTGTTTGTCTCTATATAGAGATAAAATATTTAACTAACCTTTATTTATTGCTGCAGTTATAAAAAGGAAAAAAAAATTTTAAAAAACCCCAAAAACTGGCTTGTTTTGTAGAGGGAAGTTTGGAAAAAGGTTTTGATTGCAACCAAGATTCACTTTAACTAAAATGTGTATGATAAAAAAAAATGTTAGGAATGGGACCTGTCATGTCATCAAAGAGAAAAAAATTCAAAGATCTTAAATAGATTTTGCCAAAATACAAACAAACAGCAGTGTGTAAATAAAATGGCATATTACCAAATTAACCATTTTTTGACTTCAAAATTTTAGACAGATTTAGCAATCATAGACAGACAGAATTATAGAAAGCATCGGACTTTTATTTTAGCAGAGGGCAAAAGGACAGGTCAGGGTACAGACAGCTGCTAGGAGAAGGTAACACCGTCCCTCGGAGCTTGACCATCTTTTCTGCCCAGCAGTACAGAGCAGAGTATTTTATGACAGTTTAACCTCTTGCCAAACTTCATGAAGAATGCACAGCAAGTAACCATTAACTTTTGGATCTTGTGCATCACAGAAGTTCAAGTATTCTTTAGGATGAATAAACCTCTGCTAATTTTTTAGATTTTTCATCTAAAAATGTAGTGGATGAGTAGCTAATAAGACATACACAAGAGCACAGCATTTGCCCAATATTGCTGTGACAAGTTCAGCTTATGTTACAAAACTAAGATTTAAAGAATCCATTTCAGACCCCCCAGCTAATTTAAAAAAGCAACTTGATAGTTTCAGACTATTTGCAAAAAGAATTTTTATTCAATGCTGAACATGTAAACATTAAAGACCCATTTGCTCTTCTGCTATTGTGGTCAGTCACCAAAGAACACTTTTCCATAGCAGTCTTGCGGAGAAGCCCCAGTCCCAGATAAGAAATATGTTTTTTTTAAACCAAGGAAATGTATTGTGTACTTTCCTAATAGCATAACGTTTTACATCAACTGATAGAATAGAGAAAAAAAATCTAAGAAATGCTAATGCTAAAGAGTCTTTTCTCTATACACACATACCCATATGCTGTGGAAATAGCTGCACAAACACAGGGATGACTTGACTCCTCTCAGACACATATGCCTATGCAATTATATATGCACTTTCAGATATTCATAGCATTCTCTAGACCAAGATCTCATTTGCTTATCTTGAAATATTTTTCCAGAAGAAAATCCAACTTGTTTTCCTGTACTAGGTTGTCTTGAATAGATACATATTTTCTCTTTGGCTACGTAAAGCTGCACACTCACTCTAGAGAAGTGGTATTTTTCTGCTGCTATAGCACTGTACAGGAGTACTTAGAAGGGTTAATCATTAAATAATTATGCAATGAACAAAATAATTTATTTATTTTTCTTGTTGATGGCAAGAGAAAATTATAGTATAGCAACCATATTTTTAAATAGAGTGATTTTTTCAGTCAATTTCCAAGCTCTCTGTACCTGTATTATTAAAACAAATCCCTATTGAGTATCCCCATTTATGTTTCATAATTTAGTGTCTCCAGTGCTCAAAGCTGATAGTTGCCATTTCTTTTTGTCTTAATTCTATAGCTGTCTTCCTGCTCAGGTAGTCCACAAAAAGCTGTATGAGTGAAATTCTGGCCTGAAGCTGCCCAATTTTCAATTGTGAAGGAACAAGGACCTTTACTTCATTTTAAAAACGGCAATATTTTTCATTTTCCCTCAAAATGGCATGCAACCAGAAGAAGAGAACCACAGTGGCGGGCAACAACTATGAATGTATTGTAACTAACAAAGACAGTGCTACACCACAACTCCATTTCAAAACCAGTACAGGTATCAGATATGTTAACGTTGAGGGAAGGTTATATTTACAAAAATTTAATTAACCAAAGTATGCCTTTTCCAAAACATGGCATTGACCTCACAAAATTGTGGTATATCATGACATAGTAGGCTACCACCCACCCCATTGCCAAAATCTCCTGTTTTCCAAAACAGTGGAAATTATTGCAGTAGAAAATACTTTAAACCATTTTTTTTTAACAGCTAACCTCCCTGAAAGAAATTTATTAATTCTCATTGCTCCATGCTGTACAGTAAAATGTGTGTCCTTTGGACTCAGTAAATTACATAAGACATGCAACAAGAAGCAACATGGTGGTACAGTAAAAAATCAGAGATAAATACAATAAGCAGCTGATAGTGGTGAGAGATTTTCGGTAAAATTACAGAATTTATTTAACTTAGAATTATATAAATTTGTTGAGTATGATATTTCTTAGGACCAGCAGTACAACAGAATTGTTATTAAACAAATGTTTTCCAAGTAAAAGAAATATTTTTGTGGATTTGGCTACTTTCTTCATTCTTTCATCAAAAGGACTTAAACACAAAAAACTGCAATACTTAAAATACTCTTGTCTTGTAAAATAAAACCTAAAAATTCTTTCTCTTAACAGCTCTTGAAAATATTTGCATGACAAGTGAAAAGAAATGTCTTTCTTTTTGACGGTCTTTTCAGGTTTCTTGAGAAAAGGCAGTTTCAGCTAGGCTTGCTATTTCTGCAGCTCAAATGCTTACAACTTAAATATTTGTAAAGAGTGAGAAAAATAACTCCATTTTCTGTAGCTGATTCTGAAACCTTTGTTCCCTTTCTTTGAATAGGCGTGGGCAAACATGTAATTTGTCCTGCCTTTTGTCTAACTGCAAACAATAGATTAAGTTCAGCTGAACATGCAAGGGAAAAGACAAAAGCAAACATTGTCAAGCACTTTCCATTAGCTGGATTTTTTTTTTCTCATGAAAATGACAGAGTGCGGTGAAGCTTTTCTTCTCTTTGTTTTAATAACCGTATCCAGTGGGAATGGCTCTCAAGGAAATTGAAAGGTCAAGATGTACACACTTATGGTTGGGGTCATAGCATAGACTTGTACATCTTCAGCTGGAAGCTTTTGGATAACAACTGCGAAAAAGATGCAAAAAAGTTAAATTATTTAAGGCATAATGCAGATGGCTTTTGAGATATGATTTCTTTCCAATGTACAATCTAAATCTAACACTGTTTCAGTTTAAAGCCATTCTCCCTTGTCCTATCACTACATGCCCTTGTTAAAAGTCCCTTGCCATCTCTCTTGTAAAATCCTTGGAGCCTTCTCTTCTCCAAGTTCAAAGGTAGAACAAGCAGGGGACAGCTGGAGCCCACAATATTTTGTGTTAGCTAGTGTGAATAAACCCCTTGCACTGTAATGCTTAAGTGTGAAGAAAATGATAGAAAATTGCGCTGCAGGGTAAATTTTATAAGACAGAATCATACCCTGCATCACCCCTTGTTATGTAACTTTTGCTTGTAAAGCATAACAGCTTTTTTCCACTGGGATATAAATTACACTAGATTTACTTAAAATTTACTTAAAATATACTACTCTGACCAATTTCATTGTATTTTGATTACCTTTTGTAATAGATATCAGATGTGCTCCATGGCAGTCTGATCTTTTGATCAGATCACAAGTTCAGGTTTGTGCTACTAAAAATTCATGTGGGGGAAACAAGCAGCTTAATATTAAAATTCAATTCATTGGACACTGAAGCATCATAGGAGTGTGATGTCTAGTTTTACTGAAAAACATTAATATATATCTTAATTTGATACCCATACCCTAAGGTTGTCATATTGTTATGAGATAGAGTTTCTGACGCTTGAAAAACTGTAAGAAAATCCAAAATTTCATTTAAAATTAGGCTTACTGACTTAAATTCTTTATTGAACTTCTGGGTAAAAGTGTGGTTCTTATGAATTTGAGTAATCACAAAGTTCATCAACAACACAGAAAAGGAGATTTCATTTACCTCCTCTGTTCTTTGGAGACATGCATTCAGCACTCCAGAGACTTAATGAACCTTCCCTTCAGAATTGCTATAGTTCTTATAAAAAGGTTTGTAATAAGACAATCATTCCACAGAAAAAGTATGTGATTTCTTACCCTCTAACCAGTCCCTGCCACACAAGATTTTAATTTTGTTTAATATTAGCAACAGAAAAGTAGATTTTTTGCCCATTCTATCATATGAGGAAATAATACTAAAAAATTCAGGCTTTTTAGTCTACCAATGATTTCATTTGAAAAAACCAACCAAGCTAAATCTAGCTTTACTAGTTCTAATTTTAATAGCAAAATTCACTGGTATGAAAAAAAGAATCAAAAATCTGCTCTTAGAAATCTTTCTTAGAAAGTTTACATTGGGACACTGTAAAGCAAGACAAAAAAAAAGAAAATTGGCTTTTACACTGATGTTGAAGGGGACATGCCAAGTGAAAGGGTCATTTCTTCCTCCTCGCTGAACCTCCCTGTATCTGAGCATTTTTTTTTTCCCTAGGAATGAAGTTTTATGATAATTTCAGTCAGATACATACACGATTTTGTGATGTCTACAGCATGCTTTGGAAAAGGCATATTTTGGTTGTGTTTGTAAATATAACCTTCTTCCCACTTTAGCTTATCTACAAATGAGATAAACAACCTAACCGTCAAAAAATCTTCCCAGCATCTGTAAAGGAATATTTAAAATTGTATCTATTAAATGTAATAGATGTGCACTTTTTTCCCATTAACAATTGCATAATTTGGAAGAAAAATATTAAATCTAACTCTATTTAGTTGGTTTTCATAGTGGAATATGTTGGTATGAAAGGACAGGCTTGTTACTGTTTTGCTAAAGCAGAACAGACAGTGTGAAAATGATCATGAGATTAAATGGTGTATTAAAAGCAGATGAGCTTTGGTACAAAAAGTGGCTTTCCTGTGTTCCTCACATCACTGATTCCAATGTTCAGCAGACCATGAACAAAGTAAGGACAGAAATGTTGTGTTTTCTCTTTCAGTGAGCTAAATAACATTTCAGATTTTGCTTAGCCAAATCTCCACCTGAATTAGAAACTGTGCTCTGTACAGGGAAATATGGATTCTGCTAATTAATGTATGGTTTGGTATAATTTAATTAGAAATGCTTTTAGAAACAGGAGGGTACCTGTCTGATAATGCTGAAGAACAGAAAATCAGACAGTATGTAAAAAGTCCAATTCATGTTTGTGTGGTTGTATTGGGTTTGCACTGCCTGGTTTTAGGGAGCAGGGGGACCACAGGGGTGGCTTCTTTGAGAAGCTGCCAGAAGCTTCCTGTATGTCTGGGAGAGCCAATCCCTGGTGGCTCCAAAGATGGTCATGCCTCCAAGATGGACCAATTAGAAATGGTAACACCTCTGTGATAACATATTTAAGAAGAAATCCAAACGAAAGTTGTTGCGCAGTAATAATTGTGGCTAGAGAAAAGCAGAGTGAGAACATGTGAGGAGAGCAACATGGAAACACCAAGGTCAGGGCAGAAGGAAGGGGAGGAGGTGCTCCAGGTGCTGGAGCCAGGATTCCTCTGCAGGCTGTGGTGAAGACCATGGTGAAGCAGCTGTGCCCCTGCAGCCCATGGTGGTCCATGGGGATGCAGAGATCCACCCTCATCCTGTGGAGGAGCCCCACGCTGGAGCCAGGTGGATGCCTAGAGAAGGCTGTCAGCCCATGGGAGACCTGTGGTGAGGAGGGCCCTGCTCCCAGGCTGGAGCAGCCTGTCCTTGGAGGACTGCACCCCGTGGAAGAGTGACCCACGCTGCAGCACTTTTGGAAGGACTGTGTGCCTGTGGGATGGACTCACACTGCAGCAGGTCACAGAGAGCTGTTGCTCTTGAGATGGAGCCACACTGGAGAAGGTCACAGACAAGTTTCTCCTGTGGGTGGGACCCCACAGTGCAGCAGGGGAAGGATTCCTCTCCATGAGTAGTGGGAGAAAATGATGGGTGATGAACTGACCATAACCCATTCCCTGCCTCCCTGCATTGCTGGGGTAGGAGGTAGAGCTGGAAGGAGAGAGGGATAGGGGAAAGGTGTTTTTAAGGGTTTTTTGTTTTTTTTTTTATTTTTCATTATCCTGCTCTGATTTTGTTAGTAATAAATTCCTATATCTGAGTTGAGCCTGTGTTGCCTGTGAAGATATTTGGTGAGTGGTCTCTCCCGCTACTTAACTCATGAACCCTTCATTAAATTTTCTTTCCTCTGTTTCTCTCCTCCCTCCCAGCAGAGGGGAGTGAGTGAGCTGCTTTTGTGGTTGCCTGGCATCCGGCCCGGGTCAACCCATGACAGTGGTGAATTTCTATCTGAAGTTTTTCACAGTCAGGTCCTGCTTATTTGTGAACACTGAAATAAGGGGAATTTCTTGAAAAACTCTGAGCAAGGATGCAATTTTTTGATGTGCCACAAAATCCACTGTGAAACTCATTTGGGAAGACAGGTAGCTTGAAAACTAAAGCATTGAACAAATCCTATACTGAATGAATGAGGCTTTTCAGGACTGCCTTAGCAACCACCAAGCAACAATCAAATGATCATGTATCAAGGATAGCTGGCAACATGGAACAGCTTGATAGCAGCTGAGATCTGATGGTTTGTAATGTGTAGGATGTGATTACTAATTCAAATTAGAAAGCATTGGCATGTGCTTGTTTAAGATAGGGAAAACACAATGCTAGCCTAGAAACCATTACATTTCATAGACTTGCATAGCAGCCTCATCAAATAAACTCATTGCATCAACTGTTGCCACTACAAGGAAATGAAATCCTACAGGAAATGACAGGGTGAGCTATAAAGTCAATAAGCATTTCTGTGTCTAAGTGTATATGATGAGTGTTGTGATTTTTTTCTTTCCCTCAACTTTAAAGGCACAAAGTTCCTATAACTGTTTTTCTGTAGGACTCTGTTAGAGCCTATCAGATGGTGTTAGTGCCAGGCTTTGTCTCATATAAACTTGTCACACATACCCAAATGCTTTGAGTGTTGCCATTCCTGAAAGGTGTGTTCTGGAAAAGAAAATGACCTATGAAAACCCCTCCTCATGACTGCACCTGCCTGTGCTGATTCTGGTAAAGGAGACCATCAGCACCTCACAGATGTTTCATGTATCCTTTCCTTCATGGCCTGTTTCTTATCCTGGCTCTTGGGTTTTTGTGTTTGGGGTCTGTAGCTGTATAAATGGGATTATCTGTTCTCAAGCTGGACCATGTTGGCATTACGATAGGAAGAAACAGGAAGGTGTCCCAAGCAGGGATGGAGAATGAAGTCCCAGCAGAAGTTCTGCAGCTTGTGACATTCTCTTCCATTCTTTCATTTCTCTCTTCCTTGGTGAAAATATTTCTCTCTGTGGCAGCAAATTAACAGGAAAAGGCTGACAAGAGATGAGCAGGGACAGCTGGTTGCAGCACAGTCTGGCATGTTCTCCTTGTATATAATAGTATCTGATTCACTGGAACATGGATTTCAAGAAAAGGTCAATCAGTCTAAAGGATGGGAATCATCTATCTAGAAATGCTAGAGCTAAGTTGGTGTCAGCTTTCTAGCAGTGACAGGATAACCTCAGCTGCAGGCTACTATTTATCAGTTAACCTTGCCCTTTCTGTTGCTTACTTGAAATAATAACATATTCTTCTCTGCTTATAGTAAAAATAACTATTTTACTTGTACAGGGATGTCACGTTAAGCCATTCTGAGTTTGAGTTACAACAAGAAACTGATCAGAGTAGATCAATAGTTTATAGAACTGAAGTTCAAACATGCCTGCTAATCCACATGCCTGAATGTTCCCAAGTGTGCTGTTTATTTTATTCCCTTTATAAATTATTTAAAAAAGGAAAACCTCCATTCAAAGTAAGTCATTTTCCCAGTGGATATTATGTCAAATTTTCTAGCTTTAATTCAGTCAATTAGTTATATTGTATTGTTATACCAAGGATGGGAAAACCAATATTTGAAAGTGTATTCAAATATCTTAAGATTTTTTTTACAATTTAGGTTTAAAGACATTTTTACAATGAGTGTGATTCACTAATGAGTTGATGACTTGCTTGTACTTCCCTTTCAAACATTTTCTGTGGAGCATTATTGACTGTGATTTCTACCATAACTGGGCGTGTAATAACAGCATCAATGTCGAATAGCACTTTTTAAAATCCATCATGCTTAAAAATAAAACAAAACAAAGCAAAAAAAAAACAAAAAACAAAAAAAAAAAAAACAAAAACACAACAGAAAAATGCAAAAAATGCTCAGCAGTATGATGTTCACTATAGACTAATATTTCCAGTTTCTGACAGGTTTGTATAAACTCATCTGGACACATTGTTACAGCATTTGATTCTTAAACTAGAAAGATTAAGTTTATTTCAGTACTTCCATAAATGCAGTAAGTACAGTCTATACATAAGGTCATCTACACGACACTAAAATTTCTGAATCCTCTGGTCTGGTCCAGTGAGATACTAATTTTTGTGTTGTAATCTGCTTTGGGGAATGAGTGCTAGGTCTCTCAGCAGCTCTGTCAGTATAAAAATACTGCTCTGAGTAATTTAGACATCACTAGTAAAAGAAAGTTAATTTGGCTTGTTTGGTTGTTATAGTAAGTTTTTTCCTGTTAAAACAAAGTTAAAACTCTCCCAGAGTTTTGGGATTTGCAAATTGGCAATTACCTAGCTATTAAAAGTAGAAGTGGCAACAAACATCACTTCACCTTGACTGGTATCCTTAGTGCAGTCCACCCAGTTCATTACTGGAACAGTTGGATAGCCCCTTGACCCCTCTTACTGTATGTCTGAGACCACTGTCATTTGCCAGAGGATGCTTTGCTGAACTGAAGAATTCCTGAGGGATTCACTCACACTCCTTCACCTCATTAAAGAAGGTTCCAAATACAGCAGAAAGATGAGTCAGTGAAGCAGCAAAGCTGATACACCACTGTAAGGAGGATGTAGTAAGAGCACAAAACACAGGGAAGGCTGAAGGGTAAGAGTGGTGAGAGCACACCATGGCTTTATGTGCGAAGCTGCAGAGCAGTACAGCAAATCTGGTGATGTTCAGCTGTCGAGGCTTTGGTTACACAGCAGCAGTCACACATTTTTGGCTCAACGGATCTAATGGAGTATTCACTCATCTTAGGGTGCCTGGTCAGGTCCAAGCACATGTGCTATACAAGGAAGGATATAAATAAATAAATATAAAGCGGAAAATATGAGTTAAAAAAATATTATTTATGGGTTTGATATTTAAAGACCAGTTAATCCAATTTAAATCTGTAATTAAAATCTTTTCTGTCTATTCAATTTCAATTTATCTTCTAACTTTTTTTGTTTTTTTAATAAAATGGATTCTTTTTAAAGTATTTAATTATAATATGAGCTTTTTAGAAACATTTTATTTCATGGAAAATATTTATATCCAGAGGTGGCTGAAAGTTTTAATTGATTTTTCACACTTCAGTGCAGTCAGTTTTTGCAAATACTTCTTGTGCCTTCTCAGTAGTGTCCCAAACCCAGATTTAATTTTGATGTGACAAGGAAGCTACTGTGCCTAGAATTCCAACATATTATTTAAAATATTTTTCAAGTTTAATGTCAAATAAATTCGTTTGTTTTGTGGGTGTTGAGTTTCAGCTTGTATGCTCCAAGAATCTTCTGCGTTTTAAACTGTCTACACAGCATGAATGGTGAAAGAAAATCTGCATTCCTGGCCTGAGTCAGAGTATCTTACTTTTCAAATCATCTCAGTGAAAGAGAACGACTACATAAAGAATAAGTTTTTCATCTTGAGACATCAAACTCCATTTGGTTTTTAGCAGGGCAATTCTCACTGAAATTACTTTTGATGTTTTATACATATAACCAATATGTGTATGAGGATTTACAGGATTTAGCTTACTCTATGCCTCAGAAAGAAAGCCTGATAATGTATCTGGTAATGGTTCATATTTAGTAGCTAATTTAAAAGCTAGTTCATATACTCAACTTCCATCATAATAGCTGACTATATACTCGACTAAAATTTCCTGGGTTTAACCATTAAATTTTATGAAAAATAGCATATGTGAAAATAATAGTGTATAGTATCTTTGTTTGCTGATTTTCCAATTGATAGTACAAAGTAATAGTGTAATTGCTGCCTATTAATATTTAAGTATATTTATACTCTTCCTTTCTATTGTGTGATGGACTTCATTACAATCAATATCGCTTGCTCAAAGATGAAATCTCTCTGCATATTTATGAAATGAGCACTGATATTATACATTGGCTGTGTTAAAGGGTACAAGTCAATATAGCAGAAGGGTTTGGTGAGGGGAGCGTTAAGGGAAGATATGTCTTTTCTCTTAGGCCAATAATGTCACTGAGGAGAAAAATTTGCTCTTTAGACTGTGGCAAAACCATATGTTTTTCCTTATCCCTGCCCATCCCACTCTAACCGCAAATTCGGGTAGAAAATCTAATCTTGATTGGCTTCATGTCTGCTGGGCAAATTTGAGCAGCACGGTTTTAAAACTGAGAACAAACACGGAGAAAATATAAGCTGTGTCAGTGACTGGGAAAATATTCCTTCACAGCTACACACATGGGAGTTCAGTAACCTTTTGTACACTCAGGATTCAGCATTTTAGCATCAGAACCAGAGAGGCAAGGGGGAACCCAGCTTTTGCTGCCTGAAGACATCTTCCTGTACGAGACGTTTAATTAAAATGTGTCCTCCACTGTATTTTATCTTGTGAAAGGCTGGCCAGTATTTCAGTTAATATCCCTGTAAATTCCTTTGGCAAGTGTCTTTAATTTGACAAGAGCCTTGGGAAGCAAGGGGTCCTAAAGTCAAATATATGTTGCTTCTCTGGGAATCTGGGAGTGCCTTCAACAGCAGCAGCTGGAAGGAGTGGGGAGCAATGAGATTTATACAGATGGTCTCTAGTTCTGATACAAATGATCCAAATTTTGAATAACTGGGGATTTTTATAGGATCATTTTCAAGACATATTTTAATCTCTATAACGAAAATGCATTTCTCACCCTAAAAAGTCTTTTATGTCACTGAGGTCCTGTTTGGGAAACAAAATTCTGCTTTTATCTGATATATATGTATTTTTAGCAATGTTGAATTTTATGTTAAAAGAAATAAATCCACAGAACTCTATGTTCTCTTTATTGAAGTTAAAACATATGTCAAATGCTAAATGACATCTAGTGTTTCAAAACTAGGGAGCTTTTTGTGCTCTTACCTTTGTTGCCAGATCAGCCTACGTTCATTGAAGTGAATGAAACTCTGGAATTATGTAACACTTGATTAGCTGAGGCTATATATCTCCTCTGCACTTGGACAACTCTCATTTAGATTGTAAAGGAAGGAGACACTGATGGAAATACAAACAGCTGAGTAATGTCCTTAACATGAAGCTCCTGAGTAATGTCCTTAACATGAAGCTCCTGTATTTGGGAATAAAATAACTGGAACTAAATAACCCTAGCACTTAAAAAAAAAAAAAAAAAAAAAAAAAAAAGAGAGAGAGAAAACCCAAATTTGTCAATGAGGAAAGTAGCTCTTAGAAAACAAAAGAACTCAGCCCATTAATATGGCTCTAGCCCATGCCTAGGGAAAGAAATTTTACTTTAGCAAAGGCACGACTTATTTCCTCTGGATTTCTGCCCCTATTTGTCTATCCTCACAGAGCTGTTTATTCCTTAGGAAATCTGTGGAAGGGAGAAGAAGCTTAATTAAAGATTGCCATTACTCTAAAAGTTAGTGAGCATGATGTATTTTAAGTGCTGCAAAATCGTTTATTTCACTGCCTTTTACTATTTCACTTAATTTCCAAAATTTCATGCTGTCTAGCAAACTGTCAGAGCAGTTAATTTTATTTAAGCAACTGAAGAAATAACCCTAATAAGCAATCTAGTTTCAGAGTTTGAATTTACAGAAAAAATAAGTATCTTTTCAACTTGTTCTCTGTTACATTTGAAGAGTTTTCTTAGATTTACTAAGCAAAAACTGCTTTTGAGATGAGAATAAAGAATAGAAAATTTAATCTGGAAATAATAATTTGTCAGAAATAAATGAGTAAATAAAATCAATATTGAATTCTTAAAGTGGAGTGAGAAATTTTTGAAATGTGAAGCTGCAAAAAAAGAGCAAGATATTTCTTAAAATATAAAAGTACTCTTATTTTTTCCAACTCCTAAGTCACATAATGTTGCTTAACATTTAAGTTCAAATTTTCCAAGTATTTAGCATTGCCTAAAAATCTGATATCAATAAATGCTCATCAGAAAGGAATTCATAATTAGACATAGGTAGTGGCAACCATAAAATCAAACTAACTAATATCTTACTTAATGGTTTGTTAAGAAAAAAAGTACACAGTTTAACATGTGAACTAGGTAATACAGTAATACTTGCATACTTAAATTATTTAAATTTGGTATAGTTTATTTCAATATGTCAATTTTACTGCAACTGTAAGATGATGAATTGTCTTTCAACCTTTCCCTCCTTGGGAGAAGTCTCATTGTTCAGAGAACCACAACAGAGCCAGCTGGCAGCTAGACTAAGAAATAATTGACCACAAATGGACCAATGGATTCTTCAGATGATTCCTTTTCAGCCAACCCCTTAAACACATGCTTTAAATTCCTGCTAAATTTATACCTCTTGGCAGAAACAGAAAAATATTCTGTAATAAAAGGTTCCTCTTGACTTGAATGTAAAGATATAATGAAATTTGTTCCACAGAACATACTGAATGAAATGTGTATACTAAGTCTTTAGTGAAGACTGTCTTACCAGTTAACATGAATTTTTATAAAGGTTTTGTGTTAAAATCAGAAACCCAATAAGTATGTGGTACATGGGGAAAGAAAAGGACATTTCACTAAAAAAAAGTGTGTGTGCACTTGCCTAGGTTAGAAAAAACTTGCTAAACTAATTTACTACAGGTATAAATCTACATGCAAATAGGATTAGAAGGACTAGCAACCACATTGCCCAAGTAGATATTGTATTGTGATGTTATTATAGTACTAGTTCTGTTGTTATTTCTAAAAGCTATTTTGAATACAGTGGTATTAGACTGCTACCAGATAAAACAGTTGGCAACTCTGTGCCATGGTCATTGCAAGGACACAGGACAGAAGACTGAGTAGCACAATGAAATGTATTTCCCTTAAAAGACAATTACTTATGCTGTGTGTGAGTGACTCTGTCTGTGATCATATTTAGTCAAATTAATGTACAGCTATTAATGTAGGTCAGATATATTTTGACTTCTGCACCAAACACAGGGGAAGACCATCATGACAGTGTGAATATTCTCACTGGCTGCTGATTTTGATGCTTTAGCTAATTCATTATCCTGCTTCTGTCTCCTTGGCAATCAAATTGAGATATAATGACTATGATTCTAAAAAGACTAAGACAGGGTATATTAGAACCATCTTTCTCAGCACAGATGTTACAGTACTGTAGCTGGGCTGAAAACAATTATTTTTCTTGCAAATTCAGACACTATAAGCCATTTTCCTATAAGCATGATGTTCAGAATGATTGTTTCTCTCAGAAAATGGAATAATTATTAGACAATAAGATTCAGATTGGTTGTTTGAAAATCTTTGCATCACAGATAGGACAAAAGTAACAAAAAGTTGGTAGAGATTCCCTCTTTGGGTCATTTCACTTGTCATCCAAATGATTAGATTCATAGAATCATAGAATGGTTTGGTTTGGAAAGGACCTTATAGATTATCTAGTTCTGACCCCCCTACACAGGCCAGGAACACCCTCCACTAGACCAGGTTACACAGAGTCCCATCAAACCTGCCCTTAAACACTTCCAGGCATGAGGCATCCACAGCGTCTCTGGGCAACCTTTCAGTGCCTCACCACCCTCACAATAATGAATTTCTTCTTCATACCTAATCTAAATCTACCATCTTTCAGTTTGAAGCTTTCCCCCCTTGTCCTCTGATCACCTTTGTGGCTCTCCTCTGGACTCCCTCCAACAGGTCCATGTCCTGCTTATGTCTGTATGCCCCAGAACTGAATACAGTATTCCAGGTGGGGTCCATCCATAAAATCCATATCTCTCCAGTTTACAGACAAGAATGCTGTGTTGAATGCTATAAATGCTTGGCCCAAATCCAGCAAAATTATGTCAGTTGTTGTCTTAGCCATCAAAGCTCTAAGCCTGTCACAGAAGACCACCAAATTTTTCAGGCATGATTTATCCTTAGTGAAGCCTTATTGTCTGTCACCAACCACCTCTTTATTTTTATGTGCCTTAATAAAATTTCCATTAGGATCTGGTCCATGATCTCTCAGGGCACAGAGTTAAGAATGACTGGCTTGTAGTTCCTCCACAAATGGGAAAGTTTCCCATTTTTCATCACTATGGACTTCACTGGACTGTCATGAATTCTCAAATATTCTGAAATATTCTCTAGTGGCTTATCCCCTTCATCTGCAAGTTCCCCTGGGACCTGAGAATTTATATCAGTGCATCCCATTTACCTGTCCACCTGCAGGTTCCTTAAAAGGTCTTGAACCTGATCTTATCCTACAGTGTGCAGTACTTCATTTTCCCAGTCCCTGCTTCTGCCTTCTGCAACTTGCATGGTGCTGCTGGAGTACTTGCTGGTGAAGATTGAGGCAAAAAAGTCATTGAGTACCTCATCCTTCTCCATGTCCTGGGTAACTAGGTCTCTGGTTCAAAGACAAAAGTGTGATAAAAAATTAAGGCTTTTGAAAATGAGTTTCAGATACATCAGGAGGTTGAAAAGAGGGTGACATATTCAAGATACATTTTGTTAAGGCCTTCAAAACTGTAGAGTTGTGGCTCAGCAAGTGGAGTGTTGCTTAGTGTGAAGTTTCATGAGTGCTTAGTGGTTTCATTTGGATTAAATGTAAATAAATAGCATGTTTAAAGCATGCTGTTAGGGATTCTGAGTTATATATTAGATCTGTGCTTCAGGCTTAAAAAACTACTGTCAGTCATCCTAATTGTGAAAGAGTAGATGGCCAGGAATCAAATTGCTCTCCTGAATTCCTTCAGCTATAGAGAATAATCTTTCCAGCTCTAGGTTTGGTTTCGGACTGAGGCTGAGTGGGAGTTTTAAAGGTAGGAAGACCAGTGGATTACTGAGATGATAAGTATTCAGATTCTCATGCTTTTGTCTCAGGTCATGTGAACAATCAGGAAAAAAGAGATGTGGAAAATAACTTTTGGAGTCACCTCAATTATGTCAGCACTGTGCCTTCTTCAGTTTGACATAAGAGGTGTAGAGATCCTAATGGATTTCTGAGACATGTCAGGACAGATTCAATTAGCTCTTGTAAAAGTCTGGAAAAGGGGTTTCTTACCAAAAAAATCTGCCTTGTGGCAGGCAGTATCCTAGTTCTGCCATGAAAAGTTGTAGTTGTCTGAAGGTTGTTGTTAAAAAGTTTTGGTCATGTCTCTTCATCAATGGATAGATGGGATGCTTCTAGATTGTCACCTACAACCTGGTGATGTAACACCATAAGTGGTCCAAGCACAAGTATTCACTGTTGTTGTTCTGAGCCTTTTTTCCTGAGAGTATGCATCTTGTTCTCTAAGAAGTACACCTTGTATGCAGCCCTGGGAATAATCATTCTGAGTCACTTATAAATTTTCCCTGGAGCTTGTATTTTAAGACTGCTCTTGATCTAGAAGCAGTCTTAATCCATACCTTATGTCTTGGGGACTAGCTCAAGTACATGTCCAAATTCTCTACAGGACCAGGTTGCAAAGCTGGACTCTTTGAAAAATTTAATTTCAATTTAATTGCACAATCGCAGAAGCAGGAGGGAACATATGAGTATTCCTGTAAATTCCTGCACAGTTAGGTACTGAGCGACCAAAATGTCATTAATTGAATAGTGGTTGTAGGAGTGTTCCTTTTGTTGTATGAAAACACAGTTAATGAAAGAATCTTAAGTGAGAAGAAAATTTTGTAGAATTCTTTCAATTTCATTCTTTCTCTTCCTTTTTTTTTAATATTGGCTTTCAACATCTGCTAGAGAAATTTGTACAAAGTAGTTATGTATCTAACAATCAGTGAAATAGCCATGTTTGGACAAATGGCCTAATTTAATGCCACATTGCCATTGTGTTCTTCTTTCTATTAATCATTTCCAATACACTGCAAAGCAAATTGACCTCTAAAAACTAGGGAATCACTTTTATTATATTCTATTATCTGTGCTTTGAATATTCCTCTTTCATATCGAAAAAGGAGACTCAGGAAGAAGGAAGTACTTATTACTGAGAAATTCTGTTCTAAAATATGGGTTAAGTAACATTCTAGCAATGATTCCAACAGCTGAATGCCAGAATGATGAGCTTTTATCATATGGAAAAGCTTCTTAATTATGTATTCCATAATGATCTAAAATTAGTTGGATGGCCTCTTTTCTGACTATGTACCATTTTTCAAAACATGTTCTCTAGTATAATTTTTGGTGTCATAGTGATCGTGACTACCTTTTTACACAGAATTAGTGGAATAACAGCAGTTGCTGCCAGAACATTTTCTCACAACAACCAAAATCTCAGCTTTACTTTTACTTTTGCTACAGTAGAGAACAGTGATAGTTAGGAGAGGTACAGAGAAATGCTGATTGTTGATAACAGTTGTGTGTGCAACGACTTTGTACTCTCTAATGTGCAAAATTCTTTCTTTAGCATAGCTAGCATATGGAAAAGATACAGTTATAGCCCTTCACCCACTCCTGTTAAATATATTGCTTTAATCTGTCTAGCCCATCTACTTTAATATAAGCAAGCTGAATTAAAAGGAGATTATCTTCAGAGGGAGGGAACTGTCTTTTTATCCATTGGAGATAGAAGAAGGAGTAGTGGCTTAACACTGCATCTCATCCAGAATGTCAGCAGAGGTCAGCCAGACATTAGAAAGGTTGTGGCATCACCATAATGACAGGCAGTTTGAAGAAGTACATCTTAAGGTATTTCTGATCCCGTTCTTCTGGCATTCTGTGTCTCTGAATACAGATTTACATGGGAATAGTTCCAAACTCACCTTTTTGTATAAAGTTCAGCCCTTTATTTTTGTGATCGAGGTTCTGAACTGCCACTTTTATGGGGCAGAATATTTTCTCCTATTTTTCCTCCATGCACAGCAAAATAGCTCTCTGAGGATATTATGCTCAATCTTATTATGCTTTATCTTTTCCTCAATACTTTTAATTTCTGTGTGCATTTGTCCATTTTCTTGCAATGTCTAGAGCCCTCTGGCAGTGCCTGGTCCCTTTGGGAATATTTACTGTGGTTTTGTTTTGTCAAACATTGTCTTTTTATCCAGAGGTTGTCAAGTGTATGTAGTTGTTTGTCTGCATATTGTGCTGCATGGTGTTCTTCACCTGTATATATAACATTTTTTTCCCCAGGAAATTAAGGATCATATATGTTAATAACAGATGCTATAACATATATCCATATAGTACACAGCAAGAGTTTTGTTTGTGGCTTTACCTCTGCAAGCACAGGGGAAGTCCTTTACTTCATTTCTACAATCACCAGGGATTCCCTGGCTGCCTGATTAACCCAGAGCCTTTGATTTGATCAGAGCTGTGCCTTTGCTCCCTGGAAACATCCTTAATGAAAAGAATATTTTGGGAGCTATGAAGGAACTCCTCAAGAAAAGAGATGGCATGGGGAGGAGGGAAACAGTGACGAGATGGCCTTGCCAAGATACTAAGGAGTGAAAGAGCCCTGTTAGGAGAGGAGAGAAATATGATTATGCAGTACCAGAACTGCAGTAGCCTCTGTAGAACAGAGAATAATGGAAGCAACACGAGAAGACAAAATTTTCTCTTTGAAGTCATAGATGGGAAACTCCCTACTTGGGCATGCAGATCTTTATTATATCTCTCACAGGTGAATTACTAATTGCAGTGCATTTGAGAAAGCTTTAGAAGGAATAAATCCTACTTCTATTTTTATTTGTTAAAATGGAATGCCCAATAATTTAACCAGTGTAATTTTTCGGTTAAATAAATTAAGTTAAACAATTAAAATAATTAATAAATCCTTTACAAGTCTGTAATGCTGGTTTAAATAGCTAAATTTTGAAATAGTGTAATAATAATTAATACTACAGTTTTAATGGGTTTCCTTGTCAGACAGTTCCACTATCTACCCTAGCTGATACTTTCAGAGTAGCTATAGGTCTCAAGTATGCATTCCTTGTCTTACCTATATTCTGTTAAATCTGGAAAGCAATAAATTTTGTTAATCATCCTATTATCATGTAAAATAAGATGACAGTTTGTAATAGCCACTTTAAGAACAACACAAAGTCCCTCATTTATTCAATCAGTATAACAATTCTGAAACTAGAGAACTCAGGTGTTTCCCCAAAAAATTCTTGAAACAAGAAATTCTGAAATAAAACCAGTATTAAAAAAAAGAGCTATTATAGCACATTGGAATGAAGGCTCTGTTGTAGGCACATGAATATGCACAATTCATTAGTATTACAGGCTTGATATTTTGAGTTCCTTTCTCCTTTCCTGAAAATTTAAAAAAGAAATATATTTAGACAGGATGTCTACTTGGAAACAAATAACTGAATGGTAATCTAATGTCCTGGGTATGCAGTATAACAGGTAAGCTCCAGGACAGACAGTTGTTTGTTGTCAAAATCTCTCATAAGGACTGGGCCATGGACACTACTCTGGCAGGAGCTCAAGTGAGATATTTTGCCCCATGGGGATGCAAGAAATCTGTCATAATACAGAGGGTGGACATCCTGTCACTCCCTCACAGGAGATGTCCTCTTTCTTTTGCAATGTGGTCATACCTTTGACCCTGGAGGCTTTCCATCCCCACACCTTTTTCCTACCAGTTCTTAGAGACCGTAATACTAACATGATTCAGAAAAGAATAAGTTTAATTTCTCTGCCACTGTTTGGGAGTTGAGAGAAAAATATAAGAGAAGAGCAACAGCATTTTTGCCCTCATGTCCCTACAGAATTGATTCCTTCTACCTCTCTCACTAAAGCTATGGTATATACTGAAGCTCTAAAAAGTGGAAAATTTTCACTGGAGTTTTTTTCACTGTTTGCATACATACTAAATCACTTTTTATTTCATATATGAAGCAAGAAAACTGATGTGATGAGCTGATTTCTTCATGAAAGTCTGTGTTTATACCAAGTTTATAGCTTCTGAGTATCCAAAAAACAGTCACAACCTGGTTTTGTAGTAGAAGTATGTTTTCTTCCTACTTATATAATCTGAAAAGGATTGAGACAACTTTGTTTAAGTATGATCTTAAGGACTTTCTGTATATAAACATAAAAACTCTAAGTACCTGTTCTCTCCTCAAAACATGGGATTTTTATTTCTGGTGTTTGTTTTTTTTTTTTTTACCTGTGAGAAGTTAAACAACACTGAAAGTACCTCTGTGATATTCTTGTATTTTAATTAATGAATTTCTGTAATTTGAGGCTGTGTGACTATGCTAAGAATATGAAGACAGAAAACACCAATGTTTTTGTACTTACCTCCTGTGATGAACAAGATTGGTTAGCATTTTGAACTTCCAGTATATCTCTTTACTCCAGAAAAGATAGGAAAAAATGCCTATCTGTCCCCTAAATGAAGAAAAAGCCCCACATAGATTTCAGAGAAGATACAGGAGTGAAGAATGTTCTTATGAACATCACAGATGTTCATCACAGGCACTCAGGAAAACCACAGCCAAGAATGGCTGTAGTACATCCATTTTTGTTATCTATAGCTGGTAGCTTATCTGAACCTTACTCTTTATCACTATATATTAGGAGTAAAATTTTCAGTGCCTAGAAAGAGCCTTTGCTTTGACACAAAACCTACTATATGCATTTATAGCTTTCTAAATATCATTATTGTAATTTCTTTTCTAAACACTTAGGAGGAAAACCATAAGCAGTTACCAGTGTGAGGCAAGTAGACATATTTCAGATGCTTCCAAAACAAGTTTCAGTGTTGGCCATTTAGACAATGGTCAGATATGGTCTTGTGACTCCATTTCGTAGAGCTGCTACTTTGACTCTTTCATTAAGCTGTGATAAAACATCAGTGCAGACAACTCCTCAGATCTGGATTAAACACCCTTATTCCTCATTTCTTCTCCAGTTTCCTTACATTTAGTATTTTATTCCAGAAAAACTCCCAAATAAATTAATACATAATGCTCTATGAAAGTCTTGCAGACTGCCCACATAAGAAAGGACTATTTAGTTCAGTTAAGAAAGATGGTGTTTGATCCATTTACTTTATGATTTAGGGTGTAGTCCAATGGAAATCCTTCCAAAGCAGTCAGTCATCCTCCCCAGCCTCTTCCTCTCACTCTCCCCAGCTCACACATAGGTATAACAGTAGATCTCTGAAAAGGTTACTTAAAATACCAGAAGAATAAGCTTCTTAATTGAATTTTTCTTATGGTCCTAGACACTACAGAAGTGAAAAAAATTGTCAAATATATGTGTGTAAACATATATAAACAGGGGTTTATATCTAAATGAATATGCATATGTACGTAAATACATATCTACATATAGCATTTCATGAACGTATTTTAGCTATATATTTTTGGTTTTCTTTTCCCTGAAGTTCAAATCAAATAATCCTTCACAAATACTATTTAAATTATTATTATTTTTTATTATTTTATTATGTGATATCTTGGATATACTTTCACAAATTGAATTGGGTGATGAGTACCAAACATAAAGAAAAAGATCTCATGAAGGTTAACTGGAAAGTTTTAAGATCTAATAGGGCTTCTACTTCATCCCCATGATGAAATGAGACCTGTCAAATGTTTTTGTTTGTTGTCCACTACGTCCAGTCGTCCTTGGTCTGGGCTGTCCCTGGGATTCAGGAGTCCACGGCTCAAATTTCAGCTTGAAACAGACTTTGTGAGAATTATAATTTTCCTGGGTCTGCTAAGTGAGTACTGATGGACACTGCTCTTTAAAAACAGCTGCCTCCAGCCAAGCCTTTCTTGACAAAATATTGACAAAATATTTCCAGGAAATAGTGGATTTCCATGAAAACTGCAGGTTAAGTAAATCATTCAACATTTGCTGACAACATCAATTCGATCAAGAATTTTGCAGATAATTCAGATTATTTTATACAGCACAGAAATCAGCATCACAAAACTGCAGGTTTGATGCATAATTTATCGTCAACTAAAAAAAAAAAAAAAAAAAAAAAAAAAAAAAATCAGTAAAATATGATTGTTGAATGCTTCCAAAAGATGGTAAGTAAAGAAAAAAACCAACACTCTGATATATGAATCAGGGGATAACATATAAACTGAGTTTTTAAATAATTTAATAATTTCAAATAATTGAATAGTGCTAAAGTGCTCAGAGTACAGTCCTTGCTTTATTTTGACCCTGTTTAGAACAGCACATTTGAATAAGTCAATTGCAGTAACCTGTCCTAAATATCAATATTTGAAGAATTTTTTCTGGCTTTGAGTCTGTCCATTGACAAATGTGGAGACTTAGTTAAAACTTTGATGCCTAATGCTTGAATACCTAATTTAGGATGAGTAAAACCTACTGTTTCTACTTCTGGATCATTTCTGATTCTGATGATCTGGGTTAGACAGCAAAAGAGAACTATAAGATAGAAATAATAATCCGAAGGAAAAATACTGAGACCAAGGTTAAAAATCAAGTATCCAAATGTTGTTTTCATATATTGGTCTATTTCCCAAGCTACTAGATGCTGCTACAGTAACACAGTATGATTGATTCTCAGTCTTCCTGTTTGCATTCCTCACAAACACACTCAGAAAACCATTTAGAGGGTGAAATTTAATTTTTCAAGATTTTTGTTTCCTTATTAGACTTCAAACATGATGTTCAAAGTTGATTAAGGTTATCAGGCTGCACAAGGTCTCTGACACTAAAGAAATCCATTCATGAGATGAATCTTCAACGCCAAATCTTAGGAACAAGAAAATTCTCACAGCTGACTTTTAATCCTTGAAAAACTGGATTTACAATGGAAATTATGACAGACCCTTAAGTATCACATTATGTGTGGATGCCTGTATTTATTGTATAAAGCATAAGAGCACTAGATTTATAGCTGTGAGTGGTTGCATTAAAATGCCAGATCTTTCTAGATTTTTCCCATTTCACTAATTCAAAATCATCAGTATTCCCCAACAACACTTAAGGAAAAAAAAATTATTAGAATAAAATTTAATAATAACATTGATATTATTTTTATTATTGTCCTTATAACTGAAAGCTAAAGTTCCTCTGTAATATGAATTAGCAGGGAAATTTCAGCGAAATAAACAGGTAATTTCTGTCCTATTTCTGCACATTGTCAGTCTCTGAGGACCTGAAATGTGGGATCAGTTTTAGTCTTTAAGTAGGTTAGTCAACACTTCTTCTCATTTTCTCCAGGAAATAACTACCTACCAATCTGGTCTATAAATCTATCAGAAGAAATTCCTTTAGAAGCATTTCTGACATATAGAAGCCTATATTCATCAAATATTTTCTAGAATTTTCTTAATGAACTGTGTGCATTTTGGTATCTCAAAAATACTTATTTTCCAACATGGAAAACTAAAATTCTAGTGAAGATTTATGTAGCAAGGTGAGTATGAACTGTGAGGATCTAAGATAATTTGCTCAAGCTGCTGGAAACAGAAAAGCAACTGGATCCTTCAATTCAAATTAGATGGACTTGTAGATACTGGATAAGTTAGTGCAAAGCTGTAGGTGAATGTAGATCAGAAATAACCATATGTAAAAGACAGTGTCCACAGTCTGTTTCTTGCTTAACCAGCCAACAGGCATCTTAGATTCACATGCAAAGAATGAAAAAGTACATTTTCCTAATAGTTTTGGCGTCAGTTTTCATTTTTAGAATGATTCAGCCTAGGTTTATCTTAGATGGGGTCTATGTGCATTATGATACTGTAATTGTGTAATTGCCTCATTGTCCAAAGCAAAATTTCTTTACATTTTAAGGCAATACCATAAATATACTGAGGAAAAGGTAGGAAGAAAGGAAGAGAGAGGGAGGGAATGAGAAAGGGAGAACAGGAGGCCTCTAATAAACCTTGCATTCATTCTACACTTGCCATGGAAACCATTGCTTACCTAATACACAGGTATTATGCAAGACCTCCCCTATTCTCATGTTCACCTAACCCTTGGTCAGGTCGCACCCTTCAACAGTGAATAGCCGCCTCCCTGATTTTTGTGGCCTTCAGTGATTTCAATCTTTCTAGGGATTTACTACTTCTGTTACATGTTGGCTGTGATTCTTTCTTCCACTGCCTTCCCATTCATATTTTAGCCAAGTGTTTTCTTGATAGCTGGGTCCTGTCAGCTCAGTAAAGGCATTACTTTGGCTTCTGTTCTGAAATGCACTAATGTTGTGCTGCAGTCTGTGTTAGTATCAGTCTCTTGTTGGAGTAGATCAGTTCTCTGCCTGGACCCTTGGAGAAAGCTCCTGGGCACATGGAGCTTGAGATTCACTTTAGGTGATAGGTAGCCAAAAGCTAATCATTACATCACTTTATTCTACCATTGCTGTTATTTATGGCCTCTACATTTTTCTCTTGACCTCACTGTAGCATAGCAAGGACTTGCAAATCAGTTGTACTCTATTGTGTTAAGATCCTTCCAGGCTGCCTTCTCTTTATTTGCCCTAAGAACTGTTTTTAGATGCCCTGAGAGGTGGCAGTATAGACATGCAAACAGCCTGCAGTTAAATCACTTTTTACTGAATGCCTTTTGGGACTGCTGTATTTGATACACCTCTCTTTTCCCAACTGTAGCTGGAAATGCTCTCTCTCAGACTTTGATTCAAATATCGTGATGATGATCACATTCCTGTCCCTTGACAGAAACAATACAACCACAGATGCTAAAATGAGAAAGTGGGAATAAGCTCAGTGTGTTTGTCTGTGAGAGATTGGGGGCACTCAAAACTGTCCAAAAGGGTCTTTGCCCCACAGCGATCACACTAATGTGGAAAGCAACCATCAGCAAAATTAAACAGCAAGCAGAGGATTGCAGAGAGATTTCTGACACAGCACAAAAGACCTTGCTACAGGGGTAACAGGTCAGCAACCTCACCAGAGTATAGTGTTTTCTCACCAGGACCTGGGTCAGTGGGTGAAGAGTACAACAAAGGGCAACAAAAGATCAGGGCACCCGCTTGTCCCACAAAAGGGGTGTGCACAAACAGGATCCACTCCTGGGGTATGGGTGAGCTTCCGACCCCCACAGCTGGGGGAAACCTCACGGGGGTCAGATGGGTTGGGTGGAACTTCTTGGACTGAGATATGAATGGAAATAGAAATCTGAAGGTATGTATGTGTCTAATATTGTGTGCTTTGTTGTGTTTCTGATGCTGATCCTGAGCATAGTGTTTGCTGATTAATTACTTGTCATTAGTAAATCATTAAATTGCTTTGATCCTGATTTGATTTAAAGAGTGCAAATTGATTAGTTTTCCCCAGGGTCAACATCTAATCCATTAAAAACTAGCAGCACTGCTTCAGACTTCAGAGCAGGCTATGTCAGTGAGAGGGTTTATTGAGTCATCTATGGGGAAAGGAGAGAGCAAATAAGTTCTTGTTCTGATGATGAAACAGTCTGTAGTTCCATACAGGTTAACATTCTAATTCAGTGACAAAAATTAAATATTTTCATAGTTATATCCCATGAAAGATAGTTCATGCAGCAGCAGTTTTTTCTTTCAAGAAATTTTATATATTTCTTGTAAGCAAATTGCCGATAAAAGTCTAGACTATTAAAATTTTACGTCTAAATTTTATGTTTTCTTTAAAGCTTCGTTAGGTATGGTTTCTTAATCTCTGTTTTTAAAAATGCCAGTTTGGTGTGAATCTGCTATTTCATTCTCTGTGGACCATTCCAGTGATTAATCCTTAGGAAAAAGACTGGCTTCACTTCAGAGAAAAATATTCCCCATTTATAAGACATCTGGACTACCCTGGAGTTGACTTAACAAAATGTTATAGCTAAGATAGTGTAATAATATATCATGAAGGTGAAGTATAGATAATCATCCCTAGTATTCTCCACAGCAGCATTTTTATTGTTTATATTTTTTGCAGATTTATTAAAGTTCCTGAAAAGCTTTGCTTTGACATGTTACTTGATGTACTGTCCTGAAAACACCACATAAAAAAGAGAGATGTTTCAGAATTTTTTGAAAAATCTTTCTATAGTTAAATAAAAATGAAGACATGTAAGGTGGGATAGTTTGTGGAAAACAAAAAATTTTGGTGATTGTTTCCATTTTATTAAAGACCAGAGTCTTTAAAAACATGTTTACCTCTGTCTAGTGGGTGCTTGTTACATATATTTCTCTTATAAGTGAATACTGCTTTTTGGATACCATATCTGCAGCAGAGCCACATGTATCTCAAGATAGTTTGTTTTTTTTTCTTCATACTTGTCTCAGTAAAGTGTTCAAATTTGGTTCAGATGGTAGTAGTATTTTTTTTTAAGGGACATTTACTAGACTACAGCTTACCATTTCTGTCCACTGACTGTGTAATATAGCCTATAATACATGATAATTATATATCCTCAATAGTTAAAATGCACAAGCACACAGAAACAGAGGCATCACAAGAAAAAAATTCACAGGCTCTCAATTTATATATTTTAAGAAAAGTGCTAGATACTTGATCATGTCTTCACTAGGGAAATGTTAGGTTGTATTTTTCTCATATTCTAAAAGTATGTGGTTTTATTTATGTTTCCACATAATGAAACAATTAAAGTTTGTCTGTGTATGAAAGTTTGCCTTTGTTGTATCAGTAGAAAAAAAAAATTCTTTGCAGAAAAGTTTAGCTAAAAAATTCATGTCCAGTGTTGTTAGTGTTACTCTAGCAGAAAAGGCACGTGAGATAAAAAGGTCAGTATTATTTTAAAAAATAGTGACACAGGTGGGTGCAGATACAGATGAAAGCTTACTCATGGTTTTAGAAGTGCTAGACATAAAGACTCAAGAGTAAATAGTGACTAATTTTTTCTTTTCACTGCTTGTAAAAAAAACGCTACAATGTTTTTTTCTGCTATGTCTTTCTCCAACACATCCTCAATTTGTTATATAAAATGCATATCAGCAGTGGTGTCAATTGACTGGAAAACAGACACTCAAAAAAGTTACAAGGGTCTTGTAGGTTCCTGGGCAGCAAACAGAGGAATATCTTAATTCAAGTAACGCAGTGTAGCATGCTGAGTTTGTGTCACTTGCTGCAGGGTAGTAAGGGTTCATAAAATCAAGCCAGCTACATGGCTATAGATCTTCTATAATGTAACATTTATTTTTCTCTGCCATGGGCAATAGATTTTCTATTACTGAATGTGAACTAATGAACTAGCAGGCAAAGTCCAAGTTATCAACGCCTACTGAATGTGTTTCTGTGGTGTAACAGACAGGACAGGCTCAGTGGGCAGTGTTCTGCCTGCCTCAGACACGGTGGAATTTTGGCTCTGAGAATGCTCACTGTGTTTGTGCTGCTCACTGATGCTGCATCTCTTCTTTTGAAGCACATTGTAAACATTCCCGTCATACAAATCTTCTCAGCCCACACAGGGATAGCTACTTAACAAACTCAGTGGCATTACACAGCAATCCAGGAAATAAATTTTCAGGTGATCTCATTAGATAACTTTATGGACTGCTTTTCCACAAGTAGAAGACGGGTCTGACCACCAAGGCCAATAGTCTGTGGGCACCCCACCACTCTGAACTTTTTAGAGACATTTGTGCCAAGATAAAGTGAGTCCAAAAGGACATAAAATCCCACCCTTCTGATCAGTCAGCTACTCAAACCAGTCAACAGGGTCTCCCATAGCCATTGGAGACACTGCTGCTGGTCTAGCTCTAGTTAGGGGAAAAGAGGGAGATGTGGACATTGGGATATGTTTTAAGGAACATGGAAAAAACTGGGGTAGGGATATATGAAGGAGCTACCAACTTTGTGGAGCAAAAGCAAGTGGAATGGAAAAGTGCATGGACTTATTATGGTGATGTGACTAACAGGATATTGTTCATGTGCATGAAAACACATCATTTTTTATATATCCTGTGTAATAAATAGCCATGAGTTCCAGTTATATATCATATAACTGGAAAGAGACCCCAGTTTGCTTAAATTACATTTGATTAATGCTTTTGTTGGCTACATACAGGCTAGTAAAAGTTAATGTTTGAAGATGGAATGACAGGAATATAATTGCATTTATTAAGAGATATTATTAGGTAAAATTCAGATAGTGGCAGGTTTTTATTATGCTACTTATATATCTGAAGAAATCAAAAACCAGGATTAAATAGCTTTATCTTATTCAGTCCTTCTTGCAGTCTCAGATACCCATTACAGGGGGAGGGCACTGCATGTTGGTCTGTCATAGCCTTAAAATATGACAAGGAATGCTTTTTAAACTTTCTGTATTTTAACTATCTGACACAGAACTAAAAACCCTAATGGTCCTTGTTTGTTATATTGGGCTTTGTTGACCAAAAGCCTGTCAGCAGTTAGTGCTCTACATCCTGCAGCAACTTTTGGTGTCCTCCACGGCACAAACTTCATCTCCATCTATTATGTATGAGCCAAGCCAAAAAAGGAATCCACATTGTTCCAAATGCTTCTTATGAGCTGGCAAAGTTACATGGCAGATAATATTCAGCTACATGAAATGTAGAGAATGAGGTCCTTCCAGGTCTCCTCATTAGCCCAGTATCATAACTTTAATTGTAGAGTATAGGAGAGGAAAGCCCAGTAGGAGGACAAAATAAACCTTTTCTTCTTCAAGTATCAAAACAGGCTCCTGTAGTACTGATTCAGGGTCAGTTAATTCATCTGATTATAGTGATGGTCTTTCATGAGTTAACAATTGAACAATACAAATGAAAAGCCATATGTAATTCTAGTTTCATTTGAATCACGTTATTCAGATTAAATCGTTGGAGTCTGATGTCCTGTGATGAAGTAGGGCACCCTAATCATTATCAAGATACTGGACACATCCAATTTCTGGACAGCATTTTATGCATTTTCTTTGCCTCTTTCAGTATTTCGAGGATGTATAAAATGTCTCTGCAGCAGTTTAGCTGGACTGAAATTAGCTTTGAAGTGTTATGCAACAGGAATGTGGAAATCTACAGTGTTATATTCTATTTTTATAGATCTCTTTATTTTTTTAGTTCTTTGGGAACATCTAGGACTTCAACACATTACTGCTCAGATGGGTGTTCTCCTTCATGGATGTGTAGTTGTTTGCTGTATAATTTCACTACCAAAAACAAATTGTCTGTACCAACTTCTTTTAGGTGATGCAGGTGGTAGACAGAGTGAAGTTCAATAATTTTTTTTTTTTTTTTTACCCCTAGGTTTATTTTCCACTGTTCCAGAGAAATTAAGGATAACTGCCCTGTCCTGTGTATTCATTTCACTATGGGTTTGGCTGGGGTTTTATTTTGAATTCAGAGGAAAAAGCACTAGGGTGCTTTTCAAAAAAGTTTTGGGTTTTCTTTTTTTTGCTTGATTTTTTTCGTGTTTAGTCTGGGTTCTTTTTTTTTTTTTTTGGTTTGGGGTGGGGGTTTTTTGGGGGGTAGGTTTGTTTGTGGTTTTTTTGGTTTGGTTTGGTGTGGTTTTTGTGGTTGATTTGGTTTTGGTTTTGGTTTTTGTTTTTTTTCATGTTAGAAAGGTGATACTTGGATGGATTTTTTTTTTTTTTCCCAACCAAAATGCAGTCAGATGCTCCTTTTAACTCTCATACAGAGGTGGAATATGCTCAAGAAACACTAACACACACCTGACTCCCACCAACTGAATGTACCAGTTCTTTGAAACTGCATTTTTACCCACAGTTATGGGAAGAGTACATAACCCAGCACTCATGATAAGATCTTGAAAAAGGACATTCTTTTTTCATTTGAAAATGCTTTGTTTCCCATATGGAAGAAGAAAGCAGTTAACTTAGATAAAAAGCACAGCATATAGGATTTAAACATTGCATTTACAGTATTCTGTATATCAATAAAACCAAAAATTCTTACTGAAATACATGCCTATTAAAATATAGGTACATGATACCAAAAAATAAAAGTCTTTCATTCACAAGCAGACAATTAGCATCTTCAGTTTTATGAAACACTATGAGATATTGTGCATGACTTTTTATGCTCTATGCCAAAAGAATACTGAGCTGCATTATCCTTCTAAAAATTAAAACAAGGCTCTTAAGAAATAAGTTCTCCTTCTCTGTCCTAAATTTTTCTCCTTCACATGGTATCTTTTTGCTCATTTATTGCAGGAAATAAAGAAAAACTCTTAGTTCATTGGAATGGAAAATAAGGAAATATGAAGGCACGGTCTTACCTTCATTGTTGTCTTAAGACCTATTCAATATTGGAATAAATGTTTCATTTGCTATCAAGACCCTAAATTAGAGTTACTTGCAGATGTTGTACCAAATATGACCCCAAAGCTCTTTAGGGTCATTTTATCTTGCAGGCTTGCTGTATGCCCAAATTCTGAGTGCACCTATCCTGTTCAAAGTAGATTAATCTGCTTGAAAACATCCTATTAAAAAAATTGTATTTTTTTTCAGGTTTCAGATGCATGATTCAAGCACTTCCAATTTGATTCTGAATATGATTCAGCTGGTGAATTAGAGGGAATAATGAAATGCCACTATACCAATGAGAAAGGGAAAAAAGGATCAATCAAAATAGCACCTTTAATAACTATGAAATATGACATAAATATGAAATAGGAAATAGATTTAGCTCTTAAATTACTGAGAGAAAATGGCTGATTTTCATTATGATCTTCATTCCAGATTTCTCGACACACATATTTGATATACTTACTAAATTTGAGAATCTATGACAGTATCTTGAGGGAACTGCTAGACCAATGAACTCTAGCTTCAAATTAGGCAAATGAAAGTATGCTGGAGCTCAGAGGCAAATTTAAAATTCATTTGATGAGCATTCCATGAAAATATTGAATCTAAAAAACAAATGGATTTAGAATCATTTTGCATTTATTTAGATGCACCTAAAATAATAAAAAACAAAAGATCAAAGCTCTATACACAATAACTTTTAATACTGTAAGAGAAACCACCTCTTCCTTTTTCTGAAGTGCTCAGGTAGGTCAAAACAGTGATGTTTATTTTTAAATAACAAAGGAACAGAAACAAGTACATGTCTTTCAAATTCAGGGTTCACATTCAGTTAAGCCACTTTTGAAATAATACCTTAAATCTGGTCACAAATGTGTTAATTAAATTATTTGGTTATAGATTTAGTGTTACAGTTTTGCCTCAGTTTGACTGTGAGAGTTTGAGTTTTGTATAGAAGAGAGAGCTCCTGTCCAAAAGTACTTGCAGTCTGTGGCTGCAATGAAAAACTAAGGTAATTGTGATTTGTTGTATAAGTTTCAATCATTGCATAGCAATTACTCATCCACTAGCAAATATTTGAAAAGCATCTCTCTATCATGGCAGTATAGGAATGACTCTGCTGTTCCTGTGAAGTAATGATTTCATTTTCGTGATGTCTCAATGATTCTTCACATTTCAACAACTTTCGAATTAAAATGTAATTGCAAGAAGAACAACACATACATATTTTTTGTTCAGCCGGAGTGCATAGAAACTCAGACTGTGAATCAAAAATTTGTCTTGGTTCTTGTATTTTTCTCTATGAATCCATCAATAATTATTATTCTAGCTTCATTCATTTATACCAGAACAGTTGATTTTTATGCATGTCGTACAGATGAAATTAAGTTGTTGTCTAGAGTAATCTGCTTCCCCTGTCGTTCTTCACTGCTGCTGCAATAACTGAAACAGTGAAAACACTCCTGTACTAATGAGGCTGACATTTAATCATGATGTTGTAAACTAAGTTCAAAAAAAGCCATCATTCTTAATTTGCATGACTTTCCTGACAGATATTGCTAGAATGAGCTGTGTAATACTGAGAAATTTCAGTGGAGAAATATAGACAAGGACCAAATCAGTTAACAATTTTACTAATGGGTGATATAAGGAAAATTCTTGTCTCATTTCTTTATAAACACTACATAGTTACTGAGAGTATTAAAAAGCAAACAACAATAAGAATGATGCTTCTTGCTATTACTGTAAGAGAAAGACACAATTCCGAGGGTAAATAAATATTTTATTTACTTAAGGAAAAAATTCTGCAGTCATTTCTTTGCTACATCATGTGGATTCCTTAAATAAACTTCCAATTAAAATTATAGTTTATCATACCAAAAAAAAATCTAGCTATTATAGTTATCAAATTAAAAGTTTAAGATTCACTGGAACTTGTCTGAAGTAAAAATATAGCAAAGAGAGAAATAATCCCCTGAGCAGACTACATTTAGATACTTACAGTGTTTCTTCTATGAGGATGATTATACACAGAATACTTGTAAGGCTGGGTTTTTTCTGCTATAAAGAGAAATAATAAAATCATTAAGAAATATTTGAAATTTTTAAAAATACCAAAAAATCCAAACTTTTTGGTTTGGCTTGGGTTGGGTTTTTTGGGGGGATTTTTTGGCAATTTTTTTCGGGGTTTTTAGATACACAAACATATATGAGTTGGGGTAAGATTTTTCTAAGTGACAAAAGAGCACTTACTCTTCTGTTAAAAAAGTGGATATTATATATTGTGCCAAAAATGCATACAGTGATTGTCCTTTCCAGATCTGAACATCATTGATGTAAAACAAAGTTGGGGAGTATGGGCAGGGGGAAGGTGAAGAATGAAGCAAAATGCTGTTTAAAGCTATGTGTGTAAGCTGAGCCTAACTAGGAAGATAAATCAAGCAGAACTGTTGAGCTTCATGCAAAATCATTCTCTCCTCTTCTTCCCATTACTTCTCCATCTAATCCAGCAAGCTATCTATAATTTGTACCTGTAAACCATCAGTTACTTTAAAGCTGGGTTCAAAAAATCCCAATATGATAGCTTCTGCATCCGAAGTTTCAGCCTACTTCAGTAGTAAAATAATGCAAACTATACTCTTTCTTCTCTGGAGTAACACTCATCTCTTGACTCTGCCAAACAATTAGAAGTAAAACAAAAAGGAAACATTAAATTTAACTTAGAACTAAATTTCTGTCTTGAACTCCTTCTACACCCAAAACCCAGGGACACTCCACAGAGGAGGTATTTTTGATAGTTAAGAAATAGTTTTATTTCTGTGCTTTGTACTTGGACCTTATGCATGTCTGACACATTCAGAAGAATATCGTAAGAATTCTTAGGTAGGATTACATGCCTATGATATACATGTCTGCATCTGAGCTAATTCTATAAAATCCCTTCTTAATCAACGTAGAGAAACACACACTACTTGAATTCAACTCACCTGCCTTGTAGGAATAGATATGATATTGCTCCTTAATAACTACAAAAAAAATAAACATGCCGTTGGGGTTTTTTAGAACTTGGATTAGGAGAAAAGAATATGTTGAGCCAAAGGCCTGAAAAATAAAATCTTGCACAGAATACTGCTGTTAAAAGCCATGTTAATTTTTGATAATTTTGCTCCTTTCAATTGTCTCTTATTTTCACCAAAATATCATTAAGCATGTGTCTAACAGATTTTACAGGGTGTTGTTTGAGTAGTTTAAGTGATAAACCATAGTCTTAGAAACACACAGGGTACCAAAAATAATCAGATCAAATTGCTTTCTTTGCCAGGATTTCCAGGTCTGGGAGCTGAAATCAGTAACTGCTCTCATGACTCTGGTTCTCGATGCAGGAAATGAGCTGCACTGTGGAGCGATGCTAACCAGACTGTAAATTGCATACATAAGGTGAAGCATAGATGTGTCACCTCGGGTTTGTCTGCATGAAGTTATATTAATTTTGCTGAAATTTTGTCTTTAACTAAGGTTTATCTTGTGCTGTCAGAGCCTAAGGCACAGTCTAGAAAGTGGGAGGAATTGTTTCTGTCATTGGACCGTGTGGGTGGTATTGCTTTACACCTCCTACCGGGCAGCTTCTTCTTGGTCCCTCTAATGTCCCTGAGCAGAGGCTACCAGCTTGTTTTAACTTCCCAGTTAGTACTGAAACATCTCATTTTTACACTGGAAAAAACTTACGAATTATTTACAACACGTTATTTATCACATATTTGAAATATTTCTTTATTTACTTTATTTAGTTACTGATGTAAACACAGCCAGAAATAAATCTGTTAAGTGCAAGCCTGTAACTCTATGTTCTGTCTTCTGTGTCTCAGCATTCAAAAATATTTATCTTTGGTTCAGTGTCCACCACACTTTCTAGGTGAGGAAAGGGAAAAGCAGACAGTGAAATTTGAAGCTGTTGGATGACAATAAAGTTCTTTCTCTCAGTCCACTGACTATTATGTGCTGTTCATGTGTGCACCAGTAGTAGAGCCGTGAGCAGACTGAGTGTAAAGAAGGATTACAGAGCTCTGGGAGTGGCAGTGGGGGAATTTGGAGCACAGGTTATTTTTTCATCAGTCCACCCAAAGAGAAAGGGTTTGAAAAGGCCAGTGAAATCTGTAGAATCAAAAAATGGTTACAGAACTGGTGCCACAGCCAAGGATTTTTCTGCTTAGATCATGCCACTCACTTTGAGAAATGTGGTCTGCTTGGGGCTGGTGGGGTCCACCTGTCAGAGAAGAAGAGGAACATCTTTGGGCATAGGCTTGCCAAGACGGTGGAGAAATCTTTACGCTAAAGTTGCTAGGGAAGGATAACCTCAATCTGTCCTATTCTTAACAACTGGATGCCAGAGCCAGAAATAGATGCACAGAGATTGGAGAGAGACATCACAGGTCAGCAGAAAAGCACCTGAAGATCAGCACAAAGGAATTACAGCCACTAAGTCAGCTTCACTGGGGGCCCAACTTAAATACCTCTATGTGAAGAACGTAGCATGGGGAAAAAACAGCAATTAGATGTGCACACCTGCAGGGCTATGATCTTAGTAGTGTCATGGACACATGGTGGGACTGTTCCTATGACTAGAGTGTTAGAATGGAAGGATACAAGGAAGGACAGGAAACAGAGGCAAGGAGGTGGTGTTGCCCTCCATGTCAATGACCAGCTGAAGTGCAAGGAGCTCTGCCTAGGGATGGAAGAGGAATTTGCCAAGAGTTTATGGGTTAGGATTAAAAGGAGAGCAGGGCCAGGCAACATTATATTGAGGATCTTCTACAGGAACACATGGTAAATAATGAGGTGATTGGTGACGGCAAACATGGCTTCACTAAGGACAAATAGTTTCTGAAAAATTTAGTCACCTGCTATGATGGGGTTATGGCATTGGTAGATAAGCAAAGAGCAACTGACATCATCTCCCTGGATTTGTGCAAAACGGGACACTGTCTGGCATGACATCCTTGTCTTTCAACTGTAGAGACATGAATTTGATGGATGGACTCCACAGAGATTAGTTTGTTCAGTTCTGGGGCCCTAAACATAAGAATGATATGGACCTGTTGAAGCGAATCCAGAGGAGGCCACAAAGATTATCAGAGAGTTAGAGTACCTCTCATACCAAGACAGGCTAAGAAAGCTGGGATTGTTCACCCTGGAGAAGAGAAGGCTCTGGGATGACCTCATTGCAGCTTCCAGCACCTAAAAGGGCCTACAAGAGAGCTGGGGAGGGATTTTTGACAAGGGTGGGTAGTAATAGGCAAGGGGAAATGGCTTTAAGTTGAAAGAAGGTGGGTTTAAATTAGAAATTGTGAAGAAATTCTTCACTATGAGTGTGTTGAGGCACTGGAACAGGTTGCCCAGAGAAGTTGTGGATGCCTCATCCCTGGAAGTGTTCAAGGCCAGGTTGGATGGGGCTTTGAGCAACCTGGTCTAGTGGAAGGTGTCCCTGCCTGGAACAAGCTGATATATGAGGTCCTAATGCTTCTATGACTTTTTAAAGAGATTTGTGATAGGATTTAAAAAAAAAAAGTACCCAAACATTTTTTAATGAAGGCTTACCTCCAAAAGAACTAGTCTTTGATTAGATCAAGTGATTATCTTTTGAATATTGAAATATTCCAAGCTGAGGGAGTGCTAGTGGAGCCTGTGTTCTTGTTTATATAATGTAGTCTTCTTATCATGAAGATTTTCTGTGCTTGTGAACTTGACTGACTTTATTCACAATATAGGATGTGAAGAGACTGAGGACAGAATTCTGCAGTTTCTGGAAAAAGAAAAAAAGATTGAAGGAGCCCACTGGAAGTTGCGCAGTGGGAAATCCAGGTTTGATCTGCTTTCCAGAGCACCAGAGCTCTGAAGTTTAAGAGCAGGGGGGCTCTAGGTGATGGTCTCCAAGTGTGCCTTGGACTGAGTCCAGACTCCTGCTACTCACTCTGAAATAGATGATGTTGCTTGATTGCTGCAGAGCTTTGGTGTCTTGGAGAGAGGAATCCTTCAATTTCAGCATTTTACTTTTTATCTGTGTTTTCTCCAAAGCCAACACACATGCAAGAATGCTTGCACAGCAGCAGAATCCCTTCCCTCAAAAAAAAAAAAAAAAATTAGCATGTTCTGTTGATGGCAAATGTGTTAAAAAGATAGAAAACTACTTCCCCAAATAATACAACACATGAATTCTAATTTTGATTGCATTAGGGATACATGTGTATTAATTTATGAGACCAAAACACATAAGAAAAATGAAAGTAAATAAAAAGGATAATTTTTAGACATAAATATGAGGGGGGATTGGTTTGGGGTTTTATATATAACGCCTGATTTTATCTTTTGTGGCAATAAAAGAATTTGCAAGTAACTGAGAAATCATTTAACACAGTAGTCTAACAAGAACTGAGACAGATACAGAAAAATAATTGTTTCAAATAATAAATCCCTAAGATTTCAGAATAAGAACAAAGTGCCAAAACCTCTGAGGTTACTTTTGATCAGTAATGTCATCAAGCCCAAGCTTGCCAGTACCTTCAGATAATTATAGCATTCTACATTTCTCAATTTAAAAGACCAATTTCTGATTGCATCTGACAGTTCTTCTTATCCCTGAAAAAAACTCTGCCTGGGAAATGCTTTCATTCAGTACTAAATCAGATGCAAGGTTCTCAGTCTTCTTGTGCCTGCAACTCTATGCTTGATGAAAATCACCTTTGTTATTCTGGAATGCTTCATTTAACTAAAAATAATGTCTTTACACTTTAGTATTTCAGAGCTGGGCCTCTAAATCTGGGAGCTGATGTTCTTGCATTATTAAAACTGCTTAATATATGGCTTTTTCTATTTGCTCTGCATATAAGACAAACACTTAACTCTCTCTGCAAGCATATTTTATGTTCTTCTCTCCTTTCAGTAACTGCCAATTGTGGATGTTAACCTCCAGATTCTTATAGAAAGAGACTGTAATTGCCTTTATTATAATATTTTAGAAAATTCTTCTAAGTCAGTAAACATAAAAAAAACCCCAGCTATCATTCAGTGAAATGGAATTGAATAAATCTTAAAATTATTTTTATACATCTTTTTGTTAAAAGCAAAAGGATGCAAGAGGATACCAAGATTCTGCCTGAGGATATTTAGGTTAACATTACAAGTAGTGTAACAAGCATATTTAATTATAAGGCCAGATTAGCTCTTCTTGACAAGGGAAAGTAGTGGTAGGCACAAAAGAAGCTGCAATGAGCAATCCAAACTAGCCATATTTTCAAGCAGAGTGGGCTTGCACATGGACTCTGGAAACACAGAACTAAACCATTAGTTTTCTGTGGTCATTCATGATTCTCAGAGTTGTAAAGTTCCATCTCTCAGGGAGCTAATTTCACAGTCTTTTTGCAGAGTCACAAACTAGAGTCCAGAGGAATAGTATGGTCACATATGCTATCAGAGCTCATAGGACCTCAGTCTGCTACTATCAGACCTAATGAACCAGTGTTTGGAAACCAAACTGAATTTTAAAAGTTACTAAGAATTCAAAAAAATCTCAATGACCATTTTTGACAGAAACATTTTAACTAACCTCTAAAAATTTTACTAGAAATTTACGATGACTCAAAAAAAGTATTTTCAATCCTTCATAAGAATCTACCCAGCTTTGACTATCAAGCATTGGGTCTGGTTATATTAAGTTATAAATCAGGTGTGATTGATTAACTACATAATTACAATGTGAAAAACTCCACAGATTTTGGGGTGAATTTTGTTGAATGGGTATTAATGTCATGTTTTACAGTCCATTCATCATTCTGGATCCTTGTTTCTTAACTGCTTCCAATTTTTTTTCATTACTCTTTTTAAACCATTTGAAAAATATTCTTAATACCACTAAAATTAAATGGAAAAATAACTGATCCATGCCTAATTAATATTTCCCTTATTCAAGTATCCAAGGACTGTGACAGTCTTTTTGGTAAAGGTACCACACTAGAATCTATAATCCATTAATCACACTCATGACTATACACTACATATAATTAAAGTGAGCATCTGAAAGGCAAACTTATACAGATATGAACTAGAAAAAAAAGCCATATAAATTTCGATTGTGTTACTGAGTAGATATATCCCTAATGTGAGAAGACTTATGAATATTATATTGACCGAATCATTTTTGTTATATCATTAAAAACAAAAAGAAAAAGTAATATCAAAGAAGCTGAGCAAGCTATGTTTGGCATAAATTATATTAACCTTTTTTAGAATCATAAACTAACAACATAATCAACCTGGATTATAAAGGGTTACCTATTCCTTTGAAAATTTCATTTGATAAATTATACTTAGGTTATATTTCCAAAATGGTGTATGCCAGCATTAAAACTGGCATTAAGTAAACATTAAATTCCTTCAACATTTACTCCAGGAAGTTACAAGACAAGGCTGGATAAGACTTCTTTTAAAGGGAACTCTCAATTTCATCTGAAAGAGTGTTAGCAGTATTTAGCAAACATCCGGGATGGAAACTCAGGAGTGAACAATAGATAAAGCGAGAAATTCAATAACAGAATCATACAGCTGTGGAAGAAATAATTGGGAGAAAAAAATCCAAACATACTCTGAACATATGTTGGTTTTGCTTATAGCAGAGCATATAATTAGAAGGGAAATCTGTGTCATAAGGCAACTAGTGATAGTATCTTGTTTAACTGACATTTTTTTGCAAAGATGCCCAGAGAAGTTTATGTTTTGAGTATGTTATTGCTGCTGTTACTCATGCTCATATTTCAGACTTTTGGTATTGTATTTCTGAGACCAAAAACTGCAGATTCAAAGACAAATGAAATTCTGTGAAGAGGAATCCCCTGGCACTTTTGCAACTCAAAAGCTCAGAATTTCCTGATGAGAAGATCATCGAATAAGAAAGATGTTTATGCAACATCAGGATGATACACAAAAGGAAGGGAAAAAAGGAGAAAAAAACCCCATAGTGCATTCTTTCTTCCTTCTAATTATTATTCTTCAGGTACTTAACACTCAGACACTTCTTCTGTTGGTTGGAACGATGACAGGTAGTTCTGTAAGCGTTCCAGATTGCTCTTTGGAGACAAAAGGAAAGGAGGAATGTTTTGGCATCCTTACTCAGTTGTTTGTAGCTCGCACTCCATTCCAATCCTGTTCATGTGCTTACTTCAAATATGGCAAACTCTGGTAGGAAAGGGCTTTATAAATTATTCCTTCTTTAGTATACAGACTTCAAGTGGTGGAGAATTTAAAGCACCCTGTGCAATCTTGTCCCTGTACAGGTTTACCTTCTCTGTATTGATTTTAAAATTCATATGTGCAATAGATTTGAAAACCCTTTAATACACAATATCAGTGATGTTGAATATTGTGCAAAATCATGAACATTTTGATGTTTAAGTATATAACTAAGACTGACTAAAAAATTGAAGGGTTTACAAAGTATGTAACAGTTTCTGGTTTATTTTCATATAAATACAGAAATCAAATTCTTTGATTGCCAAAATATACATCCATTAAAATGATTTTTTTTAGGAGCATTCACATCACCCATTTTAGTTACTATTTTGCAGAGTCTTTATTGTCAGGAGAAATTAATGATAGATATAGAGAAGTATCCAAAGGACAATTTGTAATAACCCACTTCTATCACCTTCCTTTTTTTAACTTCAATGAATTGCAAAAGGGACTGAGCAATTTTTGCATATACAATAGGTTCCCACATATAAGTGGTACAAACATTCTTCCTGCTTCTTGCTTTTATTTCATTAGTTATGGAATAGAGTTCTCATAGGCAGAAAAAAACATTCAGAAGTTCCTAATTGATACTGGAGTCCAATAGATCATGTATATAGGTTTCTGCAAGCCCTGACCATATGTTCCCTTCCACTGTAGACTTTAAAGGGATGCAAAAAGGATCACAGTACATTTATTTTTTAATTCTTAACTGAATGAGCTGTTGTAAAAAACAGGATTCCAAAAGCACACAGTTCCCTGGAAGCTGTACAGCTTCAGAATTTACAGGCTCAAGAAAAATATATCTAGAAGTCTGAGTGGGCTCCTGGGAAATGAATGACCTGAAAGAGATGCTAAGTGAGGTTCAAGAAATATTTTATGAAAAGACATCCCTGATTGTAGTGTCTTCAATTTATCGATCTCAAATTTTTAGCCCAGTTTTTTTAGAATACCATAAGCTGCTTTTTCTTAGATTGCTTGGATAACACCAACAGAACATTTTCTCAAGAAACAAAAATCTCCCAGAAAATGTGCTGTTGAAAGGGTTTTTGTGTCCTAACAAAAAGATATCCAGCTGACTAATGAAAAGCATCTCCATGAAATCAATATGCTTGTGCTGGTTTTGAGTAAGCAAGGAATTTGTGCAATAAGTTTCAAAGTAGAACTCCTCCAAGAAATTTTCCAGTGCCGTGTTGCTATAAAATTTATTCTGCATAGTAAGGATTCTCATGTAGAAAATTACGGAGTGAAGGTAGGTGTGCTGTCACATTAGCATTCTGATCATAAAAACAGTGGTAGACTGTTAAATGCTAATGTGCACTGTAGAAGATCCTAAGAAAGATTCAACATGTCAATAACATGTTGCTTCTGTCTGCTGCTAAATTCTCTTCTGGAGACTAAACACCAGTGCATGTGAGCTTTGCACTGACTTGAACTTGGAGATCAGCCCCAGAAAAGTATAAGCACTTTTCATTTTCTTTTGCCTGGTTTATTTTACAGTCATTGCTGTCTCAGCAGCTTAGATCTTAGCAGCTGTCTTCATGAAGAGATGAGATGGTGTATGCTAGTGATGACATGAGTGTTTAACCAGAGAGAAAGTGAGAGACAGAGGAAAGCACTGGCAGGTTTACAATTTTGCTATTATAGAGGTTTTTGGAGTGTGGAGGTGGTTGGTTTTGGAGTGTTTTTTTGTTGTTGTTGTTGTGGTTTTTTGGGATTATTTTGGGTCTTGCAGTAGAATATGAGTAGGTGGGAAGAACTATGCAACCACTTCTGTGTAAGAAAGTGTAGACTGGCATTTAAATATGATTTTCCTGACATCCAAATAAACTGCTCTGGTAGGATAAATAGCAAAGTAATCTGATGACTCACTCAGTTCGTAAGTTTTTTTTTGAGGAGGAATAATGAAGAACTTCCTTTGTGTGGCTTTTAATTTTGCACTTCACACACTAAAATTAGAATAATCATGCTCTACCTGCCTTCCAGGAGGAAACCCAAAGAAATATCCATCAAAATGTCAGTCAGAAATAGAACAAAGTAACTGTGAAAATCTGGTGCCTTTACTTCTGCATTTTCTCAGCTGGCCGTTGTTTCCTGACATGATACAGTTAAATGATTCTTTTAAAGATAGCACATTAAAAAGGAACATAACCACATTAGATTTGTCATTCCTCCCAGCCCTGTAGAACCTAGGAAGATTTTATGTACATATTTCAGGAAAGGTACAGAAGGTTGAATGGGTGGCAAGATAACTAGGAGAAATGGAATAAACGTTTTTGTTGTAGAGACAAATGGAATAATAAGGAGTCTATAATTTAAACCAGGGTAGTTAAAACCTCTGTCATAGCATCCTACTGAACCAGTTTAATAAGGCCTCTACAAACAGTGGTACACAGCAGATACTACAAAGCTGGGGGTGGTTGCCTTTTTTGAATTCTTACAAAAGTCTCCATTTGCTTTTAGCAGTTTATGATGCCATGATGGCAGTAATGTTTCAAATAGCAGGATAAATTGAGAAAGAAGGAAAGTGTGAGTCTGAATCAACAGATATATTTATACTGAATTAATTTGAAATGTCTTTTTCTGTTAATTTTACTCATACTACTGAAAATAAAAAACTGAGAACTGACTTTGGTGTTCTGAATCCCAAGAGTGCTTATGTGAATTTCCAAACCAGAACTTATTCTGATAAATACTGCTAGATTTAATAAACCTTGATCTATAAATCTTTACTTTTTTCCTAAAATATTACAATATTTAGATACATATTTGTTGTCCTTAGACAACATCTAGTCTCATAACACTCCATCATATAAGTTCTACAGCTAACAGTTTCAAAAGCAGAGTGCCAGTTAGACTTTATTAGCTACAGATGGAAGGGTATGATGAATCATTCACAGGTATCAAGCTGTTGTAAAGATCACATTCTATTATTTCAGCAACCTAGTTATAATGCATTGACCCTTATTTTCCTAGACTTAACAAACAATTGCTTTTATAAATTATTATTATGTAGATTGCTTATAACATTATTTTCAATTGTGACAGCTTGAGGAAACAATGAAATGTTGCTGCGTAATCTGTTTTCTGCCTCACAGGTATTTCCTGGTAGAAATGATCATGAGAAATGTGAAGTTTTTGAAATTATGTTATATTCAGGAAGCAGGAAGGCCCTTTAATTATGCTCTTAAGTACAGAATATTTGCTTAATTGCTTAGTAGCCCTTGTATCCTGAAAATTTAATTAAGTGATGATTAACTATTCATTATAATATTTTCCTGTTATTATTCAGTACAAGCTGCACATTAACTTTTAAAGTCTTTATCATATTTGGAATTAAGCAACCCCAATTCTCATCAACTGCACAGACTGACTGTGATACTACAATAACTTATCTACTTCCCTTGCTCAATTAATAACACCTGATTCATCAGGCAAATCAGAATTGCCCATGGAAAAAGTCTGGCATTGTAAGCAGCGGCAGCTAATCCTGTTTCCTGCATCAGGCCTCTGTTCTGTTCGACAACATGCTTGGTTGCCCTGGCCCAACTAGTTCAGTCCAGAAAGCTGTGACACGACACGAGCTGCTCAAGATGGGGCTCCAGAAGAGATTATGTGGAGTTTAGAGCCCCTTAACTTCCATCTGAATGTAAATGTCTAAGCTCAAAAACTGGAGGAAAAGGTGGTGCACCTTTTATACAATTAACTGTTGGGGTCCCACTACTTGGGACATTGGAATCCCAGCTAGTTATTCACCTCTTTCCTGAAGTAATCCCAAATGACTTCTCACTTCTCTGGAGAGCCTGTTGGTCATGAAGAATGCACCATTGTGAGGGCAGCCCTCCACATCTCCCTTTGAAGCTGTGCTGCTCTCTACGGTGAACTCCAGGCAGAACTCAAGGACAGACCTTTGCCTGGCACAAGGAGATGAGCTGTGTAGATCCGAGATACAAACATGGGCCAAAAGATTGTGACATTGTTTCATCTTTGTAGCAGAGCTTAGCAAATTGGGTTTTTTGCTTTTCTTGTTCCCACTAGATAAACTTGGAATCTTGCTTCAGGTGCCACTCTTGCTTTCTACCCCAATGAGTCATAACTGCCTTTTGGGGCATTGAAAGGATTCCTCTCTTGGAATAATTTTAAAGTGTAGCAGAGGTGGGGTGAGTTTGGCCCCATTCACTTCCTAAGCACTGTGTAAAGCATTACTGTAGTTGACTTGCAGGAATGAAAGGAAGGAAGAGCAAGTAGACAATAGCTGTGCTCAACTATTCAGCTGCTGGATTACTTTCAGTGATGATGCTATATGTCAGCTGTTTTTAGAACTTATTGACTGAATTTCTGGCAATCAGAATATTGGAAAGTTGAGGAGTTTATAAGGATAGACAGTAATAAAATACAAGTTTTCAGTCATCCTTTAAATCATTTTTTATACTATATCTAAACTGTATCTCTACCCACCTCTTCACGTAATGGAGCACTCCTGAAACTTTCTGGTATTAAAAAACTTCTGAAGATATGATTTTGCAATGTCGTGTTACTGCAATATCATATTCTGTATATAATAATTTGCATACATGTTGAACCCAGAAATGTTTTATTCATGGTGCTAAACTTGTGTGTGCGATAAGCAAGTGAAATTAGGACTGAGCAGGAAGTGGGATAAAACCCTATTAAGGGGAAGCAGTGGAAACCAGTTCATTCAGAAGCTCTACTGTGAACTGATGAAAGAAGAGATGGTCTTTGTCAGAAATTTTGGTTCTGAAAAATTTTACAAAAGTTCTCATTTTTCATTCTTATTTTGATGGGTATATTATTAACAGTACCCCATGAAGCCTCAGGGTGACACATCCAAAATTACTGGGAGGTTTCTTTGGGGAAATTTTATATATGTCTCTTAAAATAATTTTGAATGACAACTTTATTAGATAGAATTAAGATAATATAAAATTATCTTATATATCATTTTATGATTGATGGTATCAATCATGGAGATTGATACATATAGACTATACATATTTCTAGCTTGTATGTTAAGTATACTTGGATAATTTTTATTTAATCTTTTAATCTGAATATTTATATTTTAACAATTAAAAACATTTAATGTTAGCATTTTAAAGTACCTTTAAATTTAATAACATTAATATCATAAGCATATTCTGGCAGAGGGAAAACTAGGTATGTCTCACACTTTTGGATCTACCTACAGTCAGGACTGCCCAAGGGCAAATCTACATTCATCCTTGCTCCTGCATTTTACTGTAATACTTGCATATAAAGAAATGTTAAAGAGTTTGAGTTTGATAAGCACTGTCTAAAAAAAGGCCATCATGTTTTTAGCTCAGCAATGGGTTTTAATGTGAGTACTTAACAGAGATGACATATAGATAAGAAATCATAACTTTTTTTTTTTAGCAGGGCCTTTTTTCAGAGGTGACCCATCAAGCATACTGTTAGACTTTTTTTCTTTCTAGTGTATGCTTTTCCATACTTCTACAGCCCACAACTTTTCTACATGAATGTTTTAGGTGTCTCCTTTGTCTGTTAGTGACAAATTCCCTAGACACTTGCTAGTCATTTGATGATGATGTTAATTTCTGTACCAGCAGCTAAAACACCAATGATTTAAATCACAAGATGAGGCAAATGCAGTGTGCACACTTGTCCAGAGGAGAAGCTCCTCCTGTAAAAAGCACTATCCCTACTACAAAAATTACAGTACTAAGCTCACTGAAATGTAATTCACCAGAGCTCACATGTATTTTCAAGTGCTATCTAAGTATGAAAATATTTCTAAGGAACTTCACAATAGAAAAAGTTCTTGAAATGCTAACTAAACTAAGGTCTGGTAGTGGTTAAACTGTCATGAGCTCTTTCTTAATGATTGCTTCTTTTTTCTACAAAATTGAATAAAAGCCCTGCACTAAAAAAGGTTTTGCTTTGTGTGGGTTTTTGTTTGTCTGAGTATGTACCATGCAAAACAAAAACTAATAGGAACCTATTACTGGATTTGTTGATTCTCTAGTCAAAGTGATATTAAAGTGTCTAATTACTTTTTACTAGTTTGCAGTCTCTAGGATGCTGAAATGCACTATTTTCAATGCTTCTAGGAACGCAACAAAGCACAACACAATTGATGAAGTTTTAATTTCATATGGATGGCAATTATCCATGAGACTCTACATAATAAAGCTACTAACATAGTTGAACATTTGGTTAACTCTTGCAGAAAACATGATGATAATTTTATAATACCAAGGTCAAGAGTTACCTAAAGAGGTAATATTCTGATATGAACTGAAGCATAATCTTCATTTTTTCATTCATCAGTCTTTTGAGAAAATCATCAAAACTGAAAACACTTTTATGTACTTTTATTGTTTGCCTATAGAAACTCCAAGGTTACATGTAATTTTTCTTTCTAAGAAGGTTTAGCTGGGACTGATCCTAGAGTGTAATTCCCAGCCCACTGACTTGTGTCCCTGGGTAGCAATGTGTTTTCCATATTGTCAGGAGTTCCAAGCTGGAACAGCTTGAGACTGAATTTATGTCTCTTGGGGAAAAAATAAAAAAATTTTAAAAAGCTATTGCCTGGTGGTTCAGTCCTTGTTAGTCAGAAAAAAAAAAGAAAAGGCAGTGACTGTTTTTTTATAAATCTGAAGTAATAACACAGTAATGTTTTATCCTCAGAATGGATTACTGTGTAATTGATTTACTCCCATTTTGAAGGATCTATCCTCTATTGATTTTGTTTTTTAGAGCTTTTCTTGTCAGAGCTCTTTCTTGCCTTCTAGGCTTTGAAAGAGATCAGATTATCCTGAACTCAAAGCTGTTTTCTACTTTCAGTCAGAAAATTGGGCATACTTTTGACTTTTTTTATTCATTCTTCAGTTACTAGAAAACATTTTTTCAGAAGGTTAGTGATCCTCTATATGCCTGTGAGAGATTTGTATCTGTGTGGGAAAGAGGTTAATGTCATGAGTGAAAAGTAAATTAAAATTGTTTTAATTAGTCTGCATTTTTGTCTCTCAAAAATTAAAAGCCAGAATAAACTGGCCTGAGCATTTCTAGGACTGAAGTCTCTCAGATATGTATCATTTTGGGTCAGGTTTCCAGGCATACACTGTATATCTCAAAGCCAGTTTTAGTACAAAAAGTGTTTTCTTAAAATATCTGCTGTGCCCATCAACTATGGAGATGTAACAGGAGCACATTTTAAAGTTTTCTCTATTAGCAAAGTACATTGATTACATAAAGTTTAATTTGGAAGAGAATCATTTTACTTGAATTAATTAATGTTTAGCTGAATTTTAGGCCATTAACAACTTGAACATTTAACAAAATCTTTTTGTTTCCACAAGAGACCCCTGATCTACCAGAAGCAAAAATACCCACCTTAAAAAGACAAAAGAAGCCAGAGTTATAGTATCAGTCCTTCTCCTTTTTATGGCTCTGCCTATGGAAAATTTCCACTCATAAATCCAAAGGAAGCTTTCATGTGCTTGCTGTATTTTATCTTGTTATGATCCTAATGCATATATTTTTGATAATACATTATTTTCATTTTATGCCCTAGAAATTTCATGTCTTAAAGTTCATTTACTTACATAACAGCATAAAAGTGCTCTGAAAAGAAAGCACTAAACAAAATAAATAATATGTTTTACAAGTTTTGATGGAATAGGGATTTAATTTTTCATTTTGTGTTATTACCAAAACAAATTTCTTCAAAGGGTAGGAAGGATAAGTATGACATATTTTGTTTTTCTTGGTCTGTAGTTTTTTATTTTTAGTAGCGCAGCAAAAAGAGTTTGCACTGCTACATTAGTTCAAGAGTGACAGCTGAAAAGAGAATCACTACTAAGAAACCACTTCAAGTTAAAATTCTGTTCAGTAGGAATTCTACTGTTTGAATATTTGTCTTATAAAAGTAGCTAAATCATGAAATTAATTCATTTATATTTCGAAAGACTGTGTTTTGCTTACGTTGTCCTCTTGATCACACAGATATTAAAATGCAGTTGGACAGTGTGAAGATCATAACATGCTAATTATGCTTATTGGGATTTAAGGAGGTTAATTTAACCAGATGGAAATGGGTGTGTCAGACTAGTTTTCAAGTAATTAATAAAACTTATAACTGACAGCTTTCCAAGTGCTGCTTTAGAAGGGCAAAGGAAAAGCACTGCTTGACCTTGATAACTGCTAGAAATGGCAAGGTGCTGCTTTGGAGTACGATCGCTGAAGGCCCACAGGTTAGGAATTGCAAACATGGAAATGCAGTTCGAAATGAGACCATTACCAAGATGGTGGGTTTAGTTTTGGAAAGTGATTTTTTAGGTGAAATTTTTAGGTGAGCTACTACATTGTGATTTTAATAACAGTAATATCTTACTTTGGGTAGTTAGGAATGCTGCCTAAGGAAATTGTATGATTATGTTTTTCCTTCTTTAATGTTGTCTCACATTCCCTAGGGAAAGTTTCTGCCATTCTGAGCTGCCCAGCCCAGCATATCACAGCATCTTAATAATACACACAGATTCACAAGCAAATCAATGGACACTAGTTTGCAGTGTGGTCATTACAGAAAAGAAATACATTTTCAGGAATCAATAATGCATCTTATAATAGTTATTTTTGATCTGGATGAGGATATGTCTTCAGAACAATCTTAGGTTTAAGAAAAGGAGTATACATCACTCAAAGGATACTATTATAAGAGCTCAAAGAGAAAAAAAAATGCATGAACTTTACAAGCCTGTGTGAGATTCAATGAAAAATAATTTACCTCAATAATAATTAAGATTTATTAAATATTAATGAGTAATGAATTAATTATTGTATCTCAATTTGTGTTTAGATCATTGCTAATGATTTAAGTGAGGCTTGTCTCTTCAGTATGCACTGAATTACTATGTAAAGGCTGATTTGTTCTGGGAATGATTTAGCTGGGAAAAGTCACTCGTTGCAGCAGTTTTCCAGCTTTCAGAACCCCTCTCAATTATCTCACTGTATCGACTGCTAGCACAACTCAGAGGTTAGTGTGACAGCTCCTAAACTGCTGCAAATTGCATTCTAGTGAATTAAGGAAAGCTGAAACTGAGGGTTTGTTTAGTTTAGAAAGTAAACAAATTGGTTTAAGAGTCACTGTAAATTAGTTAAGACCCACTGAGCAATCCCCGTGTGAAAGACATGACTTTCAGTAAGCACATAGAACAAAGTATGCTGAAAGTGGAAGATGCTGCGATTACCACAGCTAAACTTTACTTACCTGTGATTTTCCCTATAGATTTTCCCTGTGGGACTACATAAATATAATTACGTGCACTCAGCATTCCTGGGATTTTGTAACTCAATTGTTAAAAGAGGCTAAAAAACCCAACCTGTTACACATATTTTATGATGGACAAAAAATATCTGTGAGACCGTTACTGTCTTCCTTTTTATTTTGGCTTGTTCAAAACTAAAAAGCAAAAAATAAAATATCTCTGATAAAGATAAATGGTAAGAGAAATTTGGGACTAAGAGTTTTTTTAAAATGTCAAATAATTTGTCACTCAAACTCCTTAGGGTTAAGTTGCTGGATCAAAATAGTATTTACTCTAAAGCATTTGATTTTGACTTTTGGAATTTTCTAAGTGTTTTTCTTTTTTAATTAATTTAATCTTTATTTCCAAATGAAATGTTTGCTTGGATGAAAGAATTGATTTTTTAAGCCAAGTTTTTTTGCAAATTTGGTACAAACTTAGGATTTGTTTTAAATGTCCTGAAGTATCACATTTTTACACTATTTTTCAATGGCAAGATATTTATTCAGCTATAATGATAAATTCTGCAGTTCTGTACTGAAAATGAAAGATATTCCTATTTTGGAATTAAATATGATGTCTTTATTGTTTCACTAGCTAGTAATGTAGTTCTGCATCAAGGTCACTGGAAGATTATGCATCCTAATACTTTAAATGTGCAGGGATTTAATGGCCTGAAGAATTTAGTCTTGCAGACTGCTTTTATTTATGTATAAATTCAAGATCACCTAAGTGCAAAGCCAGCTGTAAATAAAATCATTACAGGTGGACAAATCTTTTAAAGTATGCTGTAGAAATACCTCTTGTTTAAGTAGCTATGAGTTGTCTAAACTCATAATGGGAAAAAATTTTGTTTTTTCTTTCACTAAAGAAAAGTTACAAAGCTATTTTAACTTACATTTTTGGAGAAAAGAATAGTGAGGTCTTGATATACTTTCTTAAATGTAAAATGCTGTTCAATTGTGAATGTCAGATAATGCAAGTGGAATATTGCGCAGAAAAAATGAAAATGAAGACAATTTCATTCATCATCATAATCTCATGCTTCCGAGAATAAAGAGATCAAGAGATTTTGGATCAAGAAATAGTATTTGTCTCGTCATCTAGATTGCACAGTGGAGGGACACTGAAAAAATCCTAAATAGAATTACTGTGAATAGCATGTTGCTACTAGTCAAGAATGATGGCTAATTACAGTACAGAGTAAGAAGTATCCATCCATATTTTCCCTTTAGATTTTAGAGACTACTCCTGTTTTTAACTGGAAATATATATCTTACAGTAAGATCAGGGAGCCTTTGCAATGAGCAAGAGCAGAGCTCTGACATGGAACATGGAATTCAAGTCACCTCCAATAAAGTCAGCAGCACTAAACTCCTGGAAAAGAGCTGCCAGATCTTTACAGCCTTTGTCATCATCACCAGTCTAAGACACACTAATGGATCTGGGCCAGGGAATGGACTCCACGCTGCCTTGAAAAGCAGTCAACTTTACCTGTCAAAATATTGATGTCTAGGAATATTCTGTAGAAGCTGTACAGTATTGCTGCACATCTAGAGTAGAGCATCTCTGGACACTGCTAAAACAGCTGATATGACCTCTGCTATACAGAAGTTTGATCAATCTCTCAAAGCATGCCAAAATAGCTTCAAGTTGTTCTTTATTCAACTGTCCTAGAAATGTAAGTCAAAATATGTTGATAAAATAGAACTGTTGAACAGAAATACTTTGTTTTATTTGGGAAAATGAGTCAGATGGAGAATATTACATCCAATGATGCCAGCAGCAGTAGGACTAGAAAGAATATCTTTATGATTAAGTATATAAATGCTTCTTTGAGGTTCACTGCATATTTATGCATTCTCTTGCCTGTTCCTTGTCTGTTAGTGAGGTCCTGCAACAAACACAAGAACTCTGTGAGTTATTGTTGAGATGAGATTGCTGAGTGAAAACAACCTAAAAACTGCAAAACAGCTATCAGACCACTCTGATAAGTTAATATTATCTTTCCCTTATCCAAGAAACTGTAGTGATCATGCAGATTGTTGTGAATTAATGAATTTGCAAAGGTTCCTTTCTACATCAGTAGCAAAAAAAAATGAAGAGCAAGAAATATAGCTTTATGGATATCCAGGTTTTATTATTTTCTTTTTTTTTACCAAAATTTCAGACAAGGTCTGTAAATGGTTCTTGGGCTCAGCACAGTCCTGTACAATGACGCAGAAAGCAGAAATGCCCATTGGAGAATGAAAAGCAAAAGAAAGAGTAATTGCTTTCTAAGATATTTGATGACTTAGATAAACTCCTGACATTCAAGCAAAGCATGAGACTCAACTGAGTGAAAACAGTGAATTTCAGGAAGACAACAGTAAAAAATGGATTCTCCATTAGCTATAACTTTTACAGCTCTGCTGCACCCAACTTGAAGTAAAATTGTTAATAAGGAAAAAAAAAATAAAAAGGGAGTGTTTTTTTTGTCAGTTTTAGTCCTAATTGTAACAACCTCTATCTTGGAAGTGATGCTTTGCATGATTGGTTCCATTATGTCTAGTACTGAGAGGCTGAATACTTTCATCTGCATAATGCTGTGATGGAGTATAATTAGAAAAATGCTATTTTGAGTCTGGAGAATCTTTCTGTTGTCCTACCCATCTCAAAACTATTGTCTCATTAAGGAGCTGAAAATTCTATTGTGTCTTCTGTCAGCAGTTCAACATTTGTTGTGTTTGACCAAGTGAGCTAAAACACAGTGAAATAAAGTAGCATGCTGAAACACTTTCTTGAACAGTCTTTTAGTATAGCCCTCCCAGAGAGTGTAGCCTCCCAAACAGTTCAGAGAGAGAATCTGCAGTTATAATATCACTGTGGCTCAAGTTCTTGTTGTATATGCACATCCTCAAGGACCTTACAAGGACAATTTTTTGCTGGCATTAGCTATTCTGTGATTGTTATTAGCCATTATTTAGCTATTTCATGAGTCCAGTACTGGTTATGTGATCGTGCTGAAATGAATGAATGAGTTCCCAGTTCACTCATAACATGAGCTCGTATGTTCTGGCCTAAGGGACAGGGAACACTTAGAATGTCACTTCCTTGGCCCCTGTGCCTGAAAGGAGGATACCTGTGCTATAGCCTATATGGTGAACAAAGATACAATGCAGCTGCAAACAGCTGAACAACTCAAATGAGAGTATCACACTTGAAATATTGCATAGATATAATTACAACATCTTTCTAGAACTAACACTTTTGATAACCTTCTTGGGAAAATAAGGATCAGATGTCCTTATCTGATTACAGTAAATAACCTACAGGCATCCCAGTTAAGCAAATTACCATCCCAATTAAGCTGCAGTTCTTGCTGATAAGTATCATTAGGTTTAATTCCATTCCTTGGGAAATGTCCTGATTAAGGCTATTTCTCAATTTAGTGGTATGTAATCTAATAGTTAAAGAAAAAAAAAGTGACATTTGAAGCAGAAATGTGAAAGAAAAGCTGAAAAAATTGGAATATGAGCATAGGTTTGGATGAAATGCATCATAGCATTCTGAAGAATCTGAAGAATCTGAAGCTCTGAAGAAGCCGGAAGAAATATTGCCACAATTGCTTCAGTTAGTTTTGGTATCTCACAGAGAATAAAAGAGTAATTCCTATGAAATATGCTTATTTTATTTTCTTATCGATAGTATAAGTTTGTTGTAAAAAAATCAAATGCCTCATCATAGGGAAAAAATTAGATCAGGAGAAAGAAAAATATCATCTACTTGGAAAAGAAACTTTTCATAGGGGCACATTGTAGGTGAGATTTTTTGTTTCTGAGAAAGAATTTCTTGTTGAAACAAGGTTTTATCAATACGATATACAGAGAGAATGTTTGACCTGGTAAAAATGTGGGAAATATAAAAGCATGTTCAATTAAATGTATTCACCTAAAGTAAAGCTGGATGCCCCATATTTGACCCAACAGTGCTTATTTATAATGATATTATGCATTAATGTATAACAGGGAGGTGAGGAATTACTTGAGGAATTACATCTTGCCATGAGGGGGGCAGAAGGCAGCCAAATGCACAGAACCTCCCTTTAGGGTGCATTGCTATGAGGGGGAGTGGGGCTGGCCAGTAATCTCTAACCATTTCTCTAAGTATTTTCCAAGAACTGCCAGTATTTTAAAAGGAAATGCATTCAGTACAGCTAAAATATTGTACCTCTAAGAATTCACTGTTTATACTGAGCATTACAGATGAGCAGCTTGTAATTTTTAAAGCACCAAGCAAATGTCCTTAAAAAACTGCCAGGAATTTTTTCTGCCGAGGCAGTAGGGACTGAGGGGTTTTCTGAATTCTGCTCTGAGTAGGGATAATGACAGGTCAGGTTGCTCAGGACTATGCCCTGAGAGCAAACAGGAAAAGGAGCTGGTAGAAAAAGATGGGTAAAAATACTTTAAGAGCTATCAAACCCCACAATTCTCTTATACTATTAGAGGACTTAAACCCTATGTTCCCTTTGTGTTCTTATTGAATCTCTGAACTATTTAAATAGATTTTTTACCCCTGTTCAAGATTTTTTTTTCTTCTAGTGGGTATTATAACTGGGTAAAGGCTTTCCTCAGGTTGGGAAACTCTGAAAATATCAGAATATATATATATCAGAATATATATATAAACATAGGCTGTCTTCTGTAATATGAAATCTAGTCCAAGAGGATTTGAATACTTTGAAATATTTTCCTCATAAATTGAGGTTGCTGTGTTTAACATGGTGTTCTGTCTAAAGCCTTCCTGGAAAAGTAGAGTCCCTAGAAAACATACTGTACCACATAAAACTAGTGGTAAATGCATGGAGAAAAGCCTGTTCTTTTATATAATAGTGGTGCATGTAATAGTCCAGTGTCCAAAAGCATATCTTGCATCACAGATGCATAACAATAGTTACACAACAAGCAAAATACTTGACACTTCCAGGAACCTACAGTGCAGCGCATGAAGTATAAACTCTAGTGTATTGATGATAATTAAAATTTAAAAAAAAAATCAAAAGACTGCTTGTAAATAAGAATCCAATTTCCCAGGCAATCTCAGTAATTGTAAAAAAAGGGTTCCTGTAGAGTGGCATGGTCAGAAAGGAAAATACCATTTAATCTATCACCACAGATACCTTTCTGCAGGATGTGACACACTGTAAAGGTCATTATGCCCATCACTACAGCCTAACATTTTGTAGCAGTGTGATCCTCCTTGTTTGTGAAGCATATGCTAAACAGAAAGGGAGCAGGGAGTTGGTTGTTATTTAAAGCTGACAGCCAAAATAACCCTCAGTGCTTTGCCTTCAACTCCAAGTGACTGAATGTCCAGAGGTATTCTTGAGGGATATAATGTGTGGTGTGTGAGAAGATATCAAGTCTGCTAGTCCCAGGTGCCATCCATCCTTGCTGGTTTTCACTCATATTCTCACTTTTTTTTTTTTAACAGTGGGGTTAAACAAACATACTTAAAATCCACTCCTTTTACAAAAATAAGACTTATTGATCACAAAAAGAGAAATCTCAAATTTCAGATAGTCTTGAAACACCATGGGTCCCCCTCAAAATGAATGCCTTATAAATTGTCTACATATGTGTATTTTCCATAACAAAAAATAAAGTGACCTTCTACCCTTCATAAAATTCCAAATATTGGTATCACCTCTTTGCTGCAATCAGGAAATATTCATCTGAACAAAGCTAAATTTAATTGCTGTTAACTTCTGAATTCTACATTTATTAATTTATTTATTTATTTTATGAGGAGAAATGAAAGCATTTTGGTGTTGTTTTTAGCACTGATGCCAGCTGATAAGCAATTTGTCAGTTTAAAATAAAACCATCCCTAAGCAGTGCTGAAAAATTGCTAATGGTTTAAGTAATCAAGCACATTCTAAACCTCTTAGGGCACTGTAACTAGATGAGGAAGTAGAACAGGATTTTAAAAGAGGACAGTACTCTATAGATTAGGGATGTATACTGAGAAGTGATGAAGATCTTTTGGTGCAAGCAATAAAAAAATATATTAAAATATATATATAACAGTAATTTCAACAACAAAACTAAAACATTGTTTTCTAAAGTGTGGAATCTACAGCACATAGACTTCTAATGTAATGGGCAAATCAGATTGTGGTTTCAAATCCACCTGAGCATCATTAAAGTTTTGGACTTGGATAATTGCTTCTCTCTGCCTCTCACAGCTATAGAATATCAATACCATGGCCCCTGACTACTCCAACTGAATGCTTTAGGGAAAAGAGTGCTAATAATCCTCGACTAAAATCATTAGGCAAATACTTACAACAAATAGATTGTCACTTAGAGTCAGGATCGAATAATGACTTGTTAAATAAGTTATGCTAAGGGACTGACCCACACAATTATTGCATGTGAAAATCATGTTTCTAATGTTAAACAAGCTATTCTGCTGATATACGACTGCTAGGAAAAAAAGAAAGAAAGGGAAAAAAACCCCAAACTTTGAGCTTGGTATGCCTAAATTTTGAAAAATTAAAACTTTAAGAGTATAAGAAAGAAGTATTGCGTTATCTCTACAGTTCTAGTTAAGAACTATAACTTGTAGATATAGATGCATAATGACCAGTAAGAACTGTTGCAAAGTAGAAGGGATATAAGAGGAAAAGGGTGGAAAAAAAAAAAAAAAAGGCAGCTTTATGGAAGATCAGTAGTATTGATGTAATAAAATATGTAGTGCCTGAGGGACGGAGAAACCATTCCACCTTCCCTCACTGCAGTTGCCAAAGGAGGTTAGGAGAAGTTAAGACTGTGCTGGTAGAGTTCTAGGGTTCCCTGCACAGGAAGGACATCAGCCTGTTGAAGTGAGTCCAGAGGAGGCCACCAAGATGATAGAGGGATGGAGCACCTCTTCTATTAGAAAAGGCTGAGAGAATTGAGTTCAGCCTGGGAAAGAGAAGGCTTTGGGGTGACCTAATTGTGGCTTTCCAGTAACTGAAGGGAGCCCACAAGGAAGACAGAGATGGACTTTTTTCAAGAGCATGTAGTGACAAGACAAGGAGGGATGATTTCAAACAGAAAAGAGTAGGTTTAGATTAGATACTAAGAAGAAATTCTTCACTGTGAGGTTGATGAGGCACCAGAACAGGCTGCCCAAGAGCCCTGGAAGTGTTTAAGGCCAGGCTGGATGGAGCTCTGAGCAACATGGTCTAGAGGAAGGTGTCCCTGCCCATGGCAGAGGGGTTGGAACTAGATGAACTTTAATATCCCTTCCAACCCAAACAATTCTCTGATTCTATGATAAGGCTAATCTATTAGAACTCTTGTACTGAGCAGAGGGATTCAGGAAGTTTGTCAACTGAAAACATTAACAAGACGGATGCCACTGAACTCATGTTTGTAGCTATCTCAGCTAATGTTAGGAGGGAATGCTCCTGGGATCCTCTCCTAAGGCTTGGCTCTAATTACATTTAAAAGAAAGGAATAGGATTTAATCTTTGAATATAAAGTAGAAATGAGAGATGAAACCATCAGGCTCTGATAAAACTCTTGAGACATTCGTCAAAGAAATAAGAGATCTGGGTTGTATCTTTTTCTCAATTTGGAGAGTTCATAGCCACATTTCATCAGAGAAAACAAATAAATAAGTCTGTTATCAGTCCTCAGAGCATGCTATTGAGAAGTCAAAAATGCAAGTCCATAGACTATATTTTACAAAGCAGGGCACATAGAAATGTTGGAATAGCATTTGGTTTCCAGTCCCAGCTTGTCTTTAATCCCACAATTACTAAATATCCTCTCTAGGTGTTTTTATTGCACAAAATAAGCAACTTCAAAGCCAGAGATCCAAGAAAAAGTAATTTGTTTTTTGCCTTGTCTTATTTATGGTTAACTTGAAGGTAATGATTTTGTTAAAATATGCTGAATAATAACTTTTGTTGTTCTGCAATGTACTGAATTCCCTTTTCTCATAAGGCAGCAAATAATTATTCTCTACTGCCAGAGAATATTGTAGAGTGGAGAATCCTTTTCTCCTGTATCATCCAGCATGCAGAAATTTTCTGGTGCAGAGTTGCTTTCTAGTTCTTCTAGATGAAACTAATAGAAAGCTTTATGCAATTCAAACAGTGACATGATCATATTTCATACATTTGTAGTTGGTCTTCAGAAGCATTAGCATGAGAACATGTATTGCCAACTTATCCTCCTAAAAATGGTTTTGTTCAGCTTCCCCTCTTAGAGGCAGTGTCATTTCAGAGCCTTTGACAGCTAAATAAACATGTATTACATTTAAACAAGAGCATTTGAAAACTAATTCCTTTGTCACTATCCTCAAAAATTAAAAAATTGAAAACTAATTCTTTTGTCACTGTCTTCAGATTTTGTGGGATTTGTGTTAATGTTGAAGATAGGAGCATAATAGCTTTTACTTCACTCCTCAGCTCCTGAGGTGAGCTGTTGCCACTTCCCTCCCCTCCCCTCCCCTCCCTAGTCACTATCATTGTATATTGTGCCTTTCCATCCATTTGTCCACCCTAGCAATTCACTTTTACCCTATGTCACCCACAAAACTCTTTCATTAAACAGTAGGTAAGTCCTTTTTATTGTTTTTTATTTAAAGGCATACCCCAAATTATTAATTTCTGATATATGTTTTTAGAATTTTACACAGCATATTAATAGAATTATCCAAGCTCCTCACACACAAAATTGATGTTTTTACTCTATTTTATAGGTTCATGATTTCATTTTGCACTACCACTGCTAATGAACTTAGTACCCAAAACACTGTTGACAGGAACAAATTCTGTGTGTTTTTTTCCTCTTTTCCCTAATAATAGCAGAATCTTCTCTTAAGCACTGCAACTTTTTCCAGTCCTTTTATATAATGTATGAAGATAAATTGAAAATACTTATGGATAATCCCCAAAATGGCAAAATGTATTGTTAAGTTTCCCTCACATGTTTTAATGGAAAACTTTTCCTGGAAAATCATGCATAAATAATTAGCTTTTCAAACTACCTAAAGAGAAATTTCTCTCCAGATATTAAATATGAATGACTCCCCTTTTTTCTTTATGTTCATGTTTCTTAATGTTCATGTTCTTTGCACCTTTTAGGGTGCATCTGTTTCACGTGATGAACACAATAAAACAATCTGCAGAATTGCTAAGGCTATATTATGGCTAAGCTTGTGAGCTGTACTGATGAGGCTTTACTGCTTGTAAGATTTGAAAAGCCCTGTCTAGGGGATACAGGGTTGAACCACATGAACAAGCTAAGGCTGGTGTTAGCTCAGAAATTTGAAACACACACAATTTCCCACTTAGGTAATGCCTTTGAAAGAGTACATTACTCAGTATCTGAGTCAACATTTAATGATTTTTTTTATGTTTGGTTGCTTGGTGAATATAAGGACCATGTGAACCTTTTCTAGGCTGAATTGGGATGGTCAGGTATTTCTGCTGAGAAGGAATCTGGTATTTTACCAATTTTATTATAACATAAAAGCAAGAGATAATGAAAATTCATTGTATGAAACAGATAACAAAGAAATACAACAGGTCAAAATGTAAAACTGAAAAGGATAAAAAATATGGCAAACTTCAATAACTAATGTAGAACTCCTTCCCCAAATACCAAGCTAGTTTGTTTTTTTTTTTATTTATTAGTTATTTTTGGGTTTTCCCCTCTATATCTTCAATGAATTTGTTTTCACACACATTCAATGAATGTGTGCTTTAGTTTGTTTTGTTGTGGGGTTTTTTTTGTTAAAATAAAGCCTTTACCTACCTGTCTTAGTTTAGTCCCACTGGCAACTTTGGCAATTACAAATGTTTTCCATGCCCTCCCTAAGTCTGCTACGGCTATATCTACTTGTACATGTTTTACTTTGTCATCTAATAATTAAAGGTGAGAAGAGCATTGGTCAGAAGATTAATTAGCCTATGCCAAGGGACAGAATATACTCTTTGAATGTAAACTTATGACTATTCAAATAATTTACCTTATTTATTGATCCTTCAGTAGATAGATACTTGATACATCAGTGAGTTAAGACCTCTTCTGATTGAACTGTTTTACAATAAACCATATATTATTATATTCATGAGTAGTCTGTGGGCAGCTGGTATACCTGTTGCTACCATTAACAATTGATCAGTTTTAACCCTAAACTTTGTAAGCAGTTCTATTTCCCATTGCTACGAACATGCTAACACAAATATAGCTCCACTGATGTAGAAGGTTTCACTCTTTCTTGGGACAAACATGAAGTCCTTATCTAGCTTTCATTAGACAGGAAATTCACAGCTGTCACATTTGCCTCCTTTTGGGTTTTTCCCTGGGAACAGACACATTAAAAGGGATATCCTCTCCACTTGGCAAAAATTATCTAGATTATCAGGAGGATATGTTTGGCTTTGCATTTTTTAAACATAAGTTTAGTTTTATCTTGCAGGAACTGAAATGCAGCCTTCAGAACACAGCACTCTCTGAAAGAGTGGCAATTTGAAAAATGATACAGGCAATACTATTCTTAAGAGATGTATTTAAGAGTGGGGCTCTTAAGTAGATATTATAATTCAGGGGGGTGGGGGAGGTCAGGGGTGGATAGCAGAGGTGTGATGCTATCATCTGATACCACCAGTAAAAACACACAAAATAATTAAATATATCTATCTAGTTTAATTTTCTGAGACTTTCTGTGATTCTACCAATAAGAGCATGATATTTTCTTCTGGCTTTGTTATTTAAGTATCAGATTCTTTAAGCCTAAGTTTTTCCTTTAAGGAGAAAAAGTATAAAGTATTGTGAAAATTAAATAAATATGTTGAGTCTTCATTTGAATAATATTGAAATATTGAAGATATAAGTCAAAAAGAACCTAGCAAACAATCCTGTATTCAAATGATCCAAAATAAACTAGAGAACTAATATATTATGTTATTATGGCTACTGAATATTTAGATTTAGGTTTATGTGAGCAGAACTTCAAGGATTATCCTTGGCAAATACAGTAAACATATTTGCAGACAAATTAAATATTCCCATCTAGATATTCTATCTCTAGTAATCATCAGTTATGTTTACCCTAGAATTATTTAATATTCTGGATTCCCAATGACTTTATCACTAATCCGGTTCTGTACAATTTTATAGTATGTTTTTGGCAGCTGAATACTCATCCTTGTTGTCCAATCTGATTTCAGCTAGTGCTGGTTTTAGGTTTTATTTTTCTCTACTGCAGGTGTATGTTCTTTATTGCCTTCTTCAGCTGTTTCTTTCAACAACAGTAATTTTCCCGTCATCTGTAGGCTAAGCTGCCCTTTGTTTACATGCCATATGATCAGTGTACAGTTCCTTTATTCCTCCACTTTTTTCTTACACCAGTAGCAATCTCTGTCACCTCTGAACAATTTATGGCAGTGTGTGTGAACTGAGGATCCAGCTCAATGTGGTTAAGATTGTTCTATGCTGATGGAGTTTATAAAGAAGCCTCTCTTTATAAGGAGACCCTGGTTTTCACTTAGGTTCAGTTCAGGTTCTCAAAGCAGCTGTTTTTCTCCAGTGACACAATGGATTGAGCAAATGCTGAACATATGTAATATGTAGCATGTAAAGAGCACTGGTCTTTTCAGTGAAAGAGGAAACCAGATAAAGTATGTGTTTTATATGCAGCTTTCAAAACTGATTTTGTTTAATATTATATCTTTAACTGTGTTTGCCATTGTCAGTATCACATTTAATATGAAAGCGCGTTTCAAACGTAAACACTTGATTTTTCACAGAAAATTTGAATTAACGCTTACTAATGTATTGTTTTGTAATAAGTAACTTCATATACTAATGCAACTGCATTTTCTAAATGGTGATTGGTTCCTTTATTAGTGTCTGTTTCAAAAGGAGCAAAATTTAACCACCCTTTGCTGTTAATCTTCACTACTGCGTGCAGAATCTCATTTTTTATTCAGTTTTACCTTCTCAGCTTCAGTAGTGCTTCTATTTCTCACCTAAGAACAATTTTTCCACTTGCATAAGAAGAAAAAAAAAAAATGGAAAAGGAACTTGGAAGAGATATCACATTGTTTTCCATGTGCATTAGGAAAAGTGATAAACAGAGTCATTAAGTATATTTGCAGATTTTCCTCTAGGGCAAAGTATACTTGAGCAGGATACCTTTTTCAATTTTTTTTCTCTGCAGTAGGAAGGAAAAACTATTATAAAGTCTACTTTACAGAGCTAGGGAAGTGTGTGTCTCTCAATTAAATTGGTTTACAGATACGCAGGCGGAAAGAAACAACTCACCCAAACCAAGCAAGGAAAGAACTCATTGCTGAAAAAATAATGAGCACTACCTCCAAGGAAGAGCAGAGTTCATGATGCCTTGTTTCACCCTCAAATAGACCGAAACAAATCGATGCAATTCCTATCTAAGATTTTCTTATCTGATGAAACAATATTCAATAGGCTTCCAACAAATTGTTTTTAAATGTTAACACCTGTAAATCATAAACATGAACCACCAGGAGGGTAGCTGCTATAATGTTAGCTGTGTTTCAGCTATGTTGCGATAAATAGAGCTGAGGCAGTCTCAAATTGACTTCTATCTGATAGTCATGAGATTTTTGTCATAAGATACCAGTTATTTTCATATTCTATTCTATAGTCTTTCAATGACATATCAGTGTTTGGCTGTTGTGGCTTCCAGCATGTGACACACATAAAATAAAGCACCCTGCTTAAAATATTTGGGCACTTTATGTTGCTGAAAAGTTTTTGTTTTCAAGTGTGATTGCCTAATATACATACGATATAGTAAAAGGCTAGATCCATTGTTATACATTGAGAGATCAGAATTTTGTGATCAAATATATATTTTATGTAAAACCACAGAGTTACACTGGCACTATCTTATCATAAGGCTAATGGAACACTAAACAGAATCATAATTTATATGTTAAGCTTAAAGATGTTTATAATTTAATTTCAAATTATTATAGTCTTATTTCAACATTTTTGGATTTATAATTTATTAGTGTTACTGCATTAGGTGGAATCAATAAACCATATAATCTACCATCAGTGGTAGTCAGTACCAGACATTCATATTAAATAGAAAGAAAAATTATAGTGGATAATTCTGAAATAGCTACTGCATCTACAAAGATTCTTCATATTCTCAACATTTAGCAAGTACATTAAATAATGTGAATTTATACTCATTAAAATTTAGCTCATTTTCCATATCAAATTTCTACACATACATTAGCATCTTTTAGCAAGGAACTTCAGAATTTATAAAAAGCATCAATATTCTGTGTCTTCAATTTAGTCTAACAGTATCTGAAACCCAGGACTTGAGTATCATTTTAGTGAATTTCTAAACTAAAGCCATGAGAGTTGTCAGTCAGACATCCACCAGACAGCCATGACTTCTCAAATATGAAGGTTATTGACTTAGTGCCTTCATCCAGCAGTCCCATGGACTTGTACACCTTCAGGTTCCTAATATGGACCAAATCCTGATCTCCTACAGTGTGCAGTTCTTGGTTTTGCCAGACCCTGCCTGTGGTTTTTGTGACTTGCTGGTGGAGGCTGAGGCAAAAAAGTCATTGAGTACATCAGCCTTCTCCATGTCCTGGATAAGCAGGTCTCCCATTTCTTTCCAGAGGGGGCCCACATTTTCCCTAGTCTTCCTTTTGTTGCTGACAGATCTATAAATGCTGTTTATATGACAAACTTGTAAATACTGTTGTTGCTTCTCTTTTTTCTTTTGATCAATTTATAATTTATTGTCATAAGCATTGAAAAAAGGCCTGTGTGCAATAGAACAGTTTGCATCCATATGTTAATATATTTCTGATTTGAACAATGTAGTGTATGAAGATTTAAATGCAGACTACTATAGTAGTTTTCATTTTAATGAATGCTGAGTATTTCTTAACAATAGCCTCTGCTTCCCTACACACTTCAAGCAGATATCATGATTGCTCTTAAAAATAATTCAAAGATTTTTGTGATTAGTACTGTACTTCCCCAAAAGAAGTTCCATTTGAGAAGGTATTGGTAAATGGTATGGATTGTTAAATGGTCAAAGATGTGTTTGAGTAGTCAAATCAAGAGCTGTCAAATTAATTTTTTAAACAAAATAATGAATCTTTGGTCCAATAATCTATTCTTTTGAACACTAAAAGTAATTTATCCAACTCTTTGTAAACACAGAACTAAAACAGCTCAGTAATTTAGCTAAAATATCTCTTTGGCAAAATCTCCTATTCCAACAGAATATCTGTTCTCTCTGAATATACTCCACTGACTGGTGGTAGTCATTGAACTAGACTTCTTGATAGAATTGAATTAAATAATAGTCTGGTCCAAAATGAGGCTTCATAATTTCAGAAAAATATAACACATAATTGAAAACATATTCAGAAACTATTTTCCAATACTTTCTTCGCTATAGATCCACAATTAACTCTAAGTATCCCCAAATTAAGCTATTCAAATATGCTTTTCTTAACAGCCATCATTATCTCAGGCCTAACTTAGTATGCCCTCTGATTTTAAATACAGTTCCCTTTGCAAAGTGAATTATTGCTTATTACCATCTTCTGTTTAACTTACTGAAATAGTCTCCTAGAGAATGAAGAAACAATTAACAAACACATTAAAATTTCTGTGCATATGTGCACACACTGTTAGCTTTGGAAAAGCATAGGAGCCCTAACACTCTCACTGTTCAAAGGTCAATTCTGTTGAACCTTCAGGTACGAGTTGTTACTCAGGACTGTTCAGGCTCTAGTTCTATGCCTAATATTTACAAGCAGTAACCCTCATTTTCCACACAAATCTCCAACTCCTGCTTTGTTGATTTTGTGGAGCTTATAATCATTTTTATTTCTCTCCTCCTCTCATGCTCTTGTACATGAAACAGTCTCGTACTACAGTAAGAAAGGAGGAGAAAGCATACCAGTGTTTTGACTTTCCTATATGACAAAGATCTGGTGGTTTGAGTAGCTTTAACTGTGGTCTTCGTTGTTCTCAGTAGTGAGTATCAGTAGAAACAACTCTATTCACTTTAATTCTTCAACATTAATTTACTCTAAAATTTTAGAAGATGTAATCTTTTGACATTTTAATAGAATTTAAGTACTATTAAAATTATTAATATTTAATAACAGTATATTTATGATTATTGATTCATTATATTCAATATTGATCTAATTTACATTTCTGGTCACTACAGGGCAACTGTAAATTGATTGCAGAAAACTGTGTTCTCTATTGAAGACGGAGAAATCTGTACCATAGCAGAACGTTATCCCATGGTATGCTGAATGAATGAGAGGTCTCTTATTGATTGTAGCACTATTTTTCTGCTGCCATTGCTGATAAATTCACATAATTACAGTTGTGTACAGCTGTTGCAAATCTCAGAGCTGATCCCTGGTTACAATTTTTGCTGAAGTCACAATGAACCTCTGATGTCAGTGTCATATTCTTCATAATCTGATTTTATTTCATTTTTTTTTAACAGGCAGTTAAATATTAGAGGAAGGAGTTTATGATGATTGTCTGACTCTATCACTTGTTAGCAGTAACTCACTCTAATAACCACTCCAAGCCAGTGTATTGTAATCAGGATCAGGAGATAAGAGATATTCACTGAATGTGCATAAAATACTGAGTGGGTTGCATTCACACCCTAGGCTTCCGGCCAAAACCAGATGCTGCAGCTGCTGTTGTTTGGTCCATCTGGAAATTAGCTATAATGTGCTAACTTCATTCCCCCAAATGGCCTGTGGCTGAATTGTCACAAAACTGAGTACAATGTCTTGGGAAAGAAAAGCAAGACAAAAGAACTTAAAGATTTTATTCAAAATTATATATTCTGTGATAATGACTGCAGTATTTAAGTCCTTCAGTAGTGTATTATGTAAGCAACATGACTAACACATTCCCAGAAAAGGCAGAATTGGGTGTTATATATGATAAGGGACACAAAAACACCCCCAAAAATCCCACCACAGAACACCCCTGATGGTCTCAGTTTCCAGCAAGAGAACACACTTGAAATGAAGGGCAAACATCTTGAATAAGTCTCAGTTATATGGTGGTGCATCTGCTCTGTAAACCAGTTTTTGGAAAGCTAAGCATATCAATGAAGAGCTGTATTGTTTAGAAATAAACCTCTGATATTTTTAGGTCAATTATATACCTTTAGGCTTAGTCTTAGTGGTATTTTGATGTTATATATAATTTTTTGGCTTGAATTATAAGCAGCCAAAAAGGGCTAGAAGAAAGTAAATATCACTACATTCATTTTACCAACAGGAAAAGGTGATAGAGTTTTGAATGTTTTCTTTTATTTGCCTCCAATCACATAGCTGTAGATTTTGAAAGGCTTTTCTGTCTTCCAGAGATGGATATACTCTTGTCTCTGTCTCACAACCCTATGTTCAAGTTAGAACTGGGCATATATCCATCTCCCAGTGCCACTACTGTTGAAACAAAGCTTTGGCTTCTACAGAGAAAAGCTGATTTAACAGATATAACCCACTGCAGTGCTCTCATGTGGTACTCTAGATGGAATCCACCTGGGAAGCCATGATGACACATTGTTAAAGCTAGCTCTGGTTAATTAAATGTAGTCTTAAGTAAACAGCTTTTCGATATGATGCAATGGAAAAGCAAGTCACTTCAGGATCCATGAATGCCAAGATCTGAAGTAGAAGTAATAACGTTATGTGATGGGCTGAAAATCAGGCCCTACATCTTTCACTGGTTCCTTTTACCACTTAGTTTCAAACATGCTACTTCCTTAGTATCCTACCTTCCTTATTGTCTTTCACTCCTGTTGCTACATTCCTTCTTCTTACTGAGTGAGTAAGAGGATGGAGACACCGATTTCTGCCTCTCATGAGCCCCAGCCTGTACACAGAGATTCGGCTTCAGTATCCATTTGGGAGTCGTACCACCTGTGGGCTCCATTTATATGGAAATTAATTTATAGGTGTTGACAATATCTATAGGATCATTTCAAACATTTATGACTCTTCTTTCAATGAAAGCTAACTTCCTTGAAAAAGTCTAGTACTACCTTAAGAAGGATATACATTTGAAAATCTGGTTTATTAGCAGCTTGATTTTCAAATACTATTGTTAATTTCACTTTTTAGTCATCCTTATTCTCCTTTTTGTAAGAAAACCTCAGGCTTGTTCTTTTCACAGAATGCTGTGATTTCCTTGTTCTGTCCCTGCTTGGAAGAATGGATTTTATTCAGAATACAGGCTCCTAGGCTGAGCATTTTCCCAATTCTCAATATTGTTTGTTTACAATGATCAGGAGCTGCTGGAAAGCAGAACTGAACAAAGTTTGCCATCAACCTTGGATGTTGTATAATCTGAAATTTCTTAATGTTTCATAGCAAGCTTTTTTACAGCACAGCAGGTGGGCTGCAAAATCTTTCTTTCATGTATTGAAAAGTAAGCATGAAGTGAATAAGTAAATATGATATTCATATTGGAATGCCCTGTTTGCTGAATTTCTGAACAAACTATATGTGTGCGCCTTAGAAATGAAAGACAATTTTTCTTGAAGGAGGCAAATAACAGAGTTAAGAATTAGAAGGTTTTGGAACATATTACAGAATAATGTTTCAGTTTTTCATGTTTAAAACAAATTCCTATCATGAGGATAGGGAGCAAATAAAATAGGGTGGGTTTGTTTGTTTGAAGAAAGTTATAGAGAAAGTTTGATATAAAAGAAATAGAAAGTTTACAGGTGAAGTTTGATAGTCCTATAAAGCCAGTCCATCTTTCTAGATTGCTTACACTAGTCTTGGAAATCAGCTCTTGGTAAGTCCTAGATATTTAATCTCAGCTGCTTTTAATACTATTCAAGAATGATTTCATAAATTAGCTTTTATTTTTTACTCATAAGTGGCTGAAAAATCATATCTGTTGAAGCTAAAACAAGCTGTCTGAAATGCTGATAGGAATGTTGTAACTATTCTCATTGCCTAAGCAGTTGCTTGATAGGATGTCCATAAAATATTTAATTAGGACTGAAAGAGGAAAACATTTTAGAGATAACTTGAATCCAAGATACCTCATCTGTGTGAGAAGTCTGACATGTCTCAGTTTTAGAATTTTGAATTAGAAAGAAAGACATAAATTAATTTCTACCCTCCTTGTAGACAAAATGGCGTGATATGAGTGTAGTCATTTAGTAGAGATAAATGCCTTTGTTTATAATTTATTCAATCAACCAATGCTGCATGACTGAATATGAAGATGTACAATCTATTTTTAAAATATGAAGTAATCTTATATTAACTTTAATTAGTCATTATTAGGTAGTAATTTATATTCCTACAGGTACTCTTAGGTAATTGGAAATATATAGAAATGGAAGCAGTACTGGAAAATTAAAAATAAGAAGCTTTTAAAATAGATAGTTACTGTAAATATTAATGATATATATAAAAAATAAGCAATAAACTAGAATCCAAAATCTTTAAATCTGAAGTGTAGATTTTTTTTCCTGTTCTTCATCTATCAGGAACTTATTCTAGAAAAGATGAACATATTCTAAGCTAATTAATGAATTCCTGAAATCTAAGTTTGGTTTTTTACTTTATACTTTTTGCTCATGCAAATTAAATATAAATGAAAACTTCATAAAGAAATCTGTGAAATACTGTGTGAGTCTGATTGTAAATTAGAGACTTTTTAAATTAAAAACTTTATATTGCCTTAAATAACAAATAGATTAGTGCTGGGAATAAGTAGTAAAAATTTTTTATTCCAAGTGAAAATCAGTCCATGTCAGAAATTTATGGTAAAAATGTGGTTTGCAAAATTTTGAAAAAGCCACTGTGTATATCCACTTAAAACTGTGGATCACATATGGTGGTGTGGACTTTTAACATCATAACAGAAGGTAAAATTTTAAGCCCAGGGTAGAATTTTCAGATAGCTTTTCAACAGTGTAGTTTTCTTTTTTCTAAGGTTTTCCCCAAAATTCTGGGATCAGAATTGTCCCAGGTGACCATATGAAACCACCTGCAACACCAAGATGCGCATTTTCACTGAGTACTTTTTTTCCCCTTTAGTCCATAAGACCTAACAGGTCTGACGTGTTGTTTATTTCATGTTACTCCAGACATCTGCACTTGACAAGGTAAATTATGGACTGAAACTCCTGATTTATCTTAAATACTTATGAAGTCAAGGAAAATTATGATGTTTCAGATGGCATCAAAGTAAGATCAGTCCCATTCCTCTCTTTTGTCTGACCTCAAATGTATAGACAGAAATCAGGTCATTAAAAAAAGATTCCTTCCTCTTTACCTAAGTATCCTTTTTCTCATGATTCTTTGGCCAACACACCAGACAATAACAGGAAGCAGAGTTTTACAAGGCAATTTTATTAAAAATACAAAATGGATACTGTGAAAGACAAACATACAGTATGCCAATTACTCTGAGAAATAACAGTATGACCTCATTATAGCAGAGTCATAGAAGATAATCAGATAATGCAAAGGATCATGTTAATCTGTGCACAAAATGCAATTCATATTATCAGAAAAAAAAAATGTGAAGGAAAATAGTGTAAAATGTATCATAATCCCCAGATTTCCTGACCAAAAAACCTGCACAAAAAATGCTTCAAAAAGAATTGGTTTATGGTTAAGGTATTTCCTTTCTGTCAGCCAAGAAACTCTGGGCATTATGACTGACATCTGTGAATATCCCTTCCCTTAGGTTTCAGAGAAGCAAAAGGTTTTAATAAAAATCAAGAAATGCTTATGAGGATAGACTTACTGGGTCTTTGGGATCATTCATCAGTACAGTGCAGGGGTAATCCTAAAACTGTCATGAAAAATTCTGATTAATGAATGTCTCAAGAGGCTAAGACATTGCGTGAAGTTCAGGAAAGCCCTGGCCCTGCCTTCAGAGACAACATTTGCAATTGAAATGTAATAGCATATTATTTACCTAAACAGTTGTACTGAATAGTGTATCCCAGTAATGGTGCTGCTGCTGCTGCTGCTATTATGGTTGAAGAAGATAAGAAGAAACAGTAAAGAAAAGGAAAATCATTGAATTTATATCCCTAAAAAGCAACTTTCCTCCTACAACTCTGTATATGTTTCTCTTTTTCCCATAACATAACTGCACCACAACTCTTTTCCTCATTTTTTTGCTCCTTCTCCCTGCAACAGTTCTTTCATTCTGCTAGTACCAATTACTTTTTCTCTCAGAGGGCAATTTTTTAGTACCTTATTTGTTAAACTCTCTGCTCTAGAATTGTAGCTGTTCTCTCTATTTCAGAATTAAAGAAAGGCCTGTGTGCCTAAAAGCTTGTCTAGTTTTTGAGGTTTTTTTCCCCAGCTATACTACTTTGGCCTAATAAAAGGTTTGTCCTTTCTTAGAAGTCTTGTTTGCCTGCACTGTGCATGAGGCTTGGAACATGCAATGGTGAAACTATACATATTGCTGTATAAAGTCAAGGGCAGTCCAGGTTATTGTTACTTTTTTACCAAGGTTGTTTCAATAATTTTTCTCTAAGAATCACCTGTAGTGAATGTGCTTATATTTTATTTACATCAGTTAAACTGTAGAAAGTTTCTGCTTCTGTATTATGTACGACTGAAGCTACAGTGGGCAGCAGATTCTGTTAAAATGATAACTTTTCTGTCTTAACCATTATTTAGCTTTGTTTCACTTGTGTTCTCTCAAACTCTTAGAAATTACAAATGTCTTTTGTGTTCACCTGTCCCTCTGTGCCTCCCTCCCTGTTCCCCTTTCTGTAGACCATTCTCTCTTTACTTCTCCTTCTCTGGCTTAAGGGAAGCTATGGATTCCCAAAAGAAAAGGAAAAATAAAATGCTATAATTACAAGTACTTATCACAGGTAGGAACTGGCTACCTCTGATTGCAAACAGCAGTGTGGCTGCTTTAAAGTGGAGGAGGGAAAACTTTCTGTAACTACTAGTTAAAAGCATAAGCTCTCATTCTAAGACTAAATGATTTGAGCCAATGCCAAGGATAAGGAGAGAGAGGCGTTCCCTGCTCTGTGCAAGCAGTTTGTGGCTCTCTTTAACACTTGAGCAAGAGTGTTGAGGAATACGCCTTTCCATAGGAATTTGCAATACTAGAATTAGTGTGTGACATTCACTCTTTTTACTGGTGGGATTGATTAGAAGACCAGTTTAACCTTAAAAGCTTATAGTTTTCTGTAAATACCTTCAACCTCTTCCTTCTTTTTATTTGCACAGCTGTACACAGCTTTGGTTGGTTGTTTTTGAGCAAATTATATCTGAGAAACAGTTTCTTACAGTGGGCGTGAGGAAATAAGGGATAATAAATGACAGCTACCCATGAACACATAAAGATGACAGAGAAAACCAATCAGAAAATGTCACCTGTTTGACTCAGATGGGACCACAGTACTGTTGCTGTATGAAGCTTCAGCTTAAGATATTTTATGTTATTCAAAATAGAACCTTCCAACAAATACCATTTCCTTGTCTCATGTCAAATAAAAAGAAATAAAGATCAGGAAAATGGAAGTATTTTTCTAAAGGGGAGGGAACCCCGAAGTCCCTGACTCTGGCTCTGGGTTTTCTCTTCTTTACTTTTCTTTCTTTTCTTCTTCCTTCAGTTTATGAATAGGAAAATAAAAAAATAAAATAATTTTTACAAATTTGCAGCTCAGTTCATTCTTCCTTTATCTTTCCCTTGAGGAATTAATAGTTTTAGTCAAAATAACTATACCCTTCTCTTTTGCATTTTCCTCCTTGAGAATGAATTATTCCAATAATTGTTCCAATACATGAACACACACACACACAGACACACAAACAAAAAAACCAACCAACCAAACAAACAAACAAACACAAAACCAAAGAAAACCAAAGAAAACACCAAAACCAAACCGAACAAAAAACAAATAAACAACCAAAAAACAACAACAACAAAAAAAAAAAAAAAAAACAAAAAAAAAAACAAAAAAAAAAAAAACAAAAAAAGAATGGCAAGGGCTGTTTTGACTTTTAGTTTATATACTGCATGCTAGCATTAAAAACATAGAGAATACAAATGCCATATGTAACCTACATTTCCTGCTACACTTTGGTCATTTGCTTTTAAGGAATTTATGTAGAGTATATGTCAATCATCCTTTATCCACCTTGCACATGTTGTGTTACTTCTCATATTCTACTATATGAAAGACTGTCTTTTTCCAAAAGATATCCAAATTTAAGATGTATCTCACAGATTGCATCTGCCTGCTGCTGTGCCTGCTGTCATTGCTCCTGTCACCAATATAAATGCAAGCAATCAGAGCAACAGTGAGGCAGACAAAGGTGGTGACAAAAGCAATGGGGTCAGGAAAAGAGGTGTCAGTAATGCCACAGTTGCCATAATTTACCTGTATGGGGAGAGCTCAGCTCATGCACTGCTGTATTTTAAAATCTGGAAAATAAGGTGTTGTTTATCTTTTTAGACTGGTTCTCTTTAGACCTTATGAAGGTTTCTTTGCGTGTTTAGCTCCTACACTTCAAGTCAAAGCAAACTTCAGAGAGACTGTTCACAGAGCATTAAGTTGAAAATATATGTGGGCACAGACTTCCTTCCTTAAGCACAAGAAAATCCTGTTTCAAACACAAACACAGTCTGATCAGTTACTCTATATATTAAGTGAACATCCTGCATTTTTAGTCAAGGGCTGACTATTTATGGGCAGAGGGGGGAAGACAGAAACAACATCAGAGCTATGTCACAATTCTGTACTAACCTCTTAAATATGCAAATCAAATAAGGAGTGCAAACTGGTGCTTAGGGGTTCAAAGTAAGTTCATGAATGCCATTATCTCAGTTTCTCATATTTTTATGTTAAACTGTTCAGTTATATCTTCAGTATAATTTTAGAGATAAATTTAAAAGAGAAATGGATTTTTTTTTTTTCGGGATAGAGATTCAACTAAACTTGGCAACTTAATTTCATACAAAAACTCTGTACTCTGCTAAGAGCTGATGAAGAACCTAAAATTAAAAAACTGGACTGAAAACTGATGCATAAAAAGAAAGTATATTAAATGCCCAAGTGCATAGCATTTTTTTTTTTTTTTAAGAGCTTTCATAAGAGTTAATTTGAATGTTGCTCATTAACTGGCTGAAAAAGTTCTAAAGCTTACTCAGTTTTATATTCCATATCCTTAACGGTCCTGTATTCCAGCCCAATGATAATGGGACTCGATTCTTAAACTGGACTGGAATCAAAATGTCCAAGTTCAGTTTCCAGATCTCCTATGAAGGTCCCCATTGCTTTCAGCAAGCCTGAACCTCAATTTTTCATCATTAAAATGGAACATGATGTTTTTTCTTATTTCTCTTTGAAATAAAGAGATTGTTTTTATAATGTGCTGCATGATATCTAGTCCTAAGGATCTATGATCTCCTTTATTATCTACTTGCTCTGCTACATAATAGAGAAATAACATTTAACTATGTTTTGGTTCAACTGAACAGTTTTCCAGGAGCCACCCTGGATGAGATCAACTCCTTTCCTGCTTAGCTAACTATCTTCCATGAGTCCCATATGTACAAACAGCCCAGAGGAGCAGCTCTTTTGCAGGGTCTGCCTACTCCTGCTTACACTGCAAGTGGGTAAACATAGTTGGTGTAAGAGTGCAAGGGGAAGCTCTTTGCATTTCAAATAATCAAGATCTGCTCACTTAATAAAGATGTAACTGACTATACTGTGTAAGAATTTTTCTGTATTTAGACTACACAGTAATGGTATAGTTATACCAACATACAGCTCACTTCCTGCTTACTCAGTCCAGGTCATGTTAACTGAAAACCACTTTTCTCAGTAACCTAACAGCTCATCGTAATCTACAATAATGTTCCTCTATTACTTTAGAAAATTAAAGAAAATCACTCCAGTCATCACTTCAGTGAAGAAGATTGGACTCTGGCTCTGCCAAGTGTGTAATCATGGAGTATGTTTTGCCGTAACCCTAAAATGGGAGATCTATGTCGGGAAAACAATAGTGCTTGTGAGTACTATTGATTAGTCATCTCAGGACAGATCTGAGAGTGTGCTCCAGCTAATTTAGTCACCTGCAATGACACAAATTAATGTAGGTGACATTTAGGAATCTTCCGTAAAGTCACAATTTATAGATATTGCATGGTCACCCCAAAACTGAGACAAGTGGGAGATTCTGTTCAATCACAGATCTTGAAAGAGTAGGGACAGGGGACTGGGCATAGCAACATTGCCATACATTAAAGAGCTTATGGTGTACATACCTCTGAAACAATGTGTTTCCTTTCACATGCAAGTATTCTCAATGATACCTTGTGAAAAACAGGTAAAACCAGGAAATTCCTGAAACCCATAAAAGATGCACCTTCAAAATGCCTTTCTTGACCTACAGTAACAGTAATAAATCTTACCACCTTCATCTCTCTAGCAGGAACAGTGAATCAAAAACTCAGTTAATCAGACACAGATATTACTGGTATTCTGTTTAGTTTTCTTTCATAAATGATCCGTAATACCTGCCAGCCATAGAGTATTTAAAGTTGCAGATCCCCTGACTGAATCTAGATGCTCAAAAGAGAATTAATTTGGCTGCTTTCCACTTCTTCCTCACTTTGAATGTATTTATGGGAAAATTTACCGAACCAGCACCTTTTCAGTATTCTTCATCTAGAAAGAATTCGTGCTTTAGGCAGAACGTTGCCAGCAGGTCAAATGAGGTGATCCCTCCCATCTGCTCGGCTCTCGTAAGGCAGATCAGAAGTGCTGGGTGCAGTCATGAGCTCTCAACTACAGGAGAGATAGGGACTTAGTGTAGTAAGTCCAGCACAGGGCCACATAGGTAATGAAGGGACTGGAACATTTGTCACACAAGAAGAGGCTGAGAAAGATGAAACTGTTCAGCCTGGAGAAAACAAGAGGAGATCTCATCATTGTGTGTAAATTAGTAGAGTGAATAATGAAGATTGAACTTTCTTCTCAGTAATGCCAATGAAAAGAACAAGAGGCAACAGGCACAAACTGACATACAAGAAAATCTGTTAAAACATAAGAAAAAACTTACTTCTGAAGGTGGTTGAAAATGAGTTGTCCAGAGATATGGATTCTCCATGCTTGGAGATATTTAAAACTCTGCTGGTTAAAACTCTGAGCAACCTGCTTGTATGTGACCTTTCCTCTGAGTGGTTTCATACTCAATGAGACAGTTTTAATAAAGTCAAGCATTTTCTATCAATTAAGCAACAGGGCATGCATTTTCTTGAAACAGAAGAGAACAAGGTTAAATCTGTTAGTGTGTATTGTTATGAATGTGAAATCTGGAAGTTGAAATTTGAAAGCCATAGAGTATCTAAATGTCTGATTTATTCTGTGTGTTTCTTGCTGGCAATTCTATGCTTGTCAAAAGCCTCGTTTATGTCCATTTTGCAGACCTAGATTTTCTGGGAAAAAATATTAGAAGAATTGCAAGCAATTTTCCTTTGAATTGTTATATAGAGAGGTCCTTATCACCATGAATTGCTGTCTCTTCTTTTCCCATCTGACCACTTATTTCTGTGTTTTAGTCTGCTGGGTCCTCTTCCAGCTTTTCATTAAGAACGGACCTATGAGCCTGACAAAAGCTATCATAATGTTCAGTTTATATCTCCCTGAAAATACTTTTCACATCTTCTTGACACTCACTGAGAAAGATCAACAAATAAACAACTAAATTTAGTTAGGATATTAAAGAATTTCCTTGAGATTCTTCTCCTTAACCTACTACCTGGTATTTCCCAGATTCCTTTTGATGTCGTCTTACATAGAAGTGTGCATATATATGTATTGACTTTCATGCCATTTTGTTATTGCAGAGAAATCTCCAAAAAGTAATTTCCTGTTACATGGTAAATTGAAGGTCTCCCCATGGCTTCCCGTTTTATTTTACTTGACCGTTAGTTAAAGATCTGACAGTTGTTAGGAACAATCTTTGTAAGTCCTTTGGGTGGTAACTGGCAAAGCATTTATAATGCACTTCATGTTTGTATTCCTTAACATCAAACTATAAAATACCAACTTGTGAAAGACTACAATTTACTAGGAGATAACAAGTATTCATGTCTTTTATTCTTGTATTTTTGCTTCGAACGCCGTAAATCAAACCTGGCACAAGATGAAGGAGCAGCTTATTTTAAGGTGTATGTAAAAAGAATTAAAACTTAAGACTATAAATTTTCATAATATTTATGGGATTTTTTTTGTGTCTTCTTTTTTTGACAAGGGCCGATTCAAGTGCAGTAACCCAGGACAGACATGAATGATAAATACACATCCAGATTTGTCGTTCTTATATTAATGTACAACATTTCTTAATATATAATATATGAGAAAATTATAATTTTATAAACATAATTTCTTCAAAGAGATATCCTTGTGAAAATTTTATCACCGTTATGTTCAACAGACTCTGAAACATTTTTTTGCTGTCACAGAACATGTTGCCCAATCCAGTTTAACCTTCTGAGTACTCTTAGAAACTGAACTCTATGGCTGGTATAGGGAAACCAAGTTCTTTAGTGCAATATGTTCAAATATGAGATACAGGCCACTATAGTATGCATATGTACACAAAATTTAGTTTAAAAAAATTCTGCCGAGTCATTGAACCCCATTCAAATAAATGAGTACTCCCACTCTGTAAAACTCAAACAGTTTTAACTAGTATTGCTTTATGTTAATACAGATAAAGCCTTGAACAATGTTTTTAATGTAACTGACTTGTTTTTTATGGTGATAAAATTTTCTGTGTTGGGGGACCCAAGAACTGGATGCAGGACTTCAGGTGTGGTTTCACCAGAGAGAAGTAAAGGGTCAGTGTCACCTTCCCTAACCTCCTGGCCATGGTGTCTGGGCTGCAAGTGCATGTTGATGGCTCAGCACCCCCACGTCCGTCTCAGAAGGGCAGCTCTCAATCTGTTCACCCCCAGCCTGTATTGATATTGTGGTTGCCCCAGCCTAGGTGCAGCACCTTGCACTTGGTCTTGTTAAACCTCATGAAATTCCCATGCCTCACTTCTCAAGCTTGTCTAGGTCCCTCTGGATGGCATCCTGTCCTTCAGGTGTGTCAACTGCACCACCCAGCTTGGTACCATCTGCAAATTTTGCTAAGGGTGCACTTGAGCCCTTTGTCTAAATCACTAATGAAGATTTAGTTTCTAGTGGCATCATAAAATTCTTTGGATTCACAACAAAGTCTAAAAATAGAAGAGCGATAACAAGGAAAAAAACACTCAAAATAAAGCAGTAAATGGTAACAACAACAATGAGGTATTTCCAGGCTTATACACCATATGAAGTGGTCTGATGAGAGAGATGCCTCTCTATCACTCAGGTACAGAATTCAAGCGCTCCATGTGATATTCTAAGATTAAGCTCTTCCTCCTGAGTTTGTCCCTGAATCTCTGGTTCTTTCTTCCAGCAGAATGTCAGGAATGGCAACTTCTTCCTGTAAGAGTCACCATTTGCCTACTTTTCCCTTGTCCTAAAGTCCTTGTCCTTTGTAAGCTGTGATTTCTTTGTTTAAGGTATGACATTCGTTATGATAATAAGAAGAGTATTAGAGCAAAGTTGCATCCAGAATTCAACAACGTGCTGTCTATTTAAGTGTGCTTTCTGTCTGTGACCTTCCTGCAGCAGCTACTGTCCCACATATCAATGAGTTCACAGTGGGAGTACATGAAAAGGGTGTAGATGATAAGGATGGAAAAAGATTCAAAGCCAGAAGATGTTGAAACTGCATAGAATGCCCATTACTATGGTATACAGGAGTTAGTGGACATCAGAAGACTATTCAAGAAGACTGCATGCTGAGAAAGAATGGGTTTTTGTAAAGGAAAACCTGCACTGGTTGTTGGTATTTGAAAAGATACCCACAGAGTTAACTTTTCAGATGCCATATAAGCTTTCATGAGTTGTGTCACCTCCAAATATTCTTGTTAGTGTGGAGGTACTCTCTTTTAAATTACGGGGTAAGACAAGAATAGAGTGAAAATAAGTGAAAACCACTTCAGAAGAGATTTTGTTTCGCTTGCTTTCCTTTCATTTTTGTTTTTTGTTTGGTTTTTTTTCCCCATGAAGATAAATACATAATTTTGAATTCAGAATGAGAGGGAAAAAGCAGAACCAACAAACATATATGTCTGGGTAACGTTTCTTTTTTTTGGTGTGGGCTATATTGAGTATATTGAGTTAGTATTGTTCTGCTGTGTAATTTTTCAACTTGTCACTTTTAGTTTAGCAATAGGCTTTGTGAAGAACAGAACTTTTTAAGGTAATGTAACTCTTTCCATTGTCATGAATGAAATTTCTGATCATAACACAGAAAACTTCTTCCTTACTTACTTCTCTCTTAAATAATCAGAACAGCAAGCAAGACTAACAGTCAGGACTCAAGTTCTTCTTGTTGTTCATTCTTATGTATAAGAAAAGACAGAAAGGGATTTCTTATACCCCATCTGAATATTCTAACCAGCAGTACTGGGCATGTTTTTCAGTCTGAAATGGTCTCGGTTTCATCATAATATAGAATGGAAATAATTTGTTAATAAAATTATTCTTTCCATAAAATGATAAGAAATGTATGTTCAGCCAGCTATATTTCAGATTTTCAAGTGAAGTCAAAAGAATAGGTTAGTTAAGATTTTTTTTTTTTTTAATTTAATGTTCTTTTAATGTTCTTTTTCTGAGAACTGTATCATTTGGTGCCATCTGGTTTATTAGAAGTGTGTTTCCTCTTCGTAAGTACTAACGAAAAGGTATTGCAAAGGTGAGTGACATCAGAAGAAGGTAAATCATGCCAAATTAGCTGAAATCTTAAAGGCTAGGCTTTTCATATGTCCATCTTATCAGGTTCATATTTAGGAGATAATGGAGGGATAATGGCTGTCTCTGGAGGAATAGATAAAAATGCAAACCGTGCTTCCCTAGTCTACTCTGTCATGGCCAAGTACACTGAGGAATAACACCTAATGTATTGTGTCTGAGAAAAAGGATGGATGTATGAGATGCAGTTAAGTGAAAAAAGCTGGAACATCCTTACAGAACAGTAGAACTGTGGTAGCTAAAACAATTCCTAAAACAATTTCTCCTTAAGTGATGTTTCCTACTTTTTTGAAGAAAATACTAAAAAGAAAAAAAAAATACTCAAATTCAGTCCAGAAATTCAGGGCTGGTTTACAGGAAGCTTATTCCTTATATACATAGAGACTCGCAGTTGAATAATCTGACTTGGTTAAACTTCATGTGGGTGGAGTTCAAATTTACACTGGAAAAGCTTGAGGAAATAAATTGATCTTTTAACATCATTGGACAAACAGTTCTTTTAGCTCATGTTAATTAGAAAGTTAGAGGGGTTTTTTACAGAAGTAATGATAAACTTTTTCACTCTTCTTGCATCACACAGTGTAAAAATAGTGCCTTTTAATGAATGATATGTGCATGTAATCATCAATATACAGCAGTAACCATATCTAATACTTTATGCTGGAAGACATAAAATTGCAGAGTAAGGACATACTAAGAGGGAAAAACCAGGACATGTCTAACCTGCTTTCATAGATTCTCTCTTAAATATATGGATTTGTGCTGTGCTTAATGGTACTTTATAGTGCTTGAAAATCATCGTGGTACTATTTATTATAGCCCTGACTCTTCTGCTCATAAAGTTTGTACTTGGAGAAAATGACATATGTTGGTATACCCCAACATTAAGTTCTGAATGAATTTTAACTTGTAGCAGGCCTGAATGAATAGTCCAAACATCTATGAGGTACTTCAAGCTCTTTGCTTCCATTTAGAGTAATAACACTTGAGAGTTTCCAACAACTTTCAGGAGCAGAAGTTGTATTTTATTAAAAATTTGTAATGTTTAAACACTTGTTAATAATAAAAATCACCTACAGTATAGCTAGCCTTGAGAAAATTTCATTGCCTATACTAAAAACAATGTTGTGGCAGAAAAACAGAGATATGTAAAATCTCCTTTGAAGTGTTTTTTTTCTTAGTAATAATGTGTATTTAGGTACAGTGTACACAGTATTAGGTCCTCAAGAGCTGAGTTACCAATTCAGACAGAACTTGTGAATCGTTAAAGTCAGTGGTAGTGTGCCCCCAAAAAATTCCCCAAGAAAAAGGACATACAAGCACATTGAAAACATACTATTTACCATTTAGGCTGTGGAAACATTTTAATTCACATATTTAAAGTGAATTCAGGGTATAAGAACAGATGCTTCTTTTTTGCAGTCTAAACTGTGCCATAGCAGATGATTCAGTAGCTTGAATTGCGGATCTTTCATTTTCATCTGAGTTTTTATGTATAAAAGCTTGGAAGTGTTTCAACTGTTCAAACCAATTACAATTGCCACTTCTAAATTGATTTTGAATATTGCTTGTTTTACAGTCAGTTGCTTCCTTCCGGTTCTTTTTTTTTTTCTTTTAGTTTAGAGTGTGTAGTATTTCTGCAGTACTGCTAAGGTGAATGAAGAAGACAGTAAATGAATGCACAGATCAACCCCTTGCAGTAACTCTGAAATATTCATCATAAAGAAAAGTAAAATAGGAAAACAGTACAGGGAAAGGAAAAAAGAAAAAATATCACCATTTACTGTTTACAGGGATGGTAAGAGTATCACAACAATTGCCCTTGAAAATATTAACGTTGGATGAATCAAATGACAAATTGTCAACAGCATGCCAGTAATTATGTCAAATAATTGTTTTTCTTTCATGCAAATAAAAATGGAAATCAACATACTTAACAGAGGATTGTATGCAGTTTAAGAGAGGGATAAATCACTTTGAAACAGCTCAGTGTATTTACCCCTAAACTGCAAGTAATTAAACAATAAATATTTGGATATTTCTGTTGATTCTATCCTTAGGAAAAAAATGACTTGCATACTAAAAAAAAAAAAAATCTGTCATCTTGCTTGACTCTCCATTCAATTTAATTTTTCTACTGCCTTGCAAACAGAGATTCAGTTACTAGCTTGCAAATTATGATGATTTTGTGTTCTAATATTTTGAAATAAAGAACAAACTATTTTTCTTAACTGTTTCAAGGACAGTGCTGTGTTCCTCCATGATTATGGATATTCATGCCAATAGGCCTACTCAAATAAAGAAATATGATTGTATGCAGGTTTAAAGAAGTTGAATAATATCATAAACTCCTGATCTCAGATTTAAATTAAATGCAATATTAGTTATGCAAATTGGGAGGAACAAGATAGGCATTTTAAAGAGGAGATGTCTGTGGTAAAAGAGAGAGAATCTATCCTACACGCTATTTTCCCCCATGTAGTCTTTGAGGAGTGTTTCTATAAAAGTTATGTCCTTTTAATAACCTGTTACATAGATTTATAGCCAACTGACTAAAATGTCCATCAGTATTAATTCTAAACTCATGTGAAAACTACTGTAAGCACGTTATGGACAAAAGCAGCATTAGCTTAACAATGTATGTATACAGTTATTTCATATAGAATATGCACAACAAATAGTGACATGGATTTTTAAGGTATTACAAATGCATTAGTGCCTTCTCTTATAGGAGTATTTTCTTCCATTTTATAAAAGCAGCTATGACTGCAGTCTCATTTTGTAATTACTGCATTATTTTAAGCATTTTCCCCAAATAAATTAGCTTCTCAGTGTGTTTTCCACAACCTTTGTATTCCTGCCTTTACCAGTACTGTAAAATAGTTTGGCATAATCAGCCTGCTCTTATCTGTCTAGACTTAAATTTTCTGTTCCTCCTGGGATTTCATTGAGTCTGCTACAGCTAGTGCTAGTGACAGATTCTCTTTGAGATCTTGAAGCTATGAATATGCGAAGAACAAAGACAAGAAAAAGATTTTTTTATTTCTTTATCTGGTACCCAAACAGATTTTGGGCTACCCAAACCTGGCTTATATATTTAGAAATTACTGTAATTTGAAATTAATAATTCTCTTATGAGATGGTTTGGTATCTCCAGCATTGCTTGAACTGGACAGAAACATTGTACCTGTTTTCTGCATTCCAGATGGAAATATCTTTTGATGATGGTTCTTTTCAAAACTCAATCCAAAAAATCACTGAGCTCTGCTCTCCAGACGAAGGCAATGTGGTGATGATTCCCATGCCCCACACCACATGGTATTCAGGAAACCAAGGTTGGAATGTGTACCATTTTCTTTGCATCCTTTTTCAGACGTGGTACCAAAGGATGTCATTCAACAGTGTGTTTTCTCTGATGTAAAAGCCATTTTAAGAACAGCTGGACACTCATTCCTCCTTCTACCTAACAGGTCCCTTCTCAGAGAGACTGAGAGGAAAGACTTATGCCAGGGTCTTCTGTTATTTATCTGAGTGTGAAAAAGGGTGTGTTCTTAGCATACAAGAAATCTTTACTATGGCGCTAAGAAACATATGCCAATTTTTTTTTTTTTCTTAAAACTGGTGAGTTTTCACAGAATTATGTGATTTGCATGAACAGGAATTTTCCTGAAAGGAACAGAAATAGAAACTTCCCATACAGTTTAGATAGCTGGTGTAAATGGCATCATTGACACTTAGCTCTGTTTGATATACTTATATCTGTATACATTTAGGTGTTAATTATTCAGTGGAGAGCTGTTTTAATCCCAGCATTGATACAGCAAAGGATATTCCATAAGTTAAAACAGAAAATAATAATTTCATGCATGAATAATCAAACTTCATGTCCTAATGTAGTCATGCAGGAGAGAGTCAGACAGCTCTAATACATCCAGGTTCATATGAGAGACGAGGTAGAACAATGATAAATTATTGTTGTTTCTGTTCCATTTATTTAAGAGAGCTGGCTAAAACACTGTCAAATAAATGGGTCATCTAACTTTTCACTGTAGAATGATTTTTCCTGAGGTTTCCTATCAGTGCTTATTGTACCTCATCTTTTCATAGCCCTGCAGCTCTGGGATTGTTAATGGTATTTCTTAGCTATCTCAGGATAGATAGGTGTTTTCACATGCTGCAAGCTCTGCCAGTTCACCGGCATAAGTATATGTCATTTTCCCCAACCTGTGGCCTTCAATTCAGAGTACTACTCAGATTCTGCACAGGCTCCCACTTATTTGTGCATCACGCTGTTGGCTCACACTGTTCACCACTAAGCCTTTTTTCTCCCCTGCTCTCTTGGCCTTTTACTAATATCGCTAACTAGCAATGATAAAATGACTATAGTATTTCATTTTAAGTGTCATTTTTACAGTATATGGTAGCACATTAGTGTCCAAATTTTAAAAACATAATGGCAAAAAATCTTTCATCATCAAATATGTTGACTGACTTTTTAAAACAATATATATCATATTGTAAACCATGAGCTATATTATGAAATAAATGTTAAGATCCTCAAGTGAAAATGAACTAGTATAATATGAATCATAATCAGGTCCTCCTTTTTCACATTCTTGCATAGCACAACAAATAAAGAAATAAACCCATTAGAGATAAATATAAAAAACATTTCACTAGACCACGTTTCTCAGGCCCCATCCAACCTTGAACACTGCCAGGGATAGGGTATCCACAACTTCTCTGGGCAACCTGTTCCACCACTCTCACGGCAAAGAACTTCCTCCTAGCAGCTAGTCTAAAACAAATCTAAACCCTCCTTTAGTTTCAATTCATTCCCCTTGTCCTGTCCCTACATGCTCTTCTAAAAACTCTTTCTTGTAGGCTCCCTTCACATACTGGAAGGCTGCAATTAGGTCACCCAAAGCCGCCTTTTGTTCCAAGCTGAACAAACCCAATTCTCTGAGCCTTTCCTCATAGAAGGGGTGTTCCATCCCTCTAATCATGTTGCTGGTCCTCAGCTGGATGCAGTACTTCAGGTGGGGTCTCACCACAGTGGAATAGAGAGTCAGCATCACCTTCCTCAACCTACTGGCCACGCTGCTTTTGATGCAGGCCAGAGCATGGTTGCCTTTCTGGGCTTCAAGCACACATTGCACAGAAGTTTCTTTCTTCTGTGTGCTCAAAGGAAAAACTGTTTGAAAATGGGTTAAGTAGTTTTGGGACCAGTAATAGCTTTCTACAGCTGCCAGCCTGTCCTTTGACCACAGTTTCTTTAGGCAGGAATTAAACCTATCTCTCTCCAAAGCAAAGGAGAAAGACAATGGCTTTCACAACCAGTCTCCAATCCTAAAGCAGTAACGCTGTCCCTGGCTCGTTTCCACAAGCTCTGAAATGTCCTGAGTCAGAGGAAAAGCAGCATTATTTCTGTGATGTCTTTCTGGACCGGCTTAGCAGAAAAGCGCTGGCTGGGCGCGTGTGCTGGTTCCTCCAAGGAGGAGGCACTCCCGGGACCCGATGGGCTGCGCTCGCGTTGATCCGGAGGCAAAGGAAAAGAGAGGGGCTTCTGGTCTAGTCTGGTTTAGCAATCAGAACATGCAATGATCTTAATGGCACCTGGAGGCTTTCCCCTCACTTTTATAGGGGGTTTGAAAACCGCGGGGAAAGGGGGAAAACAACCAATGGGTTACAAGCCAGGGGGAGGATACAATTCAACAAGAACCAATGGGGGAAACCGAGAGGCGGGAGTTATAACAAGGAACCCATGAACAACCGAGTAAGGGAGAATTTTCCCCAACAGGGAGAGGCTGATTGGACCCGGGCGCAGCCCAGGGGGACGTGGCTTAGGTCTCTGTGCCGCCCATCAACCCTCCCTCATTGTCACTGTCCTGGGTGGGGAATTCTACCCACGGGAGAGCCCTGAATTGATTGACATTCCCTGCCCAGCCCAGCCCAGCAGTGGGCTGGGTCGCAGCAACAAAGTACGGCCTGCAGGCGCTTTTATAATAGAACTATTAAGTAATTATAGCTTTTCAACTAAGAAAATAAAACTGCAGTTTTCATGTCATGAAACAGCCACCATGGGGATTAAGAAGAATTCTACCTTTATCACTCGCACCATGCTTTGATGTGATCTCATCATCCTCTCTGAAGTAAGCAAGCCTCAGCCATTCTGACACAGCCAGGACATGAAAAGCTACTTTATTAATGAAGGATGGAAAAGTCCATTCCCCTTCTTTTTCTGCTTCTGACTCTGAAACACTCTCAGGTCTTACCACAGTCAGAAAACTGACTCATTTTCCTGTTGCCGTGACCAGTAGCTGATCCCCGGGTCTCCCAGGTTTCTGGCATCTGAACATGCCAACCACTGAAGCCCAAAGTCCCTCTGCCATTGCTGCAAACTCAGACCTGCATACACACAGCAAGGTGCACAGACAAGAGCACACACTCACACACGTGTTACAGATTGCCATAGTCATCCAGTCTGTAGCTGAGTCCTCTCATCTCCTCACATACAGGGACTCACATTTACAAAAGAATCTTGCCAGGAGCTGGACCAGACCTATATGCTTAGTTGTAGATAATCTCTGTCACCATGGCCTTCCCATTAGCTGACCTCCTGCTCTCTCCAGTAGCCACCTTGCAGATCCTTTCTTTTTCTTCAGTGTAAGCCCAGACTTACGATTATTCCACTATGTGGCTCCCAAACCTTTTACCCTCCTTGGCAGCTAGTCCAGCTTCATTTTCATCAGCAATGATATGCTGGTGTGTCATGGTTTAGTATAGTTTGGGTTTTTTGTTAGAGGTCTCCATCAGTTGTGCCCGGTTTCAAACTGAACCTGCTACATGGTGCAAACAGCCCAACTCATCATGCAGGTTCATTGGCCTTGGTAGTTGCTGGTACCAGAAACAGACAAACAGACAGACAGAGAGACCTGGTCTGATTCCTGTTTCTGGCACACACCTACACACACACACAACCACACTGAAGAGTCCTCTCAAGAGGAAGAGAGTTGGGAATTAGTTCAACGCGAAGAGAGGACAAATTGCGCTGAGTGGGCACAGGGAATAACCCGACCAAGCATTTGATTGCATGGCTGGAGGTAGCTAAATTAGCTGACTTAGGCAAAGAGGACATATGTGTTTCATATAAAAGATCAAGCCAATTAAAAAAATTAAAACAGATGAAGAAAAAAATTCTCTGCTTTGCCTAGCATGAGTTACCCATGTCTATCACTAAAAACTTACTGTGCTGTTCATCAGCATTCTGCTCTTTTCCCAGTAAAAAAAAGATTATGACATTTTTGACCTGAATAAATCTATATTCAGCTCTATATCCTGTCTAATCAATACTGGAAAGTTATTGAAATACTTCCAACCAATCTAACATTTTTGTTTTTTCCTGACACAGACATGCTAATATGAGTCTATATAATTGAACCAAAAAGAGCGTAAAACAATACAGTCAAACTTCCAAGAAATATGAGAGGTTGTGGGGGGGTGTTGTTCTTGCAGGGATGTTTTTTTGTTGTTGTTGTTTTTCTCGTGACATTTAAAACTGGATAAACTGTTAGTATTCTCTGGCAATCACCTTGAAACTGCCTGGTTTTCTATATTCCCTAAAATTATGTTTTCCTTCCAGAATCCATCATAGAGAAGATTACTTAATATCTTGTACTACTCAGTGAGGAAGAATCTTCAAGCAAATAATCTTTTCTTTCTTTCTGTCTTCTTTGACAGTATATTATCAGTAGTTGCAGTGCTTCTAGCATGACTTCATGAAAGTAACTATTTTTGGGGAATAGAAAGATTTTTTTTTTTTTTTTCAGGAAAGAAAATTTAATTATCTCATTAGTCAGTTCATCACAAAATATTTGGACCTGACATTCAGCAGTAAAATTTGGGGCACAGGAACAATGGAAATAGTAATGATGATGCTGATGGTGGTGATAATAAATAATATTATAACATGATGTTCTTAATAATTCAATGAGTGATTAATCGGATAAGTATAGAAACTCTTTGTCTTCCTGGAATACCTGCAATCAGAATAATATTTCCCTGGAAAAGATATTTTCATTGATATATCTTTCACCCAGACAGGTTTGAGTTGTGTAATGGGAACAAGTAGTCCTCAGGAGACAGGCCTTATGATATTATTTTTCACCTAGTGGAAAGATATTAGTGATTAAGACACCACAACAAGAACAGGATTAAGTATTCTTTGCTTATAAGAGCAATTTTTTTTTCCATTCACACATGTGACTGCAAAATTTTCAAATTCATGTTCCACAAAGGTGCATTGTACAAGTATCCATAAGAAGTTGAAATAAAAAGAAGTAAACACTTTTCTGTTTTTTAAAAAAAGTTTGCATATCTTTTATTTACATTTAATATTTCCTTAGCATTCCTTTTGATTTCTATAGTACTTTCATTATTATAGCCTACATAGTACGATATTACATGACAGGGAATAGTAATGACCCTCATTTCATGCACAAGGTTAGGAAGAGTGACAAAACAAGTTGTAGGCAGACTGTTCCATGCGACCATTCAGACTTTTAGGGATGCCAGGAGGCCTCTAGCACATCCCTACACAGAGCAGAACCACCTGTGAAATCAGACCACACTGCTGAAGTCTCTGTTCAGTTGGGTCCTGAAAACCTACAAGGATGGAGCCTCCACAGCCTCCCTGAGCAGCCTGAAGAATCCAGTCTTGCAACCCATCCCTAGTGCATGTATCAAACTGCTTGTAAACCAGTAATTTTTTTCTGTATACCTTATACCATACTGTCTTCATCACTGAGAAACATTTATCTCTATTTCAAGACTGGGTTTTTTGCTTTGTTTATATTTCACCTTGATCAAAACCACTTCACATAAGCCACATGGAGCACATGCAGAATTTTCTACATTCCTATTACCAAGTCTTCTTAGTTGGTCTGAATTTAAGGAGAGGAAAGGGTGCAATAGCTACGTTAGTGTGCATTCACCTTTAAGTTATTATATATAATATAATAGATAAAAAAATATAAGCTGCACATTTCAAAATAACACAACCTATTAGCTATTATGTATCTCAGGTTCATTGTTCCATTGTTATATACTCTATATGGAAAAGAGAGCATTTATAGAATGTTATTAAAAGGTACTAGCCTGAAAAAGCTATGAATTTTTATATACTCTGGAAGTTCATACAGCACAGATTTTGCCATCGAGGCAGAGCTTTCTGCCAATCCCATTTTAAACTATTATTTCTAAAATGAAAGATAATAGATTTTTTTTTTATTTCATTTTATCAGTCACTAGCAAAGTTCTTGGTCATGGATGCTGATTTCACAATTATCGCTGGTCATGGTAGGAATGAACTCTATGGGTTGTACTCTGTGACTGATGATTTGAAAGTCAAATGGCCTTTTAGGTGAATTGCTATAGTTTATCCCAGCATTTTTGGATGCTCATTTTACCAGAAATGTGGAAATTGTTCTCTATCCATAAAGTGTAAGGTGTAATCTTTCTGAATTTTTTCTCTTGCTAGTGTTGATGCTGGAGACCATAGCAAACTTGTACACTGGATGAGTAAAATTCTTCCTTGTCTCTTTTAATTTTTGAGGGCTAAAAATACTGTACCTAGAAGTACTCAAACATTTTTCTGTCTTAAGTCCTGCCTAGTGTTACTGTTTGCTGCGTGTAGTTTCTTAGCTCAACAGTAAATTCAAAATGAAATATATCTCTTGAGCTGTGTGAACTGTGAGTGCAAAGGACATGGCTCTGTAGAGCAGTAATAAAAGTAACATTACCTGGCACTATATTTGAAGTTATTGAATTCCTCATCATTTATCCATAATAGGAGGGCGAAGGTCTGATTTCCACATCCCTGACTGCTGAAAGCCAGTGTTACTTACTAGAGTCACTGGAACTTTCTGTTATTTTTCCAAGTGTAAACCTTATTCACACAAATATAAGTTGTGTTAAGGCCCAGGCCTATTCCATCTAACCTTAGACAATTAACTGAGTGTATAAACTAGAAATCTAACACTGTCTAATGGAAAAGAGAAGCTTACCTAAAATTAGCCCTCCACTAATACCTTTGATTAGTTCCTAGTCTTAAGGACAGGCACTCAAAGATGGTTTGTCCGTTTAAAACTTGAACACAAACATCAGAGCTTGACAACATTTGTGCTAATCAAGGGGAAAAAAAAAAGAGACATATTGGAATCAGAATTTCATTAAAATAAGATAATGGTACTTAATTGTTTACCTGAAAAAAAGTTGATTTCCAGTTCAAGAAACCAAAGTGCCAGACAACAGAAGTCAGAGTTGTATCTGCATGCCTTTGTTCACTCCTAAGGCCAAAGGAAGGATCTGAAAACTTCTATTTCAAGAATTATTGGAATAGGGTTTAATCAGGTGTTGCCAAACATTTTTTTATTTGTTCTCCAGCTTGGGGTAAAATAATAAACTCTGCTCTATTTAAAAAAAAAAAAATAGTGGTAAAAATACATATGACTTTTTTTTCCTCCTCATTCTCTTTGATCCCCTTTTGGACCATAGGTGCATATTTCTAATATACTTTTCTTGCTGATGGACCACATCTCCTCTCTAACTTGAGAAAAAATATTTTGACAGGCCAGTATTTAAAAATAGTTAAGAAATTATAAATATAGTGTTATGATTATGTTTTTCAAACATTTTATGAAATAGCTAAGTAATCAGAAAAGGATACATTTTAAGGTGGCCACAGTGCTACAAATTAAAATTAAAGAACACAGCAATACTTTGTCCATTTTAAATTCATTTTTAAATGCTGGAAAAGTTATCTCTTTGCAATCTATATGCCAGGAATTATTATTGTTTAACAAAGCTAAAAGCCAAGCTAGTTCTTCATTTTGATACTGTGTATTAAAGGGAGATCTGAAACAACACCAACCATAGGAACATATCTTTCTGTAAATTATGTGGTATTCCATGTTCTTGGTCTCTTTACTCAGAGCTCAGTGACAATCTTGTAGCTATTTCAGGTTTGTTTGTTTGTTTCCCCAATCAGTGTTTTTTCCCTAATTCACCATCAATTTACCAAAAATCTCAGTGTAAACAGTGGTGCTGACTAGGGATTCTGATGGGTTACAAGGAATTAAATTCTGTATGACAGCTGTGTCTTGTTTACAAGGTTTATAATTCCAACCTCTGCATATTGCAAGGTTCAGTTGCAGTTACACATTCATATCTTGACAGAAAAGTTGTCTGAAGATCATCAAAATTCTTGAGGTAATCAGAAGGAAATTTGCAAACAACTGTGGACCTATTTGTCTGTTCTGTAAGTTTCATTCTTTTGTACACAAAAACTTCATTATTCTTATGCCAATTTAGAAGGGATTTTGTGATGAGCACACAGATAATGTGGCACAATTTAGCATGAGCCAGGCATTTAGCAACTCACATCATAAATTATGACAGAATTCCCAATTTCAATAAGACTTTATAAGTTCAGAAGCAAGCAATTTTTAAATAACAATTAATTTACATAACTTTAATCAGATTCATTATTTTGAAATATCTTGTACTCAGTATTTTTGATGGAGCCACAACTTTTTGTCATTTAGTGTACACACTACTAAGACAGTCTACCCTTTTGTCAGCTACAGTCATTTCTGATAAAGACCTCTTACCTGGAATGGTAATGTTTGGGTTTATTTGCTATAATGCTGTCTTGGGGTGACTTTATGATGTATATCCCATATTGCTGCCCTATGCCCAGACATTAATTTTGTGCCTTTCTATGCCTTTTAGCTGGGCCTGAGAGGGGGGAGAGGAAAAAGAAACCGAGAGAACTTTCAAAGTTGTTTCAAGGACACAGAGACAGCTCTCTGTGTTCAGCTGCCGCAGCAGAGAGGAGTAGGGAGGAAGCTGCTTGCTTGCTTGCTCTTTCAGCCAGTTTTTGGCTACTTTTCTCTGGAGGGAGACAGAGAGTTGAACTTTGTTTTCCTGGGACTTTGTTTTTTTCCCTTCCTCTTTTTCTCTGGACTGTTTCAACATCAGAACACCTTGGGAGGATTTTTTTTTTTTTTCATCATGGCCCTGGAGGAGGGCCCACCCCATCCCAGCTCCGAGGAGGACGGGAGAGGCTAGCTACGGAATTTTCCCAGGTTTTCTCTCCACAGCAAGAGGTTTTCTTATTTAGCATTATTTTCCTTTTCCTGTGTGTTTTAAAAATAAATAGTTTTTATCTCTTTCACCTTGGAGGAAAATTAATTTTTTTCCCAAACCTGATGGGGGAGGGCTGGTTGTAACCTACCTTCTATCAGAGGATATTTTCCTCCAAATTTGTCCAAACCAGCATAAATGCATATGATTGCAGACTAGAATACAAAACCTGTGTATTTTATCTTTACGTGTCATACCAAGTTTATTAAGTACAAGTGTATCACTGCTTTACAGCTTGAAGTATAATTCCGCCCTTTAAGAACATATAAAGTCTAGTTACCTTGGAAAATCATTATTACCATCTCTCCTGCTGTTTTCAGAAACCAAAGTGGTGGACTAGAAGCTTTCAGTATAAGAGTTGAAAGCGTTTCTCAAATCCCTTCCCACATGTGAGAGCCTAAGACATTCATCAGTATTGTGCTACTTCTACCCTCATCACTTTCTATTTAGGTGTTTTCTTCCTTTTTGTTGTGAGTGTAGCATAGTGCTGGGGGAAAAGAAACAAATAAAATTTTCTATTATACAAAAAAAAAGGTATTTCTTTTATTTTAAGCAAACAAATTATGTGCTTTGTTTAACCTTTCATAATCTGATTTTTTTCTTTGAAAGGGAGGAAAGAAGCTGGGCTGGGAAGGTGTGAGAGAATGTATTGACCATCTAGCCAGCAATATCTTATTTTTGTTCTTGTGATGAAAGTAGTTGATCACTTAGCTTCTGCTCTAAGACAATATTGGAATCTACGTTTCTTATGGGTTATGAGAAATTTCTAAAACAAAAGAAGGAAACTAAATATTTGAGTGGAAAATATATTTATTATTTTTGTGATTTACCTAGAAAAACAGGTCAAATTTTCAATTTATTGATAAACAGCAAAATACTTTGCTACTCAGAAAAAAAACTTATGCTGGCATTCACTGGTAAAAGAAACATTTTTTTGGTCTTCTTTTTTGACCATAAAACACAAAAACTACTCTCTTTGCTCAGTTCTCTCCTTAGAATCCTTTTCTTTTTTAAGACCTTGCCGAATATAGCTACCTAATGCTTTTACTTCTAATGGAAGACAATGTAGTGTTCTTCCTGCATCATGCCTTGCATTAATCCTTCTGAATAACCGAGTACTTTCACTGAAGTTCGTCTCACCTGACATTTTTTGTTCGAGTACCTTGTTACTCTCCTAGTTGTACTGAATCCAAAGTCTCTTTAGAAGCTGCTCAAGAAGAAGTCTTATTTTGTATCTATAAAGGAGCATCATCTTCCCCAGTATGCTTAAATTATCTCCTGATTTTTAGCTTAATTAGAAAAAAAAACATTACTGCTTTCATGTTATCTTTCCTTTGGTGGAGCCTGGAAAGGAGGCAAAATACACCAGACAGATGGGTTTATGCCTCTTTCCCCCCTCCCCCGTATGTGTAAACAAGATTTAGATATATAATGTATTAATCTCTCTGCATAAAACATTAGTGCTAGTTACAGTCACAGGCTAAACAGACTCAACTTTGGGAATTTAGTTTAATTTATTGCTAATTAAATAAACTTAGATACTAATTGAAATATTCAGAAACGAAGCCAAACATTTAAGCAATTATGGAAAGCACCTCTCCTCCCCATTTCCTAATCTCTACCTGCCTTTTCACTACTGCAGGCTGCACTCAGTCTCTTCCGTGAAGCACAGGAAGCTGGTGACAGTCTTCTTCCTACCAGTTCTGTTGCTTGCACTTTTCTCCCACTTCACTTTTGTTCGTACTCACTTCCACTACTCCAGTGTAGGTCCTCCACAGGCCACATTCCCTTCAGGAAGGTACCCATCCTAGCACGTGTCCTCTGCAGCCTATAGACCCTTCAGGGACTTTACCAACTCTGCTATGAAATACCTCCAGCTCACCTGGCCTTAACGTTCCTCCACCTCAGCGTGGTCCTCCTTTTTAAATTTCTTTCCCAGAGGCATCACAAACTTGGCTGAAGGGTTCAGCTGTGCCCTGTGATGGGTCTATCAGAGCCAGCTGAAGCTCCTGTACTTAGCCCGGGGCAGCCCCTGGCCTCTTCTTATGGAGACCATTCCTCCAGTCCCACCACTGTCAAAACTTACAGATAATGCATCCTGTTACAGTATCCCGTTCAGAAACACCCAAACCTGATAAAAACATACATTCAAATCCATCTAATTTTCTGCAAGACAGAGTTACTAAAGAACAAGGGGGCTTTGGCTTTTCCAACTGTTTTTGGTGGTGGTGGTAGTTTTGAGGTTGGTTTGGAATTTTTTTTTTTTTGGAAACATTAATGCATATGAAGAGATATACTAATTTAGGGAGCAAAGGAAAAAAGGAAAACAGCAATTAGAGGATTGGAAACAGAGACTGAACAAAGGAATCATAATGAAAAGTGTTTTTGTTTACAGTGAAACAAAATGTGACCAGTCAGCTGTAGATTTTTTTTTAATCGGGTACTTTGTGTTTTTTAAATAGATAATGTGTGCTCTAAAGTGCTGGGGATACCTTTTTTTCATTTATTTAAGAAAAATCAACTAATTCTAACTCCACCAACTACAATATAAGTTTCTGCATCGTGTTATCTTTCTTTGCTGGATAGCAGTACTTCTCTGTCAGTTCATATAGCATCTTACAAAGTAATTTTTGTCCCTCTAGATGATCTCAAATAGAGTGCATACAAGTGAAAAAAAGCATTTGTGTTTCTTTTTTCCATATTTTTCTCTCCCTATTTTGCCCCTGTACTTCTTGTCATTTGTGATACAATTAAGGACTATGCAAAGTGTTTTGTATTCATCCTTGTCTAAAGTTCTGATATTGCTTTGCCTTCTTTTCAGATATTGTGTTTGAATTTTATTGAGTCCCAGTAAAATAAAACCAATAATTGTTTTCTTAGCTATAAACATGTTTTATTGAGAAATTAGGACCTGCTACCGTGGGAATGTTCTATGAATCCAGATGTTGATTTTATATTGAGCTTTCAATTCCCATCCCTGTATTTTCAGGGTTATTTTTTGTTTGCAAAAGAAATTTGTGTTGCTTACACTGTAGCTGATGAAAATGACCGTGTAAATAAAGAGGTCTTTAAAACAAGTGTAAAACAAATGCCTGCTCTTACTGTTTAATAACCTTTCACTTGTTTTTCTGATAGGTTGCGTGTATTTATACACAATATAATACTCTTCAATTAAAAAAATACTTTGATATGCTCACAGGTCACTGGATGTTCAACTTCTTTATCGAAAATCAAGGATTACTCTTTTAATTGCTTTTGAAATGTTTACCCAGTGCAGTTCCAAAACTACTTTAAGCTCCTCTCCTATAAGCTGGAAGATAAGCTTATTTTATATTTGCTTATGAGGGATTTATGCAGTTATTGTTTACTGAAGTTTATGAGAACAAAATATCTCCCCATAAAAATATTATATCCTCAATTCTGAACACGGGAAACTGCCATGATGTGCAAAATGCAGTGTGAGTAGGAATTTTTTTCTGCTCAGTATTTTTTTGCAAAAACTAAGAAATGCCATGGGTCTTGTGGGGCAACTCATGACTGGGCCCTTCTGTCACTCTACGTGACAAAAAGCTGTAGTTGGGGTTTCATTCAGAAGCCTGCACAGGAATTGCAAGTGGACTGCAGGTTTAAATGCACAGTAAAAGCATACCCTGGTTCTAATAGAAGACATACAGGCCCTCCACCTCCACCTTGAGGGGTGACAGTTGCACTGATAGCAAGAGGGGATGGAACTAATACCTGCAGGGCTGTCAATCTCACTGTCCAGACCCCAGATCCAGTTTAAGGTTTTTCTGAGAGGCAGTTACTGGCTTCAAGAACAAGAGATTGACGTCTTGCTTCAGAATCAACATGTGTCACTTAATCTCTGGCTTAAAAGCTAAGGAAAACCAGACTTTTCCAGGAGGAAGTAAGAGAGGATGTAATGTATAAGGAATAGCCATTTTGCTTCAGCTGTGTTTTATAGCTATTTTGAAAGCAAATTGCATTCTGTGGATAAAATCTAAGTGTATAAAGGTTTACCTAGATCAGGATGTCTACTGCATTCACTCCTGATTGGAAAAAGTCATTTTCTTGTAAAGTTTCTGTAAGTTTTTTCCTCTAAAAGAGGATCACACATAAAAAGAACAAAGATAAACCAATCTATTACTGTTTATTTCTTCCTAAGCTTGTAAATACAGAGGTTTCTAACAATTTCATAAATTAATCTATACTTTGTTTTGAGTTCAGACACTGGAAGCCAGAATGAATGGTGAAGGACATGATCCACTAATGGATTTGGGTACCTCTGTTCTGCTTTAAAAATCAAAGTACAAGAGTAGTTCTCATCACTCTTGAAATGGTCAGCTTTCTTTAGGTACCTAAAATTCTATTGTTGAGGATGTGAACAGCCAGAGCTTGAGGAAGTTGACTGATTTAACACCCCTTTCTCATCATCTTTCCTTGATCAGGGTCAAGGCATCATTTTTTTAGTTTGTTTCAGGGTGAGTTTATCAGTTTGCATGCCTGAAGACAAAGAATATAGTCCATAGTTTAGAATCTTGAATTGAGGTAGATATTTTCTTCCAGACTATCATTAAATTCTCCCTGACAATAAACTATTAGTCATACTCATTTCCAGTACTCCTTGTTGAGTTCAATCCCAGCTTTTTGGCTTCTGTAAATCTCATTTTCAGCATTTGACCTTTCTAAAAGTATCATTAAGATTGCATGGATTCCTGATTTTGAAAATGTAGATTTCATTAGTCTGGTAAAGTTGAGTCCAATATTTTCTGTTTGGATGGTAAATGGAAGACATCAGATTCAGAGGTTCTCAAGATGACAATGGGAGAAATTAAACACAACACTATAAATTCCAGCATTGACCCAATGCCTCCTAAATGCAGTGGGATCATAGAAGAGACATGTAGTTAGAGAAGAAGTGATTAGTTTTGAAGAAATATCTTGTCTACAGTAGAGAGCGATTTTTGTAACCTCAGAAAATTAAGTAATATGAAAGCTTATTATACCCTTACAGGATGTGCTGAGGACTGTGGATGTTCCACTTGAGGCTTCCAGCAAAACATGTCATTCACCTACAGTGCTCTGCTAGCTACAAAAGTCAAAATCAAATCTTTTGTGTTCCAGTAGCATTTTCAATGTAAGTTTTCCCATTAAAGGCAAAAAATGTAATAGTAGAAATAACAGAAAAATGGATGTATCTTTTTATTTTCTGCAATGCCTCATTCCCACAAAGTTTTATTCCTTATTGCAGTAGAAAACTCACTTTGGACTCACTTATGGAGGTTACTGAAAGATCTCTTAATTTTAGACTTTAATGATTAACATTATGAAAAAATTGTTTTTAAAATGTTCTCTCTATTTTTTATCTGAAAGCAATGATACTTTTTTTTTTTTTTTTAATTTCCAGGAATACAAGTAGTTTCATAAATAAAACAGTTGACTACTTCAAAGGAAATAGTTTTCTATATAGAATGATGATTTTTTGTATATCTATATATATGGAAGCAATTAATGCTGATAATAATACTCTATCAAATCGTTCCCACTTGGATTCTAGTGCAAATTACAAATTCACAAATTGTATGTTTGAAAATGTTGTGAATAATCTCTGCCCTGTATTTTCTCTTTTTACCCCTATTTTATTCCCCAAAGCCAACAGAAAAAACCTGAACTATCCAATTTATATCAAGAATGAGAGAACTTCTAATTCCTACAGTGCAGCAAGAAGTGTCATTCATCATTAATGTGATGAAGATAAATGCTGCTGGCCACAAAAAGGAACCTTATGAAGATGACTGTGGCTTGCAGGAAAAAGGAATATTCATTCATCTTGACTGAACATAATAGTCTGAGAATTCAGGAAGAAATAGGACATTGGGTACATTCCTTTAAAGATATTTTTAAGACCATTTCCACTGTTACTGTTAGCATCCTTTAGGGTCTATGAAAGCATTTGAAGAAAAGTCTGTAGTCAGTGCCTTTTTTTAATTGCTGCATTGGAGATTTTCCCTGCAGAGCTTTAAAAGTCAGAAAATGGTAAACAGTTAGCCACTACTTCTTTGAAACAGGAAAATAATTTTAGTTGGGTGCATGGAGGTATATTTTGAATATCATGTCATAAATTAAAGACACCATCCCTATATACAGGTGATTTGTACATTTAGTCCATTATACATGACATTATCTGTTCACATGTTTTTGGGCATTTGTGTTGGCCAAGTCAATGTACAGGGATGCAAGATGCATCAGCAGTTTCTCTCTGATGTGGTCTGGTTTTTGGTTACCACCGAACAGAAAAAAATTAAGTTTAATTCACATTAAGTAATGGTCTGTCAACATGAATTTGAATGCTCTAATTTGCATGTAAGAGGTTCTGGATAACAGGTTTTTCTTGTGATACATATACAGAGCATTCAAACACATAGTGTTACTCTATGGACTAATGGCCGGAAATTGAGAGTGAATTTGGATATAACACTGTAGTGAAGACAGACTTCAGCTCTGCCATTCTTTGAAAATCAGTATTTTGATATCCACTTTTCATTTTCTTTGGTACTGAAAAAATGTATGTGTTCTTAAAACAGCTCTTTCACTTGTCTGTTGGTGTGGGTGGAGCTGGACTGGGTTGGTTAAATGCAGTTGCTGTCACTACCATTGAATTGCCATGCCAATGACTAAACAGTTGAATCACTCCCAAAGGCATTTTTTGAGGTATTTATCATTTATTTTCTCTACATTGAAATCATGGGCTTGGGCCTGGAAAGTTAATTACTTTATTTGTTTTTATTATTTACTATGAATTATTATGAGCATTTCTCTCAGAACTGACAGAATTGAAGCTTTTTTGTTTTTTTACAACAGTCATTTTGAAGCAAAAAGTGGGCAAGTTGGGTCATGACTATTCCTAAATAATATTCACACTCAATTGTACAGTATGTGCAGTTGTTGAAAGAAAGGATATTGTTTCCAAGTTTGCGATATAATAAAAATTTAGAGTTAGCTAATTTCTGTTTATTGGAAACTTGATGTCCCTCAAGAGACAGGAAATAGGCATGGGCACATTTGTTTTCTCAAATCTACTATAAAATTCTGGAAGATTTTGAAGTCTCATTAAAAATAACCTTAAGTTGTTAGGGGCCTAGTTTCACAGTATTAGAAAAATAGTTTACTTTACTTTTAAAAAACTCGGTATTGTTTCTTCACATACAGTACTTTAATAAAGATAGCTAGCCTGGAATTAATTTAATAAATGCTTGATTATGAGATTAAATAGCTCAGAAATGTATGCTAAAATATATTTAAGTCTTGTGAAGCGTGCAATAAAATCAGAAATCTAGATAATTTTTAACAAGCATTTGGCATCATTTTTGGCAAAGAATACTCAAGGTAATATGTATTGGAAGGATATGGTAGGATTCTTAATTTAATGAAGGACAATATTAGCTTCCTATGATGCAACAGCAACATCACAAGTAAGTTGTAAAAGTAAAAAAATATTTCACACTCCATTTGTCATCTCTTAATTTTTTTTCCTTTAAGTTCTTTATACTTCGTGTTTCTAATGTATTTCTGAACATTACTAAATATTGCTATCCCACAGCACTGTTAAGACATATTACTAAAGGAAATGTCTTGATGTGCAGCTACTCATAGAACTAAAATTAGGTTACAGGTACAAAAGTGAGTTGTGCAGGCACAGGTAAAGTATAACATGTTTTGTGTCTTTTTTCCTGTTACATTGCTAAACTCAGCACTATATCTGATTGAAGTAATTAGCCTATTAATCAGACTCTTAGTTCTGGTTGGACAACAAAGTTTTATTGCCGAATACATGAAAACCTTTAATAAAAATTCACCTAAAATTTCTGACAATATATCCTTTTATTTAACAGTAGGTATTCTGTGTGTAAAAGAATTATCCTTATTAAAACCACAAAACATACTGTTAAAAAATAATTTTAAAAGAAGTTTTAATTGTGAGCTTTAGAGAGTATTTCTCAGCTGTGATTGTCCATGCTTACAAAGCAGAAAACAAAGTGAACCTTACAACCTGTATGTGCCTGAAGCTGTAGACTGTGTGAAGAATATATGCATCTTCATATGCATCCTCACTTTTAGGAAAATGATAGTGTAATTCTTAGTGCTGTCACTTGTCAAGACTAAGACACTGGAGATATATATTAGAAACCCATTATTCAGAATGCAGAAATGGTATTTGTATTATAAAAAAAAAGGAAAGAGAAGCCCCAATATTCATGTGTTTCATTTAATTCTAAAATAGACTTTTCTGTTCACTACTAAGAAAATATAATAATATATAAAATATTTGTGCATGTTCAAAGGGCACTATAAGGCCATTCAAATTGCTCTCCTCTTAAGATGCTGTATTTTTTATTAAAATATTCAATGCCTTCTTATCATTGTTAAACAATAGATTTTTTTAGTTGTATAAATTAGCTTTAAAAATTCATCAATAACACATTTGACCATCTTCAGGCTCGGAAAAGACAATTAAAGTTACTTTTCAAATACTTGTTTTTCCCTGGAATATATTATAAATTGTGTATTTTTAATGAAAGAGGAGGAAGATTTCCCCATCCCTTTGTTATATAAAAGTAATTAGCTAAGAAAAAAAAGCCATTTGTCTTTTGAAAAATTCCCAAATCCATTTATTTCTTCCTGTGCTGCTTGTACCAGAAATGGCATGTGCCAGATACCGTGAAAGAAACAAATTAGAACGTACAGATGTGCTGGACCTCTTCATTTCTCAAGCCTTCCTGATAACGAGTGATAATTTATGCAGTGCTGGTCTGCAAAAGGCTCTGAATCCTCTCTGCTCTGTTAAAGGGGCCCCTTTCCAGGGCTGGCTTAACCCACACCTGGGAGTGCTGGGTACTGGAGGACAGTAGCCAGCACACTCTCCTCACCCACAGGATGTCACCCAGACTCCAAATCCACCTGGTTCTCACTACAAGTCCAGACTAAATTTTGCTATGGAGAAAATATTCCGCAGAGGCTTTTTGTGTGAGAATGCAGAAGAGCACTCGGTGGGGATTTCAAAAACAAAGCAAAACACGTTGGTTTCTGAATTCATGACAAATATGTGTCTGCTTAGTACCTGCTCCTGAGCATTTTCAAGAAGGCGGGTATGAATGTGGTGATATCCTTACACATCCTATAATTTTTAAAAACTTGACTGCATCAATATATTGATGTCTGTGTTCATAAGCTGCCATTTACAGAACACCCATTATGATGCTGGAACAATTTATCCATCTTATACAACTTACACCCACGGTTTGCAGGCATGGCTTGACAACTGTTGCTGTACTGACTGTGTTAACTGCTGGCCCCTCATTCCTGGTCTTTCAATAAAAGTGCAGTAATGTGGTTTACATTACAAAAAACTGCCTACACTGGTGACCTGATATTCCTTTACACTCCTTATTTCAAACTGCATATGAAAACAGAAGAAATGGGCCACTCCACACCTTCTGGAATCAAACCTATTTTTTACTGGATGTGTTTTGCTATTTTTTATGGAAATAAAGTTTAATATACTAATTACAACTTCAATTGGTGCGATAACAGTTGTGAAGGGGATTGCAAGATTGACAAAAGTTAACTTAAATGGCTATTTTTGCTAATTTGGGAAATAAGATTAAGAGGGTGGAAAAGCTGCAGAAGACGAAGCCTTGGGTAGTCTCAAGTCATCTGGCCTTGAGATTTGATCAGCAATTGCCTGTGTAAACAGGAAGCAGAAGCCTCCGTAATAGAGGTGAAAATGGTCAGCAACCTTCTACCCTAGCTAGACATACACAAATCTGTAGGGCAGGATGGAATCCATGCAAGGATATTGAGGGAGCTGATGGAAGTGCTTACCGAGCCACTTTTCATCATTTATCATCAGTCCTGTCTAATCAGGGCGATCCCAGCTGACTGGAAGTCAGCAAGTGTTATACCCATGTACAGGAAGTGCCTCTAGGAGAATCCAGGGAACTACAGGCCTGTCAGCCTGGCCTCCATGCTGGGGAAGGAAGATACTTAATTTTTAATTTAAAAATGTTTTTATGGGTTAATTTACTTTGGGGTTTTGGGTTTGTTTTTAATCTTTCTTTTTTTACTGGCAGTAAGATAATATGTGGTTTATATTTTCAGAATTGATTTGTTTTCTCTGCTTCCTAGTGTTCCTTAACATTTCTATCAGGGATACTTTCATGTACAACCCTTGTGGATCTTTATAAATCTTTATAAATCTTGTCATCTTTATAAATTTTAGGAATATTATAGATTTAATTTTTTTTTAGGCAATTATTTTTAAAAAAACAGATATGTTCACAAATATAGAACTAAATTTGAATGACTGAGCTGCTGAAAACTGCAACACAGGGGAACATAAGTAGAACCAAGTATGAACTCTCTTGACAATTACAACAGGAACAAATTGATTATAAATGAATTATTCTTAACAATTAGGTAAATGGAGACCTCCTACTAGCCCGGTTATGAACTTATATTGGTTTCTGCACTGTAAGCTTTCACATACTTTCAGTGTGACTACTGCATGGTTTTTGTCCCATGCATTAAATTTTCATTTTTGCATTAAATAAAAGCACACAAAATTAAAATTAATGTTCAAAAGATCCATCTAGGTCCTCCAATGTCAATTCTGTGCCAGGATTTTCTTCGTACAAGTTCGCTTCAGCAAGTTCTGCCGAACAGCACTACTTTTAATTGGTACAGTATTTTAATGAAAAGTGAACTTTAAAAATATGATTTTGATGGTCATATGGGCTTGAACTGAAGCATTTATCTATATTTGTAACTTTGGGGCTTATCCTGCATTCCTGTGATCTCTAACCTTCTAAACTTGTCTGAAAGATGGTGAGTTTGTGTTCATAAGAAATGAATAGCGAAGGCCATAATTAAAGGGTAAAAGTTACTGCCTATGACTTAGTTAATGGCTTTCCCATTTGGAATTGTTATGTTGAGAGGGGAATATATGTTAACATAATGTATAGGACTACATGTGTATGAATATGTTTATATAAACTCATGTATGTGTGTGTGTGTGTGTGTGTGTGTGTATAAAAACATTATATTTGGACCCAAATCCTGCCAGGGAATATTCTTATACATACTCTGAAAGACATTTTTGTTTTCAAAATCTTAGAAAGTTATTACTAGTGAAATGTTTGTCAAATGTAGTTTATCCCATCTATAAAAGGATTCACGTTAAAAAAAAAATTAAATCACTATTTGATACAACTAGTGTTGAGCACAACTGGTAAATCAGCTTCCAAATCCTGTCATCTTTTATTCCAATTTGATATGAACTAAGCTAGTATAAGACTATATAGTTTTTACTGATGAATTCTCTCTGACAGTAAAAAGCTGGGAGAAAAGATCTCCAATTTCCGTTTCACTTTATTGTTAGTCTGGAAAAATTGAAACAATTATGTCATTTTCCTGACTGTGTCCTGCCACATGAGATACAAAAGGAAAAAAGAATCTTTATCATGGACTTTATATAAAAAAATAATACAGTAAAAACTTGAACACAGAGATAAACAGAAATAAATTACCACCAAGAAATAAATCACAGAATGACAGAACGGGTAAGGTTGGAAAGGACCACTCAAGCTCAACTAGCCCAACCTCCCTGCTCAAGCAGGACATATTACTCAGGATTATGTCTTTTGAATATTTCTGTGTCCTTTCTGGGCAATCTCTTCCAGTTCATGGTCACCCACACAGTAAAGAAGTTCTTGATATTCAGGCAGAACTTCCTGTGTATCAGTTTCTGCCCCTTGCCTCTTGTCCTATTGCTTGGCACCACCAAGAAGAGCCTGGCTCCACCCTCTTGGCACCCTCCCTTCAGATCTGACAGACATTGATGGGGCCCCCTCTCAGCCATCTCTTCTCAAGGCTGAGCAGGCCCAGATCCCTCAGGCTTTCCTTTTAAGTGGGACACACCAGTCTCTCAATTGTCTTAGTTCTCTGCTGGACCCACTCAGGAGCTCCATGTCTCTCTTGTATTGGGGAGCCCAGAGCTGGAAAAAGTACTCCAGATGAGGTCTGCTGAGGGCTGGGTAGAGGTAGAGGAAGCAATAATTATTATTAAAATAACATTTCCAGTTAGGAAAGGTTTTAGTTCTTAGTGTAAATATTCTATGAAACTACTCTTCTCCTAATATGAGATGATTAACAAATCCCACTTACACAGAGAGAATGAAGCTGCAGTGTTACTCCAATAGCTTCTGCTCAGAAAGCTCTGCACATATTTCAAAATAAAGTGTTAATATATTTTTCAACTGTTCCATTTCAAAGGACTATGGTTTGTCTAAAGGTCTGTTTCTTTTTTATAAAATCATTGGACCATAAAAAACTTATATTAGCAAGGTTCCATGTCTACTAATTTCATTTTTTATGCACCTCTTTTTATGTTTCTCTGTGTGTGCTTGGGTGGTTTTACTATGTAATATTTCTGAAACAAGAATCCTGTCAATTTTTGTGCTAAATATCATAAAGATAGCCACTTCCTATCAGAAATAAACAGTAAATAAAATTGGTAAACTTCATAGAGGGAGCCATTTCATCAATATACAGACTTTTCCAAACCAGCTTCCAGACATCACAATCATGATCAGTATATGCCGCTGGATTTACCGAAACTAATACTAGTGTTATTAAACTGTATGGTGATTGAATTTACACTTCCATTTTTGACCTGAAAAAATATCTGTGAATGCCATAATAGATTCATCTCATTACTTCAGAATCTCTCTATTTATATATTTCTTAATAGCCCAGTATTGATGCTACTCTTTATGCTTCTCGCAACCTCTACAAGACCTTTAGGAAATAACATATCCTTGTGAGAAAGAGTGCAGATCTTCATGTGTACTTCAGCTGTGCTGCTTCATTCCAGATTTCCTGAAGAGATCTAAATGAATAGTGAAGGTTTAAGGTTTTGTTTGTTGGGTTTAAGAAAAAAAAATAGAAAAAAAACAACAAATTAAGCTGTCAGGATTCTAGATCTATATTTATACTTTCAATAAAATTTTCAGATAATTTTATTTCCTTGAAAAAACTGCATGCCCATTTTCTTCTGAATTTAGTGATGTGAAGCCACTCCTCAGGGACTGAAGGTTGGAAAACCAAAATTGTGAATTGGCAGAGATGTTTTGAGGTATTCTGATATAAAGCATTGATGTTAATAATGGTTGATGCACATGTTTAGCTTTCTCGATGATGCTGGTTGCCTGGTAACCAGCAAAAGGCATATGTCAGAGAGGAGTTCAAATGAAGCTGATGACATCAATCTCAGCAGGGTGAGGAAAAGGAAAACCACTGATTAGCTCACCCAAACTGGCATATATAGGAATCCTGTCATGTTTTCATGTTACTGAATATCTAAGATGATTCCAAACCTCAATTTATCACACTTGTGGTAGTTCTTAATTAGGGATGGCATTTGTATATTTTTACAGATGATTTAAAATGTTTATTTTCAGAATCTGCATAGTGTTCCTGCTCAGAAGCATGAATTGGAAAAATACTGTTTTCTTTGTTCTGCCACTGGCTGGGCAGCAGCTTCTTTTGTTTTTGTTTTATCACAAAGTCACACTATATTTTGCATCTAGAATCACTGGACCTTCAAAGAGGGTCACAGGACCTGCATGGGGAAGTCACAGGGCTAAGGACACATTTTCAATTCTTTTTTTTTTTTTTGCATATTCCTCTGATTGAGCTTTTTATTCAACAATGAAAAGTACAAAAGAATTCTAGTAATGTTTTTAACCTTGTTTTTCCAGTTACTCAGAAAACTGTATTTATCTGTATCTAAACATTACAAGAAACAATCTAATTACAGCTGGAAATTATTTTTTCCTACAAGCTATTAGGATTCATATTTTCTGTGTTTTTCATGGACTGATATAAAATTTCCATTAGGATTTCTTTTTGAAAAACTGTGGTAATAATTCTAGCCCAGTATCTTACTTATTTAAAAATTTCAAAGTTATTTGTCTTTTCAGAATCTTTGTTAAAGTAAGTTATACTTTTTGGACAGAAAATCACACAACATTATTAGAAAAAAGTGAATTTAGAGTAAGGAATTTATTCTAATGATTTTCAAAAATTATTAATCACTTTTTAATTACTCTGTCTTATAATATCTACTTCACAGTTGTATATTTAGCCTAAGTTTTTCATCTCATTGCCCTCTGTTGTCAATGGAGAGGTGCAGCACACCTTCCTTAGATTGTGTCAAATTGCCATCTAAGGGTGTTAGTTGTTTCCATTAGCGATGAATGAAACACAAAACTATCACTGGCTAAAAACCTATTCTTTAAACATCAAATATCAGAAGGAAAAACCCCACCAAATAGGATGATCTTTTTTTTTCTTTTATAAGTAACAATAATAGGATGGGAATAACCACTTCATATTTCAGTTGCCAATGCTCATTACTAAACCCAAAGTTGTTAATCTAGAAAACAAGCATTAGTAAGCATTTCTAAAAATCTTTGGTTTAGGTAACTTGCTCATCACCAGAGCACTTCTGTCATGAAAAGAGCCAGCCATGTTATTCCATCTGTCTTATACATGAAATCAGCTACACAAAAAGTTATTTTTCTTTATTTTCCTGAAATCATTGCCCCATACACGATACTTTCTCCAAGGCCTGCAATAAATAGGGCAGCACAATACTAACACATTTCTAGAGTGAGGCCACTAACCTTTTATCTTCTGCATATGACTTTATCTTTTTGTGTTCTCATCCTCTTCACTTTGAAAACCTCCACAAGACCATCTGTGAGAGCATGAGAGTAGGATCTCAGACCTCAGATCAGGGAGGTTAATTAATGGATGTTTCCAGAGAAGCTACAATGAGCAATTCTAAGGAAAGTCCCACAAGTTCTCACACCCTGGAGATGAAACAGGCCTAAAGTGTCTGTCAGTGGTAGTGGAGGTCCTGCCTCTTGGCTTGCTGAAGGAATATTTATTTGACTCATCCATGGGAGAATTTAATTCATTTATGAATTATGTAATCATAATTACATCTATGTAATCTAAGATGTGTAATCTACAATTGTTTTAAAGATTAATTATTTCAACAAATTTGGAAATATTTCAAGGCAGGATGATACATAATAATAATACAAAAGGCATCATTTTGTTATTGCTCATTCAGAAGAGTTCGCTAGTCACATTCCATCATTTACCAGCAATCCTGACTAACCAGGAAGGTTCCAGAGGACTGGAGATTAACCAATGTGATGCGCACAAGAAGAGTAAGAAGGAGGATCCAGGTAACTACAAGGCTGTCAGTGTGACTTTGGTGCCATTATGGAGCAGATCAACTTGAGTGTCTAGTGCATGTGGGAAAACCAGGGCATCAGGCCCAGCCAGCATGGATTTAGGAAAGGCCTAGAGAGTGGTGTTGAATGGTGTCTCATCTAGTTGACAGGCAGTCACTAGCAGTGTTCCCCAGGGCTCAGTATTGGGGCCAGCCCTGTTTAACATCTTCATGGATGATAAGCACAAGGGGATCAAGTGCACCCTCAGTTGCAGACAACATCGAGCTGTGTGGAAGTGTTGATCTGCTGGAGGACAGGAAGGCTCTACAGAGGGATCTGGACAGGCTGAAGAGATGGGCTTAGACCAGTGTTATGAGGTTCAACAAGGTGAAGTGCCAGGTTCTACAAGTGGGTCACAACAAGCCCATGCAATGCTACACATTGGGGGAAGAGTGTCTAGAAAGATGCCTGTCAGAAAAAGACCTGAGGGTGCTGGCCACCGAACATGAGACATTGTGTGCCCAGGTGGCCAAGAGGACCAATGGCATCCTTGCCTGTATCAAAAATAGTGTGGCCAGCAGGAATATGGAAGTGATCTTTTCCCCATTCCTAACACTGGTGAAGAGTTGGAAGTGAGTCCAGAGAAGGGCAACAAAGCTGGTGAAGTGTCTAGAGAGTGAGTCATATAGGAGTGGATGAGGGAACTGGATTTGTTTAGCCTGGAGAAAAAGAGGCTCAAGAGGGACCTTACTGCTCTCTACAACTATGAAAAGGAGGTTGTAACAAGATGGGGCGTTGGCTTCTTCTCGCAGGTAACCAGCAGCAGAACAAGAGGAAATGGCCTCAAGTTGCATGAGGAGAGGTTTAGGTTGGATACCAGGAAGAATTTTTTCACTCAAAGGGTGGTTAAGCATTGGAACAGGTTGCCCAGGGAGTGGTGGAGTCACCATCCCTGGAAGTGTCATGAAACAACTGGACATGGCACTTAGTGATATGATTTAGTTGACATGATGATGGTTAGTCAAAAGTTGGAGTCGATGTTCCTAGAGGTCTTTTCCAACTTTAAGTTTATGATTCTGTGATTCTGTTCTACGATTGCAATGGAGCTGGTCCCTGCTCTGAAGCACTGAGACCTTAGATGTCTACAGTGAACTCAGTGATGCACAATGTCATCCTGAAAAATCAACAAAAAATTTCGCTAGAATCAAAACAAAGATTTCTCTTCAGTTACAGCTTACAAAGAATATTGTAGCCTGGCAAATGAAGTTGAATATAGTTAGAAGCACAGAGTCAGAGGGTGTGTGGTGAGCTGGGGAGAAGGTAATACTTTTTAAGGGAACTTTAAACAGGATATGGAAACACAGAAAGGACAGAGATGACTGAGCCTAATCCTCAGAAAATGCAGTCAACTATCAAACAGATATGTGGCTGAAAAAAAGTCTGTAAGATGCTTTTTCCACATATAGCGTAAGCCATAAAATGCATCTTGTGCCACTTAGGTATTGAACTTTGTTCAGAACAGTTGGAAAAAATAATTATATTACTAGCTTCTTATAATTTATTTTAAATAATAACACAACATTAAGGATGTTTTAAATAGTTACATTTATCAATGTATTTCGGACATGTTCTTCATTGCATTTAGACCTCTCAGTGTGGAAATCAAAATTAAAAGATTAGCTTGATTTTTACTTCAAATCACTGGGCAGTGCTTTTCAAGTCTGTACTTGAAATGCACAATATTGTAGAAGTTTGGCTGCAAGCACGCAAGAGGAAAAATTGATTTTCTTTGTTTTGTTTGTTTTGCTTTTTCCCCAGTTTGGATAGTTTCTCACTGCGTAAACAATGAAGGTAAACAATGTTAACAAAAGCAGTTTATTTGCCTTAAATATGCATTAGGTGGTCATCTTTTGAATAATCCCATAGAGATATGGCCACTACTCGCATAAGAGCAAGATTCAGAATCAATCTTCTAAATGTTAATAACTTGATAAAACTGAAGTTTTAATCCTATTACATCAAAATCAGTGGAGAAAACCCCAATGGTTTCAGTTAAGGTAGGAACAAGCTAGTGCATTTTTCCCTCAAATTTGCCAATAATGTCCTCTTGACTAAAATAAATCTCTCTCATATTCTTAATACCAGAGGAGACACTGTCACTAAGAAATAGTTTCTTTCCTGAGAAATGTTGATAAAATTATTATTTTTACTTTAGAGAGAAAATGTGGTGGAAGCAGCCTAGGAATGTCTAGTTTTATTTATTTTCATAAATTCTCTTTATATGAATCTTTAGAAATGACCTAGCTATTTCCTTTTATTCTGTTAATTCTTCTAGGCATTATTTACAATGCCATCTTCCTCTAAACTCTCTTCAAGAGCTCTTTGAATGTGTGAAGGAACTCCTCCTTGCTTTCCATATCCAGACACTTTTTCTTTTCTGAAGCTGTTTGATAGCTGAGAGAAGTCAATGCATCACATATGTTCACTTTTGTACTTAAAACAAAGGGCACCTTGAACAGAAAAGCACAAATGAAAAATTCAAGTTTTGACAGGTGTAGTTGTTCCAGAGTTTAGTATTAAATACTGATATTAAAACATGGCATCCTCTTTCTTTTCTGCAAGAAGTTAGATTCCTTCACTTAGAACATAGTTATTTGTTTAGGTTCTGGTATTTTCTTGTGTCATTCACTTTAAAGACTGATAAATATAAGTTTACATATATTATTACTGAAATAAGATATTTGCTATGCTGTTCAAATTTACTTAAACAGTCCTAACATTTACCTGATTCTTCTTTTCAGTTACAGAACAGACAAGCAGGGGCCAGTAGCCTGTGATGCAAACTGCTCCCATTATCCCAACAGTCACCACTGGAACTGTAAAACTGTTGTTTGGAGTTTTGCAGTATAAGAAAGTGGCAGCATGCCTTATAGGAAGTTGTAAAGTTATAAAAGGTAGAAATGCAAAAGCTCTGTTTGATCACCCAGCACATCTTTCTGATAGCATGTTTGCTGTCTACCATTGCTCTCTTTAAATTCACTTAGACTAGAAAAGCTAGCAACTCTACTTTGTCATTTTCATGTTGCAAAAATATTCTGGGGATAGGATAGAAGATAAATAGTTCTGACGTTGAATTTGAAGTTACAAGGAGCCTGGGTTTTATTTTTTTCCTCACATGTTTTCCCTCAAAATTAATTTATTTCTATAGTATTTCAATGGTGATTACCAGACTTTTTTCAGTGAATTGTCATTATGAGCAATCAACAACTTGGTAAGACTGGTAGTTTATTAGAGCTAGCTATGTGTTATAGCATATCAAAATCTGGGATTGTAAATCTTATTTATTTCACAGGACTGTTCAGTCAAAATATACATATGATAAAAAATGACATTATTTTCTATATAAGTAGCCTAAAGAGAGAATGTTTAACTTCTCCTTTAGATTCACTGCACTCTTATTCATTGTAATTTAGCAATACTTTGATATCATGGATCATTCAGTATTTGAGAGCAATTTAGCATTTTCCAACCAAAGATCTAGTATTTTCCAATTAAAGTAATACTAAACTTTGTGGAAAGCAACTATAATAGGATTGCACACCTTCCCTCTTTGCTAATGACACCACTAATTTGTCTTTTTAATTCCAAAATGATTTCTTATTAAGACCATCTAAATTCCCTGTTTATTTGCTACCCAAAGAATTTCTCTGATATCAAGCACTCACATTTTCTGCTTTTTGATCTTGCCAAAATCCAAACAGATGTCTTTTCCTTTTCCCTACATCATATGCTTAGTTCACATTTCTGCATGACTTTTCCCTGAGTCTGGGGAATCATGGGACTTCTGGATGGAGAAAATTAGAAATTCTGTTCAGGTTCCTGGACTGTGCCATGATTTCATATCCATGATATAATAATGAATTTAACAGTCTGAGACTTTAAAAATTGCTGTTGTCCTCTCAGTGCTCTCTCTTCGTCTGTCCTAGGAATGGTTGTATAAGTTAGGAGTTGCCCATGCTGCCTAATTTGAAAGAAATTTCTATGTGTCCCAGTTAATACACTAATCTTGCTATGCCTTGTTAATATCTGGTGGAAAGAGATGGCTTTTTTAAAAGTGATTCTTGGAAGAATCCTACATCTTAGTTCACTGCATTAAGCCCTGGATGGAAATGTCTCTTCTGGAGAAGCTCTGTTGTGAGTATCAAAACACAACCTTTCTAACTTGCATACCTTAACTATCTTCTTAAAATTAGATAATGTGAAATTCTCCTTTTGGAGTGCATATGCTTGATCAGGCTTTGGTGTCCTCCTATGCTCTTGTGACATGATGGGTTTCTGGCAGTTAGGAGACAGATGTGGCAACTGAAAAATCATATACTGTTCAACCAAGGTAGAACTTAATGACTATATTCTTTTTTAAAAAAAATATTAAAAATATTATTATTGAACTTATTATGGGTTCAGCTCCTGTAAATATTCTAGCAATTAGAATCAGTCCAGAATCAGTCCAGTCTTTGCTCCAGAATCAGTCACATACCAGAGATCTCTATAGGAAAGCAAAGTTAATCTTTCAAAACACAGATATTTTCTTTGTTGTGTAAATTTTCCGATGTTTATGTCAAGTGAGAATTAGTCAGTACAATGTATATTTGAATCTCCTACCTCAATTACCTTAGGAAAATAATTTGTAAAATATTCTAATAAATATTTGAGAAAAATTTAAACCATTTTCAAATAGTTCAGCTGAAGTTAGATTTTAATTTAGTCATGGCTAAAGCAATTACTGAATTTTATAAATAGTCATCTTAAGTTAACTATGCTTATTTATACCTGTATAGGTATATGAAACTTCCCATTTTTCTGCAGCGTTTATAAATATCTTTGTCTTTAATCTAGTCTGGATGCAGTCACGTCAGAATCCTCTGAATGCAATACAAAATCACATTACAAAGCAAAGAATTGAAAAGATTGAACCACAATCTTAAATTAAGGCAAAAAACCTAGGAAAGACCTCTTTTTACGAGCAAAATTTTGGATTTACAAAATCAGGATAGCATCTGGGCAAGCCTGTGAGTAAACATTTGTGTGCATTTGCACACTTACTTTGCATAATTCCATACACAAATGCATAAAAACAATGATTGTACTGGCTAATAGCATACATGTTTTCTTGACTTAAAGGCTGATTTATAGGTGTTAGATCTTAGTCATTAGCACCTTGATGCTTGTAACATTGTGCTCTTTAGCTTGAACTGCAGTAAGATTTTCTGTACCACCGTATTTTAGGATTGCATTTTTAATGAAACTGCATCGACCTTAGCGCTACTTTTCATCTTGAAGCATGTATGTCAAATGAAGAAATAAGCAGCAGACAGGCAGGCAAAGATACACATTCAGATGAGGTAGACAATGGCTGATGAAGTATTAAATTATGTGTAATCCTGAAGATTTTGGCACTGCTGAGTAATGAGAAACATCAATATTCATCTTTGCTTGAAGGAGTTGTACACATTCTCAAAATCTTCCTTTCATTCCCTCATCCTGCCAGCCATGAAGTACCCTGACAACTGTCAAGTGTGTATAATTTTGAAAAGCAAAATGAAACCTGTATTTAATGCTTATTTCTTTCATTTTTATAAGAGTATCATGTTTGTATACTACTTATTAGCCCATAACATTTTTATTGTGGTGGTTTTCCCATGATAAAAGAGAGTTTCGGATATCTACAGCCACCAGTAGGTACTCTGATGTTTTGTATTGTATGTGTGAAGTGGATGAAAGTGGGAGCTGTCAGCTTATTACAGAATAGGTTCTCAAAAAATAATTTCTCAGATCTTTTTCAGTATCCAGATACTAGGACTTGACAGGAGAATTCTAAGGCTGGGAACAATTTCTTTTAAGTTAATAGAAAAATATCCATTTCTTAGAAATTTCTGTGAGTTTTGCATTCAGTCTATTTTTTCTTGTTAAGGCCATGAATAAAATGCAAGGTGTATTTGCAAGACTTCAATTCCATCAGGACTTCATACTCTTCATGTAATAACAGACAAAAGCTAAAATAATTTCAGAACAGCTCACAGAAATTGAGCATGTATTAAGGCTTGCTTGGAGATACACAAAGTGCAAGTGAATCCATCCTGACAGGTATCGGTATTGCCACCTCACTCTGAGAAATATCCTGCAATGTTACTTCAGGTGGAGTTAAGTTTATTACATTAAAAAAAGTCCCACTAGATAGGTCCAGTAATTCCTGTGTAAGAATTATGCCTTTACCACATAGGACATTGTTCTGATTGATTGTTCTGTTCTCAACATAAATTAGTAGCAGCATTTAGTGAGTCAGAGAATTAAATATCCAGTTTTCATTTTGAAGAAATTTTGAAATTGAGCCTATTTGGAGACATGCAAGGTACAGCTGCAATCCATAAAGATATCACAAATATGTTGAAAAGTAGAAAGCACAGATTACCCTTATTTCATTATATTTTCCCAAATGACAACTGATTTTTGTATGGAAACAGTTCTTTATATATAGCCTGGTATACAGATATATATACACATATCATATATACATAAATGTTTACACAATTTAACAGTTCTAAAACTATTGCCTCCTTAAAAGATCAGTTTGCTTTTTTCCCTGCTGTTATCAAAGATATGTGCATTTTGTAGTACCACTTTGGCACAAAAGACACCATTAGGATATATTACATCAATATCTAAGTATTAGCTTTTATGTGACCTGATAGATATGGCCTATCATCTCTCTTATCTTATTACACTCCATGCCTCTGTGCTTTGATGGCATGTTATAGTCAAAGTGTTCTGAGTTTTAAAATACTTTGAAGTACTTCAAAGTTTTATGGAAGGGACGATTACAAATTTCCTACGAGCAAACAAGGAATACAATAATAATACACTTGACCCTTTCCCTTTCCTTTGAAAATTACAAGTTTACTATTTTTTACAGTGATCAAAGTGAGAGCCTAGCAAAATATGCTTCAAGTGCCCATAATTCCAGCATATATGGGTATACTAGACAAACTTTTAATGTCTTTACTGATGGATTTCTTATTTGATTTATAAAATAGAGAGAGAAACCAACCGTGATATCAAAATTATATCTAAATATGATAGTTTGCATGCAAGCAGAAAAACAAAAAAGAGGTAAGCTAATGCTTTTTCACACTTCCTTCACCTTCTTTTTTAATGCTGTTGATACAAGATGATAATAAATATTGTATTGCAGTTTGCCTATTCAACCCAGTTTCTTCATTCTCTAATTATTTAAATCTCATTTCTCGATGATGTCCCCTCATTACCTCCACCACTAGTTGTGTTTCTGATGCTACTTACAAAGAGAAGGATTAAAAATAAATGATACAGACTGTTCTTTTTTTCTTGAACACACTCTTTCCTCATTAATCTGCAGATAAAACTTCCTGCTATGGAATCGAGTAAAGCATTTCTAAGGAGCAACTAAGTACAGGTCCTTTATTCAGGAGAGTTCATTGTAACAGCTTGTCCCATGGATGTCAATATACTTCAGCCACATTACTAACAGTGGCAATTTCTGATCAAGTAGATGTTAAAAATAAAACGGGTGAAATGTTGGGGTCTCCTCCCCCTGCCATGTATCCCTGGGAGAGGGGCCCTGAGGGGAGACACGGGGTTTTCCCTGCCCCTGCTCAGCCTCGTCCCCCCTTGGTTGGTTTGTGCTCCCTGCACGGGCAAGGACCCTCAGCCCAGACTGTGAGGGTTCCTCGGCAGAGCCCGGCCATGCGGCTGGGGAAATAAACATCTCTGAAACATCTAGCAAGAATCTGTCCATATATATATTTCTTTTCCATGGGACTCCTGGTTTGATATATGTGTGTTACAGTAATCCCCGCTGTAACAAGTAGAAGAGATCTTTTTCTCCTTAGAAGTCCTCAGTAGCAAAGGGATAGCAAATCAGTTACATGGTAGCAGAGCACCCTTTTGTTTAATCCCATTGCGGAATATTTTTATTTCAAAACTTTTTTACAGATCCAGGCACATTTTCCTAGCTATTCCTACACTTTAGGAAAAAAAAAAATACTAGCATATTTTTTAAAAGTAATGAAATGTTTGGACTAGTAGCAATTCTTTAACTTCCTTATATGGTTATCTTCTATAAATATAGTGGATAGGATGTTTTGTTTTTCTCACATAAAATACCTGTCATTGATGGAAATGTTGTAGAATTAGAGTTTATACGTTCTACTTTCAAGAACATTGTAAATAATCCATTCTGAAAAACCTTATGAGTGGCACTTGAGGATAATTTAGAGTCCCAGATAGCAGATACTCAAATTTGCTACCTGCCTACGGTAGCATGAAGGGTCCTTTCCCGAAGTTGCTGAAAGTCAGCTTAAATTGAGACTTCTTTCATGTTGCAATCATTTAGGAGGAAAGATATATATGTATTTTACTAGGGCTAGTGATAGAAAAAAGACCTGTCTGCAATAGTTTTATTCCTTATAATTTTTGGTCTAATTATATAGTCCTATTAATGACAGACATTTTGTTTTGTCATAAGAGCGGTGTTTCTTCAGAATTTTCTTTAGGAAAAAACGTTCAAATAGAAAGAAAGCTAGGGTTTTCCTGACAAAAGAACAAGGTGACTGTGAAACTGTGCAGCAGCACATGCGGATCTGGTTTTAGGAGATGATACCTTGAAAAAATGCTGCAGTGAACCAATGCCAAGTGTGGAGGGCTGACATGTAAAGTAAACTGATTTGTCACCAGAGGGAATCACAGAGAAATCACCTGTTAGTGGAAATGCTACTGCACTGCCGCAGATGCTGATTTATAAAGGCACTAAAACTGATACTACATCAAATTTATTGGTCTAAGTCAAAGACTGTGTTCTTAGAAAAACACACCTAGATTCCAGCTGCCTAGGATTCTACTGCTAAAATCACTGTATGCTTAAGAATCATCAATTCTTGTATGGGAATAACCATCCTGAAATCCCTGAGCAGCTCAATACCTCTTTTAACATTTTTAAGATCCTCCAACCAGATTTGCATTCTCATTTCTTTTACTTCCAGAGGGATATAACCCAATCGGTGTGCTCAGATTTTCCTTAGTAAACATTGACATGACTGAGTGCTGTACAAGGTACACTAGGAATGGCCATACTCATTTCGCTTATGCTTTTAGATAGAGTGCTACTATTAAAATTTGGCCAATAACTCTGTAATTACTGCACTAATACAGTATTTGGGAGAGCTGAGTTCTCTGTTTTCCCACCTGTGACTTGATTCTCATACACTTTTCTTAGACTAGCTCTGTAATCTTTCATTTTTAGCTGAGCTGGGGTATATCCATGTGTTCTGAATTCTCACCATTCTTTGAGTAATAAATGCTACCAATAGCAACAGAAGTGACACAGACTCAGACAAAAGGGGAATGCTTCTGTAATTTGGTGGTGTAGTCGGTGCACAGTAGGAAGAGGGCTCTAGGTCATGGATTTCAGTGCAAGGCTTTCTTGCATGCTTTATGGGGCCCAAACAAACCTCAGAGGACAGGTTTGAAACTGCGCAGAGGCAAAAAAAAATTTCTATCAAAAAGTGCACTTGCAAATTGCTCTGCATTGCCCTGTACTTCACTGTGCTTCATTCATGAAATTGTGGTGGTTGGACAGCAGAAATTGAGTCAATTGCATTTATGTGTGCGTGGTTGGTTGGTTGGGTTCTTTTTTTAATGTTATTGAATGATTTCCCTCAGTTTCTGTGTATCTTGAAAAGAAGCTGAATAAGTATATGGATAGGCATATTTAGAAAGAACTATGCCTCTTCAGCATGCTGCTCATATCATCTGCCTGCAGCACAGCAAATAGGTCTCATAGCAATTTTATCCCCTGATAGTGTGGCAGTCAGAATACAAAGGTTGATACTGAGAAATGTTAAACACATCTCAGCTTCTTTGTCTTCTTAATTTTTTGCCCATCAGTTTTATATAAACCCTGAAATAAGAATTATGATTGTCTAATTCATTCATGTTACCCGAACATTAATTCTTCCTGGGCTTCTTTAGAACATTTTTCTTCATTTATTCCTTCCTCTAGACTTTCTTACTGGTGTCTCTTCTTTTAGCCCAGACATTTGAATAAATTGCTACAGTTGTCATTTGAAAGTTATAGCTTACAGTTTTGAAGTGGTCTGGTATGGGTCATCTTGTCTTGTTCCTATTGGAGGTCTGTCATTTCTTATAAACTGTAGTGTTTATGCAGTGAGAAAGCAGAAGGTGGCAGCTCAATTAACAGAGATTGGTTTTGAAAGAGAGCCAAGGATGAATGCATTTGTCTCTCAAAAAAAATTTGAACTAGAATATTCTTGGAGAAGATCATAGATATGTTTCAGACAGAAGAAGGAACTGAGCCTTGGGTTTTCATACCCCATAACTTCTGGGTTTCAGTAAAATGAATTACTATTACATTTTTTGATGAGCTTCTTCTGTTAGAAATATCCAAATGTTTCTTTCTAGCTTAAATATAATGATATTTTTGATACAGAGGGAGCCTTTTCAAATTTTTGTTTCTCAGGAAAGCAAAACACAGCAAAAAACATTTTAGTGTTCCACCTGAAAGAGTTTCTTTATACTAGATTTTTCTTTTTTTACTTGCCAACAGAAAAATCAGTTTGAACAACCCTAGATCAGACTATGGATGTGCTTGTGTTCTAATGATTTTCAGCATCCAGAAATCACTTGCCTTTGACATGCATCACAACCATCTATTCTTAAAAAAAAAAAAAAAAACAAAAACCAAACCCAAACAAAACTAGAAACTTTTCTAATCCTAATATATTTGCATTGCATAAAAACTACTAGATGAATGCAAATTTTTAAAACCCACAAAACAAACATCAAATTATCAGTTTGCCTTCTGATACTATTTAAATGTTAAAACAAGGTTGGGGCACCAAAAAAAAAAAAATTCAAATCCTTCCAGAGCAGATAAGACTTTTAGATTTACTTTCTTCTAAATCAACTGCAATAGGAAGGACCTCAGGACATAATGGTAGTGAATGCCTTAGGAAGGGAAGATGAAAATTGTGGGAAAGCATGTAGATGTTTGGGATCAACATTTTGTGTGGTTCCAGCCATGAAAAAACTTTGTCCTGCACTCAACTTATGCTTATGCTGTAGGGAGGAGGAGAAGGCTATTTAGTGAATACAGTCTTTATTTATTTGTCTTTCTATCATTTCCATATAGGTTAGGTTTTAAAGAAAATTCAGGCTGTATCTTCCTTTGTCTTCTACTGTATTATTTACCTGAATTTGGTGGTAAATAATGTAAGGTTGTTGTGAGCTACCAAGAAATTACTCTTCAGGTTAACTAAAGTTACTTTCTTGTTTTAAGTGGAATTTCACATTAAAGATCTTTCAGTAATGGGGGTCAAAAAAGCATTAAATGTAATAGTTGATGGTTTAAATATTTTAAAAGGGTTAACCTGTCCAAAATGATGAAAATAAATATGACTAAGAAAATTCCACAGTTTTTCGATCCTCTTCTGATCTGCTAAGGACATGTCAGAATTTGCATCACCTCGTCTAATTTAAGCGTATCATCTGCCAGTCTTGGGAACAGAAGGAAGGCAGGCTCTTGCAATGGAACACCAGTTTCTTATTATTACCTTTATGGATTCTTGCAAAGGTGATATTTTGAAGTAGGCATGTGGAGTCATTTCTAGAACAAGTAACATAAATGCGAGCTATGCTTTGGATTCCCAAATATCTTTTGTTAGTGTTGTTGAAGAGGTAATATAGAAAACCAAATCCAAGTATTCTTTAATTCTCTACATGCTTTTTGTGTCCCTTTCTGATTGTCATTGTCCAGCCTCCTTACTACTCCTGTGTTAGTGCCTCTGATGAGAACTTTTCTTCCATATTCAGCTTCCGAGGCACAATTCTGTGTTGGTGCTGAAAAGCTGAAATGGGAAGAAAATCTCACAGAAACATTCCAAACAAGTGAGGGAAAGTCCCTGCAGCCACAGTGAAGGACTCTGTCTAAATCCATAATTTTGTCAATGTAGCCCAAATATCTCATTAGTGTAAATAATTAATTCAAATAATAATTTATGCTTTGCCACTACTCTTTAACATACACTGGGTATGTTTAATGAAGTACAGCCAGCAAAAGAAAAAACTATCTTGTTCCTCAGACACTGATGTTGTGTCCTTAGGTATGCGTCATATCATCTTCAAGATTTAAATTTCAAAAGAAGACAACTTCTTTTCATGTTTTGCTGTTTTGAATTTCCAAGAAGGCCAAGTTGGCAGATATGCCAACCAATTTAATTCTGCCTGCCTGGCACCACAGTTCTTTTCCTGAACAGTTCTTTTCCTGGTCCTCAAAGACTATTCTTTGAAAGAACTGAACCACAAAAGGAAAGATTACTCGCTGCTGGACAACACATGTCTTGTCTGGAAATAAATGTGGATGTGCTTGCTCGCTGTTAATCAAAGTATACAGAAAAATAAATGATTAAAATACTAGAGAGACTTAAATTTCAGTAGTAGCCTTCTGATCTTAGTAATACAGCCCTCCTCCCAAATATGGCTCAATGCTCACAACATTGTTTCCAATCTTATTTTCATATTTCAAGTATGCATTTTTATAAATACATTCCTTAATCATATTCATTATAAATTTGAAAGCTCCACTTGATGTTTTCTACTTAGCTAAACCAGTGCAGATAAATTGAAAACCTTTATTACACCCCTCTCCTCTCAAGAGGGCCACTGTGGCAGGAGTTGACATGATATGAATCACTGAGATGTTACTAGCCGTGAAAACAGAATTTAAGTAAACAATATTTGCTGCAGGATGTGAAACTACCATTGCCTGAATTCTAAATCCTCATGAATTCTCTCTGTTACCAAGAACTGACACTGTTTGATAATTTTTATTTAAAACTGAGAAAATCAATATTTTATGAATTTAAAATTTTAAAAATTAGTTTAAAAAATGCCTCAGAATGTAGCATTTATATTCCAATAAAAGTTAATCAACAGCAGAGTTATTTTTTGGGAATTTCTGTTAGTTACTATATCTTAAATTTCTGCCAAGAACTGAATTTAAACAAAAGGGCAGAAAATTTAAACAATTAACAATAAAAAAGGGCAGTTATATGTAAGTATTATATGTACACTCAGATTCTGACACTGTACTGTGCATAAGTAAAATAAGCAAAGCAACAATTATAGTTTTAGATCTAAGATTTTTGTTAACTTCAATAAAAGTCAAGCTACAAAAGAAAGAATAGAATGAGATTATATTCATATGATCAGAATTTAACAAAAACATTTTACTAGAATACTATTGAACTGATCAGGAGGACGTTCACAACTCTGATGTGTGGAAATTTACCAATTATCATCATCATCAGGATGTTAGGAAAGTCATTTTATAGGATAAAGCTAAATAAGGAGCTAGAGTTGTTTTAGTCCTTATACAAAATGGCGTGTAGGAAATATTTCAGGCTACTTACAGTACCAGTTTCGTAGAGCAGCTTTAAAAAGTTGTATTTTAGTACCTATTAATTTTTCCTGACTGTCAGTGAGAAGTACATGTATGTAGGCAACTTTCACCTCCTTACTTTTTCCTAATCATTACTAGCTGTTGGTGAGGCAAGTCCCAGGTTTCTGGGAACTCTGTAGGGACTGGGAGTTATACTGCTTCATGGGAATGTTTTAAAGACAAATGTATCTTATTTGGAAAGCACTGGGGGTTGCCTTGCTGAAATAGCTTATGATTCCCATCCTTGTCCTACCTCTTGTATGACTGTGGCTCTGAAGCCCTTTTCTGAACATAGTGATCATGATAAATTGTAAATATAATGATAGAGAGGTTAGATGCTGCAAAAATGTTGGATATAAAAGAACACCATATTATTCTGCCATAAAAGAAGCAGGGAAAAAAAATGTACATCTGCATTTTTCTGTCCCAGTTCTTTCTACTGTAGATACTTCTACAGAGAGTTGGTGAGGATATGGGCTATGCCACTAGGAAAACTGTGTCATTCAGTCAGCACAATGGATTTAGGAAGGTAAAGCTGCAGATCTAGATAAGTTTTAGTCCTTCCTAATGAGGAAAAAAAAAGGTATAAGCACTTTGTAAAAGACTTAAGTATGATGTGTAGGAAGATTATTTTCTCCCCTCTTATATTCTGAAATTGACCTTTAAATTTGTTAACTGCTTTGAGTAACTGACAATTGTCAATAGAAAAAGGAAACCAGCAAGTGTTCTATGAAGGGGAAGACAAAGTTAGATTTAATATAATTTCTTTATTTCCACTGAAAACCTGAAAAATTAGGCCCAAAAGATTCCCAGGGATGGGGACAAATGATATTTAATGTCTTTATTTATAGAGATTGAAAAAAAATTCAATGGAAAAAGTGATACCTATATAATGAAAATGCATGAGGACCATTTAGCAAAATATCTCAGGCTTGCTGGAATTAACTGATCTCATATTGAAATACACTTTTTTATCTTGTGCAGTTATATCTTCTGACAAAGAAGAATAGCAGCAAAGTAAATCACAGGAAGCAAAAGCTGTGCTATAGCTCAGGAAAGTGGAACATGGATGTCATGCCTATTCAGTCCATCCATTTTAGCTCTCAACACAGTAATAATTGCTGTGGACACATCTCTAAAATCACCTTCCCTTTTGTATGTTGTTACAAGCAATTTGTAAACTTTCAAAACCAATCTGTATGTAAAAAATATACTTGTGGTTGTCATCTTAAAATCAGTTTTTCCCTTGTGCCAATAGTGAAACCGATTACAGGTTATATAAATGCAAGTTTTATCATGGTAGCAGAGAAGAACTGATGCAGCATAATAATTTTTTCATTAAAGTGTAAATGAGAAAATTATAACAAGAGGTAGTTGCATAGTTTGCTCCTGCTACTTTTGGTAAATCTAAATGTGTATATTCAAAACTGATGGTTGTCCAAGAAGCAGCTTTGCAAATCTCTTCAATTTAATCTGCTCTGCTTTCCTTTCAGCACTAGTTACAATATTTTATAAATGAGATATAAGTCTCCTGCAGTCATCAGATGGTGAGAACTCATTAAAGGCTATTTGAGTGGGAAAGGAACTGGGGGTAGGGGGAAAGGAGCAGGAAGAATAAAAGTGCAGATCTGCTGGGTTACTTGTGCTAAAATTCACATCAGACTTAGTGATTGCAATATACTTAATTATCCATATTATCTATTAGTAGCCAGCTAAAAAACACTATTAAAAAATCAAAACTTTAAAAAATTAATTATGAAAACAATGTAAAATAAAAGTATGCATATATAGAAAAGTAAACATCAGTGAAATGGATACATCAGCATTTTCTTTTGTTTGGGCTTTAAGATACTTAAAAGATACTTTTCCTCCTGGAGCTATAACAGGACTATATCTGCTAATGTATTTGCTATAACTTGCAAATAAGTTTATATTTTGCTTTGACTCCATTAAATTAAGAACTAAAATGTATTCAATTGATGCTACCTTCAAGATTATTAGACCAATTTCTTGGGTCTGAGTTAACAAAATTTAAATTAATTACTCATGAGATAGATCAGTAATAAAATAGAAAAGCAGTTGACAAAAACAGGCATTGTTTCTGTTTGCAAAGGATGTAACAGAGCTTCTCTGTTGACATTTCATCAATGTCCCTACCCACATTTGTCAAGGGAAAGTAGCAGACTGAACGAGGGGAGTTATTTTAACCCTGGTTCTTAAAATGCCCCCTGAGATTTCCTGGGTTACCTGGTGCACGTGTAAGAAGTTACCTTCTGGAGAAGCCCTGTATGGACTTAGAGGTATGATCGCAACTGAGAAATCCAGTCTTTTATCACTGCACTTCAAGAGAAACCCCATTTATTTTCCTGAAAGACAATTCAGGAAAATGTCAATTTTCCTGAAAGCAATTTCATAATGCTTTTTATGTCTCAGTGGCAGGTGGAAATAAAAAACAAAACAAACAAAGAAAAAAAAACCAAAAAAAAAAAAAAACCAAACCAAACCAAACCAAACAAACTACCCACAAAGAGCAAACCCAAGCAAAAAACCAACCCCCCCAAAAAACCCCAAAACTCTTAGATTAATTAATCTTTCCTAATCCTTCAAGTGATATTTGGAGCAATCTGAAATACAGGATGTTCCATCTGAACATCAGGAAAAATTTATTCACTGTGATGGTGATCAAGAAGGTGGGAAATCTTGACTGGCACCATCAAGAAGGTTGCCCAGAGAGGTTGAGGAGTCTCCATTCTCAGAGTTAGTCAAAAGCCATATGGACATGGTCCCAGAAAATCAGCTTCAGGTGGCCCTGCTTGATGAGAGTTGTTGGACCAGACAACCTCCAGAGGTCCCCCTCAATACCTCTCTGATTCTTGATTCTATAATAATGGGAGAAAAGAAAACCTGATTTCTTCTGGTATTTGTAAAATATAGGTAAGAAAATTGTTCACATTCATCTAAGCAAGGATATTGTAAGTACATGAAAAACATACAACTTCTTGTATTTGATGCTTGGACTTAATTGAAAGAGTGATGTGGCGGTGAGAGACTGTCAATCTGATTTTGTCTCTGTCAGTACCAGAGATTTTTCCCTGGCAAGTATTAGGAGGGAAGCATCATGGGTTTGTAATATTAAATGCTAAGGCAAAATCTTCTGTAATGTATTCAAGTAGGGATTGAAGCTGCTCTTTGGAATGTCCTTTGGACCAGTACACAAACATTTTCCTTTTTGGTTTGATGATGATATAGACAAGGACATAATGAACGTCCTTTAGCATTCTAGTTTATGGATTTGGCTAACGCATGAACAGAGTTGATTGTGCCTCAGTGATTGAGTATTTTTCTGCAGCATGTTACATTTCATGAACAACAGGTAATTAAGTTTCATCCATATAACAACTTGGTCAGTGTTTAAGTGCACTTTACATTTGTATTTTTAATGGAGCGACAATTTTTCTAACCTTTCATAACGAGAATAGTGACATTTAAATGCTTTTGCTTGAGTGATGCAGATAAATCTTAACATCCAATTACTGTGTTAAAAAGAGCTGCTAAAAGCTTGACTCTGACTGGCTTCAGTTAGCAGCAAGTTGTGCATGTTTGAGGTGGTCTGAAGGCATGGAGAGGTCAAGAGAGCCAGAACTCCAGGGCGACATTTTCAGATGGAGGAATCACTCTAAATTTGGAGTCAATCTACTGGGGAAGAAGATGCAGATAAATCAATCATTCAGAAGATCACTTACATCTTTGATTAAGCAGATCAGATGAAAAGAACAATTAAACTCATTGAAAATTAAATTAAACCAAAGGTAGATCATGCCAGACTAAGTTTGTTTTTATCTTTGATAACTGATCTTCCAAATAGTCTGATCTACAGATACAATGGTAAAGCACTGGTGTGGTACCACATGGGAAACCACTAATTGTGCTGGGAAATAGAGCAGTAGCACAAGAATTACAAAGTAATGATCAGTGCATTACCAAACAAAGTTTCAGCTATGCAGCTCTGTATTTTCCTACTTTCCAAATCTTGCTCAAACCACAACTGCCATGTTGGAGCAAACACTGGTGAATTGTGTGGAGATATGAATTGCAAGACTGGAGAGATATGACTAGTGGAATTGAAGACCAGAATCAAGAGGAATAGTAATTTTGCTGATGCCACCAAGCTGTGGAAATGTCAAGCTAGAGGGTGTGTATAGCCAGAAACGAATCAAATAGTATGCAGGAGGAACTGAGTGTCCTCAAGTGGCTTGGTATTCTAGGATGAAATTTTATAATTACAGGTATGCAATTAAAGATCAGTAGCAATAATTTTACCATAGATTATTTACTGGAAATGATTATGGGAAGAAAGTCTTGATTACACAAGTTGGACACATTACCTCATGTACACTTCAGTTTATAGAAAGGTAAATTTAACATGAGATAAAGCCAAAATTAACCTAGAGACTTCGGAAAATGTTAATAGCTTTCTATAAGGCACTGAGAAATTTGTATCTTTGGTGCAGTGCTGTCAATGTCCAAGAAAGATAAGGAAAGAATAGCTTTGCTGAGAAGAGGCTTCAGTTCAGCCTCCCCAAGCACTTTAGACATTGAACTCCCACTGAGTAGGATGCCTAATGGTTTCAGTGGCAATGTGAGGCCTTAATAAGAGTTAGGCAGACAAATACTTTAGAGGATCCAATCTCAAGTTTTGTACTTTAACAAGAGAATAGCCAAGAATAGATACAACTGCTCTTTTTAAATTCTTCAAGGACTTAACACTTGTAAAGGAGAAGAAACACATACACAGGTAATGCTGGTATAAAAAGAAATAAGTACACATAGGTCATGAATAAATCCAGGCTAGAAACAAGTTTCTGACCACCAGAAAAATAAAGTTGGGTTGGGTGGAAGAAAGGAATACAACCTTCTGACTGAAATAAAGAGGCCTAACACATTTCAGTACATTTATGAATAGGATTGTGAAATATACTGGCTCATAACAATAGGTCTCTAGTTCAAACTTATTTACAGCCTATTTACTTTGGTCTAAAAACATCTGGGGATAAGTTTTAATGTAACTAATCCTAAATAAATCATGGTATATCAGTACATTATACCTGATCCTTGCTTGGAGCTGAGAGATATATGGAAAGAAACTTCATTACCTCTTGGTAGCATCCTGTGTCTCTGGATCTGTATAAAGATAAGTTGAACATTAAATGAAAGCAGTAAGCTGAGGTCAGGCTTACAAAGAGTATTTATTGATTCTCATTGATATGAGGAATTGCTCTCACTGATTATTGAAAACATATTAAAAAAAATCTGTTGTCAGCAAATTAAAATAATTGTGAATCTGGAAACATTTCCAGATTGAGTTTGCAGAAGTTCTTCTGTATATGTTATTTTCTCTTTTAATTGCAGAATAATTAAAATAGTTCTATGAACTGTGACTTATCCTTTAAAAAAATTAAAATAGTGTTGAATTTAGTGAAGGAATCCCTAAGCAGATCTTAACAGCTTCTGTAGGGACTACAGAATTCCTGAGGCCTCACTCCTCGAACAGGTCTCGCAGGACATCTTCCCATTTTGCCTTTAATTGAAAACAGTAAGGTGCTCCCCTAACCCAGATCAGTGGCAGGCACTTCGGCTGCTCTGACTTAGGTAGGACCTTTGTCTTGTCTTGTCTTGTCTTGTCTTGTCCATCTGGTTTACATCTTCCTTTCCTTTCCTCTATGGAGAAAGTAAATTAACACTGTAACTTTTTGTCCTACACTGACTTGGTCTATAAGGTATGAGCCAAATAGAAGAAATGTGCAGCTTGGGATCTTTTTTATGTGGTTTCTCTGTGGAAAACCATGGCAGGGGGAGGGAGAGAAGAGGAAGAGAGGCAGATTGAGAGTTGAAGAGGGAGAAAAAGAGAGAGAAAAGAGGAGAAAGAGAGACAGAGACCCTGGTGACTATGGTACATTTCTGCTTTGGTTGATGTCAGGGCCTTTTCTGTTTCAAGGGCCAGCCCATGAAAGCACACTATTACAAAACCAATTCCAAACACTTTTACTACATGTTTTGTAGTAGCAAAATGTCACTGTGGGACTCATGCATGGTTTGTAGATTCCTAGAAAACAGTAACTTAAAAATCAGTCTGAGGTGTTAAGAAACACATTAATTGGGACTGAGTTTAGGATGGATAATAACTCACCCTTTTCTGCTAAAATTTATGACTCACTGTGCTGTGGAAAGTCCTCGGCTAAATACAAGTCCAGGCTCTCAGTTTGATTTTTTAAATGATACCACTGTTTCAGATGAATACTGTTGTCTATGGGCCATATAGTGTGGCCATATATGGGCCATCAAGCAAAAGTTGGAGTATTCTTAGTCCAAATTAATGCATCAATTATAGATCAATAGCATTTTGCAAAAATATATCAAAAGTATGATAATAAGATGGAGTCAACAGCTGACTTTGAACAAGTTTCATTTATATAATTTTTACTTTGCAAAACCAGATCAAAATACAGTTTTTGATCAAAGTGTGCTGCTGTCTCCAATATAACCACATGCACCTCCTTTTACCACAAAGATAAAGGTAGTAGGACCTTCTTAACTAATATGATTGCAACAGAGTGCTGTAGCTGTCTCTAACTCTGCTTTGGATTCTGATACATCTTAGCTGAGATATTTGAATTACTCAATGCTATTTAAGGACAGACAACTACACAATATACTTAAACCAGTATCTCTTTACTGCTCTCTCAAATTAAATATCTCTTTCATTACTATGCATTTTGTAGGTTTGACCTAGTGATTCATGAAGCAAAAATTATAGGGTCAATTACACAAGCTCCAAAATGATTTTAAGCTTTTTATACTATTTTACTTACATGTGCCCTTCATTTTAGCCATTGACATCTGACATTGGAGCTATAGTACTTTGATTAGTCAAACCAAAGCATTAGTTTTAAATTAACATAGAATCTAACAACATTTACACTTAATGATAGGACTGGACCATTTATGGAAGCATTGCTTTGCAAGAAAAACAAAGAATGAAATGAATATAAATTCCCAACAGCATTCAACTGCTGCACTTAAAGCATATTTACTCAGAAAAATGGACAACATTTCATCCGGGTGATTAGAATTATTTGAATAATTTCTCCACAGACTGAATATAATTTGGGAAAACAAAATATCTTTGCTTCAAAAAGAAGCTTAGCTCCAGATACTCCCTCCATATGCAATAGAAAAGTGGTTCAGCTGCCCTACAGTTAAACATGACCCTGATTTAGAGGAGTTTATGTTTCAGTCTGAAAGTCAATTTGAAGCATCTGTTCTCACTAAATACAGATGATTTTTCTATGAGGAGGTTTTGCTTTAGCCACAGTAGTAGCTAAACCCTCTGCATTACAGAAACCATTGAAGCCTGCAAAATATAGCTTTATACATGCTGAAAAGTTTTTTTAGAAAAACTTCCCTCTCCTGAAAGAAATTAGACAGCATCTAAATATAGATCTATAGATCTAGTTCTATAGAACTTTAGACTTCATTTCGGAGTTTTGTGTGGTCATGAAACATTCTAATAATCAAAAGACAAAGGTTACTGTATCAGATTGGATGGCAATAGGATGTCCCTATACTTCTTTGTTATCTAGGAACTTTCTGGACAGGAAGTATGGCTCCCCCATTTCAGAGGCATGCAATCAAGTTCACAAGGAATGAGCATATTGCCCATAGAAGTACCATATTTCCTGATAAATTCGCTTTAATAAATGTGCTTTTTTTAAAATACTTCAACCCAAATTTCAGAGGCTGTCCCAGGGATTTGGCATCTGAGCCAAGAGCTGATGACTCCACAGAAAATCAACATATCTGGGAGTCTGCACTTGAGATGTGCTTGAAAACTGGCAAAAACACCCTCCACACCGTGATGAGGTATCCACTTCCAGAAATGGTGGTTTTCCTGTGAACATTTGCAGGAGTGAAAAAAGCTTCTAAAGATTGGGTGTATTAGTACTTCAGTCTGACATGACAGTGCCCATCAGCAACATCAAATTGAGAGTAATGTAGGTAGTGGTGAATGTAGTCATATTGCACTCACCAGACTGAAATATTGGGTGGGGCAGCCAGGGCCACTGTTGCCAGAAATCCAACACAACTTATTACTCGAGGGGGAGCAGGAGCTCTGAACCACTTTGCAAGCACACTCCTAAAGAAAGTGGTTCCCGTTAAAAACCAATTCATCCACAAAATTACTCCAGTTCATTTTAAATCCAGATTTTGCTACAAAACCAGCTGAAATCCAGACAAATAGACAACATTTTACTTTGTTTCAGTCTTCTGAGTAAAGCCAGATGTAGTCTAAGCATGCTGGGAGCGGGGGCAGAGGGGGCAGAAGGGCAAGATGTGCTACAGCCTGCTCTGATCACTTTCCTAATTGACATAGCTTCAGGGAAATATAGCATGCTTACAGGATGTTGTATTTAAATACAAGATGCTTCCAACAAGGAAAACAGGGGTATACCAGGACTCTAGTTGCATTTTGAAACCTTTTAAATGCAAAAGTTACTAATATTCCTGACTCAAGTGTCATATTTCAAAACCCCCTGTGAAGACACAATCCTCAGTGAGAAGGATGTAGGGTGTGGGAGTTTTTGATTAGTGGGAGATAAAGAGCCAAATATTCAAATTACCCAAAGTCTGTGTACCAGCTCAGCTCTGTTGCTGGCTGTGTGTCACCGCTTCAGCAGAGGAGCAGCCCGAGGGACCTGTAAGCAAGCTACTCGTGAGCTGCTGAAAAACTCACCAGTTGATGGCTTCTGCTATAGAGAATCTGACATCCTCCAATCTGATGGAGAATGACACTATTTGAAAGAAAAACTCCCTGAGGGCATGTTTGTATCTTCATGTCCTTAAATGCTCTTAAAAATATGCTGCTTGGCTAGCTATTTTCTTGAGGGTTTCAGTAAAATAGCTCATTCTTTAAGTAATCTTATTTAGGTGGCATATCTGCCATATTAATGAATTTCAGAAGAAGGTGAAGCTTCTGCTGTTATAACTTTTGGTGGGGGATAAATTCATATTACTTATTACTATCGAACAGAAACTCTCCTTGAATTTTATCAGCAATTATGCTGTAGTGGTGGGGGAGTTGCTGAGCAAGAAGTAAGTGTTTTAACATCTCTGGAGACATGGCTGTGCTAAGATTTAAAGATAATCCCAACTTTTTAATAAAATCAATAGAAAGACAATAGCTTGAAAATATGCTGCTTAATTTTATGGGGGGGAAAAAAATCTATGTATATAAGTGCTGAATTTTACATTCTACAAAGGCAACTACATAGTCCTTTTGCCAATATATTTTTTTCCCCTCCTTAGTATTATGCATACTGTTTAATGACATAAGCTCTCAGAAAGATTTTATGTAGCATCACCCTCCAACATGCCCTGCAGCAACAAGACAGACAGGGGCCATCTCTGACAGCTGTAATTTATGCTGCTGTCAGTCTGCTTCTTTAATGCAAAGCATTAGTAAATCTATCTTTTTTGCATGGCCTTTTCAATCATGACACCTCTTCCACCTGTTTTTAGGTTCTGGAAAATCCATGAATCTTGATAAATGCCATTCATTCCTGTCTTTGTTCACTAGATATTTTCCTAGACTTTTTAAGCAGTCAAAATGTTTAAAAGACAGTAGTTTAAAAAAAGTGAATGCTTTGCCTGCAAGACTTCCTCTTCCAACTTCTTTCTTGAATAGATTTTAAGCACATTTTGATTTTTTCTGTGATTTGAGAATCTAAATCACTCATCAAAAAATTTCTGGCTAACATGCCCTTTAAGATACTAGTAGCTCAATAATAAAGCCTTTGAATAGCACAGAATCTATCACATGCTTTGGTAAATGGTCCAAATAATAAATTAGTTTCTCAGTTAAAATATTACACTCATTACAACTGCATTTTTCTATTATTATTTTGACAGTTGTGGGTTTATACTGAGTGTATTGTGAGCTTTTATGCATATAATTCTTTGATCTGTCTAATTGTTCATGGTTAATATTTAATTTGCAATGGATCTGAAAACCTGGGATTTACACTTTTGCTTCTTACATCATCTATCCAGAAACTAAAATTAGATAACTAAACTATGTCTCTACATCTCTAGATGAGTCAACTATTAGAGAAAATGTACTTTTGATAGAGATCTGGAGGTGAAAACATGGCAGAGGAGAAACATAAATCAAATGTGAAAATAATAAAGTATAAAAGAAACAATAATGGCAAAAAACCCCCAGATGTTTCTATGGGAACACTTGATGACTGGTTAATGGAAGAATACAGCCAGCAAGTAAAAACCAAGAAATGTCTCAAATAAAGAAAAAGATTAAAAGAAGCAACAAAGAAAGAAAAAAAAGATTCATTAATGAAAGTCTAAATTATGATCTATTTCTGTTAAAACAAACGTGCCTGGATTTGTATTCTATTTCATACACCTTACTATTTACACTGTACATATTAAAGGAAAAATGGTTGGAGTTTTGGAAACTTCTTGCTGAGAAGATAATTATTACTGGCATATAGGGCTCATACAAATTAGTCCCAGTGACTTTTTCCTTCATACTTTTAATATAGATTAGTTTGAACTTGCTGTTATTTCCTGTTTTATCTACTTTTGATGTATTCTTCTGAAATAATGTACTGACAGAAAGAAGAGCTGGATTCTTACTTCATCATATTTTGAAGATCCTTCATGGGATCTCCATATAAAATACTGATTAGGACTTTAAATTGCACCATTTGATAGCAAATAGACCTTTATATATATGTAGCTTGGCTATTTATTGGTTATTTTTGACTGTTAACATTGCTATTGCCAAGCAGTATTTTTACTGTATACACACAATGTTTGTCTCTTGTTCTTCGGAATGATAAAGAAGATAACAATGCTGTTCACCTTGCACAGGTAAAATAAAGCAATAAAAATTTATTTTTTATATTAAAATGGAAAGAACAAAATATATTTCTGTGAAGACAATCCTGAATACTCTGATTTCTTGAAGAAAGGACAATTTTATATTATTATTATAATATATATATTATTTTATATATATATATAAAAATTACCTGATTTTTTTTTCTTTTAAATAAAATGTGATTCTCACACAGTTGCCTGTTGTCATGTTTATCATAGACATCATGGGAAGGATGCAGAAACATGATCTTCTATAAAGCAGGTATGAAAATACTACCTGAGACGAAGGTGTTTAGGAAGCCTGCAGTCTTTTTTAATGTAGCTAGGCTAATTTAGTAGGAAACAAAAGAGGTTGATATTAAGCAGGTCTTTTTTTCCTTCATAATTCACTGAGCTGTAAGTGCATAGGGCTAACTGAAGCATGTTAGCCTGGGCCAGGCTGTTTCCTCTAAAGTTTTCTATTTTTTTACCAGGGCACTCTCTCACTTTAAATAAGGTCCTTCCTTCAGAAGCAGCTTCTAGTTTTACCCAGCCCCTGTGTGCTAACAATTAATCCTAGGATTAGGAGATGTTAACTCAACTCGGAATACGTGACACTTCTTTACAGGTCTGAGCAAAATTGACGCAAGGCTTTACATGGATTTGGTCCTTCGTTTGGTTAGGCTGAGATGTATGAATGGAAAATGATCTGCTCTAGCTTGTGGCAGTATTTCACATTCACAGTGAGCATCTGAAAGATATAAAATCATCAGAACAAAAATGGTTTCAACTCAAGAAGCTGAACAGAATGTTCAGAGCAAACTTGCCTGCCTTCTTTCCCACCTCCCCCCACCCTCTTCCTGCAAATACTGCTTCAATCGCCTGGTTTCAATCCAAAACAGAGAATCGTAAATTTGTTAAATAATTGGGTTTGATGCCAGTTAAATTAAAATAAAAACTACTCAGCTTTAGTGATGCTTCCTGGTTTTTTCTGTGTTTTTCCATGGCAATATTTTTGCATTCTAGGCTTCAGACTCTGTTGTGTTCTGAGCTCCAGAACCACATCTGCTTAGGAAGTTGTGCTTAAGAGTATAAATCTATTGTTCTTGTAATTGAGGCCCAAATGACAATTAAGCAACAAAAATAATCTGGAATTAATCAGAAATTATTTGTCCAGTTATGGTGACTGGTTTATATTGGCACATTTCTTTAGAATGCTTTTAGTTTGCTGAAGAAAATCCATAGGAAGTAGGCAAACCTTGCAAAGTTTTCTGTGCCATATTTAACTCTGAGGACCTGCAAGTGGAGCTTTCTTGGTATTTCATGGGGAACAACAGCAATTTTTTTTGTAAAAGTTCAGATTAAGGAGGTATCTGTATTGCATTTTGTGGCTAACTTCAGTGCTCCTATTATATTAAGTTTTGGTAAGCATAAATACAGCTGCTCTGAATTTAGCAACTATTCATAACACAGCTAAATAAGTTTGCAGGGTCCTAGGCAGTCTTATATGTCTTCTGCAGAAACTCTTCAGTTTTATTCCTTTTAACAAATGTGATAGCCAGATTAAAGCTAATTCAAATATCCTGCACATGTAATTACATTTCATAATTACAGCATGCACAAATCTAAGCGATACTTCTGTTTCATTCTACCTGGCTTGTTTGTTGGAGCAGCTGGAATTCAAGTGCTGGTGGCTTTAAATAGTAGCACAATACTGATGCAGCATGCTAGATGGTAGCAGTGGAAAAACCCAGTGTTTTGCTGATTTAATGGCTAATTCCAATGCGACCAGAACATAGGATAATCCCAGGCAGCACATTATTTCTAGCAGATAATGCTGTGACCACCTTACCATCCGCAATTATTTGTTCTTTATGTTTGTGGCAGTCACTAACCACTGAAGCTGGTGTAGGAGGCAAGTTCTCCATTTCCACTCCATAGGATGAGAGTCTACAATGTGAATGAGACAATCTATCAACTGTTTTCACCAAAGGGGACAGTCCTCTTTCGGACACTTACAGGCACAGTTTTCTTTCCTTCTTTCGGTCACATACACGTGGTGCCCGTTACTGTTTTAATATCAGCCTTCTGTTGGCTAAGCAACTTGAACTGCCTCATTTTCTGGTCAGTTGAGTGCCCAAGTCAGCATCTAGGAGGAGAGAACATGGGAGAAGGGGGCAGCCAGTTTTGCTGGAAGTGAGGCGTTAGATTGGTTCAGCTCTATCACAAACTCACCCTTAGAGATGCTAATGTAAAGCTTGAAGTCTCAGCTGCTTTGCCAGCAAAGGACTTTGTGCAGAGGCAGCTGACAAGCTGGCCCACATTATCTCTGCTGACTCTGCTGTTGACCCCTGTCAGAAGGGCAGAGTCGCCAGCTGGGGGCTGTCGCAAGATTTGTCATCGTTTGCCAGTCAGTGTCCCCGCTCTGTGATCCCTCCTGCTGAGGTAGGGACTAACTATGGTGCATTCATTTGGCCTTTTTGTTGCAGTGAAGCAAACGTATTTGGCAGATATCTACAGGATCCCGAAGTTCCTTCTGTATGAGGGAAAGTTTAACAGAGTGGCTGTTGCTGTTATCACCTTGTTTACTCTTTGGAAAGCAGGATCAAGGTATTACTTGTTTTCTATTCTCAGGAAAAAAAGACTTATAGAGAAGGAGGAAAGTTATTATTCCCTTTTTATTTTTTTTTTCACTCAACCTCTGTGTAAAATGGATCTAGAGATCTAGTTCTAGTTCACTGACCTGTTATTTTCCAACTAAAATTCATTCTGCAGTCTGTATGACACTGGTGAGTTTCAAGGGCAAAATAGTATGAAACTTGAAGTCTTAATGATTCTGCGAAGGTTTGATCTCAGAGTAACTTGACTGTATTAACTCTTGATAATGGCTGCTGTGAAAGCTAACCTTCAGTGAGTTAGAACTTGCTTTATTAAAAATAGATTGAAAACCCAGCTATGCTTCATCCATTTTTATGTGGATGGTTTTATATGTTCTGGTTGGCATTAACATAAACGTGTTTAGATAAATATATGTAAACATGGCCCACCCAAACTCCTGCTGGTAAATCTCTTGTAGTAATGATGAGAAATGCTGACAAAATGCAGATCTACAAACTGCTAAATTTCAGTAGTATTCTAGATTACAAATAAAGACTATGCACAGCCCTTTCCATAAGGACAGAAAATGCACAACATTATTTTCATTCTCCCTTCTGCTATCTGGGCCAGAAGATGAGTGAAGGATGAAAATCCGTGAGTGGTGTTTTTAGCATGGTGTGCCACAGTCATTTTAGCTCATTGCATAAAAGTAACTTAGAGACATGAAAGTGCCAGGAGGTTTTTGCAAAGAGACTATCTGTATCTCATATTATTTTCTGTCTCAGGAGGGCTCCCCTGCTAGTGAACTCAATAGTTCTATAGTTTCTCCACTGGGAGAAAAAAATGTATCAAGTCCAAATAAGTTAATTGGCTGTGATGATTTGAATAATTGCATTCACACAATTTACAGGCTTTGTTTCATGAGGTAGAAGTATTACAAACTTCATCTGCTTTTCCTTTATTTTAATTCTTCCATACTGAAGTCAATGCAGCATTGCTGGCAAGGACTATTTTGTGTCCCTTCAGACCACAGACAGTAGTTAAAAAAAAAAAAAAAGCAAGTTGGGATGATGGGTTAGCAGAAGCCCAGGAGAGCCAGTGTTCTCTTCTCTGCCTGTGGGAAAGAGTTTATTTTGAAACAATGGAAAGTTACCCGAAGCAGAACAGAGAAGTCTGTGATCCGCTGGGTGTTGTGTGCTGGTGGAAGCCTCATCATGAAAGGGCAGGTAAGGGGGAAAAACAAATAAGAATCTTTAAGAGACAAACACTTCAGAACACAGGGAGCTTAGACCAAGGTCAGAAATAGCCTGACCTAACTAGACAGCTGAAGTCAGAAAAAAGTTAGATGTGATAGAAAGGTTCTGCAAATCAGGAAAAAAACTACAAATTTCAAAAGCCTGCTCCTGCTTCAGGCTGGTGACTGCTCAGAAGGTAGGAAATTGAGACAGAAAGATGAAGACAGAAATTATTCTATTCTTATTTCTTATCCTGAAAAGTGTTTTTTGTCTTACTAAGCAATGAGTAATGGTGATGGAAAACCCTGTACTGATGTGCATGTTTGATTATACATTTTTTGTTCATGTACTTTAGCCTAGAACACGCCTCTGATGGGATTTGGGTCATTTTGTTTTTGCTAAGGACACATCTAAGACTTTGAGAGGTAAGGCTGCAGTCCTCTCAAAGGGCTCCTGCACACATTTACCATTGAAATATCTGTACATATTGTCTTTAACCATGCACTCTTGTAGCAAACTAGAGCTAGCAACACATAGTAAACAAAGACTCAATTTAATGCCATAGAAACAGCAAGATCCCAATTACACCTATAGATATGTTCTTGTTGTTGGAAAAAATTGACTTCAGGTTCATAACAGATGACACAACCAAGACAGGCTGTGGTTCTCATCGCAACTGTTTCATCTTTTGTTCTTAGGGTCCCTTGTCATAAAGGCAGCAATGAAAAAGTTAGACTATTTAATTGTTTCAAATTTAAAAAATCTGTCCAACAAAGTTATAGCTATATAATGATGCAGATAATTTCCTTAGTTTAGTTAGTACTAATGCAGTAGCATTAAAGATTAATATTTCAGTAGTTCGAAGTATAATGTTCCAATTTATGTTAAACTAATGTCAACAGTATAAATAATCCCAGTGAAGAAAATTAGGTCCATACAAAGTCCACATACTGCTGTTTTCTTTTCTGTTACCCTATACCGAGAATTTAGTTTTGTTTCTTTGTTTTTTTTTCTTTAGTGTTTGTGGAAAACAGTGTTGGGAATATCAGAATTGAACTAAGAATGAATTTAAATAAGCAAGCTAATCTCACAGAATTATTTATGCTTTCCTCTTCCTTTCTAAGCAAAATCCCTTATTCTTCAGTTTAAGCCAAAAATAACATCACCTTTATCCTCTGCAGCTATTTCAGTTGCCTTACATACATGCATACATTATTTCTTGTGGATTAAATAGTCACTTTCCTTTTACCAGGAGAAAAATTAAGGAGAAATACAATGTTTTATACTTTTAAAAAATCTCTGTCTCTGAAAAGGCACTCAAGGGTGCAACATAAAAGCAGAAGAATTTAATTCGGAAAGTTTTTTGGAGAAAAGTTGTGATAACTCCAGGTGCTAAAGGCCACCAGTTCTATGAAAGTACATAAGTTTGTCCTTGTGAAAAGACCTGAATACCCCTAATTCTTCTGACATCATTGTCCAGCTGTACATCAGTATATTTCTTGAGATTCTGGTCACTGCAGTGCTCAACATTTTAAAATCACCCCACAAAACAAAAGAGTAAAAAAATGCTCCATGATGAGTATTTTTAACTTATACTTCAGTTGCAAACTTTCTAGAGACATTGTCATTCACCCTTTAGTCTTGTCACTGGTGTGATTACCATGAACAACAGCATCAACATCATTATTCCAGAGAGACAGACCAAATACCCTCCATTGGTAGAAAAGGCCTTTTTTCCTCCTCATCCTGATGCTGCAAGGGATGCCAGAGCAGGTGAAAGGAAAGTGATAGAAGGAATGAGGAAAAATTAAGAGTACAGCATAATAGAAGAAAACCAAGGGTATTGTTTTATTGCTTTTAAGATAATAAGATAATATTAACAAGATAAATATATTTAGCTGTTATATAGTGGAAAAGATAAAAACTACTAATTACTTTGTAAAGAACCTTGTAACTTTTTCCTGTGCCTCTGTTCCTCCAGCTGCTATGTGCTCATCTCTGCAAGCCTGAGTAGTCAAAGAAATCCCCTCTGACTGCAAAGGGACGTTTTCACATACTTTGAAAAGACAAACTTGCAGGTGGATGGGTTGACCGAGACCTGCTCCCAAGATACATTCTTTTCAGTTCACTTTTGCAACAATTTGACATGACAACACATAGGGGATAAATGAAAATACACGTGGTCAAACCTTCAGTATCAGTTTCATGAAAAAAGGCATATGGGACAAGATTAAAATGTCCCTTGCAAGATAATGTCCATTTCTGATTTTTCTGCCTTATAACTGTTAAATATTTTGGGTGTAGTTATATTATCTTGGCTATTAATACCCAAATAGAGGTTTCTCTCTTTACGTCTCTGACTTATAGGCTCGATTAGAAATGACTTAACCATCTCAGTTCTGAGACTGAAGGATTCGACAGGATGTATGATTGAAGAAAATAACCAGAAAGCTGAGAATAGTCTTAGAGGTAGCAAAATTATTTTTGTACTCAGGCTTTGAACAATTATTATCGCCCATGGAGAATTGGAAAAATGTAAAGGTATGATGACATTTTGACATGCAAAGGTAGTTTTGTTTTAAAACTTTTCTGAATTAAAAGAAAGTAAAGAACCCAAGCTTTGTTATTCTTGATCTTAATGAGATACAACTCCATTTTGTTCATCAGAATTGCACAGCTCTGCTTTCTGTGCATGGTCTCTTCCACTACTTTCCAATTTCACTTTGTTCTCAGCTACTGGAAAGATGGCTACTGAAGCATGTTGACACCATCTGTGCTTTCAGAAAATAAACTCTTTGATAATAAAAGTAATTTTTATTTTGGAGACAATTGATGTACCATTTTCCATTCCACAGATAACCTTCTCTTACAACTCCTCTCACAGCCACCTCAAAAATAACTGGAAAAGAGGCTCCCCACCTCAGAATCATCATGGTTAAATGTCTTGTTTGCCAGTTTTAGAACTGCTACTGACTTGATATATGGAATTGTTACAGTTCTGGTTTATATTTTATTTTCTACTAAGCTACGTTTTCCAAAGTTGAATGAGTAGAACCTTGAGACAAAGAACTGCAGCATTTAGTCTTTGTAATAAGGTATTGTTGTACCTCTACAGAATTATTAGTCCATGAATTACAGTACTATGAGCCCAGCAATATGATGGAAGCAGTGAGTGTGAAATCATTTTTTGTGGATTGTGTTGCAGAACAGAGGCTTAAGAACGATAGCTTAATTTCAGGTATCTTATAAATATATAGGCAGATTCAGTTATTTATATCTGTAACATAGGAAAGATAAGAGTGTTTTAATAAATATCTCTGTAGTAGCTTGAAATATTGTGCTTTAAAATATTAACAAAATTAAACAAACAGCACTGGGGGTTTTCTACCATCTAACAAAAATTAGCAAAGATTTCAATTTAAATTTCATTAGCTTTTGCCAATATTAGCCAAATTTTCTGGAAGGATCGACTGCAAACAATTTGATCTTATCAGTTCCTCGGTTTTGTTCTTTTGATTAATTTTAGAATTTCTAGCAAAAGATACATAGTTGATAAACTGTATTTCACAATATCGTTGTTCAATAGATTAAATAATTATGATATAGATATTATATTAGGCATCATCTTTCTTCCTAATCATCAAAGTGCTTATTATACATAGGCTTTTCTCTCTTCATAATCAGTATAATATTTTGTTTGTTTCCTATGGTATCAGAAGATTCATTGAAATGAAAATCATAGTTGCAACCTCCTTCAATGGAGAGGCAGAATAATGAACAGAATGTACAAAAAACCAAGCTTTTGTAGAAATTTCTTTGTATTTGGGAGAATTATGTTAAGGTTTTTTCTTATGTTAAGAATTATATTTTGTTCATTGTTGTAGCATTTGAATTCAGAATAGTGTCATTTTCATTTTGAAAGGTGAGGATCAGCAGTTTATATACAAATATACAAAAAATATTCAGAAAGCAATTGCATTCTCAAATGGTGGTGTTACTATAGTTACTGTTACTCCCTATACTGAAGTGAAAATATGAAGAATCTCCCAGACAGTGAGAAGGCTTTCCCTCAGGTAGGTATGATTAGCCCATAGATTGTTAGATAATTTTGAGTGGATGACGCAGCTTAATAGATTTTAAAATCATCAATACTTATTTTAAATTTGATAGTTCAGTTGAGATTTTCTTTTCTGATTTCTGATGGTCAATAGATTTTCCAGACATTTTTGGCTTTTGCAAGACACTTCTCCAATATAAAACTCTTTTTCAGTACAGTTCAGATGAACAGAAAATAAAGGTGTTCAGTTATATTTTTCAAAAACCCTGACTATTCCAGGCTCTAAAACATTAATATAACCTCTAACTTGTCTCAGTGTTAAGAAATAATATGTACAGTTATTTTTTTAACTGTATTATTACTGCAACACTAAGTCCTGTTATCTACCACAAATCTTTCTTCTTTAAAATAAAAGTCCTATTCTCTCATGTATAGTAAAGGTAAGATGTAAAGTGGTAGAAAAACTGGAACCACAATGTAGATAAACTATAAAAGCAGAATTGGAGGATAAGCAATTCACATTTTGGATGTTCCTAAATGTCTTTCCTTTTCTGGCTTCCTGTACTGAAGGCATGAACAGAGCAGTATTCTAGTTTAACACTTTTGTAATTAAATCAGCTTTGAATGTCATAGTGATGTACATTTGTTCAGTAAGAAGAAAGAAATATTTTTCAGTGTATATAACCAATGCAAATATTTTCTACTATATATTTAAAGAAAAGACCATATTTTTCTGAGACACACAACTTTTTCTTTGGAGAGATTTACAGGACATGAACACTTGACTATTACTTTGATCAAAATCCTAATTTCTCCAGATGTATTTAATTTTGATACTTTGAATATTTATTACCTATGTTTTGATGGGGGCATAAAAGTCAGAGCTGAGTATTCTAGGAGGCAAAGGTTGAAATGTTGATCCTAGGTGTTGCAATGTTGATTCTAAGTTTCATGTCTATTTTCTAGTTGCTTCAATAATACTGTAGGGCTGGATGAAAATGTCTTTTTATTAGTTCAGAGAAGTTTATACATTTCTGTGGTGTGTTTCTTGATCCTCGACCTACTGAGAGATCTAATCCTGCACAGATTCTAATGTGGAAGTCCATCTATATTCAGCTATGGTTTTGCTATGTTGTTAAGCCATAAATCAATGCCTTTCAGCTATAAAAATTGGAAAAATTATCAGATTAATTTAAAACTTTGAAGAGGTTATCATGGCAGAATTTCTCCGCAAGTTATTCTTTCAGAATTTACGATCTCTAAAAATTTTGTAGTTTCATATTTACTTAATTTTCAGTCTCTAGGTGCATTGCAAGAAAAAAGAAATCTACTTTCATTTTCACATATTTCCTGAGTTGATGCAACAGAAGAAAGTATGTTAGCTTACCACCTTTGCTTTGTAGGGTCAAAAAGAATGAAAATTTCCTACTTTCAATGACAAACAACTTGGACATAACTTGAAATCCTTGTTTATTAAAGGAATTTCATGAAGAACAGCAAATGTTTTTTAAGAGGCCTAAACCCATCATCCTTTTACATTCAACCTTCAGCTTCTTGCTCTGCTAATTATTTTCTAGGCAGCAAAGGTACCTCTTTGAATGGGTACTATAACAATTTTTGGTTTATAACAATATTAATATTGTATTTTGTCATGTTTTATTTGCTGTCTTTGAAGACAATGTGAGCACAATTGGTAAAAAGAGAAAGAAAATTATGTTCTTCCCTTTTCTATGATCCCCCTAACCAATGCTGCTTTTTTCATCTGTGAAACAGTGAAAGCAAATAAATAATATTTCTCACATAGTCAATTTAATTTTCATTAATACCAGATCAGTTGAACAGTTCTGCTTCTCAGAAATTTGCTGCTGCTGCTATCAGTGATGCAAGCCCTGCAGATATTACTCTCATTTTCCCATGGTCAATCTCACATTAAATTCACAGGATGTGTAATTGAGGAAAATTGACTATAAATAGGGTAAAATGTCAAGATTTGGTAATTGTTAATGGACTCCATGTAATAACTAGTATACTGAGATTTAAGGACTTTTTTAGCCCAAGACACTTAAGCACAAATCTTTCCAATCCAGCTTTAAATCCAGCCATGTCTTAAGTGGGTTGAACCAATTTCTCTCTCAATTTCTTTCTCTTCATCTGAGGAATGTCACTTAGATGTCTCATTTAAATTCCTAGTTCAAATAAATCCTAGAATTTTGAGAATCCAGTCCTGAAAACCTTTTTGCACTAATCGGGTTCTCACAATGACAGAATGGCCACTCAGGTCATATTATCCTTAACGCAGTGAGCACTTTATCATATAGAGTCACAGACTGGCTTCAGTTGGGAGTGACCTGAAAGATCATCCAGTTCCAACCCCTGGATAGTGTATGGAGGGACACCTTTCACTAGACCAGGTTGGTCAAACCTCCATCCAACCTGGCCTTGAACACTTCCAGAGATGGAGCATCCACAATTTTTCTGGGCAACCTGTTCCTGTGCCTCCCCACCCTCACAGCAAAGAATTTCTTCCTAATATCTAATCTAAGCCTCCTTTCCAGCAGTTTGAAAGCATTGCCCCTTGTCCTGTCACTACATACTCCTGTCACAGAAAAAATAACAATATAGCAGTTAAGGTATCTGTACGATTAATCTTGTAGATTTTCCTGTGTTTTTATCCACTCCCAGGATATAGTGTTTTCCCAGGAGGTAGGAAAAAGCAAGTACAGATTCTGGGATTCACAGAACAAAATACAGCCAAGAAGTTGCTCTATATGTTACAATACTCTGCTGAGAACACTCAGTTGCTATACTTAGGTAATGCTTGAATTGTGCTACTGTTTGGATAGCGCACACTTAAGATATGTTCAAAACCAGGTCATACTCTACATGTTCACTGCTTCCAGTAACTAAGCTGTGTCTGCTGCCCTTTTGGATTGTTTATCCACCAACATTCATCTGATAGTTTTATTGGTACAACTTTTGATAAACCATAACATGCAAAGTTTTAAACAAAAAAATGTGGAATGTTACTTATTTATTCCTACAGGAATAGAAATAGTACAATATAACTTGTCTGGTCAGAAATTTGGCAAACATAATTTTATTTTTTATTATTATTCAGTAGAAAGCAAGTATTTACTTCAAGACAATACTGGATATAATTGATTTATCTGATTACATGTATTCCAACTAAAACTATATATCGTAAAATATTTTAAAGTTGAATCCTGATCCTTCCAATAGCCTTCTTTGAAGGTAAGTTGGAGGCTTCAATGACCTAGAGATCTGTTGAATTTTGATACATTCGACAGTATAGAGACCTAATGAGCTTTCAGTGGAGATTGTGAGGATTTGAGAAGGGGAAATTGAAGAGCCTTGTTTGCTAACAGAAGTTGTTTGATATTGATTTGATGTAGCACAATTGTGTCATGACACTACGTGCCATCAACAAATGTTTCTTCAGGGGTTTAGGTTTTTTCTTTTTCCTTTTTTCTATTCCCTAAAGAAGGAGTCAAATGAAAGTTAATAGGAGAATAATTTGATATTGCACTTTCTGCTTGTCTTGTAGTATAGGGTTATTTTGTATAAATGGTTATTTGGTTCCATAACTGCTCTTTATATCTGCTGGATATTACAGCAGTTTAAAGTAGATATATCAATTATCAGGGCCACTTTCATGTAGCACTTTTATGATGTTTGCTTTTCAAAGCCAACTAACATTTCATGAGAAACACTTGTAACCTCTATGTGAACAGCAAAGGTAAAGGTAGCTTAGTCAAATACTCCCTTTATGGTAACTGCTTGTTTGTTTGTTTGCTACTGTAAAAAAATATCTTTAGAGAAGTTTAGTATACAGTCAAAAAAATAAATTTTTCAGGTTCACCTATTTATTGTATCTCACAATTACTTTTGCCACTACTTCTTGGTATCATTTAAAACAGTGGCATTTGGTGACCTCTCTTTCCCATATACATACATATATTTTTTCTTTACTTTCTACTCTATATTCTTTATATTGTTCTAAGACTTTTTAAATCCTTCTTTATGATTTCTAATGATTTTCTTCAGTTTGGAGATACAATTAATGGTACAGTTACATGCATATCAGGGCTATGTTTTCCTATTGTTACCTGTGGGATTGTTTGGGTTTTTTTCCTTCTTTACACCAGTTAGATTTATTTGAGTATTAGTTTTTTTTGACCTTCAGAATTTTTAGGAATTGTTTCTATATTTTAAAAGTAAACATGGAGCTTTATAGATTCACCTCTTTTTTTTTTTTATTCTTTCTCATTCTTGTTTCAAAATTACAAGTAGAAAACACAGATTAACATATTGTAAATGCTTCTTTATTCTCCTAATAATTATACTATTCTAATGTTAACAAGTGACTTTTGAAATATATCTAATAGATGTGGAATTACAGACATGAAGAAATAGTGGATTTTCATTAAGCTGAACAGCACATGCTCTGAAGCTTTTTTAAATTAACCTTTTTTTTTTTTTTTAAGCAGAATTCAAAACATCAGAAAAATTTTGGATTCCTCTATTCTTACCAGAAATGTTACCTCTTAAACAAAAAAGAGATTTGATTTATGAGATAATAGAAAGCTATGCAATGCAGTAGCTGATGTTTTGCTTTCTTCATCTTTGATAATATCAGAAGGTCTTTTCAGCATACGCAGAGAAGTAGAATGAGGGCATATAAAAAACAACAAAATGGAGCTGTTTCCTTACACTTCATTAAGAAAATTATTATAAATACGCTTTTTTTTAATAAACAACAATTCCTATTAGTTCCTCTTCCAAACTCTGTTTTTCTATAATTAGTTTGGAAGGATTTTCACTGATTTATGTAGGGAAAAATTAAATAAGTTGCAGGGCTTTCAGATTACTGCCTTCATTATTCAAGAGGATTTATTAGTAAGAACATTTCTGTGAGGAAAATAACTCAGTCAATAAAGAAAAATGATTGCTGAAATCTTCAAAGTACATAAATATAAATGTAGCCATATTGATCAGTTCATTATATAACAGACTCTGAACTGGAAGGCAGAGGACACATTAAGACCTATTTTTATTTGTTAAATTGTAGAAAATTTTATCTAAAAAAGAATCAGGCACATCAACGGCAAATAGATCTGAGAAAAAAAATTAAAAGCAAGATACTTCGAATGATTTGAGTAGATATATTTCAAGAACATGTCACGTAAATCTTTCTGCAAAGAAGTGCATATTCCCAGCAAATGTTTTTGTAATAACATAGATGTGAGTCCCAGTCATGGGGTTCTGTCCATTCAGAGATTAGAAACACTTCTTGGTATTCTGAATGAAGAAGCAGCTTAATGTAGCCATAATTTTATGCTGAGATTTCTTGTGCATGTGAGGAAAGCAAGAGGAAAAGTACTTTTGAGATTCTGTTAACAAAGATAGGCATCTGATAAACTTTAGAAAACTCTGTGCTGAAAGGGACGTGCCTGTCTGATTCGCAACATCAGCTAGTGGGTGCAGACATTCCTGGCACCATGGGGCACTGTAAAATGCACTTGAAAGAAGTTGTTTGGATTTATAAAATTAACAACTTCTTGTTCTAGAAAAAAAAAAAAATTAGAAGGCGAGGCTTACTTTTAGAAGAACACTCATGAAAAATGAAATTCATGTTACTCAAAGATGGTGAAGAATTTTAATTACTTGTAACACATCAGAAAATAAAACATACTTTTAAAACTTATAAAAGTTTTAAAAGTGTTGTTTTTTTGCTAGCTGATGAGACACCAAATTGGTGCAATATGACTCCTTGAGATGGCAAATTCATCTTAGGGACAGCAGAAATATTGAAAATATTATTTAAATATGGATGATAGGTCTTTCATAAAATTCTTTCAAAAATTTCTTACAGCCGCTTTTGTTCAAACAGAAAAGTTTTGGAATTCAGGCAAATGAGTGAACCCAGGAATTAAATGCAACACACTTTACAAACAGTACTGTGTTTTGTAGGACTTGCATTTTTATCTGTGTAATACTACTGGTTGGCTTAAACAGATGGGGGAATAAACTGTCCATGAATCCTGGTTTGTCATTTCAGAATACTAGGGACAAAACTGGACTGCAAAATTTGAAAAATCTTATGGTTAGAAACAAAGAGGTTTAAGACAAATTTCCTTCTATGAGTTGCTTCTGTATTGGAAGAAACAGAATGAATGCACAGTTACTTTTTTGAGTAATAAAACACAAGAGAAAAGCAAACTCAGGTTTAAAGCTTAAAAAGTGTAAGCCATGTATGCCTTTCTAAATTAAAGTACACTACAAATCAAAAAAAAAAGTTGTGATGAAGTAGGTTGTTTTATCCAGCACAGTGAGTGACAAGTAATTTTGCCTTTTGGCTCTCATTAAGTAAGCTTACTTCCAAAGAAGACATGAATGTTCCAAAGTACATAATTGCCTGGAAGAAACACTAAGGAATTTCAGAAAGCCAATTCAGTGTTTAAAGAAAATAATACTCAAACCTTAGCTAATCTAGCTAGCATGTTTTGGGTGGACACTAGAAACTTTATAGCGGTTTCTAATGAGCAGCATTTCTCACAATCTCCCATTTAACAAATTTATCTAACATTTATGTGAAAAAGTCTAACATTTTACAGGTGACTTGGCATGCCTTTTAGGATGTTGAACCAATGTGAAGCAGCATTGCACTTCAAATAAAGTCCTGCTAACTGAATAAGGAGTGTGCCATTGGACAACTGCATGCCTGACCTACTTGTGAAATCCTTATTTTTCTAGGTGTGCACTGGTTTAATAACTCATCTGAAGTTGAACTAATCTTTAGTAGAACTGTAATAAAGTCCAAGCAGCATTTTTAATTTTATGGACCTGATCCAGTGGTCTTTCAATTCATTGTACATTCCAACAGGTTTTATACTCGAGCAAGTCCTTATACACACAATCCTAATATTGTAAGCAGGACATACATAGTGAGAAATTTCATTTGTTTTTTATAACCTTTCCAAAAAGCTTCATACTATTATGCTCATTGAAAAGTAGAAGAAAGTACAAAACAGTCAAGTTAATAAACTAGTTAAACTCTAAAAAGGGAATTGTGGACTTACATGATGCAATAAAAATTGGGATTTATTTTTACTCTGGTCACATGCTTAGACTTGCATACTGAAGTTTAGAGAGGCACAATAATATTAGTACTATCTGAAAGAGAATGCTGTTAATATGAATGAAATTAGTAGTGCTTTATGGTTATATTTGCACAGACAATATCTATATTTTATCTTCATCTAGTTATTTAAAGGGCTGTGATTGTCATTATTCTGTCTGTTAAGCGATAATTGTTACATGAGCTATTAACAGTGAGAAGTTATGAGCAGTCTTTGTCAGTGCTCATAGAAAGGTTGGCCTTCAAGAAGTTGCTCTAGCTGTGGACAAATTAAGAATGTGGAGTCCAATATCCTTTTTCCAACAGTCAATGGTGAATGTCCACAGAGGAGCCTAGGAACGAATCAAGAACATAGGAGTATTTCTCCAGAAAACACTTGTACCTTCCAGTAATTTGTGGGTTTCTGGAACTAGAGAACGTATCTTTGTATTCAGCAACCTTTGGTATATTTTTCTGGATAAATTTGCCCTTGAAAAAATTTACTTACTGCCTTTCCCTATAAGAATACTGATTATGCAAATGTGACTTTTTCACAATTATAACTTTTAAATTACCTATTGGTCAGCTAGAAATAAATTCTTCAGAGCAGCATATTCTTAACTGTTCCTCCTTTATCATATAAGGCAGGAATTAAAATATACAGCTTACACAGGCTATGCACAAACATATTTTTGCCAAGCTGGCCAGAGTGATATAAAGCATTACTGTCCCCATCTGTTCAATTACTACTTCTGCATTCTGAACACTGTGTTATTAAGAAATCTCTCCTTGTTCATAAAACAAATTATCTTAAATCACCCTCTCTTGTGATTAGTCTGAACTTTTTTTTATTATACGAGATAATATATTGTGCTCACACTGTCATTTATGGTGCATCAACTGTGTTATCTAAAATCTCCAGCATAGAAGAGGCTGTAAATACTTTGACTAAAACTGCAAGAGTGACTATCTGCAATTGCAGTTTTCCTTGGTTTTGTTTATATTTTTTTAAAAAAGTAAAGGTTTTAAAACCCCCAACAGTCTTAAACAATAATAGACAGCTTTAATTGATTTTGGAAGTGTTCTGCATGTGGCCAAGATCTGAAATATAGAGTATTAATTTAAGAAACAGGATTACTCTCTGAAAATTTTATCTTAGTTCAATCTAAACAATAAAGAAGTATATGTGTCTTTTTATCGCTGTCAAGTACACCAGTAGCCCCAGAAAAGGACAAGATAGCTCACAACTTTTGTGAAATCATCCTGACTTTTTCTTTGCCTTCAGAGTGATTTCAAAGATATTTAGTTTAGAACAGAACCATTAAAATGGGTTTTCACTGCAAGAAAAAATGGTATTTTTGTGAGGTTTTTAATGGTTTTCATGAAGTTTCAGGTTTTTGTTAGTTCTAAACATTTTCAGAGTCAGTGATAGCTCTGAGGGGTGAGTGTTTGTTGTTGGAATGGATTAGCCAGAAGAAAAAGTTCTTGATTTGTAAATTTGACTTCACATTTGACATCAATACTTGGTATGGCTAAAGACAAGACATTATTGCACATTCTGTTATTTTAGAATTTTTTTTCCATGTTGAAGTCAATTAGCATTATTGATATCTCAAAAATCACAGGAATGCAATTTATCTTCTTTGACCAATACAATTCCCCAATTCTTGATTGCATGAGTAGTTGGAACTTTTAAGTTATTTGCTCGAAAATGTATGTTCATTTTTGTATAAAAAGAAATGTGTACATACATGCACACTCACACATACACACACACAGAGGCTTATTGCCATTTTAATGTACTTTAACTTCTTCTGTGTTTTTGCTTAGCCATTTTTCCTAGATGATAACCACAAAAAATAATTTAAAAACAAAGTACAGAAATACTACCATATTAATACATCTAAATGTATTAAATATATCTTGAATAATCTAAATTATTTTGTTAGTGCTTTTTATGCTAGTGCTGCAGCATGTTTCTTGCTCATTTCTGTCCCTGACTAACCTTGTTGCTACTGATCTCTACCGTTAAGCAACGTTTCAGTTAATTAATTTCTATTCTACTTTCCTCCTTGGTTTACACCATCTTTTTTCTTTCTCTGTACAAATTATTAAATTAATTTTTGCTCTATAAAAGCTATATTATGTAGAAGTCTGAAAATTTTAGTGTATTATCCACTTAAAAAAAATATGCCAATTCCTAGGTTAAAGTTTTCATTCCCTTTTAATTTGGATGCATTAAAAATACTTTAAAAAATTGTTTCAATTGCAATAGAAATTTTTCTTGTAAATATGTTCTCTCTAAAGAAAAGGTGTTAGAGGAAATTTAGAATGCTAATTCTTACGGTAGCATTTCTCTTCTTGTATTGCTTTATTATTTTTGTTGTACTACTCAAAAATGTTAAAAACAATTTTTCCCAATTAAGAACATTCTGTATAAATCGCACTGAAAAAGGTTAATGTCACTTTTCTCTATAACTTTTCCATATAATGAATGCAATTTTTAAATATATTTATTTTCTAATGCTGATTAGCTTAAAGGTGCTCTGACCTGAGTAAGAGAAGATGGAAGATTGCTCACAGGTATCACAATTGTGTGAATCTGTCTTAGTCTGTCATTGTCTGTATCTAGGAGTGTACAGTCATCTTGAATAAAAATAGAAAAGTGATGAGTTTGGTGGACATGTGTAAATATTCCTCCCACATCAAGCCTCCAGCTATTTTATGAAAAGGCAGCTCACGCAAACAAAAGAAAAAATACAATTCTTTACTATTTCAGAGTAAAAGGATATTTCCCTGAATTTTCCCCAACAGTAGTAATACTTAAATAGATTTTTAAAAGTGTATTTAAAGGAGAAATGTGAATATATGTAAGTAATTAAATCAAAAAAGAAATAAGAAACTGTATTGGGTAAAAATGCAAAATGTCAAAGGAGAGAGGCTGCAACAGAGATTTTTTTAACTTTTCTGACTGTATCCCCATATTTGAACATGCCCCCCCTTTGGAGTCAGAATTTTGAATTGTCTCTGATGATTGCATATCAGCATACCCTTCTGGTACCTCCTGCTTCTAACCAAAATCTCAAGAGTTTTTTAAGAATCTCCTCTTACATAAATAAAAAAAAACAAAATCAAAAACAACAACAACAAACTCCAAAACAAAGCAACAAAAATCCAACACAAAAACCCCAAGCAAAACAAAAATAAACAAACAAAAAATCCCCACAAGAAAACAAAACCCCAAACAACAACAAGAAAACCCACCAGAATGGTAGTTTGGATTAGTATCTTTTACTGAGAGACAGTTTCTTGAAGACCAATTATATTATCAGTTGAAGTTTATAGCATTCATGAAATAAATGGTGACCACCTTTTTCTGAATAGTGTGCCTGGACACATAACACCCAGTGTTACTGCTGCTTCCCTACGTAGTTTTAAAAATGCAGACGTTTGTCTGTCTCTTTGTTCCTACATAATATAACGCTATGTGGAGAAGGAGATCTCAGAACAGATTTTTGATGTCTGTTTCATTCCTCTAAGTTAGTTCCCAAATCAAGTGCAATGCAAAGAAGGAGCATCTAGAGTTTATTGCTCAACACAACTAAAAGATTAGAAGCGCAGTGGGACACAAAAAGGGTGACTAAACTCAACAAAGGGTTGAGTTAGCCTTTGGAGCTGTGTAGCTTTGTAAATATGTGGAATGAATCCAGGTGTCTATCACTGACAAAGCATAGCCTTCATTTTGGATGCACTTATTTCTGTCTGGGAGATGTAGGATATAGTGATTTGAAATCCATCTAAATCACAAATTTATTTTATCAGCAACAAAACACCCTCAGGGGAGCAAAGACTTAGAAATTAAGCATTTATTTACCTGTTTATCTTACCTAAAGTTTTGCAGCCATTGACTACAGTTGTAGCAGTTCACCTAAACCAGTAATTAAAATAGTTCAAACATGCTTTTCTTGTTCTGAGGACAAATAGCACAGCTTAGATAATGGTCTTGTGTGTATTGCACCCTGGCAAAAGTTCTTTATCACTCAACACCCCAAATAATTCCTAGACATTGTCTGAAACAGTTGAGGTTGGCATAAATCAAATATATACTAGGGACTGTACTGTCAACTAGCAGACAAAGATCATCTTGCCTCTGGTATTGTTTTGTTTAGCCCACCAGTACAGATGGTGCCATAGAATAGCTGCTCTAGACAGAGTTGCAGGGTTCTGTTTTATTCTGTAAATACCTGCTATACAGACCGAAACAAGAAAGCCTCACCCTGGATTTTTGTTGTTGCCTATTATGAGAGGGTGTCTTTGTTTGGCTATTTGGTGATTAATTAATATCCAGCTGTAAGCAAGGAAGCTCCTCATTGTACCTGCTGCATTCAATATGTTCAGACTGTAACTTCAAAGTAAGCAGTAACTTATAAGATCTGACAGTGTGTCTTTAGAAGGGCACTACAACCACAGTTTAGCCTGATGTGGAGGTCAGCATCTTGTTTTGCTTCGCTAGCTCATGAGCCAATAATCTTTGTTCTAAATAAAAGTAATTGTTTTGGGTAGCATCTGATAGAGGACTCTAGTCCCAAGGTCAGAAGAACAAAAAGCATTTAAAATGGAATCCATCATTATATCATTATACCATTATATACATTAAGGTTAAAAAACACCAACCACCATCAGTAAAACAATCAGAAGGAACACTCCTCTCCCATTCATTTTTCTGTTAGTACCTTTACACCTGGAAAATAAAGGGGACAATGTAGGCGTTTGTAAAAGAAGAGGAGGAAATTATATGACTTTGCTCATTTTATTTAAACATTCAAGTGAACCTTGAAAGTTGAAGATTTTTATTATATGCTCATTTGGCCTCTCTGAAACTGACAGTTTTCCCCCTGCCCAAATTGCCACTCCTTCCTTTCAGAGCAGCTATTACTGATTTCAGCGTAACAAAGCATTCTATCCTAACCTGTCCTTCACAGAGAGGAAAAAAATGTTCAGACCATCTCTCAATTACAATTATAACATGTTGAGGGAATGAAATCTACTTGCTAAATTCATAATCTGCTTCAGATGTACGTGTATTAAGATTCATCTAAGAATAATTTTTTGCCCTTCTCTGATGGAACATTGAGTTCCTTCACTTACTCAAATGTGAGCTGCCTCATTTTAACACAGAATGATCAACCACAGTATGGGTATGTGCTTTCTATTTATATCCTTGATGTCATTCATCTGTTGATCAGAATAAAATCCATCAGCTATAAAGTCTCTCTTCCTTTTATCAGATACTCCCAAATTTGAAAATAAGATGGATTATTTCTTACTTTATCAACCAAAGAAAAAGAAGCAAGGTATCAAGTTAGATTTTTCTATTAGTCATTCTCAATATGATGTGATAAAACCAAGCTCTATTTTCATGAAAGCTCATTTTTGATTTTGATTACAATGAACAGAATGATACTGCCATCCAAGCAATCTTTTACATTCAAACAATCACAGAAATGACAGAATGTCTTGAAAGACTGTGATAGGAATCCCTTTCTGAGTAGTGGTAATGCCCACAATACAGCTGTAAATATATAGTCAGAAACTGGAAATGCATTCCATACCAGTGACTGCATGTATTCAGTTAGATTAATTGTTTAGTAGTACTCTGAGCAGCAGCTGTAGAGACAAAATAAATGTCAGTAAAATCTAATAACAGCACACAAACAGCAGCAGTTTAGAAAGAGCCTGTTCAGCGACTCACACACTTGCACTTAGTCTCATTTATGCGCCAAATACAAATCATCTGTTTTTACAGAGCATGTTCGTGCCACATTGTTCTCATTATTCATTTCTACAGAGTCCAGTTGGAGCAGCCTCTTCAGCCTCGAGAGCTGGGAGGGGACTTCATCAATGTGCATGAATTTATGAAAGGAGGGTGTCAAGGGGATGAAGCTAGGCTCTTCTCTGTGGTGCCAAGCAATAGGACAAGAGGCAATGGGCAGAAACAGATGCACAGGAAGCTCCATCTGAATGTGATGAAGAATTTATTTACTATGTGAGTGGCCACACACTAGAACAGATTGGCCAAAGTGGCTGTGGAGTCTCCCTCACTGGAGATATTCAAGAACCATCCAGACAAAATCCCGTGCCATGTGCTTTGGGATGATCCTCTTTGAGCAGGGAGGCTGGACCAGATGACCCATTCTGACCCACCCTTCCAACCTTACCCATTCTGCTATCCCATAATTACCATAAGTCTTCTATATTTACTGTGTTCCATTCACTTCCTCTGCAATTATTAACTAGTTCTAGTAGTAGTAAAGCAACAGAAATGTCATTTTATCTATGTGCTACAGTGGATATTATTCTTCATGTCTACCTGCATCCTCAGGTGTTTAACTATGTTGACTTGGGTGGATGTGAAATGCTCATTTAAGCCCTAATTTGCTTGTAGCCCAGCTAGAAGACTTAATTGAAGTACAAAACTATCAGAAGATAGTCTGAATTTCTTAATATCAGACAAATTACTAGCCCCTAAGAGCTGGTAGTGGTATATATAATATAAAGATATCTGTTTCAGAAGGTGAATGGTATAGAGCATTCAAGCTCTTCATAAGAACACAGAATCTGGCAGATCTATATGTTTCATGTCAACTACCCAGAACTTCCTCTCTGACATGACCATGAAATTCAAAGGTCTTACTTCTACAGCTGATAGGGGACTTTCTGGAAAAAATGTCGTTTTTCTGAATTTAACATATCAGAACTTGAACTTCTCATGGAGGCATATGAGTTCTGGTAAAGCTTCCAATAGGCCAGGTAAAATTCAGTTAAAACAGACATTAATTACAGAATAAATTCTGCTTGGATAAAATGAACAAAACATTATAAAATTCAGTTACTTTAGTGTTTATGGGTTTGGATATAAATTGTCTCTGCTTTTGAACCACAGATATTTGCATTTGTCAGTACCATTTCTTCAGTTCCTGTTCTGACAAAACCCCAAACAAACAAATCCCACACCAAGATCACAAATCATCTAGTCTATACCATTTATGTGTATCTTTTGAGAGAAGAAAATTGGAACACCAGACAACAGCAATGCTAGGTCCACAATATGACTTTGAATGAACATATGCAATATCTCAGAAGGCAATTTGAAACTAAGCCTTCAGAAGAAGCAATTCCAGCCATTATTTGATCATTTGCAATTTTCTTCTTTGTTAAGCAGAAGAAGTTAGGGTGTGAAAGAACTTTCTAATTGCATTTTCCACTCCCCCTTTATTTCCTCCAAACATGCTGATAGGAGCATAAAAGGAATCTGTATCTTTAAAATTGAACTTGCTCTTTTTTGAGGAAACTATTTCGAGAAATGCCACTATAACTGCCAGTTCCTCAAACATATGCTCAAAGACTACCGGAAGACTGTCTTCAGAGTTAGGCTAACAATCATAAAATGATGCTGCAAAGTACCCACTTGTGTTTAAACATGCAAACAATCATTATACATACTTTCTGACTGTGGTTCATAATATCTGTTGGTTTCTGAGCAAAATTGTAGCCAGTTAATAACACATTCATTCTTTATAATATGAAAACCCAGATGGGAGAAGGTTTCTCTCAGTGATGATTCCCATTGTGTGCTTATTAAGTATAGCAGAAAAAAAAAAATCATTAATCAAAACATAATTTGACAAATTCTTGATTATACCAATATGACTAATTGGAAAATAACAGTCATTCAGGAAAAAAGGTACAAATTTAGAATATGACTTTGCATATTTGATTGTGGTTAATAACAAGCTCAATATCAAATCAAAATACAGGCTTTGGAAAGCTAGATAATTTGTGTTAGACTGCATCAAAAGCAAAGGTATGTTATGGTAAACAGTGATAATCTATTAGTCAATACTAATAAACAGAATTTTCTCTCTTCAGAGATAGGCATCATAACTTCAAGTGCTTGAGGAAAAGACTGCAGGTGTTGTGGCTTGACTGTCACTAGATTCCAGGTGCTCACCGCAGATGTCTATCACTCGTCAGCTGGACAGGGGAGAGAAAATATATTGAAAGGCTTGTGGATCAGGATAAGGACCAGGAGAGGTCACTCACCAGTTACTGTCGTGGGGAAGACTCAAGTTGGGGAAATCAATTTAACAACAATTAAATCAGACTAGGAAATGAGAAATAAAATGAAATTTTATCATACCTTCCCCCTATCCTCCGTTCTTCCCAGGCTCAACCCCACTCCTTATTTTCCCTAATTCTCCTCCCAGCATCACAGGGGAGGGGGAAATGAGGACTGATGGGTTCATCACACCTTGTCTCTGTCACTCCTTCCTCCCTAGAGGGAGGACTCCTCACACTCTTCCCCTACTACAGTGTGGGGTCCCGTGCATGAACTTCATGAACTTCTCCAGTGTGTATCCTTTCCATGGGCTGCAGTTCTTCACGAACTGCTCCAGTGTGGGTCCCTACTAGAGGATGCAGTCCTTCAGGACCAGGTTGCTCCAGAGTGAGTCCTCCATAGGGTCACAACTCCTGCCAGCAAACCTGATCCACTGCAGGCTCCTCTCTCCATGCGGCCACAGGTACTGCCAGGAGCCTGCTCCATCATAGGCTTCCCATGGGATCACAGCCTCCTTTGGGCACTGACTTGATATAGAGTGGGATTCTCCATGGGCTGCAGGCAGATCTTTTCATCCCCATGGTCTTCCATGGGCTTCAGAGGGACAACTTGCTGCACTGTGATCTGTAAGATGGGCTGCAGGGGAATCTCAGCACCAGGAGCACCTGTTCGGCATTCTTCTTTCCCATCCTTGGTGTCTGCAGGACTGTTTTGCTCACACATTCTCATGTCTTTGTCCAGGCTTGTCTTGCACAGCAGTTTTTTTACCCCTTGTTAAATCTGTTATCCCAGAGGTGCTACCACTATTGATGGGTTCAGCCTTGGCCAGCAGCAGATCCATCCTGGAGTCAGCTGGCATTGGCTCTTTTGGAAATAGGGGAAGCTTCTAGCAGCTTCTCACAGAAGCCATCCCGTAACTCCCTCGCTACCAAAACCTGTCACATAAACACAATACAGCAAGATATTGCTTCAAAGGTTAATTGTTTTCCAAGAGTTATTCACAGTGACATTACTTATGCATGTCCCTACTGATACATACTATTAAAGTAATTTTATTTTTCATTAAATTTGTAGAGATAAAATTGTCTGTTTTCAATTGAAGTGTTTTCATTATTGTCTGCAGTTTTGAAAAAGTGTTCCTTTGGTGTATTTAAAAGTAATAGGCAAGGGATTCAGTAACATGCATTGCTGCTTCTGCTCCTAGAGTACTTTGACTCCAATGGTAAAACAGAGTTTATTTGGAGGCTATGGGTAAGAAGTGATTTAAAACACTCTGAAAAAGAAAATTATTATTTGAATAGTGTGAGAAGTTTATCAGCAAATTTGCAAAGAGTAATTGTACATTCTGCCATTTGAATTAGTGTTCTTTTCATAGAATTATAGAATAGAATATCTGGACTTGGAAGAGATTCACAAGGATCATCAAGTCCAACTCCTGGCCCTGTGCAGGACAGTCCCAAGATGTGCCTGAGAGCATTGTCCAAACACTTCTTGAACTCTGTCAAGCTGGTGCTGTGACCACTTCCCTGGGGAGCTGTTCCAGTGCCCAACCACCCTCTGGGTGAAGAACATTTTCCTAATATGTAACCTTAACCTTTCCTGAGACATCTTCATGCTGTTCCCTTGGGCCCTATCACTGACTGCCAGAGAGAAGAGATCATCGCCTGCCCGTCCACCTCCCCTCACGAGGAGGCTGGAGGATGAACAAGCCAACTAACCTCAGCCTCTCTTTGTATGGCTTTCTGTCTAAGCCCTTAACCACATTCATAGTCCTCTTTTGGACACTTTCTAACAGCTTTCTAATATAAGGGGAACCTTTCTAGAGCATAGAGAAAGAAAATACAGATGCTCAGATCTGTATAGCTACATTTAAGTCTGTTGTGTAGTATGATAATAAAACATTTCTGGGAAAGTAAATTAAGCAGAAAGACACAGGAAGAAAGGTGATAATATTCTGCTTCCTTTCACTTTTTTATCATGAAGCATGTTCTCAGAAATATGATCTCATTTAATACTTACATTTCATTAAGATAAATACTTATTCTTTCTGGTCATAGATTATGAAATTCATTAAATTAACAAATGTTCTACTGTTATGCTTTTGGAGTCTGTAATTCATAAAAACTTTTCATTCTCCAGTGTTGTTTGTGGTCAATTAGAAAAATGGCAACTTAATTTCTTAAGTACATTTTCCTGTGCTTTGCAAAGCATTCCCAGTGCGGAAAAAGTAGAAAACTGTTGGAAGGATTAAAGTTTGGTGTCAAATGCACATGATTAAAATTTTCTAGTTTACAATTTTTTGGGTATTTTTATGAATAGTATATGAGGGTATGCAGTCCAGTTGGCCTGGCTTTTCACCAGAAAGTCCCCCACAGCAGCCTAAAATCAAAAAAGAAACAGACTAATGGCATTGGGCCCAACCAATGCTCTCAGGGGTTTGTTGGTTCACTGAAGGACTAAAAGCATTTACCTAACTTTTTACTGTATCCCTTGACTTTCTTCACCATTTTTTTCTTCTTTTTTCTCTTTTTATTTGTTCAATATATTTCTAAGTACTATCACAAACCACATAGAGGAATATTTCATACAGAAGAAAAAATAATTGTTGGTTTAGTGTATCAACTGTCCCAATATGATGCACTCTTTGTGGTAGGTTGGCCTGTCTTAAAATGACTTCATTCAAAGAATGTCAAAAAACAGACACTTTGAATTGGTAAATTCTTAAGCAGTTAAACATTGGTTAAAATATCCCATGTAGCAACCTGAAAAGAGTTAGAGCTATATTTCATATGGCCTCACTTAGTCTCAGCTTTTTGGTTAAATATGGCATCCACAAATACTCTTCAGAAATCCAGTTTATTTTAAATCTTCATTGTGAACTTGATTTTAAACAAAAAGCAACCTAACAAAAGATTTGTTGCAACAAAAGATCAGCCTGAAGCATGTGCACAAAAAGTCACTGTTCTCTGAAAATGTGCTACTTACATTAATAAATTGGATTAATGTGAAGAAGTAGGGCCTGTATAATTGTATGTTCATGTAATGCACATACGTTTTCTAACAAATAGGCACAACAAATGTGATGTGCCTGAACTGTGAGCACAGGACAGCACGTGTAGGTGGACTACATTTGTGGGAACAGAATCAGCTGTCTGTACAAGACCCCAGTTTTGGGGCTTTGGGATTTTAAGGTTTTTTATTATTATTAGTTTTTAGTTTTTTAATGCCTGTAATTATGAACAGACCTAATTCTGGGCATTGAGAGCCCTCTACCTTTTACTGTTGAACAGTACTTCTACATCCAAAATAAATACTAGCCTTATGTAAATTATTTTGTAATGGAACATCATCTGGAGAAGCTTTTCAGTTGAACATCCAGAGTCAGAAAAATCAAAGTATTTATGCATATAAAAATCATTTAGTCTTGATGTTTTCCCCGTGTAATACTTAGATTGTGTACTATTTCCTTTGATTGCCACAGAAGTTTGGGAGACAGGCTGGCTCTTCTTATGTATCAAATTAATTGCTTGGATGACTACACAAAACATATTAAAAAGTGTAAAGAGTGTGTCATTAATTATAAGGACTAAAGTTTCAGAGGAATTGAGTGCATTACTGTAGGTTGTCCAAGGCTTGCTTTTGCTTTGAAATGGGTTTTCGTTCACCACTGTAGAACAGAACTTGCAATACTTCCCCAGTTCATATAGTAATTTTTAAAATAAAAAAAAATTTTAAAAAAAATTAAAACAAAACAAAACAAAACCAAAACAAACAAACAAAACAAAACAAAACAAAACAAAAAACCAAAAAAAAGAGGTTTGTAGGTTACATGGATACTAGGTATTGAAGTTTTTGGAGGTACATAAAATTTGAAGAATTAAACAAGCATATTTCATTTGAAAACCTAAAAGCTATTAGAATTTTGCATGCAACTTTGTAACAAATTCAAAACCACATAATATTGTTAATTCTTTGGTAAATTCATGCTAATGGGTGAAAAATGTTTGGAAGAACATTGTGAGATCTTTAGACCAAAACTGACCAGATATTGCAGCTATAATACTGCCAAAATTGCCATTATTAACACAAAGAGTACTTCCATCAAGAATTTGCGGTATTTATTTATGTAACTTAATTAAAACCAGAGAACATAAATTACTTTACCAAAAATATTTTTTAACTTCAAATCCACTCACTTTTTAGTAGATGAAAATAAGTTTATTGGTTTTTAAGTATTTTAAAGTTTAAAATGTATTTTTATAAATTCCTGAATATAAATAGTTCAGATATTTTTAACATAATCTTTTGCTTCAGATTTTTCTCTTTTTTTCCCTAAGATTTTTTTTGTCAAAAGAAGCTGTCTTTCACTTACCATACAGGTCCTTCACTTATGATCAGAACATTGAAAACCAAAGCTCACTTTACCAGGAATTAGAGCAAAGAAAGTTGCCAGTGGCCGTGGAGTACATTTTCCTAGTTCTGAAGGATAATTGAAGGCACACAGAGAGATGAATCAAATGGTTTTGCTACTCATTTCACTGCTACAGGAGAGGGAAATATGATTTGGAGTTGTTTGGGATTTTTGTAGATAGGGAAGGAGTTTGGTTGCCACCTCTTTCTTCATTTCAGAAGATCTACAGATCCAAAATAATGAAAATCTAATAATGACTGTCTTATGATGGCTATGCTAGTATTGTTAAGCCAGTTATTTACTGAAACTATGAATTTTTAATTTTTCTTACAGATAATCTGCTTTGCAGAGTGGGATTGTTTTCTGAGTAAATCTTTGGTCACTTTTATTTCTTCAGTAAATTAGTACAGAATGATGTAGTTTAAAAAACAATATCCTTTTTCTTAGAAGAAAACTATGAAAGAAATCAATATAAACCAAACAAATTTAATTCAGAGAGGAAGTTGAAATAAGAATTTTTTGAGCAAGGGAGCAGAACACAGAAAACCAACATGCTGAGGCCCCAAAATAACATATAATCTTGTTGAAAAACTTATTTCAGTTCTATTCTGTTCTCCACTGAGGAAAGGGAACATCTTTCCACATTCACATAAAAAAATAGGTAAGAATTTTTTTCCTAACTTATGTTATAATTTTCATTGTAAAACACAGATAGTATAAGAGATGGACCTGGCACTTTTCGTATATTCTGGTAATCCATTACATAGCCAATTAGTGTGAAGGAACAATAAATCTAATAAAAATCAGGTCCTAAAGTAGGTCCTCTGAGTTTTTCTGTATATAATGATGTGACCAAAATAACAGAACAAGAAATCAATTTAATTGTTATCTTACAAGTCTGAGCTTGAATGTCAAAAGTAATAATTTGTTTTGTGAGTTTGTTACCAACTTCAGTAACTTTCAATTTACTAACCATTCATTTCCATTGTCAGTCCTAGTGTTGTGCTGACATTTTGCTTTGCACAAGAGAGAATCATCCTTAAAGATCTCAATAAGAAAAAACATGGACACTCAAGGTTGGTTAACTGGATGGTTAAGATGCAAATTGTAGAAAAGTTGTTAGCAATCTTATGTCCCTCCTGCTGCTGGGAATCCCATCTGTTTTAACATTAGATGTGTCTTTCCTCATAACATGCTGCTCAGATCCTGTCTGTGGTGAGGTTCTCCAGCCCCAGTGTTCTTTATATCTTTACAGCATTCTGACAAGTGAACAGATTTGTCAGTCTTTTACCTGTACAATGCTGAACATTCTAGATGGCACACCAGTGTTCACACAGAGCATCCTGTTCTTACACGGTTCTATGGGAGCAGACCTTGTGAGAGGGATGTACAGGTAGCATTGGCAAAGGCAGCACATGCTCACATCACAGTGTGTGCTCAAGTTACCTCGTAGCCACTCCCACTAACATATGGGTCCCTGTAACTAAGGCCTTTGGTTAAACTCTGCCTAGATGGTGCTTGAAAATCACTATCTCCTACCTCAGTACCCTTCCATGGTGGCCCATGATACATTTGCCTAATAGAATCTTATCTCAAAGGAAATCCTTCTCCAATGACATATCTCAGAACTTTTTGCCTGGCTCAGCTTTGCTCTGATTCATTCCCTTTCTTGACAGTTTTAAATAAATGTTTTTTTACTGCTGTCTTTCACATTTCTGAACTGTTTTCTAGAGTACCCTGTGGTGTGAGAGATTATCTGAAATGCTCTTAGCTAAAGACTGTTTTCATCTCTGACCTTCAGCCAAAGCAAACACTTTCTCTGTTGGAATTTAAGTTCATACTTTGCTCCTGTATGTTCTCATAAACGACAGGTGCCAGCATGGCCATGCAATATATGTACTGAAGTTGTCATATCACCCAGAGCTTTTTGAATTTCCAGATCTTTTCCTCCTCTTTTCTTTTCCTGTTTCCTGTTTTCCTGTTATGAAATATCAATTTCTCTGTCAAAATGCGTGTTCAGTAATGAGGTTTTAATGAAAATATGTTCATTCAGCCATACTATCAGTTAATTTCCTCTGGAAGACTTTCAGTGACATAGATCCAGCGAGTAATTGTAATGAGAACTTTTAAGTAAGGGCACAGCTGGAGAGAGCACAAAAATTAGATCCTTCTTTGATGCAACTGGGAGAGTAAGCTAGAGTCCAGATGTTTCTGGGAGTGAGTAAATGTTACCTCTAATGCTCTAAATTTGTATTCTGTTTTTTATACTTGGTTTCTTTCATAACAAAAACTGTTTTAGGAGAACATCTGAAGTGGAGGTGCTCCTCTAAAACCACCATTTAAATTTGAGTAATCGTAAGTGCCTTCTGCTGAATTCCAGGTGAACTTCAGAGAAATAATTAATTTGAGGTTATGGAGAGATTCCCTTGACACCTTATGACAGATATTGCAAGCAGTCCTGAACATGTGGTTGTCTTAATCCATGTCCTTTCTGTGGTAAGATCACAGCATACATCATCTTATGTGTCCATTATCTGTTATCCCAAAAAGTAGCTGAAGTGTCAGCAGTTTTCACCCACTCAGCTGTGCTCAGAAGCACACTGCTTGAGTGATCACTTCAGGTCAAAACAGATTCAGTTACAGAAGGAATTTAATCCATTCTTATTGGCAAGTCTGACTAACTTTGACTAAAGAAAAGCAGAAATATGATATACAAGTAGCTAGTAGTTCAAAGGAAGCTGGTTGCTATATGTCAACTTCTCAAGCACAAATATGTCTCTGCACGATACTTCATCGAGGTAAATAAAGCCTTCAGTTTCCACTTCTAAAATCAGGTTGTTTCTCATTTCCTGTGCATCAAAACTGTGGGAGCAGGGAAAGAGTATCTGTTGTCCCTGAAGTGAATCAATTCCATTGATACTAACTGGGGTAACTGTTTTGCTGGTAGGTGTCTGACTTTTGAAGGCATTAGCAATAGAACTCTGTTGGGAACTGAGCCATAGAAATCCAGGTTTAGATGGTGACAATAGCTTCTCAAGACCCTGAAATCTGTAAAAATAGCAGGTCCTGTGCCCTGGCATAAAGCAGGCAGCTCATTTAGTTGTATCCTTTTCAAAAGATGTTTTACAGACCAACTTCAAAGGTATATTTTACTGCTGTTCCAGACCAAAGAAGCAGGGAGGAATGGAGAGTACCTGCCTAGTCACCTGTGTTATTACCTATAATCTTCCTTAGCTGACTGTTAGATAACAAATACTCTGCTACACACCAGCTCACTCATATTGTGCAACTAGGCTGCAATATGTTGAATACTTGATTAGATGTTCACATTTTTATGATGGCAGAAGCAAATTAATCTAGGCTGAGTTAATTGGAAATTCATAGACTTTCCCAGGCAAAATCTCAGACAGGTAGTATAAATGAAGCTGTTTAAGGATTTTCTGACTGTAAAATTGAAAGGGAAAAAAAAAGAGAGTAATTTTAGTAAGTTACATAATGTTATGAAATAATAGAAAATGAACTGTCATCGCCTCAGTCTTGTTATATTTTAATTCACAGTTGAAATTAAACCAGACTGCCTCATTTATACCAATCAACCTCCTCCACTTCATTTCTGAGCTGACTGGTTCAGGAAAACAAGACCCAAGTCTAACCAATGCAGAGAAAAGGAACTATTGTCAAACTTTTGTCTCCAGAGGACTCTAGCATTCAGGGCAGCCAGCTGGGGTATTCTTTAAAAAATGTATCTCCATCCAATGTGGTGCAGAATACCATACTTAGAGAAGCTTTTCTTGAGCCTCTACTGGCCAAGAGTATGTGCTTCAAGAATTTAAAATCTTATTGATAAGTTAGTGACCTATTCCATGTTGCATAGGGTCATCCTGATTATCTTTTTCGGCATAAATGTATCATTTACTGTTAACAGGGAAAGGCAATAGACTTGCCATGTAAATGTTTAGGGAAGTGAAAAATGGTAAAGTAGGATTAAATGTGCATTTAGGTTAGTATTCAGAACCATTAGCACATGACCAGAAAAAAGCTAGAAATGGGCAAGAACAATAATTCTTGCTAATACTAGAAATAGAGTTTCCTACTATTTTTAGCTCAGGAACTTCCTGAAAAGGAATGGCAAACCTGGAGAGGATCAATGATCACATGGCTTTCAGTAGATTTCTTTTTCGATTACACAGGAAAGGCATCGCATGACATCAGTGGGAGATGATAAAAACATAAGTGTCATTTAACACTTGAAAAAAATGTTTTTATCATAGCCAGAGACTGCCCATTGTGTGAAATAAATGAGATGAAAGACAATGAGATAATAAAACAAAATAAAATATGACTTTGCTATGAAACAAGATATGAACAAAAAATAAATCTGGACTTATTTGAATGGGAAATATTTTTATTCAGAATCTGCCTCAAAACTGCCTTAAAAAACAATGAAAAACCACTACAAATGAAACACTAGACTTTCATCGGTCTCTGAACTTCCATACCATCAAAGTGCAGTATAAATGACGTGAACAAAGGGATTGAAACATTAAGCTGCAAAAAGTATTTCAAATCTGTTGGGTTTCGATGTTTAAGTAACATTTTAAAAAGAAAAAGAAATTTAAAATACAATCTTTCCTGCTCAATGTGAAATAACTTTTTTTTCTTGTAAATACTGCTTTCAGTATCTCAAGTAATTAATAGTTATTGTATAAATCCAAATGCCTTTTTAGAAGTATTGGCAAGTCTTAATCAATGACCATGTATAACTTTAAACTGAATATGTTTTTTATGGGAAATAAAAACCAGTCTGTTTTAAAATAAACTGTGTTTTCCCTTGTGTTGGGAGTGATTTGAAATTATTAACAACTCTTTAAAATAAATTATTCTTGTTATTTTTAGCGTAGCAAAATTGCAAAAACATTTCGATAAAAGTATACTAGCAAGAAGAGTGAAAGGGTAAGAGCAATTCAAAGGGACAGGGACACAAAAGTTCTACCTAACAAAATTATATTCCTTCCACACCTCCCCTATTCAAGAGTAGGTGCTATAGAAAGTAGCCAAAAGGATATTTAACATGTGTTTCTCAAATTTAACAAATATAGATGCATAAATAAATTGAAAATAGTCTGATTTGAAGTTTATTAGAACACTGCTCAAACTTTTGTGAAACAGGGTGGAAAATAACCAGCAGTTACCAAATTTAATTTCATTTGAATTTCATTACTTGCACTAGTTCTACATAATTTTATTTTACTTGAAGTTATCTGAAACAAGCATTTCAAATTACAGATTTTCTGAATTTTGAGATTTTCTTTAAATGTATTGCTTTTTCTATTATTTTATAAGTTCCTTTACTTGCAGCAGGGCAAAGTTCCCTTGTTTTCCAAGGGTCTTGTTTTCTAATTATCAGAGAAAACAGAAAAGTCCCTGGAATAGTCCGAGACAAGGCAGAATAAAGAAGCTTTTAGACAATCACATTTAATATCAGATTGAGTAATTTATAATTTTAAATTAATTTTCATACTATAACAAGAGTCTAAGCTTTTTCCTTTCTCAGATAATTTTGTTTAAGGATTCCAGTATTGCTCTCTGCTATACAAGTGTCTGCAGGAGCTTAAAAAAACCCATTTAATTCCTTCTAATCTTTTTGATGCTGGATGCACTAAACTGGCCAAACAAAATCACTTAGATCTTATTAATCTGTTTCATGTTAGAAGCCTGTATAAATACTTTCAATATCAATTTTTAAAAAATAATGTAGTATCTAAATTTATTGGAAATAAGATATGAACAAAATTTATTGGAGGTTAACCAACCTTTCCCCCTGACAACTGTTTATGACTGTGGTTCTTCTATGTCTCTGTGAGAGGGCCTGGAAGATCAACTGGGATGTCCTCGTATATAATTGGTAGGTGTCTGCCACAAGAGGGATTAATTTTTCTTGGAAGATATCTCTCTGTTGACTTCAGAGGGAGCCTGGGTGACTAAGTTACCTTAGAAATCTCAGCCAATCACTGTTTTAACAGTTTTGGAAGGGATGATCTAAATATTATCTATGCACACTAAAAGAAAATTAAATAAGAGAGAGCATTTTCATTAAATCTTGCAAATGATGAGAGATCCTTAGAATGGGCAGCAAGACATGCTCTGGTCCATCTTCCTGCTCCTGCTCCTGCACAATAATGTGTCCTGGTGCAATGTGTCAGAGTTACTGACTGTGTGTATATCCACTCACACTGTACATGTCGTGAGTCCAGTGTCGGCTGGGACTCTGCCTGGACCTTATAATAACCTCTGTGCCTGGACTTTGGCCAAGAATCTGTAGAACATTTCAACAGGTCTTTCTCCCCATCTGGTGTGTTAATTAACCTTTGTTCTATCACGGGCTGCTTCTACTGCTTAGCATTAACATAAGTCTAAGAAGAATAAAAATGCTAGCAGTGAAGAGAGGGCAGGGACTGCCAAAGACAGGTTTAAGTTCCATGAAAACATGATGAAGGGCACTCACAATAAAAGCTCTGTCACTGTAGTTTTATCGCCACAATCTGTCACTTCTGCTGGTTTACGATAATGTTGAGATTTTGCAAAAAAAAAAAGAACAAGTCGCAAAGAAAAAGCAGTTCCATTTCCATCTGAAAATTATTGTATTTTGTCACCAAGCTAGCTTGGATGAACTTGAAATTCATCAGACTCTCACAGGAGCAGCTGATATTCCTGAAAAGTGAACACAGAAAGTCAAAAATGCTGCAACATTTAACTCCCTCTTTAATTTGTCAGAAATTTTGCAAATGATTTTCTAAGTCAGTTGTAGAGGCAAGCTGAATAAGGACTCATCACACAATAACCTGTGTTATCACATAGAATTATCTCTAATGTAATACTGTGCATATGAATAAACAATAAAATATAATAACTATAATATTACATTTCTTTATCTTTTGAAAGGAACAATCACTAGTATATTTAATTACAAGTATAGATAATAAAAACTGATGTGTTGCCAATCACTGTGAGGATATGGTCCTATACAAGAGGGTATTATAAAAGAGTGGTTTTACATACATCAGGGATTGCAACAGGAAACAGACTAACAGGTTTGGACAAAAGAAGAAATTCTGGTGCTAGCTAGAAACATAATACCATATACTTTGTGTTTTAACTCTAAATATTTTAAAACTAAAACACATTAATTTTAAGGAAATACACTATGAGGCACCACTATAAGGTTCCATACCTAGGCTAGAAAGAGCTGAAAATAGACATTTGCAGCAATATTCAGAACACCTACATTTAGGTGATTAAATAAATCCTGGATTCAGAATCTGGTCACACATGGTGCATATATCAAAGTAAAGAGGTACTGCAGAGGAAAATCCTAACTTGGTTTTGTAATGCCATCTGTCACATTCTCTCACTCTCTCTTTCTTTCTATTGAGTATAATGGGAACATAAAGATTACACTGCTAATTTCATCACTTCGGTAATTAAAATTATATAGAAGAGAGCAAATCCTTGAGGTTCAAAAGTGTCTCCAAAGCAGCATTGAAGAGCTCTCATTTTCATTCTTCCTTAAAACAGAATATTTTTTCTTGAGAGATTTATTCTCATTAATACATATAATAATGTCTTTTCCATGTCTTTTCTGCGTGACACCATTCAAAAAGGAAAATGCCAAATAAAACAAGTAAATTTTTTTTTATACCACAGTAGATATTTGTGGCTGTAATATGGAAGTAAATTCTTCAAGAAAATACTTATCCTGCATATTCAGAGAACAGAAAAGTTAAAATATTTTTAGGAATGACACATGAGACTACAGCAGAAGTTGAACAGTGACCAAAGCAGATTTTTACTGAAGCCTCAAAGATATATATTTCATTGCTGAGGCCCAACAAAGAAGGATCAAATATACATATATATATAATACAAAGAAAAAAATGGTAGATATGATATGCTCTTTAAGGTTTGAAGTGAGAGGAAATAAATACTGGAGTGTATTTAAGATCCAGAAACAATTTCTAAGTTGTATGATGTTTTCAGCAAAGGCATATTATGACATTAGTCCTTTGCTATGGACTGATGCAAGGGATCTAGTAATTGTATGTATTAGTGGGTATGCAACTGCACAGTTAGTGCCATGGTGCTAAGGAAATGAGGATAGAACGTAGCATGGGCAATAAGGATCTCATATTATCTTTCTACTCAAGATTTTTTACTATTCCTTTCTGCTGGTTTCTTACCTGTAAAATGTCAAATTTTTTTCTGCACTCATCAGTATAGGTGAGAACTAGTATATGAGAGTGAAGTGTTTTTAAATACAATTTCTTCTTATCTCTGAAGTGGTTGATACTTTAAATAGAAAAAAATAATTCAGACATGGGCTTGTAAAATTTTACATTTAATGTAAGACTGTTTACTGTTACTGAAGAACAAGAGTATATCACCATTCCTTAACTTTTTAAATTTTTGTTCAATTAGCCTGGCAGAGACAGACATTTACCTACTGCTGAAGCTGGAAGCCACCTTCTGGTTTGGGTGAAAATGTTCTCATCTCTGCAATGAGGACTCAGAGGCATTTTAAGACCCTTGAACTATCTTCTTTCCTGAACAGATTAGATTCTGTGTAGCTGATATTGAGCTCCTTAAGCTCAGTGTGACAAGAATCAACACAAATTTCATGAATGGGCTTCTGTTTTCATAGCAATGGAGAAATTTTGGTTTGTGAATTTACTGGAACCTGAAGACAGAGATTCTCTTTGGGTATATTAATTACATTGTACAGAATAAAGTAACAAAGGCCAGTATCTCAATACTATTCTGCAGTTCTTCACATATTTGTAAAAAACTTCTCCATCACTTCTGAAATAAATATATGAAAAAAATTATATTTTTTATATCTGGTTCTATTTCTTATCTTTATAGTTTTTAAAAAAGAAATGACTGATGTAAAATTAAAGAGGAATTTACTTTAGGAACACACATGAATAAACAGATGTTCTTTATGTCATACCATAAAAGAAATAGGATTAGTGCTTATCAGACCCTGAGGGAAGCATATTACAGAGATAAGTGTCTTTCAACACCTTTACAAGACATTTTGATACAATTATCATCTCTCCATCTTGTTTTTCACTTATACAGTCACTTACTTTTGTACAGGTATAAAATTTTTCATTTTGAGGTAATTTTAAATATTTTATGCCTTTGGTTGGCAGAAGAATATTTCACTATATATCAAGGAATAGAGAATTAAATTAAAAGCTATTAACCATTTCCATTAGTCTCAATCATTGTGACAACAGGTCTTTTATTTCCAGACTTTGTGCACAATTCTAGGAAATATAAGAATTTTTCATATCTAGAATTCACTGCATTAATTTCCCTTAGCACACTGAAAATTTTCATAAATAAAATTGGGCCAACAGTGTGAGAACCAGGGGTTTTCTCATTACATTTTATGTCTTATGGAAGAAATCGCTCAAATCATCCTACTTTTTAGTTGGAACTTTTCATTTTTTCTCAGGAAATGACATGCCAACTATCTTTAGTTTTCCACAGTTTGTATTAATGATCAAATAAGCTGATCAGAATTTATCTTTAGCATAGCAATAAAATAGCCTATTCGTTTTCTGAATACATTTTTCCTTCAGAGAAGTCTGCAGCTCATCTGGGGATTAAGGACATAACAGAAATGGAATTAATGTAAACAGCAAATTTTATAAAATGCATATAGACATCTGCTAAGATGGTAAGATGGGGAAGGCAGGATAGGAGCTCTGCTTGATGATCCAAGTTCCTTAATTTACCACCACTTCTTTAGTATTTGTTAAGACATTGTATTAGTTATTAGTTTTAATGCAGTACTTGGCAGAATGAGTCTCCAAGCACTCAGTCTCCAAACCATGACTGTTGTTATAAATAGAGTCAACTCAAACTTCTCAGCAGAATACAGAGCACTAATTTACAAACATCACCTTCCCCCTTCCCTTTTCCTGGAGTGAGGAGAGGCAACTAGAAGGTGATACAGAATAAAGAAACTGGAGGACTGGTTGGACTTGGGACTCCTGTTTTACTTCAGGGAAGTGAAAAGTTGAAGGTTGTGATTGCGGCTTCCTGTGTAGGTCTTGCTGCTAAGCAGGGGTTGGCCTCCCTGCGCAGAATTTTTCTCCCTGACAACTGAGTAGTAAATGTGTCATTTCATATGTCTGGTTTGGCCAAGTAGACACTGGGATGTGAATGCTTTATTCCACAACTTTGTTGCTTTTAGATTGTTAAAAACTCTTGTACGATCTCAGGAATAAAGGGTAGAAAGTATTTTCTGTGTTTTAAATCTCACTTGTCAAGAGCTTGAAAATTACAGGGGGAACTCCATTTGGGATTTTTAAAATAGATGTGAAAAGGAGAAAAACTAAGAAGCAGTGCTGAGCCGGAGTACTAAATCTCTTTTAGCAAATTGCATTACGAAAAGGAGTGAGGCAGCAGGAAGTTTGCAGAAAGGATTTGCTCTTCTGACTAATTTTTTCACTTTCCTTGCTACTGTATTGCCTTCTGTTATGAAGACTATTTTATTTGTAAAGAAGGTTCCCAGTATTTTCAAAGTCTGAAATAAGCTTTTTCATGTAATAGAAGATTGTAAAAACAATTAACAATACAAGAAATGATGTCTGCTGTAGAGCAAGCACAATATATCCTAACTACATTTCAAGATAACACATTTTTATGATGATTACCATTATTTATTATGCAGATTTTTTTTTCTGTGGTTACCTAATCTGTTTTATATGAAGAATTAATTTGGCCTATACTCTACACTCTGTTTTGCCATATTAATTTGAAGATAGGTTTACTGGGATACCTGTCTTTTTTTTTTTTTTTTAATAGCAAATACATAAATAAATTGATGAAGTCTAAAGAGAAAAAAATAGTTAGAATAAAATTAAGCTTAATGACATAATTCTTTTCTTAACTTCAGCTTGGAGGCATAAAGTTTACTGAACAATATATAGATAAACAATCATAATAAAAGAAAAGTTGTTTTCAAGAAGTGTATCCAACTCATCCATATTCCTTTCTCCTCTTTAGAGATCATCAAAGTTGATATTTTCATCCCCAGGTCAAGAAGTAATTAGCAACATATGAAATAAAATCTGAATTTGAATTCTTACTGTCAGTATAGAAAAAAAAAACAAGCAAAAGGAACTTTTTAATTAACACTTCTATATGTAACAAGGTTTTATTCAATTTATACATAATTTATATACCTTAGGCATCAATACTGGCCTAAATTGCTGATTATTAGATTCAGCATGTTCTTAACATTTTAAGTTGTGAAACTTAAATTTGGAAAAAATAACCTTAAGGCCTCACAGATTAAAACAGACGTTGGACCTGTGCGTGTACACAGAACTGTGCAAAGCTAGATTATGTAAAAATAAACCATTTTTAGAGTACATATAATTCATATTCGTTGTAGTTCCTAGTTCATATGTCATGCATATTTCTCATGCATCTGAAGTATTTAGAATAAAAAATTGCTTTTTTCATCAATGGAAAATCCTTTGTTATACACATATATTTATCTTTTATTCAAAGATAAAAGACATCACCATAAGTAAATAATGATGGGTTTTAGTAGGGTTTTTTTGTACACATACCCATACATGCACATGCCATACCTACTGAAATTACGCTGAAGACCAACATAACTGTCTACAAAATTCAGGACTTCCTTGTGTTTTTGTCCTTATTCACAGTACTGCCATTCTCTTTTGAATGTGAGCCTGACTTAAGAAAACACTAAGTATCACTGAAGTGTAAGTTATTCACAGAATTTAATTATGCACCTATTTAAACATGCTTCTACTTTGGTCCTATGTTAATATCTTTGTGCACTTTTTTAATCAGAAAGGTGAGGGTTTTGATGTTTTACATGCTTTTTCAGAGGGAAGGGAAGGATTGTGTACTTCTCCTATGAGATTATATGTTAACTTTAGATTTAATTTTCACCAAAGACACCAAGTCTAATTAATGAAATGTTCCATTCTCACTAAAATATATATACCCCCCCCCCGCACAAATAGGCTCCATTTTTTTTTTTTAACTTAGAACAGTTGAGGGGGGAAATGGTGTGAGAATTTTATGACCTTTAACAATCAGTTGGAGATGTTTTTCTTACATTTTCTTTGTTTTAAAAGAGTTTTGCTAATCAATGTATTTAACAGTATTGGTAAGAGAATATGGAATATACCACTATAACTTGATTAAGCTAGTATAGCATATCAGTGGAAATTTTCACCTGCATTACTGTAGTAACAAAAAAATCCTCAAATTTTTGCATGCAATTTGATGGTAAAGCTGTGCAACCTGAAGGCTAGGTGTTGCAGAAGTAGACACTGTCCACTTTTCATGCTGGCCACGTTTCCTCCTCTATCTTTTATTTGGTGGCAGAACAAAATCTTGCCTGAATGTTTGGTGAACAATTCAGGAAGTTAAATGGCATGAACGGGTTTCTTATCTTTTTTGAGTCATAGCAAATTTGTATGAATTAAGTCCCGAAATGGACTCACTGAAAGTTCAAACCAGAGAAGAACTAGGAATTAAGGGAGGTGAAGGCACAAGAGGTCTTTTTTTTTTTTTTTTTTTTTTAATAGTAGAAACACAGAAGAAAAGTGATTTGAAGAGATCATCGACCATGGTCTAGCCCAGCCTCTCACTCACAGGAACAGGCTGGGAGTAGCTAATCAGTAGATTGGCTTAGCTGTAATGTCAGCCAACACTCTTTGTTAAAGGAGCACAAGGTGATTGCATCAGTATTTGAGAAACTTACCTCAGTGGCAGACAGTCCAACATTAAATCACAAGGCTACCAGTCCTGCTTATGCAGAAGTTCTCTGTCATATACAGCCTTGCTGCAGCTCTATGGCTCAATTACACGTTACTCTTCTGTGCATTAGTGCATCTAGACACTAAATGCAAAGTCATCTATACTGAGGACATAATCAAGAATACTGAGGAAATAATTATTAATACTTAGGAAATAGAGAATATTTTGAAGAAAGTCCTTACCAATCTAAAAGTAATTCCTTACAATGAGTTATATCCCATCCATTCTCACCATTCAGGCCTGATGCTTTCTCCCCTGTCAAGGCAGCTTTTGCAGGAGTAGGCAAGGGATGCCTCTATTTAGCTTATCTTCTTGCTTCAGGGAATTTGTATGAAAGCTATGTTATGGGAGGGGAAAAACATAGCCATTAGACTGTACTGCTATCATATAGCTAGGATTATTTTCTGGGAAAGTTTCTTTTTTCATGACTTAAATCCAGCCATGAAATCTTTGCTCCTGCATGAGTCTTCTTTATAATTTATATCTAAGACAATTTTGGTGCTAATCACTGTATCTGATCCTCCTTTTCTTCTGCATTTAGAGAAGCAACCTATACACTAGTGATTTTTCTATCTTTCCCTCTGAAGAAACACACATATATATGTAGAAATAAATTATATTAAAATATTTTGTAGTAGACAGACTATATGGAAATATTTTCTAGAGAAAATTAATCTTTGTGCTATTGTGCTGGTACAGTATATTGCCTCTGTGGTTATACATAATGTATCTTTTGGGCATAGATCATTGACTCATTTTATTTATGTTCCTCTCAGACTGGATGCATATAACAAGCATTCTGTCTTGCTAATTAACTCCAGTGATCCCTTTAAGTCCTGATTAAGTTCTATTATTAAATTATTAAGACCTTTTCCTAGTGTTCTAGAGTTTTTTTCCCTCTAATTTTGAATGACTTCTTGAAGAAATAAATAACCTCATGAAATAATTTTTATCTTTTTTTCCTATGCACATATTTCAAGACTCTCAGGCTGGCAAAGTATTAGAGTTGGAGCTTATAAAACAAGGGATTTTACCTGGAATAACTTTGAAGGGTATTTATAGTGATATTTTCATACTCTGAGTTATATCCTTACCCAATGGATTGCAGCAGTTTTAATTACTAGACAGAGTGGCAAAAAAACCCTACAAAAAACTCATAAAGAAACTTCCTTTCAAATACATGGAACACTTCATGCTGTAGAATTATTTGATGCAAAAGAGAGAAGTTTTTGAAAGAGAGATACATATTACACTATGATTTACTCTATTTTTTCATGCTTTGATTATCCAACATCTTTGTAGAAAGCAAGACTTTGCATGCATATGAGGGAGGAACAAAAAACACAAATGCAGCATGGCAGGATTCTCTCACACACACAAGTTTATGCACATATGCACACACATACTTATTGCCACTCATATATGCTGTATCCTATATACTGCTCTGATTCCTCTGTTAGCCCAAAAAGATAATACTATTCAGTAATAAATAGGTCATCAAAATTTTAAGATTATTTAGTGCTGAGGAAGGAAATCAGAGGTATTTAACAAAAATGTTTTAAAATTCAAGTTATATCATTTAGTGCAAAGTAGATATGCTATATACAAATAAATGTTTTATTTTCTATTTTGCATAAACCTCTGCAAAAATCAGATATTTGGATTGACTGCATCAAATACTGGGAAAAAATGTACAAAATCTGGGGATAAAAAACCATACAGATCTTCTTTTGTTTGTTTGTTTTAAAAACTTCATTTTAGTATCTTTAAAATGTTGCTTTTTAAAACAAGCCCAGTAACTATAAATGGAAAAAGATGCAAGTTTTTTGCAATTAAATGAAACTTAAATTGATATGTTCATTTTTAAATCCATATCAGTAGACTAAGCAATTTTTTTTTTAAGAATAGCTGCTTTTCTGGTTGTTCTATCTTAAATTTTTTTCATCTAAATTAAATGGCCTGCTGTAAACTTTGGCTTTTGAAGTCCAAGTTTGCCTTTGTGAAGTAAGCACAACTGAAACCCTATGTAGACATTTAAAACAGTAATAGGATGTGACAGCACAACATGATTCAATCATGTCAGAAGATGAGAGTTGTATAGAGAGATCGGTCGTGAATTTTTTTCACCTTTCCGAACGGCTGTTGCTTTTAGCAGTTTTTCATTGAAGCAGATGACCTCTTTAGCCTCATACAAAAGCAGAAAAAGTGAATTATGGTCTGTTGGAGTGACTGGGTCTTAGAGAAGGCTAAATATGTGTAGTGTTAATAAGTCCTATTGTGAAGAATGATTTTCTAATTATTAAAATGATAAAATCTCTCACATTGCAGCATCCAAATATTTATTTATCTGTGTCTCCTGCTGCTTTTTTTTTCTCTCTCTCACTTTTGATTTTACTTTTAATTATCTTTTGCTTTGGCCAAACAGCCATGCTGTAGATTTAATCAGGCCTAACACCCATGCATTATATTTTATAATTCACACTGAGAGTTCAAGTGACCAAGGCTATAAAAACTGAAATACATTTCAAATAACCACAGGAAACGTTTCATTCCCTCCATAATAGTTTCCATGTTTACACTAAGGTGGTATTTTCCTGCTGTTCCACATTGCCAAGTGATAACACCTCTTGCTGTTTAGCAGTAAATCATAGATATGGCAACCAAAGTTTCATTTGGGCACCCTTTATCTTCTTCAGAAAGGAAGGATTAAGCAAATAATGGTTTATTCAGTATCATGTCATTATTAGCCCTCCCAGTCCAGGAAAATTCATAAACTAATTTGCATATCAGACTTTTTTATGGTACAGTCATGAATTGATTGTGTTTGATTGAGGATCAAAGCACATGAAGCTGCTGAAGAATGAGTAAAGATATATTTAAAAATGTTATGCATCTCAACACATCAGGTCTAGAGATCTCACTGAATATCAAAATGGAATAACATGCTTAATTTAAATAAGATATAATTAATTTTCATGGAATCGTAGTATCACAGAATCATAGAATGGTTTGGGTTGGGAAGAACCTTAAAGAGTGTCATGTTCCAACTCCCCTGCCATGGGCCGGAACAACTTCTACTAGACCCAGTTCCTTGAAGCCTAGATACTTTCCTAGATGCTCATGAAAAAAGCAGTAGTTTCTTGTAAATATGTTGAGCTGATAGAAAACCAGATAGAAAACAGTTTACAATTGCAGAAACCACAAGTTTTATGTGAATGTCTTGCAAAGTGCTTTGCAGAGATTGAAAAATTTTACTCCTAAAACCCCCTGACATCTGTTATTACAAAATAACAACAAAAACGTTATGTAAGGAAATGACAGGAAATTAAATCAAAGGGTGGGAAAAAAGAGTATATTTGAGGAGGTTTAGGCAAAGAAATTGGAAACATAAACAATAAAAATGTGCAATGTGTGACTTATTAACTAGCAAACAATCTATTCAACTTATTTGACTGCTTTTCATATGTAGAATGTGGCTTCTGCAAAGCAATTTTGCTATTTTTTTACTTTTAACACATAAAGCCAATGAATTGAACTACTCCAGACATATTGTCTTGACTTTAATGTCATTCTACTGGGAGTAGACTGCCTTGTAATATTGCAGAAAGAATGAACCTCCCTGGATCTATAATTGCTAACATCCTTCTCTGTAAATCCCTCTTTGGGGCTTTTGGGTTTAGTTTAACCTTAAAATTGTTTTATCTTTTGTAAAAGTTAACACTACGGTGAATTTGCTTCTAGACCTTGAAGAACATGATTTTTTTTTTTTTTTCCTTTTCTGATTATAAGTTTAAAATGTAGTCTTTTGAAATACTGCCTTTTGTTAAAATTTATTCACATTCCTATAGAAGACAGATAGTTCATTACTATCTTTTCAAAAGGGCTACATAGTTAAATCTGCTTTTCAAAAAAAAATCAGCTGTATTTATGAGTTATTAATGATGGAAACAGTTTTCATTTACGATAGTCTGTTGTACTTATGTCTCCATAGAACTTCTCTTAGGAGCAGCAGAAGCTACTTGCTATCAGTTGAAGCAGATATTTTCAGCTGGTTTTGGTTGAGAGAAATATGGGAGACCACACGTGAAGATATACTGCACTCTATTGGTAGATTGTACTCTACAGGTGTCAACTAGACCATTTTTAAGCTCCTATATTTTATTCAGTTAGAGTAAAAATTCAAGTTCTGGGCTGGGATTGAAAATTTCTGAAGAGGAAATAAATTTCTACAGATAAGACTTCTTAACATAAAATTTGAAATTATCTCTTCTCCAAAATATTTTGGTTAGAGATAAGTAAAAGTTCATTTTATGCTTCAGCTTATTTTATTAAATCGTGTCATGTCCTCATACTTGCAACATATTTCAATTTGGGCCTGGACTCTTGGAAGAAAATCTTATCAAAACTTGTAGTTTCAATAATTTTCTACCAAACTGAAGTGCTTAAAATATCTCCAGTGGGAATTTTAGCCCCTAAAATAACAACTCTTTTCTTAGCAGTATCCCTGTCTCTGCCAATCCCAAGAATCCAAGTCCTAAACCAGACAGCTCTACTGGGAACATATTCTTTGGGCGTTGCTGTGGTAATTGTTGTTTTGGCATACCAAATCATAAACTATGAGTGCAAAATTTTGTGGAGATTTTAGGGATTGCTTACAATGAGAGGTTTGTTAATGATTATATTAATTACTCACTCTATGATGCTAACCTTATCTTTTACCGAAAATTAATAATGTTGTATATCGTGCTGATAAGGAAAATCTTTGTTGTTCTAGAGTATTTTATTCTAGCTCTAGGATAAAGCTATAAAACAAAGCAGAATTATTCTAGCTTGCCCAAACTATGAACAAGATGCCCTATATTACATAAAAGATACCCCCAAGGCAGCATATAAATTTATTCCAAATCATAAAATGCATCAGTTTTACTGAATTTAGAATTAATAGAGGACATCTGTTTTTCCATAGTTGAATGGTAGCACATGCTGGCTCAACATAATCATGAAGCAAAACCCTGTTAAGACACCTACAGCAAAACTGCAGATAGTTTTATATTTATGCATACAAGTAGTCTCATAGTCTGGGCATGGCTAGGTGCTTTGCTGACTCTTTTTCATTAATTCATGTAATCTAGTACCTTATCTTAAGTTTTGCTTGTGGAAATGATGAAATTACAAGTCTGACTTTGAGAAATGCAGAATCTAATGGAGAAAACTATAAAATCATGTAATTCATAAGAACAACAACATTGGGGATGCCTAATAATCTCTTCTTATTACCCTTTCATTATAATTGATTTTAGCAACAGAGATAGTCTCCATAATATATTCTCAATTATCCAACTTGTTATGGCTATAAGAAGTTTATCTTTCAGGAAATATAGCTTATTTTTAGTACATCTCAAAAAAAATATATAATACTAGTATTTGCAACTACTTGATTTTTTAAAGAGGTTTTCTATGAAATGACTGTCAATCTTTCTGCTTAATAAGCCATAATAATAATGCTCCATTGTTCTAAGGATACTCCTAAGAAAAGGGATGTAAATAAAATTTTTTCATTGGCAGAATAGTTTGCTTGAAATCTCTTCATGAGCAAAACCTTCAGCTTTCCTTCAGCCTCCTGCATTACATGCTCAAGTTCTAAAAAATTTCAGAAGAGCAAATTGGAATTTCTTTCCAGGTTTATCTCCTGAGGAGTACAACATTCACGCTGAGATTAGAGACCAGGAGGAGCAGACTCTAACATACCTGAAGTGTAGAAATGTCTTTGGGGGGAAACTGGAATGTCTTAGAAGAGAAAATGGAGATTTCTCCTTTAGCATGTCCACATCCTACTACAATATAGAGTCAGGACATCATTTCAGTGCATGTAAAATACTGATTTGAGAAAAGTTTCTGAGTTTGGGTTTTTTAGATATAGTTTTCAGTTGAAGGAATGCTATTTGAAATAGCTCTCATCTGGACAAGAAGGGAGGTTACTATACTGGAAACCCCTTTTTTAAAAGACTCTGCAGACAGATAAAGAGCTATGTGCAAAGATGTAAAATAGCATGTATAATATTAATAATCAGAGAATCACAGCATCATTTTAGGTTGGAAAAGACCTCTAAAATCATCGAGTCCAACCTTCGAACAACCAGCACCTTGTCAACTAGAGGGTGGTACTAGGTGCCATATAAGGTCAAAACAACATGTTACTTACCTTCAGTACAATGGAACATCTTTTCCTTGTGTGTAGCTCCAGCTGTTGTAGGTCATGTTGTATCTCATCCCTCAAATGCAAGAAGTCAAAAATTCTGTTTGACCGACCTGAAGGCCCACTGTTATATGTCTAAATTTCAAGTTCGTTCAGCTGGATGTGCCCGTCAGCTGAAAAAATTGTTGTGAATTCGAGGAAATCATCAAGAAAAAATTCTTGGCCAAGGACATGTGCATTTTATATCTTCTATACTTATATAATAGCAGATGAATCAAATTTCACAAATATCTATTTCATTTATGCGGATGTAACTAAAAGACCAGAATGACCTGCTTATATATTTGTGTTTAGACTGACAGGGTAATTTTAGTTTAGAATGTAGGCAAAATTAGTCACTAAACTTTAGCTGGTGCTCACCCAAACTACTTTACTCCCTATTAAATAAGAAAATAATTTGTTTGCCTTTTCCTAGAATTTTGGTCAATATCAATTTTCTGAGATTTCCTGGTCAAATTTAATTTCTCTCTTGTTAGTTTTGTTATAGCATCATATCAGTATCTTCTGCATTTTTTAAAAATAAATAATTTGATTCAGTTTTTTTCAGTTATATGATGTTTATACACCACGCAGAGCTTCTGTTGCTATATTTTTCAAGTTTCAAAGACTATAAAATATTTTGGTTTTATTTTCATTGGAGGACTTTCCTTATATTTGACTTATTTAGAATAGCACTTAATTGGGATAATGTTTCAATAATTGTATGAGTTGGAAATTCTAGAGGTTCTTTTTCCTTCAGTGATTCTATATAAGTCAGTTTGTAGATCAAATGTGAAATCCTTGGGTTTCTTTGATATTTTTTACTGGATACTTTAATGTCTGTTGGATTTTATAGTCCATGCAAGCACGATTTTTTCAAAGCAGCTTCCTCTTTTTCTTCTCTTACGCATCACATATGAAATAAAATAAACTGATTCTCAACTTAGTATTTCCTATTTACAGAGTGACAGCCTATTTATAACCTATTTAAAATTAAATTAATGCATCCTATATTGTGAAGTTCACTATTGCTTTGTACTATTAATTTCAGTTAACTAGGTCTTACTTGCCAAGCAGAGAAAAAATACTTCAAACTTTGAATTTAAAAAGACAATAATGATTTAAGAAGAGACAAAAATACTCATCAAGGTGTGATGGCATGATGTAAGTTATTTCATCAGATGAAATTCTTGTGGAAATATATACTTTAAGTGTTTTAAAATCAATATCCAAATCTTCTGTCTCAGAATTACATGAACTAACCTGCTGATTATGTCAGTGCTAAGACACTGGAAACAAAACAAACAAAAAACTCAAGCCAAGAAACATGTGGAAAAGTAATTTTCTTTCTTCTTCTAGAAGCCCCAGTGCAGGCTAAATGATCTGTGGCTTGGAAGCTTCATTGCTCATCAGGAGTGTGGATCTGGATCAGTTTGTGGTAGACCCCTCCACTCATGCAGCATCTCTTTGAAACATCAGTGTTTATGGAAACATTGGTATTCCAGTTCTTTCATGTCTTTCCTGGTCTGAATTCTAGTTCTTTTTGAATCCCAGAGTCATAGAACATCAACAAAGCTTTTCATCTTAAGATGTCTAGACAGATTATAATGCCAAAACCTTAGCTCATAGATAGTTCTACTACTTCTACTGATGAGCAAATCCATATTTTCACACGTTTTACATTCATGAAAGTCAGTGGGTGTTCCAGGGTGCACAGAAACAGTTGAAATAATTAGAAAGCAATTTCCACATGATTCTCCTCCTCTCCCTGGAGCATTCAACACAATTTCCTAAAAGAAAAGGAAAAGAGAACATTGCTCTGCTGGGATTATAAAAATTGCTAGCTTTCACAAAACTCTAGAAATCATAATATTTTCCACTTACAGTTGACTTAGATAACATATAAGTCATAGACAGAGTGTGGTTTTCTTTTCCATCTTCATTTTCCCCTACACATGTAATTTCCACAAAACTGTAATACAGTCAAAAGCTGAGTTACAAAATAGACAATAGTAGTTTGAAGAAGTGTTTCCATTTTCCTGTATTTTTATCTTTCTCAAAGCTATAGGTTATTTCAGAAGGAAATACCAGAAATTTCCATGACTAAACAGTTTTAGAAATGCTTTTGGACTTGAAGAGAATAGGTGATTGTCCCAGCTTCCCCTTCAGTTTGCCTCAAGGCTGTGTAAGGCAAGATGTAACCAAATATGCAAGTAGAGAGGACGGAAGGTCTCCTACCTTCGCTCCCTCTTAAATCTCCACAGCTGTATTGTGGACTCTGGTCATTATGTTCCATTTAATTTAAATGGATATGGAAAATAAATGCTTTTGTAAAAATAGAAAAATAGGAGAAGTTAAGGAATAGCAAGGAATCACTCTTTTATTGTCAGAAAAACAGATTTAGTGCAAGAGCTATCCTATTGTCATTGTCCTTGCCCTTGTAGAACTCGAGTATTTGTTTATTTTTTAGTTCATGATCTTGAATGGCTTTTCCTTCACACCACAAACAATGATGTGGTAAACAGTACTTGTACGAATTCTTTGCTGACATGGTAATAGGCTTTGCTTACATTCATGACTTCAAGAAGTGACTGTCCCACAAATGTCCCTGAATTGGTAACAACTTTTTTTTCTTTTCCTATTGTAACATTTTTAATGGTTGTTTATTACAGTACTTTTCTGAATACATATATATCTTTAGAGTGCTTGCTTTCACTGCTTTCAAGTGCTCTGCTTTTTATTGTCCTGAGCTTCTGAGGCAATATAATGAAGATAACCTTGATTTTTTGTTGTTTCCCCAAGTGCCTCATATTTTAACTCACTGAGTACTGCAGAAGCCAAGGACTACTGTGTTTTACTCAGGAGCTGAATCTAGAGTGCAATAGAGTTTCAGCAAGTTATATGAAATGTTTCACATAATGACTACATGCATGCTACCAAGTCATGCTCAGATCCAAAATGTAATACCTGAAAATCATGAGGGTCATCACTGTTTCCTAAAGGTCGTAAGAAATGTGCACAATATCTGATACTTATAAAAAAAATCCAGAGAAGAAAAAGAGCAAGAGAGAAAGTTCTGGATCCTAATTACCCACAGTGTTTAATGGTTGTCTCCTCACCTCTGCCTTTGAACTGCTACAAATGCTATGTCTACCACAAGGGCTAAAAGCTCTGAGCAGCATGTGAACCAATTGGTGCCATTTGGTCTTCACCTTCTACTTGGCAGAGCAGAAACTATCTTTTGTAATATTGGTATTGTTTATATTGTCAGCAGACTTGCTTTTTTGCTTAACAGTCTTTTTAGACAATGCATGAATAAAGAAAAAAGATGAATCTAAAAACCAACAGTGAATACGACTATTTTATACAAAGCATGAGGGAAGTTACGAGAGACAGTATTCCATTCACAGCTTGTGCTTCAGTCTTGGTTTGGAAAGGCTCTCAGGTATATGGTTAACTTGAATCCCTCTGAAGTCAATATATTTACAAGTGCATAATATCTGTGGCTGTTATTTCACAAAGTGTTCTTTCAGTGCATCTGAAGGAGGTGTGCTAGGGAAAAACAGAGGAGCATCTACAGAAACGTTATCAGTCACCTCTGTGTCAGCCTGACAACAGCAGCACAGCAGAGAATGCATTTGGGGATGGCACATGAGGGGTTGTTGCTTAGACATACAATGTCCTGTTGTTTCCCAGAGGCTGTGGTGTGTGCATGAGCAGTAACTCCCAGGAGCAATTCATTCCATGGCAAAATTGTCTCCCCTTTCGTAGTTTGTATGCTCCAGAGCTTAGTGCCATGTAAGGAGGGGGATGCAACAGCACTGTTTCTTTCTCACTGCACTTCAAGGAGCTCTGTCAGGCGTGTCATGCTGCAGCCTCTGTGTCCCTCTTGGTAAGTCTCTAGGTCAAAATCTAGATTTTTTCTCAAAAAAAGTTTTTTGGTTTAGAGGTGCTCTAGTCAGATCACATCAAGTATTTAAACCACCTTAAACCTATTAAAATTCAAGTTAGATACCTGAATTTTACCACACGTTTCCACTTGCCTGGTGCTTGCCTCAGACGTTAGTGTGAGTAAATGGTAAAGGCACCAGAGCTTCCTGTGTCTTTGTATTCTTTCATGATAGACAAACAGCTCTAATTAATAACAGGAGGAAATTAAATCTGATGAATCTCTGTTAATGGCATTAGTGAGGGGTGAACTTGGCACGGTAATTTTCATTGGGGACCTGTTGAAATCTGCACAGAAGGGAGTCCTGTTGTGTAACACTGCTTTGAATGTCTTTGCTGAAGAATTAAGGCAGAGTCTTTCCTTCCTACCCTGATTTGTCTTTCCTTTGGAAGGAGTAGGGACATTTATTGTGATACATTGAGTTTACTGCTCTAGAAAGCTAAGAAAGAATATTTCATCAGAGAAAACAAATACACTTGTAGAAACAAGAGTGAAATTTGATAACCTTCTAATCTATTTATCAAAGGGCCCGCAGTTCCATTTCAAGGCAGGTGAAGGAATACTTACTGAACCCAGAAAATGAATCTACCTCCGCAGAACTGAGATAACTAAAAAGGGAGAAAGAACAAGCACAAAACCGTTAGCACCTGCCAACTCTTTTTAAGAGATTAGAATGCTTAAAAAGACAGAGAGCAGCTCAATATTTCCTTTTAAGTTTCTCTTGCCTGATTTCTCATGCATGCTGCTGTGCACCGCAGTGAAACAAACAGGTCACATTTCAGCTCCTCAGAGCTGCAAAAGCACTTTATGGCATAAATAGCAAGTAGCTTCTCTTCAGACTTTGTAAGACTCCTTTAAGATATGTATTTGTGCCCCACTGATTGACTCTTAGGAAACTGAGTGAGGCTAAGCAGTTGGCAAGAAACTTAGTTCCCTATGTGACAGTAGAGTTACTTTACACATGAATGCTCAGTGATTTAGGAATTGTTCTGAGTTACATCGAAATATCCTACAATTCCAACAGGTTTCCTCTTTAATCAGTGGAAAACACAGTTTACAAATAGGCTTCTTGTGAAACTATGATGAAAGCAGCACTGCTGGTCATACAGATCAGAGAGCATATATCCCAGTGAAGCCGACAGGAATACAGACAAATGCTTTAAAATTGAAAGAGATATTTCTGGAAGAAATGAGGGGCCTGCTCCACCTGTGAAATGCTAAAACTTGCAGGAAAAAAGGCCTGCAGCTGCCAGAGTGTGGACCACACACCTCCTGAGAAGGGACAGTCAGGTGGCCCATTGGTTTTTTTTGCTTCATCACCCTTCAGTTTAGCCAGAAATTAGACCAAACAAGGGCTGAGGGGACATTGTTCAGTTTCAGAAAGAAGTGGCTTAGTGCCCTGAGCTGCCTGGAGAGATGCAGTCTATCCCTGGCTGAGAGCAGGAAAAGGGCAGAGTTAAGGAGAGCAGCGCAACCAAATAACAGAGAAGTGGGGTCTTCACTGCTCTCATAGCACCCATGGCTAGGGCAGGACCAGGCAAACCTGCAAGGCTGTCCATCCTTAGATGGACAGGGAGCTATGATCCTTTCCCTTCTCAAATGTCTTCCCCTAGTCAGAAGCCAGGCACCCAGGAAGAGCTCCATGCTCTTGCTGATCAGGCTGACATGACCGGTCCTATCTTTTATCGCATTTTGCCCATTAAAAACAAACAAACAAGCAAACAAACAAACAAACAAACAGAACTACTGACCTCTGCCTTCATAAGACACCACTTGGAGTACTGCATCCAACTCTAGGGTCCTCAGCATAAGACATGGACTTGGTAGAGTGGGTCCAGAGGAGCCACAAAGTTAAACAGAGTGATGAAACTCCACTCCCATGAAGACAGGCTGAGACACCTGGAGCCGTTCAGTCTAGAGAAGAGACAACTTTGGGGAGACCTCATTGTGATATTTCATTACCTTAAGGAGTCTTATAAAATGGAGGGAGAGAGAGTTTTCTATATGGGCAGATAGTGACAGGGCAAGGGGCAATGGTTTTAAACTGAAAGAAGGCAGGCTTAGATTAGATGATCGGAAAGAATCTTTGTTGAGAGAGTGGTGAGGCACTGGAACAGGTTGCCCAGAAAGGTAGTGGATGCCCCATCCCTGGAAGTGTTCAAGGCTAGGTTGGATGGAGCCCTGAGCAACCTGATCTAGTGAGTGGCATCTCTGCCCATGGCAGGGGGGTTGGAACCAGATTGTCTTTAAGGTCCCTTGCAACCCTAACCATTCTATGGTTCTATGAACCCAGGTGAATAGTGATATGCTTGAACAGGTCTTCCCTTCACTTACTGATATTGTCATGGAGTTTCATATTTTTTTTTTACCTCTGAGACTACATTACTTGTTCAATTTTGCTTGAAAGTGCAGATAATAGGTAGAGAATATGTAAGACACTGACTGACCAGAGATTGCACCCAGGTATAAAATTCCCTTGCACGGAAAATGTTGTTGACAGAAAAGAAAAATACCTTTTTGCAAATAGAAGAAATCTGCAGAGAAATATTGATATTAAAAATATTACATTTTATGAAGCATCCTAACAATAACTGGAGTTGAAATTAATCCATTGTGCTCAAATTAAGAAGCCAATGTGAAAACTCTTTTGGTATACACAGCATTTTAACTTCAGTTTGTTTCCCCAGTTCCTGTTCTATACTTTGAAGCTTTGCTACAAAAGAAGACTTAACTCTCAATTTTCTCACTGATCCTGTAGGGCTGAGATTAAACCAAAGTACAGACCACATTAGGAGAAAAAGTGAACCTGACCTTCTTCAGAATGGAGACAGCACAAGGGACAAAGCAAAACATTTTAACTGCTCAGGCCTCCTGGATGCATTTACACAAATGTCCCTTTGCACATTCTGATTTTTTTTTTAAGTATATTGCATAATGATACTGCATATTCATTATAGGAATGTGAAAGTTTCTCTACAGCCCCTTTAGCTCAGGCCAATTCAATGACAAAACATAAATCAGCACCTGGATATGTGTTGCAAGCCCATAGTTGCATAATAGCTTAAACACAATGTGGTCATCAAAGAATATATTTATTTCCTAGGATGTCTCATTTTTTATTTAAAGCAAACCCATATTTTATCACAAGAATAATTTACAATTAATGTTAATTTAACAGACGTTATTGATCAAAGTTCCAAAAGTCTTTAGTGATTTCTTTTTCTAAATTTGCTTTCAATCACCTTGTATTCATTTTAATTAATTACATTGTGTTCCCTCAGCACTTTTGTGTTTAATCAGGATACAGCAGAGAAAGATTCTGCTTTAAAATCTTGCATTGTCTCGTATATGCTTATTTATGGAAGAGCTTTTGTGAGTGGCTGTAGAGCAGCTCAGTCACTATGAAAGAAGTAGAAATAGGACCCTTTGTATGTATATGCATTACTTTAATGGATTAATATTAGTCTCTCATATTCACATTTATTGACCTTTTAGTCTCTATTACTGTTTGCATATTTGTCTTCCTGTGGGTGGTGAGAGTTACTCAGTGTTGACAATGCCTTTGAAAACTTGAATTTTAAAGTATAAAGTATTTACACAGAGCTACACAGCACAGGAAATTATTAAAAATAAACAGTTATAATTAATTTCCATGATGGAATTATGTTTTAAAGTTACAGCATGATACAAATTGTGATTATTAGTAACAAATTCTTTATCCTGGCTTGTCTTTTGCCAATGTCGGTTTCTCTGCTCTTTAGAAACTTTCCCAACTTGCAAATTTTTTTCTCATCTTTTTTATAGAAATAGAGGAACAACTTTTGAAATGATTATATAAATCTAACAAATCCTGTGACAGCTGCCATATTTTACAGTTTCTATCAGAATCTATAAAATATAGTGTTTTCTTTGAAATTTGCAATTATACTGGTATAAGAATAACCAAGTCATTTAACTATACAAGAAACTCCTCTTTTCTTAAAAAGGGGTCTATTTGTAAGTTGTAGAAGAGTTTAGGGAGTATGTTTAAAGTCACCCTCCATTGCATCAAACTTTTTGAATAGTAGCTTTACATGGATTCAGACCTTTTTTATCACTACATAAGGAAAAAAACCTCTCTTTTTTTCTTCTAATTTTCTGAAAAAGATGTAAAGAAAACTGATTTATCAGGCTAAAAATGTGGTAAAATACTTTCTCTGAACATGACTGTTAACTATATGTAAGTAAGAATAAATATAGAGTGATAGTCTCTGAAGTTTAGAAGGTCTAATAGCAATCTGATTATATCTACATGGAAGTCATTAAGAAGACAAACACAGGCTCTTTACAGCAAAAAGACAACAGACATAACTTAAAACAAAAGAGATTCCAAAACATAATCAGAAAACATTTTTCTTCCATGACGACCATCAGGAGTGGCACAGGGAGACTATGCAGGCTCCATCTTTGGTGAGGAGGTTCAAGAAAAATCCCTGAGCAACTCTCATCTCACAGGTGGCTCTGCTTTTAGTAGAGGGGTGCTCTAGAGATCTCCTGAGGCCTTTTTCCACCTGGATTATCCAATGAATCTATTTCATGATTCTCCAGATGCGCTTCAAAAACACCATATCATATAGACTTTAGTGACCTTTTTTTGTGATGAAAGCATCTCTTCATTCAGTACACATCTTATTGCTTGCAAATATTATTGAAATCAGATCCTCAATTTGATTCTCCATTTTGTGAAATTGAATCTTGAACGTACTGTTTTATAAGAGTGCATGATAATTATTCTAGCTTTGTGATTTTCTCAGTCTCAGTCTTGGGTTTTCAAATGTTTGGAATAGGTAATGTTAAAACATGACTTTGCATACGCTTAAAAAGACACCACTCCATAATGGCACTGTCTATTGTTAGACAAAGGAAATACAAATCAGTCAGTCAATCAATCAGTCAGTCAATCAACCATGTAAGTTAGTGATTTGTTCTGTGGTTCAGTAAACGAAGGATTTAAGTAATAATGTCTGCAGAACTTTTGAGAAGTGTAAAACAATTTTGAATTACCAAAAAATTGATGAATACAGGTAAACCAATTAATCATAATATAAATCAATTCATCACAGGTATTAGAGCGTATAAAGAGAAAAATATTGCTCCGGATTTTTCTCTAATTTTTCCCAGCAATTTTCTTAAGGGATGAATTCTGATCTCTCCTTTCTTGTGTCTTTTGCTTATAGACTATTTCAACATAAAAAAGACCAGGATGAATGAATCAATTTCGCAATAAAACAATAAGAGACGTTCATTATTGCATTGAAATGAGTCCTTGCCTTTCTCTGTCCTTCAGGAAAAAAAAGATAATCAACTGTCTTCATTATAAGATTTGTCAGCATGATACAGCTAATAATGCATTTTAAATTGAAAATAAATAGCAGGGTTGACATTTATATACAACGCTAGAATGTGACGGGATACTGTATGCGGTGATGTGTGTCATTGGCTGGTGCAGACTGAACACATTATCCCCACTGCTCTTTTTGTACATAATGCAGTGTAATTATTTAATCTTTAATTTTAAACAACTACCACTTTGGTCTAGCTCCAGCATTTCTTTTTTACAGGAGCAAGATAGACACTGGAATTATTTTTTCATCCCACAAGGAGGACTTCCTGATGGGAGAAATTATATATAAAATTTTGACATGAAATTACTTTGCAGTTTGTTGCAAAGTCCTTGGCATGTCTTTTAACTGGTCATGTTCAATTCAAAAGCAGAATTGTATGCCAAAAGAGTTGTTCCTAATTTTGTGGCTACAGCACTTTTTGGAATTAGAGTTTACCACTAATATTGTTAGTGGCCAAATTCTAATATATTTTTGAGCTATTTAGAAGAAGGTTAAATTTACAGACAAAGAGTATTGGAATCCACAGAACACAAAGTCTACTTGTTTGCATGGATGCGTGCCCTTTAATGGAATAATCGTATTTTAAAAATCAAAAACAGAACCAAATTTCACAATGGGTAGTTTTCTCTATGATAAGGTTTTTTGTAGGGAAAATGTCACATTTCCCAAATATAGATATCTCATTGCATTCTGTGATTCACTTGTGCCATGATCTGTGGATGTAAGGCAAGAGTACCCAGTAAAATAAATGTTATTAAACTTTCTTTACTATTTGGATATATTTCATATGCTTAGAATAAGTAGCAGTTTATCAATAGACTGTGAATAAACATATCCCCTAATATAGGAGTTTATAGTAGAGGAGATTAATCTCTTTAAAGCTCTGCATCCCTAGGGTAGCTAGGCAGGCTCTTTCAACAGGTTGAAAGTTGGAGCCGATGTGTCTACACAGATTACACAGAAACTGAAGAAAAAGATCACCCTGGCACCTGAAGTGCCCAGTTAGTAATGCTTCATTAACAATTTAACTGATATAATCTCCACCTCTGCAATACAGCTACAGCCTTGCTTGAGCTAAGAATAAGACTTCATTTTAGAAACTGGAGGCGAGAATTCCACCTGCACTTCCCTTTCCAACAACTAAACCTCAGCCTAAGATATTTGGTTCTGATAGGTGTTTGAGCCAGCTACAATTTCACAAAGTGTATCAAGAGAAATTCAAAAAATAACCCCAAACCCATATTTGATAAAACAGATCCAAAATGAGAGAGTAAATTGTAGAGACTTAAATAACTACGTTTTAAATTATCGTACCTAAAAGAACAAGGTTTGTTTTGTAGTTCCTTACTTCTGGTGGGAGTATTGTAGACAACAGAAGTGAGGTGGCATCAAACTGGGGAGAATGGAGATATCAAAATATATCTCTACATTTTGAAGTTATGCCAGCAAGGAATTGAATGAATTTAAAGGGAGAGAGGCCATCACATATGCTGCTGTATTTCTTAAGTCTCCTTAGACTGTTCTTTCTCTTTTCTCTTGTACGACTGTCTAATTGTGTTAACAGAACATGCCTTTTAAAAAGATATTAAAAATTAACTCCTGTCTTGACAATTGCATTTTGAATTAAGTTCTTGGAAGACTCTTCATAAATAGGACTGGGAAATCCTACTTATTTTTCAGTTTGCAACAGCGCATACAAACTCCTGGCACCAGAGATTGTTTTGCTGACATTGAAAGCAAGGGCCAGAACAGCAGGGTTAACAAGTGTTCTTTCTGAAGTGCATCCTGGGATTTTGTACATACACCTAGAAGGCTGATCTGATGTACTTGTGACAGACTTCAAAATTTTCCATCTCATATTTCCTACTACATTGAGTGGTAAAGGTACAGTGTTTCAGTATTCATACCAGACAGAAGGTCATGTGGGAGGACATAAAGAGTCTTTGGCTTTGACTGACCCTCTGGCAAGGTTCTCTAGCCCACATCTCTTTTGCAGACTTGGAGTCTCCCACAAACACATGTGTCAGGGGAGGTTTAGATTCGATATCATGAAAAATCTCTTCCTTGAAAGTGTAGTCATGCATTGGGACAGACCATCTGTCTGGAAACTGGAAGTCTTCAAAAAACTTGTAGACATGGTATTTAGGGACATGGTTTAGTGGTGGACTTGGCATTGTTAGGTTAATGGTTGGATTTGATGACCTTAGAGGTCTTTTCTATTCTTAATGATTCTGTGATTCAGCTCTTCATGCTGGTTTGAACCATGACTCTTTCCCTCCTTTCTGCTCATGTTCTGAGCTTTTCCTCTCCCTAAAATTTAGATGAATCTTCTGGCCTCATACCATCCTTTGATACTACAACCCAAAATTTCCCAGAAACAGGATTTTCATTAAGGTTGATTAATGCAGAAACTCTTTATTTAAATATTTTTCCTGTTATTGCTGGTCCACAGAGAATTAAGATACAATGTGGGACCAATTAGCTGTATGAGAAAATAGTGCCTAAATGCTTTTAATCCACATAACATGGGAGTGGCGGTGAAAAGTGTAGCTCCTGTTCTGATAATCTCCAAGAAAATGGTTTACTGAGAAATCTCAGCAAATTAGATTATCACTATTCTCCAAAATGAGGCTGTCTCACAACACTGTTCAAAATCAACTCTGATTACAATACAACGTAATATCCCAAATCACCACCTGTTTACTTGAGAGTAACAGTTCTGGAAACAAATACAATGGAAAGAATTTTTATAATTACAATGTTGAGGCTACAACAGTACAAACCAAACAGGTTTTATCTACTTTGACAAACTTGTGGGAATTCAGCATCTCCTGGATTTCTGACTTAGTGACCAGTTTTTTTGTATCATTTTAACTATGAAAGGGCTGCAGGGGTCATCAGTTCTGTTAGAGTCAATGGGATTTGTGGTGTTTTAACACCCATAAGACTAGATGACTGTAAACAGATTTTATTTTTAAAACTTAAAAAATTGAAAATTTACATTAAAATTAAAAAAATCAAAATGTGACTAAAAACCCCTTAGCTCTAGACTTGTCAGTAGTCTGCTTCATTGCTGGATTTTGTCTATTGCAGTTAATTCCTAAGTAGTGTAACTGGGCCCTGGTTCTGACCAAGAATTGTGGCTCCTACACAAGGCTGTGAACAAATAGTCATTAAATATGAGTGCATTAGTGCTAGTGAACAAGTAAAAGAATTGAAGGCAAAATATGAAGTGAAAAAAAAATTCAGCTAGCACAGCATGGCTGGGAATTAATTTAGTATAGATAAGTCACTAAGAAGGAAAAAGAAGACAGGAGAGATTTCCAAGTTTCCAAGCAGCTTGTTAGCATTCATGAGAGTGGATCTTTAGTAATTATCATGACACATGGATAGTTCATAGCCTAGATGAAGGATTCTGTGTGTCAATCAGTAAAAATGTAATCACCCGGAAAAAAAGATGTCTGAGGCTGGTTTCTGAGATTAACCAACTTTGAAGGAATTTAGAACTTAAAAATTTTTAGAACTTTAATGGCAAAGGAGCAGAGGAGCTTAATGTATTATTTTCTCATTCTGCTGAAGAGGACAATTTTGCCACTCTACTCAGCGGTTGTCAGGCCATGTCTGAAATACTGGGTTTGATTTTGTTTCCTGTTATACAAAAAGGTTTGGACAGGCTAGAGAAAGTCCAGAGAAGGGCACAAAAATGATCAATGGGGAAGGTTTAACGGAGACCGCATCACTATGTTCCAGTATCTAAAGTGTGTTACACTTTTTAAAGAAGATGGAGACTTCCTGTCATGGTTTAAGCCCAGCTGGAAATTAGGTACCATGCAGCTGTAACGTAGTACTTGAGCTCGAGGCACGAGCTCTGGTGAGCCCCAGGTCAGAGAGAGTCCAGCTGCATTCTTCTGTGTGTCGCTGAAGTGACTTTGGCATCAGGAAGGTTACTGCTGGCTGGGCTGGCTAGCTGGCTTCTTTGCAGAGGGAACGTGGCAGGAGCCGATGGGATCGGCTCACGTTAGCTCGGAGACAAAGGAAGAGAGAGGCTGTTCTGGTCTGGCTTCTAACAGGTTTATTGTTAGAAGTTTTCCAACCTGAACAAGCTCGGAAGGGATGGAATGCTATGGGATCCCCTCTGCGGCTTGTCCTCAGTTTTATAGGGAATTTGAAAACCGTGGGGAATGGGGAAAACAACCAATGAGTTACAAGCCAGGGGGAGGATACAATTTAACGAGAACCGCTGGAGGAAACTGAGAGGCGGGAGTTCTAACAAAGAACCCATGAACAACCCAGTAACCGAGAATTTTCCCGAACCTGGGGAGGTGGCTTGTACCCGGGCACTGTCCAGGGGGGTGCAGCTGAGGCTTCTGAGCCACCCCTTGACCCACCCTCTGAGTCTGCCTCTTTGGGAAACTCGATCCAGGGGATGGGCTGGGATTGATTGGCATCTTGCTGCCCCAGCGCCGCAGTGGGCAGGGTCACAGCAACACAGCTGCTCACTCAACCCCCCTCTCTGCCCCTCACACTGGTGGAATGGGGAGGATGAGACTTGTATGTTGAGATAAGAACAGTTTAATAATTAAAAATAAAATACACTAGCAATGGTAAATTATAGCAATCATGATAATAAATAGGAAAAAGTAACTGATGCACAATGCAATTGCTCACCAGCAGCTGATCGATGCCAAAGCCCCTTTCCCAAATCAGATCAGCCCCCACTTCAGGATAACTTCTCCTAGTTTATATTCCAGGCATGATGTTCTGTGGTGTGGAACATCCTTTGGGTCACCTGCCTTGGCTATGCTTCCACCCAGTTTCTTTTTTTACCTACTCACTATCAGAGCACGACTTAGGATAAGCACAACTCAGCAAAAGACCAAAACATGAGTGTGATATCAACACCATCCTCATTCTGAATCCAAAACACAGCACCGTAACAGCTACTGAGAAGAAATTAGCTCTACCATAGCTGAAACCAGGACACTTCCTTTTTACAAGGAGTCACTTCGAAAAGACAAGGGGTAATGGATACAAGTTACTCCTGTGGAGATTCCAGTTAAACACAGGAGGAAGATTTTTCACAATAAGAAAAATCAGCTATTGGAATAAGCTCACCAGGGAAGTGTGGGACCCTTAAGATTCATCTGGACAGGGTGCTGAGCCATGTTGTCTAGATTGTTGCCAAGAAAGGCTGGATCAGCTGACCATTGATATATTAACTTTCTAAGATAATTCGCAGGCTTGCCATTGCACAGATTGGTATTAGCAAGGGTGAGATTCCTGGCATGAAGAAAAGCAGCTGATTGCAGGAAAAATTTATTTGGTTCTGTGTTTTTATCCCATTAGATATTCCACAAAATACCATTGTGTACAGCACAGGATGACAAACTGTGCTGTCAGTACTGAGTTCCCAAGATGTCTTTGATATTCATAAACACGGCATCTGAATTTCAAAAAAAAGAATAAAACCTGTCAATATGAGAAGTACTGCTTCATAAAAAGGAAAATTAGTTAGGTCACAGGCTAGCAGAGAAAGATCTGCAATTACTGTGTTGAGTGCATTTAGGAAAGAGGTATTTTGGAGGAGTCACAGCAAAGCTACCAGACATAACAGGTTTTGATTAAGGAACAAAAACCATCAAAAAATGACAGAGAAAACTTAAAAATAGCTATGTTTTCAAAATCTTTGGAGTGTTTAAATTTCAAACAAATTTAAAGTTCAAAAATAACTTCTGGCCTAATTTTAAGTAAAAATATGTTAATGTTTAAATAAATAATAAGTCCTGTTTGCTGCTGCTAAACCATTTTGATTATGTGTTCTATATTTTCTGCTTTTCTTTTTTCTCAGTCATTTCTGGGGAATGTCACTCAGGAAACATGATGTGTGCTTCTGATATTCCAGCTGGCCAGAAGCCATCTAAATGTACAGGTTTAAGCTGCACAGTAACTTTAAGTTTATAAATTAACAATGCTGCACAAAAAGACATGAGGCTTCTTTACTCCTCATTTCCAATTAGTCTCTTCTCCCATGCTTCCAATTCACAAGGCTAGATCACAGGTCTAATTCAGCTGAGAATGAAGTCAGTAAAAAAGACCTAGTCTTTCAAGGACTTGTATAATAAATAAACTAATCTGTTTTCCTTTGTAATTTATTCTTCAGGATTTTTTTTCCTTTATTAAACATTTAAGTTCTCCTTTTAGTATATATGACGCATATCTTTTTACCTTATTTTATGAAACACAGTGGGCAAATCAGAACAAGCATTTCCACTGGCTGCTTTAGCAGGTTTCCCATTGGCTTTGACAACAAATGTGAGTGTTCAGTCAACAAGAAGTAGAAGCTTACAAAGTTTTCTGAGTCTGTAGTTGTGCTTTGGACACACATCGATAAAGCCAACACATGATTTATTCACATTTGTGGCCCATTGAAATTAGGAGTAATTCCCTAGATGGCAACAGTCCACAGGACAACTGTCACTCATAGGGCTTTATCAATAAGCCATCCATCCACAATCTTATTTCCATGATAGTCAGCAATAGCTTCTGCATAGGAGGAAGCCAGAAATTTCAGAATAAGTCATTGTAAGGCATCCAAGACACCTTGTGTGCACCTGCATTTTAAGTATCTAATGCTGTAACTCTCCTGAAGTAAGTCATGTAAATGTCTTTACATACGCAAAATAAAGCCTAGAAGTTCTTCAGAAAGAGACCAAGTACACCCCTCTAAAGTATCTAAGGTGAACTGATTTTTGTACTCTGAAGCTCTGCAAAAATATTTTCCTCTGGAAACTATACATCTGGCTTTACCTTGGAAAGATGATTTTCTGAATCTTAGTTTCTTGTTCTCAAGAAAATATTACTGTATGACTGCCAATCCCAAGCATTACATGGAAAAATATTTGAAAAGTTAGATTTTTCAATTTCATTACTCATTTGCCTCCCATTTCTGGGGTATAAAACAAGACCAGAAAATTGTGCCTCCTCTCTACTACACTTATAATTTTATAGATCTTTTTCTGTCACCATCTCCTTTCTAAAATTTCATAACTTAATTTTTCAGTCTTTATTTAGAGGTCCCTAAGACAGAAATGCTGTCATCTCTAATTCTGTGCCTCCCTTTTGATGTGGGGTTATCAGATTCTGGGAGCAGTATTCCAGGTAGGCATGTGGCACTGACTGTGCAGGACACTTTTTCTATCTCATTTCTCAGGTTTCATAAATCCACTTGTCCTTTCCAGTTTCAACTGTGCAGAGCTCACTGAAGAGCAAGACCCAGATTATTTTCCAGGACTGACACGTTAAACATAAAATCCCTTATGGTATACACATAGATAAAATTTTCATCACAAAATTTCTTTTCTTTCAATTCTTCAGCACTGAACTTCAGCAAGTTTTCAGTTCAGCTGAAGTTTAATTTCTTTTTTTGAACTTCATTAACTTTTTATTTCAGTACCCTTGTTTTCTTCTTGTTTAGCCTTCTTTCTAATGCATTAATACATTAACAAGCAAAACATTGCATATATCTGAACATCTGAGACACCCTGCTTTTAACCTTTTGTACTGATGAATACTGTTTTTTTCCCTTTTGTTTCCCACTACCCATTTCGTATACATGACTGTATACTACCCTCAAACAATAATAATTTCATTTGCTTATTGCCTTTCTTTAGAGACCTGGTTAATGGGTTTTTGAAAAACTAAATAAATTGTCATCAGGATCACATTTTAATTTTTATGCTTTGGAAGAGTTTGAATTCATTAGGGGACTTACCTTTGCAGAGATGAGGTTGTTTAGCCTTTCTCATATCACCATCTACATTTAATGTTATTATTCCACTTTTAAATATTAAGCAACTTATTGGCTTCCAGACATGTTTGTGGCTTACTTTTCAGAGAGTTTCTGAATGACAGGGGATCATTCTGAGGTACAAAGTATAATATTTTCTACTGTCAATCCTGATAATCTATTCACTTTTTTTAATGATGGACTGTACAATTTCTGGTAGCACATCTGATGTTTTACACTCAGGCTCTTTGGTAGTCTTCCAACATTGTCTTCTATTTGCTGAACAAGCTGTAGCAACAACAAATAAAAGTAAATTTGAAGGGCAAAATATTTTCCCTGATGCTACTGACCTATGCAAATTGTTGGATGTGTCAGCAAATAGTTACATTCAGACTTGACCCAATGTACCACAGGAAATCATCTAAGAAAAACTGCAATGGAGTAAATACTTGAAAATCTGAGAGCAAACAACACTTGTTCAGAGCGAAAAAGTTCCCTTTCCAACAGCTTGCATAAATACCAGTTTTGCATAGCTCAGGCAAGCCCCTAGGAAAAGAGGGGACAATTGTTACTATAATGACCAAGTCAAATACATATAATGCCATAAAAATAGTGTGGTAGTGATTTAATGTATTCATTACAAGCTCATCCTGTTTCATTTGTGTGTAACTCTTCTACAGTATCTCTGTGGAATACACAGTGTCTTCTTGAATATAGTTACTGTGTACCAATCAGTGAAAGAATACAAATGAATTATGAAAAACACTGAGCCTCAAATCCTCTTATTCTCTCTAAGCTGGCACAACATTTAACAGAGAGCCTCTAGGGGCACAATTTAGCTGTAAATAAATTGATAGTGATGTCTAATGTATAACAAGAATATAGAAGTTTCAGAAAAATGCCTGGAATTGAGATAGCATCATATAATCCAACAGGATCAAATAGAAAGAATTTTATAGCAAACATTATGATATTCAGTTTTCCATAAAGGTACTTCATCAAGCAGTGAAAGGATTTTGATATTTCAGATAAAAACATATATTTTAAATTTAATGCTATTAAAGATGATAGAAATCGGGCAGAGTAAAAACAAGGACTATTTCTCTTTATGGAGAAAGCTGCTAGTACAGCCATTCACAGAGCAGTATCACACTCATCATGCAATTAGATAAGGTGAGGAGGTTTTGTTAGCTGAAAACTACCTAATATGACCTGTCTTGAAATTTCCAATTTTCAGTCTTGCATAAAAAACCCTTTTTTCTTCCTGGAAGAGGCATGCAGAACTGATCCCAATATCAGGCACTATGAAGACAAGTGTCGTATACATTGTATATACTGTTAAAATCAGCTATTTCTTCGGCAGAAGTGTATAGTAGTACTAAAATCTGACCTTCTCCTCTCGGGCTGGAATCACTGAGGCATTCCTGGATCTTCTCTGGAAACTCTGGAAGCACAACAAAGTTCAAAGGAATTAGACCTATTTTTTTCCTTCCAAAAACTTCCAGACATCCAGATATGAGGACAGGTTAGATGACTGTTAACACAGAAAATGATTGGGAAAAATAAACAAGCATTTGTATTTTGGAAATGTAGGATAAGAAAGGAGGAAAACAAGACTAAAAATAGATAGAAAGAGAAAAGAACTGTATCATTCATATCTTCCTGACAAGTGAGTGAAGCAAATATACTTGACCTAAGCAAAAGAGAAGGTTTTATCTATCAGAAAGGCTACTGACATCACTTGCTTCAAAGATACTAAAAGTTAGTGGGTTTATTTGCCTACTTGCTTAACAGCTTTGAATTCTGCACCCATGATTAGCTTTTGGTCTCAATCTTGAGCATTCAGTGCAAACCTATGTGGTCTATGAGCTCTTAAAGACTGCAGACTATCACTACAGTACCTGCTGACTATGCACCAATCCCACCATCAGAAAGATCTTTAGATTTTTTTTTTCTACTACCAAGTCTCAAATCTCATGCCCTGAATCTAAAACTTTCTCAGTGATACTTATCTCACATTCTCCTAGGGAAAGCCTGATGGAGCCCCTCTTCATGTCAGACATGACAACTGGTCTGGCATACAGAATTAGGTAGAAGTCACAAATCTGTCTTGTCTTCAATGGAACTGTAATTCCATACCTTATCTTTGCATTTGTTTTTTCTAATTGGCCAATAAGGAAGATTTAGTGGCTTAAACTGATGAATAACCATTACAAGTTTAGGAGATATAAAAGATGTATTAGATTTTAAGTGGCAAAACCTGATTGATCTAAGTATTTGAATAGGAATTTCTAGTTGTCAGTAGCACTTGAAAAGTTCCACTTTAATCTCTGAATGCCAGCAAGAATTTCCAGTAATAATCTCTGATTTCAATATGGCTCTTAATGGTGGAGAATTTACCTGACAGAGATTTAATTTTGTGTTTAACTGCACCAGCCATCTCTGTCTACAGGCACGTTGCATTACATGACTGCAGTGCTTGAATAATTGGATAGGGTCTTAGCCATCTTAAATTTATTTTACTTATCTTTATATATGAGCAAATGTAGCAGAAAGAATCCAAAATACACCTCAAATTCTCACCAAGGTAATTATCCAAGGTAAATCCAGTTTAAAAAAAAAGTTAAAAGACATCCAATGAATTAAGAGCCTGTTGGTGAAGTAGAATCTTCAAAGGCATATGGTTAGATTATAGAGAAAAAGCAGAAAATTTTTAAAAAGTAACATGGGTTTCCTGGGATGGTTAAAAGTTTGTAATCTCATAAATACTGTTATATAGTGTAAAATCTCTGGATGCTGAAGTTATAGATAGGAGCTGTCACTGGGGGCAAAGCTGCAGACAGTTTGTACAAATCCTTAAATAGACACATGATGCTTCCAAATCTTCTTGGAAAAGAGAAGTGAGATTTTGTTGCAGTTTTTATGCTGGTGATTATCAGATTGGCAGGTGAAACAGCACAAGGTATGTGAAAGTTGTCCTTTGCTCTGTTATCCCCTATGATGATAAGCATCATTCTGCTGTGGCAAGTGTCTATGCCCTTGCACAGCCACCCCAGACTGGTGAAATACTCACTTGGGGTAGCTTTTCTTGGGTGAGTTTATTGTTGAGCTTAATTGTAAACTGTTTGGAGAGCTTATTGTGCCCTCCCAGAAAATATGAATTGTCAATTGCATGGTCACAGGTTGTCATGGCTCTGATTGCAATGTCATATATATTCCCATCTGGGCCAAGTTTGGCTACCTGGGCTCAGATTTTGGTACAGCTGTGTGGCTTTTAACCAGAGCTGTGTGAGAAAAACTGTAAGAGAGGAAGAAGTCTCCTTTCCTTGGGAGCTGCTTTTCAGCTCAGCCACTCACCCTCTTCAGATGTCTGGATGTTTCACTTCGATGTCATAACAACAGCATGCAACTCTGAGGTCTTTATGTCAATCTGTAAGTTAAATATAAGTGGGAAAAGTAGCACAGCTCTAGGACACTGAGTGTAACAGTGTTGAATAGTGCAGTGGAGCCTCTGGCCCTGTTCTTACATTCAGAACCATTTAGAGAAAAATGTAAGGACAATCTGCTTTGCGTCTAGATAGTTTACACCATAATAAAGTTCTCTTAATCAATTCAATTAACCATGATTAAAATAAACTTACATCAGTGATACATATGATATTTCTGGAAACTGCACCATACAGGCTCCTTCCTTAGTTTTAAGTTCTGGGGGTCTTCTTTTCTTTTTAAATATATTTCATGTTCTAAAGCATTTGTCTTCTTCTCTCTTCTGGATTCATTAACTCCTTTTCTTTACCTTTTATCATCTTATTTACTGAATTTTCATAGAATCAAGAATCATAGAATCAGCACATAGAATGTGCTGAGGTCAATAACCCATTCAGGGTATTGAGTCTGACTCCTGACACAGCACAGGACACCCCAAGAATCACACCATGGAGCATTGTTCTTGAACTCTGTCAGGCTGGTGCTTGACCACTTCCCTGGGGAGCTGTTCCAGTGCCCAACTGCCCTCTGGGTGAAAAACCTTTTCCTGATATCCAACCTAAACCTCCCCTGGCACAGCTAGTTTAGCAGGCAGTAAAAATCAGGTCCTTAATCTGAGAAAGCAGAGGATACAAAGAGAGGGACTCTCCTTGTCTCATGTATACACTGGTAATCAGTGGTATCAATCTTCTGAATACTGTCATGGTGACCTGATTTACACAGACTACCATTAATGCCATGATTATTTTTTGCCTTTTATATACCTTTTATATATCCTCAGTGCTTTTAGCATGCATATTTGTAATTTCTTAAGCCTGATAATTTAGCATAGTCCTAATATTCCATTAAGCCAGGAGACCAAACATCCTGGAGGCCTCACAGTTGGGGCCAGAAAGCCCTATGCTATCCTGAGAAACCAAGGTCCTCTCTAGAACACATCCTGTAAACTAAGATAGTCCATCCAGGGGCGAATTCCTCAGGATGGGGGGATATCATGCTATTCATTCAAGCTTCTCATTGGGGAATCTTTGATAGATGTGCTACTTTGCAAGGTCTATAAATTGTATATGCAATCTGTCATGTGTGTGCATTTCATGTGCATTTTGGGGTGCATTTCAATGCACTCCACCTGGATGAAGTGGTGCATCTTAAGGATCCTTAAATAAATACCAAGGTAAAAACCCCTTTTTCCTTAAACCGTATTTGGTTCTTAATTTTAAGACCAGGGAAAGGCAACACCACTACTTCAGAAATGATGCAAAGCAGAGTTGAACAAAATTACTTTCCAGCCTTGGAAAGTACTTGGAAAGTACTACATTGCTTGGCTCATGAATTCAGATGTAATTTTAGAAGGCTGTAAAACTTTAAAAAAGGCTTCTGACCATTGTGAGCTGACTTGAAGCTAGTGGACCTTAAACTTTTCAGGAGACCTGATCAGACACTTTAAACATTATTAATTTGTTGGGGTTTTTTTTATAATTTGAACATTTTAATATAGTATCTGATTAGATGGAATACTATTAAGCTCACAAAATCAAAGACTAGTGCCTCCTTTTTTTTAAAAGACTACTTATTTCCATAATGAGTTATTTAATCTTCAATTTTCTTTAAGCTCACCCAAAGGGATGTTTATGATCTTCAAAAGAAAGTTTCCTTGCTATATTAAGTAACAGCTAAAACTGAATTCTGATACAGAGGATGAGTTCAGGTTTTAGGGTATTATGAAACAACAGTGAGGTTTATCATGATGATGACCTCGGTTGATTGGATGGTTAATCATTAGAATGACAAGACTGGTGGATGGGTTTTTTGCACATTTTTGCTTTGCAGAAGCTTGATTTATTTTGGCAGACAGAAACCTTATAGATCTTTCCTATATATGTATATACTTTCTCAAGTATCAAAGTGAGACATTGATACCATCTCCTCTGCAGTAATGTTTTCATAATCAAAAAGATATATTTCTATTAGGAGCTGGCATATTTGCATTTTTCAGTTCAACGTTTCCAATATAAACAACAAAGATGTGAGCAGAGCAGCTTGGTATTCCACATCCGTATTTGGTTAAAAGAAATCTTGTTTCATAGCATATGAACTGAAGCTGAGATCAACAATATTCTGGCAAATAAGTTTCAACCTTGGTTTACCTTTCCTCTATCTTCAAATAAAATAGCATGTGTGTCTTTCAAATGAAATTATTTATACAATGGGTAAAATAGGGAAAGAAACAAGTTTGTCTATTTAATTTAGGAAACACTAAAAGTTTTTGTCTCTTAACACAAGAGTTTCCATTCTGTGGCATCAAGATCTTCTGAATAAATATTTAAATATTTATCTTATGATATTCCATCCATGCAGATACAGAAAGTATTCATTATAATAAAATAGAAACAAAATCAAAGGTTGAAATAGCCACAAAACAGATGTGTTTGTTCCCAAATTACTGTAAATTTCAGGCATAAGTATCCATAATAGGAAACAGACATTCTCATTTCCTGGTACAGTCTTGTAACACAAGGAATTTTAAAATTGTACACAGAATGAAATAACTGGAAAATATAATGTCTGTTTTACAGGAAGTTCAGATTGATATTTTTCATTTATTCTGCATCAGATTTATTAAAAAAAAAATCAAAACCAAAATTTCTCAGAAAAAAAGTGGTGGAGGTAGGAGTGAGGGGAGTGAGGGTTGGTGTCAATGCATATACAAAACAACTTCTCCAAAAAGCATAACAGCTATGAATCAATATCAATAAATAAAATACAATAATGTGACATGTATTTAGATGAATGGTTTATGAGGAATGTTTGGGTGCGGGAACAGAATGACAATAGTTTATTTGGAAAGAAATATTTGAACCCTAATGAAAAATAATTCCCCAGTCAAAATTATTTGATTCTGATAGCGATGAAACAAAATGAAAATTATAGTTTAAGGGGGGAAAAAAATCTCCTTTTAGAGACTGTTCCTACAAAATATCTTATTTTCAGCAAACCACATATTTGAAACCCACTTGTTATACGTTTCCTACTGCATGTAGTGAAGAACATTTAGTCACTGGTGGTACCACTGATATTCTTTGGCAAAGATACCTTGTGGAGAGTATTTTTCCCTCCTATCTGGTCACTGTTGCTGCATTATTTGTGTGTTTTGCCAGCCCTATCATGAGGTTGCCCAAAGTCTCAGAATGGGACTGGGAACAAAGCCCAGCAAAAGAGAAATACCAACAGCAGTCCTGCAACCCTCATGGGCAGAAGAGTCTCCGTAAAAGCTGATTTTTATTCCATAGTACACATGCAAAATGCAGTTTTCCTGAACTCAGACTGCCCTTAACGCTCAAAAATGACAAAGTTCCTTGGGGAGTCCACATTTGTAACACTATCCTTGTCAGATTTAATCAGGTTTTCTACCAGTTAGCCATCTATATTTTGGTTATGTAGTCTATATAAAAGACACTTGTAAGCTATCTAGTAGACATCTCTGCTTGTACAACATGATATCTCAGGTCCTGATGCACAAAGCAGGCACTGAGACTGACCCAAGTATTTCCTAAGGAAGATGGACTGTCACTCAAACCAACACAAAATACCCTAGTGATCCAAATATAAAAAGCCTTTTAGAGGTTGTGCTTCACAGATGTAGCATTTCTTTGCTGCTGTAAAACACTCATAATATTTGAAGTGAGTTTCACAGCAAAAGTTTTATCACTGGGAGAAATAGGTGTGCTCTTCTGAGGTTCCTCGTTGCTACATAAAATCCTTCATTGCAATCTCATCCCCTTATTTCCTATATATAGTGTTTAATATATTCATCTTTTGCCTGGTCAGTGTTCAGGCGCAGTTATAAGTGAATGAGTGAGTATCTTTATTTGTGGAAGTAAGGGTTTAAAAAGTTTTTCAGACTTTGCCAGTAGCTTTTCTCCAACTCTGTTATTGACAACATCTCGGCTCATAAGTATTACTACTGTTATTAATACCTACACTTTGAGATTGTGGAATACTGAAAAAAACAACAACAAAAAAAGGTAAAATGAAGTAAAGGAAATTAGGCTGAAGCAGATACTTTAAAAATATTTCATAGAAATGTTGAAATGAGAACCCTACAAGACACAACATTATTGGCTGTGGTAATGTCACAGAATACCACAGATTCACCCAGACTCAACAGCAACAACAAAAACATTTAAATTTAAACATATGGCCTAACTTTAAATGCACACATAATGACTTTAAATAGTTCAAACATCCATAACTCTATGAGTCAGGCAAAGATTACACATGAAATAGACATCACCCTTTGCATATAAGAAGTACCTTCTGTACCAGCATCTTTGGGGTTACAGAAAATCATGTGCTATAAGTGAGGCTGACAGGGAACAGATCTCACTGTCCATACACAGCTTGTTCACTGTCAATGAGTAAACATGTACTGGGCACCACTAAGGTAGAATGTATCAAAATCTGAAGGTCACATCATTATTCATTTCTATATGAATGCAGTTTCTCCAGCCAGTTCTCCTGAAAAAGCTCAGCTTGCTTAAGAGGTTATTCCATGAATATTCTTGGAAAAATTAATTAATCAGTCAGTCACAACCTGATGTACTCCTGAGTATACATAACAACTGCAGAATTTTTCTCAAAATACTCACAAACTTTGGGACAAGTTGAACTGGAATCATATCACACTTTCTGAAGGCAATTCGTTTATTCCAATAAGGTACAATTTCCTGATGTCATTGAAAATGTGAGTGATCGAAACACCTCTCAAGTTCATAAGGGGCCTCTTCCTTTCCAACTGGTAGGTGAAATTATTCAGTTGTGCTCTCTTTGAAGACTTCATTTTCACAGGGAGGAATGGATATGCTTGCAAAGCATCAGTTAAAAGCAGTTAAAATTAATTTTGATTCAGAAAAATTACCATTTTGAGAGAGAGAATTTCTGTTGTGACTTCTCTCTTCCTACTCTCTTTCCCTCCCACCATTCTCCACATCTACACCGTTAGAGCTGTTCGATGATTTTTAAGTTCCCTTTTGTGTAATTATTGTGACAACCCAGCCAATAGCATCAAAGTTTCCCTCAGTGAGGAAAAAAATCTTTTCTATGGAAAATGGTTAAAGTACTTCCTGGAAATGACAGTCCACAGGGGAAGGGGCAAAAATGAGCTGAATTCATCTCTTGAAAACCAGGAAGAATTGACAGCTGTAGAGAATGAAACTGATTGAGCTTTTCCATTCTGTTCTACTGATACCTTTCATGCAGTGTGACTCAGATGATTAAGGCTACGTACTCAATCTGTTCTGACACAACTCAGGTTATCCAGAATCATGTGTATTGTGCGTGTATGACTGAGTGAGAATGAGATGGGGAGGGAGGGAAACTGTGGGCATATGTGCATGGTAAATACAACTTCATCTTCTAGTTGGTTTTGCAGCGTTAGCAAAGAGAATCATAGAATCATAGAAGCACAGAATCATACAATCATACCATCATACAATCATAGAAGTATAGAACCACAGGATGGCCTGGGTTTGAGGGGACCTTAGAGGTCATCTTGCTAAAATTAGTTTTGTGCAGTTGCACAGCCAGTTGGAAGTCTGCTAGTGTAATGACCCAGGCTGTGGTCAGCCAATGAACTGTTCTACGCAGCCATACTGTCCACACTGGGAGCAGCAGCTCCTGGCCCCTCTCTAGGTGATTAATGTAACAGTATTAACTAAGAACTCTGTCTGGTTGCCTTTCAAGACTGGAAAGAATAACTCAGACACTGTCTAACCTCATGTGTGATATGAGATACAGAATATCCAAAAAAGAGACAATACCAAGACTGCCAGTCTCCACACAAAGACAAAAATAAGTGTTCTTCCTAATGTCCTGAGAGAAAAAGCACAAAATGTGTCCTTTTAGATTCTCAGAATTCTCCATATCTCCCCCGCCTTGCTTTCTTCCTTTTAACTCTGAATCCTTTTATTCCTCTAATCATTTGACAAGTAGATGATGTTTAATGTCTAATTTGTGAAGCTTTCATTCTTTGAATTGCTGAAGCTGGTTATTTGTGTTGGGTTATTGGTCACTGAAGTCATAGAATATTTTTTCTGCTTGAAGCTTATACTGTAGAAATGAAATTAATCCCAAATAATAAATTAATCTGCCCAATTGATAATAAGTTTTTATCACAATACTGTTAATAATTTAAAACTAAGAAGATTTTTATTATGATCACTCTAGATAGGCACTCACACATATTTATATTCATAAATATAGATATATAAAGCCAGCATTAACTCGTGCTCTTTTTCAAAAGTTTAATCTTAATTTTTTCCTACAGGTACAAAGTAAGGTAGATTTAATTTATCTAGGTGAGCAAAATTGCCACTAAATCCTTCTGAGATTTTATAGCCATGCTTCTGTATATGAAAGATGACTTTATTCTTATGTGATACTATCTTGCCATCACTGTGTCTCATCTAATAGACAGGACTGTATCTCTTTCAAATGTATTGTCTAAAGTTATGTTAATGGTAAAGAGATGAGATGTTTAGATATATTGAGGTATTTAGTCTATGTGGTTGCCATGATGCATCAATAATCCAGTTTATCTTAGTTCTTTCCCTTGTTAAGAAAGATTAAAAATAAAACCAATAGAAAAGCATGGTTTTTTTTCTGTTCTTTGAGTTCAATTTGCCAGATTTCTGTTAGTACTATGATATTTCAAAGGTTTCGATCATGTCCCAAGCCAGCTGAAAACACAAGACCATTCTGTTTTTTTCTACATTATGTATATGCAACATATATAAAAGGTTATAATACGTAGAATAATTTGTAATTGTAAGAAATCACAAATCTTCATCATGTTAGTTTTGTTTGGTTTTGGTATCTTGACTTCAATGACTAAAGTATCTGTTAATGAAAATGATTTTGTCTTCTGAAGTTCTGAATTATTTTTTTTAAATCACTAGATTGCCTCTTTTTTTTTCAAAGACTATTGATAATTGTTTATTCTTACATTTTCTCTATAATGTATGTAGCTTTCCCATCTTATAACTCAGTTTAATTCAATTTATGTTAGGAGTTATTTTTAGCTTTGTTTCCTTTAAATGAGGATATAATACAGTGAAAGCTTCATCCACTGCTGCCACAGTCCCTCTTTCCTTTCCTTGAAATATAATCCAAGGCATTTGTTTTATTGACTTGTATCTTGAGAAAGTGCATGTTTTGAAAGAGCAAAGATTCTGGTCTAGAAGACTTAATGGAAAAGATAGAGGATTTTTCCTCCCTCTGGCCATTTAACACATGGTGTCCTCACATCCAACTTCCATCTTGTCCATTGACACATTGAAAATTGCATAGGAAAGCACTAATAGAATTAAACTAATACTTAAAAATTTTCCATATGAAATATTTTATAAGACAAACATTTATTGTATTTATAAATATTTGAGTGTAGCTATTGATGTTCTTTAAGAAGGAAAAAAGCCTCATATTGAAGCATAGTTTGTAAAGTGAACACCACACTCAATATACAGGCCAATGTGTATTTCACTGATAGTTTCAGGTCTTGTTACATAATGCATGTTTTAAAACTCTGAAAATCAGCATTTTGGACTTGCTAGGAGGTAGAGAAAAATTCCCAACCAAGCAAAATCTGTATTTCCCTGCGTAAAAGAAGGAATACTGGCCGATCAAAGGCCATAGTATCCGCTTTACTATTAGAAAAAATTCAAGAAAATTCAGGAAATTTCAGTTCCAGATAATGGACTTCTACTAAAGCTAAAAAGCCACTACTCATTGTCCCTGAAACAGAGAAAAGACTTTGGACTGCTCTGGATCTTCTTACTCAGCTGGGTCAGCCGTGGAACCATGCAAATGCTATTGGGCAGAGTTACATGAACAAATACGAGATAGATTCTTCCACTTCTATACTCCCTCCTGGGTAGCACATATTTAAGCATGCAAGTAAGATGGCTGTGTAAAACCTTTTGTGCTTATAAAGTCCAGGAGGGGTAGGAGAGATTATTTGGGGTGTTTGTTAGAAAAGTAGGCATTTAAATGATGTCTGTAGTGGTAAGAGGAGAGAGGGACTATGTTCTGGTCTACCAGGTAACCCAGTATAGCTAAACTGCAAACATATACATAATTTTCCTTTTTCTCCAGAAAAAGACAAAACTGCTTACTGGGTGCAGTTCTTGGCGTACTATTTCCAGACAATGGCTGAGCACTGTCTGGAAATGTAAGAATTAGCACAGGCCAAAGCTGTGAAGGCAGTGTACTGACAGATACATGGATGAGCCTTGTCTAGTACTCTGTGTAGCCTCGCTGGGTAAAACAGAGCAAAAGGGAACCAGAATATTAAAAATATCAATATAGACTATATACAAGTTTGAAATCAGCTGCAGGGAAAAGAAATTAGGAAAGGATACAGAGTGGGAGGCATTCATCTGAGAAACAGATCTCAGGAACAGGTATATTCATGCATTCTTTAGAAATACGGACAAGAATTCAAATGTAATTTTGGGACAAAGCTGAGGATTTGTGAATCAGAGGAGGAAGATGATTTGTATGAACTGAGATTGGATACACAAAAATCTTCACAGAAGCCCACAATTGTGTTATTTACTTCTGCTTCTGAATAAAAATTTTCTGTCTTGCTTAAGTAGACACATGGGTTTGCTCATTTTCTTGTTACCATGTATGGTGCACTGTTCAATATCCTTCCTAAAAACTGATGTACACTTTCAAATATGAGTCATTAACCAGCTTACTCTTATTAGATCTATTTTATGAAGGGAACATGTGGGTTCATACTAAACAGGTTTAAGGTGTCAGTGACCAGGAAAGACCATCTGTGAATTTATAACTGTTACCTGACCCAGCATTCCTGTTTCCAAACAACTGACTATGATCACTAATTAAAAATAGAAAAACTCTTGCTTTATTTCACCTAACTTTGAATCCTGTGTGCAGTTTTGGGTGCCACAACATAAGATATAAAGCTCCAAAGGAGGGCAACAAAGATGGTGACAGGCCTTGAGGTGTGGCTGAGGTCACTTGGTGTGTTCAGCCTGGCGGCAACTGAGGGGACACCTCATTGCAGTTACAACTTCCTTGAGAGGGGAAGAGGAGGGGCAGGCACTGATCTCTTCTCTGAGGTGACAGGACCCATGGGAATGGCATGAAGCTGTGTCAGGAGAGATTTAGGTAGGAAAATGTTCTTCACCCAGAGCATGGTTGGGCACTGGAACAGGCTTCCCAGGGAAGTGGCCACAGCACCAGCCTGACAGAGTTCGGGAAGTGTGTGGACAATGCACATGGTGTGACTTTTGGGGATGGTCCTGAGCAGGGCCAAGAGTTAAACTCGATGATCCTTGTGGGTCTTTTCCAACTCAGCATATTCTGTGATTCTGTGATTTATTGTTGCAAATGTCAGTAAAGCAACTGAAGTATCAAAACTGTGGTGGGTGATGTAATCAAGAGTGAGAAAACAACTTTCTGTTTAAAAGTTTATTTAAGAGCAAAAGGTGCATACATCTCCTGGTCTTCCTTCTCATTATTCATTGTACTGTGGATATGAAACCTTAGTAAGCAATTAAAATTGAATTTGTAATGAAAAAAAAAAAACCCATGTCCTACAGAATGCAGTAGCAAAAAATGCTATGAAAAGATATAATCACAAACCATAGATTAGTAATAAAGGCTTCATTTTATCACCTAGCAACCTTACCCATACCTGCTACTGTTGCAAACAATCTAAAATAAAAGATTTGTGATTCTGGGGTTACTACATTGAAATTAGTTATACAATTTATGCATTTATTGAGATTCATAAAATTATAACCAATGAGATGGAACATACTGAAATAAAACCAAACTCTCATCTAGATTGGTCATTTCAGGTGTCGGTTTTCTTTTTTATTAAATCAGTCCTAGAAAGAACGGAAATGACAAGCTGACTATATTGGTTTTCAGTCTGATTAATGAAAGGTTGTTACTAGGATTTTCAGATAATTAAAAAATACCAAAAAGGAATGCTATGTAACAAGCAAGATAGCAAGTATCTATACAGTAAATAATGTACTCCAAAAGAGTTAAGTGGAAAATGGGCAGCAAACAAACCTCTCTGTACTCAGTCACACGGGTTTTTAATCACCTTTGTAGCCTGGTGTCCTATCTAATTTTACATTAATTTTTTCCGTGTCCAAAAGACTTTAATTATAATGAAAAGCATCATTGTTTGGAAGACGAAAGGTAGTAAAAATTAAAATCAGCATGTTTATTTTACTTTTCTGTTTAAATGGTGACAATAATTGCAATAATCACAGGTCCTGCAGCCATGGCTGTGCAGCATCAGATGAGACCATCCTTAAAGTGTTCCTTTTAGCATCCAAATGTAGACACTGGTTCTCACTGTGGCAGATTTATCCCCTAGTCTGCAGCTGTTGGTGTTCAGGAACCCTAATGCATGTTTTAATGCTGTGGACTGGATAAGGTTTTATTTGAAGGGAAGCAGCACCATCTATTGCAACCTGATAGCTTAGCTCTAGATGATATAAAGAGAGACATGGCACGAGCCCAGTTTTCAACTCTTGCATGCACTTTCATAAATTTGTCCTTGTCCAGCTCCTAACGAGATTAGGATCTCATTTAACATATGATAAAATGCAGGGACAGGGGTGTGTTCCATGCCTGCATGCTCTAATAAAAAGTCAAATCTAAGAGACATACCTGTTTACAAACTGAGATAATACAATAGCATAAGCCTGGTCCTGACTAACTGTTGCTTTTAAATGACTTGGCTGGAGATTTAGTTTCTGAAGTGGGAGGACAGTCAAAAGTTATGAGCATATTTTACCCAGGTGATATTCTCTCAAAATTTTCTTCCAAAAGCAGCATTAATGTAGGTGTGCAGTACAGTATGTTCTTCTAATAATGACAGTGCTATTGTCATCCATCTATATTTTTGGTTCTTCTCTTTTTTCCAGACTGTCTACAAAGCCTGGCTCTGTTCCCAGTATTTTGAAGTCACACAGTTTCACTGCAGCAACAGAATTCCTTGCAAGCAATACTGTTTGGAGGTTCAAACGAGGTGTCCCTTTATATTACCAGACAATGATGATGTCATCTATGGAGGACTATCAAGTTTCATCTGTACAGGTATAGTATAGAGAAACTAATTTCAATTGTTTTCCTAAGTCTAAATGTCATGGATTTAGGTCTAGCTCTGAGAGCCTGAAGGTATTCCACATCAGAAAGATTTGTTAGAGGTGCTAGGATTTGAGCTCAGATCTAGTAATGCACAGTTATGATACAGCCTGCCAGTCATCAGCTTTACAAACCAAAATTGCTACAAGAAATTTTTTTCTGGTTATTTCTTACACTTAATAATTTTGTGGAGGATTTCTGTTACTTCATGTCACACAATACTCAGAGTAAAGAGGTTGCATATCATCCAATATTCAGAAAAAAAGAGAAAGGCAGGTCCAGTTTTTAGCATATTCACCTTTGTTTACCTGCATTCTTATGCCAGATGAATCAACAATCTGAAGGACAGCATTCAAAATTGTCCAGCAACTCTCAGAAAGTGTTCAAGAAAAGATAGTGAAGAAATTCGAGAATCGGTTGTTCACCTGTGAAGAACTAATCGTTGCTTGTTTCCTCTTGAGTCTTGTTATCCCCAGTAAATTGGTAAAAAGGAATTTCAATACTTAGATCATTTGATACCTTTGTCCAAATATCGGAAATTAAACTGCCTTCACCTCTACATTAGGGCTCCACTGGAAATCTTGATAGTAAATAAGTTGTCTAAGGTAAGCTACTTAAAAACAGAATCAATTATAAAAATCCATACATTTTATATACTATCTCAGGTGCAGGCATAAGGAACATGGCAACTCACTTCACCTTATACCCTGTGTTTGGATTTAGGGTGATTCTGGTAGCAAGTTATTTACTGGATTTTTTCCTTGGAGATTAAGCCTACTGCACACAATCAAACAATATCCATCCATATGCAAAAGAAAATACAATGAAAAGTGAGCTGAGTTAAAATTTCTTATCACCTATAAGGTAATGATGCTTAGCACTTCAAGGCATTTTGTAAAAATTAGTAAATAGCCTTCCCACATGCATATGCAGTAAGCAAGTGAGCATTATTTTCCAGTTTAAGGAAGTAGAGTATAAGTGAGCGACTTGGGAAAATTTTGTTTACCACAAGTACACAATCTATACATATGTATGTGTGTTCATGTATATACATGTGTACACACACATACACAATGACAAGAAACCAAACCAACAGTAAACAAAATCATCTTGGCATGCATTTCAGAAAATCTGTGAGGAAATACATATCCATCTCTTCTTTTTTCCTAGTATAACTCATAATCCAAATTCCTTCCTAAAACACACAAAATAGATGATTTTGAAAAGATTAATGATGTGTCTGAGTTTGGGATGAAAAAGCAGCTTTAGGGGAGGATTAAACTCATTTTATTGCAGGTATTAATAATGTGGGTATCTACACATAAACTCTGTGACTAAGCTCTCACTAGAGTCACTGGTGTAGTCAGTAGAGCTGAGAGCTATTTAATTCACCTTAAGTAGGCACCTGCACCGGATGAGAGGACTTGCTCACATTCCTGGCTGTACTCTATTTGCTGTAGTTGCTGTTAGTCACCAGGGTCTTATTGCAGACAATTAAAATCAAGGTGACCTAAATCTCATCTCAGCAGTCCACTAACTAATATTTGGTTGAACTTTTTGCCCTCTCAAGTCCAGCAGCGGCAGAGCAGAGCTTGTATTCACAGACCCTGGGAGTGAGTATGCTGACCCTAGACAGTGTGCAAGAGAAGATGCTGAGGACAGGTACAAGGGAGCAATTCAAACTTTGTCTGGAATAGAGGCCCATTTTCACCCTTATTAATCAGCAGCTCACCACTGCCACTAAACAAGGAGAAATTAGACTATAATCTGCTGTGGGAATAAAGAATCATACCTCTCTGCAGTTTAATGAAAACAGATTTTTTTCATGCAAAGTACAGTGAGTTCAACAGCAGATAAAACACTCTGCCTCAGCCTAGCTTATGACTTGACAGATAATTTGAAATCCTTTTGCAGAAAAACAGCTGAAAGCAGGTCACCCATGTCTTGAGGGACATCTCCTACTGCACTTTCTGTGAGTTTCTGTCTGGCATACATGTTCTAGTTATTAGTCTGTCTCTTCACTAGAAAAACACAAAAAGTAAGGTCAAAAGGTATTTTTCTTTAACATTTAGATGTCAAGTAACAAGAAAAGGTATACAAGGGATAGCTGGTTTTATTTGGTATTGACTAAAGCCCAGAGTGCAGGATGAACACAAAAATATTACATGTAATTTTCCCATTGCAGCCAGGTAGAGGCTGGTGTGGTTCCATATCTCCATGCTGGGAGGTGCCTTGGCAGTAGGAGCTGCCAATTCCGCTTTCAATCCTGTCCTACCACAGCAGTTAGTCAGAGCACAGAGACCTGCTGGAGGTGAGGGCTTGGCAGCACTGGTGGACAACAGGGAACCCACATTACCTCTCAAGGCAGAATTTTTATGGTATTGGAATCTGAAAAAAAAAGTAGTGGAGGCTGTAAAAGGAAATAATAAGAAGGGTTTTACCCTTCCTTGGAAGATCCACATGATGAGAAAGCAGCATAGGACTAGATATTTTTCCCCAAGAAATACTGCAGTCATTGTATTTGTCATTAAATTAAAAAGAAAATAAATTGTAGTTTATAATATGGATTAATAATGACTTCTTGGAAATTTATGAAGAACTCATGTAATAAGCAACAAGTATTCTAGCCTGAGAATGTCTAACTTGATCACCTCCAAAGAAAGCATATAGTAGGGAAAGGAGAAGGCATGCTGCACTTGTTATATATCACCAGAACTTGTCTTTTGTAGAAATGCATATGAGGGTGTGGAACAACTGCAGTGCAAAAGAAAGTGCTTGGGAGATTAATCAAAACAATCAGAATCACAGTGTGGTTCTGATTATGGAAATATGCAGTTAGATAGAAAGAATTTAGTGTTCCCTTCTTGCCATCTTTCTATTTAGTGTTCCCTTCTTGTCCCCTTTCTTCCAGGACAGAAAGAATGAAGTTGATCCTTCCATCAGGTGCTGTGTTGTAACATGCTGGTTTTGGTTTTCAGATTCATTAAAACTAAGTGATTACTTTCAGTTTCGGCCTTTGGAGTTTATATCCATATGATTAAAGTTTCCAGTGGTTTCATCCAATGTTTCTTTCAACAGCTGTCTAGAACTGCCCATGCAAACTAGAATCTCATTTGAGGGAGATAACAATAGTTTTCAGGTGTACATACACACACATGGCAAATTACAGTGAATTAGTCCCACGCAAAGTTCCAAGTCAAGGTTTTTAACTGTAACTCCTAAGAAAACAATGTTCGTACCAGTAGGATTATTTTCCATTGTAGATGTAGTCATCTCTTCCTTAACTAAATAAGGAGATGGGCTACAGCATCACCCTACCGTGCCCCAACCATTAATGCACATTTGGTCTACAAAATTAGACTAGAGCTAGAGTGAGGAAAAATCCCTTCAGAGGCTTTTAGGGTTGACATGAGATAGATACTCAGTACCAGCCGCTTCGTTGTACCAATCTTCTCATATTCCCAAAATTACTTGTTAATATGGACATAGCCTATTCTGACTGCTGGGAGAAAATGCTGTCCATGTGCCAAGTCTGGACCACTTTAGAGTGCAGATTTAAGGCTAATTGTGTTGCTAAGGGCTTTCTTTGTAATGACCATGACTTATGATCTCTTTGTGCCCTGTGATATAACAGGGCCATCACCCAGCATCAAGTCTCAGGCATGAAATCTCAGCCACATGTTCACACTCTTTATCTGTACAATAGATGTCATGGCATTTAATGGAGAAGGAGAGTTCCACTTTGAAGGAATGGAAGGAAATGTAGTTAGCAGCAACAAGGCAGAGATGCATCGCAATAACTTCTTCCAAAAGTAGCATGGCACCCTTTAGTTCTTCCTAAAACTCCTAAGAGCAGTGCCATCAGAACAAGTCTTCTGCCATCAAGAGCAGAATCAAATTTTTCTATTATCCTCTGTTGAACAGATCTCTGATACTTTTCAGTTAGAAGTAGAAAGTAAAGGGAGAGAAGAGGAAAGTAGACAGGTGATTCAGGTGCTTTAAATCACTAATATCTTTCAGTTCATATTAATTTAGACTCCTAATTTTATGTGTTCTTATTAACATCTCAGTTGTTTGGAACGCAGAGCATGAATCAATTTTTGGCAAATAACAATGATATATATTTATGTGATCCATGCAAAGTAACACTTCCATGGAAACTCCACCTCCTTTAAAGAATTCACTGTAAATGTGTTGCAGTATGAAACTGTCAGTCATACTTCATAGCATACACTGACCTTTCTAAGGACATAGCGAGAATTATTACAGAGAATTCTCATCAATCTGTAGAAGTTTGATGCCTAAGAAAGCTCAGCAAAAGTATTAGAATAAATTCTTTAAACTGCATCTTCCTCTCAAGGGGCAGATGTGTGACTGGGTTTCACCAACAGATTTAGCTATAGCGTGTCTGTTTCAAAACAGATGCCCTGATTTCAGTGCAATTTGAAAAGCAATTTCCTTGAGAAAATGTGATATAAAGAAAGCAAGACAATCTATCTCTTTTTTGTAGAACAATTCAAGAAGAGAAAATCTCTCTGAATTCAATCTGCTTTATGTTGTTCTTGACAAATTAAAAATAAACTATATATTTGATCAAAATTCTTCCTCTAAAAATGTCTCATAATAATGTGTAATTTGCCTCCTGTCTGCACCTCTTAGTAGGTCCTAAAATATCAAAATATTAAGCTAACACAGACAGCAGGACAAATCCCTTTTATGTTTGACAAGCATGGTTTAAATCATTAGTAGTTATGGATCTGCTTGCAGGGAAAATTTGACATGGTTTTTGCAGCAAAATCTGTCAACTAAATAGCTCATCTTTTTGAGTCTCATGTTCTTCTAGTCTTGAATACTGGTGCTTTCCCATGAGTGAGGTCCCATATCAGAATAGGTTTATTATCTGTAAACTTTCTTCTCCTAGAAAAATTACCCAGACAATTAACTTACTGATATCCCTAAACTTTCTATGGTGACACAGTACTTAGATAAGTGTGACCTTTTTGTATCATATCACAATAGTACATCCTTTTAATCAAAGATTCTACATATAGAAGCAATACTGGAGGGAACTGGGAAAAGCCAAACGCTTTCTAGAAGCAAGTTTTCCTGTATCTCAAAACAGTAGAGGTGAAAATCTTCATTGTATAGTTTTGAGAGTCAGCTATTTACTCATTGTTCTGACTTGTAGCAGCTCAGTTTTAGAGGGGTAACACTGATTTACACCAGCAGCAGGAAATTGGCCCTATGCACAATTTAGGGAAGAAATTCATGTATCATGAAGAAACACAATGAATTATTGGATTTGGACACATACACATAAGAAAATGTTCATGAGATAATTATCTGTAATAATCACCAACATACAGGGATAAAAAACTTAAAACACAGCAACACAAATCTCCAACCCAGATCTCCTCCAACAGCTGGAATGGAGTCTGTAATGGAAGTCAGCCTTTTCAAAAGAGCTGAACAGTCTTATCACCAGTTTAAGAATAATCTGTTTGACTAAAGAATAATTTATTCATCTTGGATATTCTTCTACATATAATTTTATTTCATTTTTATAATATGAAAGGTATAAAATACATGTCTAATCATCATAATGTGTCACAGACACAGCAATTTAGAAATTGAGAAGACCATCTGGATGAGATCAAAAAGTGCTGGCTTCCAGATCAGTTGTAAGCAATCAGTGAAATCTATTCATATAATAGCTAATGTGTTCTCTTGACTTCCATAGTTGGAAAATGTTAATATTAAAATCTCAGAAATATTTCCTCAGAAACAGAAATGTCATGCTGAGTGCTGGCATTCACTGATACAATGATGTCACTGCTGGATGGATCACTCTTGGCAGACATTATTTACTTTGGGCTTCACAATAAAATGGAATATTCAAAACTTCTGGTATACTACATCCACTTCTCTCGTTTCAAGGTCTTTACTTCAAGCACAAGAAGCTTCATATACCTCTCAAAAATAATCATAAATCTGTGTGAAAAATGACCACAGGTTAGAGCTCTACAGAAAGAAAAAGAGGAAAAAAGCAAATCATATCATAAGATCTGTTTTATTTCTCTGACTTCCCAAATACTTATCCAGCAATGACAACACAAATATCAACCAGACCAGTTTTCCATGATGCAGAATAGTGTGGCTCCATAACTCTTTCTGTAGCAAACAAACCAAGAAGCCAAGTCAGATCACCTGCTGCAGATTCAAATCCAGCCACAAGTGTCACTTATCCTGATAGTGCTGAGAGTGATAGGGGTGCAACCACTGCTTTTACAGGCTGGTTCTTGCAATTGCTCCGGCAGAAACCACAGCAGCCTGTGAGTTAGATGGTGATCTAACTGATCAGCAGACCATGCATGCATAGACAGTCTTTGTGATTTCAATTTTTGTTTAAGAACTTGCTTGAGGTTTGCTGCTTTCTCTGCAAAGCACATTCCACAAAGTGAATATGATATTCATGCTGTCACTCCTTTTTCAGTCTGATTCAGCTGAGCAGTACATACAGGATTTATCTATTCATGTCTCCATTATCAACCTCAGTGGAACCCGTAGCCTTAATACTTGCATCAGCATTAGTATCATCTTGCATCATCTGTTAGTCCTACAGATGTTACTTCTGTGCTGATTATCAAAATGTTATCTTCATGTGGAGAAAAACCTACCTGATTACAAAGAAAAGAGAGAGCTTTTGCATGACCTTTGTGAGTGAAAGTATATCTGTCTGGAGAATGGTTTGAAACCAAGTCTTCTGGCAAATTCTAGATCCTTGATTATAATAAAGGTCCAAGAACCTCCCTATGGACTAAGATTTATGCTGGTGAAAGATAGCTGAGTGCTGGGAAGAGCTGGGAAATGAAGAACTGAGAATTTTAAGTAAAAAAGTGAAAAGCAAAATTCATTTCAAGCCAGTAACAGCTGTGAGGTCAGCCTCAGGAATACAATTACCAAATATCCAAATAACATAAAGTAATGAGGTGTACAAACTGAACTATAAAGACAAAAGAGGAAGGGGGAAGCCTTGGTGGTTTGAGAAATCCTTTTTATTTCTTATACCCATGTATTTAATTTTTAAACAAAACAAAAGTCAAACAAAAGGGAGAGAAGCAAATGCACAGACAGTGGGAACAAGGACAGGTAACCTTGGAAAAGCAGAGATTAAATCAGGTTATGTAAGGATCGGGCAAGGAACTGAACGTGGCAACAGATGCAAAGAATGAAAAGAAGGGCTTCTATAGGCATATTAGCCAGGAAAGGAAGGCCAAAGGCAGTGTATCCCTATAAACAATGTTGGAAAACTGATAACAATGGATCAGGAGGAGGCTGAGGTACTCAACAATACTTTCACCTGAGTCTTCAGTGTCAACCTCTCTCTTCCTATATCTCTTGACTGGATGGACAACAGGATGTAGACTGGAGGAGCAAAGTCCCTCCCACTGTAAGTAAAGATCAGGTTCATGACCACCTGAGGAACATGAATGTGCATAAATCTATGAGACCCAATGAGTTACACCCCCAGAGACCCAAGGTAATTGGCTGATGTAGTTGCCAAGCCACTCTCCACGATATTTGAAAAGTCATGGCAATCAGGTCAAGTCCCAGATGACTTGAAAAAGGGCAACACTGAACCCATCTTTAAAAAGGATAATAGTAGATAGGTCAAGGAAGATGCTGAGAACTACAAACCTGTCAGACTCACCTCTGTGGATGGAAAGATCATGGAACAGATCCTTCTAGAAGCTGTGCTAAGGCACATGGTGAATGGGAAGGTGATTTGAGACAGTCAACATGGCTTCACCAAGGGCCAGTCCTGCCTGACCAACCTAGTGGTCTTCTACAATGAAGTCTTATTTAATATCTTTTTTAATGAAGAGGTCGAGTGCACCCTTAGTAAACTTGCAGATGATACCAAGATGAGTGGAGTGGTTGACACGCCTGAAGGATGTGATGCCATCCAGAGGGACCTGGAAAAGCTCAAGAAGTGGGCCCATGGGAATCTCATGAGGTTTAACAAGACCAAGTACAAGGTGCTGCCTGGGTCAAGGCAACCCCTGATATCAACAGAGGCTGGGGGATGAACAGATCGAGGGCAGCCCTGCTCAGAAGGACTGGAGGGTGCTAGTGGATGAGAGACTGGACGTGATCCAGCAATGTGCACTCACAGCCCAGAAAGCCAAATGTGTCCTGCGATGCATCGAAAGCAGTGTGGCTACCAGGGCAAAGGAGGTGACACTGCCCCTCTGCTCTGCTCTTGTGAGACCCCACTGGAACACTGCATCCAGCTCTGGGGTCCTCAGCACAGGATGGACATTGATCTGTTGGAACAAGTCCACAGGAGAGACACCAAGATGATCAGAGGAATGGAGCACTTTTCCTATGAGAAAAGACTAAGATAATTGGGATTTTTCAGCCTGGAAAAGAAAAGGCTTTGGCTGTCCTAGTTGTGGTCTTCCAGTATCTGAAGGGAGCCTGCAAAAAAACATGGAGAGAGACTTTTTTATAATAGTGTGGGGTGATAGGGCAAGGGGAATGGTTTCAGACTGAAAGAGTAGGCTTAGATTAGATATTAGGAAGATATTTTAGGAAGAAATTATTGTGAGGGTGGTGAGGCACCAGAACAGGTTGCCCAGAGAAGCTGTGGACTCCCCATCCCTGCAAGTGTTCAAGGCCCAGTTGGATGGGGCTTTGAGCAACCTGGTCTAGTGAAATGTGTCCCCGCATGTTACAGTGTGGATACTGCAACACGCGTATCAAACCAGGAGTCCCGTGTAAAAGAAATAGATATGGACCGATTCTTGCTAGATGTTTCAGAGATGTTTATTTCTCCAGCCGCATGGCTGGGATCTGCTGAGGAACTGCTCCATCACGGGACCCGAGGGTCCCTGCTCGCGCAGGGGAACACAAAACAACCAATGGGGAACGAGGCTGACCAGGGGCAAGGAAAGCACATGTCTCCCCGCTGGGGCCCCTCTCTCAGGGCCCCAACGTTTCACCCGTTTATTTTTAACAAAAAGAGATTTAAAACTTAACATTGAAAACAACTGGATAAACATAACAAGAACAGTTTCAAGACAAAACAAGCCACCCTCCTGAGTCTTTAAATGTCCAAACAGATTCCCTGGAACATCTTAAGGCTGACAGAAGGGAGACAGGACTCTCCGGGCATGCTTTGTGGGGAAACTGAGGCAGGAGAGGGTTTAATTTCTTCCCTCCCCCTTTTCATCCCCCCCTCGGCATCAGAGAGGAGTTGTGGGGAAAGGGAATTGTATAGGGAAGCCATGGGGTGACAAACAGATTAGGAATAAACTGGGGATGGGGTAAATTTAGGAAAGGGTTCATATTCGGTATAGGGTAAAAGGGGAAAGTAGGTTGTGGGTAGGGAAGCTGCTGGGATGGATATTGTTTATAATTTTGTGCATAACGACTGCCTTTGACGGGAATACCCCCAGGCCCAGTAACATTCGCTGCTTGTAAACCCTTCTTTCCTTGCACTATATCAAATTGAACAACTTCCCCATCTCCTACACTTTGCAGGTAATTTTTAGGGTTATTCCTTTTAATGGCAGTTCTATGGATGAATAAATCTTCCCCTGTATCATCTCGTGTTATAAATCCATAGTTGTTTTTTACATTGTACCATTTCACAGTTCCTGTGACTTTCGTGGCTACAACTTCTCTTATCACATGCTTGCGTGTTCGTCATGGCTGCTGGTCCTGCGTGGCTGCTGCCTCGCTGACTCCGATGTCTCAGCCGGGCTCCCGCGTTGCGGCTGCTCCGCGCTCTCCGAGTGGTGCTGCTCTGGTGCATCTCTGGGCTCTGCGCGGCCCCGCTCCGGCTCGTGTCTGGGCTCTGCACAGCCCCACGCTGCCATCACCGCCGGCCCCGCACCCTGTGAGTGGTTCCACTCCACTAACTCCACGCTGCTTTGAGAGCGGCCTTGTTTCAGCTCGGCGCTGCGCTGCGGCTTCTCATGTCATTATGGAAACCGCCGCTTCTCCCTCCACAGGGCTCTCCGAGCCGTGTGCTCAGAGCGGGCTTCCATTCCGACCCCTGGTTCCTGGCTGCTCGTGGGGGCCGCCTCACTGCTGCACGTGACCCCCGGCCCCCGCGGTGCCTGTGGCATCGCTCCCTCACTCGCGGTCGCGTGGCCGGGGACCCCGAGACAGGGATGGGGTCCGCGATAAGGCGCGGGCTCCCAAGGGGGCCAGGTACATCCAGCGCAGGCACCTCCGCTGGCACGGCTGCAGTCACGCGCTCCTGGGATGGCTGCCGTGTGGTCTTGGCCACGAGATTATGGCCATCCTCTGCTCTAGGGGTAATGGGACCATACAAATGCTCCTCAAGAGCTTCGCTGATTACAAGGGATGCACGGGGAGGTTTTATCACTATTGCGTGTTTTGTTTGATCCCTTATCTTATCCCAGATCTTGTGCCAAAAACACCCATGATTAATTCCAGTAATTCCAGGACGATTACTATCAAAAAATAAGTCTCGAGAAATATAAAAGAAATTTTTGAAAAGCCAGTTAAAAAAATGTTCTAGATCTCCCAGAACAAATATTTTCTTGTTTTGTTGTTCAAGGTTTCCTTTAACTTCTAGATACATTTCTTTCTGTGACTCAGAGAGCCATATTTGCCATGATTCTTCCATAGTCCAGAGAGAATATCCAAACTAAGGTGAGAAGAGAGAGATCTAGAGTGGTTTTTACTCATGAATTTTCTGTCCTTAGGGATCGGTGTCTTGCCAGCATTTCTCTACCATTTGTTACAGTGCGGATACTGCAACACGCGTATCAAACAATGAGGCCCGTGTAAAAGAAATAGATATGGACCGATTCTTGCTAGATGTTTCAGAGATGTTTTTTTCTCCAGCCGCATGGCCGGGGCTCTGCCGAGGAACTGCTCAATCACGGGACCCGAGGGTCCTTGCCCGCGCAGGGGAACACAAAACAACCAATGGGGAACGAGGCTGACCAGGGGCAAGGAAACCCCGTGTCTCCCCGCTGGGGCCCCTATCCCAGGACCCTATGGCAGGGGGAGGAGGGCTCCAACACCTGCACACAGCAGGGAGGTTGGAACTAGATGATCTTTAAGGTCCCATCCAACCCAAGCCATTCTATGATTCTATTAATATTTTGATAAAAGAGCATTTTCCAAGAATATGTAGCCAGTGTTCTCTGGATTTCTAGTTAAGTCATATGTTTGTAAACCTCTGGCTGAACAGACAGACTAATTAGATCCAAGGGCCAAAAGTCTGTATTTATGGCTACAAACAAGTATGTGGTGAGGAACATGTGTTGTGTTCAGTACAAATGGTCTGACTGAATTTATCTAAATTTTCTACACTGCCATATGAATAGTGTCTCTGTGGTTAATTGTTTATTTAATATGTAACTGAAAATTCAAAACCGGAATTTAATTGCTGAATGGAAATAAAGAGGAAATATAATTTTACGTTAAGGAACAAGTTCAATTCATCTTTGAATATGGAGTTGTCATCAATTTATTTATAATTCAGTAAGTGCATATGAACAATTTAAATACCTTTTGATTGCCAATTTATATACATAGCTTTCATTTCAAAGGAAGTCTGGGTTTTCCAGTAACAAGAAAGGCAAAAAATATAGTTTGAAAAGTAAGCAAGTCTCAGTGGGATCAAAGCATTAACCATTCTCTGTGTCTCTTCAATTACTACTAATCATTTGAGCTACTGCAGTTCACAGAACAAATCATAATTCCCTGCTTTGAGAGGCATTGCTTGTATGTTGCAGTGTTTAAAAACAGACTTATGCATACAAACTCCAAAAGATGGGTCTTGGAAAATAAGACCATTTTTTTATACCTTCAATAAACAATTGTCCAGAAGTTCCAAATTGCAATTGAATTTCTTAAAGAAAAATGTGATCCTTTCAGCTATGATCTAGAGCGAGAATAAATAATTTTCAACCTTTGGAATGCTGCATTAATTTTCTGACTGCAGAAGTGGAAAAAATGGTGAGGTTTACTGTAGAATAAACTCTGAATCTACAGAACACAAAACAAGTTCCTTCCAATCCTGTATCGTTAAAAATTTGGTTGAATCCAAAAATAAATGAAACTTTATTTGGACTCATATATAGCATAGCAGACTATGTCAGTTGTCAGTTATGTAAAAATGTGCCAATCTAGGCATCTTAATGTTCTTAGCATACCTAACACATATTTTGCTTAGTTGCAGATCAATATTATGGAAGTAGGAAACAAAACATTCAGTTTTATCATATTTTAAGGTGTACTGCTTTTCTTTACAAGTTATTCACAAAATGCAAGCAATCTGGTGCCTGGACCTAAGAATGTTACAACTAAATTGCTTTTTGAAAGTAATATTCTTGTTGTGATATTTTAGAGAAAATGTGATTCTTGTTCCAAGAAATAAAGCTGCTTTCAAAATTACTGTCCTAATGTTTCAACACAGATAGATTTTTTCCTAGAAAAACCTAGTTCTACCACAGAGTGTATTATTTATTGCAGAATTTAATCCAAGATCAGTTTAAATGGAGAAAAGGTGTTTGTCCATTATGTTAGACATTTTTACATTTGAACACTAGTTAAATAACCAAATTAGGTTATTTTAATTTATCAGAGAAAAAGGTATGTGAGAAGCAAACAGAACACTTTGGTTATGTTAATCTGCTATATAGTAATGCAGATAGCATTGACAATTTCCAAAAAGATAGAGTTCATCTCAGTGTTCAAAAAGTCAGAATCAGTTCAGGTTGAGTACCTCAGTAAACTTTGTCTCAAAGGCAAAAATGACCTAGCTGTGTAATCAGAAACATCAGGAGATCCAATCATTGTATGGTAAGGAAAGATTGTTTTCACCTCTGGGATATGTTGAAGACAATATCCAACTGGAAGAACTCAGATGAGGTAGGGTAAACAAATAGATTCACAGCTCTGTTTGGAAGCTGTTCCTGTGATGCAGTTTCATTTACATAGGTTTGAAAATTGAAATAGCCAATATCATCAGTACATCATTATTTGTTATTTAATGCCTGTCTTTATGTGCTCACATACTGAAAGAAGAATTTCAAGGTCCCAGTTTTGTGGAAAAATCCTTGTTGATTAGTTCTTGCTTCATCATTGGTTGTTACTTCTCCAAAAGGAAGAATTCAAACACCTTTATCGTTCAAATATCAATAACTGCTTTTTAACGTTGCTTCTTTACACAATCATGCTCAGCATCATACTTCTGCTGAATGATCTTTTGATGCTGCTTGCTGTTAGATGGTACATATTCCTTCAACATCTCTAATTATACGGAATGGCAGGACCTCTGAGGGCCTCAGTCTCACCCAAAGATATGGATTCAATAGCTTAGACTAAATGTCAGCTGTTCCTTCAATCTACTATTTCTGCCAATCCTTGTGCCTGGTATTTATTCTTGTTTTGTGTTTACCCTACAGGGCTCTATGAAAACTATCCAACCAATGCAGAACCAGAATGCTGTGATGTCAGATGGGGACTATTATCAGATCATCAACCCAAAGGGACTATAAAAACAAGTGGCTCAACAACGTGTCACAGGACATCTCTCACAGTTTCATCAGCATCAAGACTGTGTAACAGCAGACTTAAACTGTGTGTTCTTGTATTAATTCTCTTACATACAGTACTTACAGTCTCAGCAGCACAGAACTCAACAGGACTGGGCTTTGGAGGCATAACAACTTTGGAAGATAATTCAACCAATGAGGAATAAAAGAAAGGATTCATCTTACATGACAGAAACACAACAGGCCCAAATTACTACGGTCAAAAATAGCAAGGACTGAGTGCTTTACCCTCAGATCTCTTCTTGAATCACCTTTTGGGTAAAATGAAAATGGGCCGCTACCCAAACAAGGACACATAAACACAGCTTTTTATTGACTAAAAGGCTGTTTGGTGACTTAACTTTCTCACACCATTTTATACACTGTGTTTTAATGTTTGGAGTTTCTTTTTTTGTTTTGTTTTTTGCACTTGTTAATACAGGATTTTATTTTTGGGACGGTTTCTCAAAGCTAAATTAAGTCTTTTCTCTGTCGATATATTTCTAGTCATTGTGTGTGTTCATCTGATAGTTCTGTCTTTTATGTCCTGTCAGTTTCTATTAGAGGAATGACTGCTATGATTTCATGACATAGCAAAAAAGAAAAAAAAAAAAAAAGAAAAAAAAGAAAAAAAAAGAGAAAAATATAGAAAAAAACCCAACAAAAAGCCCACAAAAACCCAACAAAAAACCACAAAAAGAACAACAAAACAAAATTTAACCAAAAAAGAGAAAAGAAAAAAAAGAAAAAAAAGCAACCACAAAAAGAACCCCAAACAAACCTTACTGTCCTCTTATCCATGGGAACCATTCATCTCCTTTCCCTTTCCCATCTACCATCACAGACAACATACATTTGCTTTTGTCTGTGTAATCACAATGAATGGGTACACAATTCCAGTGTGCCTCTGCCACTGTTGCATAAAACAGTTGACTGAGCAAACCCAAAAGGAGCATGAAGGGGGTTCCTTTTAGCTGAACAAACAAGTGCTCTCCTCACAAGGTGGGATCGGACAGTTAAAAAGTGTAAAGAAATATATAACAAACTGTTGCTCCAATACCCGTTTTGAAGAAGTCCAGTCCTTTCTCACTGGTCAGTTGAACAGGAGCAGCCTTTTCTAGATATGCTAAGTAAAACCAGTTATGCTCAGCAAGTTGAATAGTTGGGAAGCCTTCATATTGGAGGTGAAGGATTGACATTCATTGTGAATCACATCTTGAGTTCTCCTGCTGTCACAAAACCAGCAGCTTTCCATAACAAATGGGAGCCAGAACCTCCAAAATTCAACTCTTTGTCTCAACAAAATTACACTAGAAGTCTTTGAACATCTACAAAACAAATTATCTCTTTGGTTTGATTCCACTGTTTTTCTAATACCTACATGTTGTTGAAAGTAACTCTAGTTTATTAAGGATGCACAAGAATGTGTTAGCACAGATAAAGAAACTATTTTTTTTTTAAATATATAGGACAACCGTTTTCATAAATGTGCAATAAAAACAGTAAAGATATACTAGGATACGAGTAGTCAAGAGAAAAGATTGTAATATGATTGCTGATTTTTCATTGTTTGGGGTGGTTTTGAATTTGTTTACTTTTATTTTTGTGGGAACATTTCACCTGCTGAGTGTATGAGAATTTGCTTTTTAAAAAGGCTTTTTAGAGTTTACAGTAGAATCAATGGAAGGAAAAGTTAATAAGGGCTGTTTTTAAAAACTTTACATTCCTTCCTATTCTCTAACTACACTTGGGAAGTGCACTTTAGAGATGTTTGCTGTGTAGCTGGGAAATGAAGGAAAACTATAGAAAATGTTCTCTTAGGAAATAAAATATAGTTATCTACTTTCTAGCTATGAAATACCCCTTGATAAATATTAATGTTGTAAGAACATTTAATCACTGGTGCATAATACATTTTTGTATACACTTTACGGTCTGTTGAATTCTGGAGAAAAACAAAAGGAAGATAATCATGCTGCTTAAGCGGTTCAAGATGCACATGTTAAGCTGCGAAGCTAAAATATTTTGCAAGAGTATTTGTTTTGATAGTGTTTTGCTACAACCTGGACTGAGGAGCCTAAAACGATCTGTGCAAATATGACAACAACAAAAAGCACCAGCTAATGCAAAATTCTTCAGCACTGGTTTGTTTCTATAATTCCTCCCTTCCCTTCCTTGCACATGCTATATTTTGTTCAATAAAACATGGTGCTTTTTATTTATTTTCTTTTCTGTTAGAGGCACATGTATTAATTACAGTGAATTGATGCAAAATTGGGGGAAAATGTAGAAATGCAAAAGAAAAAGCCTTAACTAATGGTAGAATGTAGACTTTTGAAAGGACAGAAATGTTACTGAAAAGTGATGGAGCAATAACTGGGCAGTGCTCTGGTACTGTACAACAGCTGATAAGTCACACTACTGAGAAAGCTCTTACTAGGTGAGCTCTTGTTCAACTGACCTCTTAATTCTAGTAAGTGTACATGGTCAGTAAACAGTTTGTTATAACCTTTATCTACCTCTGCTGTGCAAAGGCCATCCAACATCCATTTCTGTGATGTTCCTCATGGTTTTTTGTTCACACCATTACTCACTGTCATCTATTTTTACACTGTACCAATGCAGTACCTAGTCTGGTTCATCTCAATTGAATTGATACCTGAAGAAGAGTTTTTATTATTTCTCTTTCACTTCATGGTGAATTAATGTAGAGAACTATCTTTAAGGTATTTTATTTCTTCTTTTCTGCTCTTCTTCATTCTTCATCACTTATTTTTTTACAAAAATGTTTTCAAGGGGTGTCAGTGAAAAATGACTCCTCCACTGCTTGGCTACAGTCAGTCATGTGTCATACAATATGAGAGAGACAGGAGGAAAAACAGTGACAACAACATCACATGCATAATGTAGCCTAATTCAACTTGGGGAAAATGAAGCAGAAAACAATTACAGACTTTCAATTACAAGTACAAGATGTAATAAATTCATCCCCCTTTCCCTACCTGGAGTTAGTGCCTGCAGTTCAATGGTCTGTGAATTTTCTCTGTCATCTTTTTGAGGTCTATTTCTTTAATTTCTGAAACAAAGAGTCATGTTGCAGTTGAATACTGCTGGGGTATCTGTTTCCATTTTCACTCTAGCAGTGTGGTAAGCAGCTTCTCTTGGTGGTACCTGGGACATCAGGAGTAGACAAAGACTCTTCTATGAAGTTAAGCAACATGTAATCATGTATGATGCAAAATTCCATCCCATCCATTTTTCATTCGTAATAGTTTTCCTGGCACAAACTTAAGCATGCTTGATATTGTGCACATATTACTTTTTTTCAGAATAAATTTGCATCTTGCCACTGCTATAACTGCCATCTTGTTCCATTTCTCCTTGTACTGTATGCCTAATACATACATGATAAAGAGCTGGCTTAACAAAGAAGTAATACTAAAATATTTCTGCAAATGACTGGCGAGAAGAAAAAGAAAACAAGAATATTTATTTTATGATCATATGGAAAAAATTAATTTCCCATGTCTTTTATCGTCTTATTTTCTGCAATAGGGAAAATGCAGATTTTGTGCAATATGTTAATACTGCTAAGCCAAATGTCATATAACATAACCAGAGCTATATGTTATTTCTTATTGCATTTGCATTCAGTAATACAGTATATTGATGCTTTTCTTTCATTAAAGAGACAGTATCTTTTTTCTTTTTTTTTTTTTTTTTTTTAATATAGCAGGTGAAGGCTGTCCTTCTGCACACCATAATTTAAAGACAAAAAACCAATAAAATGTTAGAATGAAGTTTTAATTCCATAAATGATGAAACCAAGCCATCAGCTGCCAAAGAATCTGTGGAACAATAGTTACAAACCAAACAAAGATATTTCTTCTTGAGGGTTAAAAATAATTTTATTCTGCATAATTAAAGAAGAAAGAATAAAAAGAATGAGAGCTGTATTTCAAACAGCAGAGATAGCAGGTTTCATCTGGTACATGTTGTGACTCTCAGTTTATAGAGTTATACTCTTCTATTAAAGAGAGAGGGACAAAGACATTATCTTCTGCTCTCCCTGTACCTGTTATGATAATGAATGTCCCTTTTGTAAGTGTTGCCTCTCTGCACAGAAGATACCTACCTATCATGAGAGCTGAAGATAGTACATGCACACAAATTTACGCAGTGAAACCTGTCTTAAGTGACTATTCAAAGCACAAGAAAAACTCATTTGCGGAGTAGACCTAGTTTTTAGGAAATTTCAAGATACATGCGAAGAAGAGTCACCTAAGCAAGGGGTCTGTGAAGGTGCCTGGTCCTTACTGCAACTTTCGCTGTATGTCCCATCAGTGCCACAGCCCCATGATAAGCCCTTCTTAGGCAGGCTTCAAGATGGCCTCAGAGTCGTGCTGACTTCAGTGAGCCTTGATACAGGTAAAGGCATGCACCCACAAAAAATTCATGGTAGCACATAGGTCTCAATTCGTTATCCCATAATCTCATAATCTTTACTCAGGAATTGCTCATGGGCATAGTGCATAAACAGAAGATCACTGGGTTCAGCCCTAGCCAGGTCTTAAGAAGAGATTGGCAAAATCATATTTATGGTGAATGGTTCTATTTTCTTATTATTGTCACTCATATTAGTTCGGTGAAGGAGTGGTTTCAAAATTGAACTACAAGCACAGAGGACAAACTACCAGAAAATTTGTCATTGTGGAGAAGAAATTAAACAGCCTTTGTGAGGTAAAAACAGACTGTCGTCTTCCAGCAGCTGTCAGCAGTCTTTTAGAAAAGCTTGGAAAAATAATATGTCCAGTTCTGAGTATGATAATTCTCATTAAAGCTAGATGCTTTGATGAGAAGTAGGGCTGGAGCACATACCATCTCAACTGAGGGATATAATTTGCCAGTATTTTCTACAGCAACTGTGAGAAATTACATTATTGACCACTCTAGGTGCCCAGTACTTTCAAACATTTTTTCAAATGTTAACAAGCTTGAGGTCTCCCTGGGGGGAGAAGAAGGAAGAGAGAACTAGTGTCATTCTGGGGGAAAAAAAAAAGGCTGGGCCAACTTGGAAATTCTATCTGAGAAACAGATATAATTCTTCAAAATACAACCAAGATGCAAAAAAAGAAAAAAAAAAGAAAAAAAAAAAAGAAAAAAAAAAGAAAAAAAGCATATGTAGGTGTAGATCTATATAGAAATAGACCTGTTTCAAAAAGAGAGAGACAAAGATATATGTTCTCTACAATTATTACAAATACAGCATACTGTAGAGCAAAAATGCCAAAGGATAAGACCTATAAAAAAAATAGAGCAAAATTACTGTATTTATATTCCTTACTCTGGAGTGTGAATCTCCAGGTAGAATTTCAGCTGTAGAAATAGATTTTATAATAAAAAAGTAAATAATTTGGGCAAAAGGGGCATGTTTGGTTATTCTTTCCACCATACTGTCTCCTGTGAGTTTAGTTATTCTTCTGAACTTCTTGAAATCATTGACTTATGCAGGAAGATCCCAGCACAGACCTCATCCCAGCAGTTCCAGTGGCTGTCAGTGGCACAGGAGGTCTCAGTCATGGGTTCTAAGGGATAGCCTGTGTTCAAAGTCCTGACTCTGCTTCAGTATTTCAGTCCAACCTCTAGGCTCTCGCTCTCTCCTAACACTATGTTCATCTCTTGGACACACATGAATTGACTCAGTTTCCTCTTCAGAGAGGCATGTGCTTGCCCTGCTTACACCTTCAGCCTCAGTCAGGCCCCCCTACATAGGTCAGAGGAAACACTACTGTGCTTTAAATGCAATATGTGCACTGAACACCCCAAACAGCTGAAACAGGGTAAACATAATAAGCATGCTTTGGAACCAGCCCTCTGAGTAAGCCAGCTGCATATGTCTCTAAACCCTTTTGCTATTTTCACACTGTCTCAGCAGAAGGGGTTTATCAACCTGTCTTTGTCAAATCTCTCTGTAGCAGTTAAGACATTACTTCTCCCAGCTGCTCCCCTTGTACGATTTTGCCAGGATTTATTGTCCAGGGTAGGACAAGAGAAAAGAAGATGTTATGTCCCACTCCAGCGGAAAATGAAGGACACCTGGATGAAGACTAGAGTGCCAGCTGGGACAACTGTAACACAGACATACAAACCTTCCCATGGAGTCTTTAGCAGTGGGGGAAATTGAAGATAGAAGGGTACTTTCTCTCAAAGGGATAAATCAGGCAGCAGAGGGATATATTTTCAAAGATCACTACAAGATGTATTTGAATGTATCTTTAGTCAGGATACTGAGCATTGCAGCACCAAAATTCTATGTGTCTTATAAGTGGCGAATATACACATCTGAATTAAGGCAGATGAAGCATAATACACAGTAGGAGCTGGTGATACAAACCAAGAATCTACTGAGGAAGGTGCTACCTAAGCCAATGTTCTACATAGAATGGGATCGTCCTATTTTACTCTTGCTCTCTTGGGGTCATTCTCGGAGCATCCAGGAAGTTCCTATGTCTACCTGGGATTCACATTTCTGAAGGTTTTTTTACTAGACAGGCTCCTCCACCACTTTTTTGCACGAAATGCAGATGTAGGATGAAGTGGCAACATGATACCATCCAGAATGCAGTGACTGAGTTTTCTGTGAATGCAGATCAGTCCTTCTCTAATCAGCAGACTACTCTTTTTGAATGAGAGTGAGAAATTATTTTTGTTTCTTTTCTAGTGTTTCTCCAGTGGACACAAATAAATGAACTAGTAATTGGTCTAGTATAAATATACAAGGTCTGGTTACTATGCATATATAGGATATAGATGCTCTTTTCCTCCTCTGAGGAATGTTGATAGATTAAATATTAAGCAGTCAATAACCTGATAGCATTATGTAATTTTGACAGCCTTTCCACAGGGAATTCAAGTGTGCTCAGTTTTAGTTATTTCATTTGATGACGAAGGGCACCTTGCACTTTACAAGATTAAGTTCCTATGTGGCAGTGGCACTTAACTATTGTCAGCTAATATTCAGTTTTCTTGGAAAACTGAAAAAAGTGGAGCAGCTATGTAAGTTGGAAGATATCAGACCTGTGACAAACAAGAAAAATAGTCACTAGCTATTTTCAGTTTTGTAGAAAACCAGTAAAAACAAGGGCAAAAGAAAAAAAAATGTCTTTCTCCTTCTCTCCCTCCACCTTTCCCTTTCTCTGACAGTGTCACCAGTCTGAACTATAGCATAATTTTGCCTTGGTAGCCCTCTGAAAAATTAAATACATTTGATAAGAGGTAAAATTCTCCTATTTCATATTTCCTATACATGTAGAATATAAACCAGAACAAAATAATGAAAAACCATGAAGCAACTGATGAAACAAAAGAATTTATTTTTTCATCCAGAGAGGGATGTTCTCACATCATTTCCTATTCATCATTAGTCCACAGGTCCACTGAATTCAATGGGACTCATGCTTTTCATTTAGATGGAACTAAGATTAATGCCATGGATCAAAACTTGCCAGTTTCAGAGAAAGTCATTCCACTGACTTCAGGGAGGATTTGAAAAGCCCAAGGTCCCTTTGAGCACAGATAAATTCACATGGATAAGATAAATAAACGTGTGATCAGCTGAAAGATTGAAATGTTCCTAAGGTTTGTCCAAGGGTTTGGTCAAATAATTAGCTGCAGCTCTATGCAAAAGTCATGTTGAGCCAAAGCTTTGAGCTTTGATTTGATAGATCTTTCTTTTTCTGAACTCTAAAAAGTTTCATTCAGGGTTTGAATATGCAAAAACTTACACAGGATTATAAATACAAGAAGATAAAAAAAAAATTATATTTTCACTCCCACAAGTGAAAATGAAATTTAAAAATTCTGATAATTTCATTTTTTTAAATTAACCCTTAATGACAATTTATTTATGTAGTTCTTCAGAAGCTGCTTGGTTTCACTTGTTTGTTTTCCTTTGCTTTGTTCAAAATCAGATTTTTGGCCTTTTAAAGATTCAGATTGAACTATGCAGCTACAAATTACAAGTTTTTGTTAAAAGATTTGCAATTAAAATTATTCTACTCTTCTGTTCCTTCCAAATTGTATGACAGAAAGCTCATGTTAAAAGCAGATTTATTTAACTGTGTTTAATCTTGTTTCTTTTTACTTTTCTTTGTTATTTGTTTTTATTTTCTTTCTCCAGAGTTAAGGACTGGATTTTATTTGAAATGGGCTAAACTGGCATCAGTGTTTTTTAACTATATGGAATGTCCTATGATTCTTAGCATTGAAAAGAGGGCTATGTGGTCCTGTCAGAAAAAAAAAAAAAAAGCTGTAAATTGTAATAATATATTAAATATTGTATTATTATAGCAACTTTAGTTAAGCAACTAATACTATCTTTAATTTTTTACAGAGAACTTTGATGAAATAATTTATTACAATGACTCACTCAATGTTTTCAAAATGACAGGAGAAACTGTTGAAGATTGTGAAAAAAATACTAAAAATAATGCTCTACTAAGAATAAATTTAAAGATGCAAACAGTGAGTCTGACTTTTTGGGTCAGGGTTTTGTGACTTAAATTAAATTCAAGGTGTTGGGGGGAATAATGACTTTAAATAATGCTTAAATTTAAACAATTTTTTTTTCAAAATAAAAAGAAAAGAGATAAAACGTCAAAACACTTATGTTCTGGCCTGGACTGCAGTTATCTATTTCATAAATTGCCATCGACTAGAATATAAAGATTGAGGTAATTTCCTCATATTCAACTGGTTTTCCAGACTGTGCCGTATAACACAGCAACAGTATTTTACAGCTGTTCAGCTCAGATTTCTTATGAAGGGAATAAAATTAGAAGAAATGAAAAATAATATCCACAAAACAAAAGCATTGTATTTTAAGAAGATGTATATCAAATTTCAATGGTACAACATCTACAAAAATACATGTTCACTTATTACCTATGGGATATTCAATGAGTATGTGAATTCATAGTTGGTAGTAGATACTTGGCCACCTGGTTGCACAAGGATCAGTTCTTCTTAAAAAGGATTTGCAACCAAAAACAGTTCAGAGAGGTGAGTATAGAGATGTTTACAAGTCATATTTCAAATGTTTTAGGAACTATTTTGGGTAAGAGTAAATGATAGCAACCTGTCTGTGGAAATCAATGCTGACCCACCTGATAACATGAATCAAAATTCAATGAAGCCAGTTGAAAGTACTGCAGCAAATCACAGGTGAAAACAAAAAGTTATTTGTAACAATCTGAACTGTAAATATGGTAAGGAAATAAACCAGAAGTCTCACAGTTTCCTCACAGATGTGTAACCTGAGATTGCTACTCACATCTTCACAGCCACCTACCTTTTGTCCTACCCACCTGCTCACACAGGTAGGTACCTACAGCAGGTGAATGAAGTCCACTACAACTGTTCTATTTCAACCTACAGAGTACAAACAAGCTTGTACAATATACAACTCCTTTTGCATGTTATAATGTCTGTGCTGAAAACAGATTTTCCTTGTAATGAATAGCATCTGACGCTGTGAAGGAGACCAATTTCTCGGATTCAGTAGATGAAAATCTGAGGTCAGGGAATGTCAGTTTTTCATGAGGCTTCCTACATGGAGATGTGAGGACTACATTTCAAACCTGTGGTCAAGGTCTCCTCTATTGCAATGAGATTGAGGTTTCATTTTGTGTACGCAACATCATCAGGCATGAAGTGAATGACCTCTAAGTGTAATTCCTATTTCAAGAAAACCTTCTGGGGCACAGAATGAAATATTTTTTCTGGCTGGCCATTTTCACATGCGGATGAGAAAGAGGAAACAGAGCATGAGTAAACCAAAGTAAAACTCATTAAGCATTTGATATATGTAGTGTTATTTCAAGAACCCTGTTGTTCTTTTTCTTTATAACATATTTTCCATCTTTTTTAGTTTATGGTTGGATTGCTCCACTTTCCTTAATAAACCTCACAAGATTATACTAGTCTATGCTCTATACTGAAAGTGATGGATGATGTTCTTCAAAAGTAAATGTATTTACCAGATCAAGCAAGCAAAGATTTTTTCAAGCCTTCACTCCTACCCACTTAGTTTATCCAGTCCTCTTCCATGCCCAGTTGTTTACTATGGCCTCCTGTTTAGTATGCCTTGAGCATTTCATAGAATCATGAACTGTAAAACAGTTTAAGTTGGAAAAGACCTTCAAAGATCACCTAGTTCCAACACTCCTGACATGGGCAGAGATACCTTTCACTAGACCAAGTGGATCAGAGCTCCATCCAGCCTGGAGTTGAATACTTCCACAGATGGGAGATCTGTAACATCTTCAGGCAATCTGCTCCCATGTCTCACCACCCTCCCTGCAAAAAAAGTCTTTCTTGTGTCCACTCTATACCTACTTTCTTTCAGTTTAAAACTATTCCACTTGTGGTGTCACTTCAGTGTCTCTGTCTTGCTAAGCCATCTTTATACTTTGAAAGGATCCACAGAGTCTTCTCCGGACTGAACAATTGCAACTCTCTCATCCTAACTTCATAGGAGAGATGTTCCAGCCATCTGACCATTTTCTTAGCTCTCCTTTGGTATACTCTATCTGGTACTGGGGACCCCAGAGCTGGATGCAGCATCTCACGAGAATGGAGTGGGGCTTCATCCTGCTCATCACGCTTCTTTTAATGCAGCCCAGGAAAAGATTAGCTTTCTGGGTTGTAAGAGCAAAATGATAGCTCATGCACAATTTTTCATCCTCTGATGTCCCTAAGTATTTCTCTGTTTGGCTGCTTTCAATTTGTGCATCCACCAATCTGTATTGTTACTGGGGATTGCCCAAACCCAGGCATAGGATCTTGCACTTGGCCTTGTTTAACTGAATGAGGTTCACATGGGCCAACCACTCAAGGTCGTCAGGTTCTTCTTGATGAAATAAATCCCTTCCTTCTCTCAAGCATATTTCACAAGTCAACTTGGTATCAGCCACCAACTTGCTGAGGGTGCACTCCATCCCGCTACATCTAAATAGATTAGGTCCCAGTACAGGCCCCAGAGGGACACCACTTGAACTGCTTTCCACTTGGACATTTGGTTACTGACTGTAAGACTTTAGAGATGGCCATCCAGCTAATTCCTTATCCATTCAATAGTTCATCGATCAAGCACATATCTCTCCAATGTAGCATATCAAGGATGTTGTGTGGGACCATTTAAGTTCAGGTAGATGCCATTTGTAGTTCTTGTTTTGTCCACTGATGCAGTCACTCTGCCACAGAAGGCCACTAGATTAATCAGGCATGTCTTGTGTTGGTGAAGCCATGTTGGCTGTCTCAAATCATCTCTCTGTCTTCCACATGCCTTGAACTAACTTCCTAGAGGATCAGTTCCATCATTTTACCAGGTGCAGAAGTGATAATGATTGGTTAATGGTTCCCAGGGTCCTCCTTTTCTACCCTGTTTAAAATATGGGTGTGCTATTTCCCTTTTTCCAGACACTGGGACTTTACCTGATGGCCATGACTTTTCAAATATCATGAAGAGTGGCAACTACACCAGTTAATTCCCTCAGGACCCTAGGAGGCATCTGGTTGCATCCCATATACCTACTCATGTTCAGGTTCCTCAGGTGGTCTTGAACCTGATCTTCACTTATGATGAGTGGGACTTTCTTCCCCTCATCCTTGCCTTGAGGTTCAGTGACTTGAGAGATTTACACTCTTACAAATCTTTATCTTTCCAGAACAGGAATACATCACTTCTTTTCAAATGCATGGACTACTTCACCTTATCGAACAGTGATTTAATAAAGATGGAGGAATTATATGAGGAATTATGTTTTTTTCCCCAGGGACAATTAAAACAGAGCAATATGGAGAATTAAGCATTTTTCTTTATGCTATTTCTCAGATACTTCAGGGAAGTCTTGACTTCCTCAAAATGCTTTAGGAAGCTACTGGGAGAAGAGCTTAAATTAAAGAAATCTTAAATGCAGAAGAACATAAAGGTTGCAGAAGTAGCTAAAACTGGAGGTACTGCTGAATGTACTACATACATAATATATGTAGTCAGAAACTAAGAGAAGGACTGGTAGGCATAGGCACACAATCCTGTATGAAATTTAATAACACAGGGTAACAATAAAAACAAATAAATGTGGAAGCCTGTGTCAAGTACTCTACCAAGTGAGAATCTAAAAGTTAAGAACAAAATTAAAAGTGACAGCCAAATTTCCCAAAAAAACCACAAGTTGATTCAAGAATTTAGGATTTTTGTCATATAAAAATTATTTGTAACTTTGTGGAGTGTGTTATTTCAGGGTTGTGTTATGTTAGAGGGGTGTTATCACCATTTTAAAGGCATCCTCTACTACTACTGAAACTAACTTTTCAGACTACTCTGGAAAATTACTTCTCATCATAAGGGGACCAATCCTCTTGTCCTTGATAATATGCTCCTCTGAGATTATGATTCCAGTTAAAAAATAAAAAAAAAAACCAAAAAGCTGATTATTAGCTTTTAAAATATAATTCTAAATCAGTGTACTGACCCTTTTTTTCTGAGGCAGCAAAAATTTTATATTTGGAAAATGAAAAACCTGTTATATTAAATAGATTGAAGGATACGGCAAATCTATTTTAATGCCATAATAAGAACTATGTTTATCCAATAGTGAAGAATCTTAATAAACTTACTTTAAACGATCCAAATTTTTTTTATATGGCATAAGAAATACACCTTTCTTGTCAATATTAACTTTATTATGCCTACCATTATATGCAGTGTCAGCTCCAAATCAAATATATATTTTATTTCTATCAGTTACTCAATATATAGTAGGAAGATGATGTATTCCTACTTTGTCAAAATAATATATAATTACATATTTATGTCAAGGTATCTTATGATTGTGACATAAAAATTTGGGTCTTGCACACAGAGCTGTAAAAATCAGCCTTGCAAAAAAAGGTAAAATGTGTGTTAAGAACTGAATCCAAACCCCAAATGTTTTGAAATATCAAAGGGTACATGGAAACCATGTCAAAGTCAGTTTAGACTCATGTGACTTACAAAATGCAGAAGGTTCTGGGAAATGGAAGGAAGCTGGCGCCATGGCTGGTTGGGTACTGAGTCATCCTTACCTCAAACCCTCTAGGTCCAAAATCCAGTCACACAGTTATTCCCACTCCATTTGGTGGAACATCATGGGCTCAAAGTAACTGTGTCTTGCCTGCAATAAGGAATTCTGTAGCTTTTAGTCCTCACCATACCAGTATGCCGGTCTTGGCTTCATTAATATTGTGAATTTCTACTCACAGATATACAGCTTTTTGGTTACTCAAGCGTCTGGTTTACTCAGTAGGAGGAGTCCTGCTACAGTCAAGAAGTACTTCCAGAGCTGCTCTACGGAAGCTTTGGAAATTGTATTATCTTCATGGTATTTGGGGTGGGTTTTTTCTGTACCATTATTACATGAGGTGTCATGGATGTTGATACTGTACCTTCCAGAAGCAGAGAATGTGGGGCAAAATGTACCCACAGAAAAGCAGTTATGAATTTTTCATCTTCAGCCAGAGCACTAAGTTAAGCAATAACACCAATCTATCCTGACTTTGAACTTGCACAGTATTTTGTCAAAGCAAAGATGGATATGAGAAAAATGTTCCATATGGTCTGAAAGGTCTCTTTCTTTCTAATGCTTAGCATTTAGAAACTTGAAATTTAATTTCTCTGCCAGGTCCTGTATTGTGTGCAATTGAATCAAAGACCTAGAGCTAAACAATCTCTACTCTTATCTTCTGGAAATCAAAATTTCCCTTTAGTGTTGATGCTCTGTCTCCTTTATAATTCAGACCTCATTTCACTTCTTAAGAGATGTCCCTGAATTTTAAAACAGCATAAATAAATTTCTACTCTAAGTAAAATGCATTAATTTATCCATCATAAATGTAATGAATTAAATAAACAAATGTAATGCAAATTGAGGCTTACACTGCCTAGCTGACATCTATCATCCCTACAGTAAATCTACAGCTCTGGGTCAGATAAACACAATCTATAGAATATGTGGGAAAAGAAAGTTCTTCATTTAATGTAAAAATACCCAGAAAACTGTTTAAGCTAGTCAGAGGAAATGCAAACTTTCTCCATTCTCCATATCTGTAAAAATTCCATATTTTTGCAATAATTTACTCCCCAGGATTTAGACACCATATTCAACACTGAAGGGAAAATGTATGCAAGAATATCAAATGTAATTTTTCTCTTTATGTGAGGTATCCCTTCTCCAAATGCCCAAGGATAGAACTGAAATGAAGAAGAGATTTAGTAATATTTCTGATATTGGGGATGGTAGTGGTGGTGAGTTAATTCTCTTATCTTTCTTATCTTCTTTCCTCTTGCCCTCCTTGTATTATTGCACACTCTCATACTTTTTTTTCAATAAAGTAGTTTAAATGTATGCAGCACATAGGTGATGGCGGTTCAATTTCTTTCTGTGGCTGAGATCTGCTTCCTTCCTGCAAGTGCCCTCACTTTCAGGCCAGTGGGCACAGTCCTACTGCTCTTTGTCTTCTTTTGTCACCATGTGTGACATATTTCCAGTTTCATATTAATGGGAACAGAGAAGGAGAGCCTGGAAACAAGAATGAAATAGTCAGATAGAGGGCAGATAAATTTGTTTCCTTCATATTCTTTTTTTTCTCCAAGTCTCAGGATTTTGGTGTAATACATTTCACCTCATCCATCACATGCAAGGGCTTCATGACTTATTACCTCCTTTTATCCAAAAGGTGATCCTCCAGGGATGTGGCTGCTCAGGACACCTGGCCCAGAGAAAAGGAAGGCAGAGTCAGATGTTCCATCCACCATCAGGCACAGGATTTCCAAATCCCAACATTTTGTTTTGCACTCACAACCTTTCTTTAAATTTGAATATTTTTTTAATCATTGGAGAAAAAATTTTAGCCAGTTCTATCTACCTTCAAATGGCATCATGATCCCAGAGTCATGAATTTAATTTTCTGTTAGTACTATTAGCCTGTCACTTGAAACAGCTGAGTATTTGCTGGTGACTTATTAATGCAACTTCCTTCACTATTTCATTACAGTAAGTCTGAATAGTCAGCTATTCTGAGTTCATCAAAATTCCTCTAGAATCAAATTGTAAATGTAAGGCAAACAACAAATTCAGGAAAATAACTTTGCAGAGGTTTGTTGTTGGTTTTGATTATTTGTAAACAGCATTACTGTTTATAAATAAGTTTCACCCCAAACAAACTCTGGCTACTAAGAAAAACCCATCCGTGTATGATGACAGAAGGTAGTTCAGGGACCCTCTTGTGAATGACATATTGACTAGCAGAACCTCAGGTCCTGTGTTCAATGTACTGGTTTCTTTTTTCCCGTCTAAATATTCTTTAAAACAATGAAATGGGAGGCAAAGAATGAATGAAAATTTTGCATATATTTCTCTGCCTAATTTCAGCTGGCTTTTCCTCAGGATATTACCTGAATCAAGCAGCTTCAATACTATTTCTTAATAATCTCAGAGCTTCCAAAAACTAATTGATTTTCTTTACTAGCCACCAGGTGGCAATCACAAACTTCCATAAACTTAGCCTGCTCTACCAACTCTTCTTAAGTAGCTACTGCATACAGAGAATATGCTGTAAGCAGAAAGCAGAAACAGGTATCTCCATGGTGACTATGATACTGTGCTGTTTGTCATGAGTGAAACTAGATGAAACCATGTTCATGCTTCTAAATTATGTATTTCATCTCATTAACTCCCGAGCAGATAATCTTGAAAAAAAAAAGTGTTCTGCTGAAAGATGTACTTTGTCTCTCACAGTGCCTTTAGATAGCTTATTATACATGTGACATTTTCAGCCTTCTGGACAGTGACCATAGTGAACATTCCGGAAAAAAATCTATGTGGATTTTTAAATTGCCTTTTCTACCCAAGTAAAACATAATAATAATTTGGCTTAAGTACTTGTTTTTCTCTCTCCTATCAGGGCTTTGAGTGAGACATTGCAAAGCTATGGCAGGCAGAGAAAGAGATTCTGCACTTTCCCTCTCTATCTAATTTGGCTTTTAAAGAACTGAGAGGCCTTCAACAGAATCTTGATTTTCAACATCATTATCATACTCTGAAAACTGAAGATGGAAAGCTCTGGTCTGCATGTGTGTTTTATTTTGAACATTCCTTTTGAGAAAGATATAGCTAGACATCAGAAGATTATTTTTTTTTTCAAAAGTGTTTTAAGATCATAAACCCCACTGACTTTTGATTTTCATTTTGTTTTTCTTCCAGGTCTATTGCTCCTAGATCTTTACCTGTAGGTCTTTCAGTCTTAGCTCTCATATAGCTGGATTCACTTGAAACTGTTATCTACTTAGTTGCATTACAGCTAACTGGAAAACAAAACAACAAAAGACTGATGTAAAGAATATATTTATTTTACCTAATCTGATGGGAACCAAGTATTTTGATTATGTTGCACTTGGTTTTGTCTTTAAAAAAATGGCATAAAGAAAAAAAAAGAAAAATTGTGAAAATAATTCAAGATGCAATAAGAATATCTGGAAAAGAAAATTTAAATAATTAAAAACAAGAGAAGCCACAGGGAAAAAAAAAAAAGAAAAGAAAGGGCAGTTTAAAAACTGTTTTAAATCCTGATATTAGTTCTAGGAAAAAAACCCACCCTCCAATAGGCTTGAAGGAGCAAGGAAATAAAAGACTTTTGTACCCAGTCTCCTGTTTGCTGGTGAAAATTACTTTTAAGAGGACATGAAAAAACAGTAATAATTAAATAATTTCAATCAACTTGAGGTAGCATAAAGACAAGACAGAACCTTATAGGCTGATACTGTCTGCCTTAATTATTTACCATTTTCTACTTTAAGTGTTCTTCAACATTTTTCTAGAGCATTTATTAGGTACAAAGTAGGAAACTGGCAGTCTAGGTGTGTGATTTGATGTAGAAATTCCTGTGATGATGCAGTCTGTTCCTGTCTTGGGCTTTTTACTGCCTTCCAACACACACACACTGTTGTGTGTGTTTTTCTCGTCCCTGAGCAAAGCCAGATTTCCAAAGTCAAGCACATTTCCATTACAGTTTTAAATTCCCCTCTCTCATTCAGAGATAAGCTAAATTTTATTTCTTATAGTCAAATCCAGAAGAAGTACAAAGGTTTAGTATCACTACATGAAAAAAAAAAAAAAAATCAGGTAATTTCTGATTTTAAAAAGAGAGAGAGACTATCTCCATGCTGTCACCATAAAAAATACAAGGACTCTCTAGTTTCATGAATCTGAGATATTTTTCCCTGCTGATAACTTGTGGTTCTCTGTAGGAGTGGTTAGATGGCAGTGTTGTTACACTGTTCGAAGCAACCACTCATTTCTGGTTTTGTCAGAAACCACCACTTCAATCCAACATTACAAAGTCAAAGCATAATTACCACTAATGCTCCCCCTCTCTTGAGCAATGCCATCAGGGTATATCCTGCAAATGAATGGAAACTGTTAATTATAATTATATTAGACACCCATATTGTACATTTCAGCAGCACTGGTGTCGTCTTTGGATCTTTGTTTATCATTACACAGGAGATATTAAAGTAAAAGGATGGAGACCACAGTGACAACACTCCTTTATAGTATGAAAATTATGCATCCTATTTCATTAACAGCTCAGCCCAATAATTTAAAAGTGCTTGTAATTGGATTATTCTGTGCCCATATTTTACACATATGCCACCAAAAAAAAAGAAGAGAAAGTTTAATTAATCTTTTTTTTTTAGATTGTTTACAATCTAATTAAGATGTTTGCTTTCATTGAGAAAGCAATAATATTTCATATTTATTTTGCCTTGAAACATGTATCTTCATTTTCAACCCAACCTCCAGGGAACTGTTTCAAGTAGAGCTATAGTATGTGTACAGTACAAAATCCCGTCTCTGAAGAAACTGGGGAATAGCATGTACTTTCTTAGCTCTTCATCCTTTCTTCTTCTCACCAATTTTCCTAACTCTGTTTTCCTTTTCACAAAAACCCTAGTTTATTCTTAGTTTCCTGACCTTTCCAGAAAAGACCTGTCATCTTTTGCTTAGCATTTTATTTAGCCGATATTCCACTAACTGTCTGGTGCACCTCCCTGACATTTTTCAGCTATGCTGAATCCTGACTGCTGCACTGACTCTGCAGGTGTGTTACTTTCTTTAAACTTCTGCTGAGTCTTCCTAGAGCTTGCCTGAAATTAGTATTAGGAAAGTATCCCTTTAAGCACCCACAAACACATTCATTTGTACTACTTTAACTAAGCCAGTATGACTAAATTACTGCAATGCAACCCTCTGCAGTGGTGATGCAATTGTACTGCTGTAGAAGACCTGCTGGCTGTAAATGTACATCTTTTCCAGTTATAGCGGGGCTGAGTAAGCTGTTAAAGCCTGCAGTAGATCCTTACTCAGGTCCTAGCAAACATCTCTACCAGTGTTTTCTCCATCTGAAAGTCAGCTTCCACAGTTCTATAATGTTCCATGCAAAATGAGCCAAATCTTCAAGGAATTGCACATCATTTTGAACTGATTAAATCATTAAGCATGCAACGTTTTCCTAATCAAACCAAGATCATAAACCGGAAAAGAGCTATCTCACAAAAGTGCAAAATAAAAGTGCCAGGACTCGGCTTTTCCTCACTGTAATGAACAGAAGGTTGTTCAAATAGCCTTTTACTGTCCTAAATCATCCTGCAAAATAGTTGGCTGCTCATACCCATTGCAGTAGACCTTTTAAGCACCACACAGATATTTATCCTTGAAAAGCAATGCCTGGGTATTTTTCTTTGTCCCTGGTACGATTTTACAATCTTCCTCAAACCTAATTTGGTCTTCTACTGGGATTTCTGCCATGTGGCCAGTAGTCTGGAAGCTCCAGGAGCTGCAGGGCCAGATGAGGTGCTCAGGGCTGCTGGGGACTGTGTGTACAGCAGAGAACCTTGAAGGCTTCACTGCAGGCAGTGTTCCTTGGGCTCCCCAGCACTGCAGGAGCTTGCCATGGGGCGTGCCCATGGAGGAGGGAATCAGAAAGCCAGCTCTTAATGAAACAGATTTTTCCTAAGAAACCTTCCTGGATCCAGCTGGGAAATTAGAAGAATTTGACATGTTTTGGTGGAACATTTGAAATGTTGTTAAATGTGCATTTCCCAGTGGAAGGTTTCCAGACAGCTGTCATAAATTCAGGACAAAAGAGATAAACAAACAATTGAAGACACCCTAACCATTCTCTTCTGTTCTTTGCATTAATGCCTCAGAAACTCACTTGCAACAAAATCCTTTGAGTGTATTCACTTTATCTGCACTCAGAGACAATTCTGTTGACATTTTGCCAGTCTTCAGATAGAAATCATCTTCCAGAAGAAGTGATAGCGATTCAGCACGAATATATGATGAATATACCTTCATTCATCTGCAATGCCCAAGCAGAGTATCTATTATATATCTGTTCTCCACACAAAGAATTACTCATAAGCAATTATTAGATCAATGTTGACATTGCCATATATTCAGTCAGCTCCCATGTCCTTGTTATGTCTCAGGGAGAGATATACATGTAGATCTTCATATATATGCAACTCTCAAGAAAAAAAATTATGAAACAGAAGTGACAATAGCATATTTATGACTGATCATTATGGAAGATCTTACTCCAGCATCCTTGAGGTTGGTATTGTGGCCTGACATAGTCATCCAAAGTTTCTTAGCGAGAGAATTAGAAACTTCTTTAGTGAAATGTCACGCTAAAGTTCTCATAGTAGGAACATCCAAGAGAAGTAAGGCAAACTAAGCTTAAGAATGCTTCTTACTTTTGCTGAATAGAAATAAATCTTCAGCAAATAGGTCAAACCTGGACGTAAAACTTTGGGAGACTTAATTGAATTGTACTCTAGTCTGTAATCCCCATATAGACAATCAAGGTTCCTCTCTCACACAAAAACATTTCATTCAACTTACTAAGTGGCCATCCTGGCTACATATGAACCTATCAAATATAATGTTGATATTGACCTCTTTGATCCCAATGTAACCTCTTTCTCAAAAGCTGGTAATATAGTGTCCCATGAACATATTATAATGCAAGGCCATTCCACGTTCTTCATTTAAAGTCAAGTTTCAATTCAAAGGTTTTTGCTCTCTTATTTAAAGCTCTCCAGAAAAGAGTGACCTAAAACATTCACATTTATTTAGGTCAACCATTTTTCACTTGTTCATGAAAATCTGTCAATAGGGAGACAATTGAAAGTAAAAAGTAAATTCACACTGAATTCTCCATAGGAGAGATATCACATATGTACCGTAACTTGATGGCCAGTCCAGAAGGTTGTTGGAGCTCCCAGTCAATCCCACAGGACTTTATGACAGCTTTGCTATAATTTTGTCTCACTCTTTGTGGCATGTGTGCATATACCACAAATCTGTATTTGAAAGCCAAGGCAAGTAGATATAGCTAGACATAATTCATTTCAGTACACACAAGTTTCAGGTTTTAATTATTCTCAGTAACATCATTCATTGAAAAATAGACATTCAGAATTTTATTTTATTTTCACACAAAAAAGATTTTAAAATAACTTCTGTCTCTCTTCAGGTATATGGGAACTAGGGAGACTATAATTAATGGTATGTGTGCTAAAATCTTGTGAGCTTTACCAACTGAGTTGTTCTTGAGGTTGGATAAACAGAGAAAGACAAACAAAGAAACAGGGAGAGAGAGAACAAGCATACTTTTATCTTTTTTTTTTTTTTTTTTTTTTTTTTAAGAAAATAACTGTGGAAAAATATAAAATAATGGACATTCACCACTCTAAGGACTCAACGCACAGGAAACCATATACAAGCACACTGCAAACAAAAAAAGGTTGACCGGAATTTGTTTAGATTAGCTCTGTATTTAAGTCAAATTATTTTTCTAACGTAATCCAACAGATAAAGAAGGATTCCATATAAAGATGTATGGTAAGATGGTAAGTAGATGCAAGGCCATTAGAGATCTTGAAACTGAAGACATGAATCTAGAGTGACTATTAGATATTTTACATTTATGATTTTCCTTACCAAATTCTTTTGCTTCATGCAAGCCATCCATCATTTTTATATAGGAAAATATAGCTTTTAATGATTTTTTTTTCACTTAACAATTCATGTTTGAAAGGCAGAATAATAAAGCAGAAAAGTTCACATGCTATTTTCTTTATTCAAAATTTTCTAAGTATTTCCTCATTCTATTTTGGGCCCTAATTACTCCCCTGTAATGCTACTGCATGTCTATTGCAGAGAGATATTTCACTCTGTCAAAATAAGAGCACAAACTCAGAGAGGGCATACTTTTAAGATACACCAGAGTTCACATTTGGGAAGCTAATACAGGGTCCTACTAAGGAAGCCATATGTGAATCCGATTATGATGCATGTAAGGACGCAGATCTACTAGAGGCAGATCAGCATGTCTTGGTCCTACTTTAGCTCTCATCCAGCCTAATGATCCCAATATTATAGGGGTGATCCAATGGGAAGCACACTGAAATACCTTCCTTTCTCCTACAAATGATACCTTTTTTTCATCTTATCCTTTAGTCAGGTCAGTGCAACCTAGCTTTACATAAATGATAAAACTCTGCTGTGTCGAGTGTTTTTACCAGTCAGGCACTTTCACTAGTCACGCTAGTAAAAGGCAGGTCTCCATCTTAGGATAATGCAACTACCAAGTTTTCTGAGTGGATCTAGTCTTCCATATTTAATGAATAAAACAAGCCTTACAGACTTACAGTCTTACAGACAAGAAAGCCAAACAGAAATTTGCTCATGAAAGATTTCAAATATCCTTGGAGATTGGTTGTGATTAGGCAACTCAAGAGTACATGTGTGTATTTGTGTTTAATTAGCAGGCTATACTGCAGTTTAAAACTCCTCTGCAAGTAGATCCTGTCACAACAATGAACAAGGGCAAGAATGAATATGCTAAACACTTTTAATAAAGCTGGTGTCTCTCCTTGTTTCAAACTTTGTCTTTTAACTTGAGAGTCTCCCATTCCTCTTGGTTTCTAATTTACCCATGGCTGCTACAGTTGATCAGTCTCTCTAGTCTAGATTACCTCTACTGCTACAAGACCTCTCAAAAAACCCTTTTTTCTACTGCCTAGAGTGTTTGTATTAAACAATGTAATGAGGCATATTGTAGTAAACAATATAACCAGAATAATGGAGTAATTGGGGATGGAGTTAGGAGAAAAGCTTGCTTTAGTGCTCCTACATTTTAAACAGACATAGTTGGGGTTTTTTTTCTCTTTTTTTTAAATCACTCCCTTGAACCTCCAGAGCTTTCCCCCCTTCGTCTGATCAGCTGGGTAATTTAATTTAGTGGTGAAGAAAAAAAGTCCAATTGGGTGCTGCTTTGTCAATGCAAAATGAAACTAACTCACTGAAGAGCTCTGGGAGGGAGTGTAGGGCAGGCAGAATGCAGAACTTAAAAAGCTGCCTTTATTTTTTTCATTCTTCTACTATAAACATTAAGTAGCTCTCAGTTGTATTTGTCAAGATAAAACTGACAAGAGGGCAGAGTGAGAGAAATACGGCTACACGTATAGGAAGAAGACAAAGTTATCAAAAAGAGAATTCAGAATGGACAAAAAAGTGATCATGGAATAAAAAGAGACTTCTTCTATTATAATATAAGCTAAAAAGAAAAATAAAAAACCACCTCATAAATGCATTGCACTTTACAAGTTACTGCTTAATAAAACTATTTCAAGACATTCAAGAGTGAATGATTCTATAAAATCTTTTGTGTTGGTAATAGTAACTGATTTCAGGATTTGAACCTCAGGTCTTTATGAGCTCTACAGTAATGAAAAAAAGCCTTGGAAAGTCAAAAGTCAAAAGTCAAATACAACTCTTAAAATAATTTTTTTTAAACTGTCAGATAACGAAAGTGGACCATCTAGTAAAATAAGTGTAAGGTCATGCCCATTACAGCACAAAGGTATAGGAAGAGACAGCAGATCAGTGTACAGGCAACAGCCACTGTGTGTTAGTTTGATTCGGTGTCCAAGTCAGGGACAGGTCTTTGTCACCAGCTGAATGAAAGCAGCTGATGTCAGAGGGTGAGGATTTGTGAAGACCGACCACCAAACAGCCTCCTTCTTAAACCATAAAATCATCCAACCCATACTGCCAAGTTCGGAGCCAAGAGGCTTTCAGGAAGAAGGGTGGAAGCCTCTGCACCTGTAAGGAGCCTGGCAGTTAAAGTGGGACAGGTTAACTCCTTATAAAACTGTAATGGTTAATAGAAATACACTTGGTCATGCAACTGAGGTATGAAGCAAGCAAGGGTACATGTTAACCAACCAGTGTTGTAGCGAAGGCTGCTTAAACTAAACCCTAGAGCACAGAGCTTCTTAGATGGAATAGGATGGCAAGGAGGAAATGATGTGACAAATTACTGGCACCACAAATGTGTAGGAAAGGATGTTTTTCCTTTGCTTGCTTACCATGCACCAAACTTTTTCACTGCTGTCACGCAAGGAAAGTTTTCATTTACTTCCTAACTTCCCTAGCCCTGTGCCTACTCTTCTGAGATCAAGCAGCTGGAAGTAACTTTGTCCCATCTTGCAAAATGAGCTCAAAATGCAAGGCAGTAACATTGCTTTCTGGAAGGAATGTCAAGCCCAATTCTCCATCTGCTTTGAAAATTCCTTTGGCAAGAAATGTCCAGAAATGGACTAGACATACAAAGGGAACATCATGACATAATTACCTTGTTCTTTTCTGCTGTTGGCAACAGCCAGAGACTGAATTCTGACTTTCCTGAAATTTTGGTCTGATTCAAGACATCCATCTTTATATATTTACGTGATGGCTCTAGTCTCAAGATAATATGACACTTTATCATGGGTTAGCATAGCTCTGGAAGTGATTTTCTTGCAAAGAGGTGCTTACAGCTTCCTCTATGACCTGACAGAGCCTATCAACTGTCTAGTTTGAATATTGAAAATTTTTTAAGCCACTTAAAAATTTTGATACCCCTCTGTGCTCCACATTTAAGAATGGACAAACCCCGGGAAAGCTCTCTCTTGCTTCTGGTCTTGGGACAGGTAACTGGGCAGGGCCCATGCAGCCCAGCAGGGCTGGTCCAGGCCCTGCTCAGCCCACGCCAGGCCGGGACACAGCCATCCTGGAGCCATGCAGCTCTGTTCCATCCACGGCCCCCCCACATCACTGCTACATGCAGACGGCACGTCCCGGCTCCACATCCCCCCCGTCCAGTGCAGCTGAAGATTCAGCTGAAGCTGCTCTGCTGCCCAGCAAAGATGATGTGACCAACAGCGATAAGTGAATTCCAGCTGCAAGGCTCAGGTGAGATTAACTCTTTTTGTGCTGTAAGTTTCCTCCAGAACAGATGAAGCCTGCAGACATTAAGTAAAGAAGGAAGAGCTGAAACCCTGAGGGAGGAGAAAGAGGAGATGCTTAGAAGCTGAAATTCTGTTGTGAAGCTATGGTGGTGATAGACTATGATATATCAGAGTACCCGTTGTAATTTCATGAAAACATGGGGGGTAGAGCATTCAAACTGTATGTGTGAGCAAAAGTACCTGTGCTGAAATAAGCAAATGCTGAAGCAGCTGTAATTTGATGAGAAGTTTGCACAGGGAGAGATGGAAGTGATGAGGACTCTTGCTCCAAATCGTAAGGAGAAAGACCTCTGTTCCTAGAGATGCTCCCAGAAATAGTCCTAGATATGAAGATGATGAGGACCCTTTGCTCCCAGGGAAGGGGGAGGGCCTCTATTCCTAGAGATGAAGATGCTCCCAGAGATGGGTGAAGAGAACTTTCTGAACAGCTCAACCTTAAAATGGTACCCCAGTAGCTCAAGACTGGACCCTCAAAAGCAGTTGTGGGGAAAGCTGCAAGTCAGGGGAAGGGACTCTCACATGATGCAAGCAGAGAACCAACCCGGGCGGCTGTCTCGTTGTGATACTGAAGCCACGAGAGAACTGTTTCTTGTGGAGATGTCTCCACAGCATGAGCAAGAGAGACTCCTCTCCCTAAGTGAACTGAAAAAGGTTATTATAGAAATGGTAAACTGACTGAAAATCTCAAGGGTTGTCTTTTTACATTGTCAGTGGGAGAAGGGAGAAAGGTGGGGGAGGAGAAGTGTTCTGAAGGTGTGGTCTGACATTTTTTTTTTCCTTCTTTTAGGTCTGTTAATAAACTTCTTTATATTCTTTTAAGTTTTGTGCCTGCTTTGCTTTCTCTTAATTCTTATCTCACAGAAGGTAAATAAGCAAGTAATGAGTATTTTGGACCAAACCACTACACACTTCAACCCTAGGAATATTCCCAATAACTTCAGAGACATCTGTACTACTCCATTAATATAGTGCTTTTTAATTGCTCTAGTTGAGTCAGGCAGTCAAGGGTTCCAGCTGTAGAGATACTGTGTACGGGAATATGGGATTTAAAAACACTATTCCCTGATATTCCCTGAAAACTGGAAAGACAATTCCTGGGACAAATGCAGAGAAATTGTCCAAACAATTGGGGATTTGGTTAGGAAAGCTAAATCACTGACGGAATTAAATCTGACTAAGGACATCAAGGGTAATAAAAAATGTTTCCTTAGGCATCTATATGCATCAGCAATAAAAGAAAGAGTAGGGAAAATGTGGGTCCTCTCTAGAAGACTATGGGAGACCTGTTTTCCCAGGACATGGAGAAGTCTGAGGTACACAATGACTTTTTTGTTTCAGTCTTCACCAGCAACTGCTCCAGTCACACTGCCAAGTTGCAGAAGATGAAAGCAGGAATTGGGAGAATGAAGAACTGCCCGGTATAGGAGATGGGGTTCAAGAACATCTAAGGAACCTGAAGGTGCACAGGTCCATAGGTCCGGAGAGAAGTAGCCGATGAAATGGCTAAGCCACTATACATCATATTTGAGAAATCATGGCAGTCTAGTGAGGTTCACACTCTCTGGAAAATACTACCTGTTACATCCCTGAGTAATGTACACTATCTAATTGAACATTGTTTCTCATTTCACATGGTTACTGCAATGTCCTTAGTAAGATTCATCAGGTTATGAGAAATTAAACACTTGAAAATAAATGCAGTAGGTTACAATGCTCATTTCTTAACCTCTTATGAAATTCATTTAGATTCCAGATGAAGAATTCTCTAGTAGTCGTGAGAACTAATAGGCTTATAAATTCATTAATTTTGGATAAGCTTTTTTTCCCCTAGCAAGTTAATAAACAGAGTTTTCAGTTAGCTTTCTGTCTTTCTTTAAGCAGATAGGAAAGAGCTGGTTCCATTACATTTTGTCTCAATTTAATCCTTCACTGTTACAAGAAGTGGAAAATGCAATTAAATGCACTTCTGAAACCTTTCCCAAGAGTGCTGTTTACATGTTGCTTGCATTAAGCAGTCCTTGTGAGATGATGTATCTGCTCTTCCGTATTCATGATAGCCTTAAGAAACTTCAAAAAAAGTATATTTATTTTTAGTTAAAGAACATACACTCTGCAAACAACAAAAAAATCCAAATCAAATAAAAACAGCCCCCTCATCTTTTAGTAGAAAAAGATGTTTATGAAGAAATGATAATGTCAGACATGGATTCCTGGAAGATTTATAAGCAGACCATTGTAAAATGTGCTTTAATTTTTGTTCCCAAGCTGTTTTCCCACTTCCACAAACCAAGAGATCTCTAAACTTCCAGATTTCTTCAGCTGACTCCATAGAAATTTCATATGCATGTAATTTTTCCAATCTGTTTATTCATTCTAAGCAACAAAAAGAAAGCTGATAGCTTTGACAATAGATATCTAAAAATGTTATCTCCTCATGCAAACTCTGCCTAGATAAGCATGGTGGGATATATCTGTATCCCACTGTATCTGTAGGCTTCTACATCCAAGGTCATCATCTAAGCTCTTTTTTTAGTTAGTGGGAGGAAATAACCAGGGGTTTTTAATGATTGACCCATCTGACTTGTTCAAGACTTGTATCTTAGGGTGGGATGTGTTACAACTATGTGTTGAACAGTTACCTTCCTAAACTGTCCAATGTTTGCAATGGTGCGGTTAACCCTCCAAAATCACTAGCTCTTTTTTAAAATCTTGGCCTTCTAACTGAAAACTGTCAGAAAACAAAGGTTTGGAATTCTATTAAGTTAAATATAAGTTTCTCAAATAACTCTTGAAGCACAGAGGAAGTGAGAATGGTCACAAAAATAAAAGATTACATGCAAGTAATAAGATTAAAAAAGAAAAAAATCACTCAGTATGAAAGCATCACAAACAGTCTAATATATTGCTGTAAAGTTTCTAGAAGAATCTTCAATCAAGGCTCTTAAAAAAGGAAAATCCTAGGGTTTGTTTTTTTCTAGGATAAGAAGTGCTCTTACAGACAGGCAAGCAATCTACAAATAGGATACAAAAGAAAGGAATGCACATTCAATATTCAGAACAATGGCATGTATAAGCAGCTTTACTCCAAACCTGGCCAAGCATTTCTACAACCTGAAATAATTTTAAATATCCTGGGGGAAAAAAAAATGGGTGTAAAACTTGCAAGTGACAAAGAATAATTTCAAAACTTGGTTATAAAATTTAAAGTGAGAAGTCCAAGAAGATTTCATAATATATGGTGAAGTAGGTAGCAAAATAACAGCTGAAACTCAGCATCAGTGAGCAGAAAGTGCCTCATGTGGAAAAGTATGGCTATAAAAACATCTGTGTAATGGTGAGCTCTAAATTTGGTATTACTTACTCAGAAAAGCATAACGGTGTCACGGTATATCATTCCCAAAAATATCAACCTGGTAGTCAGGAGAAGAGGCAAAATGATTGAACCTAAAGAATTATGAAGGAAGGAATTGGAAACAAAGTAGAAGTTTTAATGTCATTTTGCTATTGTATAAATCTATTTTAAGTTCCCATCTATGAATATTGCATGAAATTCTTGTTGCTGTCTCACAGAGATTTAGAGAGAAATTGGAAATGGTACAAATAATGAAGACAGCACATTGACAGAGTTTAGGAAGAGTATGTGGTCTTCTGGTTAGAAAAAAACAATAGTCTTAGGGTAGATACCAGTTAAATCATGCATGACAAGGAAAAACTACTAAGAAATGACTATTTACTGTCCTTCACCACACGAAAATGAAGAACACCTACTGATATCACTGCGCAGATATCACAAAAGAGAAACGACCTTTCATGGAGAGGACAATTAAGATGGAGAAGATAGTGGAAGCTGTAGTGCAAGAGCTTACCAAACAAGGTTGAGTATGTTGGAAGAGGAGCCAAAACAATGGTCAAAATTGAATTTTTGTCTTAGTTTCTGGTTTTACCTGCAAAGTATAAAAAGTACACAAATGAAATGTATTTGCTCTTTTCTTTTACATTTTTCCCAAATATCTGCTACTGGCCATCACTGGAGACAAGATGCTGAGTTTCCCAGACTCAGGTCCCAGTTAGTATAATCCTTCTTGTGTCCTTAAAAAGAAATATTTAGAAAGTGATATCTAACAATAGTTAAGGCCAACAGTTAAGAACTGGCATCTTATTTAACAATTGTCTTCTCAATCTCCTAATCCAAATGAGATGTCTACCTCTGGTTGCCTGTCTAGGGAAAATTCACTCCCAAAAAAGAATTGTCATAATGTATGAATTAAAAATTTAATCCTGTACTGGAAGAGGATGTGCTTTCTTGAAAAACATATATTTACTCCAAAATGTTGGAATCACATCTTCAGCAAGATTTCTTTATTGTAGTCTCTAAGTTATTATGACTGATATGTTTCTTTGACGGTAGAAAGTGGAATGAGAAAAAAAAAGTAGAAAATTTAAAATTGTTGGTGTTTTGCAGAGCAGGATTCTAGTTTTGGTGACAAAAACTGTAAATTGAATACTTTAACAGTATAGTGACAGCTTACTTTTCTGAAGGTGCCTTAGTAAGGCACAACCAAAGGGTTCAAATCAGTGTGTTGCACTCCCTCTAACATAAATTGAAATTAAATAATATGCATTTTAAAATTTCAGTTGGTTCAAGTTGTAATCATGTGAGATCTTGCACTGGCTTCCAGGAAGAGAGGTAGTGGTCATTCTTTTTTTTTTTTTTTTCTTTTGCTACAATATGGGAATACACATTCCTGGTCTCCCAGACATTTATTATCTGCTCTTATTTGGCTTGATCCTTGTTTGGGTTAGGTTGCCAAGCAACTTGTATAGTCTACCTGACAGACTTTTCCAGATTCAGGGTCACAGAGAGATATTTAATCCATGACTCTTACAAGAACTTGATAAAAGCTATTAAATTTATTTCTGAGGTCTTTCATATCCTTTTGGAAGAATATGAAAGATTTTTGAAACAATCTGAGAAAGTGAAGCTTCTGATCCAGTAGCAGGTAAATACAAAATAAAGGAAAAATCATACTGCACATATTTTTTCCCTGAAGGGACCCATATGCACAAAATTTCTGCCTTGGAATAGCTGTGTAAAGTGCATTTTTTGCTCTCTTTTCTGGCATACCATGTCCTTTGATCCATGAAATGTAACAGAGAATTAGGAAGACTGTTCGGAAGGAGGGTTTCTGTGAATCCTTAACTGTGTTCTCAGGTTTTTCTGCTATCCAGGCCAGACTTCCTATATTTTGAGTGTGTTCTGTTGGTAAGAGAGAAGAAAGAACTTCCTCACTACAATAAATTTAAACTAATTTTGTCTTCTCTTAAATTTCAAATGTCTTTCTGTGTTATAAATCGTTGTAATATTTTGAAAGAGGTTGGAACACAAGCCTCCACAATAGAAAGTTAGTACTGTACCATAAATTGGATGGGAAATGGTACCTCAAAAACACCCCCACAAGGAAAGGAAAGTGTACAATTTTAAGCTATTACATGCATAAGATCGGTAAGAGATTTTCCGGAAAAATAATTTTGGGTGGGTTGAAAATGAAAGCACAGCAGGGTCAACTATCCTCCCGGCACTTGAGAAATACCTTGCAATATACAGTTCAATTCCCTTCCAATTGTTCAGCTGTCTATATCATTAACCCCGCAGCCAAGAAAGTAAACAGACCAGCAGTTCTAAGACTGCTGTTCAGTGCCACAAGGAATTCAGACTCATGTCCCTACAATTATCTCCACTGCTAATGATTGGGAAGAAGAGTGTTTTTACATGTTTGGTTTGCTAATATTTGAAGGCAGAAGGATTGGTGGTCTTTTGATTGCTAAATTGAAATAGACTCAGTTTTCCCCCATTGCTAGCAACTTTTGCATATATATTTGATGGGTTTGATTTTAGTTTTAATTTTTAGCAGACTAAAAGCAGGGGTTTGTTGTGTTTTGTATCTTTTTTTTGGCTTTTTGTTTTCTCTGTTTTTATCACAAAGTAAAACAGAGTGAGTTGAATGCTGTACAGAAAGAGGAGGTTTGTAAAAGAGCTTTTCTACAGGAAACTTTGTTTGAATAAGAATTATTTGACTCAATCAGTCAACATTTTGGCAAGTGGAAAAAAAAAGAAAAGACTAAATAACACCTCATCATTCCTATATAATAAGAGACCAGAGAGACTTGTTTGTTAGGGATCAAGAGATCCTGGATGCAGATATTTGCTCTGCAGTTTGCAGTTCTATTGAATAAGAAAGTGTACACCAATTGTCTCACATCCTATTTTGGAATTATTCCTACAAATAAGGTTAAATATGTTCTAGGGATGTTTGTCAAATCATCACTTTGTCACTATGTACAATTTATTCTAGCAATTGTTAATGAATGAATTCTTTGTATGGCTAATGGGGAATCAGGAAAGATTAGGGAAGAGGAAAGAAAAAAACAAACACCACCTTGCTTTCTAGCTATGTAAACACACAACTTTCTTGGTGTGTGGATGTTTCCTCTTCCCACTGCCTGCACTAACCTGCAACCTGACTGCTGAGGCAGTTTCTTGAAGCATGAAAGTGTCAGGCTTGTGACCATCTCTTTCCCCATTCCCACGGGAGTACTGTAACCTCTTGGTACTTAAACAGAGGATAAATCAACCTTTTCTGGTGATGTTTTAAAAAAGCTGTGGCAACTACAAACAGATTCTCTGCAGAACTCATTCCCACAGGCCATACAGCAGTCATTCCCAGAAAAGCCCCACAGGGCGCTCAGGCAGAACGGTGTCTTGTTTCTTAATTCCTGTCTTAGGCAGGCGTCACAAGTGCAGACACACAGAGAGTGTCATACAGCTTCTTTAAGTATTTTAATGTAAAAAGTAAGGTACCTCCTTAGTAGTCAAGGGCTGAGACAGATTTTGCAGAATCTTCAGTGTGGATTTTAGTGTATTAGTTCTATGACTGAGTCAAAGTTTAGATGCACTGCAATTAGCACTGGCTGGCTAGATTGTTGACGTTTTTAGTTTCCACAGTCAGTGGTGAAAGGTAGGGAAGCCACTTCAGGAAAGCAATTAATTTGGTTGTAAATTAAGCTGTATTAATTGTTTTCTGGAATTTCACTCCACCAGCTAGAGAGAAAACTAATACCTCTCAGGTTGGAGTCCTTGATCTTGGAAGACTGAAATCCAGAGAGATGAAACTAGAAAATGAGGGTCTTCAGATTGGACTTGAGCCAGTAAAATGTATTTTATCCTATATTTTATTAAGTATATAACATTTATAAGAACAAAAAAACAGTCATCACCTCAAAATTTTGTGGTTTTGAGGACTTCTTTCAGGCTGAGTTCATTCTAGTCTGTGTACATCTAATGACAAGCAAAAGTTTAAATCCACAGATACAGGCAAAATGAAAATTTCTATTGAATTTTCAGTCTAACTAGAACAAAAGACATTTCCACAGTCTATCTAGAATTCAGTTCTTTTGATATTTTTACTTCTGTTTGACAGGTGTGTCAAGCCCTAAGCTTTTCTCATGAGCATTTTGCATCATTATTGAACATAATTCCTGAATGTGGAGACATTTGCTGATGTGAAGGCTTTCTTAAAAGTGGACCTTTCCACTCAGTTAATGGGGAAATAAGAGTTGTGGTTTTGAGTGATGTTTGTTGTGGTACACCTGGAGGTCCTACTTTAGTATGTGCCAAAGTTCCTTTCGGACCAAATCACTTCTTTGTCACAGACAGGTCACATGGATGTTGTTGGAGAGAAGAGTGTTCACAAAATATTTCACCCCAAAAGGTAGAATACATTGCACAAAGGGCTTTGCATGCACATGTGTGAATTTGGGAGCTCAGATGCAGCTATTAAATATCACAATATTATATTTAATGAGGGAAATTGCCATCTTCCAATTTTAAGTACCTGTATCACTTCCACTTTTCATATCTTTTTCTTTTTCTTTTGATTTTCTTAGAGAAATCTCCTTTCTATTTCACCATCTTCTTTTCTTTGCTCTTTGTACAGATCATCCTTTATATTTCTTTCTCTTGTGCTTTCAATTTTCATCTGACGCAAGCATTTTTACAAACTGCTGCCCTCCATAGATGCTGCTAAATGGATAGTATTATTGCCAGGTGGCAGAAAATTGAGAAATGATGTGAAATGCACAGAATCCATTATTTTATACTGCCCATGATTTTCCAGTGATCTTGACTACAGCTTCAACTAACAAAAATGCAGTGATTACACTTGCTGCTTTTTCACAGAAGAAAAATTTATGGGGCTCTGTAACATGCTCTCTAGAATAAACTATCACTCACTTTTAAAAATGTGAGTAATTCCCTGTCTGCATAATATCTGTGGGCATTCTGAGTATATCATTTTAGCATAGATCTGTTAATTTTCATTGTCATTCTGAATTGCCCAGTGTGGATTGCAAGACATTAAAACTGACTTCCTATCTCACATCACTTTGAAGTGAGTAGTTATTGCAAGTGACTGTTCCATATTCATATTCTTGATAGTGAAAATGTCTAACAGTGTAGCACAACTCACACAGTAAAGCAAATTTTGGATGCGGGAAGAAGAAAAGAGCTCTTCTCAAAAAAAATCCTCAAAATGTATGAGAATGAAAATATAAATATTCCACATTTGGAAGTAGTACCTGAGTTTTGGGTATGTTTATGAAATCAAATTTCGTCTCTTGCACTGAACTTCATTCAGTCAGTGAAAGTCTGTTAGGAGGATGCAATTTCACAGTTGATTTAAGTCAGCTTAAGAGTAGTCTCACCTTCCTGTCCTTGGTTATGTCTTCCTACCTCTTTTCTTATACTATTGCTAGCACTCATGAGACTACACTGTTAGCTGAATAGGAATGTGATCCAGGGGCAACTTCACACACACAGAGAAAGAAGTGGACAGACAGGTTTCATATGGAAAATTTTCAGCTGGATCAGTCGACTGATCTGGCTGACCATACAAATACTAGAGCTCATGCAAGAAAAGATCAAGAATGATAAAGTAGAAGAAAACACCTCTTGATTGTCACAGGAAAGAAGTGAACATTGCACACTCAGTTATTCCATGAATATACAGCAATAATAATTATCAGTGCTAGTAGCTACTTTGAAATAAATCCTACATGATTCTCTAGTACTGAATCCCCTGTGTAGAGTGTATCATTTAGATAGTTAAAATGGCAAACTATAGTTTAAAGCAAAGAGGTAATATTGAACTCTTTCTTCTTATTTGTCATATTCAGTAAAGCTCTTTGTTACTATTATTACCATAATTTTGGAGAAATAATGGACAGTTTGCCATCAAGGAATGCACAAAAAAAAAGTGACTGCAAAGTAGACTTTGTTCTAAACATCCCTCAGTTCACTGAAAGGACTATTATTAATTTAGCATGTATTTAAGAAAATAAAACCATATTAATAAATACAACTCTTTCTTTCTGTGAATGAGTGGTAGGCCACATTTTAATATTAAAAGATAATTCAGTACATCAGCAGCAATAGAAGCCCTTTTTTTAGCAAAGAATCATATAATCCCTTAGGAAAAGAAACAACCTCTGATATTACCTGAGTTCAACCATTAACCCAGCATTGCCAAGTCCACCATTAAATATGTTCCTAAGCACCACCTCTACACATCTAAATACCTCCAGGGGTGCTAACTCAACCACTTCCCTGGGCAGCCTGTTCCAATGCATGACAACCCTTCCAGTGAAGAATTTTTTCCTTATGTCTAGACCTCCCCTGCTGCAGCTTGAGACCATTTCCTCTGATCCTATAATCTTTAATTTAAGAGGAGAGATAAACTTCACCTTGATACAGCCTCCTGTCATGCAGCAGTGGAGAGCAATAAGGGTCCTCCTCAGCCTCCTTTTTTTCAGGCTTAACAACCCCAGCTCTGTCAGCCACTCCTCATCAGACTTGAGCTCCAGACCCTTCACCAGCTCCATTTCCCTTCTCTGGACTCTCTCCAGCACCTCTTCTTGCAGTGAGGGGCCTGGAACTGGACACAGGATTCAAGGTGAAACCTCACAAGTGCTGAATACAGAGGGACAATCACTGCCCTGGTCCTGCTGGCCACACTATTAGTGATACAGGCCAGGATGTCACTGGCCTTCTTGGCCACCTGGGCATACTGCTGGCTCCTGTTCAGTAGCTGTCAACAAACACCCTGAGGTCCTTTTCTGCTTTACAGCCCATAACCAGTTGTCCAGACAGATAGCATCCACAGTCTTTTCCTCATCAATTCCATGGGTCACCTTGTCATAGAAGATCATGTTGGTTAAGCAGGACCTGCCTTTCACAAACCCACGCTGCCTGGGCCTGATCAGCTGGTTGTCCTGTACATGCCACATGATGGCACTCAAAATGATGTGCCCCATGACCTTCCCCAGGACTGAGACCAAGCTAAAAACCTGCAGTTCCTGGATCCTCCTGCTGGCACCATACTGGCTAACTTGTAACTGAACTCATTGCTCTTCTCAGGAATGAGCTTTTATACTTAGGAACAAATCCTAGCAGAAATGTAAATGCATGTGCTGATTATGTCTGATTCCATATGTATACATGTGCATATCTACACATACACATACACATATACGTGTACACACACGTATATGAGTTTGCAGTTCAATCAACTTATCTAAAAGAAAATGTCCATCAGCCTTCAGGTCCAAATGGAGTGATTCCTAGACCAGGTCCATTTCAAAACAATGGGAAGCAAAAGGTTTCTATTTCACTCTGCTTCTTTGTCTGCTGGTGAATATTCCAATACTTGCTTATCTACAAACTTTTTTTCTTACAGACATGCTGTAAGGTCTGTAATTTATTACAGCATTATTTTCTAGACACAGTACGTTATATTAGTCATCTCATTCACCTGTGAAAGATCATTCAGAAGGTGAAAGACCTTAGAGATATGGCAAACATTATTCTAACAAATGGAGACGAACAGCACAGTATAAATCATGTTTGTGGGCTGGATGAAATGTTCAGTGTTGAATCTAAACATCATTTCTCAGAAGGGAAATTTTGTGAAACACCAAACTTCACTCCACAGGTAAACTTTTCCAAGAACCTTTTGTACCCAGTCTTTTAACTGTCAGATCTATTCTTGGCCAAAATGTCTTGGTGTTAATCAAATTTTCACTTTTTTTCTTTACCTCTTTCTGTGTATGTAATTGCAGTTTTATGTGCCTAAGTCTAATATTTCTGGGTTTTTTTCCTGTTTAGTGATTATTGTCATAAAAATAACAAAAGAAAATATTGCACTAGTATGACAAATGCAGGACTAGTCTGTCAGCGGCTTCGTGGCTTCTGGTCTTCAGTAAAGAGTGTTCTTTTGTAACAAAACTTACACACATAGGAATATCTTATATTAATAATGTAATACGTATATTAGATGAGATTTTGAATGTGAATATGCACTCTGGCAGAAATGCAACTCCACTGAAATAAACAACCAGTTCAGATATACATTTAGGGACATACTTATTAACAGAAGAACAGTAGTCTAATCAAAATACTAAATGCCAGGGGAAAATTTTTTATAGCAGTTATATTGGTCCACATACTATTGCCCCTATCCTTTATATAAGTTTGTGAATGTTTCTGACATGATGTAACTCCATGCCATTTCAGTCATCACCTGGAGAATTCCCAATTTCACCTTAACATGTTATAAATTAAAAACAATAAATGTAAATTTTTCACAATCTTATCGATATACTTTAGGATGCGGTCAGAATTGAAAAAAATTGCCAGTAGGAAGTGTTTTTTTGATTTGATATGATTCTTTTGGTGACAGGACTAGCTCAGATTTTTTTCTTCATATTCTGTGTGGAAACAACTACATATATTTAACTTCTTTTAGGTGCATTTAAATGACATGGTATCTGAAAAGTCTTGATTGTTATGCATTGTAAAATAATTTTCTTTTACTATGGAGACATCTAAGTCTTTGAAAAGAATTTTAAGACTGAAGTCTTTATTTACAATCCAAACTCTTGCTTTTAAATGTCTTGTTGTAGGTTTACAGTGCTGGTAGCTTAGAGTTGCATATTTTTCTTCCTGGGAAAAGACCACTTTCCCTGTGGTGAAATAGGGTAAAAGGGTCTTCTCTGTATAAGTTGTGTTTTGAATGAATTGGTTGCCAAGCATGAATTAGAGTCCTGTCAGGTATAAGTGTGATTCTCAAGTAGTTTGAAAGTGATGTCAAAACACATAATTTGGAAGATGTGTTTTTTTCATGTCTTCTAGGAATAATGTGATATTTTCCTCACACAAGACATTCTTCATGAATAACACAATTTTACCTAAATTACAATATGTCACCTTTTTTAAGGAGTGATGAAGAAACTTTCTTTCTTAGCCTTGGTGGGATCTACAGAAGAAAAGTTCAATAAAAAGGGGAGTGGAAAGAAAATCAGGAACCATTCCGGAGAAAATTTTATTTCTCATAAATGCATTTTAGAAGAGTATGAGCATTAGAACTAAAGGAGCCTGGTTTTCTATAGTTTCCTGGCTTGAGATTGATTAAGGTTGATGCCTAAAAAGATGCTATCCCTGTCCCATTTGTAATGGGATATGTGTAAGAATTCTCTTCCATTTTCTGATGTGATATATATTTTCCAGGGTCTAACATGTGTGCTCATGACACTGTTTTTCCCTCAGCTGAGATACCTTCATTTTTTCCATACCACTTTGTCAATTTGCGGAAAACTCAACATAATGAGCTTGCTTGAGACCTCTATCCCTTAAAGTGGAATGAAGAGAACTGATTTTAAAAGCTTTTAGCCCAAGGAGAGAGAAGCTCTCACACAAACACTTAAACATGGACATAAATCTCTTCTCCACAACAAATCTGGCAAGGAATCTTATTATAATTAATATGTGAGTTTGTAAATCAGATCCATTGCAATATCCTGTGACCCTAACATACATTAAGAGTTGAAGACAAATCCTTAAGAATTGCTTATATTTACTGAACTTTTAAAAATGCCTTTTTTTTTTTTTTTTTTTTTTTTTGAATTACAAATGAATCCCTACTTTACTGTTTTTCTTTTCCTGGAATCACATATCTCACAGGATGAACAGAGGCAGACTTGAAGTTCTGTAATATCTGTATCTGCTGTTGAAACTTACTCATGTTTGTCATTCACTCTCCTCCAGCGCTGATGAGACCAAAGAGCCTTATTAGTTTGATTACCTTTCTGATGAACTTGTCAAGCTTATTATTGGCAAAGACTGACTGTGTATTTTTGCTTTTCTTGCTTTCGCTACTTGCAGAAAGCTTAGAATCATTTTGAAAGCCCTAGTAACAATACTTTGTTAAAATAAAAGACTTCTGTGTAGGGATTTGCTCTTAGAGGTTATTATGCTGCCATTCAATCACATCCCCATTTCATTTCATTTCATTTCATTTCATTTCATTTCTTTAAAAAATATTGTAATAGAAGCAAATGTAGAATGCATTCTGCATGTTCACAGTATTAGGTTGATACTTTTAAATCCTGAAGGCCTATTTCATGATCTGTGATATATACACTACTAATCAACTTGATTCATCTGCTTTCAAAACAATCCTCCCTCAGATAGGAGAGCTTTCACTCTCCAACTTGGTAACACTAGAGTAAATTATTTCCTCACTGTTCTGTTGTGCTTTAAACATCCTAAAGTCTGCCTCCATACAGAACCTGGATTCAATGAATGCCTTCTATTCAAATGAGTTGAATCTTTTGTTCTTTTTTATCATTCACATACAGGCACAGAGGGGTCTCTCCCGATGAAGTAGGTTCTTCAGTGCAGAGGTTTAGTTGAGATAACCTACACATTCAAGGCTGTGCCCTTTGGAGAAGTCCTTCAGACTGTTTAATGAAGCAAGAACTGGGAAAGTACTTTGTTCTTGCAGCTTCTTATCCATTCTTCAAAACCACAGTGTTTAGCAACACACTAATGAATCCGGTTTATTGCATGGCAATACAGTACTCTTCATTACAGACGCTTTAACAAATGGTATCAATTAACCGAATGTTACAGCAACACGGGAGTGTGAGAAAATGATTTCCAATTACAACATTGCTCTTGTGCAACTGTCTATTGGATGTTGATAAGTGTTTTGAGATAATCTTTAAAGGGAAATCCTACACTGGAAAAGTGTCTGTATTAAAATGGCAGCTGTTAAGTGGATGGATTTCTTCTGCTGTACTGATGTGCAAACAAAGCAGTACAAATTAATGCAGATTTATTTTCAGTTCCCAGACTGAATTTTATGAGGGTTATATGTACAAGGTACTTCTTTACACTTGTATACATACAAGCATAAATTCATAAATGCATATATGTGGAAATTACTGATTCATCATAATTTCAGACTTCTATTTAATTTTTACACTTCTTTGAAACTCCACTTTAAGGTGAAACTAGAAGTAATAATGCATTTAAGTGCAACGTTAAAGACTTGGAGATTATTAGTCTTAAAGTGATATACTTGAAATACTTTTGAAAGAAAGCAGCTTTGGCATCTATAAAACAAAATAAAGGCATTATAAATCCATTTGAAAGTTCTAGTGAAAAGAAAAAGCGTGAGGTTCTTCAGAAAAAAATTGGTTTTTTAGTGTCTGAAAAAGGTTCTGAAGAAAAACACTAGTCGAGAGAACATAGCAGTTATATTCTATCCTATAAACAGCATATTAAGTTATCCTATACACAGCATATTAAGTAAATAGTATTATTATTTATTGTTTATTTGACTTCAGGAGTTCATTTTGACCATGTGGGGTTTTTTTTTTATTTGGTTACTTCAGTATCAGTTCAATGTCAGTGATACTACTATTTTATTCCCCATTAAAAAAAAAGTCTGAAATATATTAAAAATTTATTTCAACACTTGGCATTACTTCCTTTTATGGATAGCTGTAAGCATTCGTGTACCTATGCATGTGTGTGCAACTATGCATAAACATCAGGTTTTCTCAGCAAACTGCAGCAGCTTCTCTGCTGTCTCTTTCTGTGGGTCACTTTGAGTATTATCCTGTTTTGCTCTTGTTCTTTCACTTCTTATCTACCACTGATATGCATGAAGATGTCTTTGAGGTGTTAATCAATAACTGTGAAATGATCAAATATATCTTGTGTGCCCAAAAGAAAATTACATACCTTAGTTACCAGGAAGGAAACATGCAGATTATGGTGGTCTATCTAAAATAATATCTTCTCTCTGATCGTCAGAAATCTGCAGAAAGTTTAAAATACTATTTGTTTGAAGGGACATTACTTTTTTTAGATGACCATTAATTAGATTACATCTCAAGCCTTATGTAGAATAATCTGCTGTAATCCATATCCAAATGAAGGATCATATTTTCATTTTTGAGTATTACCAGGTGCTCGAATTAAATTATATCATATACCAGTGAGGTGAGTCCTGAATGTTGCTTATTAACACCTAGTCAAAGAAAAAATAACTTTTTTTAAACATTCTTCATTATGCTATAAAAATATGCAAACATATTTCTAAAGGAACACAAGAATTATATTTCAATGTTGAAAGATCAGTCTGAAGAAGATAAAAGTGCAGCACAACCCATTTCTTGGGTATCTTCTGTTTAGATATCTTCTTTGTGGACTAGATATACAAGCATTCTCCGAGGAGCAGACAATATACTAGCTACCTAGAAAATCATTGTAAAGAACTCAAATGCTGTTATCTTTCCCAACATTGCTTCTGAAACTTTCTTTATCAATGTTATACAAAGACAGCAAGTCTATACAAACTACCTTTTTAAATATCTCAGTCTGCCTCATAAACCGTCTTAAGATTTGCCCATATCAAACAGTTTGTCACTTTAAGAAACGTCTGAAGTGGACATAATCCTCTGTGCTCAGATGTAGATATTCTGCTTTGAAACTTTCCAGACTAGGGAAGGATTTATTTGTTTTGTTTTGAGAGGTGGGAATCATTGCAGTTCAAAAAGCAAAATAACTTACATTTTTAAAGGACACCTTTATGCCAGTAGAATGTTCTCTATTTTTCTGGGGGTAACTGTGTTTTCCCTGGCACTGGATTGTTACAACCCCACACGAGGGAGTGCTTTCTATTAGTACACTTAGGCCAGACAGATGTTTATTGTTCAACACTCCCATGCAGTTTTGGTACCTGCCTGCCATATACTTTTAGAGGATCATTAAAATTCTTTTGCAGTACTGTTTAAGAGCTTGTGATATGTTAACCTTCACCCTGTTGAATAATAATAATAATTAATTGCTACTCTTTGTTTCCCACTTCTTAGCTATCTTCTGATCAGTGACTTTTGCTTCTCATCAAATGAGTACTTGATTTCTCAAAAAAATCTCAGGGGAAACTCATCACCTTTAGAAAGTTTTTTATCAGTTTTATATCAGTATTTTACTTCAGTGTGTCTTAATAACAAATGTGCAGAAACTTTTTGAGAAGGTGAAAAGCTGTTATTGTACTTCCACTATTGTACTTCCACTGTCACGGGTTGGGTTTGTAACCAGGCAGAAATGTTTGCTAACCTATGACAATGACAAACAAAGCAAAAATAAAACAAACCCAAAATCTATCAGGCATTACCTCAGCAGCAGTATAATATCCATGGGAGTTTCACTTTCTGCTCTTTCTAAAGTATAAATATATTCCTTTAAGTTCGAAGAGCATGGAGTAGATAAGGAGCTGTATTCTCATTTACTCCTCTTCTTAGGTCTTTATGGAAAACTCTTGTCTTTGTATAAGTGCTCTTGTCTCTGTTGAGACCAGCTTTAGGTGACGTTGTAAATATTCATCGAACTGTAAATGAAGAATGAATCCTCCCTGAGGAATACTATTTCCTTCTTTATGATAGATGAACTGTAGACAATGACTGCATAAAGCTTAGCATAATTTCATGGCAGAAACGTTGGCCCATGAACCTGAGCAGGTTTATGTTCTATTTTCAAGCATCCCAGTGGCTAGATTCTTACTTGACTGAGTCACTAAAGATCTGATCCATCTTGTTAAACCTTATATATATAAAAGATAGATATTTTTGAAATAGTCATCCAGATTCTCTATAAAACTTATGGGGGTTAAAAAAAAAAAGGTATTTTGAAAGAATTATTAATCTCATTTAAATGTAAATATTTAAAATGCATTACAAAAATCATGCCCTAAAATTGCCTGTTCCTTTTCTTTGGCTACAGTACAGGTCTCCTGGATTAGGTGCAGTGATTTAAATAGTACATCCCTAGAAATATAACTAATTAAATCCACACTAGAAATCTTGAACAGTGAGAACTGGGCAAATCAAAGGACAATTCTGAGAAAACAGATCTGTTTATAGGCAAATAAATCTTATTTTAGTTAAAGTTAATATACATTCTGAAAAAAAAATCAAAAAGTATTTAATGATGGAATATGAAATACATGCATGTACTCAATTTTCTGTGTACAATATAAAGCAAAATAAGATAAAAAAGTAAATTTCCAGTTGTCTGTTGTTACATGATCTGCATTTGTTAAGTTATTGCTCTCTGCTCCAAATCTTTTCAGCTCTCATATTAAAAAATGCTACTCTCAGTGAAAGTAAGCTTTATTTATCACACAGCAAATGCACATATTTAATTCTTAGTCTGAGACTTTCATTCATTACCATATATTTTATGTAGATTGTTTCAGAGAAAAACACTGTGCACACAAACTGATAATATACACTCTCTGCACAGGAGGGGCAAGGGAAGATTGTACACCTTTACATCCAATAATTCGGTTAATTTCATACTGTCACTTACCTTAACTCAGATTGGAGTTTTTCAACTTCCTTTTTTTTTTTCTGATAATTGCTAAATTTATGCTTCAGTTTTGTTTTAATATTTTTCTTGTGTCATATTTTATGACCATCAAGTTCTAGTGCACCTTTCAACACTATCAACTAGACAGTGAGTTGCAAAATGTCAGAGTATCAGAAATGTTATTCTGCCCTGTTGATACTTTTTTGAGTGATTTAGAGCACAAACTTCACTAAAAGTCTGTAGTCATGTCACTGAGTCATAGCTTGAATGTTCTTTTATCACTCTCAGTAACATCAATATGTAAAATCATGACAATCCGTCTTTTTGTTAATTGTTTTATTTTTTTTTTATTTTCTGATCCTGTATCAAGCTGCAAAATATTTCTGCTAGGTGTGTTGAAATATGATTCAGGTAGTGTCATATCACCTCTGTCTGCAAATGTGGGTCACCTGGTCCAAGCTGGGAGTCAAAGCTTTTTCTTTTGCCTGTGGAGACAGATATTACTTCCCAACCTATATTCAGCCCAACTACCTCTGTCGCTATGATTGGATGGGGGAAATCTTTCACCTGGAAGTGACCCTCTCCCTCTGTTGACGACAGAGTCTAGATGGACAGCTCAGACTTAAGGAAATAACATTGATGAAATAATTTAAACTGTACTTTAAACAAAAGATATCTTGTTTGTTTCTTTTTCATATCTTTTTCCTCCCAGCTATCCTTCATTGTTTCAAACTGACAAATTCTTTACAACCAGATCTATCTTCCTGATAACTATGCAATTCAACTCTACTTAATTAAGCAATATTAATCAATAGAAGCATTATACAAATTAAAAAACATGTATTTGAAAAAGAATATTTTTGGATCAAACTATGCATTACAGTACTAATGAGATTTTAACTACTATTACATTCTATTTTACTTAATTTTTTAGTCAATATAATTTTCGTCTTCATTTTCATCATCTTTTTCCTCAGTTGAAGATACATGTTTAATTAAAGAGAGCAAAGTTAAATTGTACTAAGGAACAGTTAACATAAATTTTCAGCGTCCACCTTAGAAGTACAACACTCAAAAATGTGATAGTGTTATATCATTTAAGAAAAGGTATTTGAGTTTTCTATTTCTTATGACATTTCACAATACTGGTGTTAAGTGATTTCTCCTAAAATACGTGTTTTGACAAAAATAATTAAAGTGTAGACATTTTGAGTTATTCTGATACTTGAAACTAAAAATTGTCTGCGTTATTACTTCTCATCCATCAATTGTTTCATTCACGGTGACCTTAAAGTTACTATGGCGTAGTCACCCTGAAGGTGAATTCTAAAACTTTGATTAGCAGCCTGTGGGTTTTTTTTCTCTCTTCTACTCTTTTGGCAAGAAAACTAACACAGAGACATTACTCTTTCAGATATTGGCAGGGATTTTATTCTTTAATGAAATGTAACATCACTGATGGGTAGAAAGGAAACAAGCTAGGAAAAATAGATGCTAAATTTCTTTAGAAAACAACACCCAGATCCATTTTTAGCTAAAAAGAAATTGGACTAGCAAAGTCTGAATAATATGTTTAACCATCTTCAAGTCATATTGCAGGTTAATTGTCTACTTTTTGTCAGTTTCTGATTGTCTGTCAAAATATCTTTCAGATGCCAAGCATTTAATTATTACCTGGCATCATAAAAAATATGCAGAGGTCTTCCCTTCCCTTCCCTTCCCTTCCCTTCCCTTCCCTTCCCTTCCCTTCCCTTCCCTTCCCTTCCCTTCCCTTCCCTTCCCTTCCCTTCCCTTCCCTTCCCTTCCCTTCCCTTCCCTTCCCTTCCCTTCCCTTCCCTTCCCTTCCCTTCCCTTCCCTTCCCTTCCCTTCCCTTCCCTTCCCTTCCCTTCCCTTCCCTTCCCTTCCCTTCCCTTCCCTTCCCTTCCCTTCCCTTCCCTTCCCTTCCCTTCCCTTCCCTTCCCTTTTCGTCTTTTTTTCTTGTTCTCTGTTAATCTTGTTTTTTATGGGAATGTCTTCTAAAAATAAGTAAATTTTGTATTTTTATTCAGGTCTGTTAAAGACGTGGGTTAATCCAATCCTTCTAAAATTAATTCAGCAGCTGAGACCATGCTGTAGAAAACTCTCTGGTGCTTTTCTTCACAGGAACTCTCTAACTAATCTCTGCCAGCTTTAGGTTGCTCTTTACCACACAGCACTGATGGGTTCTTGGTAAAAACCTAATTCAGAAAGGATTTTGAAGTTACGAAATATCAGCTGGGCCTATTACTGTTTTTAAATCAATGGAAATCCCTTGAAAAGTGTGAACTACCTGTTAACAAACATGGTAACAATTTTTCCCTACTTTTCAGTATGCTAAATTTTACATGGATGGTATAAATTGCATCAGCTCAACTAATAGGAGCAGGTGAATATTTCCGGCTCTTCTCAGTGGTGCCCCAGCAGTAGGACAAGAGAAAACAGGAAGAAACTGATGCACAGGAAGTTCCAGAAGTTCCACCTGAAAATAGGGCAAAATTTTGCCCAGAGGGTTTGTGGAGTCTCCCTCACCAGAAGTATGCAAGAACCATCTGAACACAATCCTGTGCAATGCACTTTAGGAAGACCCTGCTTGAGCAGAGAGGTTGAGCCATATGCCCCCAACAGTGGTCCCTTCCAAACATAACCATTCTGTGATTAGGTGGATTCATTCTTTAGTTTGGTCTTCCCTCCACCTTATTCCCAATAATATTTTCACAGTTATATGTATATAATTTTCTCTGCTTTCCATATCTTGGAGGGCAAGTTGTGTGGACATGGTACTTTTGTTAAAACAGGTGGAAATTGCTATGTTGGAAGATGTTGTGTGAGCCATTAGTTTAAATGAAAATGCTTGTAGAGCTACTCTCTATGAAGAAAGTACATTCAGTTCACTGTTAGTAAGAAAATAATTGCATTGAAATTTATGTCTCTTGGTTTTTATGGAAGGTGTTGTGAACTTTTTATACTAATTGTAATGTCAGTATATGCCATTTCAGATAAAACAAATCCCTTTTTTTATTTTGTATCTGTATAACAAAAGGCAAAGTGCAATGAAAACCATATATTTTCACAATCCTACTTGAAATGTCATTAAAGATGAAATTTTGGGCAAACTCGGAGAAAAGGAGTTTGAAAAACAGTTTATTCTGTCTCTGTAGGATCATAGATTGATGGGGTAGAAAATGGGTTTCCTTCTCAGTTAGTCCATGCATTAAACCAGAGTTTGTTTTATTTAAACATTCTGAAATACGATATAATATGATTGAAAAGACTGAAATGATGCATTTACACTGAAAAGACGTTTTTTCTAAGATTTGAGTTACATAACATAGATTCTGAGAACAAACCGTAGTATTTATGTTTAAAAAACTCCCGCTTCTAAGACTGTTTGAATTTGTTGACTTTGACAGTCTATGACCTTGAAAGATGCTTGTCTAATCCTCCATCATCCTATTTCTGTTCCACAAGTCCTCTTCTAAAATGATCTGTTCTTTCTGAATGAAAACTAATTCTAAGCACTTCACATCTTCAACGGAGATCTGGTATTTTGTCATTTCAGCATGTCACATTTTTAAGCTACCTAATGCAATGAATCAAAATGATTCAACACTAGCTTCTGGGCTTACATTTATTGTGATATACAACACACTAAAGATAAATGACAATTAAACCAAAACTCTCAGCCAATAGCCACACTTCTTCCTAATGATTAAATATGAATGTGCTTGAGTAATCTAGGGATGGATTATCTGTGTATTATATAAGCAGAACAATGGATGTAGGCAGTGCAAATTGGTTCAGGTTTTACAAGAGTTATTAGTACAGAACCACTCAGCCCAAGTTATGTTTCTTCCAGAGCTGTTTGCCTCCTAGTGCAGTATAGTTGCTTTTTGAAAAGCAAGCACAAGCATTTCTGGGAGTAAGGAACTGGGAGAATTAGGAACAGCACACTTACTTGATAAGAGGGAATTAGTGTGATGGAGCCAGACTCTTTATCTTGCCACAGAAAAAGAGACAAACGATTCAAATTAAAGCACATGAAATGCAATCTGAACACAAGACAACACATTTTAGTGTCTGGATGGTCAAAAAGAGAAACGGGTTGCCAGAATAGTTGTGGAAGCTGCATCCTTTGAGATATTCAGTGACTGGCTGAACATGGTCCTGGGCAACCTACTGTATCTGTCCCTGCTTGAGGGAAAGGGGTGAAGTAGATGATCTCAAGAAGTCAATTCTATGTTTCTGTGATTCTGTGTAAAAAATTCCAAAGGTGACAATTCTGCAGAGCAAATGTACACTGGAAAATGATATATGAGAGGTGAGAGAATAGCTCAGATGAGCTGGATTGAGGCAGCAGTCTTATTCCTCGCCTCTACCACCAGCTGAAGTTCCAGAATTCATAGAAGGGCTATGCAGAGCTCAGTAGACTCTAGTTTATAAAGAGAAGTACCTGCTCACAATACCTTCATTTTCCCTAGAAATCCTATGATCAAGGTGTTTCCAATACTGAGGATCTCCCAGATTTTCTGTTACCTCAATAAATTGAGAGCCAATTCTGAGCACATGTACGTAATGGCTTTTATCAATGTCGATGGATCTGTTAACTTGCAGGAAGATCTCTCTTTCTGTTCAGGTCATCTTTTCATACCTGTATTCTGTGGTGATACTCAAAGCAAGGCAACCTAACTACCCTCTTTTCCCTAGGGGCTCATAATTTAGAATTCACACGCGCTCACCTGATTCAGTAATTTGTTGAGAACTGCTTAGCAATTTAGCAATTAGACAGCAATATATGGTTTACATTAATGTAAAAGCCTTGGGTTTTAGTAGGGTTCTTTCCCTATATTTCTGAGGATGTCTAAGCTATTTCTATTTCTAGATAAATTCCTTAAGGCCTCTGGTACACTATAAGTCTATGGTCTTGTATGCAGTTTTTATAATAAAATTTAAGATTTAAAATAAAATTTCTCAGATACCTTCTCATATGCATTCTGATGAAACCTTCCAAAAGTGCTAATCTTTAAGTACACTTTCTAAATATATGGGGAGCAAAACTAAAATTAAACAAGCAGGTTGCACTGTTTAATACTAGTTTTGTGTGAATGAATAAAATAAAAGTAAATAAATCTCATGCCTTCTGAACAATTAATTAATTAATTTATTTTTTTTATTCATTTATGTGGAGGGATTTTTAGTGAGGTTTTCCTTTCAATTATATATCTGTTGACATACACCATAAGCAGATGCACCACAGCTGGGAGAACTAATCAGCTAATTAAATTCCTAAAAGATGTCATGGCATTTTTCTCCTTCATTCTCAGAGTGGCTTATATCAACTCTATACCTATGTGTAAGCTAGAATAGACTTTTGGAAAGATACGTGCACTTGTTGCTCTCTGAGAGGGTTTTTTTACAGTTTTGAATTCCCAGAAATGACAGGATGGCTGGCAATACCTCCTGAACACACATGAAGGCATGAGGAGAGAGACACAGGGAGGTGTTGCTGTGAACATCTGCAATCCCATGTCAGCTTGCAGCCTGCTTTGGAGAAACAATGACATGTAAAGCAGATACAATGGTAGGAAAGGTCCAGATGAAGCAGGTGTCATTTCTGCACTGATTCATTGTAAGTGGCATTGTAGCTATGCCTCACCTCTGAAATAAAGGATCATTTTCTCTTTACCTTTCCACCCCTGAGAGAAGGGACCAACACATTTAGCAGGTCATCTGATCTGGAGATGCAGAAATTCTCATAGAAAGTCTATTTCATAATGTAGATGTAGCTTGCTAACAAATACATTAGAAGATTGACCTAAATAGAATAGGTTAGAAATGGACTTCATAGATCCCTGGGTTCTAATGTCAGTGGGGCCCTGGCTTTCCAATAGTGCTTCTTCCCATCTTCATTTAGAAGCATTGCACTGCTTCTTCCATTGAGTCAAAGAGATCTGAGAAATCAGGCAATGTTTACTTAGGTTTTCAATTTTATGTCACTCATAAGCAAGGCAGAATGAGGTCCTGGTGTATTATCAGCCTTTTTTTTCTTGGTATATTTTTGAGGTCAAAACCTATTTGTACTGATTGATCATTCCCTCTGTATCAAACTACATCACCACTACATATTTCAGAACTGCTAGCAAAGGTGGGATATAACTAAAGATTAAAACAAAGAATTTGAACAGACTTTTAGACCACATTCATGCCATGTTAAAAGCAGTTCAGACTGTAAAAATATAAGCACTCCAAGCAAAAATGTTAAGTGTGTTTAGTCTTCTTTGTTTGTTTTCTTTAGGAATCTGCTTTTTAATGGTTAAAACATTATACAGTTTTAATCTCAAAGCTTGTGATCAGAAAATTTACTTAAGAATATACTTTTAAAGCTTTTAGTAACATTAGACTGTAACTTTTCTTTATTTAGAAGCTTGTAATACCACAAAAATTGTTTCTGTGCATTGGTGTTTCACAAGTGACAATATCTAGAGCCACTTACATTAAAAAAAAAAAAAGAGGTTACCTTCTAGAAAATTGTAGTGGTTTGGACAAAAATATTCTTCATTTTGCTCATTTATGGCCTGATCTAATATATGCTTAAGTAGGTGGGAGTTCTTCCAAGATGTATTGCCAAGAAGCTCGAAAGAGAAAAATTCCAAATGAAAATAAAGCAGATAATATAAAGAGGACAAAAAACTTCAGCAGCTTCTCAAGGATTTCTCTCAAGGAGAAGAAGAGGCTCTGGAGTGACATTTTGCAATCTTTCAGTACCTGAGGGAGCTTACAAGAGAGCTAGAGCAGGACTTTTTACAAGGGCATGTACTGATGTATAAGGTGGAATGTCTTCAAAATGAAAGAGGGTAGGTTTAGATTAGATATTAAGAAGAAATTCTTTACTGTGAGTGTGATAAGTCACTGGAACAGATTCCCCAGAGAAGCTGTGAAGGGATACTTCAAGACATATAGACACATGTAAGCCTCAGTTCTAGATTAACTACAGTATTCTGAGCCAAGCAGTTTACATTTCAGCTTAGGTGGCTTTATTTGTCAAATAAATGCTTTAAAATAATAATTACAGGAGTCAGAGTACCAGCCAACACAAATGCATCCTGAAAAGCTATCTCGATCCCTCCATCAAAAGATTGGGAAGTCTTTGATATTTCCTAGTGATTCCAGATAATGAACTGTTGCTCTATACTCTCAGTCAAGTAAACTGAAGAAGGCTGTTGGGCATTCCTAAATCTTTTCTTTATGTGGTCAGCAGATGCTTTATAAATTACATTGATTGCCTCCGAACATCTGAAAAATAGTTGTCAAGGTAAGCAACAATTTTCTTTGCAATACAGAAAAGCAAGTGGTAACAAATGTTTTAATTAACTGTCCCTTCTGCCAAATGCAAGGTTCATGAATTCTTCCTTTAACCATTAAAATGAAAAAACTTGAAATTATTATTGAGAAATATCTCTACAGCAAAAAAAACCAATAGTTTTTCCTTGTAGGAGTTTACTGCCATACTCTTGAACCATATTCAGCATATCAGCAGTTTCTTTCTATATTCTCCCAGTATGCTGAGCCCCTCATAATCCCACCTGTGCGTAGCCTCTTGTACTTTCAACTCCTTAATACATTAAAGGAGGCTGTTCCACCTTCTGTAGTCCTTCACAAATCCAGCTGACTCCAGCTTTCTCTTACAACCACATTCCTTAGGATGTGTCCATGAGTTCCACAGTTTACCAATGTAGGTCTCTGTAACAACCAGAATCTGAGGATGTGATAGCAAACTTATTTGTGTCCTGCAAAAGAACACAGAAAAAAACCCAGGAGGTTTTACTTTGTCAACTCTCATTTTGTCTGTGTGGTTTTGCAACACTCATGAACTCTTTCATATTCTGAAAATGTCTTTAACTTTTCTTACAGTCTTAGAGAGAAGAAAAAAAAAAATTTCCAAACTATGCCAGCCCCACATCCCATCTCGTGTAACACAAGTTTCCATCACTCAAATGAGTGCTGACAAACTCCATAGGTTAACAGCACATAACAGTACTTGATTGAATGTCTGATTCACCCAAAAAATGTGGAAGAACCTCATTCTGAGATTTCAATGCCTCATGAAATCATGTCTTTTATTCTACATATATTTCAGCATATAAATATGGGGTAGATGTTGGTCTATTGGTCACAAGAGCAAAAAAATTAAAATCCTTACTAAAAAAAACATAAAAAAACAAAAAAAAAAAAACAAACAAAAAAAAAAAAAAAAAAAAAAAAAAAAAAAAAAAAACACCCCAAACCCACTACTGACAATCTTTCAGTAAAAAGAGAACAACTTGTTCCTTTAGGTGTGCAATATAAATGGTAATAAAAAGGTCTCTTTAACATGCAATCTACAGCACATCTCATTTCTGGTGCTTACCTTTACCCTGACCTACTAGAGAGAATTCTGGCTATCTCCTTGCCTACATAACTAAGACATGAAACCTGAGCAGATATACCTTCTTTTTCAGGTCCCACAATTTATAGAGGTATGCAGTTTTGCTTCATGTATCAATAACCTGCTGCCTCAGAAAGAAACACAGTCTTTGTTAGCAGCAGCCAAAGAACTGTAAGTAGATTTAAAGAGAAAATTAAGAAAATTTATGGACATTAAGCCCATCAGTAGCTATGAAACACAATGAATGAAATACAATCTGCCTCAGCAAGTTCCAGGAAACTGGGAGGTTTTTAGTGGAAAAGAATCATTTTACACCTGTTCTTACATTTTTTCCTTCAGTACAAGTAAGTGGAAAATATTTGAGACAGGATGTTGGCTCAAAAGGACTTTTGAATTGATGCATTAGGAAAATTTATATATGTTACATATAAAACAGTTTCCAAAGCCCTATAATAAATACCAGATGACATAAACCAAAATAAAAGATCCCTTGAACACACAAAAGGATTCTATATTGTCTCCTGATTCCTCTGTGTCTTAATTCTTGCCTGCCAGAAAATAAAACACTATCTATAGAAGCCTACATAAGGATAGGAAGGAAGTTCATATGTGTCCCATGTGATTCAATGTCTTGCCAGTTACCTTCCATTGTTATTATCCCAGAGTCCAGAAATGTCTTCCCTTTTTTTCAAGTTATCCTGCACATGGGATGCTGCTCTCCAACTAGAAAGTCTTTCATGCTGATGACTGCTAACCCATATTAATAATGCTTTCAATGTTTTTCTTTCCATTTCCCTTCACATTTTCCTTTTTATGCAGTAGGTTCCTGAGAATTCATGTTCAGGAATCCACCAGAAGCAGTGATATTCGAACTTGGAACATCCTAATTACCCCTGTCCTTCTTCTCCTAACTAACACACTTCCAAACCTCTCTTACTGATTTACAGTCAGTCCTCCCTCTAAAGATAAGGTCTATTTCACTCAAAATGGGGCCATTGCTGGTCTAACTAAAACTTCTATGGATCTGCTGATGCTGTTTTCTGTGATTGCACTGAAGGTACTGTGCCAAATCTTGCTCCTTCCCTCAATCTCAAATTTATTTCCTGACTAAGAGTAGACACCTTCCACTCCCCCTGCCTCAAATTCAAGGCACCACACGAACAAGATTCATAACCTCAATTCCATATAAATATTTATTTATTCATATCAAGGGTGCTCAGTGAAATCTCTTTTTTGATTTACCTCCTGAAGCCGTAGTGATGTGAGAAGCAGGAGGAAATGGTATCTTGACTTTCTTGATAGCTTAAACTAGAATCCAGGATGTTAGACTTTAAATATCAAATTTTGCAAGTAACACCACATACCACCTTTGTTTCTTCAAGACACTCAGTAATTCAGATCTTCATGTGCATATCTATGTGATTCTATCAGAGAAGGAATGGGCTTTCCTCAGACACTACATTTGCCTTTGTTCAACATTTGCCTATATTCATGAAATGAAAATATTTAGGTACATATAAAAAGGAAGCAAAATCTATCTTCTGTCCCCAGTATCCCTATCCATCACTGTCTCACAGGAATTTAAGCAAAATTTCAAAGTAAAAATAAAAAATGAAAGAGCACAAAATTCAATACTTAAAGTAATACACAGTCACATTACTCATTTATGTTTCTACATGTAGGAAGACCCTATGTTTTGAGAGTCATCCAAGGTGAATTTACAGATTTAAATTTCTGCTTGAATAGCATTTTAGTTAATAAATAGATAGTTAGTGATGGGAATTTGAGATAACCTGGAGGTGCCAAGCAACAATTTGGTAATTTTACTGTGTTTAATAACTAGCACAAGAGACCTACACATGGGCAGTGATCTTGAAAAAAGTCTGTTTAGGTCCAAAATATTATTAACCTACATTTACAGATTTTTGTAAGTACACATTATTCTGTTAAGCTTTTCAAAAACTGATATGAAGGGGATTTATTTTGTTTAAAATGAATGCATTTTGTGAACCACCTGTTCACACATTTTAAAAAAGATATTATGCAGCAATTGCCTTCAGGAATTCAGGTCATATGGTCAGCCCCTGAATTAATTATCTGATCAAGACTGATTGGGGTGAGACCAAATAATTACTCATTAGCATTCAGCACCACTGTCAGGCTGCATTTTGCATGCTACAGCATATGCTGCCCTTTTTCATTTTACTCAGTCTCCTTTTTGGGTTACACCACATTGTTCTACATGACTGGGAAATGAAATTGAAAACAGGAAGAAAGAAGTTTGGAGAATAAAGCAGACATGACTTTATATTAAAAAATGTGCCTTACACAGTTTTGCTTATTGAACAGTCATACTGTCTACTAACTATTTCTATAAATCTGCCACATGCTGGTCTCTGCAGGAAGCCAATAGGAATTCTGGGCATAGATAGTTTGAAGCATTCTTCAAAACTAGCGTTCTATGTTTAAGTGATCCAGTTTGTAACTGGTTGAACTGTAAAGTTATATTTCCTCTTACCCTGTAGGCTAGTAACATTTTTTTGTTGTTGTTCTGAGCAGCTCAGTATTGTATTTCAGCAGCCATGCCATTTAGCACTGCGTGGTGCAGGGTTCACATTCTTGGAGATGTGAAAGACGAACAGACAGCTGTAGGTGCCCCCAGATCTGGTTTGGACAATATAATTCATAATAGACTAGACTATAATAAACACCATGGCATCTTAAAAGACTGATAACACAGAATCTGCTTCAAGGTCCTGTATGTTACGTAGAAAAATACATTAGATTTCAGATGCAGTGTTCTCCAAATCTCTGCCCATATGGCTATGCCTAAACTACTAATTGAGTATAGTCAGGGCTCCAGTCTCAGGATGAGGCCAAGTGGAGCAGAACAGCTGCATCCATGCTATTAGATTACTTTCTGTCCAAAACAGGATGTCTACACTGGGAATGTGCTTAATTGCACATTTGGCCTCTGTCCTATGATAAGTCCAAACCTTTGTTGGAGATTTGTTAGGAGACTGCTGATTGACAGGAGCTACAAGAAGACCAAGACTCATTCAAAACACTTAACTGTACAGACACTAAAATTTCAGATCCTGTGGATGTCAACTGGCCTTAGCTCAATAAAAGATACATAACTGAAACAAGAAAGTAGCAAGAATATATCAATTAAATTCACTGGAATAATCGTGAGATTCTGCCCTACCTGACTTGGAAAAAAAAAATCTTTTTTTACCCATCAAAGTAACTTTGTAACAATGTTCTGCACTCAATCATAGATGTCAAGAAATCACAGTTTCACTACTTATTTAAACTCTGAATGCAACACATTATTTATTCCTATATAGGTTCCAAAAGAATGCTTAGAATGACTGTTTTGCATGTTGTGCTTTCAAAAGCATAGCAAAACTTCTTTAGACCATAAAGTTCTTAAATATCCCTTGCTTGATCTGAAAGGTGCCATCTGTAGCAATCTCTACACTTAAATGCATCTTTTAGAGCAGAATCCAAATCATCTAAAACCACTGAAACTGTTTCACAAGTGAAATGACAAAACAGGAGGCTTTATTTTAGATAATATTTCTTAGGGAAAACGGATGAGTTTCTTCTCTTCCTAACCATCACTGGCCAGGGGGATCCACTGTGAAATTCACCACATATTTCAGTCCCCTGAAGCTGGAAAACACGTCATCATTCCCCACTTTAAGGATTCTAAATGTTTGGGTATGTTGTTCCATTGATATGAACCATGTTTTTAAAGAAAACTTCCCAATCATTCCCCCATCTCTTGCCTCAGTTGGTACTGTGGGACAATATTAGGGCACATGAAACTATTTGTACCACATAAAACAGAACCAGAATTGGTACTCCAGGAGCTCACTTGAAGCACAGTGGGACTGGGGAGTCCCTCCTTCTGGAAAGCATCAAGTGCTTCCACTTTGCTTTCCTCCACCACACACACTTTCTGCATCAGCTTGTCTTCTCTGATCTTGCCTATGAATCAGTCTCTCTTACTTTTGCTACAAAAGTCTACTGATCTACAGCAAAATGCTACTGTGTCTTTTGTGTAACTATGAGCCTCTCTTTGTTTATATCCCTCTCACAGATTTTTATGGCTTCTGTGTATTTTGGTAGCTTTCTGTTCTTTTGCAACTTTGCAGACAAACCTTTATGTTCTAGAGATCTCATCTGAAGCATACACACAGGGTCCTGTATTGCTCCTCATAAACTGCCCAGCAACTTAGCTGCTTTTGAATCATTCCCAGCTCTGGATGGGAGGAATGAGGTAGACTCCTGCAGAGCCTGACTCAGAGACAGACAAGTTGTATTGTGGTGCCTGTGGCCTGTCGGGAGGTTTTGCAAAACTTCCAGGCTCTGAGCCCTAATTCTGTAGCAGAAAGTCTTGAAGAGCTGGAACTTCTCACCTAAACTGGGTTTCATGAAGGTCTCCAGAAACCTGCTGGTTTATGGGGCGTCATTTTTAATAATAAGCTCAGGAAATTCCAAAGGAGTAGAAGAATCCTAACATAGCACCAATCTCTTTGGAATTGCCTGACCAGCTAGAGCACAGTCACTGGCAGCATCCCAGTTCAAGTAGTGGGGAAGGAAAATCTTTTTAAACCTAACTGACACAAATTAAGACAAGATGTATTAATAATAACTGTCAATAAACTTTTAAGAAAAATAGACCATGACACCTGGTATCATTTTTTATGACATTAAAAGTCTGAGAGATGAAGCTAGATGAATGGGTGCAGTATATTTAGTTTTGCAAAATATTTTATACAGTCTGAGCTATTGTACTTCATAAAATAACCTGCCTAAGAATAGTGATATGTAAGCCAGCTAACTAATATTTTTCATAAGGTAGTAAACTTTCACAAGATCTGGAAGGTTTTATATTGCACACTCACCTGGTACCAGACTTCATGTTTTTCCCCATTTTCTTCAATAGTGTTATTAATACCCATCATTTAATTTTCTTTTTGTGAACTATAAGTCTAATTCAGAAATATATGCTGAGTTAGAGCATGAGAATTCTCATCAAATCCAACTGGATTCCCACTGATAGGCTAAAGAACACAAAATTTAAATTGCTCAAATGCCAAGAAGTAAATGCATGATAAAGGGCTCTGCAGAACTGCAGGCTTAAATGCTTTTATCTTGGAGCATTTGTATACGCATGCCATGAGTAAAGTATTCTGACTAATCATGTTATTCTCTGATAATTTATTACAGTCTTACTGTTAGCTGAATATATCTTTCCCCTTGACAAGTCTCCTGGGAAACTAAGATGAAGTTAGTCTTTTATCATTATCTCAAGTTTGTCTTTCCAAACGCTTTTATTACAGTGATTTTGGAAGCAAGCATATCAAGGCAGAGATATTACACAACTGTTGTACAAAATAGTATTGTCAAATACCATGTAAGTGAATTTAGGTATTATCACAAATATCTTAGAGATAATTTAGGACTAAATAAAAAGAAGTAAATAAGTTCTTGAGCCCTAGGGCACCTTTCAATAGTAGTAGTTATAAATCAGAATGATAGCCTGAAACAGCCACTGATTTCTCCTCTTAATCAAATAAGATCAGAACCAAGACATCATTCCAGTAGAAAAAGAAAAATTTAATTAGCTTATCTAACAGTGTCATTTAGTGAATCAAAAGCTTTGAAAGGTCAATGAATTTTGCCCTTATCATCTCATTATCTTCCATCACTAACAAGATATCATTAACCAACTTCATGAGAGCAGTTAATGTCGCAACAGCCAGTAGCACTGCTATAATTTAAAGGGAAATTCCAGGCTGGTTTCAAATATTTATTTTTATTAAATTTTACATTCACAGAATGCTCCTAATGGTCACTGGAAAAAGGAAAAAAAATACAGTCTTTTTACACTATTTCCATATTTGTTTTTATTTCTGAAAAAAAAAAAAAAGTAGAGCATTTTAAATCATCCCAGTTGTTCAGACATACACAGCACAAAATACATCTGCAAGAATATACAGAACAATATATCTTAAATGCTTTATCCTAGTACCACTAATATGAGAACAATCCCCATCTAATATCCAACATTATGACCTATGTCTCTACAAAACCAGTGGAGAACACTGATGACTGGCATTCATCAGGGGTCAGTATTGAGACTCGCACTGTCTAACATCTTTGTCAGCATCATGGACTATGAGCTTTAGGGCACCTTCAGCAAATTGTAGTGGTAAGACAAGGAGAAATAGCTTCAAGCTGAAAGAGGGTGGATTTGGATTAACTATTAGGAAGAAATTCTTCACTATGAGTGGGGTGAGAGACTGGAAAAAGCTACCCAGAATAGTTGTGAAAATCCCATCCATGGAAGTGTTCAAGGCCTGGTTTGTTGAGGCCAGTGGAAGGCGCCCCTGCCCATGCCAGAGGGTCTAGAATAAAGGATCTTTAGGGTGCCTTCCAAAAAAAGTATTCCACAATTCTATGATTCTATGAAAACCATTTCAGAGGTTTTATCCCACCCTTGCACAGGCAGATTGACCTTCCACTGCACAGTACCTTCCTATCCAGCACCACATGGCTTGTTTTATACATGTGACCAGTGAAAACAGCAGGGTTCCGAAAACAGCTACAGTGTGGACTGAAGGTCATTTCACTGCTCTGCTTTAGAGCTCAGATACACAAACAGTTGAACAAGTACATCCGAGAGGGCAGCAACCTATGGTGAGGCAAAAGTCTGTGGTGGGAGCCTCTTACTACAGATTTGCCTGCAGAGTAATTCTAATGAAGAACTGCACCCTGGAAAGTAATTGTGTGGAGTTACACTGAGCACTGCTGCAAGGCAAATAGTAGCACACTAGTTAAAATAATTTGTTTACATTCCCTAAAATCAATGGAATTTTAAGATTTGCTCTTCTAATAGCATGAAGGGAAGGTAAATAAAATAACTTGCTGAGGTTATCTCCATCAGATTGCGATCACTTTAACATAAGTCAGGTCTGGAGTTTAAACTACCTACTGCTGTCCTACTGAGAAGCTGTAACGATTTCTAAAAATACATACTCTTAGCTGAAAAACCTCATATGGTCTCAGCTGAGATGTTTCTCCCTTCACCCCCTCCCTTTTTATTTATTGTATCTATCTGGTTTAAATTGATTTTGCTATCTTTTTGTTCATAGAAGGCTAAAAAAAGGGCTAAAGGAATTCACATATCTTACACTATGCTGCTACAGAGTTTATGTGGCAATCCTTCATTGTGAAAGGATGCAGGCTTTACGAAATCAGAAATCTTAGCTACAATGGAAGTTATCTCTTAAAAAAACAAGATCAGCGGTTTCAGACTAGATAAGAACTTTTCAGATGGGGAACAGCATACCCTGGCTGATAGCAGAAAATATCTGAGTCTCTGAGACAGGTGATGAGGCAGAGAAGGGTGAGTAAACTTTCTTCCTAATCTTATTCACAGCTGTTATTGCTATAACCATCTCTGCTCACTTCCCGTGTCCATTCCTTAGGCAGATTTTTCCTCTGAACCAGCCTTTCACACCCCCACTAACCCCCAGAAAATGAGAATGATGCTTGTTTCTGCAGATGTGAGAGCAAGTGTCTTTCTTGCTGGCTTTTTGCTCTAGTAACTGCTGCTGCTTCACTATCTGCTGCTCCTCTTTTGTGTCTCCAAGCAGCTGTAAGTAAAGCTGCTGCATTCAGTTCACATTCCAAGCTTTTCTTAGCAACCAGCGAGGCTAAAAAAGAAAATCTTTTAATGAGACCTGAGATTCTGCAGTCACTGCAGCAGTACTAGATATATGCCTTATTGACATGACTTGGACCCATCCCGGGGTCTATCCAAACCATGGTAAAAGGAAACTGAGTGAGAGGGAGAACCAGTAATTAGAAATTTTCCAGCTAAGCAGACTTCTTCTCTTGTTGAGAGGTGTTGTTTTGTTGAAACTGAGAGGCAAGTTTTCAGGGAAGGTAAGCAGCCAGGTCATGCAGCTGTGTCCCAGCTGGGAATTCAAACAACATCATAAGAGCCTTGGATTCAATCCTTTTGCTAGCTGCCTGGGAGGTGTGGTACTCTGAGCCATTCTTTAGTCCATCAGTTTCCCACCTCAACTACCTATCATTGCAATACTACCAGGAATAGGCAAGAATGTAAGCTATGGGGCTTTATGAGGTGAGATTTAGCCATTTTATTGCTTGCAGGCCAGAAATAGCTGAATGGCACTGGACAACAATAAGAACTTTTCTAATAAGTAAACATTAAAAGGTTAATCTCAAGACTACAAATCTGTAGGGTCTGGGTTGATAACTTTAGGAATTTTAATAGAGGAATTGTATGAGACAGTCTGTTTAAAAGTATTCAGTACCGGTATGCAAAGAAGCACAATATGTTTTTTCAGGAATGTTTTTACCATCTCTGCCACTCAAAATATAGTAGTATCAATGTTCATAGAACACAGGAGTCTGAAGACCACACTTTCAAGCCAGAGCACATATTTTTGCCTGTATCATTTTGTGCCAGATCTCAGAAATAACAGAAGTGAAAGCTGAAGTCCCATTTTTTTAAGATGTACACAAAATGCCTTTTGAACACATGAATTTGTTTGTTTACATAAGCAAATAGCAAAAAGAAGGAAATTAAAATGGAAGTCATTGAACTAAAGAATAAAGAGTCTAGGTGAGTCTATAAGAGAGTGATCCCTCAACCCTGTGAGTGCTTCTGACAAAACATATGAAAATACTTTTATCAATAATCTACCGATTAGTGCTCATGTTAATACTTTAATGGGATAGACCACAGCAGCCCCAGAGGAAGTGTAATGATCAATTGTGGCAATAATCCACAAATTAAAGATCTCTAATAGTATGCATTCACTTGACAGACTGCAAGGGTTTTGAACGAATGTTGCATTTTATCATGCCAATGATCCATGGATTAAGGGCTTGCATTTATATAGCACATTGTAATGGCTTTGAGGAAGCCATTAGGGTCTATCATATCAATGATCCATGAATAATGAGAGTTGTTGGAGACATATCTTTCAGTCCATGATGCAGTGCTTCAAGGATGTTTTAGCATGGTTTAAAGTTTAGCAAGTGTAATATACTTTACGTAGCACTTCTTGCACTTGTATTTACACAATGAATAAAACAGTGTACAAAGCATATGAAGGAAAAAGGAAGTACTGCTTCAATGGGGAAATAACAGTTTGTTTTCCTTCAGTGCCTGAGATGAATTTCTGGCAGCAATAATCTCTTACTCCCTGCTTAGTGCGAATTCATATGGTGCTCATAATATCAGTACAATCAAAAGCATGTAGGATACAGGCAGCTTTTGCAGCATGACAGTAATCAAGGATGTCATCAAGGTGGAATCAACAGAGTTATGAGGGGTTGGGTAACCTCCTAATAGTGATTCAAACAGAGACTGTTCAGTGTTATGTGAATCCCATTCTATTTTATTTTGAAATATTCTGATGGCTCTTGATGCTCACAGAGGTATGCATATCTGTAGCTTTCTGATGATGTCTTCCCCACAACATGCCTGCACAAAATTTGAAAGTCAAATGCCATCCCCTCCCATAGGTGTCTAAATCATGGAAGTCTTTGAAGTTCATAATTTTGAGCATGATTGAAGGAATATGAGACAAAAATTAACCATACATTAAAAATACTTTCTGAAAAGGTCTTAAGTAATGTGGCACTGTTTATGAAAATGATTGTCCTAAGATTCTCCCGTCTGTCCCTACTTGCTTCTTCCTCAGCAATTATTTCCTCCTTCACAAGATCACCTCAAAGACAAAGTGAACTCTTGGCCCTGAGAACACGTGAAGGGCGAGAAGGGAGGCACGCCTCGCCTGTTCATGGCTTGGCAGCACCATCCTGCTGCCATATTTCTCAGCGACTGCTTGTCTCAATGCCTATGGATGCTCTTGGGAAAGAAGGGACATCTTTTCTGCAGGATGCAGCTGGAGGGGTGAGGAAAGGGGGCAGGAGAAGGAGCTGTAAAAAACATTCCCATCCCAGCTTGTTGCCACATCCAACTCTTTTGGCAGGAAGAAGCAGAGAAAGCATTTCCTGCTGTGGCTATTGCCTTTATGGGTTACTGCAGTCTGGCTGCAGTTATGTACAGACAACTGCAGCCCACTGGATCGCAGCACTGGGAGCCAGCCACTGCAGCTGCTAACTTTGGACCAAATCTGAGGGTAACTTCTTCAGACAGTGTATAAGGAAATTTGAGTAGAGATCAAACAAGATGTAATGAGAGTGTTGGCGAATTCATGAGCACAGCATGTAGTGACTCCTACAGTCAGCAAGTCTTAGTTCAAGCCCCACTCAGAGCAGTGTAAATACTCCTGTTCCCATCAGAGGGCTTTTTTCCAGATGGAATGTTATAGTTACAGGTCCAGAGAAACTCAGCCTCTCTTTTACAGTCAGCAGTAGGAAACAGGAGACAACTTCATCCAGTCTTTCTGGTGGACATTCCATGTGCTTTCTGCCAATCATTGCAAAACACAAAATTATACCTCTGGTTAACCAGAAGATCTCCCTTTTCTCCCTCATCTTTGTAGCTTGATTTATCAATCCTTGCAGGGCAGATGAAACAGATGTAGCGGTATCACTATATTCCCTAGAGCTAATGAACTGCACACAGAGCTGATGATTTGGCCAGGTGACAGAGCCTCATACAAGGATTTGCTTTCCCTCCACCTCACAACACACCTTTTTTTTCCTTCTTTTTCCTCCTAATTAAATGGAAAGGCATCACAGCCAACACCTTGAACTCCTGTTAAAATAAGCTTTGTCTAAGTGTTACCCAAAATAATTAAAATATGTGATTGTGGGTGAAAGAAAAAAAGACATCTAATCTCCTAGTGTTTAGAAGGCTCTTTATTATCATTTCACATAGTCATTTCTTTTTTTCAAATAATTTCTGCTGTAATAGCAACCTTTCCCTTCAGTCCTTGTATGCTTTACCAGTTAGATCTTAAGTAAAGCCACAGCACTGTGTTTCTGCTACTACTGATTGTTTCTGCGGTTAGGAATGTGAAGCCATAAATACAGGATTGTGAATTCATTGCACCACAAAGCTGAGACGTGGTATAACGAGGGAGAAAAATGTTATTCAGACACCAATAACTTCAGCAATATCTAGTGCAATGTAGAATATTACAAGGAGAGAAAATTGCTTTTTGTGCAGGTATTCTCTTTACGAAGAAACCTAATTGATATCTAAACCTTGAAAAATATGCTAATCTTTTGCTACTGCCATCAGCATGAAGTTACACCCCAAAATACAGGGAACATGTGCATGAAGGGCATTGAAATGCAATTTCAAATGTGGCAAAGACAAAGGAAAAAGGAGTTCAAGGAATCCTCAGCCTGCATTACCATCTGTGAGCTGGCCTCCTGGCTCAAGGATAGAAGCTAGAACCAGCAACAGAGCCGGGCTCTTTAAAAAGCATGGGATGGAATACATTCTAAGTTTCCAAGGTCAAGAGACGGGAAGCTTGAATCTTGTGCCAGGTGTGAAGGCTTCATTATGCCTTCTAAAGAAGACCCAAAGTGACTGCTTCACATGAGCATCTGAAATAAAAGTACAAAAGGATGAAATTGAGAAACAGCCCACAGAGGACAACATGCAATTAACTCCTCAATTTTCTACTGAAGGGTCCTTAGAAATAGGCTGGAATTAGACTTCATACAATTTCTGTAGACAGACACAGCATTAATCCAAAGGTAGAGAATTGTTTTGTTGTTTTTTTTTTTTCCAGGAGTTAGCAGGATATTGAGGAGAGCAGGAATGCTGGGCCAAAATTCTTTGACATTGAAAAAGAGCTGAAGCTGGGTCACCTACCAGCTGGGTCAGTGCTCCGTGCTGCTGTGGAAAAGTTAAAAGGGGCATGAAATTTATCCTGTGAATAACCTGCTCCCGTGGTCATGCTCAGAGCATGACAAATGAATCAGGGGATTTAGGGAGAGAAACAGTTTCCGGATCTTGACTAAGCTAAGTCAACAGGATATTTGAACTAAAGTTTTGTCTGTATGCTTGAATACAAGACTGCATGTGTCTGGAAGATTTAAGGTCCATAGATACTTATCTGGTGTGACTAGGGAGCAAGAGAACTGAATTATGGGCTCATTTATTTGGATTCAGATGTGTTGGCACTTCAAAAATGACAAAACTGAATCAGTACCTGCATCCTCTTTAACATATTTTCTTTCCAGTTTTCGGTTTGCACAATAGGTATGCAAATACAATCTTGTAAAATCAAGTAGAGAAATCTTGAAAACAATCCAGAGAGAAAAAATAAGCTTACCTACTCGCTGTGCAGTAACACAAGATTCTGGCCCAGAAACACACACACATACACAAAAAGGAATGATATCTTAAAATCAAAAAAATACAGATTGTTCATTATTCTTTTTAATGAATGATAAAATGTTGATGAAAATAAGATTATGCCCTGTATAGTGATATAGATCTGACAGTCTGCCAACCTATTGAGGATTATAATTTTCTAGTAAAGTGTTTCCAGTCACTTTGAGACAACAAATTTAAGATTTTCTTTATATTAACAGGGAAAAGGCCATCCAACTCCAGTAAAATGAGCAGGCAATAGCAGTCATCTGTGCACACCTTTGCTATAAAGGAGTGCGAGGCAAATAGCTCTTTTCCTGATGGACAAAAAATAGTTGCAAAGGCATATTTGAGATACATTCCTTCCTTTGGAGATTCATCTCCAGAGGGCAGCCTCTGGGCAGAAATTATGTGTAATCAGAGTTTCACTAGCTGCAGTTTGTGTCTCTTGCCTCTTGTCTTTTCTGTGTGGGCCTCTGAAAAGAGCTTGGATTCTTCTCTACAGTCCTCTTTTACTGAGTGGAAGATTCAAGTTAATGTCTCCTTTTGCTTCTGTACTCCAGGCTAAGCAAGTCTTCTGTTCCTTCAGTGTCTCTTGTATGTTAAGTTTTTGGCACCCAAACTGCCTGTAAATGTCCCTCCACCAGACTCTATCCAGATTGCTGATATTTTTTCTGTCCCGGAACTGAACAGAAAATTGCAGATATGCCAAATGGAGGTTAATTAGCTCTTCCCTTAGCCTGCTGGCTCTTCCAAATGCAGCCACTATGTAGGTAGAATTTACAACTTCCTATTAAATACACAGTACTTTAAAGTGATGATTTGATAGGATGTTTTATTGGGCTTGGCTAACACAAGGCAACAGGCAATAGAAGGCAGTTGAAAAAGTCATTGGTCTATTTCATACAGTATAAAATTGCTTAACTAAAAATTTTAAACTGGGACAGGAGAGAAACTCTTGCTTTCTTAGTTGAAATAGAGGCAAGTGATGTGATGGTTTTGTCCCCAAACAGTTTTCTTTTTCATCATCCTTCCTGCAACCCTTTTCCAGCTGGATCTGAATCTTGTTGGGTTAATTTCATATACTCACAGGGTTTCTTTTGATATTTTCCAGAAAAATCCATGTGTTGGATCTGAAGTAATTATCACATGGATATACAAGCAACTGTATATTATCATAGGCTCATATATCTTTGATAATATTCTTGTCATTAATCTAAGTGTTTAGAATATGATTAGTTTGCTGTGATATATATATTAAAAAAACCCACCCAACTTGGAAAGTTTAATAAGTTCCTTCAATTAAAAAATCTTAAAATACCGTGACTGCAGATTCCAATGAAATTCCTTTTAATTTGTGATCAGGTAATGTACCATAACAATTAAACATTACCCAACAACAAAATAATTATGGTTCATTGCATAGAAAAATGAGCAGGGAGTACAGTTTCTTGATTAGTTATTAATAGCAAAACATCAACTTTCCCAAGGTCTTTGTTGGCTCTGAAAACATACCCTATTGTACAAGATCCATTTGTAAAAACGTACTTTCAATATGTATTCTGAAAGAAAGAATATACAAAATGTGGGTTTCCTGCCTCAACAAGGCTACCTGAGGTTTGGTTGTACTGACACAGTGTGGTGTGTCTCCCTTGTATTAAGCTCAACAAGTTCAAGACAAACACAGAACCAAACTTGGCAACTGTTACTCAAATGTGAAATCCCTCTTCTTGGAGGAAGTTCAATGACATATAACTCCAAAGGATAACTCCTGTGAAAAATTAAATATTCCCCTAAGTAAACACTGTAGAGAATGCTGTCTAGCCCTGAACATTTCCATCTGCAAAATAATTCTAGTAGTAAGTAAATGAGCATAAAGCTCTCATAGTCACAACCTAATCTGTCTGAATTTGGATTTTTGGAGAGTAAAGGATTGTGAGGTAATTAATTTTTAAAGTAAGAATCTACCATAATAAATCTCTCTTTCCCTTTGTTTCCTTCATGTGTCAGATGAGCATTAAGTTATTCACATAACAGTTTCCTTGCTAAAAATGTACCTGTAGTTTCACAGAAATTGCTAACAGAATGGGGTCATACCATACTGAACAGTTTTGGGTGGGGAAGAAAAACTCATCCCTTCACTACGCCTACTACCCTAAATATCCTTCATGTGAGAAAATAGCTAAAGACCTTGTTGATGATGATAGTCTTTCTAAAAAAATGCTTACATATTACCAGCATATTCCACTTCCTCCCATACCATTATGTTATTGAATAACTCTTCATTTCTCCATAGGTTAATTGCTATGCTATTTTCATGTTCTTCCAGGTCAGCTGATGAAAAAGTAGTCATCTCTCTTAAATTTGAAGAGGAAAAAAATCATGATAATGAAATAACAATTACGGTGCAATAGGGAACAAGAAAGTCGATGAGAACAAAGGAAGAAATACTAGTGAGGAAGTTTCTGGTTCAATGCTTTATTTTTATGGCTAATTTGCATGATTTTATAATCACACATTTTCAGTTTTCCATAAGTATGACTTTATCTTTTCTGCAATGTATTGCCTTCTTAGCCAAGCTTATCACTGTGATAGGAGATTACCTCAGATGGCTTAAAGATGACGGGGTGCAAGGAAGTGATAAGCTGTCACATATCCAGCATAAGTTTCTCTCTGCTAAGTCTCAGCCTGTCCCACTGTGAGGCCTTTGAAAAGAGTGGGCATCATTTCAAAAGACAAGAACAACCACCCCTCTGCTCAAATTTCTTTTACTGCAGCTGGTGGGAATCTCTGCCACCACAGGTGACAATGCTCTTTTTTTAATTCTAAACAGACATATCTGAATGCAGGCCTAATGATAAAGAAAATGTGTTAGATGAAGGCTTAAATATTCTGGATATCTAAACATTCTTAATAATTTAATGCTCTGCAATCTAAACTGTGGCTTCTATTTTGGTTGAACAGGTTATAGCACAGTGATGCTCAGGGATGGGCCGGGGCATTTGCTATGCCTCAGTAATCTGGACCATCAGTTTTCAAGAAATTAACATAAAACACTAATAGATAACAGATAGTTTTGTTGTGATTATTCTGCAACATAAATGTATGTCTGCAACAGTGAAAAGAAAGATGTCTTGCTTATTTTTAAATGTATAAGGAACTGTAGGGAAAAGTTTTGATGCAAGACTGTTTATTTGGGTAAAATTTAATTTGGGATTGTTATGGATAGTAATGCATGAGCAACAAGCAAATACATTAATTTCTCCTTGCACCAATGGGGAAAAAGGTCACAGAAGACCAGTAAATATAAAGCCCAGAGGTGAGAAGGAAGCATATCAACCATGAAATTGTACTAATTCAATAATTAAAGTGAGTCTCAGTTCCAACACAGGCTCTGGTTCTGTAGCAAAAATGTGACAAAACAATTGGGAATGGCAGTCCATTGCACTTGTATTAATCATCAGGAGAAAAAGAGTTCCAGTAAATCAAACACTTTATGAACACTACAGTGTATTTAGCCCTGGACCTGATATCATCTCATTAATCAAAACAATACACATGGAGTGAAATTTCCACCTGAGTTTAGTTTTGAGAAAGAGGCAGTGAGAAGTGGTAGGGTCATGTTTTTGTTCCCAGATGCTACAACAGAGCCAGGCTTTGTAGTGCTCTTCCCAGCAAGGGAATGAAAACAGTGTTGTAGAGGGAAATTAATTATTATCAGGGACATTCCAGCTGGAAATCTGTGTTGCTGCAAAATGAACACATTTCAAGGAGTTGAGTGTTTCCTGCTGATCTTGTTAGTTTCCCTTGTGTTTAAGGGCTTCAAAACTTCTATGTAAATGCAAGTTCCTATTAGGGCTGGTGAGGAATCTAGTATTTGATTTCTCATTTTTAATTTTTCACTAGTTTTCTGTGTGCAGTCCCAGAGATATGCAAGAAAGAGAGATACTCCCAGATAAAATCAGTGGCACAGTGGCTGGGATATTAATTTAAAATCTGCATTTATCTCATGTCCCCACTTCCAACATAAACCACCTGCTTGAACAGGTGTGTTTTTTCTGGGTTGCTATCATTCATGAAAAACACCAATGGATGTTTTTGAGGGAGATTAGAGTAGCCCACAGAGACATGGTTACTGTTCTCTGATGAAATCTGTTTCACACAGAGGCAAAGTAGGTAGTGAACATCCCAAGATTGTGCCTGGGCCACTTGGCTGCCCTGTAATTAGTGTTTCTTGTCAACATGCATCCTCCCCTTCACCTGTGAAGGCATCCACCTGGAAGGCTCTTAGTTTTCACAACACATAGCTATTTTGATTAAGGAAATGTCTCAGGAAGTTTCCAGCCAGTTCCTGTTTCTAATGTTCTTGGACAAATCCCATTAAAATGTAATCAGCAACAAGATTAGATCTGTGACTGCCTTATTACAAGAATATTAAAGACTGTACCCATCCCACTTTTGTTCTGTGTCTCAACAACCATTTTATTCATCAACCAAGAAATTTAACTGCTGGGTGTCCAGGTATAGGTTGAGGAGTGTATTATGTTAATTTTTTGCATTCATCATAAGAAAAAATAACTGCAGTGTGTAAAAAATTAAACAAACATCCAGCCTTACACTAAACAGATTTTGAAATACTTGTGGCTTCCTTTAAAAGTTCCTTAACTATTTTTATAGAACACTAGGCTCACAGATTATACAGTATCAGTAAATACCAGAGTGAATCTGACTTAATTTCACAAGAAAGAAAAGCTATATCATGGAATGTGAAAATGAGGAATGGATACACAGAAATTTGGCCTGGACAATCAATGATGTTTAATTCTAGACCCAGAATAACATTCCTTCATTTCCTGCTACTTTGCTTCCATGAATAGCTATATTCATGTGATATTCATTCAATTTTAAAATATATTTTCATTATTTATCACCTGCATTATTTATATATATTCATATTCTTGAATTTGTTTGTATGCAGAATTTTTTTTTAAATACAAATAAAAGAAAAGCTGTTGAAAGGCAGATTTTGGCTGATAATAAGTCAGGTATTCTGACCAATCTAATAACATTTTAAATTAATTATTCAAAATATATCTTTACCAAATCCTATGACTGTGAAATAATTTTCCATTAAGAGTTAAATCAAACTTTAATTAATTAGATAAATACACTTTTCAGATCACAATTTTTCTTCTTTTCCACAATGTATGCAAATTTTCTTACTGATTTTATAATAAACTTTCCCTTAGAAACTGATAACTAGTAGGTCCAGTAAATTATCATATATACATTTAGATTTGCTAGCTTAGGGTAAGCAACTATGCTGAAAATGCAATGGCATGTTTAAAAAGCTGGCCATTTCCTCAAGACAGGCTCTAACACTTCATGGTTTTCTGCACATAAATATTTCTGGGGAAAAATTGGTAGGACATAGGTATGTACCCTTATAAAAACAATTCTGCAGACTTAATGATGTCAGTAGAAATCTATTTTCCTTTAAACATCATTCGTTAGTGGCTAGACATTCCTCTTTTTTCTGGACTTTCCCAGGACCTAGCAGAGAGCAAATAAGTTACTATCTGGTTTTGATTTATTGAAAATATGCAACATCAGACAATTTTGTGCCCCAGAATTAAAAAAACTTTTAGTGTAAGGAGGTGTAATCTGTACTATGGGGCCCTCAAAATGCCTGTCAAAGTATTTGCTGGAGGTCTACCTTGAAAGAACCATATCTTACTTTCTGCCATTTTCTCCTTGTTCTCCACTGAGAACAATAGATTTGAAAGGAGTAGAAAATGTTAAAAAATATTCAGTTAAACAATATGCTTGTAGCTTTTAAAAAACAGAATACTTCTGGTGTACTCAGGAAATTGTCTCTTGTAATTTCTGATAAAACTTGATTTTGATAATTTTTTTTTGTTGTTGTTAAATTAATTTTCATGTCAAAATGTCTTTATAGCAACTCAACAAAATCATTTTATTATTTAAAACAACTAAAAACTACAAAGGACCTTCGTAACAGTTTTTATTGTAATTATAAAAGATTTTTTGTGCTTCTTGATGCTATTCTATTATAAAAAATAGGAATTCATGGATATAGAGTATTCACTGGAGATATTGGGCTTTTTAAAAAAAAATTAAAATATTCAGTAGCAAACTCATTAAAATCATTTCACTAAGAAAATATGAAATAGCAACATATATCCTCTAAATACAGAACCTACATTGACTTTGCAAGACATAGTGAGAATTGATTTGCTTTGGTTTGTATTAGCTGCAATTCATACTTCTTGTTTCAGAGTAGATGAACAATAAAAATACTAGAAAAGCAGAAATTATTACCAACAGCTACAGCAATTTTATTCAGAACTTCAAAATATGAACCTATTGGAACCTCAGACTTCTTTCATTTGTTGACTTGGACAATAAGAAAAGTGTTGGGTTGTGGCTCTGGTGATCTTCATACGAACATGTTTGAGGGCAAAACTGAAACTCCTGTTAAAACATCACACCATTCAAAGTCATCCCGAGTCACTAGTAGAGACATTTTACGTACAAAAAAAAAAAAAGGACTTTTTTACAAAATAGCTCAAAATAAAATGCATACATATACCTATATGTGTCTGTGCATGCATAAACATACACACACACATATCTCTACATATGTTTGTCAAGCCACTTCTGCTTACATCTGAAACCAAAAGGAACAAAACAATGAAGATAAATACAAAAGAAAATGTTTCTGAAGCTCTCCCAGCTTTCACAAGCAAAAGTATTTTTTGCATATTTCATTGCAAATGTTGGTTGATGGTCAATGTAGCTTCCAAATTTCAACCTACATGACTAATGGAAACCTAAAGCAAGCCTCCGATCCTGTTACTCTGACTCATTCCATCATAAAGTCCTTGTAGAAATTCTGTAACATATTCTGAAATGTTATTCTTTAAGGAATATCTTAAATAAATATTCTTCTTGAGAATTATGGGAATTAATTTGGCCTCTGTTTTTGTTGTATCAATAAACATAAAGCAAGGATTAACCATTATTTTGGAAATAAATTATTAAAAAATACATACATGTAAATGAAAGCCTTATGACAACCCAAATATTTCAGTACTATTTTTGATACAGCTGAGGGCAATTATGTCTGTAGTTCCCATTAGACACACAGATATGGCACTGCCATGAGGCTGGAGGCACTTTTTGCATGGGAGTGATATCCTGGGAAAAAGAGATATTCTGGACATATATTACAACATATCCACACGACGTGCCTTTAACCCTCCACACAGTAATATATAAAATTTGAAGCATATGGTTCTTCCTCAGGCATACATATTTGCTAGTGAGTAGCATTACAGTAGTTTTATTTTCGACATTTTGATTACTTTTTTTTTTTATATATATCAGCTGCAAGGATTGGAAAGCAAATATATAATTCAGAAGCATAAGATGAGGTCAGATGAGATGAGATGAGTTGAGACAAGGTGAGAAATCATGAGGGATGCAGGCATCGAGGAAGCTTTTGAAAATCATTTCTGTAGGCCAATCCTGTAAGGGATCAATCTCCACAGAGCAACTAGAAAAAAATAGAGGTCTATGCCTTTCGGTTGGACACCTCCCATGTGGAGAGACTAGCCATAAAATTTGAACCATTTTTCCATTTGATAAACACTCCTGTGTTCAGCTGTACTCTCATGTAGCTCAACCTGGGGCTACTATGGGCTAATGCCCTCCCTAACTACTCCAACCATTGTACAGCAAATTGCACTGATCTGCAATCACAAGCTATACAGAGTACTTAAGTCTTCTTGCAACTCAGAAATGTCAATATTTCTGCTTAAAATTAGAGACAAAAACAAGCAAAAGTGTCTTGCCTAGTTCTGCTTAGTCTTAGTATAACACTTATTATTTATCAACAGAACTTTTTCTCATAAAACTGGGGCATAGAGAAAACCTTAACTCTCAGGTGTTGCCAGTCTGTCTGCACGTTTATTACCTCATAAGCTGTGTTTGCTTATTGTTGCTTTTACTAGGTTTTAGAAAACCCTGTGTCCCTCAAAAGTCTTAATGATCACTCCAAATATTTCCCCCTTCCTCCTCCTTCTCTCCGCTTTATATACTGAGCATGTCATGTGGTCTGGATTATCCCTTTGGTCAGCTCACTATCAGTGCATTTGTTACTTTATAAAAAGGTCACTGCAGCCATGTCCAACGATCATAATCAAAGACCGAAGTTAACTGGGGGCTTAGCCTAGTATTGTGCACTACTGTTTGTCCAGTACTAGCTTTGAAAATGACTGCTGATCCTGACCACTTCAGTCCAGGATGTGTCTGCGATAGAAGCATCAGTTTTATGCTAACTTGAGCAAATGAAAGTTATCTGAGCAAATTACATATTTGTGTGTGTCCGTGTGTTTGTGTGTCTGTGTGTGTGTGCATGAACATATGTACATATATTTCTGTTTGGCCCAACAAATCCAATTTCAAATGAGCACATACTTACCCCTTCCAGTGACTTTGTATGTAACAAACCATATTCCTGCACTGCTGTGCGAATTCCACAGTATTTTTATGCAGCTCCTCTAGAAAAATACATCCCTACACATTTTCTAAAATTCAGTACAGCAACTGTGAAAATATTTCACTGTATGATAAAAAGGTGTTTGGGTTAAGATGTGTAATAATACATCACAGGCTTCCCATCCAGGACGAAACCATTGCTTGATTTCAAAGAAGGTAAATTCTATCAATCATCTTGTCCTCTGTGGTCAAAAAAACAACTTAAGATTTAATTGTACAAGAACTAATCATAAAATGAACAAACAAGAACCAAGATAAAATACACCACCTTAAGATTTTCCCCACTTAAAACACTGAGAAGTTAATACTGTGCGTGGATATAATTCTAAAGATAAGATAAACAACAAAATCCTAAAAATACATGGGTTTAAAATCTGTCAAAAAATTCTATTTGTGCAGTAATCTTATCTACAGCTTCCCAGAATTTTTAAGTGCACAGCAAACCTTATGAAATTCTCTGTCTGCCTGAACTAAGTATAGAGTAATGAGGCTACATTTTAGAAATATAATTTTCATATTAAATCTCACCAGAGGTGATCATTCCAGCACTATCAGTGGGAGCTTATACTCGAGACACCAGATAAATGTTACACAATCTCTTTTCCTAGCAACACCCTGTGTCAGCTGAGATAAAGATTGTCACAGTATCCAAATTAAGGCTTAATTCAGGTCAACTTAAAAATTCTTTTTGAGTATTTCACACCTCATTCTAGCAATTTCCAGTTTTGCTTCATAGGACATGAGGCAGCACTAGGTATTGGAAAATATGGATTTTTTTAATGAAGAATTAATATTTATTGAATATTTGGCTGTAACTATGACAGACTATTTTAGTGAATAAAACTAAATAATGAGGGAAAAATCATGTGTTGGAGAAAGTGAACACACAGCAGTATTAACCTCCAAATAGTCATGCTCATTCATGCCAGCAGTGACTTTTGCTATGTAATTTGCCCTGGGACACTGCTGAGCCCGTCCTCTGGTGGGCATGGCCTCTTCCCAGGTAGCAGAATGCACTTGGCTCGCTGCACCTTCTGTCTGGCAGTGCACCGGAGGCCTGCAGAGCCGACACTCCCCGGTCTGTCACGTCGTCTGGCTTAGCAAAGCTGCACTAAATTGTTGCAGGCTCTCTATTTGTTGACCATCAGAGTTCAGCTGGGAGAGAATTTATCTTCCTTAAATACTTGTTATCTTTGTTAGCTAACTCATCATTGTTTAGGCAGCTTAAGTCCATACACATGAAGGGCACAACAGCTAATGCTGTCAATGTGGACTTTGAAATGATCCATGAAGGAGAATATATGGCCACTGCTTCATAATCAGATACTAGAAGTGATTTACCTTTCAATACTTTTTCCATCCATAAATCTCAAATGCTGTCAGTTCAAAATAGAGCAGTTGTTTCTCTGGGGACTCTCAATTTAGTTACCTCCTCTGCAGTGTGGGGCTCCTTTACCTGCCTTTGCAGCTGTTTGGCTAAGGTCAAGTGAGTCATCTAAGGTCACAAAGGGAAAGAATGACCCAGAAAGATGCTGAAACCAGGCCAGGACCTTTCAAAGTTCCCTGCTGCAACTACTGAAGCACACTGTCTCCCTTGAATAATTCTGCCTGTTGATCCCCACTGAACATACACATTTCCTAGTGCCACAGGAAATGAAAGCTTACATCCAAGCTGTTGTAAGAGCTAGCATGCAGTGGGAACAAAACCCTTTTTTTACTGTTATGTCAATAACATTACTTCCATTCGTGTACTTCAGGATATCCTTACATCCTGAAAAAAAATGGGAAAGAATACAGACCTATGTCCAAATACATCTAGCTTCACACCATGAGTCAAAATCCCAGCTTTGTGGTTCTCAGATGTTTGCCTTTTCTTTAACGGGATTAAATTCAACAGTTTTGTTTTTTGAGACACTTTTCTTTCAAAGAGAAGACATCACTGTGTTTGTAAGAATCAGAGGAATCCTACAAAGATTTCACACATAAAAGCCAGCCTGGAGCTATGTGCGATGTCCTGCATTTGCTACCCACCCTTCCCACAGAAAGTTTGGGGTAAATAACATGCAGTTACAGCCCAGCAGCTAGCCTCTGTATGGTGTCCTACATCAAAGACACACAAAAAAAATGGATGAAACTACCTACCTGAATAAAATGGTAGGATCTGATTGTTACGTTTCTGTATGGGGTCAGTTTATGCGTACTTCAAATGAAACAAATAATTTATATATACAAGAAGGGAGAGAATGAAATTAAAAACACAATCGAAAGCAAAATTTTAAATATTTAGATTTTCACTTTTCAAAATCCCAGCTCCAACCCTCATGTACAAGTTTTCTTTTCTTCATCCACAGTGATTCCAGATGTTTAACTGGCATATAAGTAGGACCAGTAGTATTTTCCTTCTACCTGTGGGGAGCCAATATGGCTCACATTCCATCACTTAAATGCAGAACTAGTCCATTTGTTAAAATAATAGTGATGCCTAAACGCCTGATGTCCTGCAGGCACAGCAAGGGTGAGAGTTTAAAAAAGGCCTATGTACCAACCATACCTTAGGGCTTGCACTCAGCTTGGGGCAGGTGACTTTCCCACCTCTCATCTCAGTCTGTGTTTTTGTTCTGCTTTTTCTTTGTAGATTGTGTCCTGCTTGATGTTCTATGAACCTTGATGGCTGGTAGCAAGCACTCTGGACATCTGCTCTGAATTTACATTTCAGATAATATCTATATGTGTGGGAGTTTTTTTTGTAATGTTGGGGTTAGGCTGAAACCGGCAATCTGCAGGAGAGAAGGAAAGATCAGTACCATTTCTAATAACAGCTATTTACAAGCCCAGGGACCCCAGCAGGTATCACTTTCCTTCCCAGTGACACACAGCTATCTCAGATCAGAATACCACAGCCATTTTGTACCAGTAACACTGCACAGGAGTTTTAAACAAAGGAAATGAAATATGTATTTATTCATGGCTAAAATACAGGGCAATTCCAAGGATGCAGAACAGAATTCACCTGGAAATGGGCCAGAACACGGAGGCCAGCTTTTCACCCTGGGAAAGGAGTGATGTGCACATTTCTGTGATCAGAGGTCATCAAGGTTTCAGCTTTGTAACTAGCCACAGGGGCCTACAAGTGGCATAGTTCAAATTTGGCACTGAAGAAAACAGTAGGAAAAAGTGATCCAGCTCTCCCTTAAATCAAATAGAAAGATTTCTGTAGGAGTTAGAGGATGGTGAATCACCACTTGTTTCTTTAACACCCTATTTTATCCTTGGGGCTCAAGTCACCTTCTTTTTAGTTATGATATCTGATGGGATTTCAGCCTAAGCTCTATGGCTATGATCTTACGTCCTATAATTCAACCTGCTCCAGAAAATCTCTATTTATTGAGTGATGAATAATAGAATTACTTAGCAGCTTCTTTTAGCTTTCAGAAAAGAAAACACAGTATTGTATGCACTGTTTCAAATGTTTTCCTTTATTTTCCCATGGGGATTTATTCTTTCTTTTTTTTAAAAAAAGAGACCTCACTGAGAAGTACAGTAGTTAATTCAGATGGTTTCAACTTGCCTAGAGCTATTGACTGATATATGCAAAACCTTGCCATTATGTTTTCAAAGCAGCGACAAATAGAATTAGGAGTGCAACTCCTTTGATGATACTTTGAATTTTTTTTTCAAACTACCTTCCATTATTGTCTGGGCTTGATCCTTCTCCCCCAGAAACTAGTGGGAGTTCTGCCACTGACTTCAGGGGAAGAAGAATTGGATTGTTTTCAGCACAGATTTTAAAACAAAGGCTTGAAATTGGCAGGAATAAAACCCTCTGCCATGAATTGAGGCAGCAGGTTGCCAGATGGCAACTTTTCAGAGTTATGCAAACAAATTTGGTTTATTCAATACAAATATTTGAAGGGGAAAAAAATTAAGAGTATTATTCTCATTTACCTAAGTGTCAGATTTGAGCCTTCTAAATTTTAATTTGTTTCCAAGAAAAATAGAATCTCTAACACAATTATTGCTCTAGAAAGCACCTGAGCCTGGTTTTCCATGACAATTTGTACTGCTACGGAGAGAGTTTTGAGCAGATGAAGAAAAACAGGAACATTGGGGAAGGAAGGGATTCACATTGTTACTGGGTGAAGGCAGTTTAGGAGTTGACTTCCAGTTGAGGAGCATGTTTTCTGTAAAACCCAAAGAGAGAGTGAGATACCCTGAGAAGGCATTTTGAGATTTTAAGTTAGATCCTTGAGGTTGGGCACCATGAGTAGCCCCATAACTTACAAGTGAAATTTTCAACAGGTGGCTAACCACCCAGATCCACTCATCAGATGGATAACAACCAAGAGATTTGAATTCCAGAAGGTCAAGAATTCCAGAAGAACTCTGTTGTTGGACTTTTTGCTCTATTATGCTTTGGTTTGGTTTAAGTCAAGTAGCATTCAGAAAAGACAGAAAGTGAATATAGAACAAAAAATACGTAGATTCTATTTTTCCCTGAAAATTAACTTTGGATCTACTTAGAAGAATGACCTATGAGCAATAAAAATGTAATATTGCTGAACTCAGAAGTCTTGACTTTTCTCCTATTCAGTAAAAAGGTTAAACAGGAAGAGGTTTGTATACAGGTCAGAGAGCTCTAGGACATTTACTCCACTATCACAATCCCTATCTCAACTGCATCTAGCATTAACAGTAAAAATTAATAAAGCACATCTGCCCTGAATTCTCTCTGCATACAGTTTCCTTCTGCCTGTGGTGAGGGGTGTGCTTTTGGAACAGTAGAAGGCTTCATCTTTTAACATATAATGAAATCCACATTCCAGTCAAATGTGATCAGCCTTGCCAGTGCAGAAGGATATTTTTATTGTTCATGTTTGCCTTCTGAGTGCCACTGCACATTACTAAGCATGTTGGCTCCTTGCCACCTCTATTTTAAGCTTTTGAGAAATCTGGGAAGTGAAGAAATATCTGCCTTTGCTTTTTAAGGGGAAAACCATTATTTAAGTAAGCAAACATTTTAAATAATTTAGGTTAGAAAATGCATGTGTTCTTAGATGGACATGCTTATTTTAGTCAGACAGAACTGACCATATCTTTGAATTAACCTCTTGTTCCTCATAATCCACTTGTATGCTTTGCATTGACCTCATGGGAAAGAAAATCAAATCAACTGTAAATTGCCTGAACAGATTTGTCTGAACCCATGGAGCAGCAAATACTACATTTACATTACTTACTCAAGACAAGTGGTACTTGCCACACCTTCTACTCAAAGGGGCACACAGAATTTTTTATACTCACTAAAAAAATACAGCAGTGGGCCACAGGCTTGAATTATTTCTCTTCAAATGATTCCTAGAGCATGGAGGAAGGGAGAAGAGAATAAATGACTAGTAGAAAAGTTCAGAGGAGCAAGGCAAGAAAGTGGGAAGGAACACTTTCATGTTGATGAAAGAGTTTCATTTCAGATGTATCCTCTCCTCAGCTAACTCCAGGGACTGGCATATGGCATATGCTACAGATGGATAGTCAGCAATACATGTACAGCTGGAAGGTTCTGGCACTCCTCGTCCTGGCCCACGCTGCCAGCTGGCCAGCAGAAAGCAGGTTTGCAGGACGATCTGATTTTCCACAGCTGCTGTACAAAGCATGAGGTCAAGGGAGGTGAGAAGGAGGAGACATTGGAGAGAGTGAAGGGGGTGTAGCTGACTGGTCCTTGCTTACAGCACAGAGGCTGAATTCATCCATGACAACTGCAATATCCCAGGCAGCAACTTTCTCCACATGCAGGCTGCAAGCCCTTCATTTAAATGATGTGCTAATGTAACATTTAGGTCTTGACTTGGCACTCTGGAATCTCTTACTTATGGTACAAGATACACAAATACCACGCAAGATGGGTGATTCTTGTCTAATGCACAGTAAATATACCAAGTAGATTGAAGTATTGTTTTGTGGAAAAAGGACACCTCTGTCTGGTAGTTATGTTTAGGAAAACTCACTCTGACACCACTGTGTGTGTTGACAACAAATAGTTTTTTAAAAGAAATAAAAATAAAACCCCCTTGTTGCTGGAATCAAAGTCAAAAGCAAACTCCTCTGCACACTGCCAAAAGCCTCACATTTTTGCTAGTGGGGTTTGAATCATAATTTACTATTATTTTCACAGGAGTCGAAAGTCACTACCCTCACTTTAATGGGATGACTTGCTAGAAATATTTCATTTTATAGATATAAATGTTAATGAAATTTAGCTGTTTATTAATTACTTGAAAATTTTTGAAATCAGACAGTTTTATTATTATGTCAAGCCATTTGAACAAAAAGTTTCCTGTGAAATTACCTGATAACACTACTTTATTCAAGACGGTGAGGATAAGGCTGGAGTATGAGGAATTTCAGATTAACAGGCCTGAGTAACTGGATAAAAAATGTCAGAAAGAATACAAATATAGAAAAATTCCTCCTATGCAGAAAGGCTGAGAATGCTAGGGTTGTGCAGCTTGGAGAAGAAAAGGTTCTGGGGAGACCTTATTGTGACCTCTAATTGGGCTTATAAGCAAAATAGAAGGAGGAATTTTTACCAAGGCCTGTAGTGATAGAACGAAGTGTTAAAGCTACCAGAGATGGTAGGTTTAGAGTAGGTATTAAGAAGAATTTTTTTACTATGAGGGTGGTGAGGCACTGGACCAGGTTGCCCAGAGATGTTGCGTATTCCCTATCCTTGAAGGTGTTTAAGACCAGGTTGGATGGGACTTTGAAACACTCAGTCTAGTGGAAGGTGTTCCTGCCTGTGGCAGGGGGTGAAACTGGATGACCTTTAAAGGTCCTTTCCAACCCAAACCATTTCAAGATTCTGTAATTCTATGAAATTCTCAACATCAGGACAAAAGCTCTCTACCTTCAGATATACAAGGTGATCTCTCATCTGCTCATCACTCTGCAGGAATGAGACCTTGAGGGCATGATAAGTAGTTCCACAAAAGCATCAACTTATTATTCAGAGGCAGTAAAAAAAGAAATTCATATACTAGGAATTGTGAAAGAAACAGAGAATAAACCAGAAAATATTATTCTAGAATGTAGATCTATCATTCACTCTGACTTCTAATTTTGTACTCTAGTCATCTAATCTCAGAAAACATATGTATTAGCAGGGTTCAAAGACTACTAGGATGATTTTATGGATGACTTAATAGGCTCAAAACTTCAGCTCAGAAAAGAGATGGTTTCAGATCATAACACAAAGATCTACAGAACCAGTGCTGGCCAGAGACTCATTACTCACTGCTCTTCTAGTGCTGAAGGTGGTTGCTGGCAAAAAACCCCAGCAGAATTAGATTCAAAGAAGAAACAAAAAGGTAGTTTTTCATATAGCATGCAGTTAACCTTTGTAACAACCTGCCAAAGGACCTAGTCAATGCAAGAGGTATGTGTGGTATGGGGAAATTTGTAGAAAGAAAGGTTCATAGGTTACTAAACAGACAAACCACAGATATTGAGGGAAATACTTGAGGTGAAAATAACTGAGGACAAGGAAAGCTTTAGTAAGAAGTATGGTATGCTGTTGTTCTTTTTCTCCTTCTGCCTACATGTCCACTTACAAGCCAGTGTTGCCAAATTAGATTAATCTGAATTCTGTGACTGCTCTTTCATTCCTATTTTGAACCTTTGTGTTATAAATTCTATGTATCATGGCTGCCTGACCAATTTCCTAGCAATGAAATAAAAAGTTATATTCCCAAGTATTAATAAAGGTAATTGTATCTTAACAGATTATTACAAAAGGTGCATGAGGGAGGTTTTTGGAGACAGAAAAGGATATTTTGGAACTCAATCTACTGCTTGCTCCTCTGTGATGGAAGACAGAAGCCTAACACAAGAATTCAGAGAGATGAGCAAGCTAAGTTGAGAGAGACCAGTAGTCTCAGTAGTAGTAGCAGTAGGCAATGGGAGTGTCCTGACTACTGTTCTGCAAAGTTCTATTACCCCAGAAGTTAACCATCTTCAACATGGGGTTTGTGGGCACAATTCTTCACAAACCAAATGAGCTTTTTCCTTTGACAAAAAAATCCAGTTCCCTTTCCTCCTCCATGGCCAACATTCAAAAAGCATACCTTCTTATTTGGTGCATAATACAGAGTTCTCAAGCAAGTATGTCTTTCAGAGACTGTACAGAAATCTTTTTTTATATCTCTTTTATTGAGTATTCAAAAGGCCACAGAGGTAGAAGATGAGGTGGACTCTGAAATCTGGAGTCAGAGATTTGTGCCAAATTGTTAAACTACTCTCTTAATTCAGTGTATATTTGTGTAACCAGGGTCAGTAAACAAGGCTGAAAATGTCTTCTTCAAAAAGGACTCTACTAAAAATGAAGTGACCGGGTTTAATATTTCTGTCGAAAATTAGATAAAAATTGATTTAAAAGTTGCTAGCCTTTACCTCAGGGAAATTATTCTTTTTTATTTTTTTTTCCTTAATGAAATTGCATAAGCTTTGCATAAAAGAAGCATCTTACTTCCTTTTCTAGCTATATTTTAAGTGAACTTAGGCTTCTGAACTTTCACTCAGGTCTGCATGTCTTGTAATTCATTGATAATTTGCCCCTCAGGTATCTTTCTGGTACAATGATGCCTATGGGGAAAGCTACACAGATATTCCGGATACAACATATCTGAGAGAGTTTCCTACAGACAGTGTAGGGGTAAAGCCATTCCAATATGAGGGAAAAAATAATGTGGACATAGATGTATAGGCTCAGACCAGTTTTCCTCTGGACCAGATAAGACTGTTCCGCTTTTTTTTGTTTACTAAATGCAGATAAGTCTTGGGAATCCAGCCTGCACTGATAGCTCCCCTGGGAGCTCCAGGAAGTCTCATGCAGACAAGGTACAGAACAGGCTCCAGCAGCCCCGTCCAATACAGAACACAAAGGATGTGCAGCTGCAGCATGTGCATAACTTGGAAAGCTTCATTATTCAACAATGCAAGGGAATTAACCACCCTTTTGCTTTTTTTTCTTTTTGGTATGGACATTGCTGATGGTGACTGTGCTTTGTATTTGCATAAGGATAACCCATTGTGATGGGTATCTATTCAGGTTTACTCATGATGCTTTCTTTTTATGCTGTTTTATAAAGAAAGAAAATGCTTTAGTCCGCTGAGAATAACATCAATGAATCCCAGAAACTATTTATTGTTCTATGTACATAATGCATAGTTCTTCTGTGCATAGTTCCTTTGGAGTAAAAGAACAATAAATGATTCCTCTGTCCTTGGAAGGGAAGACAAAACCTGTGGATGAACATCATTAACTGCTGCTAAAACTTGACATCCTGTAAAATAAAATATTTTAAATGGACAAACCTGGTTCAATTATCTTCTAAACTGCATGTGGAATCTGTTGAGACCTCATGAGATGTTATTTCTGCAAGAATTGCGAAGACGTAGGCTTCCCCTTTTAGAATGAATCTGCAATGGCTTGTGCCATCAGAGAAAAAAACTTTGATGATGCATTAACATGGTCCTGACCCAGCTGGTTGGTGTGCACTGTCACTCCAAAATTCCATTAATAGGGTGCCTGAGGACATGAACTCAGTTTGACTTGAAAGCTTCATGTGTTTCAATTAAAAATGCATTTATTTAATTAATGTAGACATTAGAGAGAGCACTAGTTTAAAAAGGAACACTGAATCTGATAGACTATCTTCATCTTTTTTTATGACATCTGGGAAATGTTGCTTTTTTTGCAAGTGTAAGATATAGGAAAGGGAGGAACGGAAATGTTGCAAATTAATAGATAGGCACTGAGGAAATTATCAGGCCTATTGCACTCAAAGTAGTTATATTTGGAGGTAGATAGCTCTCTTTTCTCTCTCCCTTTTTTTTTTCTTTTTATGGCTCACAAGACAGGGCTAATTCCAGTCACAAGTACTAAAAGCAAGAGGGGTTTGGCCACAGTGCAAAAAATGTTTACTGGCATCAGTTAAAATGTAAAATCCATGTTTTTTGTAATACAATAAATGTGACAAAATTCCACCACTGCTGACACCCGAACAATTTCATTGAAAGAGAAAGTGAAGAGATGAAGGAAAAATATAGCTAAGGAAAATATCACCAGGGATGCCTCTGCTGTACCTAGTCACAATAGACCCTATCTTCTATTTTAATAAAATGTTCTGCTACTCTGACCAACTTAACTCACTTTAAAGATCGTTTCCACTCCACAGCAGAGTCTAGGGCCTTATCAAAATAAGATTCAAACTCCAAGTACAATTGTTTTGAAGTCTCAAAAGACCTCATGAAGAAGATACCACTTCAGTTCTGCTTTTATAGATGTAGATTTCTGGTGCAGGAACAGCAGAGTTCATTTTAAATAATTAGCTGTCATGTGGGTTGCAGTCACAAATGGATACATCTTTCCTAAGACACTCTGTATGGTATCCATTCTTATCAACCTAATGTAAACAGAGATTTAGTTACCCACAGACACACCACATAGATCTTATCTAGCACAGAAATACCAAATTAGCACTGACTGATTCTTAGGTAGCTATCAGCTAGCTGGCAGCTGTGATTTTTCATATCCAGTACATCTGCTTGATACCATATGCCAGGGCTAGATCTAGGGATTTTGGCACCTTGGTCTGGTTGGACAAATCCTTTGACATGTTTTCTCCTTGATATGAGACCAAACAATGAATAGCTTCAATTGCATGTGCACTTAGCATTGTCTAGATCATTTATTTACTTTGAGCAGTTGTACAAATGGGACAATTCTGCAATCTGATAAAAAGAGGGAAGCTTTGATACATATCACACAATAATGATGTGTCAGAGAGTGGACACACAAGTATTGCTTTTTGAGCTGCTGTTACAAAGCTTAACTTCACTTATTATAAAGGAAAACTGGTAGCCTATGAAGGTTTTGCAGCCTGTTGAAAGAGATTCAAAATCCTAAGAACATAACAACCATATAGAATCTTTAAGATATCATGCAAATGGAGCCATAATAGCTCATGGTTGTCCTGACTTAGTGCAGCAAAGCAACAGAACAGATCAGTCATTTTAATTTTGTTCATATTATACACAAATCCATTCCAGCACCAAGAACGTTGCTGCTTTTCAGCTGCTTTTTTTCCAGCTGCTTTTTTCCCTCCATCTTTGCCAGCTCCAGAGTTTCTGAAGATGCACAGCAGCTCAGAGAAGGAACGGATCCAGCTAAACTATTCTTGAGGAGGTGAGAGGGTAGTAGAAACTGATTCTCATAGAAGACTCTTCTTGACAGGTTTCATTATACAGTGGCTCACAGGCTAGGTCTGCAAATAGAGAGGAGATACGGACAGGCATTAATGACCAGCCATGGAGAAGGGCAGAACATTCCCTTTTGGTAGACTTCTACCTTCTTTCCACATTAAAAATACCAGGTAACCATAACCAAAATAATTTAAATCAATAGTCTGCAGGGCATCTCTTTCTGAAGGACAGAAATAAAATTCATTTAAAACAAAAATAAAATGAGGTCCTATCTATACAAGTTTTTCATATGAGAGACCACCTTCCCTGGAAATGTTAAATGGTAATTCCATTAGACAATAGATTGAAAGCTGCTGATTTCTAGTGGATGGTCTCAGCTGTGGTGGAGTGCACATGCAACACAGCAGATTTTGTGTGTGAGACCAGTCAGACTGACAGCACTGGTGGGGAGAGGAAGGGTCACAAATACTTCTTCCATGGGCTGAATTACAAGAGCCCAGTACCCCAACTCACTGTTGGGTGAGAACAGACACCTGAGAACAACCTGACTGTGAGCAATTCCAGGCACAGGACACTGCTGGTGCTCTGGGGCTGGCCCTGCTGAGCAGCAGTTGGCTGCTGCAGTCTGGTTTGGAGACATTCAGGAACAACAAAGCTACACAAAGTATCTGAATTGGGAGTGGGCATTGTGGGGGAGGTGGGGGTGCTTCTAATATATTCTCCACCTGTGGAATCACCATCAAAATTCATCAAGTCCAAATAAATTCACCCATGTTTTTTGCATAATCCATTGCTGTGAGAAGCATAAAACAACAAAGCAAGTATGAGCAGAGCCCCTGGCTCTGGGAGCATCACATTTTCTTTCCCTTAAGAATACCCACCTCAAGAAAGCTACATGCTAAAGGTTATAGATATTACCACACACAATTCTTTCTCTTCCATGTTTCAAGGGGATGAAATGGCACACGGCTTTTATCTTTTTTAAATTATAGCTCTTTTTATTTATAAAGACTTCAGCTTGAAAAGCTGTTAAAAGTAATAAACCACATCTTTCTGAGAATACAATTCCATTATTTAATCATGCCCAGAGGCAGCAAAGACACTGGGAAATAATTGTCTTTTCGTCACTCAAGCATGAAACACCCAACATTGTTTGAAACCTAATTCTAACAAATGTTTAATATTCTAGTTTAGAAATCCCTTGACCATGGGCAAGTACAATCTCATTTCTTAGTCTTTTAAAACAGTTTGATGAAGTATCCCAGCAGGCATAAGTTGTGTTTTCTTCTCTAATTTTTTTTTCAGTCAGCAAAGTTTCACTTTTTACAACCATCTACCCGATCACAATTTCAATAATATGTTAGCATTTCCACAAGACATTCATTCATCTGATTTCTTCAGTCTAAAAATTCCCCTTTAATTTTTGGGAAACCACATATGAAGAAAACAAAACACAGGGGACAGTAGATCCAGAGCTACTGTAGTTAAACATGGGAAAACTGGATTTACTGCAATGGCGCTGTTTTGACACAATCTGCCTTTCTTTGACAAATGCTAGTTTTTCTACTGATTAGTAAATTAGTAGAGCCTTTTAGCATATTTTTCCACACTGTGATCAAGAGACTTGTCATATATCACAAATCACAAGATTCTGGCACTTAGAAATAAACTAATTAGTTAATGTTAACGTTGTAACTCATAATTAATAGGCACAGTAAGTGAAGACACACACTAGGATGATGCTGTTACAGGACTGGATGTCTGTCTCATCCTGACTCCATAAGAACAGGAGAATAGAACATAAATACTAGATATCAAGGATTGATATTTACTACAAGTGGCCCATAAATAGTAGACTTAGATTCAAATTCAGACCTAAAGAGTACAGTTTCAGTCTTAGAATAAAAAAAAATAATCTTTTCTGTTAAACAGGGGATCTGGGCACAAAAAGGTCAGAGTACAGACAGCAGTAGACTAGGAAGAGGGAGGTGGTATTGGGTGAAAAGGGGGAAAGGAAGATAATTCTTCAACATTTGATGTGATAGCAATGCATATATAGTGAATCTATCTTTCAATTAATATTGATATGAAATAAAAAAAATTATAATCCTTTGTCTTACAGTATTTTTCATATTGTTTCAAAAAATGAATACAAGTTTATCTTAAGCTTCAACAGCTGAAGACATTGATACTGCACTTTTTCTAATGGTATCTGTACAAGCCTTGAAAAACAAATGAAATTACAAGTAAGTTCTATGCTTTCAACAGACCCTTTCCACAGGTAGTTCTACCTATAAAGTGCTTCAAGCACATCAATATGGATGCTATTAAATAATACAGAGTTAAAAAATAAAACCTTTGCAATATGGGGTACGTCCAGTGCTTTTTATAAACTCTGACTAAAGTGAAATAATTTGAATGTGGACAGAAACCATAATGCGAGTTGTAGTTTGTGAGTTACTCCTCTTTTTCAGAGCTTCAGTGAAGTAACTGGGCCATTTCATGTTGCAATTGAAAAGATCAGGGCCTAAAATAGTGCAGGTGAAACAGGGAATCCAAAATGACTTTTAACTCCTGCAGATACATGCAGAGTACCTAAATCAATCAAGAAAACAGGTTACTGACCTCAAAAAAGAAAACTAAATAAGCACATGCCAGAGAACAGAGAATATCCAGTTATAACAGTGTGGTAGTTAGACAAGAAGAATGCAGAAAAAAATCAGGAGACAACAATTTATAATCTAGACTTTAAAGGTAGGGGTAAAGGTTTACTTCAGGCAAGTGCCACCAAAAATAAATTGTTTCTGAGCCTCAGCCTAAAATGTAGTGCAGCATAGCATCTGAGCACAGGCCAGACCTCTCATCATAGATGGGTATTTCTAAAAGCAAACAGAGTCACCGAACAGCTTGTTAAAAGCATTGCTAAATTTTTATAAACCAAGCAGAGCAAATGCAAGAGAGACACCTAACATTTTTGTAAGTTTGGGCATATTACTTTTCATTACACTCATTAAAAAGTGAAGTTATCTCCCTTTCCCAAATAGTAGATTGGAACCTGGAGAATGAACCTCACTCTGAATGCCAAATTCCAATTATTTTTGGAAATGTCTAAACAATTTCTTTGTTTATTTCTTTATGGAACCTGTTCAGATTTACTTTGATTGTGTGTGGGTTTTATCTATAAAATAATGTTATGTTTTTTAACAGAACAAAAAGATGTTATTATAAATATGCATTTTTCACTAAGATTATGCTGAATAACCTTAAAGACTATCAAGGTAGTACACAGCACATAGAACAAATGAATTCTCTGTCCTCTTGGTTTGCTATTTACCTTGCCAAATACGTAGTGAAAATGTAATAAAGGGGCTCGGTGGGTGGATTTTAAATGAACTGACAATTTGAACTTTGAATGATCACTGTTTGGTGACTATTTGGGGAACATGACTGCTGGAATTAAAGATGGATAAAGACAAAAACTATTCTTCTCTGACAAGTCATTCTTCTAAAGAAATTGAATTATGTTTTTTTTCTCCTCAGCAGAGAAATGATACTTAATCCATCGAGATGTAAAAACTCTATAAAAGAGACTCTTTACAGGAGCACTTAGGTCACTAGGTTAAAGAAAGTGAATGGTATTCCTAATGGAAGATAAACGGTTGCCCTGTGGGGTTTTATCTGTCATACTAATCTCAAAAAGCATTTCATATAAAAGTAGAGTTAAAAAGACTGTTAAAGCAAGCTTCGCCATTGCAGTAAACTAATACCTGTGGCTTACCGCCTCTGCCCTACATATGTGAAATGTTTAAAATGTTGGCAGGAAGCTTTTTCCCACATTTGGCTAGGCATACTCAGTGAACCCAATGTGAGATAATCCAAAACAATTCAGGTTCAACAAAGGTTGGGAAAATATTATAGCGGACATAAAGCTTTGATGGAAAGCTTCTTTGATCTTGAGATTATAAAATACACAATTTCTAATCTGACAAATTTTCAGCTGCAAAGCAGAATATCTAAACATTCCTCTTTTGTCATAACAGTTTAATCCCTTAAGAATGTGATTTAAACCATTGTGGGGCAAAGGTTACCACAAAATTTGTATGAAAGAGGAAACCTGCCTCAGACACCTAGATAGAAAAATGTGAAGACCATTAAATTATATAACAAAATACTATCTGCAGATTGGCACTGCCAGGTCACCTTCAGTTCAAGCTATGCCAAGTATCTGTTGTTCCAAACATACTTGTTCACTGAATGAATACTGAAGTACTCATGATTATTTTAAACTTTGGATTTTGTGTTTAAAATGGCCCACTTTGCTACGCATGAGAAATAGCATCAATACAATAAGAATTTAGGTATCAAGAGCTACAGAATGGGAGGTTTTGTTCTGGGGTTGTTTTTGGGGGGGGAGGACACTGAGCATTTCTGATGTATTTATTAATATCATAAAAGATATTTCTTCTTCCTACTAATCTTTCTTAGGCCTATAGACTATGAAAAATCTGCTACTAACATAAAAAAAAAATATTTTAAAATTAAAATCACCCTCATAAAGCATTGTCTACCTTTTAGGACAGCAGTTCTTGTAAGGAAACATGATCAGCAAAACAAATACAAAATTTTTTTATCAATTATACACACAGCATGATTTAATATCACAAGTCATGTGTAAATCCATGCATTGGAGTTCATAAAATATGCTTTTCAGTGCTGATACACCACAAACCATTAATGTGAGCTCAAAACCTAATAGAGCACTAAACAGCTTCTAATGGCTTTTAAATTCAGTTGGATCAGACTTTAAGATTTTTATTTAGGAAAAAAAAAAAAAACAACAAAACTCCTATTTCTTTCCTCTCTGAAACTGAAAGCAAAGTTCATCCTTTTTGTCTGAAAAGCCAACAAGTACAAATTTAATTCCATGGTGATTTGATTTCCATGGATATGCACATTAATGTTTGTCACTAATGTTTGCAGCTAAATATCTTTATCCAAACTCCATTCAGTTTTCAGCTTTTTTAACAAATTGTTCCCTACCCTATAATCATGCCTGATAAAAAGTCTGGGAGCAGAAGACAGGGTTTGAAATCATGACTAGAATGGGGTTTTTACAGTTATTATACAAACGAATATAAATAGTGATGATTAACACATGGATTGTCAATTTAGAAAGCATAGCCCAGTACAATGTTGTACTACAAAATGAGGAAAACATAGATCTTTGTGGTAGAGCTTTTTACAATAACTGAACTTTTGTTTATGCTTGGGCAGAAATCCTCCCATTCAGTGGAGAAAAAATAATGTTGATAAGACTGAATCTCCATAATCTCAAATTTAGAAGACATCATAACAGAAACAGTAGATATACCAGTTCCTGAAATTGTGTTACTTCTTACGTTTCTTCTTACTACATCAATGATAAAAGTCTTTGTTTTTTCCTTGTCTTTCTCTTAATCACTCCAAAATCTTCACAAAAATTAATTTTACCAAAAAAACCTCAGCAAAAATCCAACATATACCCAACAAAACCCATACAAATTTTGGTCTGTCATTATGTTAAATCCAGTGAAAACCACCTCATAGGAGCCAAAGGAGAGTAAGCTGGGAAGACAGGCACCCTGATTGCACAAATCTCATTCCTTTTGGAAGCAAGTATATATTTGATAAGAATAGCATTTAAAAAATAGCTGTGCACTTACTAATCCTTCTGGAATCACAGCTGATCTTCTCCACATGCCCTGTAACCACACAATCAGGGTTCTGACCCATTGTAGGGAGGTAGGGTCATTGTTCCTCAAGCATAAAAGTTGAATTAAGGACATGGTATTCCTTGAGCTCCATAGAATTTGCAGGATGTGGCTCTGCCTGGCTCCTTACCTGCTTGGGCAGATATTACAGGCAGGGATTATCAGGTATTTTCCCAATCATTTCCCTAGAGCTTCTTCTGTTTCCTGGCAGTGTATAATTCAGACAATTAAACTATATAAACTTCTGTATAAACCTAGGCTAATGTTATAACAGACATTATTCATTTCAGAGGGCAACACACTGACCATTAAGCCCTCTCTTTACCATCCTCTATGTTTCTGCAATGCTGTCTATATTTCCAGACTCCATGATGTTCTTGAGCAGAACAATTTTGGATGTACAGTTGTGTGCTGATATAGCACAGTAAGAAAGTCCCATAACATTAAAAAATTATTTTCAATGTGTTTCCTTCACCAAACATCATTACAGCTAAATGGAATTGACAGAACATATGATTTCTTAAAAAAATCAGAAAGAATTTTTGCACAGTATATCCATTACAACTGCTTCATTTCAGCCATAAAAATTATTTACAGAGGTTTCATAAAATATTTACATAATGTTTTCATTAAATATGCTATTATTAATATCCATCTGAATCAAACAGTAGACACTGGGGAAAACCTGTGAGAGAGAAACAGGGAACTGGGAGAACACTCATGCTGAAACAAGCTACATACACCCATGTGACTGACCCAGAAACAATTTAGCTGTTGCCAGTACAGCTGTCTTTGAAGTCAGCCAAACAACCATACTCTCCTGCCAAAACCAAAACCAAAAAAAAAAATAAAGAAACCTTCATAGTTTGGCATCAGTGTTTTGCAATCAGTTTGTCACAGTTTCAGAGCAGATATATTAATTTTTAATGTCAATCTTCTCTAATCGTCAGTTCTTATCTGTTTAACACAGGGTCTTGAACAGCCTTTCCTGACAGAAACTTCTTCTCTAGGTATCCTCCTTTAAACTTAACCTTTGCCATCTGCTATTTCCATTGTCCTTCCACTGATGTAGATGCATTTCATTGTCCAACTTTTGTCTTTGCTCTAAGGACAGATCAGTAAAATAAAACCAAACCCCTTATATGCAAAATTCTGTCCTGTCTTCAGTCTCACAGTCTTTTGAAAGATCCCTCAATGTCCCATCATTTTGCTTGTGTTTTCTTCATATCGTCAGATCAGTTTTGACTCAATTGCTGCTAAATATTCCAGAACAAGGTTACAAAATCTTCCTTCTTTCTGATCATGCCTTTTTACTATCAATTGCAGGTTATTTCCTTCACTTGAGTCATATTCCTAAAGCACATAATAATATTTAATGACCACCTTCTTCCTCCATCTCAAATCTTTCCTGTCTGCTGATGTGAAGCTATAAATCATCACTAGGTTTTATCTTTACTTTTGTTTAATTACACTTGAAAGGTTTCTTTTTGTCTTAGTTTTCTTCCAGTTTTCCTGTTGCTTTTATTTATAATTTTCCCAATTTTTTGTCTCACTTGAATATTGAATTTTGAACCCAGACTAGCTCATACTAGTCTGTGAAAATAAACTGCCATAGTCTTTCTGACCAGTATCTGTGCAGTAATAGAAACAGTCTTCTCAAATGATAAGTTCTCTAGGAATTTCTCCTTTTCTGTCTTATTACAGTTTACTTTGTTCATCCATCCTCATCCATTCCAGCAGTTTTGTAACCTTGTCCTTATAGGGACAATCTCAGAAATTTTAGACTTCTTATTTTGGTAGAATTTCTTACACTATAACATTTTTTGCTCCTTTTAAAGGTCCAAAACATGACAGAAGCATCTCTGAAAGCCCTATGACTCCTCTGAGTATCAAAACTGGCACCACATGTATCTACATTTAGGCACCTGAATGATTCCCTACATGTCCAGTCTGTTTTTTAGGTTCTCTCTGTAGTCCAGAGCAAGTGTTTAAAACAAGAATTGCCCCCCAGAGATGTACATTTCCTATTCATTGACCAGAAGGGTCATTTTACTTCCAGAGAGGTGAAATTAGCGCAGTGCATGCTATCCTCAGTGACACATCCTTCTAGTCATGGGAACAGTGGGCATTACTTTCTTCTCTGTGTTTCCTGTATGCCTGAAACTGCCCCTGATTATTGTTATATTAATTTCATTTCAAATTTAAGATGGAAAATTTAACCTTTTGTCTGGCTCATGGCAAGCTTTTACTAGTGTGAAAAGATATGTGGTATCAGGATCAATGATGGAATGTATCTTCCTGGATTTCCTCACTTCAAGTCTGTGTCAGAAACAGGAATGAACTCTAATACTTGCAACTTTACAGACTGAACAAACATTAGGTCCTCCTAGAAAAAGATCACCAAAAGAAAGTTGTTTGAGATAGTTTAAACAAAGCAAAATCTATTCACATTCCCCAGTTCACTCTGGGTTGGCTGACAGGAAGCTCTAAGGAGACAGCATTGAATTATTCTTCTCCTTTCTTTTTTTTTTCTTTTTTTTTTTTTTTTTTAATTTAAGATGGAATGTTACATGAAGTCAACAACATTAGCCAGAGGTCAAGAAAGTCTGAATTTCAATTTGATGAGGTTGACATTCAATCATCTGAAAAACCAATATTGCAAACCTCTGACTGCTCTCTTTCAGGAAGAATCAGTAACACAAAAGGGTGAGCATCATTCTTTCCCATTGATTTCAAATGGAAATAGAGGTGGCTGCACCACAAGTACTGAGTACCTTTCAGGACCAGGACTTAATTTAAGAGAGGAGACAGTGAAACTAAAGTTATAAGAATAGCAGCCTGGAGGTATAGTTACACAAAAGGGTCCAGGCAACAGGATGCTAGGAAATAGAGAATGTTAACTAGATAGTACCATTGTGGAGACCAGGACTTTCAGGAATCCCTGAATATGATTCTCTCTATATAATTATATTATGATTAAATAATGTAATTAACTAAATTTAATTATTTAAGTGAAGAAGATTACTAGAATATGAGAATAATGTTTATTTCTTTCTCTGTAAGGACTATCTCATGATGATTTGCACAGAACAAAGCTCATTTGGGAGATGTTAGGAAGTGACTCACTGTTGAGATATTTAAAAAAATAAAAAAGGTTTATAACAATTTTTATTGGGAAGGTGAAGAGGGGAGAGAAGTCTGGAATATTTAGCTGTCAACCTTGTTTTTAACATAGATATAAATACATCTTTCACTGGAATGGACATGAAAATTAGGCCCAGAGCAAAACCTTTTTAGGAGATAAATGTCCTTCACAATTGTTCTCCTTCTTCGCAGATGATGGCAACAATGAAAGTTGCCAGAGAAATTTTTAAAAATAACACTGAATCCAAATCTGAGACAAAGTGCCCCCCATGGAAAAACTGGCTAGGCTGGAAGAGGTTGGTTCAGAGCTAGGCAGGAGGAGCATGAATAGAAGAAAGCAGCTGAGTAGGATAAAAGCTTCATCTGGAAAGGACAAAGGAACTATTCTGGAATTAGAACAAAATGGGTAGGAAACACACTATGCAGAACCACTTTAAAGGTCTAGTGTCAGAAAATAAGAAACAGATTTGATTAAGTGAGGCCAAGCAAACATTGTTCATGAAGAGAAAGAAAAAAAAAATCAATACTACTGCAGGCAAATCTGCAGAATGGGGACAACATGAAAATGAAGAATGACAAAAAAATAGCATGGTCAGAAGAAGAGATGAAAAGGTAAGTGTACAAACACATCTGGTAATTACCTGCATGGTTCTTTGGAAAAGATTGCCTCCTACTCAGAGCTGGTGTGCCAAGAAGCTTATCAAAAGTTCATTCTTTTGACAATCCAAGTTCCTGATAAAAGGCTATAATTGACTTCTGATAATTTTCAACTGGAACCAGGCATAATGACCAAGAAATGTAAAAAAAACCAAAAAGAAAATGGAGGAATGATGCTTGAAATGTCCACTCCAAGGTACTGAAACATTTTGTCTCAGAACATAAAACATTGGCCATTTCTCTTGGACAGGGTGAAACAGGTGGTGTTTGGAGAAGATTATGACCATTAGGAGGACACAATCACCTTCTTTTTAAGCATTTCAATTAAAAAATAATTAGCAATAATAAGCATTAATTCCTCCTTTCACGGAATCTTAAATTCCTTATGAATTTACTTTCAACTGTACTGCTATTTTCAGAGTAGTATTTCCTTGCTAGTGCTTTCTAGGAAGAGTTCTCTAGTGTTTAGTGTTTCTTGCTAGAAGAGAGCTGCTTCTTGTAGCTTCTCATGTGAGATATTCTGCTGGTTGGCAGGAAGCCTAAGACTTAGAAACTGTAGTCCTGCATGCAAGTTTGTTCCAGGAATCCAGTCTTTGGCTCTTTATCCTCCTTTTTGTGCTACTGATCCAATGACTTTAAATTGCTTTTTAAAAGTAATTTAATGAACTAATAATGTTTTATTTCAGCTTGATATGCATTTGGTTGGTTTACATGGGATACAGTTACCCAACATGACTCACCCCAGGATGATTATGTTTCATTTTCAGCCAGGTGCACCTAGGACTTGGCAACCATCATCCTGAAGCTGGTGTCTGTGCTAATTCTGAACTTAGTGACCTTCACAATGTGGGTGTTTGGAATGATTCTGTTGGCACAAATACAAGTTCTCTCATACAACCATCTGTTCCTTGTGGAGAGGAATTTTCAACAGGTACCTGGGATGTTTCATCTACAGCACTCAGTTTTCAGCACGTCTCCCATATTTTTGTGGGAAAATAATGCCTTCACTGCCTTGCAGAAAGTAGAGCCACCAGTGATATTTAGAGACAGAATCCTTTATCAGTCTTAACCATGAAGGGAATCTGCTGAGCACCTCCTCATGACACTTCAAAACATCCTCAAGGCTGAAGGCTGGTCTTTCAACCCCAAGGTCCTTATTATTCCCATTCTCCTATCACATATCCACTTTCACACTCCCCATGCTTAGCTGCCCTGGCTGTGTCTGAAGATAGACTTGGCCATTTGATGACAAAGAGTTTTGTCAAATATAGTTGTAGCATGGTGTGCCCAATGCTAGTTCTGCTTGAGTCTCTTTGATCCCCTGACTTAAGGAACTACAATCATTCATTCACAGCAATAGGAATGTTTCTTTTCCTTAATTTGGCCTACATCAAACAACCAGGGATGGAAAAAGGTTTTCATTTTTCCCAATTAACTATAAGCCTAACAGCTAGCTCCTAATATAAACCTTAGAGGATTCCTGTTCCACTGGAACCAATGCCAGCATCTGTGCAGCATCTGTTTTAAGACAGACATACCAGTATAGAATGACATTTTTGCTTAGTATATGCAGGTTAATTTCCTTGAGGTCATTACTGATTTTATATGCTCTTTGGAGACTTCCTGCTCTTCAGAAATTCCTGCACAGTTTATCTACCACTTAACCGCACTAAAAGAAGAAAGCAATATTTTGTATATAGGACAAAGCTTTTTGCAATCTTCAGGTTTAAAAAAATAAAAAGTGAAAAAAAAATTACTCTCACTTGAATATTGAAAATTAAGAGTTCTCTCTGCAATAAGAGAGACTAACTCATGGAAAGCACACATTTCTACAGAAGATAACCAGAGATCCCACATGGATGTTTAGAATCACAGGTTACATGAAAATTATTTTGAAACAAATGTTGTCATTTATGCGGTGCACATGGGACTTAAGTAAGTAAGAATTAGTGATTACAGCAATTTCTCTTTCTTCTGAAAGGTACATCTGAAAGACCTTCTATTTTAGGAAGTTACCTTTTGGGGATAAGTAAGTCTTTCTTTTTATCCTTTCCCAGGATTCTAAGGATCGAGAAGGTTTTATTGGTGGGGAGGGAGAGGAATCATGCTGTCTTATGATATATATTTCCCAAATAAATCAAATGCACAAATTATTTTTTAAATTTAGTTCAACTTACCTCATCTCATTTTGATATGTGTTTCAGGGATTCTACCTTCAAGTTTAGTGAGCTACACTCAAGACAATGACAGGAAATTTTAGGATTCAATCTGAATTGACCACCAATATCAACTTCTGTTGCTGTCAGACCACTTGCAGGTGCTCAGTGCTCTGTAAAAATGCATTATCACAGCCACTTGATTCAAAGTCTCTGAGTTCTCCTTCTTCAACTTAGATTTCATAGAATCATTGAATCACAGAATCATTTATGTCTGACTGCTAAGATCAGGAGTCCAGCCATTTACCCAGCACTGCCAAGTCCACCACTAAACCATGTCCCTGAGCACCACATCTACATGTCTTTTAAATACCCTCAGGGATGGTGACATTACCACTTCCTTGGGCAACCAGTTCCAGTATTTGACAATCCATTCAGTGAAATTTTTCCTAACATCCAGTCTAAACCTCCTCTGGCACTACTTTGATGCCAACTCCTCTTGTCCCAAATTTCTTTCTTATTTAAATCCTATTAAAAATGTCCTGCCTTATGTGTAGTTTTTAATGTATTCATTTATGATCTTGTCTTTGTAGCAGTTAAATCCTTTAATGTATTATTTTTGGAGACAGCTGGCATACAGAATGACGAGCAACATAAGAGTCTAAATCAGGGAAGTGTCTCTGAGCAGTCAATGGTTTTTTTACAGAAAAATATCTCTTTCTGCTTCTTCTCCTAACCAGTTGGATACAGGCCACTTACAAATAAAAAAAGTGCAGCTATATCATCCATAGTATTATGGGCAAACTAATAAAGATTTTCAAAGTGTATGGCCCATTCAGATTTCCTCATTTTCTTTATGTTATTTAACTGGTTAGGAGGTTTTAGAGCCAGAAAGGTGGGGAATCAAAATCAGTATAAGCTGCAAACCTGAGAAACTAATGATGCACACTCTCATTATGTCCATAGCATGTCATTGCAAGTGCAACAGTCAGGATAAAAATGTGCTGACAATATCTTATGGTGCTTCATCAAAATTCCACAAGTGCAGGAATGTATTCTGCAAGTGGTACTCTACCACTGGGACTTTGAGAGGTTACAAATGTGCTCCTCTGGAAAACTTTGGACTTTTGAAAACATCCACCTAAGCTCTTCCTCTACCAGGTACTAAGAGAAATGCTAGGTCTTGACTGTTTATTTTTGGGGTTTTTCTTTTAGTGTTTAATAGTGCATTTTAATAGCATAAGGTTTGTTACAGACAGAAGAGGGCCTTTTTATTTTATTATATTGGTCTGGAGAGAAAAAGATACTGCAGAGAATAACAGGCGAGAGAACTGGTATGGATTTTCTCTGTCTGACCCATGGTCATATGGAAGAGACACTCCAAGGCCAACTACTAGCAAGCCAGAAGAGTCACGCCACCTCCCTCATATTTCACAAATCTGCTCATTCTTAAGATTTTCCTGTGTATTTACTTTTTAGCCATATCTTGCTATACTGCTGTTTCTAAAGCAACTGCTGCTTTTCATTTTTTTTCTTCCATCCTTTTAGACTATTTCTTTTCCATTAAAGGGTTAAAGATGAGTGTAAGAGGGGGATATTAATTATCAATACACAAAACAGAGACCAAGAGGTGACTGTTTCACATGGTACACCACTGTTCTTACGGTCAGAAACACTGGTCTGAGCATTTGCACTTCTGAACCCTATAGCTGTAGCAGCAAGAGTAGAACATGAATTCATGGTAAGGTGGCAAAGAGGAAGAGGATATGATGAGAAGCCACATATAAAACAAACAAATGAACAAACAGATAAAGAAAGACATTAAAAGTCCAAGTAAGACCAAAGGATTACCTGAGAAGAGTACTCAAAACAGACATAAAGGAAAGCTAACAGTACTAAGGTCCAGAAATAGACAAAAGGGGAGTTCTACAGGTCATAATTTCCTTTGGTATAGGACTGCTGTTTTTGAAGTCTAATCTGTTTAGCAGAAGTCACCATAAAATGTAAACTTAGATGGAAATCTTCCCATAGCATAATCAGAGAGATCAGGGAAGCAAGTGGATGACACTGGGGGTGTTTCCAGTATAAATCATATTTTATCTCACCTAAACTGTGAGCCTGCCACTAAAAACTCCATAAGCTAAACAAAATATCAGTGTGATCCTGGTCTGCACATGGTTCAGGACAAACACTTAGGCAAAATTAATTCAGGCAAATTGGCAACAACTGGTTGCAAATAGTCTGCATATTCTGAAGTTGCATAATACAAAGACGAACTTGTAACATAAAGACATTGAAGTGCAATAGAAAGAAAAAACCAACATCAAGTAGCTAACAATGTTGAAAACTTCACTAAAGACACTTTTGTTTAGACAACAAACTCCTGATATGCCTTATTGTCATTGTTGCTATATACAGCTTACCTACATGGGTATCCAAACGTGACTGGCCACAGAACCACAGACAGCAGAGATGCCACTGCCTAGCGATTTTTCAAGATACAGCAAGGAAGAAATCTGGGTCATTTGGATAATTATCATTTGAATAATCATTATCATTCCAGACAGCTCAGTGTGTTGCCTCAGGCATCTGAGCAATTTCATCCAGTCACCTCAGTCCTGTAAAGCATAGAAAAGTATTTTGTGAATTTAACATAAGTTACAGGAAAAGAAAGAAAAGTCCATTGGATTCCAGATATCCTAACTTTTCTATATATTGTCAGGACACATAGACGCTTTATAGGGATGGCTTTCTAATCATTGCACTTATGATTAGTAATAGGTAATAACCTTGCTGCAGGTCCCATAATATTAAAGACAAGCAATTATAGAAGGTTCTGCCTGAAAAGGAGAATGATCTGAATATGCAAATTTTGAACCAAGACAAAAGACAAGAAAGAGTCAGAGAAAAATAGTCACTGTGTATGTGCATGTGCTCCTTAGAACAAGAGAAAGTATAAGGTAAAACAGAAATTAGAATGACAAAAAGAAACAAAGTGACAAATAACAGCAGAAGAACAAACAGGAAGACAGTCAGCAAAAGAAGCAGGTTTCTTAGAGATGCTTAGCTGCACCTCTGAGCAGAAGGTAATTGCCAGTGAATAAAAAGAGCAAACTGGATGCCAAGACAAAAAGCAATGATAGAGCACCAAGCACTTTGGTCAATATATTTGTAAATCTGCAAAAAGTCCCAGGAGGAAGAAAAACTCATCCTGCTTTCTATTTCTCAAGATGGTAATCTTCTTGTGATATACATTTTCACTAAATTTCCTGACAGAAGAGAAATACAACCACTCCTAAAGGTTGCTAAACAAATAGAGAATTAGCTGGGTTTGCTGTGTTTTAAAACACACTTACAAATATATGCCAATAAACAAGCAAATATTAAAAAAGGCATTGGCCAATTAAATTTATATCTCTGGTATGGTCAGTTAAAATTAATTCTGGCACCAGAGGCACCAGAGGCAGCCTTGTGTTTTGAAGTGAGAACTTAGAAAACAATTTCTTCTTCAGACTTACCAGGAGCAAACTAAATACCTGGGGTTTTATTGAGGGAAACATATGTATTATGGCCTTCTTGTCATGGGTGCCATTTATATATTAGACAAAACAATAGTCTGACTTCTATAGGGGCAGGAAAGGGAAAATGGAAAGCTGTGCTCTGTTGGTTTTTGGCAACAGGGAATTATTAACAAATAAAAAAAGCCAGTTAACTTTCATTTAGAAAGAATTTGTATTGAGCAGTCATAAGTCTGGCATGAACACTTCAGTTTAACCACTTAATTTATAGCATTTGATCATGAACTTTGCCAAAGTTTTTGCTACCCACATAAGCATGTAAGGTCTCAAAATATTTCCAAATATATTCTTCTGGCAATCACTTTTAAGAGGAACTCACTACTGTGTTTTTAAACTTCTTTGATTCATATGAAGTAGTATTTGTTGCTCTGGAACTGCTGTTGCAGGTATCCTGGCTGACAACTGAAAACACAGCACTTTTTACAGAATCACAGCATGGCAGAGGTGGGAAACAACCTCTAGAGATCATCTACCCCAACCCACCTGCTCAGAGCTGCTCAGGGCCATTTCCCATCAGACCTTTAATATCTACATGGATGGAGACTTTACAGTCTCTCTGGGAAATCTATTCAAGTGATTGAACAACTTCATGGCAAAAAAGTGGTATTCTGTGTTTCAACACAATTTCTTATATGCCAGTTTGTGCAACATTTGCAGTGCTCCTTGCCAAAACCTGAGCAAACCAACAAAAGCACCAGGACAACTGCAGCATATTCGGCAGAGCTGAGGTTGCTTCAGCCAGGGGTACCAGCAGCAGCTTTTCCAGCATCTGAGCTGGAATCAGCACTCTTTGTAAATCACAAATACAGTGTGACCTTGTAAGGTCAAGAACTGGAACTGATTCAGACAACTTTGACTTTAAAAAAAAACCCACATAAAAAAACATGAGCAGTGTGAGCTGAGGTAAGCAGTGACTAACCAAGACCAAGGGAGGAGAGTAGGCTCGGGGCTATTGTGCAGCACATCCGGGAGGGTGAGGAGGTGGGGTGGAGGGGGAGATGAAGGAGAAGGGAGTGAAGAGGGAAGGCAGCAGGAAAGGGTGATGACATAGTTTAATAGAATTGATTTATGAATCACTGACTTTGTAAAGTTAATTCCATATTCAACTTTCCCTATGCTGTTCCCCCACTCCCAATAAAGTTGTCTCTGTTCTAAACCCTTGAACTCATTGTTTGTTAATAGGGAAGTATTGCTCATGAGGGAGACACAGACAATGTTCATTTAATTTCCCCAGTTTCCCAGGAGACTCTGGAGGGTATTATTTAAGGAATGTTTTCAAAGGAACATATGTGTACTAGCCTTCCTTACTACCCACAGCACCTCCACCTAGACAACTTAATACATCAGTCAACATTTTCAAATCATCAGTTAATCAACAGTGAGGAAAGGTAAATTGAAATAAAATAACCAAAGTGAATAATTTCATTAGCTTTGCTCTAATACAAATAGACACCCTTGGAGACTCACATTTTCAATGGAGCCTGGTAACAAATGTGTTAAGTGCTTGAAAAGAAAGGGATACAATTGTAAAAGCACACATGCAGGTAAAATTTTATCAAAGGCTGTGTGGGAGAGCATGCAATGGGAGCCGACCCGACTTGGCTACTGTGTATGCTACCGTAGGTGCAAGGAAGGAAGTCTCCAAATGGTGGATTTAACATGACTCTCTGCAGTCACATCACAAAGCACCCGGGAGTGGCTTGTCCCTCCTGGCCCCTGTGGGAATCAGTCTCAGGAAGCCTGATGCTATAGAGATGTTTCCTGTATATTGTGTGGGAAACTCAGCTAAGTGCAAACTACCGGCAACAATGAGACAATAAATTATAATAAACAGGAAAAATAGCATTGGCTACTGAAATCAATGGTTGGAGCATATGAAACTTTCACAGCATTGATAAATGAATAAATATAACAAAAAGCATTGGTTTTTGAAAGAATGGGAAGTTTTATCTGCACTGAAAGGCTCCTTTTCTGTTAACTAAATACATGCAAAGAATAAATACTGCTAAAGGACTTTGGCTAGGATTTTCAGCACTGGAGAGGTGGTATAAAAAACTGCACAATACGCCAGAGTCTGATTCCTTTGCTTGGCCCTGAACACAGTCAAACAGAGTCTGAACAAACAGCCACCTGTTAGCAACCCCATTGAATCATCCATCCATGTCTGCTACTCAGCCCTCACAAAGTGAACACACATGAAGCAAGCTGGCTCCCTCCTTCAGTAATATTATAAAAAAACTGCAACAAAACTGAGCTTAAAAATACTGGAAGCAGCCTGCTGTCCAATGAAAAAGACCTGGAATACACTGAGGGTTAAATACTGTTCATCTTGTGCACACAGGCTATCTTAGTGAATTCAAAGGAGCGAGCAGTGAGACCTGAAATGAGTGGGAGTGAAGTGCGCAGTACTTCAGAGGAGACACTGAAACACCTTATGAGCCCAAGGGAACTCCAATATTAAGAATTTTTTATTCACTGCCCTTGTGATATCCAGGCTCTGAAAAGAGCTTAAGAAAATACTCAACTTCAGCTCAGGTGAGCCGTCCCACCTGAGGCAAAATTAAGTCCCTCTCCAGATAGTCTCTGGAAGGCTCAGGGCCTTGTGGGGCCAAGCTCTCAGGGACAATGCACAGCTGGGATAAAGCAATAAGGTTTAGTCTGCATTAGAGGTTTTTGCTCTTCAACAACAAAAGATCTGAGAGAATCCCACCAAAGATCTTTGAGGAGGCACAAGTAAACTGTGTAGAGTGAAAAGCTGCTCTTTCAACATTGGGGAGAAAAAAGAAAAACTAATGCAGTAGCAGAAGCATATAAATACACTCCAATTCTTTCTGAGTTAATTTATTTCAATTACTTTTATCTGAATCATACATCATTGGAAGATCATGACACAGAAGAAATACAGTGAACACGTGGGTGTGAGTTGGAATTAGTTAAAATAATGGAATATATTTTTTACAAAATACAGTGGATTGCTTGTTTTCTAGTATCTCAGAATGAACTGTTGAAGAGAATTCAAGAAAAGTGATACACTAGGATCTTTGTACAGCACTTAGTACAGCCAGTTGAGGGATGTGATCACCTCACTCTGCTCTGCACTGGTGCAGCCTCACCTTAGTCTTGTGTGCAGTTTTGGGCACCACAATATAAGATATTGAGAGAGTGTCCAGAGGAAGGCTACGAAGATGGTGAAGAGTCTCAAGGGGAAGCTGTATGAGGAGCAGCTGAGGTCACTAGGTCTGTTCAGCCTGGAGAAGACTGAAGGGAGACCTGACCATGGTCTACAGCTTCATTACGTGGGAAAAGCAGGGACGGATTCCTATCTCCTCTCTCTAGTAAGCAGTGATACAACCCGAGGGAATGGCCTGAAGCTGTGTCAGGGGAGGTTCAGGTTGGATTTTGGGGAAAGGTTCTTCACCCAGAAGGTGGCTGGGCACTGGAACATGTTCTCCAAGGAAGTGGTCATAGCACCAGGCCTGACAGAGTTCAGAAGTGTTTGGGGTTGTCCTGTGCAGGGCCAGGAGCTGAACTTTGTGATTCTTGGGTCCCTTTCAACTTAGGATATTCTATGATTCTATGCTGATTCTACTTGGAGATTTGCCTCTTGAGGCATAAAATGAAAAATTATTTTATTTTATTCTAGAGGAAAACTGCCTGGTTGAAAGGAAAGTGACTGATATGTAGAAAGCAATGCCAGACAACTATGGCTCGGTCGTTGAATAGCTTTTTATGAGAAGGCACTCAACACTATGAAGGCATTCAGCACTATGGTAATTTTAAATAATGAATAGAAGGGTGAATACTCATTACTTCAATTAAATTAAAAATTATAAGAAATTGTAGACAATAAAGGTGTAAGAGGGTGCATAGAATTTGGTTTCACAGAGAGAGGCAGCTTTCTGTTGTCCTTGTCACTGCAAAGTACAGTGTTCAGATCTGGGTACCTCATCACTGATACATGCTGTGTACTCTATAATAAGAATGAAAACCAGTTAAGAACATGCAAGGAATGAGTTCTTTTAAAAGTAACAGAGTTAAGTATGTCTAAGCTTGGCTAAGGCAGTAAAAGACAATAGCAACCCCTAAATATTTAAACAACAAAGAAAGTGAAAACTTAGCAACAAGGGAAATAACCAGATTAACTCCAAGATACATAGAAATGTTCTGCAGAAAGTTCCATTGAGGTCTGGGTTAAAAATGATAAAATGGACAAAATGCTAGCAGAAGTATGATAGAGTTGTTCTGTGCCAACAGCTTGATCCGCTTGATGCTTGAGTGGTTTCCATCTCTTTCAAAGCATAAACATCAGAATAAATAAAATACAACATGTTTATCTCATGAATATTAATGTAATACAATATTTCTGAGAATTTTTTCATTTTAGTATAAAAATTTCATTTGTTCACAGCTATAAATAAACTGTTACAATAGAAGAATCACGTTACTAGTCCAACAACTACTCTGACAAGCTGTTGAGCTGCATGCCAGCTTTATCTTAAGCATTCTCCTAAATGCCTCATACATCTCTAAATGCTCCCTCTATGAAACTATACCAAGCAAACACAGTACTGTGTAAACAACATCTGACTGCTAACGCAAAGGTAACCTCTGCGGCTGTGAATCTGAGCAGGAGAGGGCAGCATAGACTAGGAGTAACTACAGATATTCAAGGTCCAGAAAATACCATGGATTTGTAGGAGGGGGAGAAGGGGATCTTAAAGTCTAAATGCTGATCTCTCTTACGTGTGATGCCCAGAATATTTGAAACCCCAGGAAGTTGTTACCAGCCCTTCATCAGAGAGTCTCCCCAGCCTCTGTCATCGTTAATCTGTGCTGTATTTCTTTTCCAAGGTGACCTTACGTGGCATTACAGCTGATGTTTGCACTGCAAGGATTGTTCCAGGTATTTCATAGCTTCTCAGGACACCTTCCTTTCCACCTCCAGCCTTTCCCCTTACTCTCTGCCTGATCTCAATCTTAAGGCAAAAACAACTCAGGGAGGATTTATTTGGGTAAAATCTGAAAATCCATTTTCTTGTGTAAAAGGTCAGGAAAAATGTGGATTGAATGAAAAAAGTAGGTTTATTTGCTAACAGTCTAGTGCAGTTGCATTTGTTTATGTGGTCCTTCCTTCTCTTCCTTCAACTCTTTCCACTAAGACTAAAGACACAGGATCTGAAAATGCAGCTCTGGAACTGCATAAAGATCCTACCTCAGTGTCTGTATCCCCCTGCCATCTCCCCTCTGATAACTTTCCTTTGACTATCTGGGCCTGATTTTTGTCTACCTTTTGTTTTATCTTCAGTAATACTTTTGGCTCAGAACATGGTCTATGTCCTACAGCCTTCAAGCCTTCTCTTCCCACTCTACCAGGCTGGTTTTCAGTAATTTGCATCTTTCTCTTTAAAATATTTTTCTTTCCCTTCTAAAACTGAGAAAAACACATGTTTTAAGATATTATTATTTCTAAAAATTATTACTGTAGCCCTGTAGCCTAAGCCCCATTCTTCTATTGTTATTTTATGCTCTATACACAACATGCAGGAGCATGCACAAATATTATGAAAGTGTTTAACATAAACATTTTCCTAGCATTTCAGGATGAAAGGGATCTCAGGCTGACCACTTACTTTTCTGTGAGTTTAGTTATGTACTGAAAACACAAAAACAAAGAGAAAAAAAGAATTATTATTATTATTATTATTATTACTATTATTATTATCTCAACTGAAATCCTTTGTCATGAACCAGAGCCATATAGCACCAGGACCTCTAAAAGCATGGGCAAAGATGACTATCTTATTGTCCAAAAAAAGAAAAAAAAACTCACCATGAAAGTGTAACTCAAAGCAGTAAGTGAATTATTTATTTGCATTTTTGTAAGGCAGGGGTAACTACACACAGTAAAACTGAACAGGTCTCTGCTGTGAACCTTGTACGCTCTAAATAAACAGAGAAAACAAGGAAACCCAGAGGCATGAAGGAATAACATCAAAGAAGTTAGCAACACAGCAATAGAAGGAAGCTCCCCCTACTCCAAGACCAGTGTTCTATAAGACTATTTTTTGCACATTTCACAATTTCATTTTTTGTAATGATAATTAAAAATAATGACCTTTAGTATTCACCTTTATTGGATGAAGTACATAGGATAGGAAGAGGTCTTTCTTTTACCTTTTTAGTCAGTCCTGTACCCATTACCACTGTGAACACTCAGACATGAATTAAAGACAAATTTTAATTTTATCAGCATAGGTTATTTAGCAATATTGTTCCATTCACTTGAATTTATTGTTCCAGTCATAATTGAGTCTAATTATTCTGTGAAGTCTGGACTTACTTATCAGCATTAATTCATTTAAAAACCCTAATACAAAGGTATAAAATTGTATTTTTTAAGAAAGGAAGCCCACACAGCCCAAAATTCAAGCCCTCAATTTTCTGAAAACAGAGGTCTCAGACACACTAAGTCTTTATTTTTTTTCCTTTATAAAATAATTAAAGTTTCTTTAAAAATGCAAAACAAACCAAAACAAAGTCTTTTACTCTGCTTCCTTAAGAGGAAGAAATTCAGTATCAAGGCAACAAAACTGACCACAGCCACATTTAAAGCAAAGATTTACCATGAAGTGTCATGCTGAAAGGGGGAAATCTTGTGTAAAAATAGAGTGTTAACCCATTTTTGCTTCAAAGAGGAAGAAAATCCATGCCTCCTTCTTTCATCAGAAGTAAGAGCGAGCAATTGCATACATATATGCATGAGTGTCAGTATGTACATGTGTAAGGGAAAAGTCAAAACTCTGCCATCCTCATTCCTCTTACAGCCCTACCTTGTTGTGATCCAAGCTCCTTAGAGGACATGTAGTTAATCTGAAGGAGCTTGTTAAATAATAAATGCACAGCACTGGCTATTTAAAGTTATACATATCAGTTTCTGTGGTGTGTTGAAGACTGGCACAACTCTATCAATCCAAATTATTTGGGATCTACCGGCTTCAGGACAAAAAGGTTATGCTGAAGAAGTTTATAATTGAGGCAGGGACAGTGTAGAAAGAGTGTAAATCGTCAGCAGGGGATGAAGGTGTTCCTCAAGGACAGATGGTGAACCTGCTTCACCTCCTCCTTCAGATGGGAAATGCCTCAAGGAAAGCCCAGCTGCCCATTTCAGCCACTGACTGTGAGTAAAGCTAAACACAGCTTTCCTACCAGTCACTTGAAGAAGAGAGACATCCTATTATCCCAAGGATGTCTGAGCAGATGACATGGAAAAATTTCTAATGTCTTCAAAATTTTCTTCCTGTGCTAGCATTTAGCTAAGGGAAAGGTTCTGAGGAAGCATCACACATATTTCCTTTCCCTTCTCCCCAAAACTATGCATTGTTCTGACTTTTAGTGGGTGTTGATGTTTTTTTTGAGATTCAGTTACCCTTAAAGGTCAGAAACCTGAGGACACTAGCTAGAAGTGGCAGATCTTGAGATCCTAGACTATTTCACTAAGGAAAGAGTCTGGGATTGCAGGAATTTATGACCCAAATTAAGCAATTTCCATTTTCTGTCACTGCATGTAAAGAATACCATGCTGGAAATTTAAGCCAGGTCTCCATTTCTCCTAGACTACATTGCCTGTTCGAAATGGCCCAGAATCTCAGCCAGAGCAGAGACACTCTCATGACACTGAAAGCCTCGAAACAGGAAAAGCTAAAACACAGGGAAGATAAAAGACCCCTAAGAGGCTCTACTTCCAGCTGAAATTATTCCACTTACATACCATCCTTTCAGCATTACACTTAAGAAAATTAGCACCATGCAAACCTTGATAATAGAAGGACAATCAGGCAGCACTGTAGATGCTATTACAGGGTCTTCAAGGAGTGATAAACAAAGACAAGAGCCATTTGTCTGACAGTTGGACTGTGAACACAAGTAATTCCAGCTACCATACATATAACAAAGAGATACTATAGATCCCAGAATATATCACTGAGGGATACCAGATGACACTGAAGACACCAGAGATCAAAGCAATAAATTTTACAAAATAAGAAAAAGACTACAATTATAGCTGATGGTCAAAAGAGTCAAATGCCACATGGAAGTTCAAAGGCAGCAGACAAATATAGTAATAACCCTGCTGTGTACAAGTCCACAAACACATTATCTAGATAGCCTTCAGAGAAAGAGAAAAATAAAACTCAAAATAATATCTATACTTTATCTGCAGAGCAGTTTGCACTAACCTTTGACAGCAATGACAGTTTTTGATTTTCAAGGAATGTTACTTTTGCTGACATAATTCACTCCTACAGCAGCCACCTTCCTTAAAAAATAAAAAATTTTTCTCATGTTCATTTGAGTTAGAAAGTAGATTTAATGATCACATAGACACAGAGATTACACATAGACGAAAAAAAAACCACAAACTGAAAAAAACCCCCATATAATGAAACAGACAAAACAAGACAAGATTTTTGTATAATCAAACACATTATTTTGCTGGCTACTCCTCCACTTTCCCTATCCTTCATCTGTGCACTGTCTTCTTAGCTTATAAAATCTTTACCCAGTGAAATTTGTTTTCATACTTGTCAAAAATGTCACTACAGATTCTGGACTGAGTAGAAGAGAAAAATATCAATTTTTATTGAAGATCTTGAGATGTACCAAAACACTGGAAATTTTCAAACAACTTGCTGGCAAATATAAAGACATTTACCATAAATCAGTAATGTAAAATTCAGGTTGAAATGAATTATAATATTAACATTTTATTAAGAGATCAAAGTATGATGAACTGTAGTGAAAATGGTATTCTGAACCATAACTGTAGAAACGTTCAGCATTCTGTTAACCCCTGCTTACAGTAATTATAGAAACTTGTACCATGTCATTAAACTCTCTTGGTAGTTTGAATTTTGCCCATCAGTGGAACAAACTAAGACCTTTTGAAGCATTTTAAGCAACAACACATCAGACAGAGAAATAAATCTGTGGGATAGCTGATCAACTCCAACACTCAGACTCATCACATGTGTTGACCAAAGCCTGAGTCTGCATCCTGGCACCTTCCAGGTTAGGGAGGCCCATGTTTAAGAGTCTCTTCCAGATTGTACAGAGCAAAAGACAACTCTGAATATCTCACATCATAGTGATGGCAGTGTCTCTCTGTCAGACAACTTACCCAAAACATGAGAAATCCCTGTCACTGAAATATTTGGGGGGTGGCAGGTGGTGAGTGGGGAAGGAAGAGGTTTTAAGGAATGTTTTATTTTTGGCAAGTTAGCATTTATATGAGAAAATGGCCAGTTAAAAATTAAACCCCAAAAGCAGAATAAAACTGCTCCATGGATATCATCTAATTAATATATGGCAAAAACTGATAGAATGTTAATAACAATGCTAGCACCAAACACAGAGTATTTAAACTTAGGACAGAAAGAAATAACAGATGAAACAGATATATGCAGATCTCTTACATTCATATATCCATCTACTTATGAATATATTAGCATCTGACTCACAAATAGAGCATATTGAAATAGTCACAGCAGCCATTATCTACCAAAAAAGTCAATCATGAAAATTTTAATATGCTACCATTTATAAAAATAAGCTCATTTAAAGACTGGGTCTTTAGAAAATTATGATTCTTTCTGTGCAATTAGGAAAAAGAAAATATTTTTATGGTTAGTCAGTCCTGCACTACAGCCATCAATAGTACTCCTGCCATCAGCTTCAATGGGAAAAGAATTACACCGTGTGTTAGCTCTCAGCAATTACATTGACATTATCAGTGATTTACTGAGTGGTATTTCAAACATGATACCATATGTCAGCTGATACCAAGCAAGTTTGAGTGACAAAGTTCTGATCATAACCACTTGGTTAATAAACATCACAGCTATTGAGCCTCTAGAGCATTTAAACTCTGACAGCCAGGGCATCACCATTTAAAAAAAAAACAAAAACAAACAAACAAACAAACAAATAAACAAACAAAAAAACCCACCAAAAACAAACCAAAAAAAAAACCCAAACCAAAACAAAAAAGCTTGAAAACCCCTATGAGACTCACCTCTGAGTTCAAATGACTTCCTCTTAAGTATTCCACTTCTCAAGTTGATTAAGATTCAGTACATAGCTCTGATTTGAAATAGAGTGGTTCAACTGAAGGGGAAGCTGGAAATTGTCTCCTGTTGATGGGTAGAAGTGGGAAAGAGTATTGTAAACACTTTGTGATGATTTTCAACCCTTTGCTGTGCCAACATCCTTAAGAATTTAGGCTGCTGAAATCTGTCTGTTGTTCTGAGCTGCATTTCAGAGACTTTTCAGAATTATCTTACAGGTCCCAGAGGGTTTTGTAGGCCATCAGTTGAAAATCACTGCTCTCTAAACACTAGTTTAAAAAATCTATGGATAGATTTTTCTTCATAATAATTAAACTGCATCTTTTAAAATATCTATGTAATTTTTACTCTATATTGGTCCAAAGGATCTTCAGGGAATCCTTTTACTCTTTCATTTACATCAGTTAAATGATACTGATACCAGTTATTTCTAATTTGAAGATATTTGATGTCTAAAGCACAAAGACAGTTGTGCTTTAAAGAATGTACACTCTCTTTACCCCTCTTTCTTTATTTTAATTGCAAATTATAAACATTTAATTTTACTCTTATGGACTTTTTTTACAGAAAGATCTAATGAGCTGATCAGTGTTACAAGAGAGAGTTGGGGTTTTCTCCATCTTCTTACATTACCTTCCCATAGATTTCAGTTCTATATTAATTCCCAAGAGTTCTCTCCCATCTTCACATTTTTTCAGTATCCAAGGACATAGTAACTCTTTTTAAGTCAGGAAAGTGAGTTAAAAAAACTCCAACATTCTCATTTCTTTTAAATTGAATTTTTCTCATCCAAATTCCTCAAATACCAAAACGAAAATAGTAAAAAAAAAAAAAAAAAAAAAAGTAAAAAATATAAGAGGAAAACAATACCAAAGGAAAATTTAGTGTCCTCATATTACTGGTATGCACAAATAATACTGGCTATTGACTTTCATTTTTAAGCAGCTTTTCTGAGGTAAAGGTCTTTCAAAAGATAGAATTTCAAACATATTCTGTTAGAAAAGGCTATTTAGATAAGAGCAACAACAAAATGAACAAGCTGCTCAACCTACAGCAGTAGTTTAAATCATTATATTGTCTGTTTTGAATGATGTTCAGGGAGAAGGACATCATTAAGGAAAGGGCAAGGTAAATAATGAGGTACTGACTATTGGCTGCAGAGAAATAAAAAAAAAAGGATTCTACAAGCTAGGAAGCCTGCTGCTGCATCCTGCAGTTAATGGGCTAAGAGAGTCTGAAGTAACATTAGAGCCCTATACTGAGAGATTGGAAATGCAGGAAAAAGAGAAACTAGAACATCCAGGGTAAAATCAGCTGCTGTGTATACAGGCCAGAGGATGTTATTTGGCTGCAGGGGAACTGGTGTGGATCATCAGTTTGTACATCAGCTCATTAGCCTCATGCTGGTTAACTGTATTTTTTCAGCTGGGAAGTATTTAAGGCCACATGTTAGAGCTATTTTTCCCCTCCCTGCTAGACTTACAAGGAGGAACAGGAAGAAATTTAAAGTAAATTAAGAGTAATAGTGAGGTATTGACTTGCTAAACTAACTTATTGAAGTCTTTTAGATCATATGAGCCTCAAAATCAGAAGGGCAAAGAGAGGGAAATGACAGGCAACATACTGAAAATGACAGATCAACTCAAAACATGAAAAGTTTGCATGGATTTTGAAGTCAGCAGTAAAACCTGTTAAGAGGAACAGGTGTTGCTTGCTGATTTAGCCATGGGCAATACCTGGAGTCAAGTCATGAAATCTTTACATATGCACTTGTGTGATCAGAAGAGGGATTCAGCACTTGGTGGAGAATCTGAGGGTGGAGATGAGCAATACAGCTGTGTTAGCCCTTGCCAGCTGCTGCTGAAGAGAGGGGCGGCTCCCTCCCACTGCCCTCTCCTTGCTCTTGCACAAGCTCTGGCATCCATCTAAATTGGCAGTGAGCTGGATTGAAGAACTTAGACTGGCAGAATATTAACACCCCCTTCCCCCAAAGTGCACATTGTACCAAAGAGCTGGAGCAACATCTTGGGGGAATTCTGAAAGCTGTGTGTAGGCAGTAGTGCCATTTTTGAAACATGGCTCCCCCCACCATTTGGAGCATACAGATGACCAGACTCCCTCACAAAACTGCTTTCCATCCCACATTTTCGGCCCAAACACTCTGCACTGCTGTAGCATGAAACTGGAATGTGTGGAGAGCTGCAGAGCAGTGTGTGGGGATGGTGGTGTGGTTTAATGTCCTTCTGCTGGTTGGTCACACTTCCAAACCTCACCCCCAGTTGCTTAGCTGTGCTGTAATCTGGGTAGCATCCAGAAGTACTCTTTCCTTTATGCTCTCCTTTTCTTTTCTCATTTATGGCTGCTCTAAAGGAAAAAGGATCCCTTGTCTCTGAAAAACAGCACTGAGCTGGTGCAGCCAGAATCTGTTTGGAGGAAATCCAGCATCTTCTATAAACAGTTCAATTTCACCATATTTAACACAAGTGCCTCTAAATAATAGTAATATTTTTCTTTCAAATATTATTTTGGCCTTTGACCAATGTTCCATTTTATGTCCAATCTCTGTTACAATGCTTTTGACCTGTTATGTACGGATCTTTCTTTCAGAAGAGATAAACTTCTAAAAATAGTTCTTTATCTTCACAAGACTCATTTATAACTTTACAGCAGATTAAAAATTCACTGATGAATGGGGAACTGCTGATGGAGCTCAGCCAACACTAAAATACCCAATCTCACTTTGGTATCTTCCAAGTATTTTCTTCTTCAGCACAATACTCTCATATTAGTTCTGCTCAATGACCTCTGTGTCATGATTCTGCAGTTAAAGACAGTGAAATATTCAACAGTTGCATGTAACTGGGGTCAAAGATATGACTCATATAACTTCTGGAAGCAAAAGGTTGAATGTGGTGTCAAAAAAAGAAAAGGAAAAGGAAAAGGAAGAGGAAGAGGAAGAGGAAAAAGGAAAAGGGAAAAGGGAAAAAGGAAAAGGAAAAAGAAGCCCCCAAAACACATCCCAGAACTTCTGGTTTGTGGACAAATAGTCCAGCAATTCAGAGATAATTGAACCAACCACTGAACGGTCTTTAAACTGTATGACAAAGAGATCATACTTTCCCTTAGGAATTCATAGTGACTTTGTAGTAAAGGCTCTAGTTTATAATTAAGTTTACACTATGTATTTGGAAATAGCACTAGTATTTTGAGTACAGAGACTTCCTTGCCCCACAGTCATCTTCACTGGCTCTGCATGTTCATGTCTACTTACAAGCACTTGTCTGCCACAAGATATCTTGCTTAATGAGAGGTTAGTTTACATGTGCTTGATAACAATTGCCTAGAAAATCACAGAAACTACTTACCACAGGGTAATCAAGGGTGTGAACACAAACGATATTGTTTATTTTATGTAAGTCCATCTAAAGGGGGCTTAAAAGAAGGCTGGAGAGGGACTTTACACAGAGGCATGTAGAGATAGGACAAGGGAGAATGGCTAAAGCTGGTAGGTTTAGATTAGATGTTAGGTAGAAATTCTTTACAGCAAGGGTTATGAGGCACAGAAACAGGCTGCCCATGAAGTTGTGGACTTCCCACACCTGCAGGTGTTCCAAGACCAGGCTAGATGGACCTCTGAGTAACCTGCTTTAGTGGAAGGTGTTCCGCCCATGGCAGAGGTGTTGGAACTAAGTGATCTTTAAGGTCCCTTACAATCCAAAACATTCTGTGTTTCTATGATTCTGATTTTGATATGGTACCTATCTGTCTGGGTCTCTTTCTACACCTTGCCTCCAGTGAAAGTGTATGATGGAGAAAAACCTAAATATGGAAAGGAATGGCAGAACAAACAATGCAGTATAGGAGCAGTGCTATACTCCTGGAGTATAGCACCCTGATGACATGTCCATCTGAATAATTACAACAGTACAACTCACTTCTCTTACTCATTCTGTAAAAGTAATCCCTGTTTCCTCATCATTTGAAACACAGAGGGATTTTTCTAACTTGGTTTATCTTGATTGTGCTGAGGCAGGAACCAGTAATATCAGCATCACAATCATCAGAGCTGGCTGGAAAGCTGTACATGGTGACAAAATAGTGAGAGACAGAGAAGGGTAGGATGCTGTCTTCAGACAGGCAAAAAAGGGTAAGGAACCTAAATCATAAAATTATGTGAAAGTTTCAGGAGAAATTTATCTTGACACAGGAGAAAATTGCATTCCCTTTAGGTTTAGTATAGCCTTTTTCTGAAATTTCCAGAGTCTCTTTTGATTAATACACTAGACACAAGAAAAGGCTCCTCCTGTTTGTGTCCCTACCCACTCTTGTTAATATGGCCTCCAAATAATGTTCTGCACCGTGACACTGGAAGCACTTACCAACCTGGCAGCACATAGCCTGAATGCCTCAAAATCTCTCCCTAACTGAGCATTCCGTATTTCAGCATCTCTTCAAAGACGCCATAAAACACTTGCTTGAGACAGAATTCAGAACTGAATAACTATCTTGTAAATAAACTGCAAACATCCATTAGCAGGCAAGCAGAATTTATCAAACTCCTGCTAGCTCTAACCTCTAACCACCACACCAGGCCCCAGCTAAGCTCAGGACTCCACGAGTGAAATGTTGTCATGTTTAGGCACTGAATGAGCTCTTTACTAGAGACAGTATATGTGTCAAACACCTACGGCCTGTATGTATTGAGTTGAGAGAAAATATTGTGAAGTGTATTCTCATTTGACACAGACAGACAAACATCTATTGACTCCAGTAGAACTAAACAATTTAGTTCAAAATATTTTTATTGTATTTTCTCTCTTAAGGGAGTTAAGGTCCTGTGTCTGTCACCTTCATCACTGTAGAATAACCATTTCCTCTTCCTTCACTTAAATAGCAACCATCTTTTCCACCTACCTAGACATTTTTGCTATGTTATTGACAGAGAAACTTCCAACGTCATCTGGCTCTCCTTCCAAACTACAACATTTTGATTGGAATTTATTGCTTTTTCTCCCCCTCAGAAAATTATACACTCCTCCCTTACTCTATAAAAAACATGTGCGTTTAACATGTAGTCATTTAAAGGATAGATTTTCAAGAAACTGAATAAAGGCAAGTCATTCCAATCCTTATTTTGGAGAATCTTTTCATTAAATTGTAAGATCTGTTGCCAAAAATATTGCCATATTCCCTTTCCCCTGCCTGAACTAATGGAAATGCCTGAAGATAATTGGTTTCTAAAAGGTAAGAAAGTACTTGAAACTCGATCTACTGCCAACAGAGGTAGGTCCTTCAGGTAGCTGGAGAGGCTTTGCTAATGAGATCCTAGTTCAATCATTTACACTTCTTTGGTGGTTATTTTCTTATGCAAATGAACAGACTTTTCACCACACAGAAACGGGCAACAACCGACTGTTAAATGAATTGCCTCTCACTTAATGAAAACACCCAGCTCCTTCTTTCTTATGAGTTTACAGAAGGTTATTTGTTTGGATTATTATAATCCACAGCACTTTGATGTTCACACCACACTGGGGTTTAGGGAACAACACTATTATCTGTAATTGCAACTGCAAAGTTCCTCCCTTCAGAGACATACTACTACATTTTTATCAAAGGATGCAAAGACATATTATATACAGCATAATGAAGGCAGCCTAGGATATCCAACAACTTTTTCCTTTTGGTTTTTTTTTTTTCGTTTAATAAGGAAGCAAGCCACCTTGAATTTCTTTAAAGATATTCAAAGGAAGGAGGTAGGAAGTGTCTAAAAAAATCCAAAAAGAAACTGTTTAAAGAAACTGTTTGCATGTTTTCAATCATTCAATTAACATACTAACAGGGTATAATCCTCACAGAGTTGAGTAAAAGGGACAAGGTAACAGTATTTTAAGCTCTGTATTTCTTTTTCTTTAAGAGCAAGCAGGCCTTCAGCCTGGGGTGGCAGTGACGAAGGGAATAAACCGAAGTAGATACATAGGTGGGGAGCTTTCATCATCCCTCCTGGATTAAACACAGGAAAGAAAATAATATCCTTAACTCCCTTCTACATTTTACAAGAATGACAGAGACTGAAGTTAGTGTGAGATAACTATGGTCTGGTAAAAGCAAATGGTTAACTGCATGCAAGTGTAGTGTTAAGCTTTAATTTGCTGCTTTATTTCTGTTCTCACACTGTCTGAAAGCTGCTGCTGCTGCTACCAGGTGTCAGGAACATGATCCTATTTTGTTTGATGTCACAGAAGATCAATCTGAACTTTTCTTAGCCTCTAGCTATGTTGAATTCTGTAATGAAGAGTTAATCTATGCACAACTTGAAGGTTAAAATTATAATTTCATCTGTTCTCAGTAAAGGTGTATATCCTTGCAGATATTCTGAACTCCCCTGGGAGATCTTCCCTCATAAAACATCACGGTCTGCTGAGGATTATTTTTAGTTTTGTTTTTTGTTTTTTTTTTAAGCAAAGCTCCTCAGACCTCTGCAAATATTTACTGGTTAAAGCTCAAAGACAGACATCAGATGTTTGAAGAGGGTAATTTTTTCCCCTCAACTGTAAGGCACGCGCATGCCTATAAAAATAATTTACTTATTTTCTTCAAGTTTATTTATTATTTACCGATAACCATTTCTTTTTGCATTTGTAATGACATAAAACAGGACCTATTCCCACTGACTTATGCATTGCATATTAGAAGTTAGCCTCCAGTCACAAAGCCATTTCAAACACAGTACTATAGTATCTCATGCATTTTCATTGGACACTGTTTGTACTTTCATAGCTCAAGCATATTTTTAAAGGTCTCTTCCACTTTGTCATCTCTCAGCTTTTATTGCAAAGTGCTAAATATGCTCCCAACTCTGCTAAGCACATGTTCTCATCAGCTGAAGAAACTAGTGAGTAACTAGTCACCATACTCTACTGAGGATGGATATTGTGCAATATGTCACACTGGACTCCATTTTCAGCTCTTTGAATTACTTATTACTTACATCCTCAATTAAGATAAAAAACTTTAATGTATTATAAACGTTCTCTTCAAGAAAGAGTCATTAGGTTTTTTTTAACTCTGAAAGGACATATGAAGACATATGAAAGTAAAACTCTACTTCCAGTAGCACAGAAAAAGAAATCTGAAAAAACAATATCTAGGAAATATTATTTGAGAGTAATTATAGGTTATCTCCATCCAGGTCAAGTTATTGACTTTCCATGAAAAGAAATAAAAACACTTCATGAAAATTGCCACCTCTGTTTGTCTGTATTAATAAGGGGAGACTTTTCCAGGAGTCAGGAGAGAATTCTCTTTTGATTCTCTCTGTTAACAATGGAGCATGAATAAGGGAAAAACAGATCTGAAGCTATGTCTGTGTTGGCAGAAGCTGTGGGTTTATATCACAACCATTAGTTTGAGTAGTTTTGTGAAGGATAATAAGTCCTATGTGTGAAGCATAACATTAACCTTAGCTAACAATGAGCACAAACTTATTGTTACTAAGATTTTAAACAAAGAAAGGCAAATTAATTAGCAGCATTTTAAAAGTGAAATGCAGTAAAAACATTGTAAAATAATGCACCTTAATAATGGGAAAATATTGGAGAATTAATGCATAAGGTTGGATTTGTGCACTGATTAGCACAAAGGAGTTCAAAACCACTGGGTTCCACCCAAAAACCAGCATTAAATGAGAATAATAATGAAAAGATTCATCCAGTAAGATACATATCTATCTTTATCTGAACATTTTGAACACAATAAACTCTAATCAAAATAACAGTAAGGGCTGAGGGCTGACTTCATTTATTTCTTGCTTCTGATTGAACCAAAGATCATATGAAAACTGCCATCCCACAGGAATTTAGACAGAACTTTTTTCAGTACTGCTCATAACTTGGATGTGAAAAAATCTCTCTAAAATATCAAGAGTTTAAGTCAAAATAAATTATAAATTAAAAAATTAAATTTAGGTGCAGCTGAAATTTAGAACAAATTTTTTAATTAGATTTTGTACCTTGACTGACTTTGATCTTCATGCAGACAGCTATCTGTCAGATGACAAAATTTTTTTGGAACCCCTAAAATACAAAAATACATACATACAGCTGCTCAAGTTGTTTCCATTTAGTGGTGTTTAAACAAAATGCACTTTTAAAATAAATTTCATACAATTAAAAATACCATTTTACTACTGATGGAAATGGAAACCCATTACCCAGGAAAAGGTTCCACTTTAATTAGTTTTCAGATCATATATTTATAATGCAACACTTCTGTACAGGTGTACATTGTAGAAGATCATATTCATAAAATGGCATTTATGAAACAGCTCTTAAAATGCATGAAGCAAATTGCAACAAAAATTAGAGATTTTCTGCTCTACCACCAGGGCTACTAAGCTGACTATCCATAGCACAAGTGCTGTTGCTCCATCGCCTCTGGAGTAAATGGTAATACTACTCATAAAATAAGAAATTACTGAATATCTGAGAGTTAAATTTCTGGTTCTATAGGCATGTACTTGTTCAGGAAAGTTACTCAAATATCTGCCCCCACTCTACTCATGGGTGAGTTATAGTCGGATTTAAAACTGCATCCTCTACTTTTCCCTGGAATGCTCAAACCTTCGAATGCTGGTGCATCACTGCTGCTGACGGCTGTCTACATCCAGGCACTTTGATGTCCTGCCAAAAAGGGGGAGGCAGCCCAGTTTCATGTAACTGGTCATATGAATGTTCAGTGTTCTTTTGAGTCTGCTGAGGATTATCTTTTCTGCCCAGGTGTGGGTCATGGACCTCTAACTGTCAGGGTCTGATAGGATCTTAAGACAAGGGAATTCAAACACAGCTGGAGAATGTGGGTGTCTGCATGTTGGTGCAAGGAATGTGAATTTCCAAGAAATAATGATGGTGGGAGGAAAATACCAGGCATATTGACTGCTGACAGAAGCCACATTGGTGCCAAAACTAAGAAAGAAATAGTCAAGAGCAGGCATTCTTCTGAAGCTGTTACCCCTATAAGGCTGCCAGCTGAAAGGGAATGCATGATATCTAGGACACTGTAAAGAATTGTCTTTATGGCACACAGCTCTCAGCAAACCATCTTCAATTTAGGCTATCTGTATGATAAGTATTGACAATGCATGTTTTTCCTCTGGTCTCCACCCTCTTTCAGAATTTGTATATCGTATCCTACTCCCTCTCCACAATTTGTGTTGATATATGTGACAGACAGAAACAAAGATTAAAAAAAGAATGCTCTGTTTTGTTGCCCTGGGCAAAAAAAATAAGCCCAAATGACAAAACAATTAATTCCTTTATAAAAGTAGGAATTTCTGGGTACACAATGATTCATCATGTTAACAAAATAACAGAGGCAGATTTTCAGACTGTGACTGGATTCAGACACGTAAGAATATAATATGTGGACAAAGAACCCAAAATTTCAAGATTTACATCTTCACAGTCTTATTTCTTGCCTTGTATCTTACCAGTTCTGACATACTTTGCTCAAATTCTACTTTTTTTAACCTGATGCTACTGCTAAATGGAGAAGACATAATGGTCTTATCCATGAACCAAGCAAAATCACAAGGTTTCACAAATGCAGATGACTGCTAAAAAAAAGCAACTTGGGAGGGAGGAAGAAGAGAGAAGTAGAAGGAAGGAATAGTTCTCCAAACTAGCATATGCAAACGAAACATATGGTTCAGCCTGCTTATTCCACAAGCAATATACTCATTGAGGATGACTCATAAACACATGAAGTATAGGACTTAGTGCAATCTAAAATACAAAAAACACCCATAAAACTAGTTTAAATGTGAGATGTTTATACTAGAAAAATATAATCAAAAGCTTGAACTTCTTTATATTTGTCTTAAGTATGTTCTATATACAAATATGCAAACTCTTTTTTCATCTTTCTTCCTTCTATTGTAAGAACAAGAAGCAGTAGCAGTAGCCACACTGTAATACATGATCTCATCTCTAGTCTGCAGAAATTCTGAGTTACTTTTTTGAATAAATGCTAAATTTTAAAATGCAATTATGTGTCAGTTCATACAGAAGTTCACAAAGTGGAAAGAGTTTTATATTGATAAAATCAGCATAACTGAGTTTGAAGAGTATCAAAGATCTATGCAAGGTTCTTTAAGCTGTTCAAAAATCAAAACATCATGAAATTATTTGGTGAAACATTAACGTTTGCAAAATCTTTCCCCTCCACAGAAAAACTCAAGTTATCAACTGAGTCTGAAATCTCTGGTCTGTAACTGCTTATATAAAGTCAACAAGATGTTGGATATTTACTGCTGGATTTTAGCCAAAAACTGTCATCCTAACATAATGTCAGAACACGGTCAGGCCCTAAAACCAAAACTTGACATCAAGATATTTTTCTAGGCCTGACAGTGTACACATATGCTTACACTTACACCAGGAAGCTCCCCAAACACAGAGCAGGAAAAAACACTTCTACATTACAACAAAAATCACTTGTCCAAAAAGGACAGGAGGTTCCCCCTGAATTCTGAATGGTACTTATGACTCTGGCCAAGTCCTTCCCTCTGTGGACCAGGTAAGCAAGGTTCATCAGATGGGGTCTTTTCAGTATGGATGGGCTCTGGAGAACATCTGCCTCTTGGTCTTGATCTGCTCATCTCCCCCCTGGCTGGAATGGAGGGGGCTGGGACAGCATCAGCATCCCACCCCTTGGCAGGCACAGAGAGCATTCAACTCCTTATGCTGTGTTTGCTGACCAAGCAGCCATTCCCCATTTCCTCCAGGTGGACGTGTCCCCTGGGTTACATCTGGCCTATCAACTGTAATTGGACTATCTGCTGGTTTGCATAATCTAATTAGCCACTCTTTTCACCTTCCCTGCTAAGGAGAGCAAAGACCTTTGCTTAACCTTTCACTTTCACAATTTAACTCATTATTAAAATACAGCTACACAGTGACTCTACCTTTTCCTGATCTGTTTTCTCTTTCCCCAAATGTTCATTATATTCCATAGTTGTTGCTATCCATCCTTACCCTGAAACACAAAAAGAATTCAATCTCATTGGCCATTTGTCTTGCTACCAGGAAATACACAAAGATAACGGGAAAGAATAACAGAATAAACCTGTAGGAGACAAACATATGCTACCCTGCCAGAGAAGAGATTTAAGGCACTTAGGTGGGCAAAGTTCAACACATAGTGTCCTTAGAATTGAGGTGAAATACAATGAATTCAAATTCTTAGAAAGCTCTCTTTGAGTATTACTGTATTCAAAGTAAATACAATTACATCCATTCTGCAAACTGCTTATATTAAAAACCAATTCCAAGTATTTGAAATGTTTTCCACAAGACAGAGTGATGGTGCTTTTGATGCTCCCTTCAAATAACATAATTAGAAGTCTGGGGACAGCGTGTAGCCTTTCAAAGAGAAAAGATTTCAAAATTGCTATTTTGTTCTAACTGCGAAGAACTCTTAAGAACAAATTTTCACCAAAAGACTGTAATAAAGGGAATAAGACTGCAGCATAGCTGTGCTGAAACTTTACTCTTATGACAAAGCCGTATAGTCCTGTATGAAGAGGATAACGCCGGATAGAGCATTGCAAATCCCCCACTCACAAAGCAAACTGCAGTGTAGGTACCACGATGCAATGGCTTAAGAGCAACTGAACCACATTACATGTTATGATGCATTCTTATAGAGGTTAATGTAAATTTTTCTGTTCAATGCTTTATGAAACCATGCAGTGTAAAGTAGGAATAATACAGGTATTATTAAATTAATGTAGCAAAACACTCAGGAGTTCAACAGTAACAACTATTTTTGTGATTAGAAATGGGTTTCAAAACGTATTTTATGAAAAGGCCATTGAAATGCCTTAAGCTACTGGAAAACAAGGAACGACTATGGGACCAAATTCTCCATTAATTTGCAGCAACTATAGGTCACTATTTTCTGCAAAATGAAGAGCTGGCTCCTCCAAAGTCTGATAACACTTTTTATCTCATGTCTACCTTGTCCTTGGTGCACAGAGAAGATATAATTAGTTTTTAATTCTAAGGTGGATGGCTGGCATCCTTAGGAGAACACAAATAAAAACTGTTTTTAATAAAAAGCATTCTCATAGCCAATTCTATATATTACGAGAATGCAGATGATCATGAGAAACAAATTTAACCAAGTTGCCTTAGAGGTTATCTGGTGGTTTTTTTAGTCTGATGTTCCATAGTTGCTGACCACTATCTTACTTCCTCCAAGTTATGGAAAGGTTACTTTAAGTATAGTTATTTGCATATCCCTTTGTGTACCAAGACTTCACTTTCTTTCTCTTTTTTCCCCCCCTGTCTACTATTTTTCTTATTATGAACTGGAAAATGGATTAGTTTATCTCAACAAATCTCATAAATAGTGCTTCACTTTGCACCCAGGAGAAAGTGAACATTGTTAGTATTCCTTAAGGTGGATTGATAAGTCTCTTGAAGCAATCTAGATTTGTGGGACTTAATTCTTCTGTATTGGTACTTAAAAATGCTTATGGCAGGTTGGCAGCTGCTTCATTTGGCCAATAACCAAACTCCTGTAATCTGTAACTTCAGAGTAAAGTGATGTTTGCTGTTCCTGTCAAGGTCACTGAAGTGCTACAGGATTCATTGAAAGCACCACCCTCCATATATCTACCTTACTTCTAAGTTTTACAATGTGTGAGGCTGCTCAGCTGCTTACAAACTGTACTAAGAAGAGCAGAAGAGACTGCATAGTGAGATGTACAGAAAAAACTAATGGTCTTGACATATCTGTTTGCCATTAATGGTGCTTTAATTTGTTAAAAATGTTTGTCTCTGGTTCCTTCTTGGCTATGTTATCATGTCTGAGGAAATAACAAGTAGATAGAAAAAAATTCCCCAATGTTTGGATCCATTTCTTCTCTACCAGCTGTAGAACTTAGTCTTAAATTCATCTTGAGCCATACCAGGAATTGTGGGAAGGAGAATGAGCCACAGCATTATCCTTTCAGCTGGTCAGCTGAAGAGGAGAAGGGCACACAAACTGCCCTGGACACTGAAGAGCTCGTGGATGGCTGGTGCATGGAGAAACACAACACATATCCAGGTCCTTTCAGTCAGGAGGCAGTACTACATGCCCTAAAAAGTTTTTTTTGAAAGGCACAGTCTTGCACCATTTCAAATTGCTGACATTTTCTCAAGAAATATTGTGAATTACAGGCATATCCAGAATGATGCCAAAAGGTAAGAGAACCCCAAGCCTATTTCCTCTGACTCACAAACCCGCACATATAATGAATACCTCTGTTGTTGCAAGGCACTCATCTCTAACTACTGTACCCCCTGTCAACAGACTATTTCCTATATATTCTAAAGTAAAAATAAGAGCTAATCTTCCAATCTCTTTCTCCCTTTTTCTTCCTCTTGAAGCAAGCAATAAGACAAATGGCTTAATTAACAGTAATATATATTATTGGATTGGTGTATATGTAAGTCTATATATACAGCCACAAAATGTGTTTTACAGGTATAAATACTTACATTTATATAGATTACATTATACAGATATATACATCTTTGCAGGTGTCTGGAGAAAGTGATTTTTTTTTTTTTTAAATGTACTGTAAATATACATGAATCAGTTACAGAAAATTGAAGCAGTTCCACATTTAGAGGAGGTCTGCCTGGGACAAAGCAGCATTAATGTACATGTATCTCAACAAGGCTGGAATATGGCACGGTGCTGGCAATGAAACTGTGCAGGGGTGCTAGCCTGGCTTTGGGAAGCAGGGGAGTAACTTTCTTACAGAGATTTTCCAAGGCTGAGCTGACTATGAGTCACAGGAACTCCTACTCCAGAGGCAGCTCTCACGAGGCAGCTGGAGTTTTCTAACCCTGAACTGGGTTTGCATGGAATATCTGTGGAAGTATTGGAGTATGCAGACATTTTTATACAGGCTAAAAGCAAATTCAGCAGCCTAACCCTCATAAAAGTACTGGGTTTAGTGGTTAAATCAGCACTGGTGATGCTTCAGTGGTGACCCAAGAGGGGAAAGATGTAATGTGCAAGGAGTGCTTCTTATATGGGGCAAACTTGCAGGCAGGCATGCTAGGACCAATGCCACACCCCTCTAGCTCAGTGTCTGATCTAAGAAAGTTTGAAAGGCACTAGTTTGACTTTTTTTCTTCATTCTTAAGACAGGAGTTTTGTGACCATGCTCATTAAATGGAGTCTTAGGTGTCTGTGGAAATTATAGACACAACCCGAATACAAATACACCTTTAAATAAGACTAAGGCTGTAAATGAGAGAAAAGTATGGGCAAAACACCTGGAGAAAAGGTGAAGTTTTGGTTTTTTTTAGAACTCTTCCTAACTTAAAACTACTTCTGCATTTCAAATGAGGTAGCAGGCGAGGTTGAATTGTAGTTTCTTACTTGGAAAAAGTTATATTAGTTTTTCTATTTGCAATATTGAACATAAATGTATCGTGTCATTTGTCTTGCCTCTGGTAAGGATTCAGTCAATCTGTATTCTCAGTTCAAACATGAATAGAGTATTGGCATTCCTGTTACTGCCAAGTGAACTCAAATTTCTCTGGCTCTTTTAAATTGATATTAACTGGAGAGTTAGCATCATTAAAAAAAAAAAATTGCCTGCCCTTCTGTGACCTGGGCACTGTTTGGTTTACACTTCTGAGCGAATTTATGCAATTATGGAAGAGTCTGAACAGCCTTCTCCCATATTTATTTAGCAAATCAGACTTGTATCTGATCCTGAAGCACAGTTGTTCTGATAGCACATTGTGCGGTGTTTCTAACGCATGACTGAATGGTTGCTTTGTCCATCTTTTCCCTGTTAGCAGCCTGTTCTCTTGTTAACTCTTTCTCAATATGTGTCAAGTCCTATCCTGGAGGAAAAGATGAAGTCAACCAGATAGTCATTGCAGTTACAGTTCAGTCACATTTAGGCGTTCAGCACCTTGTTGACTCAGTTGCAGTACAACAGACTTTCCCACACTGTTTACTTGACACTTGCAAGTCCAGCCTGTACCAACTTCTATTGTATTAAGCAAACACTCCTCCTGCACTAAAATTCCACTCATTGTTAGTGCTAAAGCAACAGGATTTTGTCCAGTTCGCAGACAGCAGAACCTATTGTTATAAGAAAGCTCTCCCAAGATGGAATCTGAAAAGAATCACATGACCCAGAAAAGGATTAGCCTTCAGGAAGTCTTTGGGCATTACCATTTTGTGAAGGCATCCCCAGAGAGAGCAGAAAATAATAAAGTAAAACATATTTCTGGACTGAAGCCTGATCCAAAATAGATTATAGGCACTTTCAGTCATGTGAAAAAAAGATCATGTAATGGTTACTAAATGAGACTATGACTTAGGGAAGGGAGATTGTGGTGATTTAACACAAGTGAGGTCAATAAACTTGAATAAAAGAACTTTTTTACTAAAGGGAGGAAACAAAATCATCTTTGTGAAAGTAACTGCAGTTTTAAAATACAAGGTAATTACATCACATACTGTTACACACGCAATCTCTGCTGCTCAAATAGTCATTGACAATTTCTCCTAAGAAGAGATTTCTGTTAAGTTAATTTCCATTTTCTTCAGCACATGAAATGGATGTGTTGTCATTCAAATTTTTGTTGCCATGCTTGTGAATTCAAAGTCTTCTTAGATTATTTAGACATAGGCAGACTCCGCTAATAAGACAAGGTTGGGATTTGCTTTTAGTGCAAGGAGACATGACTGCTTTTTTCTCACTGATTGAGATTGATACTGTCAGTTAAACAGTTTTATTGAGCAATGTATTTTAATATAAATTATAAACAAACAAAGTTCTATGAGCCATTATGGAGAAAGAAAGAAACAGATACCTTTATATAAAAGAAAATACACACTTTTCCTTGGATAGAGAGAAAAATTCACATATGTCAACACAGGGCATCTCTTGTACCGCCAAAATAATTAACTTTCCACCAACATCAGCACTTTCTGGAAAAAGCTATTGGCACAAAAGAGTTTGACTGCAGTAAGAAGCATGACAGTAAAAACTGTGACACCCAGTGATTTTCCTGGAGTTAGGGATGGAACACACTGCCCTAAAAAGAAGGCTGGAGACCGTCCCTCAGCCCCCCTCATAGACACCCCAGCAGGCAGCACTACCCACCATACAGGTATGGGCTGGGAGGGGGCAGAGGAACACCAGGTATATGTAATAAAAATCTCATTGTCTAAAGCTCTAGCGTGGCTTTTCCTTTTCATTCAGCATTTGTAGATGGCTCTTCACCTGGCTTTGTGCCAGGCTCCCTAGTGACAGCAGGGCCTTGATCACTCTTCTACTGAGCCCTGGAAGAAGGGACCATGAAGAGCCCCTCAGCAGCAACAAATTGAATGTTACTGTCCTAGCCAAGCTGTCAAAAAAAGTTCAAAGAAAGAGCATGGGGCACTAGGGAGTGCAGCCCTTTCCATCTGCATGGTGCTTCCTAAGGCAGGTACCATGCCACAAACCTCTCCTCCAGGAACTCTGCCAGCTGAGAAAGAGACAAGCAGCAGAAGTATTTTTACAGCTCTTCATCATGGTTCTACTAAGTTAATGACAGGAGAGATGAAATTATCTAAGGGGGGAGATAAAGATCAGGTTGCATTCTCTTTGCTCCCTCACTCGCCTAGTTTTAATGCTGACCTCCACCACTGTGCATATGGAGTAAGATCACACAGTGGAAAAATATTCTTTTTTTTTTTTGTCCCCTGAGAATCACCTTAGAGACACTATTAGCACAGGCCACACAGAAAGCTCTCACACTCTGATGTATGCTCCTGCTTACCTGTGGCTGATGGCCCAGCACAGTCTCAGCTTCTGGTCACCGCTTCAGGCAGATGAGGTGTGTGGTGTGCAGCCCCCAGGCCCTGTCTGGCCCAGAAGTGCAGCTTCCCCTTCTTTCCACTAGCCAAGGAGGAGGATGCACTTTGTACATACCAGTTAGAATTGCTTTGGTTGGTACTTAAACTTATAGATATAATCTATACCTTTGTTATTATTCTTTGAAATCCTACCCAAAGCCTAAAGGCTCTCTTTGGGCAACTGTATTCATTTTTAAGCCTATAAATAATTTTATATTACTCACCAAAAAGTAGGAATCCAATTTTCTTATACCACTATTTTGAAGGTATTCAAAATGATTCATATAATAAATCTTGTTGAAGGATACATGCCTGGGGTGTGGTGAGGATATACAGGAGCCAACAGGGTGAAAGGAAATGTAGCTAAAATAAGCAGATGGGTGGACAGATGGGCATAAGAGGAAGAAATAATATTAATCTGCAAAATAGATAATAAAGTCCCAGGAAGAAAAAGTAAAAATGATAAAGTGATGGTCAAAATATAAAGAATGAAATAGTTTACTCAGTATCCTAGGGATTCAATGCTCCTGCTGCAGAATTTTGGCTTCTTTTTAACTGTTGCTCAAATGTATTCATGTAAAAAGAACGTTTCCAGGCTACAATACTCTTGTGAATGGATACGTTTGTGCTAATTAAGGATAAGACAAATCTTTCTGAAATTAATAGAGTGCTTTGATTTCTCTAGGCTTAGGTTGGGTTCTTGAAGGGATTGAAACATTGAACTTCAGCGACGGGGTGGGAGGTGGGGGGTGTTCATATATTCAACAGCTGTAAAAGTCACATTATTTATCATAGTGCCCTAGTGGGAAAAATAGGTCCCCTGGCCGTATGGCAGAAGGGCTAGATGCAACCAGGATTTGCAGCTCTTTGTACGTATGGACTTGCCTCTTTCTGTGAAAGCTCACATACCAGATTTGATGTCCCTGAAGGATCAGTTAAGTTTAGCTAAAGAATTTGAGAGTAGCTAGGATTCTTTTATGAGAATACGTTAAATATAAGGATATATAATCTGAGTAAGTTTTTATGGACAAAGAGGTCAATTTCTCATCCTTTTCAATAGAGTACTGATTAAAGAAAGAAATCTCCACAGAAGCATTGGGCTTTATGAAAAAGAATGGTGGGTATCTTTTGATTTATATAGAGTTAACTTTAAATGAAAAATACATTCATAACTCTTTTTCATCTAATTTTCAATTTTGTTGGCCAAAGGAACTCAAGGACTTTTCAAAATCAGTGTATAAAATATATTTCAAAATATAATGGACTCATCTGTGACAAATGGAAATAAATTTGGGAAGCTCTTGGGATCCCTGAAAGAATGTAATAACTGTGTCTGTTTCTACCTGATTCTATTGTTCAGGTTTTATGGTACGGTTATACAAGACAATAATCTCAATTCCCCAACACTAATGAATGGTATGGCTAAATGAAGCCATTCTAAACCCTTACTCCACCCAAAGCTGTCTATGGAATTTGAACATTGCAGAATATTGCCAGACTCATCCCTGTACAATCTTCTGTTTAAATCACAGAGGAAATGGATGTTATAGCCAAGGTAGTATTTAGCAAGCTTGCATATGTCATTAGTGCTCTGCTGAGCCACAGTTTAATAAGTATCCACTTTAGGATTACTGGTCCTTTACCCTCAAATTAACTCTTCTCATACTGAATGTAAGGAGGAGCAGCTCTTTTGCTTGACACTACTATCCATGTTGCTGTATTTCCTCTCATTTAGCTAATGTTTTGGTGAATAAACCTGACCTAAATCTATCCTATTTTTCTCCCTTCAGGCACAACAAAGTACATGACTCAAGTTAAATACAAGTATTGTAAATACAGTAAATGCATTAAACATAATTTGGGAATGTGGTAAATAAAGTGTGGTACTTAGTGATGTGATTTTTTAAAGTTGTTTAGAACAGAAAGAGCGTGTTTGGCTGAAAATTTTCCTAATTTTTCCAATTATATAATTTTATTTAATAGAAGATATTACCTCTCCCCATAAGCCTTGCCCAGACAATTTTCATGACTACAACAACCTGCTCCTTTTTGATGCAAATATACTTTAAGAATCCAGTTCTAACTGGAACATACATATCTATTAAAATGTATCATACCAAGAACTTTGTAACTTCTTTCAGGTGACAAAAGTCTCTACTCATCTACCTGCCATGAGAAACTCCTGACGACATACAGGGTAGTACTAAGCCCAGCTAAAATCTCCCCAAGTCCCATCTCTTAGAGCAAATAAAACATCTTCATCCAAATGCACTCCAGAAATTCTCAGAGGCAACAAATATTTAATTCTGGCACACAGAGTTCGTAATTCTACTAAATATTACCAGAAACAGAGTGGCCTTATGAAAAAGATGCCTAAGATCTGCTGGAATCAGAGGTGTAAGGAAAGACTCCTACAAAGTGAATTTACAATGCAGTTATTGTATGTATGTATATAAAATTAAGTTCATATGACTGTGAGATCTTTTATGTATATCCTTTGTGATAACAGAGATTATCCCAAGAAGGGAAAAAACCAACTCAAAAAGGGATTGAGCATAGACCCCAGCAATCAGCAGTGAAGTGTGCTGTGTCAGAGCTAACTAATTCATCTTCACAATCCTTGTGTGAGCAACTTGTCAAATTACTGTTATATAGGGAGAAATGTATCAGTTCTCTTGAAATACACCAATTCTATGCTGAGATACACTGTGCAGTGCAGAGTGTGCTGTATTCTAAATAAGTATCCTTTTGAACAAAACTAATTAGTGTTAGGATTCATAAAACTATAAAAGCACAAAAGTAGAATTATCTGTAACATCTTTTGTATCTGGATGTTCTTCTGAAGTGAGAATATAATCAAACCATCTTGTAATTTTTCAAGATTGATCTCTGCTCTGTTACAAAGTAAAACCATGACCCTGCAAAAAAAGGGGATTGCATGCTTACTATTAGTTCCGTATACATCAAAGGGTTTACTCATGGTATGCACAGATAAGCAAATACCCATTCCTTTTCAGGCCTATGGACTAAACTGGAAGCACTCAGAGTTATCTCTGTTTATTTTTGCATTTTACTTACATTTAAAATACTTTTTTTGTTTCTTTTTTTTTTAATTAATAATTCTGCATCCAATAATTTCCATGTCTTGGCAGATGTACAAATCTCGAGGGAGATTTTCACAGAGATGGAAGGAGATCAGGCAGACATAGACTGGCTTTTTTTTTGTTCTCCCATTATATGCTCCCATTTTCTTCTTTTGCTTTTTCTGAATGACTTCCTTTCCCTTTCCATTCTTTCATTCCTGCTTGTGGAATTTGATTTCTTCACTTTCCTAATCACACCTGCCCTTCTATGCAATCATCAACACTACTGTCTCTGCAGCATATGTCAGAGAGAGATACAGATAAGTGGTAAGTTACTCTCAAGGAAACAGTCATAAAATAAAGAGGGCTAAAGAACAATGTATTGCTAGGCTTCCATCTAGGCCAAATTGCTTCAAAAGCAAGAGGAATGGACCAGTAGAAAGTGACATAATAATGTAATCTGTTGAGGTGTGTTATGAAAATAAGGCTGGGTTGGGGAAGATAAGTAGACTGCATGTAAGATGTGTATTAGCACTCCCTTTGAGCAGGCAGGTGAATAGGCTTTGTTCTGCAGACCAAGGGAAAATAAGAAAGGTTAAACTCAGGATTGGTAACCCAGCTAAAATATTTGATAATACAAAATACATCTTGAGAAATACTACCCTTTACAAATGTTTTCTTCCTTCCACTTTGAAAAATCTCTATTGGTGTGGAAATCTCGAGGCTGATAAAAACAGCCTGTGCTACACTGTCTTACAAGTTTGACTTCCTCAAGGCTACATTCTACTTACATCCTGACTCAGCTCCGAACCATTCCCAGGGAACTACAAGACCCAGCAGGTCTGTATTCCAAAAAAAATCCTCTCTAGAATGGTGAAGGGACAACATAATAACAAGTATACATATATGCATTATAATCATGGGGTTTACAATTTTAGCTGTAGCAGCATAAAGCCATATTCTCTTAGTAATGATAGTGGTATAAAACTTGTGTGTGCCATGCTGCCATTAAAGCAATTTTCTTCTCAAAAATGGCTGTAAAATCAAAGCTCAGTTTGCTTATGTTATCAGAGGTAAACTTCTATTATTTCATTGTACTATTTACTGTTGTACACCTTCCCAAATGCATAGAATTTATTGACATATGATTCACATGAAGATGGCTATGCCCCATTTCTTCCCTGGAACCACCTCACTACAGATACATATATAGAGGTACATCAGTGAGCACCTCTGAAAATCCCCTATGTACATGACCCATTTCACTGCAATATGGCATAATGGTGTGATGTTCATGTGACCTTACACTTCTGTAGTGATTTGCAGACAAGGAATACGTTGCTGTATAATTTTCACAATCAAGAATAATCTCTGTGGGAATCGTTTCTTCTACCCAAAATAGTAAGTCTTTTTCTCATCTATTGTGAGACTTTTTTCAATGTAGATGAGCTTTAAGTATTTCAAAGTAGCAATCCAGAGATTGGCACAGGCACCAAGACTTTTTGTAAAACTGAAATAATTCAAATTTTCTGATCTCTCAGTGATCCTTGCATTTCTCTTTTGTTACCAATTGGATGAGAGAGACCAAATTCTTGTCACTTTAATGTCCATCACTGGATTGAGATGTCTGTCATGTTTATCTAGGGTCTGCTATTTATGTTTACTGTAAATCTACAAAGAAGTAACTACTAAAAGGATCAGAAGTGCATGCTACAGACAAATGTCCACTGTCTGGATATAATGCATCAAGCAAGACAGATATATGCAAAGAACAACTCCCTGCTAATATCTGTCAAACTACTAAATTATGAGATCTAGCAGAAATCTGCTGTTCAATCTTTCATTGGTCTCATGAAGCTGATTTGTTTCTTGGCTGGAAATATCTACATTTCTTCCTGACATTATTTTTCATCTGATTATGAGCATAGTTAACTATGGTATAAGGACAACAGTAACTTTCATTCTGGGGTCACTTTTCTGAGTGAAGGAGAAAGGCAAGAGAAATGTTAGACAGGACCAAGTGTATAGTTAATGTTTTTTCTCATGTAATCAATTAGGAAATTTACAAAGGACTAGGAAAGCTACACACAGATAGGAATACAGTTGAGGAAAAAAAGCAATCAGCTTGGGGACAAACTTCAACTTTATACACAGATCCTGAACTTCTTAGAAGAGTATCAGCTAGAAACTCTATAGATTTAATTGTCATTAAAAGAACATCTTTGTCTTATGAAAGAACCTTCACTCAGAACTACATTTATATGAGCAATATGGTCCATATTTTAATGAGATTAACAAGAAAACTGATAGGTATTTCTGGAGGGGTTTGCAGCCATCGGGGGCTGGCAGAAGGGGGTTTTACCCCTCGCGTGCCGACACAAAGAAGCCCGGAGGTCAACGCTGAAACCCCTCGGGAAGGCGGCACTCAGTGCCCAGCACACAATGAAAAAGGGGCAGAGCTCCTCACCCAAAAGGGGCTGTACCCTTCTGTTGCTGTTTAGCAGGAACGCAGGTGAAGGCAAAGAGTAAAGACAGGGGACTCTCCGTACGTGTTCCACGCAGGTTTATCCCGCTGCCAGGACAGAGATGAAGAGACCAATTGGTGGGAGGGTCCAGGGATCTTATACTGGGAACAGAATAGGCGGGGAAAGGGATCTCAGCCAATGGGATAGGGACAAGAGGTGGGATTGACAGGAACAGAACCAATGGGAACAACACATAGGAGAGACTCAGGGAAGGATCCAATGGGGCATCGAGGAACAAAGAACTTTCTAGAACTGATACATATTAAAGAAGGGAAATGAATATACATAACTTCATACATGAAAGGGGGGGGGGGGGGGGGGAACATTAACCAATTGGGAGAAAACATGCAAAAGGCAGAACAAGGGAATCATGGATTCTCACCATGACTGAAAGTTGCATGCTAAACTTGGGTTGCTAACCACCAGAGCTATAGTTGTCTGAGTTCTCCTCAGGAGAAAGAGTGGTTGGAGCCACCTGCACTGCCGCATACTTCTACACAACTTTTTAGTTTAGCAGCTATTACAGTTGATTTTCACTCTTTTCCAAAGATTTTCAGTAGCATCTACAAGTTATGTGTTTAAAATAAAATTTCATTCAATTTATTGTTAATGTTATTCCTGCTTGAAGGGATGTTGCAGTGGGAAAAGAGTAGTCTCACATCTCAGAGAAATAGAGGAGACTCCCAGAAGCACTGATTCACATGGGGTTGAACATACATTTCCTGCACTTTTTCATATCTTTTCTCCAAGTCACATGTATGCCACTTCAATTTTTTCATTAACTGACTTAGTGATAGGAAACTTAATTTCCAGAAACAGTCTTTTAGCCCTGTGGGACATTTTGGAATATTGTTCCAGATGTATATTTCAGAACATTGAAATTCAGGTTGATATCAATACTTGGTGATGTCAGTAACAAGTACAGGAATAATTATATGTTTCAGACATATGTTTTTGAAAGCTTATTTACCAAACATACCATGACAACTGGAAGACTGCTCCAGTAAAATGGGTGCATTTTGGCCCCAAATACATCAAAATGCTTAATCATAGCAACTTAATTTGGCTTACAAAGAAAGATTACCATGGCTGCTGGTCCAGCAAAACAAGTCTCTGCAGAGCCTTCAGATCCTGCAAAGCCTTGTTATGAAAAAGTAATGTAACTTGTAATTGCTCCAGTTTAAGCACAAATCAAAGTAGATAGGTGAAGAGTGCTGGACATATTGAAAAATTAATTTATTAATTGACTAGTAAATTTATCAGTGCTAATTTTTTAATTGCATTTGATCATTATACAAACACAGCAATCAATAAGAAGAGCCAGAGACTGTGGAACACAGTCCTATCACAAATTATATTAAATCAATTTATATACTTCCTTAGGTGACCAAACCATTATATGAATCATGGGTTGTATGAATCACAAGATATATAATCCACATTTTTGAGTAAGAAAATAAAAGAAGTGAAATTGTATTATATCAATGGATTAGTTAACATAGGTACTCTGTCTCCACCAATTACGACCAGTAGATAATATCTGTTTAGAATAATACAATCCTTACTCTGACATTCAACCTCAATTTCTAGTAAGGATAAGGAATTTCTTGAGGCACAGTTTCTATAGAGCTGGGCCTAGCAGCCTTTGATGCTTGGGTGTTTGGGGTTTTTTTCATAAATGTATTTTTATTCATTTTTAGCATATTAACTCTTGACAGCTGCAGTGATATTGACAGCAACACAGTTCAGGAAACCCCTATTATCAAGCTCATTAGCACAACACTTAGAAAAAAGTGAAGTACAGCAGTACTGTAATTTCAGTATGGAGGTACAAGCTGCAGTACAGACACATTCCTTTGAGGCAGCTCCATAACTTTGCATGGTTATTTAATTTCTTTGCAGCTAACATGAAAGAGACAGGAGATCTGGTTGCCAAAAAAATTCTTTCAAGGAAAGAGAGGATTTTCACACATTTTATTATGAGAACGTCACAGCTGAAAGGATTACACGTGGCCTCCAAATCCACCTACCCATCCTTTTTCTCAGCACCTCTATAATGCTTTCTTCCACCATGACATTTGCAGTTGAAGCTACCGTCATGTCACACCTTGATGTCTGCAACACTCTCCTCTCCCTAAGGTAGGTATTTCTCAGTTGAATCCATGCAAACTGAGACCAGATTATCAGTCGAGCAGCACGCCCATCTCCTTGGAGCAGTTACATATTTTTCTTCTTCTCACTATGCCAGACTAGCACTGTTACACTGAACTATTAAAAGCTTGTATAATTTTACCTCCTCTTGCTGATCTAACTTTGTCTTATTCTTCTCCACTGCTCTGTCAGTGATAACAACCTCATCTCATCACTATCTTGTTTTCTGGGTGTGCCAAGTGTGCCTTTCTTGCTATGCAAGAAAGATGACCTTTCCAAAGCTCAAGCAGAAATACGCTTCACAGGCAGACTTCTCCATTTTTAAACTCCTGTTGAAAACACCAGGATCTCCTGAAGTCCCTGAACAGAATGGCTTGAGAAAGTGCACTATAGTGGAGGAGTAATCAAGACAGAAGTCATAAGCCTAGTAGAAAATATGTAGGAGTTTTTTCTTTGTTACCATGCCTCTTGTATGTAAGGTGTGTGTTCACACATCTACCTTATCTCCTCACTGAGTGCCAGAAGCTCTGTAAATGCTTTAGAAATAGTAGAAAAGAGCAATGACAATATACAGAATTTGAAATTACAACCTTGTTTTTTGGGCTTCAGAATATACTTCCCATGCTAGATCTCCTGAGATATTCTTTCTGAAATCTATTAATAGACTCAATCTAAAACCTACCAGTAGTTAAAAGAATTTTGACAAAATATTTTTGGTTGAAAACAGAGGTTTGAAACAATGGAAATTACGGCCTCCCTATGGTTCCAAACATTTTATTTCCATTTCTAAAAACAAACAAACAAACAAAAAACCCCTTTAAAACAAATATAAAACTGTTTCAAATTTTTCCTTTTTTTTGAACTAAATGTGGGAAAAAAATTAATGTAAAGGCAAAACAATGCTAAACAAAGTCATTCTGAATCTGTCAGAAGAAACAAGCCTCTCTTACAAGCATTTCTCCAAAGTTATGGAGATGGGGATTGTGAGAAAGACTGGAAATAACAGCCCCTCTGTGCCCGGCGTATAACAGTGCCATCCAAAGGTTGCAGGAAACGTTTCCAGGAATAGAGCTAATGCCAGTAGGTTTAGAAATTTCTAAGATATGCCTTTTAAAAGCTGTGTCTCATCTCTCAGTACTATGTCTGCTTTCCTTGGAGGTGAAAGGCCAGGGGATAATCTGCTGTACTGTGCCCTGGTTTGAGTTTCTGAAAACATCTTAAAGTCGTGACCGGATTATCTCTGTTTAGCCCTAACCCTACCCCATGGAGAACATTGCTTTGTAGACATCTCAACAAAAGTCATGTGATGAGGCCAGAGAAGCTTCCTTGAATCTTAGCTTGTTTTTGAAGTGCTGGTTTTGCTAATATATTTTATCATCATGTAATAATAGAAATACTGGAGTAAGTTCTTAGTCACAAAGATCATTGCCAACTCAAGAGAGATGTATTATCCAGCTCATGATTGTGACCCTGTTAAATTATTTCTGTGCCTGTTTTTCCTAGTAAGCAGGTAGTTAGGTAGAGAGATAGATAGTGCCATGTCCTTCCTTACTCTAGCACCCACTTTCAAAACTGCTTTCATCAGGGCTTCTGTCTAGTTCATCCAGTCAGTTCTATCAAAAAGACAGCAGTTTTTAAAAGCAACTTTTAAAAAGCTTTTAAAACTAATGAGAGATACTTTTACATCTCACAACAGTCACACTTTCACTGAAAAACACAATTTAGTAGTAGGTCTATCATTAGAACTCTGTGCCTTGTACATGGATGTGTTTTCAATCTGCACACGGTGATAAAAGTAATGGACAATGGATATAGGACTGGCACCTTTGTCCTTGCAAAAAGGATGCTTCTCCTGCTAACTATCTTCTCTTGTTTTAGGTTAGAAAATTCTATTGACAAGGTTTTCTATTTGAATGGGCTGTTTGCATTAAAAGGGGAAACAGCTGTCAAAGAAGTCTTTACCAACATGCAAAACTAAAAAAAAAAAAAGAAAAGCTTATCACGGATTAAACTTTGTATCACTTTGTCTGATGTAAAAAGGAGATAGTAGGAGACATGGGGATATATGTAATGAGGAGAAACAATACAGAGTTTCTTAGGGGTTAATCCAGGTCTGCAGCTGAATACAAAAGAGTTAATCTGTCCAGAAGAGGCTTTAGGCTAAATTCTAGAGGAAAACTTGTCACTTTATGATCCAGTTGTACTAAACGAAAGGCTCTGTTTACAAAGAAGATTTTGGATCTGGGATCTATTGGGGCAGAAGTTACCTCCATGATTTCTTCCTTGTTCAACACCCCAGGAGACTTGTAGTCTGATAAATGATTTTTCAAAGATCTTCATTGTTACCTTCTTTCTTCTTTCTGAAAAAGAACAGTGTTACAAAAAACATACTTAAGAAAGCACACAACTTTGACCTAAGGGCAAGAAGTCTTTGATGATAAAGACTTTGCAGTTTATCAAATCTTGCACTAAACCATCTTAATTGTCTTATTTATTTCTACAGCTGAAAACAGAGTAAAATGATACATTTTCATAACTTGTTAATTATTTATCTGCATTTAGCAGATTCAGGTTTTATTGATTCTTTGAAATGAAAATGTGGTATCAAATAGACTAGATTACAACATATGTTGGCTACTGAGGAGACACATTCCAAAATAAAAGTTAAAGGCTAAAAAAAATTATAAAGTTTCCCCACAGTCTTGTCATTAGACATTTTAGTACTTCAAACTCAGTTGTATAGGAAGAATCACCATAATTAACATATGTTATCACTGATTAGGAACAAACTAAGAAATACAGTGACACAGTATTTTTTATCATTTTAAAAATTAAAATTTTAATAACTAGTAACTTTTTAATGTGACTTTACACAGATGGAAATACAAAACTACAGCTGTGACACCTCAATTGGGAAAAAAATATAAAGAAATATTAGTCTTAAAGTTAATAGACTTTATAGCATATTTTCGTGCTTTTGTTGTTGAACAACAATTGGAATACTATTTTCCAAAAACAAGTTTTAGCCTGCACATAACTAAGAAAAACAAAGAACTGAGATTTCACTGACTAGTAAAAAATGAGTTCTGAAGATTGAAATCTCTGACTTTGTAAGAAAGCTTGAACAGTGGAAAGGACTGGAAAAGAGCAAATGGTTGATTATTCTTGAACTAAGTATACGTATTTGAGTAACACATTCTTCCCAATTTGGGCAGTAGTTGTCACATATGCAAACACTACTATCTTTTGGCATCTCTTTTGAATACACAAGTGTTAAAGTATATTTGGCAATTACAAGGCATGATCTTGTCTTCCTCCTTTTTTAAGGAACTGAAAATCTGAGAGAAATGCTGTGTAATATTTAGAACAAGACCAGTGTTCAGTTATTTACCAAAAACTAATGAAACAAAAAATCAAGCTTGGTCTTGCTTCTGTGCGAGTGGATGGGGTATTTTCTCTTGTTGGAAATAAGAAACCATATTTTATTAACAAAGAAATGTACTTTATTCCTCTCTTCATTGAATTAAACATGCCACACTCACTGGCTTGAGTGTTCCGTGGAAATTCTTAACTGCTCCTCAGCTGTAAGACAAAATGAGTTATAAAGAAAATCAAGAGGGGTAAGCATGTAAAAATATTAAGGCATTCAGAGTCTGCAATATTGAAGACTGCAGCTTTTATTATAGATCCACTGCTACTATGTAACTATAACATTTTACCACTTCTCATTGCTTCTGGCTCCTCTGTTATTGGCCTAGGTACAGTAATGTAATGAACTGAAAGACAGTCATCAACAACAACAACAAAAACCCCCCACAAAATACTGTTGTTTTGTTTATGCAAGAGATATGATAGAGTTTTTCTATAACAACTGCAGGAAAAAGCCAGTTTGTTGTACAATCTGTTGCCTAATTTTCTATCTCTTTTATCTTCTTCTTCTCCAAATCTCCTTTGTGACATCATAATCTATTCATTATCCCTTGCAACCATTGTTCCTAAGGAATCTGAGCAGGAAAAAAGACTATGGTACAGGCAGAGATGTGGTGGGTTGTCCTCAATGGTAGAGTTAGTGGTGTCTAGAGGAAACATGATGTGAGAGACTTAGGGAGATGACAGAAGGGACAGGAGAGCTGCATGTACCAGCATCAGGTCTATGTTTCACGCTGACACTTCCATTAAGGGAGCTAAGATGCTCACCATGCTTGCTTTCCAGTCAGAAAACACACAGTCAGTTTGAGGCAGCTGCACATCAGATCACTCATACAGCTGAAGGAAAGGAAAAGAAGACTGTGTGAGCTGGCTGCAGACAAGACAAAAAGTTTGAAAGACCCAGAACAGTTACATGCTTTGAGTATGTTCTGATTTGAGGGTAAGAGACATGTTTTGGGGCTCTGGAGATCTTTTAGATTAAGATTGCCTACTTTTTCTCATGCTCAATGCAGATGCCAAGTCTGAAACTTCTCCTCCTCTTTGAAGACCATGCTGGTGCCTAGGGAAGGACACATACTCTGGGAGAGCACTGGAGGATTGGGCCAAGTGATGGTGGAGTTTGTGAACTTCCTGAAAGTCAGCTGGGGAAAGAAAAGCATATAAGATTAAGAACACACTTGCTGATGTTAAGGAACATGTCATGCAACATCCTTTAATGATGACAGCCAGGTGACACTCAGAAAGATCACTCAGTTACTTGCTGACTCAGGAAGTTTTGCCCCAGCCATATGAAATTAAGGAAATAATCTGGGCATGCAAAAGACAGTTTCTAAAGTGAACATAAGTTTCTGTGGCAACACAACCAATGCCAGATAAAGCAATTTCATTTAATATATGAAGTCACAAAGCCTATAGAATAATTTGGAGTTCAAGCTGCCCAGAACCACTCTGCTTCCCATCATGTCCACACAATGTCAGGGCAGAAATTGTAAGCCAGCTTTCTTTTAACTAATGATACGAGTGTGAACTTGAGTCTGAGCTAAAATAAACAAACTTATCTCTCATATCTCCATAAATCCTAATTGTCTACCATATCAGTAATGGACAAAGGAACTGCTATGTCTGTTCAACTCCCTTGTCACCAAACAGTAACTTGTCCAGGAAGGTGGTCAGCAACATAAGACCTACCACAAAGGATGCTGGTTATTTAAAGGGGTAAATAACATCTGATATCTTGGTATTTCATGGATGACCTTTGGCTTGATTGCTCAATGCTTCATTTTTTTGTGAAGCATTTACAGATACACATAAAACAAGTAGTGGATGGCAAACTGAAAGAAAATGGTACAGTATTGCATTCACTTCACTAACATGTAAACAATCTTCTGGAATTTGAGGCAGAACAGAATCATGTTCCTGGAAATCTGGAAGATACCAAGGTAGTCTCTAAAAATACTGACTTTAAGAAATATAGTTTGCCTAGGGCTTCTGGGATGTCACTGATAGGAACTACAAAAAAAAAAAAAGAATAATGCTTTTCTACCTTCTGCCATACTGGGAGAGGTTTATCTGTCACATTCTAACAGGGCCCAGCATCTCTAAAAAGACTTCATTAGAAAGGATTTTTCTTGTTGAGATGTAATACTGTTACACAAAAGACACAAAAGACTTGATTCTCTTTTCCCTTCTAACCTTAGTGAATGGCAGCCAAAGAATTCTGATACAACCAGAAATCGATCAGCAAGAAAACAACCATATGGAAAGAAAACACACAAACAAGTGTGCTGGTATAGACCAAAGTGTTGCATATCTCAAAACACATATAGTTTCCATTTGGAGGTTTTTTTGTGTTTTGGGGTTTTCTTTTAGCAATGGATGAATGAACAAACTGAAAGCCTTGATGGGCAGATAAGAGTTGAAATGGAAAAGGACAGTAACATTAAGATGAGTTAAAAGCTCTTTTTGACCCTATCCTTAACACCATCTCCCCAAATGCTTTCCCTGTGAACTTTTTGTGTTGTATTCAGTTTGCTGAAATAGGGGATAGGGAGGCCAAGCCAAGGATCTATCCCGCTTCATTGAGTAAAGCTAGCCTACCAGGGAAGGTGATGGGTTAGAAGTTAATACAAATGACAGTTCTAAGACAAAGTTAGCCAGAGCCTTCCTGTGGAGCCCAGTGCCAAGAAGGGGACCCCCTGCTGATCCCACTTTTTTACATTTCCTTTTGTTCTCCTTCCCCTTATCTATGGGTCCTGTTGTGCCAGGCCAGGGGATCCTTATTAAAATACAATGCACTGTCACTAATAGAAGTGAGCAAAGCCTCATTAGCACAAGGGTTAGAAGAGGACTAGCTCTAATTACACCTTACTTACAAGGGACAATCAAATGAATAGATAAACTCTTCAAGAGAGAAGTAAATTTTTCTCTTCCATTTGGCCAAGAGTGGTTTTCTTTTATATATTCCTTTAAAAGGAATTGAATACTTCTAATGGCAGGGTTTTTTTTCCTACAGAAATTCTTTCAGCTTATAGTTTCCACCAGAGGACATTTAAGTTGGCTGGGTGGGTGGCTAAGGGGCTGCATTCATTCCTGTGTTTGCCAGCAAAGGCACACTCAACAGCATGTATCACCTCCCGTCAAAGATATGGCATGGGAGGGGTAGGCTGTTGATTCAGATCCATCACACAGGAACTCTTCTTTCCCTTAGCACACAGTTGGTGACCAAATTGTCCACTGCAATGTTTTAGAGTGCAGTTGTCACAATGTAGGCAGATTACCGCTTCTCCTTTGGGCAGACATATCAGGAAAGAAAAAATGTAGAAATGTAAATGAGCACTGTGAGTCAGAGATGTCCCTTAGAAATGGAGACTGTAACTTTCACCTCTTTGCTTTCAGTTTCTAGCCTCCCTGAAAGGTTGGACTTAAGAACATAGGCATAAAGTGGTTAGGAATTAACAATTTTTTGAGGTAAAATAATTTTTAACAATTTTGTGGGAAGTTCCTCAGATTTTATAATCCCTATAAAATTTTCCTATTTTTGCTATGCATTATAGTCCAATTCCTTAAAGTTATTTTTTAGCAGTAAAATCCACCACCAGTAGGTCCCAGGTGATCTGGCTCTGAGTTCCCAAACAATATCCAAACACTCATAAGTTCTGTCTTTTAGGATTTTTTTTTTATGCTTGCAGATTCTCTTATCTCTACAGAAATACTTATCAGACATCTGCACCACACTTGCCATAAGATATGCACTCGAAAATTATTTTCTAGACACATAGTTTGTTATCTTGTTATGACTTATGATAGTTATCGACCTTATGTAAAGTTTTTATAACAGAAGTAATTTGCCAGGATGTGCAGGTTTTATGACCTGCCATCAGTAGGTGAATTTACCAGAGCAGATGTTACAAAATTACTACATCAGAGTTGTACTGCAAGTATTTTGAAAGTTTCTGGATCAAACCATTTAATCTATCTTTTTTTCTCTGACAGTGCACTTTACCGGTTTTAAATGCAAAAGGAAAGACTTTTTCTAAGTCTTATCCGTCACTCCGCTGTCGGTTTATGCTGTGCTATCACATCCTCTGTGCACAGGGTCAGACCACCTTCTTTCATCTAATTTAGGAAGCCTACAGATGGGTTTTCCTAAGTGCAGCTAAGAAAAAACACTACAAAAAAAAGAGTGAAAATACAATAACCATAACCCTCTTTCACTGATTTATAAACTGCTGGCTACATGAAAGGAAGAGAACTGTTTTCCTTTTGCAGCCCTGCTTTGACATATAAAGAAAGGAATCTCCTCTGTGTTCCTACCTTTCTTCTTCTACCCCACCACTGTGCCACTACCAGCCACCAATTTTTCTGCTAAAATGCAACCTAGTCTTTAACAAGAATCATGAGAGGTGGGGTTTGGGCTTTTTCTTATTCTAATGTGAAAAGTTATGACACTTTCTTCCCAGGAGGAACAAACCTCTGCAGAATATTCAAATATTCTGACTGCCCATGTAAGACAAATAATATCTAAAATCTCATTAAAGGCATTTTACAGAAAAGAGCTGTTGGGTTTTTTTTTTTTTTAAGAAAATGCTACAAATACTAATTAGTCATACAATATTTTGTGGATAATAAAAGGTTTTTCTTTGTAAAAGTTGTCTTTTGGACTAATCTCATCTTTAAAGGTGTTCAGTGGTTCTCAAGTTCAGTAGGTACAACACATATAAATGTTTGAGTGGATCTGAGGCGAATACTTATGCAGCAACACCTTACCAGTTAATAGAATTCTCTGTATGAAGACATGATTGCACTAGGACTTTAATCAGCTTTAATCTAATACTGCTTCTAGAGAAAATAGATGACAGCCATGAAAGCAGTTAGTAACCACTGCAGAAAATGTGTCATGTTCTCTTTAATGGAGTGCCCAGCACATTCAGGATCTAGCTCCATCTGCAGCTATGCAGAACAACTCCTTGCAGTGTCATTTCCAATGATCCCTGCAATCTACTTATTAATTACTTATGCAAAATATCCTTTCATCCTATATGAGAAATTATGGCCCTTTTTTCAGTAGGCAAATTTTGATATCTTTCATAATATCATTATAAAGGCGTGATTTATAGGGCTTTTCCTCTTTTTATTTTGTGTGTTCATAGTGGATTCTTTCTTTGTGTTAATGCTTAATGAAAAAGCCAAAAACCAAATCCATGGACATTAACCATAATGCAACAAATAATCAAAACTGTTTGAACACAAAACCGTGGATAACTGCATCAGCTGGAACCTTTAGATGGCAAAATATTATAACGAAAGAGCCCAAAGTGGAATTATTTTTCTTTAATTACAGCTATATTAAATTCTGCTGCATGGTATACAATTAAATCAAATTAATTATGTCTGAAAAATAAAGTCTGAACAGAACCAGTCTTGAAAAAAGGGGGAGATAGATCAAAAAAGGATTCATTGTTATTCAAGTAATGAAAACCTTCTTTTAAGTGTTTATCGATATGAAAGCTAATTTGCAGAGTATATTTTCTAACAAAAGTCAGAATATGATTCAAACAAAGGACTTGGTCTCTAAACAATAGTCTATTAAACATCATTCTGTAGAAAAGTTCTTTTTTCAGTGTTAGGGTGTTTTTTTTTTCTTTCAGGAGAGATTGTCAGCTGTTGTACATTAGCCTCACACTGTTGATGTGACAGGATCTAAGATGATTTTCACTGCTGTGAAGAGATTGGTACATTTAGCTGAGAAAGTTTATATTTTTCATTATACTGTTCACATAAAAGGCTTGCCCTACTTCATGTATTATTTTAAAATCTTTATTTTCCATGTAATTTGCCCTAGATCTTGCTGATATTTTTGCTGCCATCAAGATTAAATAACTGGAAGAGAATGTATAGCGGGTTGGGTTTGTAACCAGGCAGAAACACGAATTTAGTGTAGTGGTTTGGTCCAAAATACTCATTACTGTTTACCTTCTGTGAGATAAGAATTAGGAGAAATGCAAAGCAGGCACCAAACTTGAAAGAATATAAAGAAGTTTATTAACAGACCTAAAAGAAGGAAAAAAAATCATACCACACCTTCAGAACACTTCTCCTCCTCCCACTTTTCTCCCTTCTCCCAGTGACAATGTAAAAAGACAACCCTTAAGATGTTCAGTCTGTTTACCACTTCCATAATAACCTTATCCAGTCCATTTAGGAAGAGGAGTCTCTCTTGCCCATGCTATGAAAACATTATCACAACGAGCCAGCCGCCCAGGTTGGTTCTCTGCTCGCATGTGAGTCCCTTCCCATGACTTGCAGCTTTTCCCACAACTGCTTTCAAGGGTCCACTCTTGAAGTTTTTTGGGGTAAAATTTTAAGGTTGAGCTGTTCAGAAATAAAAGTTCTCTTCACCCATCTCTGGGAGCATTTCATCTCTAAGAACAGAGGCCCTTCTCCTTCCCTGGGAGCAAAGGGTCTTCCTCATCTTCATCTTTAGGACTATCTCTGGGAGCATCTCTAGGAACTGAGGTTTTCTCCTTTTCCATTTGGAGCAAAAGTCCTCATCGCTTCCATCTCTCCCTGTTCAAACTTCTCATGAAATTACAGCTGCGTCAGCATCTGCCTATCTCAGTGCAGGTGCTTTTGCTCACAAGTACAAGCTGAATGCTCCACCCTCCATGCCTTCATGAAATTACAATGGGTACTCTGATATATCATAGTCTATTACCACCATAGCTTTACAACAAAATTTCAGCTTTAAGCATCTCCTCTCTCTCTTCCCTCAGGTTTTCAGCTCTTCACAGCAATAAAAGGGTTAATCTCACCTCGGCCTTGCAGCTGTGTCCCTTATCGCTGTTGGTCACCTGGCCTCTGCCGGACAGCGGTGCCGCTTTAGCTGAATCTTGGCCACACTGGAGGGGGGGGAGCCGAGCCGCTCCGGCTGCCCACAGCAAGGCAGTGGGGGGGGGTTCCACGGGTGGAACAGGGCCCATCGGCTCCAGAATGGCCGTGGCCCGGCCTGGCCTGGCCTGGGCAGGCCTGAGCCGGGCCCACTGACCCCCGCTCAGGCCCCGCAGCCACCTGTGCCAGCGCTGGAAATGAGAGAGAGCTGTGGGGGGGTTTTCCATTCTTAAGTGTGGATCACCGAGGCGGTCACAACTTTAAGTGGCTTAAAGAATTGTCCATATTCAAACTGGCCAGCTGATAGGTTCTATCAGGCCACAGAGGAAGCTGTAAGAATGCCTTTGCAGAACATCACTTCCGGCACGGTGCTTGCTGACCCATGACAGAATGTTTTTACTTCTGAATCAGTATCAGTCTACAATGATCTTTAAAGGTATAAGGGAAGAGCTTTGAGTGCCTTAAATTCCATTATATGTCAATTACAATATAGAAGTTTTCAATAATTGCTAGGGAAATTAAGCACTGCAGAACCTGATCTGAAAAACAGAAACTTTATCTCTGTTATTTATTTTATCATCATCATCATCATCATTAAGATTATCTTTTAGTGATGCCAAAACTACTTCCGCTCTTTCCAAACTGGTGATGGTGTCTCACATTTGGATTTATAGTTCAAAAAAGTATAAAGAAGAGAGAAGAAAAAATTGGACCTTTTTATTTTTAAAATATCCTCAAAAATCTCAGTGAGGTTATAGTGCTGCCATATCTTATGGCTTTTCTCTAGGTTGGTATCCAAATTGGTAACTGCAGGAATAAGTTGACCTTATCTTGAAAATAAAGCCCTCTAAAAATGGCAGTGAAAAAAAGCAAAACTCTTTGTCACATAGTCTAAAACATCAGGTCTGAGTAGCAGGAATCATGACACAGGAAGAAAGCCAGCAGTTGAGAGCCTAAAAATATCTTTTGTCTTCCACTTTGCTGTGGTCCTATTATACCTTAAGCAACAGACACTGTATTTTTTTCCTCTATAACCTTTAGCTTAATAACTGTCTGTAAAGACTTCCTTTAAATGCAAATGTACTCTTTACAGCAAAAGTCATGACTCTAAACTATACTACACACTGTAAATCCAGAAGAAAGCTATGATAACCTATGAAACCTGTATCCATTAAAAGGCACAGAAAATGAAGAATCAGACCTGGAGTATTAGTAAATTGAGTAATATTTTAATGGTTTACATTTTGCACTATAAATTAAGTGGTGTACACAAAACCCAAAAGGTAGTTTTATTTTTCAGTGAAGTCTTAGAAGATGTGTCAAATTATTGCATTTTCCTTGTGAAATGAAATCCATTCCTTTCTGGTTTTGTCACTAGAAGTATGTGGCAGAGATTGAAAATTTTACACCTCACCTCACCTTTTCAGGGGATCCAGTACAACTGATAAAATTAGTATCTCCTGTACTTCTCAAATAAAAGGATCTGTTTTACTGTGCAAGTCCATGCTTGTAAATTGGTTTGCATGTTGAGGTAATTTACACCATAAAGAAAGTCAGCATGAAAGTATCCATGGAGGAATCCACAGCTGGATGTAACTTAGTGGGTGCCTTTGAAGGGGACATAGGACCAGGATGCAGGAGCATCCTAGCCCTCCCCAGTCGTCAGCAGACTGTAGCTTTTGCTGACACACAGCAAAAATGTAAATCCCTCTTCATGCCAGACACAGAGGTGGAACAGTGCAAAGGTTATAATTTCTTGTGCTACACATGTCATTCTCCAGTTACATTAAGTCCTATTCAGCAGTCATTAGCTGTTTGTCCAGGGTTGACTCACGCTGAGAAATAAGGCAGAACAAAGGAAAGCAGTACAGTTAAAATTAGATATAAGAAAGATGAGTCAAACTACTGTGCTTCCGTGGTACTTGTGTGAAAAGCATTCTCCTTATTATAATGGTTTTCTGACAACCCCAAATAAATGGAGCCCCTAATTTGGATTTTTCAATTCTTCTGTGTAGATAAAAGGAATAGGCCATAAATATTCCATTCAGTTGCTTTCAAAATGCGATGAAAAATCAGGGTACAGGCATGCAGAGACATGGAAAAGACAATTTTTCAGGCTTAGTAAGTCAACCAGGCTGACTGAAAACACAGTGGACCCAATCTGATGAATTGCTGTGGCCTCTCAGATCCCATAAACCTCCTGTAAGCCTTTTCTCACCTCTTCCCCGCAGATTTCACTTGGTATTTGGATTCTGGAAGGGCACATACCAGAGAACCCCAGGAACTCCATATTTGTTTGCAAAGGCAAATATGATGGCTGTCTTGTGGGTTTTCTGCCACATGTATGAGATGCCTCATAAAAATCCACATTCTTCCCGCCAAGTGCTACGTTTGTTTTCCATGGTAAGCATTGTTGTACAAGGACTGAGGAAAGCTGCAGGGAAAGGAAATATAAAAGACAGAGGGTGAATTTTTTCATGGCTTTGTGTTTGTTTTTCTTTTTTTTTTTTGTAATTCTAAGTAAATATTTGTCTTTAGTGGATGACAGAAAGGAAGCACTGTATCAAAATAAGATAGACTCAGAGTTCTACCTGGCCTCTAAAGCAACTCAGTCATTATCTTTAACCTTATCAATATCCTGAATGTCAGCTGAGCAAGGCAGATAGAAAATTTCAGTAAATGGGGAGGATGTAGTAATCTAAATCAGAAATCAATCATCCAAGAAGCTTTTTTAAATGGAAAAGAAAAAAAAAAAAAAGGAGCAATCAACTGCCAGCCCTTCTCCCCCCAAATGAAAAAAAAGTTTTTTTTCCTCTGTGTCTCTTTCATGTGCACCACAGTGTTTCTGCAAACAAAAATAATAAGGGCTCTCAGGTCCTTCAAACAAAGTGAAACATAATCCCTTCATGGAGAGCACATCAATAAATGAATGAAGTTCCTCGGTTTGTTTGGAAGAGCAGTATCAGCTATGCTTGGGGATCTTAATAATACTCTTATTAAGAACCAGAACGGTTGAGTTGATTTGTTTTTCCTATAACACCTGAAGCAACAAAAGTCCAGTGAGAGTCAGACTTTGAAAATCATTTTCCCTCCCTGGCAGCAGCCTGTCAGTCAAGCTCCACAGGAGAGGAAAGGGTCATCTTGCCAATGTAATTTCTGAGAGGAAAGAAGTAGAGCTGCATGTTACAGAGAAATTAATATGCCATTGAGAACAACCTCCAAGAAAAAAAATCTGATTTATTAGCTTCCAAAATTACCTTTTTATAATGAGAATTTCATTTTCTTAGCATAGCCACAGTCTGTACTCTAGAGGTTTCAAAATCCAGACGCCTGGTTTTTGTATTTTTTAAAACTTTCTTGCTTATCTCGATGTACAGACTTTTAAGGCAGGAACATTGTATAACCAATTGTTTTGAGCTGTTCTCACACAACTGGAAATTGCTTGAACTGACAGACATTATTACAATAAAAAAAAAGCCCAAAGACCAGACTTCTAGCTAGTTAAAGTAATACAGCTTCTTTAAAATGAAATCAGTCCTCTCTTATGTCTACCAGCTAAACGGCAGGATCCTGATTTTCAAAACACTGAAAATCATAGTTCTAGCAATAATTTCTACTTCTTTATTTTGTCATGGGTTAATTATAATCTACTTGCAGAAGCAGTTATTTAAACTCAGAGCCCAAGTACAGTCTTTCACTACAAAATGCAGTAAGTTACACATTCAACTGAATAAACTAGGGAAAGCTTACTTCTTGGCATCACCTCCTGAAAAATGCAACATTTTGGAAACTGGGTGTAATTTGCAGGTGAAAAATATTTATCAATCTAACTTCAAGAAACTCAGAAGAATAACTTTTTGAGCCGTTAATAGCTCAAATAATCTTCCCTCACTCTTCACATATGCTTTCAGTGACTCTACTACAGCACATTTTAGCACTGCAAATTTAATGTTTATTTAATGCTGATTAAAGGTATGTCTCTTAGTAAGCAATGACTACTAAGCATCAGTGTGACAGATATATTTCAAAGACTTCCAAAAAAAGCTGTCATTGGTCTAAAATCCTATGCCCTGTTTGGACAACAGTGGTGGAGAAGACAGACTGACATCCCTGGTTCAGTCTCTTTAAATATGTGCAATATGTGGACCATTATCAAATTACTTGTCTTTCCCCACACTGAAAAACTAACTACTTTAACATCTGGAAACTGAGTTATTTGTAAAGACACCTTGATTCAGACACAAGTGCATGTTACACCTCTGCATGGAAAAGTATACCTGATAAGATTCTTTCCCTTCAACAGCTTTGAAACCTCTGAATCATCACAGCTTGCTCTCAGTTCCTTTTTACACCATTGTTTCACCAGACTGGGGTGATCTGAAGATTTCAATTCAAGAAGCAACGTGTCTGAAGGAGTAAAATTATCTGCTATTTGAGTAGTATGTATAACGATTCAGTACATAACTGGGGAGATCCCATCTGTTCCTCCGTAAATTATTTTCTGAGATGTTCATTCTCAAAACTACTATTTTCTAAAAGTAAAAGATGGTTTTCTGTTTATAAATAGATCTCTCCCAGTCACAGGTAACTGGAGATAATGCTATGCCTATGGTCGGTTTGAACATCTGCAAGGTAACGTGTTTCCACAAATAACCATTTGTCATTGTTGTTTCAACACTGATACACTGATCATTATTAAGACTGAGTTGCTTTTGACTGATCACCTTTACAGCATATGTCACTCTATTTTAGATTGCAGCTAAGTGTAAATAAGGAAAACAATAAAATTTGTATGATCAGTTCTTTAGAGTAGGTTTTTTATGAGTTGCAGCTTATAAGATCAGTCACAGAATAAAAGACAGTATAGTTTGGGGCTTTGGTTTGGGTATTTTGTTCCTGGAAATTCCTAGAGAACTGGGTTTTGATTAAAAACACACCACCTGCATTATTTCAGCAGGTAAGCCTTGCATAATACCCCAAAACAAAGGAGCCATCTTTTACATAAAAATTCTATAAACCCCTCCAAAGCTTTTCTATTAAAATAAAAAGATATATCATAGTTCTTAGCAATGAGAATTGACAAAGCTAATTGTAGTACAACACACACAGCCTTTTGTATACCTAAGAAATCTCACTTAAATGAATCTAATTACATGGATCTTCACTACCACCAAATTTGTTCTGCATTTAATATCACTGCTCCTGAATCTTTTAGTCCTCAGGTGCTTACAGACACTTGAAATACTAACAGTCAAAATGTTTGAATCTGAGAATACATGGGTCACAAACATGGCAATTTTTTATCTATGAAATCTTCCAAAAGAAACCATCACTTAAGGTGAGTATGCTGTATCTTCAGTGAATACTCGACTACCTAAAAGCCTGTAATAGCTGTATTGCTAAAGGGAAAACGTTGTACATTTGTTAATACCTGTCCTACTTTTATAACCCTATCATTTTGAACTCTAACAATTGTATATACAAATTTAACAAGTGAAAAAATCTGCATCACCCTTTGTGTAACTCTTTGGGATCATTTTATACTTTGGTAACTATACATTATTTCCCAAGCCATCTGCGTCAGCAATTCTATAGACCTTCTATAATTGCCATGTTAATAATTTTGAGTCCAGAGATGTAGTGTTTGATTGAGGCACTCCTTCAGTTTGGCTACCATTTATGGATTAATCATATTGTTTTCTCATTTTGTGGTATGCACACAATGGACCATAATGTAGAATTAAAAGGCAAGACAAAACCTACTTACACAGTAGCAAAATTTGTTCTTTTGTCGAGCATTGAGGTTGGCTAGACACCACGTGCCTACCAAACCTCTCTATCACTCTCTTCTTTTCAGGCTCAGTTTTACTCCTGATCTGCTCTACCTCCTTCTCCCCCAGCAGCACAAGGGGATAGAGAATGGGGATTTTGGTCAGTTCAGCACATGTTGTTTCTGCCACTCCTTCCTCCTCAGGGGGCGGACTCCTCACACTCTTCCCCTGCTCCAGAGTGAGGTCTGTCCCATGGAAGGCACTTCTCCACAAACTTCTCTAACATGAGTTCTTCGTATGGACTGCAGTTCTTTGTGAACTCCTGTGTGTGTCCCTGTCACAATGTTCAGTCCCTCAGGAATAGGCTGCTCCAATGTGGGCAACCTGAGGGGTCATGAGTCCTGCCAGCAAACCTGCTCCAGGGCAGGCTCCTCTCTTCCTGACAGGAGTCTGCTGCATCACAGGCTTCCTGTGGGGGTCACAGCTTCCCATGGGATTCCACCTGCTCTGACACACTCCACAGGCTGAGTATATGCTTCACTGTGAACCTCCATGGGCTGCAGGGCCAGAGCTGCCTCAGCGTGGTCTTCACCACAGCCCGTAGAGGAATCTCAGCTCCTACACCTGGAGCAGGGCCTCCCCGTCCTTCTTTACTGGCCTTGTTGTCTGCACAGTTGTCTCTTTCACTATTCTCATTTCTTTTTCCAGCTGCAGTTGCTGTTGCACAGTTTTTTCCCCTTGTTAAAAGTCCAGAGGCACTACAACCATTGCTGATGGCCCGGACTTGGCCAGAGGCAGGTCTGTCCTGGAGTCAGCTGGCATTGGTTCCATTAGACATGGGGGAAACTTCTGGCAGCTTATCACAGTAGCCACCCCTGCAGCCCCCCCTGCTACCAAAACCTTGCCACACAAACCCAATGCGTCTTTGCACTCTCCACACATGGCCATATGGACACACAAAAGCCTGAAGCAAAAATGATCAACTGCTATTGAAGACATAACACTGACTGCTAGCAATAAAAGTACTCCCTGGACAGACGGCAACAATAAAAACCAGCCACCATTCAGGGTCCATCTAACTATTGCTTTTAAAGGTAATTGCTGCATCTGCTTCTTGAAGTAGTTTAAAACCAATGTAAAGATTTTGTTTCTGTCCTGCTGAATGACAAGCAGCTCTGAGTAAGGAGTGAAAGGGTGTTGAACACAGCTATAACTGGAGTGCACTACCAGGTCAGAAGTGAAGGCAGAAACAGCTGCTTTTTCAATAGACTCATCAGAGCTACTCCATGCTTGCTGCACTTGCCCACAAGACTCCAGCACAGACTATTGTGTTGTGGGTTTTTTTTTTTCTGTGGGAACTTCACTCTTAAGAAACAAATGGACTGGCTTAACTATTAAGTGTCAATCAAACTGACTATAAGGGTGGGGGGAACAATTTTTAAAATTTAATTAGCTTTCATCCTGTAATTGTTCTGTGCATTTTTATAGTTTGTATTGCCTCATTTAAGTCAATGAAATTCTGATAAGAAGAGATGTATTTTTCCATCTTATTTATGTTGTAGTAGCACTAACAACCTCTGTTTTTGCATGAAGATTTATAGTCTTCTGATTCTCTCTCCTATACAGGAGGTGATAACTGTTATAATCTTATGTCTATGTCCACTGATTTTGCATCAAATTACTTGTTTCTGGATGAAACAAAACAATTGCTTTGTTCGTTTGTTTGGCAATACAACTGGTCAGTAACACTTTTTAGATGTAAATAAAAATATAGACCTTTGGGTAATCCTTCATTTTCCATTATTCAGACAGTAACATTGGTCTTAATAAATAATTTTTCCTCTCTGTTTATCTCCTTACCCTAATGCCCTGCAAATAAGATTGCCTTACCCAGAGATAGAGGGAACATCCAGGATTCTCACCTAACCATGGAACCTATTTCACATTTCATTGGTTGTGTGAATGAGCTGTGAAAATTGCTTCCTGTTTCTATAAAGTATCAGGACAGTGGTTTGCATGGCAAAGATTTCTTCTGTTTATGTGAAGGAAAAACTCATCCACTGAGTTAATTTCAAAGTCTTAAAACTGCTTTGCATCTTGTTAAGTTTGACCAAATCTATTCTGCCCTATGAATACCTGGTCCCAAATCAGAGGCAATATAGTTACCTCTTGTTTACAGAAAGCTATTTGTAAGAAAGAAAGAAAAATTCAAAACAAACAAAACTCCCAAAAAACAGCCAAATAAGAAAACATACAGCCTTACTCTTTTCTCGTAAGTGTTGTCTTGGCTTTCCCAAATTGAGAGGAAGCTACTTTGAGTGTATCAAGGGACACTTGAACAAGGACAATCTATTTTTATAAGAAGCCGGTTTTGTCTAACATGAAACACACAGGAGGAAAAAAAAAAAGGCAGCTCAAATAACAGTGGTGGGAGCCTAATTTTGAAAGCTAAGTTAAGCACTTTTCATCCTTTTCTCTACAAACATTCTTCCACTTCCCTGAGATACTAATCAGACTTGAAATTACCTAATAAACCTGAGAATATTTTAAATTAGTGAACTGTAAAACCACAGATTGTATTTAAGTCCCTGAAACTATGTCTGTTACCATTAAAACTATGGTACATATGGACTGTGTATTTACCTGGGAGTATTCAGGTTTAGGCCTTTCAAATTAACTGAAAAAAAAAAAAAGGAAAAAGAAAACAAAATTCTTACAAAATCTAGAGTAGAGCTCCATGCTGTACAAGTGGTTGAGAGCAGGGAAATTTGGGAATATATTTTTGTAGAGGCCTAGGTTCCATTTAATCCCTTAAAACCCAAGGGAATTCAAAGCAACTCTGAATCCCGTCCTACTCTGTGTGTGCAGCCTGAATGTCCAAAAGCATACCTGCAGTATGCCTGCAAATTGGCAAATATTGTAGCAGCCTTAATGTCTTCTATCCAATTTTAGTTCACTTTTCAAAGTGAAACTTCAAAAAGTTTCACTTTTTTTGTTTCTCAGGTGGGTTTGTTGTGCTTTTATTTTTCCTGTTGAAAACTAGTTGATTTTATTTTTTAACAAAATCCATTGAAGGCAGAAAAGTAACTGCTATCCTGGTGATTTTGTAGCCTGAAATATGGCAAGATAGGTAGTCAATAGCACTGGCATAACCCTTACACAGAGGAATGTCAGAAATTCTTTGAACTGATGAACCCCATAATTTATAATTAAGGGGGGGGGGGGGAGGGGTGTAGAATGGATTTTAATAATCTAGGTAAAAAAATATAGTTTTGCCATATTTCCAAGATATGTCACATTGTCAAGAGAGACTTGAGCTAAAAGGGAAAATAAATTTTATTCTTTATCCTGAATAACAGACAATGTGAGTGACAAAACTTTATTTGAATGTTTTAGCTTAATGCTGAGCAAATTAAGTTCTTAATGATGGGTTAACCAGCAGCTGGCTAGAAAGATAGCTCTATAAAATTAAATTATGGGATCAAATTCTTTTTTAATATTCTACCTGTCCTTTACTGTCAGTGAGGCATGAAATCTGTATTGTGATAAAGGTTTGTCCACATTTTACTGCTTCCTTTGAAAGCCTAGATTAAAAAACCTCTTAAAATACAATAATCATACAGAAGGGTTTCATATTTTTAGTAGTAGAAATTAAGGCAACCTATGCATTATTCAGGACAAAAGTAGAGATTTCTCCTTATGCTACACAGACCAGCTTTCCCTTGGCATAAAACCAGGTACTCATCACCTCAACAGAGCATCAGGAATGAGACCTGATGTCTTCAGCTGATTTCCAAACAAAACAGCCAGCATTATGTGTGGTAAAGTTCAGTGACTCAAAAAAAATTTGGCTTGAAGTTTAAAGATCCAGCTCTTCCACTGCCACTTCTGGAGGAGGAGCTTCCAAAGGAGGGTCTTCCCAAGATGATTACAGTAGTACTCTGGCTCTGTGAGTAAGTCTAATAATAGAAGCTGAAAGCAGTGTGCTGCTACTTGTGTGTCTGTAACTGTCAAAGAAAGAGAGCATGAGGTGCAAGTGTTAGGGAGTGGGAAGGTATTACTCTGTTCCTTTAACCAAGGAAAGAAAATTCAATGCCCGAGTTCTCCAGTGAACAGAGCCTATTTGACTCTATTGGAAACAACCAAAATTTTAGTATTAGCAGAGTTACTATTTTTCTTTCAGAATTGCTGGGAATATCTAGCAGTGAATAACTCTTAATCAGACTTGTTTTTTCACATTAAAAGTCATAGCAGGTCACATTGTTTGCTTGGTGCCATTTGGTCTGCACTTAGTCCTTCCTGAACAGGAAGTCCTTAAGATTAAAGATTGTATTTTTATGGTCGCATGCCTGCCTACCCCTAGCTATTACCTGAAGAGCAATGTAACCAGGAATCAGTTTCTAGAAAGGATATTAACAACCATTAGTATGTGTGCATGTCAGGATGAAAAATAGGAGGAAATCAAAGTAGAGCAATATGGTGAAAGCAAAATTGTAAGAAACAGCAAAGTGATTGTTCACAATAGTGGGAATAAGGTGTATTCAGACAGAGGTATTTTCTATCCAGAGGTCAGCAGAGTGCTAGATTACTAGGATGTATTTAAATTTAAGCAGCAAATATGATTTAAATACCCCAAAGCTATTTGCCACCAGATATATATTTATGTCCATTTTGTAAGATATGAGGGGTTTAAAGTGTTTGTTCTTCAGAAAAAAAACTAAGTCTTTTTTCTCAGCATTGCAGAAATCATGTAATGGCACAAGAATGGGAAAGAAAACTCTAAACAAAGTGAATGGTGTGTCTAGGAATGTAAGGAAGACTGCTTGCTTTCATAAACCAATCATTCTGACAGCTCTATTATTACATGGATATTTATATTTAGACTTTATATTTCTCCTCTAGTCACTGTAACTTACTCAAAGAATTAGCTTGACAAGATCTTAAATAAAATGGAATTAGCATTTGAAATTAAGCTGGCTGTATACTATCTTAGTATGAAAAAGTTTTGCCATGATACTTTAGGGATGAAATCCAAATATTCTTCCAAAGGAATGATTTTGTGACAAATATCTGCATAAGCAAAACTGAACTTCAATGCTCTGTATTGAATCTGTGTATCACTTGTCATTAACACATTAATGGATGAAGGGGGCTCTAGAGCAACAGCATGGAATTCTAGACAAAACTGCAGGCTGGATGCTCAGCTCATCCAATGCCCAGTGCATGTGGTGGGACAGAGATCACTGCCAAATGTGTGGTTCAAACTCTTGATCTCTGAGTACACTGATTACAAAGAAAATCTGAGGCTGTAAAACCACCTCTATCAGCCCTGTGCATTGCCAGGTCACATATTGTTTTAGTTTGCCTAAACTAAAGGAGTGGATTTATGCACACAATTCTGTTAAATTAGCTAGCATATGTAGATACAGAATTTTATTATACCAGATTTACAGTGACGGTGGGAGGACAGCCAATATTCAAACCAGAATAAAGCTACTCTGTAACTCAACTGTCATTTTCAGCCAGCATTTCCACCGAGTAAAATAGTCCTCACTTCCCATCACCACCGTCACCTCTTTGCACTCTCCCGCTGTTTTGTTCCTTGTGGTAACACAATGTTTATTCATATACCCAGTAAGTTACAGGTTAAATTCCTCTTTCTTTCTTTCTTTTCTTTCTTTCTTTCTTTCTTTCTTTCTTTCTTTCTTTCTTTCTTTCTTTCTTTCTTTCTTTCTTTCTTTCTTTCTTTCTACCTACCTACCTACCTACCTACCTACCTACCTACCTACCTACCTACCTACCTTCCTACCTACCTACCTTCCTCCCTCCCTCCTTCCTTCCTCCCTCCCTCCCTCCTTCCTACCTTCCTTCCTTCCTTTCTACCTTCCTTTCCTACCTACCTACCTACCTACCTACCTACCTACCTACCTACCTACCTACCTCCCTCCCTACCTTCCTACCTTCCTACCTTCCTCCCTTCCTCCTTCCTTCCTCCCTCCCTCCCTCCCTCCTTCCTACCTTCCTTCCTTCCTTTCTACCTTCCTTTCCTACCTTCCTTCCTTCCTTTTCCTTTCTTCCTTCTGGACTGGTTTTCATTTAGGTGTGCTCCAAAGTTGTTCATTAAAGAAGGGAGGGTGTAGAGGAGAGGCTGAGCAGCCGGGGAGTGCAGAACCAGATGGACACAAGGCAACCCCATTTGAGTCGTGCAGGCAAACAACTCATTCAATGTGAAACCAGCTGGTATAAAGATAAACTATTGACAAGAGATAAGCTTTGCTGTAAAATTCTGCACAGCAGAGAAACTCTCTGCTAAGATGATCAGGTTTTTCTTTCTCCCCATGTTTTTGGAATAGCACAAACTATAAGAAATAAAATGTTTTACTACTGTGGTATTGAATTTCACAAGCTTTTTTCAAAATAATTTCTATCATAGTTCACATTTCAGCTGCTAAAATTTCCCTGCAGACAGAACTTAATGCCTTGAAGAGTTCTGGAGTCTTATATTTACATATTAAGGCAGTAAGGAGTTAGAGTAAGCACAGGGAAGTCCAGAGACAGGTTTAAAACCCCAATCTTGCCCAGAGAAGACATTATGCTAGGAGAAATGAATCATCTTAAATTCATTATGTAAGAATAATCTCCAGTACTAGTAGTTCTACAAAAATGTTATGGACAAGAAGGATCCTGTCTTCCTTTAAACATCTTGTAAATGTTCAGCTCAAAATAATAGTTCATTCTTGAGAAGATGCAGAGGTTTTAATGTTACGGATGTTTACTTGCCCTTAAGCATCCCAGACTCTCTTTTCTATCAAACCTTTGCAAAGAAATGGTTTCACTAAGCAAACGGCTGAGATGAGACTTTAATAATTAAACAAAACTAAAATAAAGGCTTACTAAATTGCAGAAGTTGTTTGTGAGGAATAAAAGGTTTTAATCAAACTTGCCATCAACACTTTCAAAAGGAAAATCCATTTTTCACTTGTGGCTTAGTCAAATTCTTTGAAGTATTAATGTAACCCTGAGAAACTGACTATTAGTCTCAAGCAATTGCTGGACATTAGACACAACAAAAACAGGAAAAGTTCAAGAGTCTCTGTTGACTTTCCTCTTGATTGTAACAAACTACCCACTTTCTGGGTTTTCTTTTTTGAAGTGGAATTTTATACAGCAAGGCCAGGCTTTGTTTTTTTTTTCTTTTTTCCTTTTTTTTTTTAATTTCCTTGATACACAAAATTCCCACCAACCTGTGCTCTCTCTTTTAGTTCAAATGTGAAGGAATGCTGTTTGAATTTAATGCACACACTGTTAACTCCATTTAATTCAAAGGCACAGCTTCAGTGTACCTGAAAGGAAAACTTGGAACATCAGTGCATGGGTCAGAAGAAAATCTGGCTGGTAATTACAAGTTCTTGTGAAATATCATGGCAATTAACCAGTGTCCACCTATCTAGAGACAGAAAAGTACCACATGTTCCTGCCACAAACTTACTTATTGTGCAGCACATTGCTGTATTGTGTCAGTGCTCAGACAGACTTAAATAAGGAGCACTCAGATAGTCTTTTGCATTATTTCCAAGGGAAAAACAGCTGAATAAAAATATTGTTCCATAGATCTAAGAATGCTAGGGGATAATCCACTAATGTTAGTAAACTTGTATTGCAAAACAGAGAAAAGGAAAGAGAGAGGTGCATTAGCACCAGGATATTCCACACTGAGGCAGTCTGATGAAGAAACAACATCCCATAAAGTAGACACACACTTCACACAATATTCATGTACTCAGAGGAGTGTTCTTTTATGGGTGTTTTAATACTTTGGGATCATGTGTGTTGTTTTAGACTTGCATTAGTCACACCCTGGGGAAATGTGAGCTTCCACGCCTGCCCATTTCAGTGCTGCCTTAGCTTGACCCACAGAATTTACCACATTAAGAGAGGATTTAAATCTTGATTATTTTCACCTGTTGGCTCTCGATCTTTTTTTTTAACCTAAGAGGTCTGCCCTCTAAGAGTGATACAGTTCATAAAACTGGTGACCTTTGCCTGCCTTCTTGATTTAAGCAGAACAGAGAAGTAAAGGGACTTTCATGCACTGGTAGGAGCATGAAAATATAAAGCAAAATTGTTGCCAGTCCCTATTCAGGTGAAAGGATTAAGAAAAGCTCTTTCATTTCCATTCCTGTTATGAGGGTGAGCACAACTGCTTCCCATGCTTTCCTGCACCATCCAGTTCCCACTGTATCCTTGAGAGCTGCAGAGTGGGAGCACCCTGCTTGGACATGCCAGCCTGTTGTACATCCAGCTGGTTTTGGATGTGACTCCATACTGCCCCAAGTATAGAAAAATTTCGGTTGTTCCCATTTTCTGTCCAGAGACAGAGAAATGAAAGCAGAAAAAAAAAAAAAAAAGAAAACAACTTCTATAATTTTGTTCCTAAACAAAACCATCCTTAAATTTTCAAGACTGCTTAAAAATTCAGACAGTTATTTTGAAGAGAAAGTTATCATTACATTCCACAGAGATTTCCCCAAACCCCTTTGCTGTAATTGCATGGTAGGAAAATCTGTGTTGTTCACTTCTGGGAGTGAAGTGCAATATACTTGCAACCTGATAGGATCTGGATTCCCAACCTTGTGACCTACCAAATGATGACACATCATTTCATTAAGACTTTCTATGGCAGGGAAAAGCATGTGTGAGAAAAACTGAGATTATATGGAAAAACAAAAGATAGAAAAATAAAATTAAAAAAATGTCAATAGTTCTTCTGCTTTAACTTCTTTACCTTAGAACTTTCATCTTATTTTCCTGTACTTTTCCCATCTCAAGATTTTTCATTCCAAATCTTATCAAAATAATATAAAGAATTAGAAAAAATCCTCAAATTTTCTCACTGTTTCCAAGTCACATTATCACCACATTATCACCAAAATACACTGTAGAAGGACTCAGGAACTTTCAAAGATTCACTAACAGGGAATCCTGTTGAAATCAGGTTCACCTGATACCTAGCACAGGTTAGTAAAATCCAGTCAAAATTACATTAGGTAGCAATAAACAGGGAAGGAGCTTTTGACAGTAGAAAAGAGATCAGAGTCATTGGAGGAGGTGAAGGTCAGTGGTCAGAGGAGAGGAGGGATGGTAATATGAAAGCACAGCAAAGGACGACATAAATGGTCCTGCTGCAGTAAGGCTGATGATGTAGTTAATGTAAATGGGGAAAGAATGTTTAACAATCAGCATAAATGAATAGGTTTTGGAGGGTAATCAAGAATGCAATTGCATTGGGAGGAGTATGGGAGGAACAGAGAAGCCCTCAGAGGTTTTGGAGAAGATTTATTTGAACTGAAACTTCAGTTGATTTACATCTCAAGAGAGAACTACAGCATAGTAACTCAAAATATGCCTCTTCTTTAATATTGCAGAATACAGTGACAAATGCTATTATGTGAACTTCTCCTTAAATGCCTATCCCAAGATATCTTTAATGCAGTTCACAATATTAGATTATCTATATTAAGCAATCACAACCCCAGCTCAGGCCTCTGGTAAAGTACACTGGGACTCTTTCCATCTTTTGGACCTCTGTAATTCAGCACCTATAAGGAAAAACAGTAATGCAAGAGATTTTTTTTTGCACTTTCTTGTTGTTTTGTTTGTTTTCTTTAATTTTAACTGGAATAAAAATTCAGTTGTGAAGTGCAAATATCTAAACAGTTTTATTTTCTTTTTAATTTCTGAAGAGGTGTCTTGACTAGATGTGTAACCTAGGTTTAATTAAACATTGTACTGGATTTTTTCTATGCCCAACACTGCCTTTTTCTTCTAACGATCTATTTTCCTCTTCTCATAACTGTTTCCCCTTTCCTCTTGATGTCATTCCCACTGATGTTATTCTCTCAAGCAAACTTTTACTGTTTCATCTATCCCAGTTGCCCTTGCTATTGTTCTCGTCCCCTTTGTATTGCTGTCCTTATGTGTCTTATGACCTTATTACTGTGCAACTCTTAACCTTTTCTTTTGGCAACCATTTACAGGAAAGACATGGAGCTACTGAGATGACCAGCAATGAGCTAAATGTCTTAACTCTCATTACTGACAGCTGGTGCCTGGATTTTTATGGTACAAATGAGGAGCAGTCCAATACAGTAAACAAAGTCTAATGCTAAATGACAATGTGTTATCCTGTAGAGACCAGGACAGTGATTTACTGCAGGGATCACCATTACTCAGAGATTTATTGAAGGTTTTGAATTATGGCCTGGGAGATAACATGCTGAATTCAGGTCACAGATGCAGAGTACGGGCAGCCAGAGAATTATTCGACTAGAATGGGATGAAGGTATACCAAAGTCTGATAACATCAGTGCAGGGGAATGAAAATATGGAGATGGAGTGGAGATAGAGAGAAAAGACAAATAGGAAGAAAAGACAGGGGGAAAAAAAAAAAGCAGAAAACAGTTTTTCTGTGAAAGGTATTCTCATAGAATTTCCTAAAAGTACCACATTTAGTACTGGGCTCCACATACATACTGGGAAGTGGTTAGGGAGCAGGCAGAACTAGTGGCAAAGCACATACCTATAGTGCAACACAGAGATCATGTCACAATGCAGACTTACCTGAAACCATTCCACCAAGCTAGGCTGGCGATTAATAATGGTGAACAACCGTCAGCATGGTTCCCAATTTGGCACAGCATCCTGAGTGAGTTTTCAGATGGTGACAAAACCCAGGACTAGTATCTAAACAAGTTTTCACAAGCAGGTTTCTACTCCTTTCAATCCCACATTTGAGTTTCAAGATGGGCATAGCTCCTTGGGTAAGTGTTTATCAGAAAAGTGAAAAGTGAAAAAAAGTTATAAAAGGTCCACAGTCTGGGCAAATAACAGAAGCTGAGTCTAGGGAAAACAGCATCTCTTCAGTTGAAACCTATGAGAACAGTAATTTCAGTAATTTTCTGGGTAATGAGGCTTTTTCTTCTTGCACTGTTGTCATGGTTGCATGCTTACACATTCATTAGTTTGTCCTTTGCTGAAAATCACTGATGAAAATCAGAAAATGTTCTTGCATCTCCAAAAGGCCTTGAGTCTTTCTCAACTTGCTTCCTCCCCCAACAAAAAAAAAAATTCCCCTAAGCTAACCTTGAAGTCACTGAAGTCTATTAAGATGTAAATGGGGAAAAAAATCATATTCAGTTATCATGATATTACCCACTTTAATATTCTGATGTTGTTCTCTAACAAGTGAACAATTTTCTTTCAGTAGCTGGTTCATTTGACTTAAGAAAAGTTAGAAAAACCTTTTTGGTGATTATTGCTCGGGCATCCTGCCAAGTACATCTGCAGCAGCAAAGTCATCACATGAAGCTATGTTATTTATTTTGCTTAATTTTTAAGTTTGCTTTCTTTAGTGCTTTTTTAATAATATCTACACTACCATATGACCCTCTGTTGTTTCAGGACAATGAAGATCACCATCTGAAAGCAATTGTGCACTTCTCAGTCCAGCACAGCAGAGATCTATAACAGTCCCAAGCAAGACATTGATAATTACACAGAATCTAATACAGTAGATCAAAAACTGTGCTATAATCAGGGTTCTTTACCCAAGAAGACAGAGTAAAACACAGATGAAGGAGAAAGGCAGTTTTCACTGGGAAAAGAAGCTGTAGAATAAAGTAAAAAGTACTGGGAAGGAAGTGTGAAGGCTTTGAAGTTGAGACACAACTCAGCTAACACGCTGATTTATACACATGATCTTTCTTATTCTTTCCCACAATGAATCACTATTGCATGAGAGGTTTTGGTATCTAGTGGTTGCACAGGAGGAATTCTCATGTCATTTTTCTTTTGTTCTGGGTAAGCCCCCCTTCTAACTCTTCCCTTCCAGCTTCCCAGAACTTTGAACATTTATGCGAAGTTTGTAGACACAAACTAGGTTAAATAAATCTGTTCAGAAATATCTCTACAGAGTAATATAATTCTGAATATTACATCCAGACAATGTTTTCTACTTTATTTGCTGAATCAAATCCTTAACTAGTGTAAAATTGGCCTATTGCACTTGTCAGGTCTTAGCTATCATGTCAATATAGAATACACAGTATAATATCTATTTTGATAGTAGGGATGTAGGAGAGAAAAATAAGTATACATTTACAAACTTGAAGGCTTACGCAAATGGTTCATGTTTAGAGATAGTAAGAATCTCCTGCACTCATTGACAGCACTGTAAATCTCTCCACACTGACAAAAATCAGGAAGCCAGAACAGAGTTAATTCAGTAAATGAATTCCCACTCTCGAGGTAAAATGCTGTAATTCAGAACTGAGGCCTGAGGTACACAGAACTGTTATAGTGTCTTGCTGTTACACTCAAAGTATTTGATTTTGCTAAATCTTATGTATCACCTGTTACAATTATTCATTGTCTGTAGTGGGTAAGTTCATTTACCTTGGAAGTACTGTGAGAGATGATGACGTAATCTTAAACTATTCAAAGCCCATGGTACCTTTGAAGATTGGGTGAGATTGTGGAGGAAATTATAACTGTATCAAAAGTTAAAGCTCATTGAGGCAACAGTCACAGCATCTCTGCTTTCCATTAGGGGTATCCATATTGCTTAGCAGGCTATTGTGCTGGTTTGGGCTGCAACAGAGTTAAATTTCCTTAGAGTAGCTGTGTTTTGGATTTGTACTGGAAACAGGCTGACAACACAAGGATGTTTTTGTTATTGCTGAGCAGGTCTTAGACAGAGTCAAGGCCTTTTCTGCTCCTCATATTGTTCCACCAGTGAGCAGGCTGGAGGTGCACAAGGAGCTGGGAGGGAGCACAGCTGGGACAGCTGACCCCAACTGACCAAAGCAACATTCCCTATCCTATGATGATGTACTCAGCAAGAAAACTGGGTGGGAAGGTTGGGGGAGAGTGGGGAGCACTGCTCAGGGCCTGGCTGGGCATGTATCAACTGCTGTAGAGAAACTGTTTTCATTGTATCACTTGTATTTCTTTGGTTTTATTCTTATCTGTCTTTGTTATTTTTCCTCTTTTCCTTATTGTTGTTGTTATTGTTGGTTGTAATTATTAAACTGTATTTATCTTGGCCCACAAGTTTTCTCACCCCATCCCACTGAGGGGGAAGTGACTGAGGAGTTGTGTGATTCTTAGTTACCAGCTGAGTTTAAATCACAACAGCATGTTCAGAACCATGTTAGGAAACTCAGCTTTTGTCATCTAAACTGTTGCAGAAAAATGATGGAAATGCATAGGAGTCACTAGACATGAGACATAAGACACTAGACAATGAAATTCTAAATCAATAAATTTTTCAGGCTATCATTAAGGATAGAAACAAAACAACATTGCCTAATGTTAGACAAATAGCCTTAGAAAGCAATATTTCATTAATCAAAAATTTACAATACCTTTGTCACTGTCAGTCTGTTGGATGTTAAAAAAATGGAACATCTACTAGCACAAAGCACAATTTGCTTGTGACAGAAAAAACAATGGGAGAAGGTGATTTCTCTTACACCCTCAAGTGTAAATGCCTTCACTTACAATTGAAATAATTTTTATCTTATTGTTATTATGAAATAATAATTTTTATCTTCTTATTATTAGGAAATAACTTTTAACCTGGGCAAGTGAGATTCCAAAGGTAGCAGAGATCTTCTATCAGTTTGTTATTTGTTTTTCTAAGTGAAGAACAGTACAAGAAAAAAATTAAAGTATATATATAAAAATAAATATATTTATATAAATTACATATATTTCATATTTTTATATTTATACAAGTATATATAAAAATATGTATTTATTCTATTCATATGAGTGTATATACACATATTATGCATTCATATACACGTGTACATGAAGCCTATGCACACCCCAGCCAGAATCACTACACTTGTGATACTTCTATCCACTGGTACAATCATTTCTGATGATGGAGATTTCAAATCCTTCCCCAAACTGGAACAGAAATGCCTGTATTTAATTTTGCTTGTAAGCCTTTCCTCCAATGTTATGTCACTTTCACGGGGGCGCCTGCACATTTGGGTACCACTTTGTGCATTCCACGATACAGACTCTGAGTGACAAGCACAGGCATCAACAGTAGCCACAGTGAGCGCATACAGAGACATTGGTGACCTCCCCAGGTGCACCCCAGGAGGGAACACAGACTGCACTTTCCCCCTCCCCGTGTCGCTTACACAGACAGAAGGCTTCTGCATGAGATGTTGCTCTGCTGTCACCTATCTCAGTAAAAATCCTGTCATGTCCTTTTCCACTGCTGCTTGTAGCTCCAGGCAGCAGACATGGGGAAACAAAGAACTTCTGTCAGATACCTTCTCTTAACTGAATTCAACGTTGCCATAGTTTATGTCCAAGTCCTATTTAAACCAAAAAAGCTCCAAATCTGCACCATTGAAGAACTGATCCTAGATTTTACTAGTTCTTGTTAAAAATACATAAAAGGTTAGTCCAGAATCACATTATCACAGCCTTTTGTAGGTAGAGAGGGTACTCACTCCGTATCACTCCATATTCTGCTCCTGTTCACTAGAGGAGATGCTTTCACTTTGGTGCCAGAATGCAGGGACCATGTATTTTAACGTATTAAAACAGTGCAAATGCAGTAATAAAATCATCCCATTATTGCAATGTAAGTTAGATGAATTTGCTGAATCATGGTAAATCATGACATATTTTTATCTCAAAAATCTGAAAAAAAATTTATCATTTTTTTATCTGAACTTTGAAGGAATGTATTTTGCCTTGGAAGCCATGAAAAATATTCATGTGTCTAAATCCTTAATAAGTAGCCAAATTATTGAACAATGCAGGCTTACAAAAATGTGCATGTGCATACCGTGAATAGTATCTTAAAAATGCTGCATACCTAATCAGCACTGATGCTTGTTCAGGTCTGTGCACGATTTGATCACAGTTCTCAATAAAAAGCACTAACTAAGTTTTGGTGCAGCTGACAAAAATAAAGAGAAAGGTTGTTTTTGTGAAGACAGCACAGCTCTGGGACACCAGTCCTAGTTTTAGTACCCTGGATCAACCACAGAGCTTCCCACAGTGTTCCCATTTGACTTCGGGCAAGATTATTCACCTACCCTGTGATTCAGTTCCCCAGGCACAAAATAGAGACATTTTCTTATCTCACTGGGGTGTTATAATGACAAAACTGAGTAACTGTGATGTGCTCACATGCTAGAGCAGACAGCCACGGAAGTACTTAGACCGACAGTAAGACATACAACCCAAAAGTTTAACTCAAATTATCTGATACATTCTAAGGGCTCTTATCTTTAAAGGAAAGCCTTTCCATAAGCAAACCAAATGATCTAGTCTCAGGCTAACTAGGCTAAGTGGGATCTTTCTTCTTTCCTTTGAACAGGTTTCAAAGTAAAACAAGATAAGCAGAAGCTCCTTAGAGGACCTCTCTTCACAGAGAGCTGGGATGTGACAAGAAGCGCAAAGCATCTCTAATTTCAGGAGCAGAAGCTTTAGTTTCGTAGGGTGAAATGTAGTGTTTACATCCACAATAGATAAAAGAAAGAAATTCCCCAGTCCTCAGGGGATGTACCACAGAGAATTGTTTTCCCTTTGTTTTCCCCTTTGTCTTAAGTGCAGACAGATGCCAATCAATGAAATATGTGTGCTGCAGGAATTTAGAGAAGACTTTCCATACAGATACTAAAACATACACCTCTGCTTTCTCTTAATAGATGGATGCATCCATGTGTCATTCATAGCTGCTAAATAAATTAATTAATCGCCTTGAAAACTATTTTTTATTAATTTATTAGCACTAAAAATATACTGCTAGTAAGCTTTCACAGGAGTTGTTTTGGCTGGAAATTGATGCTTAATCTAATTTAAATGCCTGTCATGATTGGGTTGTTTTTGGTGGTTTTGACAAAATAATGACAATATTGAAGGGTGAAAACACATCTCTAAAAAAAAATACTTTTAAAAATTTGGATTTCTGTCATGTTCTTACATTGTGGTCAATAATAGCCCCATCCCACTCTCCACAAAGTAACACACGGCTTAACATCTGTGTATGCACATTTTCTTTAGAGACAGACAAACAATTTTCTCAGTAAATTTTTGTATTCTGAGAATGACTGAAAATTGATTATTCTTCCTGAAAGCAAGGCGTTTTCTACACTTTAGAATGAGTTTTAATGCTTTTTTTTCAGTATTTGATACTCGATACTGAAGCAGTTCCCCAACCCAGGTAATATTATATACACTCTCTTCACTGCAGTGACACACACTAATTATATGTGTGCTCAAACTCCTGTCTCAGTCAGTTAATCATTTTTGCATCAAGTCTCTCTAGAGAGACATATAGCACCTGCCAGTAGTCCTCTCAATAAAAGCAGACTAATAGCCATCACTGTTCTTTAGCACACACTGAAGAAAAGCAGCTATATCTTAGTGGGTCAGACAGGTTTGTATGTTTTTTCACAAGTTTGTGTCCCACCTATACCAACCGTTAATCAACCTCATCACCTGACATATTTACTGTTCTGCAGGTAATAAAAGATTGGAAAGTCATCCTACTATTGCTTTGACACTTGGGTGCATCTGAAGCGTGTCATTTGAGGTCACAGACCTATTATCCCTGCACAATAGCATGAAGCATATCACCCTGGTGTAGATGTGTTATTAAGGCAGGAAGAAATTTCAGCAAGGGCCAATACCATACAAGTTGCAGTGAGAGATGCTGCTTTTTGTTGCTCCTCTTCTATTTTTGTTGTTGTTGTTGTTGAAGGGTAGAAGCTGCAGAAAAGGTTTCAGAGAACTCATCTGCATGAGAAAGGTTTGATAAGCTGCTTGACATCTTTCAATCTTAAAAAAAAAAAAGGCTTGAGTCTCTATATCTGCACAAAATTTCCAAAGAAATTAAAATAGCAGCTGTAAAAGAGAACATAATTTCAACAAAACCAACATCATTTGTGGAAATTAAGTGCCAAGCCTGACATACTTAAATGGGTGTATTAGTCTAGATCAGGAGCAAAATTTTGCCAAGAATTTACCAAGGTCTGTAAGTTGTGGCACTTCCTGTCCTCGCAGTTTGCAAGGAGGAACATGGTATGGAGTATCTGGTTGGTCTAAATGAGAAAGTTAAACAAACATCAGTGTGGTTCAACAGATCTCAGTAAAATAGTTAAGTAACTCTGACTTGGCTTATATCATTTAATAGCACACTGTTATACACTGAATAACATAAATATAGAGGAAGAATATACTCTTCCTTTGCCTGTCACTAAACCCTCAGATATCCACATGTAAGGATAACAAAACCACAAAGAAACCGCATGGAATATTTATTGCAACTGTAAATCTCCTATTTTAATCTCCTAGAATGATCATACTATCTAGGAAAAAGTAAGGAAAGGCTCCTTCCACTCGTTCTTCTCTCTCCTGGTTATCCTAAACCAAAAAAAATCTCTAATAAAAGACATTGCTTTTCAGATAAATGAAATACAGACATTTCTTCTAAAATATTTAAATTTAGAGTTCAATAGGGAGCTTTATCCCAGATATCTAATTCTTTCAAAACTCTGGGGAAAGCTGTACTGTCTATTAAAACCCACTAAATTAATTTAAATGTAAAACTCCTGTAAATGAATTGCATGTGCCCTTTTGAGAAGTTTCCTGCTCTGCCACACTGAGGGCCTGGAGATGTGTGACTTCTTCCATCTCAGACTTGAACCTCCTGCAAAAACTCCTGTAAAAGTGGCAGCTGGTAGCAAGAGGGCTGACATCCAGGAGGAGGAAATCAGCATCACCCAAACTGAATTAGTCTAACGAAACATGAGGTCACAATCACTGGAACTACTTTTCTGAGACGGACATAGTAATGCCCTGAGCTCCTCCACGTTCCCTCACCCCTAATTGGGGGCGGGCAGTGAATGTTCAAGTTAACCAGCTCCATTCTTCCTTTGGGTTTGGTGGCAGCCCTGCACCCACCATTGTTCGAGGGAAGGGTGCAGGATACAGACTGCAAGATTGTTACCAGATGTTTCAAGCCACCCACAGAAAGGCATCAATGGGCTATAAATTTGTGAGGGGAGAGAAAGATTTGCAAAAGAATTGAAGGCAACCATAGGGAGAACCTGGAATAAAAGGAGCTCTGCTGGTGGTAGGGCACCGGTAGATGGACAGGCTGGGGCCTTTCCTGTTGCAATCTGCTCCCTGCTAGCCATGAATTTTAACCACTTGTACACAGAGTGATTGCTTTCCTTGTTTAGACTTCTATTGACACACAGCCACGTAGTCAAACAAAGGTCAGAATTACCGAAATACCATAAACTGCCTACACACAACCTTTGAAAAAAGGAAGCATCTGGCTTACCAACACGGGTTTTTTTCAAATCCTTGTGCAACCACATTGGGGATTTTCTTTTCTTTCTTTTTTAAATTCCATGCAGTGTTACCTTTCATGAGCAATTATATTTTTCCTTTTATGTAAAGAATATGTTCCACATTTTCTTGTATTTGCTTTAAGTACGAATTACAAAGAACAAGACAATTGTAATCCTAGACAATTTAGGAAGAAAAGACTAAAGTCCTGATTTCACCTTTTTTTTTTTTTTGACTACTGAATAATAACATTTTTCTATTAAAGTTAAATCTGTAGGTTCACAAATGCAAGAAAGGATGAGTATTTTTATTTTGTCTCAAACACACCATAGTAATGTTGTACCAACAAGAGAGCCATGTGTATGTGTGGGCCAGCAGAGCTTGCACCAGCAGGACTTGGGTGTCTTCCTTCTCCCAGGCCTCAGTTCCTCATGCTACCTAAATTGCCTCCCACTGCAGCCCAGTTTCTCAACTGGTTTATGCTATACACAGCCACTAATTATCCTGTGGTTTCCTATCACATTTACTGGCAGGGAAGATCACTGCTGTCCTTTCCATTGGAGCTGCTTGAAAAGATTGAGGTGTGTTCCAGAGGTTGTAGCCAAAGTAGGAATAGCCACACCCGAGTCCAATTTTCCTTAGATTTTCCTTAGGTGATTTATTAAATAAGGACAGAGGTTCCCTGGCTTTTACTCTGATCCATCACTCTTCTGCATATCATATTGTAGAAAATTATTGCAAAGACATTTGCCACCAGGGTTATCATTCAGGGGTTTTTCATGCAGGAGATGAACCCTAGGTTTTAACCTGTAACTCAAGAATCTTAAAAATTATCTGCAACTAAACTCAAGAAAAATCAGCATGATAGTAAAGCTTAAGAAAGTTCCATTATCTGAACTAAAATTTTAAATATAGTATGATATATATTAAAGGAAATTACACCAAGAGAAAAAGCCCTCCCTGGTATAATGTTCTCCAGATGATCAATAAGAGCCGTGTATTGTATCAAAGAAGTTTGACCAGCATAATTGCAGAGAAGACCTATGCAATTCATTATAAAAGCCCTTTGGGGACAGACAGCCTTGTTTCTAAATAGTTACTTATCACCAGAAAAGCAAAAACTTATTATCATGGTATCTGACATTAGGGCCTAAGCAAATGCATTACTGAATATACCTTAAAACACCTGACTGGAATACCTTAAAACACCTGACTTTTAACTAAGGAAGTGCAAATTAGAGATATTTGTTTAATACAGAGCAAAGAACACAGATTGTTCACTTCATATGAGGTCTCACCCTGAAGCTGCCACACAAGATGACATGATTGCATGACAGACCACAAATGTCACGCAAACAAGCAGCGCCCTTTGGCCATAACACATATAATATGATCAGAAGGTTCATAGCCAAGATGAACATAACCAAAGATCCCAGTTGTATCAGATAAATATAGGCTCTTTGAATTTCATGGAGCATCAAGTTGGCTGATATTTTTAGTTAGAAAAGCACAGTCAGCACTGGACATGTAAGGTTTACTTCCCTTTTTCAGGGCTAAAAAACCTTTCAGATGTCACTAATCATAAACAGACAAACACACAAACCACTAGACAGGATGTTGAGGACAAGTAATTTTTAGTACTTTTAATCTTCAAGCCCAGGGTATTATGATTGTGCTTGATGTTCCCTATCCCATTATGTCCCTTCTACAAGCAAACCCAGTGGCTGGCATTGAGTTTTCAAGTTATTTTTAAAACATGCATTATGTATTTAGGGTAAGATTTTTAAGGACAAGACATTTTGAAGTACATTACATCTGACTCAAGCTAACAAGTGGTCTTACTGGATGAAAAGGAAGTCTTGGGAACCTGTTCTCTTTAATCACAGTGAAATAATACTCTTTGATTTTCAGTGCATGTCATTCACAGTTATTTATAGGACAATGCTGGAAGTCAAAACAGTCATCAAGGGTTAGTAGATATTAAACTTAACATCATACGTTTTCATTAATGGGCTTAAATGAACAAGTAAAGAAATACTCCAGTGATTAAGGCTATTAGAAAACTAGTCACTCATATCAGCCACCAAACATGAGTCTCAAATTTCCATTAAAAAAGTATTTTCTGTCTTAATGAATGATTATTTGGTCACAATATGATTTTCTGAAAACAGCTAAATTATGATGCATCAGTAAGTACTGATGGCTCAAAAATTTAATTGCCTGTGTCAGATTCTCTTCTTAAAAATCAGGCACTAGGATCCAAGCAGCTAAAACTATTATTTCTACAAATATAGCTAGTTTTAAGCAACATTACAGTCTTTTAAAACCCCATTGCCATCTGCTCTGTCAAAGTAATAAATGAAGAAGTTGGATTTACATGTGGCACTCTGTTAAATGAGGTAAAGTTCAGAACAGACTTTTGCTTCCCAGCAGATGGAGATCTCCCAGCAGGGATGGAAGTCAACAAAGAGGGTAGCAGGGGGTTTCCATAAATTCATGTGATCCCTGGGCAGAACTAAATGGATTAAATAACAAGGACTCTAGGAGTTAAGCTGTATCTTGTTATACTAAGATGTCTCTGCATATTAGGTACACAACAGTTATTCATCCTTTCTTGATAAAGTAGAAAAAACATACTATGCATTTTCTTTAAATTTTGAGCTTGTTTTGCCTTGTGTCTTCTTGTGGAACTGCAAAGTGTGAGGCAAACTGTAAATCTCTTCTACACAAGAAGATATTCAAAAATCTATATTATCATAGAGAAAGGCAAAAAGTGTCTGTGGATACCATTCAAGGGTTTCACTCTAGTATCCTAAAACTGCTACCATTCATTGTTCATCATTCATTAACATTTGCATCACAGTGTTTATTGTTAGAGGTTGTTTAAAAGGATTTTTAATGTTATTTGTCTTTTGTGACTGCAAAAGTGGACAAAATTGCTAAAATTTCCCTTGTTTTGCAGACTTGTATTTATCACCCATGTTCATGATTGTCTGAGTACAATATGTACCTTTGTTATTATGTACCTAAAGTTATTTTTATGTTTGTAGGCAAAGAAATCGGCATTGAGTTTAGGTTTTTATTTTGGGGTAATGCCTTTTCCTGGTCTTCAAATCAAGAGTCTAACATGGATAGAAGGGAAAAAGGGGTTTTACCTTTGTATTTATTTTAAGGATCCTTAGGTGCACTACGTCCAGGTGGAATGCACCTCAACACACACTGCAATGCACACACATGATAGATCTGGTATATCATTATAGGTCTTACTAATTGGCATATCTATCAAAAATTCCTCAATGAGAGGCTTGAATGAGCCCCCCTCCCCAAGGAGCCTTCCCCTGGATGGTTCTATCTTAGTTTACAGAATGTGTTCTAGAGAGGATCTTGGTGTCTGGGGTTTCTAAGCTGTTTAGTCTCCTAGTTTAACAAAATAAGTCTAAGAATGTAGGCTAAAAAATACTAAGAATACAAAAAAACTATAAGAAGGTATATAAAAGGGGTATAAAAGAAAAAGCAAAAAATCATCATGGCATCAAGGGCCATTGAGCTTGAACAAGAAATTGAATAGCCAGTATTATAATGCATCAAAGTGAACAGATGTGTTTGCCTTTGAATAGTCTTTCATATTTGCTTTTGACAGCATGTTCCAAAATTAGTCTCCTGAATTTTTTATGCTTTGTCTGACATGATTTCTGACATTCCTTGAATGAGCACCTGATCTGGAGTGAGGATTTTAAACTTGAGTTGTTTATTTGTTTTCTTAAATTTACTTTGGCTGAAATCATGCCATTATTTGCATCAGTGATCAAGATGACTGCTTCCTGTATTATGGAATGGTAAGGCTGTTCCTTTTTCAGTGTTTCATGGCATTGGATTTTCAGTAGATGAAAACCAAAATTTGCCTGCTTATGGTTTCCACAGGTTGTATGAACTGGCTACTAGCAGTGCAGGCTATTCGAGATGCTGTATTTCACTTAATTCCAACTCAGACAAACACAAGGAAAGAAAGTGTTTGCTCCTGTAGCAGAAGTAGCAGACATTTGTTTAGTCCGAATGTTATTTTAATTAAGCAAAATTATTTGAAATTATACTTGGTATTTATAGAAAGAGGTGTTTCATTTTAGATACAATACAGATATATGCCCATCTACACCAATATATTCACACAGGAACTTCGGATGGTTTTAATTATAGAGATAACTACAGGGCCTGTGTCACCTGGTTGTCTGATTGCTTAAAAAGTTTCTTCACTTAGGAATGATGATTAATTTAGAAATATAGAATAATTAATATGACTATTGCAAATCTTAAAATATTATTGTTTACAGACTTTTCTGTTTAACTGTCTTTTGTACTTTATCTGACACTAAACCTCATGAAGGATAATCCCTTTCCCAAGGAGGCAATACGTCTCCAAAAGTCCTTTGTTAAGGTGACAGGCTAGTAATTCTACCCCCATCAGCTCTCTTTTTCCCATATTGCCAACTCTTAGCATGTGAAATAAGTTTAGGGGGAGGATCTCTTTGTCAAAATGAGTTCGTTGCAATCTCAACCAAAATTCTGGCACACATTTATTTTCACATCTCCTCTAAAAAGCATATAGCAAGTCCAACAGCTGTTAACTTTGAGCTGACTGGCTTTATGTCTTTTGAGAAGAACAAAGGAAAGTCCAACAGAAGAGTGTAATGTGATAGAAATAGTCTGCCCAATCTCTTCAGCAGTAGTAGGATTAATTTCCTGCTGCAGAAACATTGTTAAGAAATTCAGTTCCCAAACAAATTGCTGGTTGATTTACCAGTGAGCATCTACAGACAAGATAATGGTGAGATGGTGGGAGCATCAGGCTGCAAGCTTCAAACCTCTTGCACCTTTTGTTTTCACACTCAGCTGAGCTGTCTTTTATATCTGTCTGCCAGTATTTTAGTGTTACCCTGGTTATGAGCGGATGGGATAGTTTGGGCATAGAAATATGTCTTTCTGCTCCTCTTTTGTTTGCAGTATGTGTATTTCAAAGAAGATTTTTGAAAGCATCAACCTTTTTTTTTAAGAAAACTGCAACAATAGAGATGAGTCTTTCATTTGCTTTCCCTGAATTAAACATCCAGCTTCTATTGTTTTCAAAAATGAAGGATCATGTTCATGACATGTTTACAAGACAATACAAAGGGAAAAGAGAAAATATAACCAAAGTATAAATATCTCTATGCACCTATCTATATATAAAAGTAGAAACTTTTAAAGCAGTCTGATCCTATTTAAAGAAATACACAAATGGTCCTGTAAACATCTGAATATACTGTATCACATTGACTGAAAGGGAAGGAAAAGAAAAGCAACAGAAACTTAGACAACACTTGAGAATTGTGATACAGGATTGTGTTGTGCTAGAGGAGGGAATATTGAAGGCAGGCTTGAATCCTGAAGCAATTTTGTGGAAGGTTCCTTGTGTGGACTTCTTCAGAGAGCACAGGGCTGTCTCAGAGCATCTCTATGACTTCAGAGAGAATCTGAGCTGCAGATCTCCACAGGAACCACAGGTGCAAGCTCACATAGCACCATAATCTCTGCATGCACTTAAGGGAACTCATGTACTGAGGTCTCTCCAGTTACTTCTTGGAATGACTTCCTAGTCTGATTGTATTTTGTAGCAATGCCCTGTTTTAATTAGTCTCAGAAGCCCATGCTCAGATATCACGTGGTATTGGTCAGTGACATGAACTAGATTAAATCACCCACCAATTTGTCAAATCCTCGAGAGTGCCTATGGCCCCCAAAAGTGCCAGGAAGCGTAATTCATGTCTGAGTGTCATAGCATGCACCTCTTCAGTCACCCTTCTGTCTTTTGTAGTTTCTTGGCCCCCACTGTATATCTTCCAAAAGTGCACTACAGCTGGTAAAAAGGGCTGCCATGGGTTACAGCTGATAGTCCTGGTATTTTTATTCTGCAATGTAAAAAACTTTTACCCTGTCATTTTCCCATTGGAATATCCATTGATATCATAAGTAAGGGTACTTCCAGAACTTCTGCAGTAATTTATTCTCATTTCTTCACTAAAAAAAACCTGATATTTTGCCTTAAAATGACTGAATATCAATAATACAATCTATGTAATTTTCTTCAGAAAATAAGGCATTTAAATTTTAGCACTTCTTTTTCTGGAAAAGGGAGGGGGGTCCCATCTTCAGGAAAAGAAAGCTTTGTTTAAATTTCCACCAAGTTATTTCAAAGTGCATTGGGTTAGACTGACACACAGACTCAGGAAATGGTGAGAAATGCAGATCACACCTCTTAAACATCTTTCCTCTTATTAAACCCCACTGCCCTGAGTCAAATTAAATTAGGTATCTTATACAGAAGACGTGAACAACACACATTTTCAAAGGAGCCTCCAGATAAAGCTTAGTCATGAGTCTATAGGTTACTCTGAGGTGACAGAGTTTGGGCATTAAGCTGGTGGTTTATATGTTAGGCATCATCAAAGCTTAGGTAAATACATACACAGACAGAGGCAGAGCTTTAAGAAACATATCAGACAGATGCCTGTTCAGTCCCTCAATAACCAAGACATAGTGTTAGACCTCCAAATTGGTTGTTGAGTTCTAAAATCTGTCCTAGTCTTTTGACTGAATTAACCTTAAATTGCTTCAAATGTCAAGTGTTGCTTGAAGAGAGGTGAGCTGTTCAAAATTATCTAAATATTTCCATTCTGAGGAGGAAGTGTGCTGTTTCAATAGTATTGCCAGCAGAAAGATTGAAAAAAAAAAAAAAAAGGCAACCCTACATTTTAAAGAAGCAGCTACTCAACCATTTCTTTGGTAGTTTAATTATGATTTCCCTAGGGACAGGTTTCCCTTTGCATAGTACATATGCAACTAAAACTATTTTGCTTACAAATGCTATGTGCAATGTGACAAAGCTGCAAAACAAAGGAGTGAATGTGATTGTGAATGAGATCTTCATAAAAGACTTTTTACATTTTAGTTGGCAGATTCCATTGCTTTGACTCAGTACGAATCTGTAAAACAAATTTCAGATGTAACCTACATTATGGTGTCAGGTTAGAAGAAAAATATCTCATCCAAAAGTGTGCAAAGAATTAAAACAACATTTTCCCTTAGCTGGCTACTTATGAACAAGATGCTGAAATGTAGAATTATCACTTCTTGGGAGAGGCTATTTTTAAATTAGTTTTTAAATCCGTGGTGAAATAAAAGCTAGTTTTACTGTTCCAAAAGACAAATTTCATTTAGAAAAATAAAAACCAGATTTCTCTTTTATTTTGAAGTGTTCCTAAAGTTACTTTCTGAAACCATAAAGTACATATTTTAAACTTTAACTTTTTTGCACAGGACTTATCAGTAAAATTTATTTCACTCCATACATTGCAGATCAAGGACAGAATTGATTCAACTGTCCCATATGTATTCATTAATTTTCATCCAGATATTGTTATTTATAGTTAATCTGAATTTTCACATGCATGATAAAACAGAAGAAAGGCATATAAATATTTTCTTTAACTGAGGTAAGCCTTTCATCATGAACTTTCCACTCAGCATGGGTGACCAGAACCTAGGAAATGTGATTGTTTCATCAACATTGACCAAAAATACCCATTTACACAGATGCAAGTTCAGAACAAATCTAGTGAAGGCCATGAACATATTCTGGATTTTCAGCAGTCTAAATGACAGTAGAAGTGTATCCCTGGCTGCCTCTGACAGTGTTTCACTTAAGCGTTATTTAAAACAAATTTCCAGTGCAATAAAGCCTCTCCCCTCTGCAAATGTAAATTATATTTAATATGCCTGGGAACAAGCGAGGCTGCCAAAGTCTGAGGCAAGCCAGCCTTTATGACTTCAGTCCGTTCTCAGCCCTTGATTACAATTTGATTTCCTTTGGCATCAAAAGACAAACTATTTTAGTGAACAATGTTCTTCCTTTACCAAGAGTGAGCTCTAGTTTCTTGGCAGAGGGCCTATTTACTGGCAGACAACATGTCCAACCTCCCAGCAATAGCAGACCTGCGGACTTTGATTTAAAGCAGCACGAAGTAAGAAAAACAGAACAGAATGTATATTGCTCACTTGAGAGGCTTATTGTTTAACCGGCCTACTTATCATTAGCCTGTGCTCCAATCCTCAACACTTTCTTTTGTGTACTTTATGTCAGACATATGGCCACGTTGGGATGCTGACAGCAGTTTTAGCACTGCTGCACTATACATACTACTTGTAATTTGTTCTATCTTATAGTTGGGGCTTTCTTCAAAGAAGAAAGTGAATTTTAAATGCTGCTGTTAATAACTGTAACCCTCTGACAAGATATAAAAGTGATGTGCTTGGAGTGATGGCAGCATTCATTCATCTACATTGAGAGCTTTGTAGATGTTAAAGCTTTTAAAATGGAGCATCTATTATGTGAAGAAATTAAACCCACAAAGGCTGCTGAATTCAGTAACACAAAATAAAGCATTCCCATGCTATTAACTCCCTGGTCCCCCATGTCAAAAGAAAAAAAAAAAGGAAGAAACACATTTCAAAGAGAGACAAATTTCACTCAGGCTTTTTGTTTACCTCCACCTTTGGGTAACCGCATATCTCCCTCAGGATCGTGATAACATGCTTTTCCCCTTCTCATCACTATCTGAGCTCCAAGAATGCCCTTTTACCTCTTTTTCTGTTTGTTTGTTTCTTTTACTTAAGTACCTTAAACCTGATATAGTGATCAGGAGGGAAGAGTGGGTGGGATAGCACTTGGGTCCAGGCAGGAGCCTTCCTGCCTGCAGAGGAGCACCAGGGTTTCCTTGCTCTTGCCCCCCAGTCTTCCCTGGGGCCAAGGTTCTTCCTGAATGGATTAGGATCCTCTTTGATTTCAGCTGAATTCTACACCTTATAAAACTTACCAGGTCTGTTGTAGAGTGAGAAGCTTCCAATAATTATGTTCTTACATTAGAAAACATTGTTTTCTATGGGGAAAAAAAAAGTGAGGAAATGCCCTGGTGAAGAGACTGTTTTGTAAATATTGATAATCCAAGAACTGCATTTAATTTCTAAAGTTTTTTAGTCAAATGTGGAATAAAAAAATTACAGGTCTGAATCAGAGCACAATATTACAATGATCTCGAGGTAGAGCATATCCATCAGTCTCCAATTATTTGGTAAAAACTTCAGTCAATTTTGGAATTATTAATAAAATGAAATTAAATCTCAGCATTTGCCAAGGAATAGACATTAGACGTTCAATCAGCTTTGCTCAAGACCAAAATCCAGCTGAACATAAGAATGAGAGATAGATATAGATACAAATATATAACATAACGTCCTTCACTAGCAGAGGCACTAGAGTGAAACAGAAATTAACAGCACATCATTATAATAACAAGTAAAACAATCAAAATCATTACCTTTTTACATATCTTATTGAAAAATTCAAAATCACCTTAGTGAAGGAAGGGTAGAAGGGGAAGAGAATGTGTCTGAACTATTATTGATAGCAAAAATGAAATTACATAAGATTATTAAGGTCTTGAGCATTCTTTCATTGTCATGACAAATGAAAAATACGGTCTAGCTAAAAAAAAAGTCTCCTGAAGATTGTCATAAGTAATAAAAGGAAAGTGCAGCTGGGTGTGCATTCTGAGAACAAGCTCATTGTGAGACTGCTGGAGTAGAACAAGAAGGTAGAAAGGAAGAAAATAATGTTATTATATTATATCTCAGCTGGAAAATTCCTGTAAATATTTAAGGGAAAATATTAGGGGGAAAAAAAACCCCAAACCCTGCAGGGATTTTTAAACCATTAAAAGGTGTATTGAGAAAAAAAGGAGCAATGTAGGGTAATTAAAAAACAGTGAAGAATTATTACTGTGCAGGTTTTAGGATAAATTCCACAGAAGTGTAATTTATTTTATATGGAATCTTACTGAGCTCACCCCAGAGCTAGATTTGATTTACTAGCATAACTCGTAGAAATCTCTGGATTGCTCTTGGTTCTAGCAAACAGGAATAATCAGAGAATTGCTACACTTCAGCCATATTCTCTTTACCCTTAAACATGCAGATAGTCAGGTACCTCAAAAACTAGCTAAGCAGAACTATGCACAATTTTACAGAGTAAAAATGAAAATCAGTGCTGATGCTCCTGTCACACTGACATGATCCATGTGAAGCACAGGGCTGATGTTTCTCTGCAGTGAGACAGATTGTCAGCCATAAATTTACTCTAAGGGCATTTTTGTCTAGTTTTCTGTGTCAGTGAGAAGCCACTGAAAGACAGAGAACCCATCAAGTAGATCCTTCCTTGGGTCATTCACCTGTGCTTTAAGAGACTTGAATCTAATCTCTCTTGTAACTTCACAGAGGCAGTAATCTGAACTCACTTTATAATAGAGATTACCTTTAGCAGTTTGTCACTGAATATTATGTTACTGGTCCATGTCATTCTTCCAGTTAGAGGAATTTGTTTTGCTCATTAGACCACAGATGGAAGGAGCTGCTGTCCCCCAGCTCTTAAGACACATACTCAAGATACTGGTGCAAGTCTCAGCTCCAACAACTGCTCCAACAATTGCCTCATCAATTACATGAAATAAAAATCCAACATCTTAATGGCTGGAGCTCTCACAACATTCAGTTTGAAGTCCTGCCATCAAACAAAGGACTTGGACACAGCTTGTAACTGCTGAACATGCCACTGTCAAGGACAAAAACCAGGAATCAACAGAGGAAGAGTATGCTGTGTGTATTTTATGCACCACATTCACAGGAGATATAAGTAGATGAATGCTGCATTTGAGAACCCATATTTTAGAGGATGTGATATTTTTGTTTCAGTTAGGAAACTTACTGTGGGATGGTCAGCAGTCACAGTGGCTACCTGACACACCATCCAAGCTGTGTGCATCTTAGACACCCAAATGGTGACAAGGCATTAAAGCTCAATTAAGATCAAGGAAGCTGAGGATGACTTTGAAGGTGCCTGTCATGGCTAAAGGTGAACCTCAGCACTATTTAGAGAGAGGTGGGTGCCTTACATCTTTAAGACTCTGGATTTCAGATGGCAACAGTTCCTTCGCATACAGAAGTGCAAAGCTCAAAACTTTAAATAATGATTTGGACAAGGACAATGAGAGCTAAAAATTAAGTAGCTCAATATTCTACTTTGCATCCTCCCTATCTCACTGGTCTCCCTCACCCTTAAAAATACTCTTTTTTCTGAAGCTTACAATGCTCAGTCACATTCTAAGCAGAGAAGAAAATTATGATACCACCACCATTTTCAAGTACAAGAGCCAAATTTACTGCTGATTTGACCTCATTAGCTTAATGAGATTACACCAGGGATGTATTTGTCCCAAGGACTATATTAAATGAACAGTAATATATGTTTTTTGTAAAATCCTGTAATATGCTTTCATTAACTTTGTTCCCCATACCACATATTTAACCTCTCTTCCTCCCTCTCCACTCATTGTCAGTGCAAATGCACCTCATCACCTAGGTAAGATGGAGCACATTAACTATATGAAGGAGTCAGTATGCTGAATTTATCAATTAATCTTTTCTCCCACCCTCTTAATGGACTGATTTCAACTCCATGAAGCAAAAAGAAAATATTGCTTTTCCCCTTAATGAAAACTTTTAAAAAAATTAGGCACCAGGTGCTTTTTTTTTTTTTTTTTTTAATATTCTCTCTTCCTCTCCATCTCCTTCAAACTGGCAAAAATCCAGTGACTGTTTTGCTGCATCATGTATGAAATGTTTCACTTCATTGTAATACCAATGCTGCAATCCTTCTTTCAAACTGTGACTATTAATATGTATTTCATCCTCTGGCTTTCCTGAGCCAAAGCAAATGAACTGTGGCCTCATTGAAATGATACGGTCTCTTGACCCTTTGTGCAGTTTAAAATGATGTAACCTGAACCATTTTAATCTGAAGGCTGGAACAAGTCAAAAGCTGTAATGAGTTCAGGACACTTCAAGACATTAGAAGAGCTATCTTGCCATAAAAGATGCATCCTTTGCATATAGAAGCTGTAATATCATAAATCTGAGTGACACAGACATAAAAAATCTGCCCACTATTAGATTTTTTTCTACCTCTTCCCAGTGATGACTTCAGAGACCAGATCTTACACAAGGGATGTAATAATTGATAGTAAAAGCCACACCAGAGTTAAATGCCTCTGTCAACGTTTCCAACAGAATGCACATGATGGGGAGGGTTTAAACCCGTGCAATTTCTAAAGTGGAAGACTATTAAAAGCTTGGGGGAGATGCTGCCTTTCAGTGAACTGAGTTTGTTACAGGTTTTGAGAATAATATGTTTGTCCCTCCAGCACACTCTGAGATGCCACTTCTGAAAATAAGCTTCAGATCTGTGGTGAGTTCCTTCCATTTCTATTGTGATCACCTCCGGATATCTCAGAGACAAACTTTGACTCCACTGAGGTCAGTGAAAAATTAATATAATGAAACTTCATCTGTTAGTTCAGGGTTTTTTAAAACCTCTAAATACTTTATAAAATGGGAGGGGTTCAGTCTTACAAGTGGGAAATCTTAAGGATAATGATCCCAGTCTGGAAAGCAATTAAAAAGGCACAAAAATTCTGTCCCAAGTGTCAAATCCAAAGGATCATCCTATCTTTTTTAACAGTTTCAGAAACAGCTTCTGTTCATGTTATGCAGTGGTGAGTTAGTTCTCTGTTCTCATCTTGAGAGCTAGCAATCTAATGGCAAAGGAAAAAAGGCAAATTAAACAAGGCAGAATGAATTCAGACTGCAAAGAATCCAGCAGAGCTGAACCTAACAAGCTTGAATTAAATAATTAGAATACCAAGGAAAAAAAAAACAAACCTTCAGAGAGCAAAGGGTGTTCTTGGTCACTGATTGCTATTTAAATTGGTTTGGCCTCTAACAATTTAGAGATGGTCAAAATGCATAAATTTCCCCAAGCTTTATGTGCTTGGCTGTGATGACTGAAAAGGGAAGAAGTCCAATTTACATAGTAAATTTTTATAGACAGTTAAGCCTTTAAGTGGATTAATAAAGTTTGGTACTTTTAAAGGCATAGGTTTTTATTAAATGACAGCATTCAAGTTAAAAATAAAATGGAAACAACATAAGCACACACTGATTAGAAACATACAATACCTATTTACTTAGGTTAAGGTCAAAGAGTTATTATAGTCAGATAATCAAAACATCTGCACAGGAAAAGCTTTCAAATTTCACCAAATTATGTATCAAATAATTTCGAGAATCTCATGGTACTGTTGAAATCCTTGAAGACTGGTGTATGCTGAAATACAAACTTTCCAGCTTGGAACTCCAGCTAAAATCCTTCTGATTATTTGCTCATTTTCCAAGTCCAATGCCATTCAAACTCCTCACTTTAAGTCTCCACCCCGATATCTTTACATTAAATGATGGAAAAAAGTTTTGTGATATGGTTTGATATCATAATGAGAGAGATAGAAAAACATGACCTGCCTTCAAAAATTAAATCCTATCATGCAAATTCAAAGCTTTTGCCCATAGACAAAGTGTGTATTAACAAACAAATTATGACTGGACTGGAGAGAGTAGGTTTGTAGAGGGTTTTTTGTTATATCTGGTTAAATCAGAATTTATGACCTATTTATAATTCATTTTTACATGCTTGTGATGAAATGAAAAATAAAATAAGTTGTAGCTGTATTTGGTTTATTTTACATGAAACATAGGGATTTCACTTCAAAAATCTCAAAAAGAACTTTTTACCAAAATATAGTTTGAAATTTAAAACATAAATATTTCAATTGCATGACATTAAAGTGAAAGCTATTTTATTTTGTAGAAAATTATTTTATTTTATCAAAAAGCAACTTAACTAATGAGACAAAAATTTACAAGATGTGACCCAAAGCAACATTTTGCAACATTTTTCAGCTTTAAAAATGAAATGAAAGTTCTTGCACTGCGCTGGTAAACATTACATTGGGCTACCCCTGTCACAAGATCAAAATTGGCAGGGCATTCTTTTGGATACAAACTGCTGTGTAAATGCAAATTACACTGAAAAACATTTCATCAATAACTGAATGTGAATCTTCAAAACATAGGGAAAGAAAAAGAAGCCATTCAAGAAAAAAACAGACCCCAAGGTGTAGAAGGAGCAAAGCCTTCCCCAGACCCCAGAATTTGACTTGAGGAACTTGCTTAGGGCACATACCATGTCCTACTCCTTTTAAACAATTAAACATCACATCTACATAGAAACAACAATATTATAGAGTTGGAATAAGTGATCAGTTTAGCTAGTAATACCTCAATGGGGCCCTTGAAATACGGTCATGTAATTAAATTATTAATCAAAATAATAAATAGGTGTACAAAGTCAGTGACTAAGTATTTTAGATGATCTAGTAGAAGGAATTTCTGTCTTAGTGTAGGCGCTTGTCTAGCAAAATTAAAATCAGGCCTAGATCAGTGTTGCTTGCAGAGCACAGCTGGCAATGGCCTTCAGGAAATCAGTGCCATGGATTTGCTTTGGTACCTCTGTACCAGCATCCATGCTGCAGCTGTTTCCAGTTGTGCTCAATGTGCATGCAGTCAGGCTCTAACTTAGGACACCAAGCTCTGCTTCTTAGCTTGCATTTGGAAGGAGTTTGCAAAGGGTTAGCCAAATGCTAGTCAGGTGGTGTCAGCTTTGGTTGCATAAGTTGCTGTGAAAATCTGGGAATCCCTGAAAAAGTCCGGAAACTGCTTTGTGGGTGTTGCTTCAAAGGGCTGGGATGGACAGTGTCCTAGATTCTTTTTCCCAACAGCATCTAAATTTATCTCCATTGTTCTTTTTTTTTTTTCTTTTTTTTTTCAGCTTAGTACTAAACCTGGATGCCAGCCAGCGAGGAACAACAATATCTTGACAGGGAACCTCATGCATCCCACACGGGTCATCTACATTGTCCGGGATCCATGTGCATCAGAGATTACAACAGTGGAAAACAAAAGAATTACGCAACACAAAGGTCTTGATGAGAGTAAACAAGAGAAACGTGACTTACTGCTGAAGCACTTTCCTGCCTGTACTTGAAGCAGAGGGATAAGAGGAGGTCCACCCTTCAAATCTTCCCAGACAGTAACATACAAATGCAACAAATAAGCAACCGGAGTCTCATGTACTCTTGTCCAGTGTTTCTGTTTAGTCAGTACTTTCCTTAGAGCAGAGATAAAGGACTAAATTGTATGCAGTTTCATACAAAAACATGCATTAGTTTGAAGCTGATAACATTGATAAAGTCTTAGGTAAATAAAAAATATGTGACTGAATTCAAACCTGGTTTATTCCAAAGGAAAATCAACCATACTCATGAGAGAGTTTGACTGAGAGCGAGACTGTGGAACTGCTAAACTCCTGGTCCATTCTGAATGAGGTTGTTTGACCTCACATTAAATGGCATAGCAGTGTGGCCAGCCTAAGTAGCTCAGAGCCCTTGGCACAACTGGCCCTCTAAGCACCTGTTCTGTGAATGGTTCAGCTTGCCAAGGCTCAGCAGGTTCCCCAGCCACAGCAACATGTGCCCAAGGCACCACTGCCATCACTTTTAACCCTGCCTTGGGCTCTGCATGTGTCAGCATAGGACCATCCCTGCTTTGAAGGAAGGGGATTGCAAAATTGGGAATATTAAGATGGAGGTTAGATCCATTTTTTTCTCCTGCAACTCACTGGCAACAGCACATTGCTTCAGTAGGTACAAGTACATCTGCTCCATGTGGAACGGAGAGACCCAGTCAGAAACAGGCTGAGGGGAGGGCTCAATATATTAAAAAATTGATGGTGAGCTTAATATCAAGAAGCACTTGGAAAGATGCTGTCTAGTGACCTAAGATGTTGGGAAGCCTTAAGGCACATCAAATACTGTATTTTTCATACTTGTCCTTTTGCATGCATTGACTATTTGATAGAGTCAGTCTTCAGACTCTTGCCCTGTTTGGGGGAAGCTTGTGCGTATGTATGAAATGCGTTTTGAGATATCCCTGAGGGCAGTGCAAGATGAAAGCAACCAGAGATAGCTCAAGGAAAAGATTTAAGCAGAATTTAGGCATACATTAAAAAGACATATTATTCTGAAAATATTTTTAAGATGCTGCCCAATCCTGGAGCCACTTAGACTCCTTTGGTAAATCCACGGACTTTTGTAGTAGTCCGGAATGCACAGAGGTATCTCCGCTTTTGCAGTACTAAGCCAAAAAATACATTTCCTTTACCTAAACCAGATCAGTAGAAATATAACAGGTGTTTTTCCACCTATTTTGACATCATGACACAATAAGAATTCTTGGAGCATACCTAGCATCCACAGTCATCATCAGGAACCACACCAAGTGTACTGCTACCCTTTAATATAAAACCTAATGATTGTAATGTTCAGTCAGGATGTAGAAAAGAGCTTCAGATGACTCCCTTATTGAATCAATGCAAACCCACAACTATCATGTCCCCCAGAGAATGCTATAACCACCAGGATACAGATTATTCAAAATAAGTATAGTCTCAAATCAATGCTGTTGAAGCAGTGCCACTGCGCACAATAGTTAATTGTAGCCAGCAGATCAAAAGCGGTTATTCCACTTTATTTGGCACTTGTGAGGCTGCATTTGCACTTTCCAGCTGGAGGCATCCCTCTGCAAGAAAGACTTTGAAAGACTGGAGCAAGTCCAGAGGATAGCTGGCAAGATGAGTACGTGGCATATGAGGAGAAGCCAAAAGAACTGGGTTTGTTCAGCCTTAAGAGGAGAAGGTGAAGGGGAAAATTTACTGCTCTCTGCAGCTGCCAAATATAAAGATGCAGAGATAACAGAGCCATGCTCTTGCCAGAGGAAGAGTACTGAAGATCTCATGCAGTGATGGCATGAGAAATGATGGTCACACTTCAGAAAAGAGGAAACTCTCTTTAGACATAGAGGGGGAAAGTGTACCATGGACATGACGGGGCACCTGAGCAGGCTGCCCAGAAAGGCTGTTGAACCACCATCTTTGGAGATACTAAAAAGTTTACTGGCCAAGTCTCCCAGCAACCTGACCTAACACAGCCTGCTTTGTGAAGGGCATGGGAGAGGATGACCTCAGGGAGTCTCTTGGTTTGCATGAGAAGATCTGAACTGTGGTCTCTAGAACCAAATGCCAAATGATATGTGTGTATATACACACAGGCATATAGGGAGATATCAAGGCTCTCTTAAAAACAATAGTGCCAAATGAGCCACTCCTTTCTAAAATGCCATGTGTTCCTCTCTCCCAGACAGAGCACAAATTCTGGGCTGCAAACTGCAGATGAAGAGGAGCATCTCTAGAAACTGTAAGTGAGAAAAACAATGAGTGGGACTTGATACATATCCCCAGGCTTCCAACTGGTTAGACCTAGGCAGAATTAAACCCATTTTCTAACCAAGGTAGCTTCCTCCCTCTATGCCAAGATGACTAATTTTCTCCATTCTTTGATACAAGAAGCCTGTATACCTCCTTCCCACTCAAGTCTTTGGGTGCCTTAATTGAACTGTTCCTTATCACTCCTTAGATTTCTGGCAAATATACCAACAGTCTTGAAAAGTTTCTGCATTCTGTGAACTAAATTAATTTCACCTGTTATATGGTTGATTTCAAATACACTTTTACAAAAAGGTGTTTTAACTCCTCGATCTTCAAGTTAGTAGATGCTACAGTGTTTAAATTATCAAAGTGGACAGTGCCTCATTCAGAGACACTCTGATCTCTATACATATCTGCCTTATTTGATATCTCCTCTTGCAGTCCACCCATAAGTGTGTATTATCTGTTATCACCTGCCTTACAATGTGTTCTCTTGAGAAACCATGAAAGGGAAAACTAATTTCTAGTTCTGTGCTTTCTTTTAAAGGCCTCATCACATGAGGTCTTTGTTACAGCCATGGACCCCATGTGCTATAGTTACATGATATTATTTAATTTTAAACATTGAAATTATTATAGGCTTTGTAAGAAAGAGGAAGGTGTAATTACCAAATTAAGCAGGAAGATGGTATGGTCAGTGAGGTCAGAAGTGTAAGGAAATACTTCAAGAAAGGAAAAACTGTTTTTAAATTTTACTAAATGCGGACATCAGCATTTCAATTTCTTATATGTTCATATAAATAAAATAGACTTCACCTATGCAAAAGCGTGAAATGATCTCAGCATGAAAATAATATTTTGTGCATGCAAATCTCTTGTAAATCATTTTTTAAAAGATTTTCACCTTTGCTCCATGCAATTAATTATTGAAATAATGCTTCTCTTACTGTTCTTACCATTCTCACTGAGTGTAGAGGTTCTGAACTATATATTACTCATGAATGAGTACTGAATTGACACTAGTGATCTAAGGAGGCAGAGGTGGATGTCTAAGAGATTTCATGCAAGCAGAAAATGCTGATATGTTACAGAACAAAATAAATTTCCCACTGTGATAGGTAGGTTGGAGTTTATTTCCAAACTATAGCAGAAGTCTCCATTTTAATGTCGCTAATCATATTAGCTAAATATCACAGCAAGTAAAATGAGTTTTCAATAACACTGCTGAGTAATTTTCCAGCTAGTTTCATGCTTGGGATAATCTTATTTTTTTCTTTGTAAGTTTTGCATGGATATACTGGGGCAATTATCTTCAGGCATTTGGAAACTTAGCTAACACAGCAGCTTGCCAGTCTGCCTTAGTGTGACCTACTGTGGTGTTTATGTTCTGCATGCCAGTTGTTATTAGCTCACATGTGCATGGAATACCATTTTCCTCTTTATTGGTTTAACATAATAGTGTGCCATGGGGAGTGTTTTACAGAGGGGAGAGGATCTGAATGTAAAGGTCTTTCTTCAAAGCAGGTATTCATTATCCATACACAGGAGAACACAGGAAATCCATACATACAGGAAATTTTACTCATTGCTCCCATTTTTTATTTTTAATCGTGAACACCAAAATAGATAATATGGAGGAGCTTAAAAACTAATAGATAGTGGAGAAAATAATTGCAACTATCTTCTGAGCAATCAGTTTGCTCCCTTTTGTATAAACATATTCCAAATCTGAGGCATTTGTACCAATAAAGGCCAGATTAAGATTGTCCACCATAGGAGAGGATAAATTTCACAGTGAATTTCTCAGTAAATTCAACAAGTGTAGGCACACATTGCTCAGTGTCCTCCTCTAACACTGTGGCTACATCCCACCCAGAGGTAAGGTAGACTTAAATGTCTCTTTACTTCCCTACTGTAAAGTTGCCCCCAGCCTGTCCCTTCAGCTGGGAACACTGAGTCAGGTCAGAGAACCATGCAGGTTTAAAAAAACTAAAAGATAAAAGCAAAACCCTCAGAAAAAGTTGTTTTTCCTTTGTCCTAGTCTAGTGTGTTGTCTCATAAATAATGTAGCAGAGCAACAGAGAGAACAATGTATGGAAGTAATAAAAAGGCAGGGACAGTAAGGTAAGGAATGCTTAAATGCACAAAACTGCAGAATAAGGTGTAGGGAAACAGGACTCAAAAACAGAGAAAAGAAATAGGTGCCTTGCCCACAGATTTGCCCAGAAATTGAAATTTTCATTAAAAAGAGAGAGAAAATCCTAATATGAGTGAGGAAATGGAAGCCAAACCTCAGATCATACAGCAAGGTTATATACTCAAATGGATGGAACCCCTTTGATTTTGAGCCACATTTACCTATTGACCAAATGTGACTCCAAACCCCAAAATCCTAATTTCCAGCATATGTAGTTCTTTTCTGTTTTAGCTGAATTAGAATAAATGAATTTTTATATATACACTTGTTGTATCGTGGGTAGTCCATGTAGCAAAAAGACATTTATACCTCCTAACTATGGGGAAAACTTGAGTCAGTGTTTGTGCCTTATCAGATGTCATAGGATCATCCTGTCAGCTATAAGTAACATCATGTGTAAGTCTCTTGATCTCTAAAATAAGTTATAAACAATGACTAGGAAGATTTTGATTTGCCTTGCTGCCCCCCCCCCCCCCAGTTACACCATTCATTACACACTTATTCAAAGTTCTCTGATCTTTGTCTGAGTTCATGCACCATCACTTATCTTCACTAAGAGCAGTAAGTAGATTCTCTACTTGGCTGCTGTTTTCAAGAACCGTGTGAGAAGTCTGTATCTTTCATACACCTACCTCTCTGTCTGATTTGGAAGCTGGCCAGTGGGTTCCAAAGTCATTAAGAAGAGAAAAATGAGAGTGAACAGAGTGGCGGGCTACAAAGTGACAGCATCTTCACTTCTTTTGGAAACCAGACAAAAATAGATGCTTGCACATCCTAAGTGACAAACTTAAGTGGAAGGCAACTTTTCTGGGCTTCCGGTCTAAACAGAAACCAGATGTTCTAGTGTTATTTTCTCTGGTGCTTCAGAGAAGAGTTGTTTTGCCAATAAGTTGCTTCCTCCATCATGGCCTGAGACTTTTTCTGCTGATATTCAAGTGCACTAAAGGCTGGAATAGGGGGAGCAACCAACAAACCTTTCTCCAGAATTTTGGAAACTCATTATATAATCACATGTTCAGCGTAAATATATGTGAGCTCATATTTTCAAGAATTAAATATGTTTTCTTCTTACAGACAAGAACAGCCAAATCCTCAGCTTGCCTAAATCACCACAGAATCATTTAGAAGCATCATGCCGACCAATTAAGAGTCTTTGTATGCAAAGACAGATGATTTTCCACACACATCAGGTTTGACAGTTGTGCTGGTAGAAGTGTGGAAGCCACTTCTCCTTTGAATGATGATAGGAAAGCTGAAGGAAAGCTTGTGAAAGGCCTAACTGAAAAAAAAAGTGCCAACTAGGTGATGTTTCAAAAGAAATATTATCTAGTTTTATTTTAAATAATTAAATAAATATAATCTAGGACAATAGGTATCCCCTCAGACTCTGGTCTGAAGATAAGGAAATAAAATTTTGTTGAGGAGGATAAGCATCTATTAATTTAACAGATTGCTATTGTATGCTGAAGATGGCTAGCTCTAATTTGGGGTTAACACACTCCAGCTCAGAGAAGATTGATACAAGACCTTAATTTTACGATGCTGAAAATTATCAAAATACATTCTCACCATCAAGAAATCACTCTCCAGAGGTTTATACATGCTTGTCACCAGATATGTTACAGTCATGAGACAAATCTGAATGAGTAAAAGTTGAGCTAAAACCTCTGTTGCAGGAAGAGGACTGTAACTGTTAAACTGAGGACAAAAGTACTCCTTGAATACAGGTCTTAATGACAGTTCCAATGTCAACAGAAGGAATCATAATTCCTTACTGTAATGTGATAGGCCATATCAGTGGGGTTTTTTCTGACACTATCCCTTTATTTTTCTAGATCAAATGCCACTATTAATTACATATGAAGATTTGGGGGGTTAATGTAATGCCTTTGTTTTCGGGTGGGGTGTGTTTCTTCACTCATTAAAAATGTTTCCTTTATTAAGAAGCAACAGGACAACTGAAAGGAGATAACATAAATTATATGAAGTACTAAACTGTAAACTAGTGTGAAATGTCTAACAGGCTATTCAGGGTACTGATATGAGAGAACAAAATACATTTAGCAAGCTTTGACAATATTTAACAAGCAAGAGAGGAATTTACTCACACAGAGGTAATAACAGATGCAAAAAGAAATAATTACTTTTTAACTTTTTAGTTTTTATTTATAAGGAAGTTCATTTCATGTTTTCCAACAGATTATTTACAAGGATCATTACAGATGTCTATAAGCACAGTGAAAAACAAATACAAGATTAATCTATCCTACTTTAATAAACACAAGGTCCTGGCAGGAATGTATTCTCTTTTTTATTTACTCTGCAATGATAGCAGTCTTTTGACATACTTGCTATGTGTGAAGAATGTCACACTTGGATTTTTTGCTTGAATGCACAAGAGGCATTGATATCCTAATGATAAGTGTTCTAAAATGCCTTATTAATATGGTAGGCCTACTGGTTTCTCAAGTCTCAACACAGAAATGGAGACATTAATTTTCTTTTCATAAGGAAAGAATTTTCATAATAGCCCCTACATAAAATCAACCCATCCAATTTTTAAGGATCCTTCCCGTGACTCTATACTTCATGTAAACCTGGCACTTAGCTTGTTGACATGCTTATTTCTTGATTTAGGACTTAGCAATATAAACAAGCTTGTGGCCTGTATTTTTTTGCAACCTTCAGGTGAATCATGGGAAAAAACTGCACATGGAGGCTGCTTTCCATGACCATGTGTGTTCAGACTGAGTCAGCTGTGTTTGCTTTTAAAAAAATTGAGTCAGCGCTATGCCCTATCTTGTAGTGACACTGTGCAGCTGCACACAAGCTAAGCCCATATTACTGTTAAAATGTAGTTTGACAAGTGCTATGAACGGAGCATTAAATGGGGAAATGGCAATACTTACACTAAAGAAACTACATTTCCTCTCCTTATGCTTTAGTGACCAAATTTAGCAGTCTGTAAAGGGTATTCCTATATATGTACCGTCCTTATGAATTCTACAAGTTCATTTTTAAGGTAAAATTAGCATTTCAGTAGCAAAAATGTCAAAATAATAGGAAACTATATTGCACAGGGGTCATAAAAATGTTTCAGTCTTCTAAAACTCCTACAAAATTTTGGACTATCACAGTTTCAGAAAGACCAGGAAAATGTTTCTGAAAAATGTTTTCTGGCAAGGAGAAATAGACCTGTCTGTGCCAGTGTCCAAGAGCAGACCTAGAAATAATGGGTCTATTTAAAATTGAATGTGGAAAGCACAAGCATGGTAGGACAGGGAAGGCATACAAGGAGAAGTATCACTCTAAATTTGATTAAATGCATGCCTATTACATCATGTCTCCTACTAGCTGTCATTGGAGACACTACTCAGGGCAGAAAGCTTGTTCTGCCTGCGTTACATCAATATGGGTAAGTGCATCTGTCCCAGAGAATGGTTGCTCACTTCTGAGCAGGTGCTGCAGCTCCTTTCACATACGTTACTTGACTGTTCCCTTATAGAGGAAAATGGCTTCACCCACATTGCATGGCATTTTCTGTGTGTCTCCCCTCTGCTCCATGCTGGTGACCCTAGAACACAATATTTTTTGTGTGTGTTGGGTTTTTTTCCAGCTCAAGGAGTTCAAACTATTGTGAGATCAACACTTCTGTCCACCAGCACAGTAGTTATATGTCACTTACTGAGGAAGTTGTTACAGGTCCTAGGGCATGATGTGGGTGTTTCAGAACAAAATCTTTCTAGGAACATCAAGTAACCAAATTTGTTGAAATCTTTTCAAATAATATTTTTTTCCAATAATGAGGGATCTACAAAGAGAACTATCCCCCAACTTATAGCAGGTTTTTGTCTGATGGAGAGATACTAGTATACTTCAAAAGAAAGCCAGGGAGTCAATAAATACTTCCAATCTGTAAGACTTCAGCCCATTTCACTGTGTTCATTTCCTTACATGTATGGACAAATCAATTATATTGAAGCTGTGAAAAGTAACAAGAGTATTTGGGACAGTGTCCCAATCACACATCTGCAATCAGAACTCTACCTCTGTTCCTTTACCTCCACCCACATGGCCTTTGTTTGGTTCATATCTGAATGAAAAACAAAGCAGCATCTAGATTAAAATGACTACTAAAGGATGTGAATGGGTGCCCTGTTCAAACATTCAAAACTTAGGCTATCAGATAGTGGCAATGAGAGAAATAACCTCATGCCATTCCTTCAGAATCTTGTCAGAGCAAGTCATCAGGAAGGCATGGATACCTATAAACACAATACCTCTGCAAAGATTAGATATCACTTTGTAGTGTGAATGGACTGAACATGAACAGCAGTATTCCATGTGAGATTGTACAAAGAAACACAAATGTAAATATTAAACTTTGCCCAGACAAGCACATCACTGGTACAGGCAAGTTATTACTGCCCCAAATACTATTTACAAATGTCTAACTACAGTAACCAAATGTTTGGTTTGAACATGTATATTAAAGGTTGCCTTAGCTCAGCTATTCCAGTAGACCTATCCTGAACAAAACAGCAGCCTAGACAAAACCTGCAGCTGGGAATTTTTAGGGAGGTATTTCATGTATTTGTACAAAGCATTGAGGCTGAAGACCTGACTAGTTGTGCTGGTGCGTGACTGCAATTTAAGTGATTCATACAGTTCTGTTAAATTGCACTGTTCAGGTATGGTTTAATTCTTTACTGGAAACCTCTGTTTACACCAATTTGTTAAGCATAAAATAATAACAGTTAGTTTTCAGAAATATTTTTCCAAGTTGTGGACTGACAAAATTAGTGGAAAAAGATTGGAAGTAAAAAAAAAAAACAAACAAAAAACCCAACAACCCACAACAAAATGTGGGGAGGGGGGTGGGAGTGTGTGGAGTGTGTGTGTGATTGAAGTTTAGAAGTACATAAATCACTTCAGAAATATAATTTGCAAATTCATTGTATAAAGTAATTAATCAAAGCATGGCTAAGTTACAGTACTTGAGAGACTTTGATCTGACAACTGGAAAAATATAAAGAAACTACTGCATATCAAGCTACAGTGTTAGGATGTAAAATGTTTCTCCATGCTAGTCACAAGTTTAATTACTTCTTTTTTTCTGCTGACAGATCCAAATTAAAATAAATGGGCCACATCGAGACAAATTTCAGATGCATGGAGTGCTTAAGAATATATTGTTCCCATAATACAGAAACACCATGGAATTTATTAATAAAGCTGTTCATTTTTTTTATTTCACTGGGAATTGTATTGGGAAAGTAAAATGGAATATAACAAGTGCTTAACATTTTCCATTTAACATGCTTAATTTAGAGGTTTTAAGGGGTTATTTTTATATTTATAAAAGCATATGTGTCTACCCAGATTTACAGCTGCATATAACAAGAAAAATAGTTATGGTAAAAAAAACACAGCCTGTAGTTACATATTAACTGAATGGACTTAACACAGTTATTCCTTACTCTCAATATAAAGAATTGCAGTTCAAGTAATACACAGTGATTACTCTGCTAATCTGTATTGCTGAAAGTGACTTGAGATGCTTCTAAAGTAACTAAATGCACTTTTAGAGTGACTAATTGCAAGAGCAAAAATGCAAATATAAAATATTTATTGGAAAAATATATGTATATTTTGTTTCAAATTTAAAGGGCTTTGGAAGTGGATGGCACTCTTGCTAAAGGAAAATATTAAATCAGTATGTTCTGCTACCATGAAACCTGTGAAACACGGATGGGGCTGGTCCATCCTACTGGAACTCACATCAATAAACATGCATTCAGAAACTAGAGTCAGTATCAACACACTCAAGGTCAAGTTTTCTAGTCATCTCCCTCAAATTAAAAACCACAAAGCTGAAAAGAGCTGTCATTGTTACACCACCTGTGTTATGGCTTTTAAAACCATAAAAGTTTATTTCTAATACTGTATCAAATATTACAGATGATTATTAAGTATCCAAAAGAAGCAGACAACATGTAGGAGCATTCCCTCTCCTGTCCTAGTCCCGGCTGATAGGAAGAGGTCTTGAACGGCTCATTAATCTGGAGGGTGATAATCTCACTCTTTCCCTTTTCACTTTCTCATCCTCCCAATGTTACCTTCCAGCATATTTCTCCTCCATCTTCACAGTCTCCTACTTTCTTCTCACAGTTTTCTGCCCCAAGTTATCTGTAACCTGTACATAGCAATCAGCAGATAAAACACATAATGAAGCAGTAGGAAAAAATGAATGAAGCAGTAATGAAGCAGTAGGAAAAAATGAAGCAGTAGGAAAAAATCCTCCTTTCATCTATTTGAGTGGCCATCCAAATGTAGATTTTTCATTGGCTGCTGCTGCTGCTATTACATAGCCATAATTCCTCTGCATATGCTACATACAATGGCAGTGAAGCAGGTCCATTCTCCTGTCCCTGCTGACTAAATTGCATGAGTGATTATGCAATCTTGCAGCAGAGGGTTCCAGAAACACTCCTTTTTGTGTATGAGCCAGCAGTGCTGGAGTTGTAGGGAAAAGGTGAACTATGTAAGAGAAGGAGAGTAGCATTTAATGTACTAGCACTTCCTCTGGGAAACATACCTAAAAGCCAGGCAATTCAGAAGATGTGAACACCTTTTTTCTGTGTGATTCGCTAGTGAAATTATCCTTAAATAAGGTGGTTTTAAAGCAAACCCTTCGCTCTTAAGAGTCTGAGACTTTAAGGTCCCCCGCACCTGGGATCCACTGACATCTTCAGATTTTATTGACTTCACAGCATTGAAGGAGCCAGAAATTCACATGGACTATCAAGCCTGAAGTATCAGTCCTAGAGCAAAAAGAGAATGAATAATCTTTTATTCTGCAGACAAAACCAAAACAATCTTAAAGCAACGAAATGTCTTAATTGCAGCTGTAGACACAATGTGCTTTGCAAGCCCCAGCCTCACTGTATCCTTCCTGAGGCCCTGCTTCCTTCCAGACATCAGTGCTGGTTCGCATGCACCCAGTCCCAGCTCTCAGACTACAACCTGCTGAGTTCTTGTGTCACTAAACCTTTGTCTTGCAATTCACCTATTCCCACAGCTTTGCAAAGGCTGCCTCGATCTCTTGCCAGGCTGTGGAAGATTTTTCAGCAGAGGTGAACAGGAAAAGCAGTGCTGGTTTGGAAATTTGAAAATAAAAAACAAAAACAAATACATAACTCAAAACAAACAAACAAACAAAAACCAAAAAAAACCAAAAAACCCTTTTGACTATTTTTTTTTCTCTGCATCAATCCATACAAGCAAGCAAGACTAAGTCCATCCCACAAATGGGATATGCTCTTGTTCACACACGTTTCTTTAAAATGTCTATGTATGCCTAAAATCCTAAGACATAACTAACAATTATCTTTCTCAAGATTTCATTATGTTCCACAGAAGTTCACTGAGAAAAAAAATCATGCAAGAAAAGGTTGTCTTGTTACTTAGGATGAGGAACTAATTCAGTATTTTTCTAGAAGAACTTCATTAGGGTAAAAAGGGTTGCAAGGATGCTTGAATAACAACAGAAAATCCATAACATATCACTAACCCTGGTTATATATCTTAGAAATTCATTCTTATATTCAGTTTCTTCAGTACCTAATGCAGAGAAGGAAGATTATGTGACTGTAGCCTCCTTCCTCCTGCCTCAATTCCATTTTCTTTCAGTAAATGTGTTTACTGTGAGATTTGATTCGGAAAACAAACCTGGAGGGAGGATGTTGAGGAGCAGGAAAGCAGTGAAAAGCGGGAAGAATGGGGATCTTTGTGGATAAGAGTAAAAGGTAAAGGGACATAAGAAAGTAAGATATAAAAGGGAAGAAAGGAGAAATGATGAAATGTCATATCAAATGACAGAGAATTTTTTTTATAACAACCCAACTTTTAGCTTTAAAGGACAATGTCTAAATGTTGTATTAACCATTCAGAGCTTTATCCTATCTGTATAAATAAAACTGTCATAAGCACTCTGTACTTATTCACTCCAGTAGCTCCGTAGCCACTATTTTTTTTTAAATTGCTGATGTTTCTTTTTGTCTGTCACTAAGAGATGCAATATTCTACTCCATTGGATTAAGCACTTTGGATTTTTGTAAATTCTTGTGTTCTCTTACCACACGTAATATGAGTGTTACATATGTCTGTAGATATTTAATCTTGATTTTTCTTCTATTGGCATTCAAACAGTGTAACCCTCACTTCTCACACAAAAGTGAACAATGTTCAACAGAAATGAGCATCTGTTTCTTTCATCAGCAGGTTATTTCCAGAGTCTTCTGTTCACTCACCTCTTTTGCTTGAAGGAAATAAAAAAATTACTGATACGATTGCTACAAATTCTTCTCCTTTAGCAAGGTCTGAGGTACATTGAAGTTGATTTTCTGTGAGATATCCAGTGAAATCAAGTCATTATAGAAGATGCCCACCAAGACCCATTTTCTCCACTGAATTAAGAGCCTATATGGTATCAATATAAAGGCTTATGAAAAATGTTATTGTTCATTCTTTAAATAACATCAGCAAAGACCATCTTTGGTAGCTGTGGATATAATTAATTTGTTTCTTTTTTTTCAGAATTGAACAGTTTTCCACAAAATATGTGTCATTCTATATCATTACCTTCATCTCAGAAGATATCATTCAGTTTCTATATTGTGGCTATGATAACAACTGAAAATTTCCAATAGCATGGATTCGATCCTTTTTGGTGTCCTTTCCCCCATAGCCACAATTTGCTCCTCCTCTATACTCTGATTACTTTTCCATGAGATTCCATGGCTCTCCTTCTTGAATATGACTTGGGGAAATTTCTTAAATCTGATGGTCTAAGAACCAGTTTTTTGGGGTTTGTTTGATTGTTTGTTTGTTTGCATTGGGAGTTTTTTGTTTGGTTTTATTTGGGGGTTTTCTTCCATCCGAAAATTAATGAGAAATTTTAAAAATAAAATTGACTCCTTTATTTTGGTGAAATTCCGCACTGGAAAAAGTTTTGTGATTCTCATCTTACAGTTAGAAAACAGAAAAAGGAAAGATAATGTCATAAACCCAAAATCAAATATGGGAAAATTGTGGTTGTATGTGGACTAAATAGTAGCTGGAAGTTTTGAGCAGCATCTTCTCCTCCCTACCCTCTTAGGTGAGGTTACAACTTGTCCATGCAGAAACTTAACTGGCACTGAAAATTGTACTCTGCGCTGTGATGTCATACTGCCGGAAAAAAATGGAAGACGGCAGAAATTTGTGGGTTAGAGGTGCGAGATCTGCCAGCCCTTAGCTGTAGGAGGAAACAGGAGGGGGAGCTCTCAGTACATCGGCCAGCGACGGAGGGACGCTCCAGCGCAGCCGGGCAAGGAGGATTCGCTCTCCCACTGCCTTCAGAAAGGAAAGGGTGCAATTTTCTCACCTGCAGAGTCTGACCTTTGGCGTTTACTGGCCAAATAATTTTCTTTAAATTGCATCTTCCCCTTTCTTGATCATTGGTACCTTGTTTGTTGGATTAAACAGAAAAAAAAAAAAAAAAAAAAAAAAAAGACCTAATTCTCATCTTTCCCTTTTGATAAAATACATCTAACTTGGTTCAGCAAGCAACTATAGCAAACAGCTACAGAAAGAGCTGGGACAGCACCAGTAACAAGTCAGAGATCCAAGAAATACTGCACAGCAAGAGAACCACACACAACTTCTTCTCGCCTTGTTTTCTGTCATCATTAGGTCTTTACTTCATATGTTTGCAGAGCACCACAATCTTCTCCTGTCCTGCAGCCCTATGTGCCAAATGCAAACCATGCCTTGGTCTGCAATCTACCAACAGCAAAGTCACCACTAGAAATCACATTTCCTCTTTGCAGCTCTCCTCATTTATTGCAAGGTGATGCACTCACTCAACTTGAAATCAAGTAGAGACACTTGGGAGGCCTGAAAAGGAAACAGCTAATTACAGAGCAGCTACACATGCAAGTAACAGGGCAAAGAAGTTAATTTTATAAGCAAAACCAAATACTATTGTAATCAGTCAGGAATAATTCATCTAGCCATTGCTGCCTAGCAATTTTATAGCAGGTAACATAAATATGCAGAAGGATTGAAACAAAGGTTTAATTGTCATAGGACAGGCTAGACACAGAAGGTAGACTGTATATATTTTGAATCATCCCCCATCATAAATTCATAATAAACCAGGATGATTTCTAGTGTAACAACCCTAGGTATGACCCAGAAAAAAAAAAAGGCTGTAAATGGTTCTAAAATTATCTCATTTTACTCATCTGTTAATTCAGCAAGTAGTATTCTCTTCAAAAGAGAAAACAATCGGACATTTTCTATCCTTTCATTATGAGTTGGATTCAGGTCATGGAATACTGTAAAATCAATAGTTTTTAAGTAAGCTGTAAGAAAGGCTTAGAGAAATATTATGAATAAAACCAATACTTGATACAAATCAGCAGTGACTGTTGATTATTAAGCACTTACTAACTATTCATGATTGTCTTCTGAAGTTAGAAAAAAGAAAAAAATAGCTGAATTAAGTAGAACAATAATAAAAGTAAGAAATTTGACTAAATGGAAGAAAAGAGTTCCTAGGATGGTCCAGGGAATAGAAAGAAGATTTTGATAAGTCTTGATTAATCTAACAAAACAGATGCTGAGAAACAAGTATACACTAGAGAAGTCAAAGAGCTGGTAAAGCTGAGAAACCAACATTCATCCAAGGATGATCAAAAAAAAAAAGTATTCTTGGTTAATATTAGACTGGAAAATTAGAAGGAGGTTTCTAATTGCCAGAGAAGTAAAATAGCAGCTTAACTACTTCTAAGATCAAACTGGAAAAGAAATTATACAACATGTCTGCCAGCAACAGCAGAGAGCTGTTACCCCAGGAAGTTGTAGCTGCTCCCCATTACCCAGGATGTCCTTTCACATCTCATGTCCTACCAGACAGAGACCTCTTGGCACTGGTTGGTATTCCACAAAAAGAAAAAGAGGCTAAATATGTCAAATGCACTTTAGAAGTAAATTATCCACTGCAAATTATTCACAAGTTTTATTATTCTAGAACTCATGCAGTGAATGAAGTTCATCTAATATTAATGAATTCTCTTAGTAGGACTAATTTAAAGATTTGTGGTTAAGCACTCAAATGACACGCATCAGACTCTCGAAGAATGCTGGCTACTATTTACTTCCCCAACATCACGATTTTTCAGGTTTTTTTCCCTTTCTTTTTCTGCAACACATATTTTCCATCCAGTATTTATGCAAAAATGTCTAAAGTTAAAATGTACTTTGAAAAGTAAAATGTACTTTGAAAGTAAGAACTGCTGGGTCCAAAACCCATGTGTGTTGATATACCCTTAAGTCACTCCATGGAGGTAGCACCCAGCCTCTCTGCTGAAAGTTATCTATATATGATGAAGGATATATATATATATATATATATATATCCTATATATATATACATATAGTTATAGGAAAATATCAAAACTGTGATCCCAAGGTTGTAGATAAACAAGCACAATAGTCTTATTTATTAGTGGAGAGAGCATCAGTAATGGAAAACATAAAATGTGTTGCAAAAGCAGAGAACACACTAAATCAGCTTGGAAATGCCAGCACTCAGATAGTAAAAATGAGAAAGAGAAACTCTATATTCTGACTTAAAGGAAGGATCCAGAAGGCTGCTTTGAAAAATCTTAAGCATCACTTTGAATGGAATTGATGGAAGAATGGAGAAGGATCAGAGAAAGATGCTAAAGCTTAATGAAGAGTCTCTTTATCACCACACCTGGGGATTTGTCAGCTTCCTGTAAATTTACTAAGCAGGGGACTGAGCTACAGGTTTGGCATGGAGACATTGAAGTTCAATGTTTAGTTGTATTTCATTTATAGAAGAGCTTTTAGGGGAAAGTTTATTTAATTTACTTGTAATTGTTCCTCATTTTCTTTCTGATTTGGATCTGGTTTACCCATTGTGGTTTATAGATAAGAAATTATCGGTGTGGGCATGCTGTTGATGGGAAAGACATGGCTTCTTGTTTCATTTGCTCCTATCACCAGCAGCCTGCTTCCTGACAACAATATTCCTGTCTTTTGTTCAAGGATGGTACAAGGTACTAAAAAGATATTAACAGCCCTACGAGCTGGAGCAGAGGCCATGTATCAGGTACATGTCCCAAAGCTTCATTCAGTCTGCTCCTTCCTCTTTCCCAGCCAATGGTTGTTTCTATTTCTGCAAAGAAGCGGAAATTTGGAAGGCCTCTTACTGAAACATTTTACAGAACAGCCTTTGAGCAGTAGCTGGAGAGTTCTGAATTCCTGGAAGCTAGAGCTCACATTACCTGGGTACCACACACACTTTACGTGTTATCCAGGCTTTATGTGGTGTTCATGATCCAGAACAGTCTTCAGGCAGGCATGCACGTGTGAATCACTGAAATGAACCTGGGCATGCTATAGTTTGCCAGATTTTCCCTTTGTCCAAATCTAAGTCTGCACTGTTCAAAACCAGACAAGTGGAGAAAGTGGAAGAGCCTACCCTTAGTCAGAGGTACTTAATTTACAGCTATGTACCTTCAAAATTAATTATCTGCTTGCAGATATAGGTCATTGTGCTCTACTGTTTACATCACTAAAATTAAAAGAATTCTTCACCTAGCAAGTTTAAGTGATGCTACAGCTTTGAAAATTGAGTGACACAATCAGAAAGACAGAGAAAATAATACCTAAAGGATGAAATGAGCCCCTTCCTTTCCTGCGAGAGAAGAGAGAGGGAAGTGAAGGTGTGAGTCATTTCCAGATTTAGTTCTGGAGATCTCTGGGAGGTACTCAACTACAGCTAAAATCGTTGCCATTATAAAGTCCTGGATAGATGAGATGCATAGAAGATAAAGTGGTAACCAGAGTCTCCCTTGGAGCGCTTTAACAACTCGGTTTGAATTTGTAAGTGGCCTGATTGTACATGTGCAAATACTTCCATATAAAGGTTAGGCACCCATTGTTATTGCAGCGTCTGTTAAAAAAAGATAGCCATATTGGTTGCTAGGAGATGGCAGCCTTCTCCTGGAGAAAAATCACTCCTGATAAAAAAAAAAAAAATTATTTTACATAAAGACCCTCTTAAATATAAATATATTTGACAGCAGCTATTACTATTCACTGAGTTTCTTCACAAATGAATAAATGGCAGAAAAATATATTATTTGAATACTATTATATCCTAAAGTGTTAAATAGATTTTTCTGCCACTTCTCCCCTCCCTTTTTTTGTTACACAGAAGCGATATTTACTTCCAGCTAAAATTACTGCCTTCCGTTTTCTAAAGACCATTCAGTGAAAGAAACATTTGGAGAACTGAGCTCAAAAATTGAACTCACTTGTCTTGCCTTCCACTGTAAACCCAGCTTTGATTAAAATGAACTGTACTGTAGGATAAACATTTTGTCGGGAAGGAACTTGGTGCAAAAGGATGAAAAAAAGCTGCAGCAAGTCTTCACAAATGGATGGCTGGGAGAAAGCAGGTGGGAGGCTGTGTCACATGAAAGAAACTAACCATCCAATTTCATTTCAATAATGTTTGGAATTTTGTTCCTACTGAGATGGCTGGAAGTACAGCTGCCCTATAGTTGTGTCCATGTGCCCAGCTTTTGGTGAAAATGACCTTAACAAATAAAACATGAAACAAACTATATACTGGCTGTTTTAAACTTGTGTAGTCAATAAATGAAACAATAATCTTTCCTAATTTAGTGTGCTCAGATTGGCTATTGTGGACATGAGAACTCCCCAGCTGCAGAACACAAAGGCACACTGCCTGCACAATATGGGGATTCAGCAGCTGTGCCTTCCATTGACCAGAGCTGGGAGAAATATCATCAAATACCAACAATAAGAGATCGATGTTGTAAATATTAGCATGAGAAAGAGTGCACCAAACTCTGTGTCCGTTTTTTTTTTTGTGCTTGTAATAAAGTATAAAGTTTCACTAGAATTTTGCATGCAGTAGGGTGTGTGTGTGCATATGCATGTGTGTGAAGTGCTTCCAAATCAGGGAGCAGCATGTTTCCTTATACAAATATTGACAGGAATCCTTCAGTTTATTTGGAATTTTCCTGAGAAAGCTGCAACAATATGGTAATACCTCTTCACTACTTTTCACACAGTTGTTTCAACTGTTGGCACCAGGAAATCCTTATTGTTTTAATCAATACCACTTGGAGTGATGACATGTTTCTTTTTTACTTTAAGTGACTGACACGGTGGATTTCCTTGCACAAAGTTCTCATGAGACACTTTTGCTCCGTGCTCAATATATCCAACAGAAACTATGTATTTGCCAGAAGGCTGAAAGAAGGGACTGCTATTTCTTCCTCTCACATTTTTCATCCTGATACTTTATGCTTCATTTCTGTACTTTCAAACTCACAAATGACCCTGAGAAAAGCAATGGGACTTCTGTCAATGGTTATAATGAAACATCTGAGTAATATCTGGAACATCAGGATTTGTTCATTTAATGAAGCTTTGACTTTAACCTTGATGGTACCTTCCTCCTCCATCTCCTCTCTACTGCTTAGACTTGAACAAAAAAACCTATACAATAATGCTTCAAATGAATTCTTTAATGCTTTATATTAATTTCAGAAGTGATTACAGTTATTAAAACAATTTGAATATATGTATATATCCAAGTAATAGACTATGATGCATGAAAACAGCCCAGTAGCCTCTGTCCCTGTGCTAGTAACAGCAAGAAATACTCCATTTTGAGTACTCAGAGAACAGGCAGGACCCTCACTCCCTGTTCCCAAAGACTCTGAGCAGTGAAGGAATTCAACACCTGCAGTACTCATGTCAATGTTTGGGATAAACAGAGAAAATGCACTTGTTTGCATAGTGCTATATACGTTCATCGCCCAGCACAATGAACGAGTGTGCAAAATAAACATTTCTGACTTCAAACTTTTACAACTTAACACATGCCCCTTAAAGAGCTTAATTGCAGCAGCTGCACATCTACTGATCTGCTGAAGCTTGTGGCTATGACATCCTCTCCATTCCTTTTTTCCTGTCTTGATCAAGTAAATTTGTAGCTTCCAAGCTTCATTCAGTTAAGTATTGCAAAGAAAACAGCATTTTGTACTTTCTGAGTTTGTTTGTTTGGGTTCTTTTTTCCCATTTCTCCTCTTTTTCCATAATTGGGACTTTCTGTTTACCTCTCAAGGACCTTCAAATCATCCTTCAGTCACAAACTTCCTCTTTCTGCACCATCTTGTACCACTCCAGACAGCAAAAAATTAGACATCTGCTTTAATGAAGGTGGGATTAAAGCCCAAATTTTATCTGTATCACAAGGCCCAAGCTTCTGAGATGTTGAATGCATTTTCCTCTCATGGATTCTTGCATGTATGTGACTGCATGATGGTCCATATTTCTATAGTTAAGACACAAAAAGTGACAACCATCTCATCCTGTTTCTCTGCTGCAAACCCGATGTGGGTAACCAAAGGAAGTGGCAATAAAGCATATTCTGCTTTCTGAAAAGATGCAGGTTTGAGATGGAGAATACAAATGGTTGGATTGCCATTTCTTTAAACTCTGAACTAATTTCTTTGTTTCAAACAGAGCCAGTCTTACAAGAAGATCTATACCAGCCTGTTCAAGGAGTTAAAAAGTAATTATCAACATTTAGACCTTGCAGTAATACAACAAACCAGTATAATTTTTCCATTCTGCTAAGTTATAAATCAGTCACTAGGTAAATTCCTGAAAATAGTTATGTTTTAGAACACTCATAATTAACCATCTTATTTGGGGCAAATGCAGGGTCTTATTCCTTAAAACAAAGTTCAAGAGCAAATACAAATCATAGCTATTTTCCTGGGAATCCTTCTGAAAAAGAACTATGTGAGTCTAAAGTTATTATTGCTACATTGTAAGATTAAACAGGACATTCTGAAAAAAGTTTACACACTGAAAAAAAAAGTATGCATAGCACTTTTTATATTTGTAAGGCTTAAATTCAACAACAGAAAGTGCACAATAAAGGGGGAAAAATTAAATGTATCACGAAACATGTCTACAGCCCTAAAGATTACCTTCATTTTTTTTCCTAATGCACAAAAATTAATTGCTGTTTCATATGCAGAAGCAACTTTGGACAATGGCATTCTGACTGTAAAATGCTCTTGAAAGAGAACTTGGTGAGACTTGCCCTTGTTAAGCTTGAACTTTTTTTTCTGAAACTCCTTGAAAAATAAAGAAAAGAAAAAACAACTCTAGACATGCAGGAAATACCTGGTTTTGTGTTTGTACTCAGTCATGAGAATTAGGAAATATATTTTGAACTGTAGTGAACTACAGACCATTTGACTATGCTAGACATTTGGCTCTTATGTCACTGGTGTTTAATGCTGATCCTATGACTAATAAATGCACAAAGTTGGGTAGGACACAGCTGGGTGCATGGCTGAGTACAGCATAAAATTTTCAAAGTGTTAGGGGTGGTAAAATTACCTTTGACTTCAACATAGTAGGGCATACTTCACTTTAACAACTGACTTGCAACACTTTTGACATTTATTCCATCCATCTCTTTAAAAACACATCTAATTAGCTTAACTCAATCCAGACAACTTTTAAAAATTACAACAAAAACAAATAAATCCCCTGATATACCCATTTTACTAGCAATAAGTAGAGAAAAGTCTGAGTTTGAATGCTAGCTTTCACCCCATCTCCTCACAGAAAGTTAATGTGCAAAGAAAAAGGGAGAGAATCCAGTATGTCTTTTATCAAAAGTCAATTCAAATCTCAATATAAAGTTCAAACCTTCTGCAGCATACATTATCATTAAGATGAAATATTTAGTGGCTCTGTATTCCGGTCATCTTTTGACAATAACCTACAATGTCTCAGAGGTGGCAGGTGCTGGAGAATTCAGTGAATTTTTAAAGAATATCTCATTTTTCAGGAAAGAGGGTTGAAAACCATTAATTTGTATTAGCATGTCGTTGATTAAATTGCACCTTCCATTTTAAACGTCCTGAACATCTCCTATAAGCATTAAAAATTTTAGCTGCTTTGAATCTTTTACAGGCAGTTTATAAAACTTTGAAACATTGCTATTTAATAGCCATCTCCATCTGTTGCCCCAGTGAATGGGTATAAGTCTTTGTCCTGTGGAAAATAGGAAGTTACATTTTTGGAGTTCATGTAATGTTCTTTAGAGATAAGCTTTTCACAAATCATAGCTACTAATAATGTTTCGGGCTTCCGTGTGTGATAGGTGCAAGGTGAACACAAGGTTGGAGGAAAATTAAACTAGAACTGCTTTTATAATTTTTTTTCAGATTAAAACCTCACTAACATTTAATATTTGAATTCAAGCAAGTGGCAAATGCTAAAAAGTAAAGCTTTTGTGATTATTAAATGAGCATTAAAGCAAAATGGAAATTGCATCGCTAAACATCCCATTGCATTCACATGGATAAGCACACAGAAGATATTTCACATTTTGGAAAGCATCTGACAAGTAAAAAAGCTTTTAAATACTTATTTTTGTGTGGAACTCTACTCACAGAGTTAATTCATACCACACACAGGGCAGAGGAAAAAGTACTTCTCTCTGGGGTTTCAGAACAGCACTACAAGCAACCAGCTCTCTGAGACTTCCAGTATCTTCATTGTAGGTTGCATTACATTTCCATGAGTCTTTAGTAATCAAAGGCAGTTAGGCTGACCTGTTACCAAAGGATAAGACCTTTGGGGGCTGGTACCACACTTCATGTCCACTGTTACCAGCCATGCTTACAAAGAGTATCTTCTCCATTAGTAGTCCCACTCCATCAGCAGGCTCACCTGTGAGAGCCAGATGTAACTGGAGCGTGTGACACTGCAGTCATACAATCATCAACGCTGATTGGAAGAGACCTTTCAAATCATCAAGTCCAGCTGTCAAACCAGCACTACCCCTGTGACCCCTAAACCATCACCCAGTGCCAGACCCAGGCACCTCCTGAACACCTCCAGGGATGGTGACTCCACCACCTGCACGGGCAACTTATTCCAATGCCTGACCACCCCAACAGTGAAAAAGATTTTTCCAATATCTAATCTGAATCTCCGCTGTCTCAGCTTGAGGCCATTTCCTCTAGTCCTCTCACTGCAGGTGTGGTAGAAGAGACCAGCACCCACCTCACTACAACCTCCTTTCAGGGGGTTGCAGAGTTGTGCCATTGCAGGACAGAGCAAAGGGGGAGATGTACTCTGCCTCCGAGATGTACAGCCCAGGTGTCCCTGGCAGTGAAGGAGAAGGTAACCTTGGACAGCTTTGTGAGGTCTGATGAGCAGTAAGGGCTTGGGCTGAGCATGACTCCATTTTCTCGTTCACTCCCTTCATCTTTCTTTTCTTTGATGCCTCAGAGAACAAAAGAGCAGCTATTTTGCACTTGCCTGAATGAAAAGTTCTGGATAATACTTACACATGCCATACTTGAGAGGATAACTGTACATTTTAAGAAAAGATCATTTCTATAAACATTTCCACCTCAATATATGCAAAGCAAAACTTTAACTGGAAAGGGTGGGAATGAAGCTGAAGTAAGCTTATAAACCCAGCTATATTAACAATGGAAAGCTTCTTTTTTTCTTTTCATTTTCTCTCCTCTAGCAATAAGATTCCAGAGAAACCAGATTCATAGAAAATGAGCAAGTGAACAAGTGCCTTTCCAGATGTAATCTAATACCATTTTGAGACTGACTTCACAGAGGAAATGAACCCTTCAATTAATATTTGACTGACTGTTTCCTTGTCTTCAGTGATATTTTTTTAGTCTGAGAGAGTAAAATCCAGATTGTTGTGACAATTGTGAGAACAAATTAGTCAGAATTTATAAATCACTTGGAAGAAAAATTGGTATTGTTGATAATTATGAAATTGGATGAAATATGCAAAACGTTGCATTGAAAACCAGTTGTTTTCTGCTTTTTTCATCTCAAAGTTAGAAATGTAGAACTGCAGCAATCTATTGGTGATGTGGTGATTAAGGCTCCAGTACTCCAGTTAGGGCTGTTTGGCTTCATACTCCTATATCAGTATTGCCATAATTTTGCCTTTCCAGTTTTGTAGGAATGTGAAGACAATTGACTCATTTGCACAAAACATCAAAAGTCTGAAAACTTTGAAAAGTTTTCCTTTAGCTTACAACCACCTAAACTGTGCAAGAAATAACTGTGATTTGATCAGGTTTACAAGTAGAGCAGATGACTCCCAGATTCTTAAAAGTATAATTCACACCTCAGTAAACCCATATCTCCTAGGAAATACTGGCACTTGAATGTGTAGAATTGAAGGCAGAAAATTATTAGGGAAGGTAAACCTCAGGGATCTGCTTCCCCTGGAGCCAGGCAGCCACACCTGCACACATACATGTACACACATACAACCCATGCTTCTCACAGCATAGTTGTGTTTTGTTTGTGTTTTGTTTATATTTTATTTTATTATCTTACTTTCTTTTACAGTTAACCCGAGGCTTGCATGAAGAAAATGACAATAGTTCTTTCTTAGCTGCATGATGAATAAAGGCCACTGTTTGTTCTTGAATTACAAAACATTGGTACTAAAATATGTAAGAATAAACACTGGAAAGAAGGGATAAGTTTTTGGTTTTAAACATCTGTTTTAAAGTGATATGAGGGAGTGAAATTAAATTTAATAATCTCTCTTCCTTCCTCTGCTTTTGAAATCATAAGACAATGTGGTAGGACATGTGTTTCAGATCTAGTGTGGTATTTTCAGATGTAGACAATTCATTATCCGTGGTTCTCCTTTTCTGCATAAACCATGATTTTTCTAAGTACAAAATTGTCTTCTAAATTGTCCCCAGGTTACACAACATAAAACAGCATTTATGTATAATAAGGCATTACCTCCACCTGCTATAGACAGTGTTTATTCTGCACATTTTGTTTTCTCTGTTGGATTGCAGCCAGCGAACTCAATAGTTTGTTGGAAAGCAACGGATCTTACAATGTCAAATTGTCTGATTTATTTTACATAAGTTTAATCATCTGTCAGCCTTTTTTCAAAGGAATAGAAGGGAAGTTCTTCCATGCTTTTTAAGAGATATTTCTCCAGTGAGGTTTTTCCATGCTTTTTCATGGCTATTTCTCTAGTGAAAAACTCGTTTTTAACATCTTTGTCATATTCTAACTCACATATGTGTGTGCTTAAATCAGGCCACAGGGTGTGAGCTGATTTAAGCACTGAGCTACAGGACATCTGCACTGGCATTAATCACACACATGAAAATGCTCATCAGTTGTGCCAATCACCTGCTCATTCTCATTTATACAATGTCTTCCGGACAACTTGGGTTATACCTATGCCCATCTTTATGCCTACAGCTGTATGCCTCGGGGCATCCCACCTCCTTGGACCAGTGGATCAGCCTAATCAAGAGAACTTTATCACACAGAAGCTAAATCTTTTGACTGACTGCCCATTTGGATCAGTCAGTTGAGAACAAAGCAAGAAGTGACATAACATTTTTCTCTTCTGTGCAGGACAGAACTGTGCTTAATTAGGCATTTAAGAGTGACTTAACTTCTACAGTTCTCACCACACGTTATTTTCAAGCAGCTCAATGATCTGAAACACCAATTAGTTTCAATTCACACCTATTATCCTCCTTTAGTGCACTGTTAATTCAAAGTCCAAATTCCCATCCTTGTCAAAAAGTGGTAATTTTCTCTTTTTGTAAGTGTTTCCTCTGAAGATCTGAAACATATAGTGCCAAATGCCATTACTTAAAACTTCATATGGAGGCCTTACACCACTTGCCAAGTTTCCAGTTTTCATGGTTTTAGGCCCAGCATATTCTCCATTGATGAACATATTGTTTCAACTCCCTAGAAACATTCTCTCTCAACATTTTTCTTTCTAAATCAGGTATAGATTTTTACAGGATACCAGTGGTATCACCAGAGATTACTAAGATGACTGCAGACTCATAAAGCACTGCAAACAAACATGCAATATATGTTAGAAAGGTTGAAACATAAGGTCTTCACCTTTTTCACATATCACAGGCCATTGTGCAGTAACATCAGAAGAAACATTCAAGGCTTAATATGAGAAAAATCAAAATAATGTAAGTATGCCTAAAAAAAAAATCTCAATTATTTATCAGTTAATTTTCAGATCACTCATTTTCACCAGGCCATAGTCCAAAGAGGGAGAAAAATTCTTAGCCAGGTTTTTACCATATATGATTACAAGCCTGTAAAATCAGTGATACCTACAGCTCTGTGGGCATAGCTGATAGTAGCCCCTTATTTGTTCCAAATATTACTATTACCATAACAGATGAAAGAAATGGGGGCACTAACTTATGGCTTAAGTACAGCTTTTGTTTGAATGTCTTTAATGCAACCTAAATCAGATAATGCTTAGAAGAAGAGTCAGAAAAAAATGACCAAGTATCAAAATAAGCACTTTAAAAATGCACTTGTTACTTTACCTTTTCCTTTAGAAAACTAATGCTCATAAATACTGATGACTGATTCCATTAATTGCCCTTTTTAACTTTTTTAATAGTTTATTATACATAAGCATAAAATTGTTCAGCTGTTCCTTAGTTTGTGAATGCTTGTTTTGAATTTTGGGGAAAATATAAGAGGTGGGAAAACATTTCAAATCTCCTGCTTATGAGTTGATAGTACAGGATTACCCATCACAACACAATAACTTTCCTGCAATATACAGAGTTACTTACCTGTGCACCTGCTGATGTTCTTTCATGCATGCTGTCTATATATTAGCATGTTTCACAAACTGCTTCCAGCTACTGCAAACCAAAATATCAGTTACACATTAATCTTTTCAGTTAAGCTGACAACGTTGCTCATAATCTGTTGGAGCGCTTTGTCAGTCCAGCCTACCATCAAATATCCATACATTTCACATCTATCTGACTAGTTTTACATGTGATCCTCTTAATTATGGTGACAGATTGCATAAAAATGTATTGTGTTTGTAGGTAAAAAAACAAAATTGAAAAAAAAAAAAAACACAAACAAAACAAAACCAAACTTTTTTTTCCCCCAAAAAACTGGAGAGACAGATCTACACTTGTTGATTGGATTTTCAGAAAAATATGATGCAAATCCTTTGGTTTGGATAGAACTCTGGAACTACCTGTGATATGAACTATGGGCATGTCTTATTTCAGCACAAATGTAAATCTCAGTTTATATATATGCATGGTATATGCTACTGCCAAACAAAATATCTCCAAGCTCAATTTTGTATGCCTCCTGCACACTTCCAGTCAAATACAAATATCAAAACCACTCAAAGGAAAAATTTAATTTTCCCTCATATCAGCAGCTAAGAGATCTAGCATATCTACAAGGGTCAAAATTTGCAGCTAACTGTATTAGAGACACAAGTAACCTCAATGCCAGAAAAAATGTAAAAGCCAGACTAGAATGCATCCAAGATGGACTATCCACTTGAGACCATTTTTATTTAGATTCATAGAACTACCTTCTCATGCTCATGTTCCAAAATGAAAAGGCTGGACAGCACAGAGCACCAGCAAAGCATTCAAGTCCCAAAAAACTGTTAAACACAAAGGTCTTTTCTGTATGTAAATTTGCACAGACCCTCCACAGCATTTGAAGACATCATAACAAAGCAAGGACAAATCTTATCTACAAGTGTAATTAATAAACTTCCTCTTTGTATAAAGGCGGTGAACAAGGATTAACAAAAAAGCAAGCAAAATACAGCTATAAATCATAATTACTTCTCCAAACCAACAAGGAATATAACTGCACTTTCTTTGCCAAGGGTTAATTCTGGATAGCTAAACAGCACATTTTCTAGAGATTTTTGTTCCAGATTGCAGTTAAATCTGGCCAGGGATTCAGACTCTCAAAATTGAGGATGTTCAACCTCTAAACAGTCACAAATGCTCAGCTTTTCATCTACAGTTCCTATCAAATATAGAAACATCTTTCATATGTTTAGTTTTTCCACAGATTTCAGTACTCTTCAAACTTATTTTAAACCATTTCATAGCTATCCTTCCTGCCTGTTAAACACATCAAGTGCTTCAGTGCCAGCTGGTGTCAGAAAAGAAAGTCTAAAAACAAAAAACGTACTGCTGGCTGTCTTCTATCCTTGCTGGCACCCAGTGCTTGAAGACAGATTATAACACTACTTGTAGCTCTTCCAGCTTTCCACAGACACCAGAATTTTATAGTGGGAGAGGCAGTTAACAGTACTGCTCTCCAGAAAGGGGCATTTTCTGAGTTCCTTTCCTCAGTTTGATTATGACCTTCTCTTTTGATCCCCTTTTGTTTGCAAAACAGCTTTCTATGCAACAAACTAAAAGGAAAAAAAAAGGCAACTGAGAGAAATACAAGGTGACTCTAAATTTTTAAATTCTATTCTGGTGTGACCAGTGAACAGAGGAAAAAAAAATGTCTTTGTATGGTGTGTATTCAAAACTTTCAGGAGATTTATGAATTCAATCCAGTACTGTCTCCACCTTCCCTTTCAGCTCCCCCACACTGTTCCTTACCAAAGAAGAGGCTCCAACCACCTTATTTCCCTCCCTGCTAGCCAGAAGCATTGGAAGAGATGATAAACTACACCACCACATCAGATGAGACAGAGCCATACAGATCCACGTGTTCAAGAGTACAATAACACTGGAAAAAAAATGGAGATGATATAAATCTTTTCAAACTAACATGCTTGAGTTATGCCTTACTTTGGCATTTAGCTAAAAAGATAACTAGATGTCTCATTTACTCCATATATTGATCCAGTGTTGTTTGTCAAAACCATAATTTTTTAGAGTCAGTGTGACAATCTTCCTACAAGCAGGAAAGTTTTGTACATACAAACATTTTGAAATCACTCAGATTGGCAGTTCTGTTGGCTTTAATCGGATCCATTTTGTGAAGCACCTTTAAGTGAAAACTATGCATTTTTAAATAAATTCCTACAGGACTGAACCATTATGCAGTAATTGTAGGAAGACTTTAATAAAGCAATTGCTTAATATTTTCAGTTATTATTTCCATGAGACAACTTATTATTTAAAACCATATAAAAATTAGATGGCAATTGCATATCAGCTCTCTCACCATTAGAAGTTTTAAAAGTAGCTGCAATGCTAATCTGATTAGAAGAACAAAGTCTAATTTAGTCAATGTTAATCAAGTTTGTGGAAAAATGTCATCATATTGGAAATCATAGTATGTGAGTCTCCTAATTTTACCTCCTAGCAGGAAAATTGAAAGATCTGCATCTAATGTAGTCATTTTTTAAATATAAGTAATGTCCACTTTTTTTCCAATAAAATGTTTTCTATCATGATTAAAATATTTTTATCCCTATTGCTGTTACTTGTCATAGACTCATAGAATCATTCAGGTTGGAAAAGATCTCCCAAATAATCTGGTCCAACCTTTGACTGAACACCCCATGACAACAAAATCATAGTACTAACTGCCATGTCCTGCTGCTTCTTGTAAAACAATACCTTACATTTTTTACCAAATGCACTGAAAATAAGCATATAAACAAACTGTTAAAAGTAGCTGCAACTGAATAGAAACATCACTTCATATAACTCTGGTTTTCACGACTACTACTTTATGAGACACAAAAGACTTTTTTACCTATAAATAGATGTTTCAAATGAAAAATTCTACCCAAAGCATTATTAAAATTTAAATCCAATGTCTCTGGTTATTATTCATTGCTGGAATAAAAAGAAACAATAGTAAAAACTTCCATTGGCTATGCCCATTCTGGCAGACAGTTTATGAAACAAATTAATAACTACTTTGCAAGCATAACTTTTGAACTTGCAAAATAATAGACATTTTGGCACTTTTCTGATAGAATTTCACTTGCTTCCAATCTCCAAATTTCTAGATAGAGCAGAATAAACTTTATGGCTCACTTCCATTTAAAGACAGCTAATTCTAAATAAATTATTCACATCAGGAGAGAAAGTACAATTGTGTTATGGACGTACTTCAGCCAGAATAACTTACCTCTGAGAGAAACCTGCTCCAGTATTTCTAGAGTAGAACTTACTGCACTTTGTAGACAAGACTAAGAGTGAGGACCATGGGACGATGCAGACATCTAAGGCAAAATATAGGCCAATGCAAAGGCCTACATACAAAATACCAATTTCATATTGGACGTGTTTACCAACAGCCCAGCAGCAGGCAGTAGAGAATAAAGGTTTTTAGATATATCACTGTACTCACTGTTTTCCAATTCCCAGCTCTGTAAACCCCCTGCAAAGCCATGCATTCTCTCAATGGCTATGTTTGATCAACCAAACTGAGAATTCCCAAGCAACAAAGTCCACTTACATTCTCCAAAGTGGTCTTTCATGTAGATGACGATTCTCCCTCTTCCATCCTTTTCCTTTTTCTCATTGCCAGTGATGGAGACCCTACTGCACAAGCACAGTTATCTTCCTAAGGAACTTGAATGTCCCTGCAGATTGTATAGGAATACTAGGTGTCCAATACTAGACCACATACATGGGCACCCGAAAAAGGAAGAGTTTCAGAGCCTAAGTCTCAGTAGTGGACCTATATCTGCAAGTGGTTATGTTATATTATATACATAGTTATATATATAGTTGCAGCCAACTCCACAATCTTATTGCATCTAAAAGAAACACTATAAATGTGCCACACTCTATAAAAATAATAAGCCTGCATGCCAATCTCAATCTGGTCTTGTAAGCAAAGATTAGAGTGCCTATTTCTGAGCCAGTTAAAATAAAGTAAAGGGGCATTCTACAGTTACAGAATAAGATAACACCAGTCCTGCAAATACAATTCAGGAGTTTAAACTCAAATTGTTCGGATTTAGGTTCCAAAAATCATTATTAGTAAGTGTTAAAATTTAAAAATAAATATTTCTAATTAACAAGTCAAGAATGCTCAAGTACACCTTGATGAAAGTGACACTGTCAGATTTTGTGTGGTCTCAAAGTACAAAGCAAAGACATTCCAAACCAAGAACGATACACTGATTCCCACTCCCTCCTCCCCCTTTTCATGTAACCCTTTCAACACTTAAAAAATGAAAACACATCTTATTCTAATAGCTGCTGATAGTTACTCATATTTGTTGTTTCTAAAAATACCCAACTTTGACAGAATAACTTGGACAGAATGTCAGATGCTGATGTATTTTGAACTAATCTTAGGGAAAACAAAAATATTTCATCCCAAAATATTCAAGCAATTTACAAATATGATTCATAGGTGATTAATTATGGCCTTGATATTACTTGCTATACCAATAAAAACAGTAACTCAAGACTTCAAACCTTTTTGAGACTGGTCCAAAAATGCTTATGAAGCTTTTCGAAAGAGATGTCCAAAACCAAAAGCATTAATCTTCAAAAGCATTTTATAGATTTTATACAAAATCCAATATATGTACTCAAATTCAGGTTGATACTTAGCAAAATCACTTTTATAACAGTAAATACTTGTAATAGTTCCAAATTGACTATTTCTTATGACTGTCACTTAGAAATCTTACTATTTTGGGATTTGCAATTGCTGTTTTGTGAGGACTGAGAAAATTTCTCTCTTCTATACAGTTTATTATTTTTTCACTGGTTTTAAATGTCTAAATTCCTCTTTTGCAAAGGATTTTAGGTAAGTTTCTAGAAAATTATATTTAATTTTATGATTAACTGTAAAGTTCCAGCTTTTCAGAGACTGTTCATGTATAGATTATATGTAAAAATAACATAACCCAGGCAGATTTAAAAACAAAACAAAGCCATTCAACTTCTGTGAACCAGACTAATGACATAGGTCTGTGATGTTTTTGTCCCTGTTTCTAGGCCCTCTGTGGTGCCAAAAAGAATACAGTTTATGCCAGTCTTAATCTAACCATGGGAAAGAAACAGCCAAAGATATATAGCCAGAACTGTTTACAAGATAAACAAAAAGTTTACTGCTTCCCACATACGAGGGAAACAGTTGGATTACACATCAGCATCTGGTTGCTCCAGACAATACTACCAGGAAGTTAATGAAATTGGAACAAGGAAATTACTATGACTCGGCACTCCATAAAAAAGTGTAATTTATCATCAGTAAAAAAACAATGGGAGCTTTGCTGATAAATTAACAAAAGAAAATAAAAAAGCAGTATTGCTGTAAAACAATAAATCAATTTTTTTTTTCTGGATAAGTTAGCTCTGTTCCAAAAGCTGATGTCACCTAATATTAGAAAAACGGCAGCCTCGTTCTGATGAGAATTGGTGACCTTTTTGTGTTACAAGTAAGATGTTTATATGAAGTTTCAAGATACTTATGGCATGGTATTCACATGAAAACTCTCTTAGTTCTATTCTAAAGGGGTTTGATTCCAGCAAGACGAGGAAACCAGAATACATTCAGCATTTCGGAAAGTTTCTTCCTCTCACTAAAGGCAGAATAAGTTTGTCTCTTAAAAGACTCATTTCCCAGGAATAAAACTTGAACTGGCAGTTTGGTGACCTGACAGGAAAAATATTCTGAAACTCTGGAATTTGGTTGCCTAAAACTTCTTAACGTTAGTTTTTTTAACTAAAGTTTTTTCAACTTTACTCAATCCACATTATCTGTGGAGTACTACAAAATGTGTTGTATGACAGTTCCTAAGAAATAATTTCCTTCAAAGCCAGAAAATTTCTCTTTCAGGAATGTACTTTTCATTCTCTTCGGCTGTTTCCACAGCAGATTTATTCCTGAATAAGATCTCAGTTATGGCACTACAATGGAGTAGACTATTTCCACTTCAAGTTCTTAAGAGTGTCTTCCGACCACTGTGGGCAGAGCACACCTAGGTCAGTACACCCTGAGGCACAGCACTTATCCACTAGCCCTGGCCCAGCAAGATTTTCTCAGGCTGGGCCCCCTCCTCTCTGGCATCTGTGTGCCAGCAACCTGGCATACCCATGACCTACACAAAATTCCGTGTCTGACTTATGTCAGCAACTGGCAGCACTTCTCAACAAAAGGAGGAAACTTTGGTCCTGGTCTGGGTGTTCCTTACTCATATGCTCATAAGGCATATTTGTCCACGTGCCAACACAGGAGCAGGCAGCAAGAAGTCACCCCACAGGCTCAGTCTTCTCCCATTTGCAAATTCTTCTTGTGTAAAGACAGCTTGAAGAGGATGGTGTGCCTTCTCTATTAATTTCTCATGCATGGGCCTAAGAATACATGTGCCCCATACCAAGTCAAAACCCGCCTCTGGATCAGTATGAACGGATAACAGCAGCAGGCAGAAACACAGCTCTTTAGTCTGGAGGGAATAAGGGATGGCACCATATGTATGCATTCTGGGGGCAGAAAATTGACTTAATGGTGGAGAATCCCAGTTCTCTAGGAGTTTCTATTATAAGACAAGTATAAAATGAAACGTTATTCCCTTCAATAAATAATAATAGTAATTAAAAATCCCATTGTGTTTTTTGGGGTTTTTTTTGGAGCAAATACATTGCTCTCTTTATTCTTGTCATCACTGAGGAACAAATATTCACTGCCAGCCCCCAAACTACATCTTCAATGTCCTTAATCATCTTGAAAACATGTAGCAGTAGACAGGATAGTCTCTTCCTCTAATCAACCTCTACTCTAAAATAATGCCCACCTAGAGTCAGGCCTGTGTTTTTTTGCACTACACCAGATTAGGAAAGTGTGGCAATGTTACCAAAAAGAGTCTTCTTAAAAGACCCTCCAAAGATATTCCATAAATTAAAGGTGTTGTTGCACCTACAGTCCTGGGTTCCAAGCAGAACAAAACTGCACTAAAGACTCAACACGTGTTCCTTGGGGGTGACCTTCAAATCAAGACAAATGAGACCTCTTTCTCTGATTATCCAACTGCCCAAAGTAAGTGATTTCACTCCACAAGGGAAATTCCAGTGGGAAAATGGCACTCTCAAAGCCTGCAGCCTTGTGGCTGGCCTCTACGTATCTCCAGCATGTGTTCACCAAAATTGAGCCCAGGGGCTCTTGGGAGAAGGTCAGCTGTGGGGAAGCTTGCTTCAGAGATGGCGTAGTTTGTCAGAGCTCTTTTCTCAGACAGTTGTCAGTATGGAAAGTAAGCTGTCATCAGATCCTTTTGCAAGCCAATGCATTTTACTAATCTGGCAGAAAAATACAGCAGAAGAAAACCTGACTAGCTTCCTGCCAGACTAGTAAGACAAATTTGTCTTACTGCAAAAGCTGACACAGGGGAAGGGGTGGAACCATATGGCTAGAAATCGGAGTAGGGGTACAAAAGAATATGGAGAAAAGATTGGGACTTCCAGTTTTCTTGGCAACAACTACACTGGCCACTTACCCACAGTCTGGGTACTCACCTGGTTCACAGCACAAGATGGTAAGAACTTTAGAGAACATGCAGTTCATAAATGGCAAAGGGCAGGAAGATGCAGCAGCATTTTAATGAGCCACTAAGGTTCAGGGACTTGGCCCTGGCCCCTCTCAAGTCAGTGGCACAGCTACAGTCTTCTCCATCTAGCTAGGCTTACTATTTGTCTGTCTCCTCAAAAACCCACTGCAGCATTTCCAAAACAATAGCCACTCAGAGTAGTACTCATATATTGGATAAAATACATGCAACTGCAGATAAAGGAAAAAAAAACACAGTAGGATAGAAGTGCCTCTAGCATTTGACGCTACAGTGCTCAAGAAATATATTGCCTTATTATGAAAAATACTGCTTATTGGCAAACTTTTACCAACATTTTGTCACTCCATAAAATTAGTACCCTATGACTGTTCCCACTGAAACTGCAAGAATTTCCACTGTATAAAAGGCATGTATAAGTCATTACACGATTTAAGCCACAGATATGAAACTCTACAGCCTGGAAAATACAAACAGTAGCATTGTAACAACCCAGGAACTGTACTAAAAGTTAAACAATGCCTTTGGACATTAAAGATAAGACATAGAATAGGCTAACAAACTACACAGCTGATGAAAACAGTAGTGAATTGAAGACTTGAACAAAAAGCATGAAAAGGAAGAACATCTGCAATACTTCACTACTGGAGGAAACAAAAGACAAATATTCTTGTTTCTTTAGCTGCAATCTATATCCCCACAACAGTTAAGCTAAAATTGAATGTATCTAGGAGGTAGTGCAGCCCAGCAGGAGAAGTGTAGGGTAATCATATGCAATTTTATAACCCCATAGGCAAAACACTAATTCTATAGCTATGTGAAAGAAAGCAGACAAGTTGGAGATTCATAATTTTTCAGAGAGAAATACAAAGTATCCTTATTATTGAGAATGCTTTGCTGACAACTCAGTTGTTATACATATGCATATGCACATTCTAAGTAGGAAGGACCACATCATTTATTTGACTGATTTCATGCACAAATTATGAAAGTTTCTTAACAGCTATATTTTCAACAAATTCCTAATTTCAGGAAACCTTCAAGAAGGTCATCCATCATATTGTAAATCCTTCAAGGGATGGAAGTGTACTGCCAAATAAAAGTGAGCTAGGAGGGAGGACAGGCGTTAGACTTGACTTGTTGCTTAACTGTTATTCCAGTGTCTGGCTCTGTTTTGGGCTGCTCCAACTAATCATGTCCAGTACCATACCCCAAAAGCCATAAATAATGCCAGTTTATTGCAGTGAGCACTCCTAAAAGCAAAATAGGGGCAGAAAATGTGAGAAAAGCATGTCAGAATTCAAGTAAATTCTTTTTCCCATCAAAAAGAAAGAAATATTAATACAGCAAACATTATTTCAAAATGACAATTTTGTACAGTACTGTTTAGTCCAGTTTGAAGAACCTGACTCAAAATAACATGAGGAGGAAAATCTGATTTGAAGACAATTTGACAATGGGCAATCAGGTACTTTAAGTAGGTAGGAAGATAGTAGGTACAGATGAGTTTCTAAAGGAAGTGCTGCTGAATGTTGCATACCACATAAAATCATTTTGAATCCTGATGAAAACCACAGGATGTATATTCTCCCAACTAAAGCAAAAGAAACAGACTAAAATTAAAAGAATAACCAAGCCTCATAATGATACTATTAAGATCTTTTTGTGAGACATTTAAAAAGGACATGTTATAGAGAAATGTAAGGCTGGGACCAAATGAATTATTAATGATGGGCAGAGCCAAAATACCAGAGAGACTGAAACAAATATTAGACCAATCGGTCTAATAAAGCAGACCTTCTCGTGTACTGCTAGCTGAGGAAGGCTCCACAATTTATATTTATATCCAGATTATGTTAAAGTAATGCGAAACTTAGAGAAGGATGTTGCAAGACCAACATCTCAATTTTGCATATTGCACACTCTAAAGCCTAAGATAAGGGTTGGAAAGTCTAAGACTCCAATTCCCCAGTTAGTTCATTTGGCTAATACAGGATTAATACAGGGCACTTTGTTTGCTGATCACCATAATGAAATTGCTCCACATGGGATGCTGAGCCAAGGTAATTAATAAACTTAAGAATTTCTGGACCATGAAAGCTAGTGAGACATTTGACTCATGAGCACTTTTTTCTAAAAAGGTTTTAGAGGAATGTAGATTTAAATGAATCTACATACTGTAAAAAAGACCAGTGCACTCAGGTGAATAATTAATCTGTAATTAGATCAATAAGGCTAAACAGACAGATAAACCAGGAATGCTGTTATGTGTCCGGTATTACTTAACCAAGCTATTGCATTTTTATCTTTATTAAATTAAAGGATTACTGCTATAGAAGGCATACAGATATTGGAACAGATATTGAAAGATTGCTTTCCCTGATAATGATGTGAAAGTCTTTGTTAAGGATTTGTAAAAGGTCTGGCTATGTTTCTGAAGGCTTAAGGAATTGTTCAGGATTGTAGTAGTACAACATGAAGTCTGCTAAATCTGAAATAACAAAAAAAGACAAGCAGCAGCCTAATTTTTCCAGTGCCATTAGAATGGAATGAAATAAAGAAAAAAAAATCGAACAAAAAAACACTTAGAGATTTGTCATTCTCATTCTATCACTCTATTAATGTTGAACTTTTGACCAGTAAAATATTTTGTGGTCTGATAAAAAAAATATTCAGTCTCATATAAAAATGCGAGCTGTTTTAGGTAGACATAGGAGGGTTTCATGTGAGGGTGAAACAAAATGTTTACATCTATTTACCAAATTTCACTCAGACTTTTGCATATCTGAACATGCATAGACTTACAAGTGTTTCAAATGACACATCACTGTAAAATATTTCACATTAGGAAAAGGATGCAAAAAATTGCAGCATCACCAAATCTAGTTCAGATGGAGAAAACAAAAAAAAAGCTTAATCGGTCTAGATTCATAATATTTTACAGCTTGTTATCTCTCCCACTCTGTGCACAAAAAGAAGTTCTTGTGAAACCTCTGATAACATTCTCACATATTTATCATGGAAATTGAATCTTTTTCCACAGTCTGCAACCACTCCATAAACTCTGCAATTAATTGGGAAGCATTTTCCCTCAATGGGAAAAGATAATTAATTGAGAATTTTCCCTCCAAATTTAGGACCTTAGAGGAACAGTAGGTTTCCCATTTACTTGTACAGAGTGGAAAAATGACCTGACAACACTTCTCCCCAAGAAAACAAGACTGTAACTAAAATTTGGGAGAACAAAATGTCACACCACATAATTGTTCTTTGTTGGCAATTGCACAAAAACATTTTATTTGTAATGTGGCCTATTAGAAAAGTGTGACAATTGGTATCTCTGAAATCCAGAATATATTCCAGTGATGAGAACTGCATCTTCTCGGTGCAGGTAACAGTAATCTGCTTGGTACAAAAGGCACAGAAGGCTATAAGGAGTCACAAATTATATATTATTACATATCAAAATGTAAATGAATTACATAATTACTTTTACATTTTTAGTAAGCTAGATCTCATCTTCAGAACTTAATGTGTTTGGTAATGTAACAAACCTCAAAGTTCTCTGCAGTAAATGCTTTTATGTACAGCAAGAAAGAAATATGAGATACTTCAAATGACAGCCTGAATGCTGCTTTAGTACAAGGGATAATTTAGTGGTCTCCTCCTGATTCAGTTGCTGTTTAGGTCAGCGGAAGTTGTGAATCCCTTAAATGAGAACTGCGTGATCAAATGAAATATAATTCTCTAATAAAACCTAAGTTGTTGCAAACCTGTATTTTATACACTAATTCCACCTCGCAGTTAAAACTCAGGTCCCTGAACAATAAAAAGCGTTTTGCTGAGCACAGTCCTTCCAGCTCCTAAGCTGCTCCTTCCCCCACTTTCTGTGTAACCAGGCGAATACAAAAGAGACCAATCAAACAAGATTTTTGTTTACCTTTCACTGGGAGATAGAAAGTGGCGAGCCTGCATATACTCCTTTGTCCACAGAGGATATACACTAGATTTTGTTTGATACACATTTTTAAAGTTCCTTTTAAGTTTTCACTTCTTAGAGAATGGTTGTGTTGCTATAGCTTTTGGCCCCTTGCTAACAGCAGCTTTTTCCCCCTCACCAGAATTTGAAGCTTTTGATCTCTTTTATCTTCTGCTTGCTCATAGCCTAAGAATTGCATCTGTGGCAAAGCTTGTCCTCTTAAGAGTCCATTGACTTATTGCTAGAAAACAAGGAAATAGCTTTCTTTTCACTCAAGTCCCTGTTGAGATAATAGATTCTGAAGGAAAACAGCCTGTGTGGAGTAATCAGAGCTATTGTTCATCACTGTTTGAAACGCTACAAGGGAGATGTGGGGGAAAGGTGGAAATCCAAGAGGGCTTCTACCTAAGAAAAGTATACAGCTGGCAACCCAAAGTAGGCTTTTCTTTAATATCACACATCAGGCTATGCTACAACTTAAACAGCACATACTGAACATAAACAAACTGAGAAAAAAGCTAATAAATATCTATCTATCTATCTATCTATCTATAGATATATTATTTCATTTCAGTGCCACAGGGGAGGCAAGGCATTAGTAGCACTCTTCTTTCCAATTCAGAACAACACAGCACAGTCCAGCAGACCATCTCATGATAAGACTGGACCATGTTTTCCAGCTGATTTTCTAAACACTGGTGACCCTCCATAGCATCCTTACCAAAGAAAGTAAAAGCAGCGCTGCCTCCACTGTACTACTATGCCCAGGGTTCACTAGCAGCTTGGCCAGAGGACTGTAATTTCCCAGCCTCAGCTGGAAAAGGAGCTCTTCACTTCCATCTTGCATTTTTGTACACTGCAACCCAAGCAGCTGGACAGCTGTCACCAGTGAAGCAACGACAGTATTCCAAATGGTCGAGACCAAACACCTTACTACAAAAATCCAGGTGCAAAGATGCTCTAAATGTGACCTACTGGCTCCCAGTCAGGTCCTCACTGCACAAGATCTGTGGTGGTATGAAATGCTTCTGACGCTGCCGCCCTATTGCACCACAATAGTGTTGGAACTATGGTCATGCAGCTCCTTATTCTGCAGCTTTCTCCTAAGGAACGGGTTTTCCCAGAACAATTTCTTTATTTCCACTCAATAAGAGAGAAAAAGTGGGTTGAAGTTATTTTTATGCAGCTTCTCAGCTGTGATGTTTGTTCCTTGCAACTGCAAATTTTATTTTTAAAAATCTTTGAGTAGAATTGTACTCTACAAAAGCAGGCTATCATTATCTTAAAAACGTTGTTTTTTTTTTTTTTTTTTAACTTCCTTTTCACTTTTTTACAATGCTGTAGAGACTGTACAAACACCTAATGGGAAGAAATTATTTATATATCACAGCCAAATTCTTAACTTAGTCCATTACTGTGTAAAGGAGCGCACACACTCATGTCTTAATTATTAAGAGTGGAAATTGTGTGTGTGTATTTACATTTAACACCCCCTTCTTTTTTTATTTTCTGCAAATAATTCCATTTTCATTAAGGGGAATAGCAACTTTCAACCCTGGAAGTAGAGAAACCCTCTGCAAAATTCTGACAATGCAATGTCTACATTCTAGAAAATGAAATATTAAAGGGCAAAAATGATTAATTTTATTTGTTTCTGAGTTTGGCAAAAAGAGGATATGAAAGTATATTAAGCAATGAATTTCATGTTCTACATACAGTGCCATAAGGGAATAAAGATTTAAAGGTTAGCAGAGCAAGAAAGACAACCACAGCAGTAGTAAAAAAAAAAAAAAAAGAAAACCAGCAATGTTACTGTCTCCAGAAATAAGCAAAAATTAGTATAGCATGAGCACTACCAAATGAGTTCTTCACACTTTAAAGAATTGTACTAAATGATATCAAAAGACCCTTCTGGTCTTCTATTCCCTCCCAAATAATAAATATTTTTTTGTGAAAGCTACTTTTCTGCCTAAGGAAAGGGAAACAACAAATAGTCATTTGGCCCAGTTTTTATGTCTTTTTTACAGACACATGATGTTATTTGACTTTATTTCACTTGCCAACTTTCTTTTCATAGTTCAAGTCATCAAGCACTAAGGTTATTGGTGAAAAAGTTTAAGAAAAAATGGCAGAGATATACAACATTTGGACTCAGATTGCCCTTTCCCCTTGTAATTTCTGCAGGACATACTTTCTTAGGTTCTGCGTGAATATTTTTTTACAAAGATTTGCCTCTGGAGATACGTAATTTTGAGGAAAATTCCTCAGAGCAGTCCCATACCTGCTCTAAATTCAGTGGCTTCCTCAAGTGAAGTCGCACCACATGCATTCCTGCCCTGGAGGGTTGTTACTCCAGTATGCACCATCCACCGAAGAAATCAATGACAAATTCAGTGTCACTTGAAGCTGCATAGATCCAGAACAAGGACACTAAACATTTCCTCTACCAGCTCCCACCATAAATGAGAGTCAAAACTGACACAGCCGAGTGGCTTATGTCACAGTTTTCCACAAGAATAGAGGAAATGGGGAAGAACCATTACGGTAAAGAGGTTGAGATAAAGCTCTATGCCCTGCAGGTCGTTTCCTATGAGTAGAAGTTAACCTAGACTAGACCTTCAGCTCCAGTGACAACACTGAATGAGAATTTTACTGCTTTTTCTTCTTCTTTTTTTTTTTTTTGTTTGTTTGTTTTTAAAGAATTAGCTTTTCTAAGATATACACTTAAAATAATGTCATAAATTATAAATTAAGTCTGTCAAATATAGTTCAGCAACAGTAATATAAATTCTCAGCAGCAGTAGTGAATATCTCCTCACAATACTTTTGAAGTCCAAAAACATCTTCGGAGATGTTTCAGGAATCTTTTCAGCCAGGCTTTCAGGCTGCATATTGGTTGGTTTAACTGTTTTGCATACTACATTGCAAATGCATTTAATGCACTTATTTATTGCCTAATTCCCTTTAGATTCTGTTATGTATGGACAATATTTTTTATACAGTAATTCTGACAAAAGCTTTAAATAAAGTTAATTTGTAACATTACAGCTCTACTAAGCTATTCAAGGCTGCAAAACAAAGTTTCCAGCCTTAACACAAGGCTTAATCAAGAAAAAAAAAATATCCCAAATCAACCAAGAGACAAATAAAAACCTTATCACATAAAAGGCATTTTTGTTTTCACAAGAGATCTTTTTTGCATAGTCAGTCACAAAAAAAAAAGAGAAGACCAGCTGCTCCTGAACTTAATAAGGTCTGCCATGATGTGTTACTACCAGCAATGAGAACACCATTGGTATTGGTAAGAATGACAGCAATGAGGAAAAAATAACAGGTCACAGTTACATGGTCAATCAAAAAGCTGTCTCTGCCTACCAGTATGGACAGTCTTCAGAACTTCATCATGGCTCATGGGATATTTAATACCTTTTTCTTGAAAATATAGTCCCAAGGTTTGTGATGATACTGCATCCCTCAAGTTTAATTTTTAAAAGATTCTATCCCATGAAATTTCTAAGAAATATTTAAAACTAAACTCCATGCATTCAGAGGAAAACAAAAAACCAAACCAAACAAACAAAAAAAAACCCCACCAAACAAACAAAAAAAAGAAAACAAAAAACTCCACCCCAAACAACTAAAATAAACCCAAAAAACATAGAGGTAATATTTCTTAACTTTTTTTTAAATCTGTGCCTTTTAAATTTGTCCCCAGATTCTGTGCATTTGGAAAGGGATTCAAACCTCAGCTTAAGAAGCTGCTCAAAGCAGTTGTGTAGACACCAGTTCTGCACAATAGCCCTTGCAGGCAAAAGAAAGGCAGCTGCCAGGGATAAGGGTTCTCACTCACACTGCCACACATTTCCTGAAATAGGAGTTGAGCAGGTCTCCTTCTCTTCTCATCAACTATTTAGGGGACTTGGTTGACCCCTAAAGTTGGATGAGAATTCTTTCGCTCCAAGTTCCGAACTAAGAATAAAGTAACAGTTAAATTTCCTAAGATATGCATCGACTAATTAATATTAAGAAAAAATAAAAAAGTTCAGGAATATTTGAATCTAAGGGACATTTTTAGTTCTATTATAATGCATTACTCATGTAGGATACAAACATTACAATATATCCTGATAAAACAGAACCAATTAATTAATCTTTGATACTAAACTGGGGCTAAGTAATCAATTTAATTTTCTATTGCTACAAAACCAAAATGATTTCGGGAAAAATGCTACATCATGTTTTCACCACCAGTGGTCCAATAGTAGCTACAACAGACAAACCACAGAAAGGTTTAATTTCTTGTGAAGGTTATCATATGACAGTAAACATCTCTGAAATGGCAGCCTCAGAAACAACAAATTCCCTAAACTGAGATGACTGCCAAGAACCAAGTTCTATGTAATGAACTTGCCCACTTTCTGATGTTTCATATGTTCCTGTTTTTACATGATATCATGAGAAGTCAGCATGACTCTAATACAGAGTTTAAGAAAAATTACATGCTTTATGTTATTACATGTTTATGTTATGATTGTTATTACAGGAAATCATTACATAAAATATTTAATATTTCCAGTCACATTGTAGGATTCTAACTTTTGTTTTTACAAACGAGGGAGTCATTCACTGGAATAATTCTTTTCCATCAGGGTTTGCCAGTTCAGAGATAACTACTGTAAGGTTACCCAAGAAGTTCTTAAATCCCTGTGGCTTGACACGAGTAACACACTGCCAGAAAGTCTCACCCCTCACAGAGCTCCATTATTATACATATTTGTAGTCCAGCAGGGAAGGATGACAGTGAGTCAGCCACAGTCACTGCCCCAGGGAGATGATCCCTTCTTGATGTCAATCACAGTGAAGATTCTCTCACTCTTTCACTTGCAGAAAGGCTGCAATGGCCAAAGGAGGGTTCAGGAATGCAGGCAGCACTGAGCAATAAGAGGTCCTGCTTAAACGTGCTTATTTAGGGTTTAAATGCTATTATAATGATGCTACTGAAACAATCTATTACAAACCCAAAGGTTTCACTTAAAGGAAAATTTTACCAAACTTTATAAAATATCAAGTTCTAGGATACTAGGACAAGTAGTTTCCCCTTCTGCTGCGATACAAAATATATTCTTTGGGTCTGAATTAGTGAAAACAGCCTCTGCCTTTCATAAACCCAAGATACCTTCATATTGTAGTATGGCAGCTTAACCTAATTACATATACAAGAAAAAAAGGGTGGTTGAAGGAGCATAAGAGGAAACATTGATGCCTTTAGCCATGGAATAAGACAGATATTCATCTGCAACATCTTCCCTGGAACTGTACTGAGGATTACTCAGTCTGAGGCCTGATTTTGAATTCTTTGTAATGATGATGATCCTAACAGTAATAATATGTTTGGAACAGGCAAAAGCATCTTAAATAGTAATACTGGACTCATCATTACACTTATTATGTGTTCCTGACATTAGAGACCACAGCAGGATCACCATGGATTGCTGGTACACTTTGATTTCTACAAGAATCTGCCCAGTAGGGGCATTCAAAATGCTGCTCCCATAGGTATTTGTACCTGTAGAGCCTATTAACATCAGCTATAAAGACAGGCACACAGCCAACCAGCTCACCTGCCTTCTTCAGACCCATCCTTTGTTGAAGTTCCTCAATTTCAAAAGGATTCAGGTGTATTTAAAACACATGTGATAAAACAGAGTATCAGACTGCATTTTTTCACTGAATACACTTGCTTTCCAAAGTTTTTGTGAAGCAAGACATATTTTTATTAAGATCCACTATTATTTTCATTATCATTGCTGCAAACATTATCACTCATTATTAAAATGAAGCACAGAAATTGAATGGGCAAAGAAAACACTGATCGGGGAAAAATGTAAAATTTAAATATGCTGTTGCATCTACAGACTTACTTGGCATTACAAATACACTTTGTTTCTATAAATTGAAAACTACTTTAAACCAGTGATGAAGTTATTTCTTCATCAAGGAAGTTAATATGCTTTTCATAGAATTGTGGATTATAATGTGTGGACAATGAAAGGAAAAGTACTTATTTCTGTGAATTGTTAACTTGCTGGTGGTTCTGCTTTAACATTAATGTGCTGCAGGTGTTGCTTACAAGGGGGTTTATGGTACAAAGAATATATATTGAAATATATAATATATATTGAAAACTTTGCTTTTAACGCAAAACTTCTTTTTCACTAATTCCTGCACTGTTACAGGAATATAGTAAGGCACCTGAAGCCATAAAAACATTTAAGATATCAATAAAACTTAATAATGGACAAACTGGTTTGTCTCAAAATATACAAAAATAATTGGACTGAGATGTTACATGCCAGGTTTCCACTTGGAAAAAAAAAAATTGTGATTCCTACTACTACAAAATACTGAAAATGAAGGTTTATAATGGAAATGCTGTCCAACTATTTACTTCACCCATGCTAGCTAGACATATAAATGCTCTCAGACACTCTGTAAAAATCTGAAGCTTTCTTTGATAAACTCTGCTTCCATAACCAAAATTGAATGACCACCTTTCCGAGCTTTTAAGATCAGTACAGATATAGGCACAGAAATTCCTATCTTGTAAATGTCCTGATTTCCCACAATAGTCTGGAAGCAGGAATTATTGTAAATCATCAGTGAAGCTGTATTATAAGAAGTGCTAAGAAAGCATGAATTACACTTTTTACTTTTTTTTTTTTTTTTGGTTAAGAGACCATCCTTTGAAGAGGTCACCAAAGCCAAAATATAATTACAAAGTTAATATTCTCTTTTCAGGGCAAATTGAAAGCATTTGTTTCAGATTATCTATCTAATACAAGCTGGGGAAATAGCTATCTAATCAAATCAAGCATGGTTTATATTGCAGTTTAGCAAAAGCCACTGTATCTGACACTTTCAGAAATGATTCAGATATTTGGGTACAGTAATTTCTGTACAGCAGTAGGCCAAGGCCAAACATGAAATGAAACTCATCATTAATATAAAATCCTTTAGCCTATGCTGCTCTTGAGACTTTTGCAGTAAATTCTTTCAACAGGGAATCAAATAACTTATTTGTGATTCACGTTTTTGCCTTTTCTGGGAGTGGTTCCCAGTATAGCAATCTTTGCCAACAGGACCAAATCATGGTCTTCAGGAGCATGTTCCAGATTTAGCCCAATGATTCAAGCTCCCACCTGCTTTTAAAGGGGAAAACCCTTCTCTGTGGAACTATTAACCTGACATGTCTCCAGTCTAGACTAATAATTATGTTAAGAACTGAGTGAGTCCATTATCCACATGGAATGGGTGGAGGCTCTGATAAACCAATAATAATAGGCGTCAGACTAGTCACCAAGGATTGTTCTTACTTGCTTTCTTATAAAAGGGAACTTTAGGCTCATTCAAGAATTCTGCTTCCATTGGGACTGACAAACAGTGTGTTTATTTCCATCAAAGGCAAGGGACTGCCCTGTAGTGCATATGAAATGGGAAATGGAATATTGTTCAACGAAGGTTGACCTCCTCCTGTAGATTTTTGTCAACACTGCTTTTGTTCAAAATAGGAAGCAGTGTTCCTCTAATTGTACCATACCAATTCTTCTCATTGCGGTATTCTAATGGATGCATTCACTTAATATATTCTATGCTTTGAAAAAAAAAAAAAAAATGCACAAGCAAAACAAGTGTTGAGAACTGGGAAGAAACTGATGACCCCCAGTAGAAAAAAAGTAATGTACAATTCCCAAGGCGACAGTTTTGAAACGCAAGTTGCCCAGGCCCCATCTCAGCAGCGGGCCTGGCAGAGGCTTAGTTTTCACTAGCGAAGGAGCTTCAGTTCTGGCAGGAATCTGCCGCTCCATCCTCACGCCGCGCCCGCGGGAGCGGGGGATGCGCTCTCGGGTGCCGTCTACTGGCACCGGGAGCACGCACTGTCGATCCAGTCCTGTCGGCAGTCATCTCTAACGCCTGCAGTTAGCCCACTGCCCAATATCCCCAAGCATGAGTGCAAATCCTTTTGCTAACCTCCCTGAGTCTATCCAGAGCTGTTAAATTGTTGGGGTTTTTTCAATTCAAGAGTGTTAACCAAAGTATCTAGCTATACAGAAAACTCTTTATCCCATTTTAAAACAGGCAAGAAGAAAATAGATTTTCAAGCACTCTTCAAGACAGAGGAAAATAAATCACATAGAGCACTATTATAAAATATTTGAATAATTCACTTGCATTTTCCTCTCAAATATCTCAAAGAATTGCAAGGAGATTGAGATGCATTGTTATCACTATTTGTCACAGAGGGAAACCAAACGAGGAAACTAAAATACAGCTGTTGTATTTCTTACAAGCAAGGCTGTTACTGAAAAGGGAAATAAAATATTTCAGGAATTCTCATTTCTACATGCTGTTTTTCATATCACTCTTAAAACCAGCATATTTGAACTGATTGCTTTCATATTAATTCATGAGTTTGACATTTTTAAATAGCTGCACACAAATGTCTAATGAAAGATAAATGTATGACCTCTTTGAAAAAATATTGCTGATATCTAACTTTGCAGAGTTATGTCAGAAGTAAGAAAAGTTACCTTCTCTTATAGTAAAAATTTCTGTCATAAATGAACACTTTAGAATGAAACACAGTCAGTTTCATACACAGCCATATGCAAAGGTCCCAGCACAATGACCACTGAACAACTATCAGTTTTCAGCTATCAGTGTATTTTCAGGTTCAGATTTCTTTCAATAACAAAAATATATTTAACATTACCTCAAAAACTCCAAGTCTGCTTAAAATATATATATATATTAGAAACAGCAATTTGCATGGTATGTTTCACTCCTATGCAGCAAGTACAAAAAGATGACTATGCTTAAAATTACTATGCAATTTATAATGTTTTCGTAATAAAAAAGCTTGACAATTTAAAGTGATGTTTTTCTTTCTCTTTAGTTCTCTGAAGTAACTACTCTAACAGGAAGCAGCAATCCTAAGAGACTGAACCCTTTTAGGGAACAGAGATGCCAAACACAGATACAAAGAAGATAGAAGAAAAACTCTTAAGATTCAGTTAAAAAAGCAAAGATGATGAAGCTCTTGTAGACACTCTAATGTAGTAACATAAGTCATGGACATCACTGAAACAAACAACGAAAAAACAATCAGGAAAGAAGATCTAGCCACAGGGCTTTGTTTTCCTACAGATGAGAAGCAGTGTGCTACAGTCCCTATAGAAGCGCAGTAATTGGTGTGTTGGGAACATCCAACACCCATCCATTCTACAGCCCAGAGGACCGAGTTTATGTTACACAATCTAACCCTTCCCAGCAGCATCAGCCTGGCCTCTTTCCGGAGTACTGCCTCTCAGTCACTTTCCGCGTTGCACTCAGGTTTGAGAAAGTGACACTTGCCGCAGCACGCTTTTTTTATGTAACCCCCTGTGATCGAGGGACAAACCTTCTCACAAATCACTACACGCTGCTAGTAAAGATAAGATCCCTGAGAATGCAGAACAACTGCTTGCAGCATGACAAAGCTAAACTAGATGGTACCATTCAGTGAGGTTACCTCTGAGGAAGGGCAGTGCCTGTGGCCACATTGTCAGCAGGCGGGAAACATGACCAGAGCACTGCACAGCCTCCTTTTGTCAAGCTAATCACACACCTCTCTCTCTGTTTATAAATAGCAATGGCTGTTACAATTTGGCCTTAGCAGACTTTGCCAGTTTGAACTTAAAATGAAATTGCACTCATTTTAAATAGGGTCTTGCTGCAACACAGATGTTTCATTATTAATGTATTTATGGATCTCCTATTGAAATTCCTGAAGTTAGGATTCAAGCACTTTTTTAAATTTTCTTTTTCAACAGCAAGCTTTGTTCATTTACTTCCTGGTAGGTAAATCGACTGTTCAAGAAGAACCATTATGCTTGCCCTACCAGTACCAATATTGTCCTACTGATTCTGCCACCTCAGAAAGTGAGCAAAGAAAGCTACTGGCCTGTGATTTGCAAAGTCCCTTGCCTGCCATAAGCTGTGCAGCTGTAAGCACTGCTCTCCTGCAGGCTCTTGTCCCTCATTTGTGAGGCAGAGATAATAGCTACTCCTTGCTTGCTGCACAATAGCTATGAGAAGTCAAACACAATAAACCCTCGGGAACACTGTGGCCATAAGAAAAGTAAAGCAGCAAAGGTGAAAAGTCAGGACATATTTATTTTCCTGGCAGAGCACTGCCCTCAGAACAGTAAGGCAAACAACAGGCAAACAACCCTGGTGTAACAACAGGTAGGGTTGGTTGAAAGTAAGATGCATTCGTCCTGTTGCTGTTAACTGGTGTTGTTTCTGTTGCTAGCTTTGTGGGACACTGCGATCAAATAATTATTGTTTTCTCGGTTGCCAACTATATTTCTTTTATTAGTAATACCGGCCTTTGTTTATTCTTCCTCTTCCCATGGGAAATTTCAACACATCTCCAGAAGGGATGTCGTATGACTCTCATTTATAATGGGATCCCTCCCTTTCTTCCCAGGCAAGGCTCTCTCTTTCCTTTTTATCCCCCTCTATATTTGTAGAGAGGAACACCAAGTCAAATCTCTGCTGTGTTCACATTCATGTGATCTGAACAAGATGAACAGATCAGCAGTTCTCACACATTTGCCTAGGAGACCTACAACTGAGGAGAATTCATCTCAGACACCACTCCATTTGAACTGTTTAACATTCATTCTGACATTAGCAACAGACTATAAAGAAAAGTAGTGCACATATATGTATGTAGTATATATACATTTCCGTGGTTTTTTTTTTTTCCCTTAATGCATTGAGTGTTTTCTGGGATTTTGCATCCTTCATTTCTTGGCTCTTTTGCTTTAAATTTCGTACTAGTTCTCCCACTATGCTCTTGTCTTTCTCACCAATGCATGCATTTTACTATCTGTCCCCAATAATGCTCACTCACAGCCTATTTCTTGACGTGGTTTTGTCTGCTTTTGTTACCCCCACCCCCACCACACACCTGATCATCCTCTACATAGTTTATTTTGCCTTCTTATTGTGAACTACTACCCTTTGTCCTAGAAAATCCTTTTCTTTCACTAGGTCATCATGTACTTCTGTCATTCTCATTTGTAGCCCCCAGCTCCACTACTGGCAGCTCCTGCTGATGACAGATGTCTCACAATCAGCTGCAAGCCTGCTCTTGGCTCCAAGCCTGAGGGAAGCTCCAGACTTTTGTACACATTTTCTCTTTGCAGCAGCACTTTTATACAGATGCAGCAAAGTCACCTTTTCCTGAAGTATAGCTTCTTGGAGAATTCCAGGTCTCTCTGCACCACCAAGACTGAATACCTGTAGAAACAGCCTGAGAAAAATTGCAGACAATGCTATCCAACAGGGTGAGTAAGTATGGATGGCATTTTGCCCTGGAAGTCCTGTTTTGAGCAGTCAGAGCATGTCAGTGCATTATTTCATTGCCTAATATACACAGCAGGAACTCCAGAATTGAGTGTGCAGATGAACCTTCATCACACCAACCCTAGGCTGCATACATCCTCCCCCACCATCTAGTGCAATACTTTCATCTCTTCCCATGACTCCTGTGCCATTCAGCCTTAGTATTATCTTCCCCTACTCATTTCGTCTACTTACCTTTGGCAAGACATAAAGAATACATAATTGTCCAATGTGGAGCTAAATGAAGAGAGTCTGGGGTGTGCTAAGTCATCAAACAACTAGCAGGAAAGTCTACAAATTCAGATCAACTAGATATTCCAATGCTACGCACATTTAGATTGGATTGGTGCCTATCTATCAGGTGCTGGCAGTCAAATACCACAGTCTTGTAGCCTGCAAAAAAAATGTGTCAAGGGGCTATGTCTGTACAGATTCAATATACAAAGCAATTGTATCAACTTTTGGCCTTTTTGCCCTATGTGCTCCGGAGCAAAGAAACCAACACCAAAGGACTTGCTAACTCAGCTCTACGTGATGTTACCGCATTGGCAAGTAGCCCTTTGCAATAAAAGGTCTGTGAACTAAGAGAGTGGCTGCTGAGAACTGGATGCCCACGTGACCTGCTTTTGGCAAGAGCTTTACTTTTCACTAGCTCTAGACTAGTCCTGCAGACTGAAGCCCCAATAGTAGAGAGAGTTCTAGAACATGCCATCTGATTTCACAGAAACACAGAACAGTTCAGGCTGAAAGGGACCTTTGGAGGTCAGCTTGTCCAACCTGTCCTGTTCAAGCAGGGCCACCTAGAGCTGATTGCCCAGGACCATGACCAGAATACGTCCAATTATGAATACTCTAAAACCTTCCCAGACAACCTTCTTTTTATTCTCACAGTAAAATAAGTGTTTATGTTCAAACAGAATGTACCATATTTCAGTTTTTATTTTACACTTAAAAAGTTATTATTATCCAAAAATAACCCAGTTCACCCAGTTTGAGACTACTCCAAATGCAATCAAATTGACGTTTGAGAGATTTGCTTCAACAGCAAAAACGTAAGTTATTATTCTAGCTGAAATGTTATTTTAGATTTATTCACTGTTTCATCTATACAACAGTTGTGCCACTGTTATTCACAAGTACCAGTGCCTGCCTTTAAAAAGTGGTGTTTATCATAGTATTTCTTCAAATGTTTTAACATTTTACGGGCAACTTTTTCTTCTTCCCTTAGCTGATTCCCCGTCTCCAAAAACGGGACACAAAGCAAAGTACAGAGAGTTGTCCAAACGCAAATATACCACCACACTACACATTGCAATGATTTAAACAATAGAAGCATATATTTCATCCATTCAAAGGTTGGTAATAATGTGGGTAAGAGATAAAGAAGAAATATGCTTTCCATTCCACATTTACTTTGTTTCCCACATTACCAAGATTATATCCCGAGACTTCTTAAAGCCACAATTAGCATCTGTGATAGAAACGTGAAAACAACTTTACCAAACTTTTACGCCAACACAAAACACTGTCAGTGACCAGAAACCACATAGACATTGACGCCAGGTATACCTCTGGATTAGTATATCTAGGCAGTAGATACTCCATGCATTTAAAAGCTGGTTTTATTCTAACACAGTGTCATCTTAGACCCAAATGAACCAAACCCTTTGTGAAATCAGTGCCCAGCTGGGCTGATGGCCGATGAAAGAGACGGTGCAGAGACACCACGGAGCGTGTAGCTGTGTGCAGCGTGGCACGACGCTACGGAAGCAGTGGGCTGCATGCTACAGCTGCTGAGGGTGCCCCGTGTTCAGAGCTTTTGCGATTCACCAAGACAGCCCTGTTCCAGTACAGTTGAGGTCATGGTTTTTGTTAAAGTTCTGTGGCAGATCATCAGCTGGGACAACTCAGCCAGATCCCTCATGAAAATACTATTCCTTTTGACCTGCAGAATTGCTATCATTGCAATTTAAAAATTATCAAATAATCTGCAGACAAGTACTACTGATTTAATTTAGGAATAAAAGACATAAGGAATAATAGAGGAAAATAACATATGCCACAATATTTTTGGTCTTCCAAAAAGAGTGAAGAGACAGTCAAAAGAAAACCCCCAGAATAACGAACTTCAAAATGTCTATTTCCTCTTCAGTATTTTATTACTCTTCAGATCATTAAGAAAGATACCTATAAGTACAGGGTCTCAGCTTCTGCCATTCTAGTGAGATTTTTCTCAAAAAAGTTTCAAAAGTAAAACTTCTGTTAAAACAAAACTGTAAAATAAAATTGCATCATGCCCAAAAACTTTATTCCTTCAACCTTTAACCTAACAAGTCAAGGAAATTAATTAACAAATCAACTTGCAAAACAAAGCACTACTTTTGTGAATACAGGAGGCAGAAACTGGCACTCAGAAGACTTCCTGCTAAACTGGCTTGCTCATGTCTTATACTTTTTTAACTAAACTGCTATTTTCTTCCCACTCTAATATGTACAAGTTTTAAAGTTCATCAATTTGCATGGTGATTAGAAAAAAAAAGAAGAAGGTTTTGTCTGACCCTTTTTGGATAAAATTTTAACAGAATAGCTGTTAACATTAAATAATGCTTCAGGGTCAATTCCCACTAATTGTAGTAGCATTGATTTAATTTTTAAGTGTGGGTAGGATGCTTTTCCCATAACTGCAATCCTATTTTTATCATAAACAAGTTGCTTCTTGACTACTTAAAAAAAAAAAAAAGTAATCACTCCCAGTCATTTTCATACAGAAAAAGTGGTACTACTAGAGATATTAGTGTGTTTAAAGAAATAAGCAGAAAAAAACCCAGGAAAAATCATGATTGCAGATAAAATATGCAAAACATTCTCGATATAAAATCTCCACAGCCCGTATTACATCCAAATACTTCTTTCAGAATTAAACATAATTTAGGAACTCATCAAATACACATGCTAACTAGGAGTCAACAAGCCAAGAGGAAATGCTGTACAAGGAGGCGTGGCCGTCGCCTTGTTAAAGCCGAGGTGTCTGAGTCAGCACCACAAAGGTGGCATCTTCATCTATTCAGGAGCCAAAAACTGGGAGTACTCTCCTGAGGGCAGTGCCTTCAGTAGCCTTTGAAGAACAGAACACGGCTCACTCCTTTTGAAACGCAGCTGCCGTGGGAGGGGAAATGTTATACAACACTCAAGCAGTTACAGCACCTGCCAAGTTTTGTGCTCCAGCTCTCAGGCTTAGCCCTGTCTCTTTTCTCATGATTATGTAACAAAATTCAGAACTGGTCTGTTGAATAGACTTAAATCCAGAGTAACTTGCTCCCCTGCTTCCAGAGTACCGCTGACATTAGGTTACAACATGTTGCTGCCTGCCTCTGAACATTCATTTTCTATTTTGTGAAATCTGTGAGGACACAGAGGGAAACTTTGCCCCCAGCTCCCTTCTCACCTTCCTCCAGCCTAGACATTGGCCTGGTGATTAACATATGGTCATGGGAAGGAAGAGATGTTGATATGAATGAGGACACACCTGAATCCCATTTTCCTGCTTGTCCAACTAGTCTAACCACTGTTAACCACTGAATCATCAGCAACCCGATTTTGAATAACAGTGTTCGTTGCTACTCTGGTTTGTTTTGTTCGTGGTTTTGGGGGTTTTTTAAAGGTATTATCCCAGTGTTCACATTGGATCAGTCCCTCACGAGGCTAGTATGACACCTCAACTCATTTCTGATTGGCTTAAATCCCTAGTCACACATACCAACACTATAATTGCTATGAAGTCCTTCAGAAAAATGAGAGCATGCCTACGGAGTTAAAGTAGCTCTATGATTATGCAGCTGCTCAGGAAGCTTGGCTGGACTTTTATTATTGCCAGTCTTTGACAGACCAAGGCATAGGTCCATATATAAATACTTACATGTGATCTTAAATGTGCATGCTTACCATGGTATCAATTATATTGAAAAAAAATACTGAGAAAAAGGTGCATTACTATGAACCACTATGGTTTGCAGATCAGTGTCTCAAGTTGTGATCAAAACTTATATTCACCACTTCTAACAGCATTCAAGAGCTTCTGTTTAGGACCTAAATAGACTAGGCACTGCAAACAAAGCATACAGATGAACATTTCTTTCCCCCCTTCCATGTAGACAGAAAAACGTAGTCCAAATGTTGAAAAAAAGTGGCTAGTGGGTTTACATAAAACAAAAATCACAAAGTGTCCTCTGACTTTGAGAAAGCAATTTTTAAATTCCCACATTGATTGAAATTTGGCAATTTTCTTTATTTTCTAAAACTAAATCCACATGGGAAAGAAACCAGATATTGTTTTAAATTAATTTGATTATCATATATCCACACACTAGTCCTGATTACTCAAGCTGTGCCTTTTTGCATATCCAAATTACAAAACACTTTCAACAGCATTCGGTACAGTAGTGCTCATTTCCAAGGACATGATTATCATCTGGACATGGAAAAGAGGAAAATAGTTATTTTACCTAATAACTATACTTATGTATACAATCTACTCAACTTTTCTTTATAGGTACAATGTGAAAGCTCTTTGCGTTTATTAAATTTCTCATTTTACAGCATTTCCTCTAAATTCTTTCAATTAAACTGTTTTTCCTTTTTTTAGTAGTCCTTTGAAGCAGAGTTTTTGTCACTTATTCTCTCAAGTTTTAGAAAGGATATTTTTCTTTCTGCCAACTGTTCCATGCTCCTGCCATGCCTTCCTCACAGCTGTTCTGCCAGTCTCCCGGGTGCTTCATCTCCCTACCTCTGCAGCTTAGCAGCTCAGAACTCCACAGAGCTGCTCAAAGAGAAACAAAGCACCTGACAAAAAGCACATAAGCACAACAAGCAACTCCAGCATTAGGCATTAAAAAAATCATTAAAAAGTGACTAAATGATACAACTTCTACTCCTGTACAGCTTCTGTGATCTACGTGACATGAATCCCAGTGCTGCCTCATACTTAGAATAAAAAATAAAAACTAAACCCCGCCCCCGTATTAATAGTTTCTGAACTCTGGCTGAAACAGCTACTTTGAAAGAACCAATACACATTTAAACCACCTTTTTTTTCCTTAGCTCTTCTGTGCTACTTCTGCCCTCTTACTATTGTGAGGCAGACTATACCAGATGACAGCAAATTATATACCAAACACCTTATCCTATTATGCTCTTGCTTTCTTCCCCTGCTTGCCCTCCAGAGTTCTTCTGTTTTAGACCTATTGCAAAGATGTCACATCCAGCTGTGCCACACTAGCACAACCCAAAATAATCCACCTTTAATCTCCCAAGATCTCTCTTGACCCAGCTAATGACAGAAGTGGTAGTGTAAGCAAGAGCAGGTACAATCTGGAGATTATAAGAACATAATATCTCCATGGAGCTATCCCCAAATGCCTATGGGTTGAGAGATTTCATGTGATGACAGTAGCCAAGGTAAAGAAGGGTGAGATGCTTTAATTACACCACCATTTGGCTGTCAAATAAGGTATTTTCCAACTCCAAGGCAACCGTTTTAAGAAGCAAATTATGCATTTTAATATACGGCGATACATTAAAATGGAAAAAAAATGCAAAAACACAAGGGTGCATGGAAATTCAGTATGGCTTGCAAACTGGGAATAAAACACGTACTTACATGGGATTAAAAACACAACAATTCTTATATTATTTAATCAAAAAAAATTTGCATGACTTTAATCAAATATCGAAAATTTTGAAAGAAAACTGACAAAGGAAATTACCATCTTCTTTTTTAATTAGCTGAAAACAAGAAATTAAATTATGTAATTAAACAAAGTTTTTAAATTTAGTATTTACTAAAAAGTTCCTTTTGGTAATGTAATTCCATATCAATTGTAATTATATCTGGGTGGGAAAAAAAAACAAACCCTAAATATTAATATTTTACTATCATTAAGCTGGGAAATATAAGGTGGAAGAATTAAAGAAAAAAACAAAAACAATAAAACAACTACAAAACTTCAAAGTAAAGAGAAATCACAGATAGCAATGTTCTTCTACTAATTTTTTCATCTATTAGGAATGTATTTTTCAAGAGGAAAAAGAGCTTTTTCCAGAAGTACTAGAATTTAGACCTCATAAATAACCAAGTAAATAGAGTAATAACCTTAAACTATTACAGGTATTAAAATCTTGTGTCCTTATTTATTTGGAAACTTAAAAAAAATGAGATGGAACAATACAATAATGGATTGGAGAAAATTATTTCATTACTCTATATAATTCCTTAATTCCACACAATCTATCATAATTAATTGTTCTCATAAAATATTGCACATTACATTTTATAGCTCTGATGAGTCAATATTAATAAATAGGAATAAAAATCTGCTGATGAAATTGGTACTTCTTCAGACAACCAAGGTTGTCTAAAATAACAATAAATACAGGTCCAGGTCAGAGTGACTTTACCAAGGAGAAACCTTGGTTTATGAAAATTATTTTTAAAACTCATTTATAGTTATAAGTGACTGTGAAATAATTAATTCTGCCCCTTCCTCCCTGCTACATTTCAGGTCAAGTTTGGTACATCCACTATGATATATAGTACAAAAAAAATTATGATATATTTTTTATCCAGAACCTGATGCACCATATGAATTTAAAAGCTCCAGTACACACTTGCAGCAAATTGCTGCAGGAAAGGTGCCAGCTAGAAACTTACCTACCCGGTGAGGGGCTAAAAGGTCTGATTATCAACTTCCTTAGTTACCTGTTGCATGAGCTTCCCCAGGGCTAGGGATAAACAAGTATGCCCAGGGCTTGTGGCACTGGAATTCCTGCCGTGCAGGTTTCACCATGTCCTTTACTCTGCTATTACTTGCACAATGACCTGTCAGAAAGATGCTTCCATTTTACTTATTTTTGGTACTAAAGAGACTGAGTTTCAAAATAAGAAAGTCTTCCTTTGAGAAAAATTAGGCAAGTCAATCAAATTAATTAGAAGAAAAGATCTTAACGTGAGAGTGGATTTTGTCCAATGGCTAAATGAACCTTTTACAAGCTTAGTGTAAGTACTTAGGAAAAATGCGGACCTATTTAAAAAAAAAAAAAAAAAGCACACAAGTTCTGAAAGCTATCAAGGAGCTAAAATTTTGGCTCAAAGTAAAGAATGAGGTTAACTATCTATAGATTGCACCAGTTTGCTAAAATAAAGAATAACACCAGTTCCACATTTTGTTATAGCAGAAATGGCTAACAATTACACGGGAGAACTGGAATAAAAACATCCTACACAGATGCCTATAGAACAACTGAGTTCATAGTCTCTGCCTGACCTGGATACCACTGAGTTCACACTCTCCTATGCCTACACACCTGTTGCTAACAATGGACAATAACGTGTACAGGTAAATACATTTAAATACGACCAAGAGAGCCCTTCGCTACGCCACACTGGAGACAAACTAGAAGGAAACAGACCCCTAGGACCCTGGGCATCTCATCGGCCAGACCGACACAGTTGGATCGACGCTGAAATCAGGATTGACATTCCCTCAGCTGGGTCGACGGTGGAACCAGAACTGATGACCTTTTTTTCAGCTTTAATTCATCGTTCCCTCATTAATTCCTCTCTTCCCTTTCACCCTGCCCTTTTATCCAAAACCCACTGCCGTGTGCTTATACAGTAGGTCAGGGAGTAACATACTAATGTCTTCGCCAAGTGTGTAATTCACTGATAAAACTTTCTGGTTGTTTGCGACCCTCTGACTTTTGTCGTTCCTTTCTACCAATGAGCATTTACGAATCTCAGGTGATTCGTTCCCTTTAAGGATGGGTCTTCACAGTGGTGCAAGAGGACTCAAAAACTCATTTTCACAATTTAGTGGGGCCTTTAAGCGTTTTTCGCAACTTCCGTAATCTGCACTGATAATTCCCTCTGTTTCCCGTATCAAAACAAAATAAAAAGAAAATATTCAATGCTTGATACAACTTTCAATTAAAGGAAACCCAGCAATTCTCTCTCAGGCGACCCCTCGGCCGGAGCGCTCCCCACCATCGCTGCCGAGGGGCCCGCTCCAAGCGGCGCTTGCCATTGGCTGCCGAACATTGACGAGTGCTCTCGGGCTCCTCCGCCGCGGCGCCGGAGGCGGTGGGGAGGGGAGCGAACAGCTCGAGCGCGGCGCATTGTGGGGCGGGAGAGGAGAGTCACTGCTTAGCCAGGGCCGCCATCTTGGCTGCGTCCGGACTCGCTCCCGCTCCCGGGGCCTGTTCCTTCTCCTCGCAGCGCAAAGCGGTGGAAAGGGAGAGGACGAAGGGCCCGCCCGGGCGGTGCTGATGCGCGCAGAGCCTCCTCACACCTCTCTCAGGCGCCGCTAGCAAAGGGGGCGGGGGTGGTCGAGCGGTCGCCGGCGCGGCCTCTCCTCTCCTCTGCCGGGATGGGTCGGTCCCGCAGCCGGAGCTCGTCCCGCTCCAAGCACACCAAGAGCTCCAAGCACAACAAGAAGAACCGGAGCCGATCGCGGTCCCGCTCCCGAGAAAAGGAGCGGGCACGGAAGCGCTCCAAGTCCCGGGAGAGCAAGCGGAACCGGCGCCGGGAGTCCCGCTCCCGCTCGCGCTCTAACACGGCCCCCTCCTCCCGGCGCGACCGGGACCGGGACCGCGACCGCGCCTCCTCCCCCCCCGACCGTATCGACATCTTCGGGCGCACGGTGAGCAAGCGCAGCAGCCTGGACGAGAAACAGAAGAGGGAGGAGGAGGAGAAAAAAGCGGAGTTCGAGCGGCAGCGGAAAATGTGAGCCCGGGGCCTGCGCTGGGGACGAGACGGGTGGTGAGGGATGGGGGAGGAAGGGAGGTGCTCCGTGCCTTGGTGCCTCTCTCTCCGCGCCTTCTTCCTGTGGGCTAGGGCCGCTTGCGGCTGGGCACAAGCGCTTAGGCCCTCGCTGAGGCCTAACCAATGCCTGTTTTCCCGCCATCCGCCCCTTTCTCAAAGCCCGGCTCCCTCAGGTGCGGTAGGAGCCGCCCACTCGGGGTGCGAGCCCCCCGCACGCCTCCTCCCTCTCGGCCGGCTCTGCCCGCTTCCCATCCGCCGTCGCTGGTCTCTCCCTCCTCCGCTGCTCCTAAACTTCCCTCTGCGGCGGAGGCGCCCCTGAGGCTTTGTGCTGCACTTCGACACGCCCGCCCCTCCCCTCCGTGGCGTGGAGCTTGTTACGCGTCGAGCGGAGGCACCTAGAGTTGCTCGGCTGAGGTTTTCAAGAAACACTATGCAGCTGCTATATTAACACTGTGGGATTACTTTCTTGCCAAATGGGACGGTGAGATCCGGTGACTTGTTTCATTTGAAACCTTGCCCTTTTTTCAGTTTGTTATGGGGAGTGTGGTTATTTATTAAGTCTGCAGATATAAATACTACTTTAATAATGGCGGTGCATTAATATGTTTAGCAACGTATAAAGTTATAAACCAGACCTTTATGCAGCAGAGAGGAGAACGGTTTGAACAGTTGGGATCACTACCTTTGCTCATTGGACCACCTAATCCAGAAATAGCACTTGTTTGTACATGCGAAGCCAAGTAGTGCTGTTGATTCTCAGGTGGAGCTTTACTTCAGCCATATCGTTCTCAGGAAATACTAGTTATCATTGTCGGGCTTGGTGACCCCAAGTTGTCACTTTCATTTTTGTTTGAAGACAATCACCTTTGCTAATTTCAGGGTTTTGACAGTGATGTCGTCAAAAACTTCCACAGTAACACAAACACGTGGAAATTGACATGTTTTGACATACTGATCCTCGGTTTGTGGTTTAGAATTGTATTCATTACCTAAATTAAGAAAAATATTCTGTGCATAGCTACAATGAAGAACTGGAATGTGCTTAAGAATTCGAGAATAGAATGAATAGTTTACTCTAGTACTTACAAGCTGTTTTAGTTCATATGTAAGTAAATTTTCTATGTAAGTTAGCTTTGAAATTTTACAGCTCATGAAGTGTGTATAGAAGGAGTTTGATATTTGAGCAATACTTGCTACAGAATAGTAGACACATTTGAGGAAGAGTCAATATTGGAAAAGATTGGGCATGGATTTTGATACTCCTTCAATACACTTTAAATTTTAAAAAGAAAAAGCAATAAAACTTAGTAGAGTAGAAAATTATGGTATTTTAGTAAGTTATCTGTGAATTGTGTTCTGTATGTTAGTATAGATTCATGTTAGATAATGAAAGAAGTACTTCCTTTCTGATTGAATAAATCAGTGAACAGTTCATAGATTGGAAGTGACTTTCTTCTTCTCATGTCTTGTTCAAATCTCAATACACAGCCTAACTTCAGCCTTTTCCTGTAATGCTCATTTTCTTGCCTTGCAAGTATGACTTTTTTCCCCTCAGAAACTTTGTGAAATGTAAGTGGTTTCTTTTCTGCAGATTTCATACAATTAGTGTTTAAGAAGTAAATGGATCATACTAAAAATTGTTTTTACATTAGTGACTTATCTGTTGCTCTGGAATCATAACTCAGTAGGCCAGGATGATGAAATGATAAAATACTGTAAGTTCATGTGATCTAAAAAAAAAGAAAAAGTTGGTATACTACAGAATAAATCACTGAGATTTACATCTGTGTTTATAATTTTATTTTCTTGATAAGGTCTAAGCCATCGTAATATTATCATTGCCTACAAGGCTAAAAATACATTTGATTGGTTTAATTAAATTTGAGTGGAATTTGTTGGAATGAGAAGAATGAAATGTGTGGAGGCACAGTGCTTAATTTGAGTACATCATCAGTTGCTGAGGATATTTGAAAATCTATTTCAGACATGAGTGTCATGGTATTTTTGTAATGATGCACTATCTTTATTCAATTAGCTAACTTTTTTTTCTAGGTTTCCTGATGTTAAACATAAAGCTATGATAGTTTAATAAAACATGAGAATATTAACTCTATGATGAATTGTTTCTTTAGAACAGATGCTAAAGTATGCTAAGCTGCATTGGTACAGGATGGTGAGAGTGCTGCTGAATAAATACTTTTAAGTGGGAAAGAAAACCTTTTAAAATAAAATGATACCTGGTATATAAAGGATGTTTAAACATTTGTCTACAAAGGGTCATAGCTTGGCAGTGATAACACTTAAATGGGTTTCAGAATGGGTTTTATGCATTTTTCTGGGAGTGGTCTAGGTTTTTTGTTTGTCTTATGTTGTTTTGGGGTTTTTTTTCTGAAAAAAAATCACCTCAAAATATTTTGTGTCCATTTTGAAAAAGTGAATGCCGGCCTAATGTGTCCCCAACTAAGATTGCTGTCTTTGGAGTATCATAAGACTAAAATTGGTATTCTCTGGCCGAATGATTGAGTTGAGGGTTCCAAAACATTCTAGGAAGGAGATCCACTTAGTTCAGTATACTTTTGAAAAGATGACACATGAACAGGGGAAATTGGGAGCCTTTCACCTTTTTATTTCCCATATGTATGTAGATGAGTGATCCATACTTCATCATCTCCTTATTGCATATTTGCAAATTGTACCTTAGGTCATCTAAAAGTTGGTAAATTATGTAACTTGTTTTTTTTTAATTAGTTACTTTTCAAATAAGATTAGGAAGGATCTTCCAAATGACATAGGAAAATGCAAGCATTCTGAAAATGACAGAATATTAAGATACTACAACAGTAGTTGGTATTCTAAATCCTGGATTTGTGTTTCTGACAGGCCAGAAGATAAATTTCATAACGTTGTTCTGTACTTCATGGAATATTTAAAATGAAAGTTCAGTGTCAAATTTAAAACCAAGAGTCTTCTCCCCAAAGCTCATAATAATTCCAAGTAAATAGTACTACATGAGAAACAGAATATTCTCTGTTGTTCATCCTTGAATATCTTAATTGCGATGTTGCACCAGTGATTACTACCTGGATTGTTTTTCTGTATTTGGTAATTAACCTGCAAATTTACCTAGTATTTTTGTATACTTTTTAATGAAAAATTAAAGTAGTGATCAGGCTAAATGATAATGCTGCTGCTAAACTAAAATAAAGACAAGACATTTAAAAATATTTCCAAAATTCAGAACATGGAAAGCGGCAGTTTGCAAGGATTTATTTAGCGCTTGGTACTGTTGATAATTTATTTTGTACCATTATGGTAGAAACAGAGTGCTGCATTAAAAAAGTTAAGAGCTGAAGTACTTGAAATCTGTTAGGGTAAATGATTGGATAACCAGCTTACAGATACAACACCTAGAATTCTAGCTAAAATATTGAAATCACAAATTTTATTGCTTCTGTCTTCTATTTTAGGATACTGGAAATTAGTTTGGTGCTTCTAAGGTGGTGGCCTTATGGCAATATTTTACAGGATATTATTATTATATGTGAAAAATTGAGACCATTTAAACTCCTGAAGGGTGAATGATGGTCAAAGTTGGGTGGAGTTTGGATTTTTTGGAGGAGGGTGGCATGGTGTTGTGGTTGTTGGTTTGGGTTGGGGTTTTTTTCTCTTTTTTCCCCCTAATTGTAATCAAGAAGTAGTAGGATAAGTTGTCGTCAGTTTAGTCTGTTAGTATATAGAAAGATGTTAAATATGGTGTGGTCTGAATGGATTTCCTGTGATAGGAACATTGATGGCCTGAATATTCACTTTCTTTAGATGTAGGGCAAAATATTCTTTAAATATATCATCTATGTGTAGAAGTTATTCAGTAGCATGGCTGATGCTCTGTGTTGAAGGAGTTTGTTTCAGTGCGAACATTATTGATTAAAAATGTAATTCTCATGTTTGCATTTTGCAGTCGTCAACAAGAAATTGAAGAGAAACTCATAGAGGAAGAAACTGCTCGAAGAGTGGAAGAACTTGTAGCTAAACGTGTAGAAGAAGAGTTGGAGAAAAGAAAGGATGAGATTGAGCGAGAGGTTCTCCGCAGGGTGGAGGAGGCTAAGCGCATCATGGAAAAACAGTTGCTCGAAGAACTCGAGCGACAGCGACAAGCTGAACTTGCAGCACAAAAAGCCAGAGAGGTAACGCTCGGTCGTTTGGAAAGTAGAGACAGTCCATGGCAAAACTTTCAGTGTCGGTTTGTGCCTCCTGTTCGGTTCAGAAAGAGATGGAATACAGCAAATCTAATTCCCTTCTCATATAAACTTGCATTGCTGCGAAACTCAATTTCTAGCCTATTCAGAGGAGCTCACTGATATTTAAACAGTTACTCTCCTAAAACCTGAACAAGGATACTTGATTGTTAAAGGAACTGACCTACATATTTCAGAATTGTTTGAAACTTTTGCCATGGCTGCAGGATTTATCAGCCGTCCTTTCATTTTGGGGAAGGGTATTGAAAAATCTGTAATTATATATCCTTCATTTGTTTCATTTTGTTTACCTAGACTGTAAGAGGCTTTTGCCTTCAGTCAGGCAAAAAGCAGGGTCCAGCAGTGAGCTGCAGTACCTGTCTTTAACAAATAGGTTTCTTATTCTTCATTTAAAATGAACATTTTCCTTGAGCTTACATTGGACTAATTCTGGGACTTCGAGCATAAGCCAATCCATGTCTTCACGAAGGATCTCTGTCCAAATCATTATATCCATTTTTAATAACTACTAACAACTCCTTTTTTTCTCCCTAGAAGTTATAAAAGAGCAGGTTGCCCTTGTCTGAAGTCAAGCTGAACGTGTGACTTGGGTTTTTGGGGCTTTTTTTGTTGTTTTGTTTTGTTTTTTAATCAGCAGCTGGAGCAGAAGCTGAAAATGTCTTTCTGTGAGACAGTAATTTGCTACTAAAGGCTTTGATGCCTGCCTGCACCAATCATTCCAGGATCTAGAAATTTCAAGACAAACTTCAAACTGTAGAGGAAATTTGTGCTAAATAGTCTTAAGTGTCAAATGCTTTTTTCACTCTGTACGTCCTACACAGTTTATTTTAAATTAATATTTTGATTGGCTTACGAGAGACAGTAGCAATGCAGCTTTCCCCTTCGTACTAGATGTGACTTGTCAGTCACATAGTATCAAATTAAATGGAAACAAATGGCATGCTAAGTTACAATAAATTTAAAACCAATAAATTATACTTTTTTTTGCAAATTCAGACTTTAATATCAAAGAGTTTAAGTTGAATTTACATGTTCATAGTCAGCAAATTCTTAGTATTTAGAGGTTTTCATTTGAACAGATGGATGACTTGATTTTTTTTTAAGAAAGTATTTTTGGTATTGTCATTGTCATGTGGAGAAGTCCCACCAGTTCCTTGTAATGCAGAATAAACCTCCATGCCTGGAGTGAAGTGTGCTAGCTAGTAGCTGGTTACTAGTCATAGTAAGAAGTTTTCATATGCTTGCTTTGTTCGTATTAACTTTTTTTTCTTACACAGACACAAACCTCTGGCTAACTTTAAATCCTCCAAATATAAAAATAATTTGGATATATATTATGTGAACTGAAACACTTCAAAATTTTTCACGCAGTCTTCATATTTGAGTTGCATAACAGAGTTCCATAAAATTCACCAAGGAAACAACAATTAAAAGGCTTTATTTCCTGATCTTGCCTTCCCTGGACTCCTGAATTCCAAGTTCATACTGCAGACAGTTTCAGCTGTCTTAAAATTGTCAAAATACTGACTGAATGTTAAGTCCATTCTCCCCATGAAAGAAGCCCATAGCTCCATGAAGTATGGATTACCATTTGTATTTTTCACTAACAGTAAATGTATTTTTCTTATTAATTGTTTGCCTTAGGAATGATTTACATATTTTTGTTCCTTCTTACCATAAACATCTGCATTCCTCAGCTCAGCCTTCCTTGTATGTTGTTTCTTTATAAATGGTTGAGCTGCTGATGCAGGTATTGCCAAGCTAACAGTACAAATCATTTTAAAGAGGAAGCTGGCGCGTATGGCAGCCGAGGAGCACACTCTGCAGGACACTGGACAAGACAGTAAATATTCAACTTTTAATGCTGATTAAAGGAGTATAGGTAAAGAATACGTAGGTATACTTAATTGGTGAGACAAACTATTCACTTTATTTATATTTTCTATATTACTTTTTAATTTGGTAAATACTATCCAGTTTTTGTAGTTGTCCTTGTTGATTTGTGTGATATTAAAATTCTAGTAATAAATTGTCAGGATTCTGTGATTAGGGAGGGTTTAGTTGGTTGCTGTTTGGACTGGGCGGGATGATTTAAATTGAGTACTAGAAACCAGTTTTAGTGGCTGCACAGTTTACCGTTGTGAGGCAAAATAGGTGGCTGTAAAGCTGCCACTTTAAGTCAGTTCACAAGAGAATTCTGAGAAAGATTAGTGAACGTGCAGAAATGAGTATTTTACTTTACTAACATCTTGCCCTGTCCTCCCCTTTAGGAAGAAGAGCGTGCAAAGCGTGAGGAACTAGAGCGAATACTAGAAGAGAATAACCGAAAAATTGCAGAAGCACAAGCTAAACTGGTATGTGAAGGTGTTATTAACTGTTCTGTAGGGAAATACAGGTGTCTCTGCCAGATTTGCGACACTTAAACAAATCAACCCTTTCTAGAGTTTAACTTGGATATTGCTGGTTCCATCAGTAACACTGCTTTCCTTCCCCTGAGCATAAAAGACCAGATCCTTAGCAGTAACACTAGGTTGGTAAAATAGTTTGGATGCAGTTAATTTAGAGGGGAAATGTCTGCCTTCAGAATTTAAAAAGTACATTTTAGCTATATCTCACGGGGAATGCTGAAATAAGTTTGCAAATGTGTTCAGCTTTGTGTGACTAATTCTGTTTTGTTGAGCAGGACAAGTACAAACTAGATTTGATTCTAGTATAATGTTGATGTAGAAGTGCTGAAAGGGACTTTCAGCATAAGCTAAAGATGTGTAAGTTAGGAAAGTCTAACTTATGTTGGTCTTCAAGCCCATTTAATCAGATGCTTGCCACATGAAAACATTCAATATAAATTAGCTGATTCTAATCAATTGATGATAAGACAAACTAAGCTGCTTCTAAATCCTGATTGAACTCTGTCAGTTTCAATTGCCCAAGTAGTTACACATCTTTCATATAAAAATGAGGCTTCTTAAATCTTTTTGCTTGAACTACATCTGTTTTAGATCTCTTTCTGTTTTACCCTCTTCTCAACCTCTTATGGTGGAAACAGGACAAATGGAAAATTTAAAGTATTGACTGATGTAATGAACTAAATAAGCACCTTTAGAAGACCACTGAGAGAGCTGTAAGAACTATAGGTCAATGTAAGGATTGACTAGTTGCAAATCAAGTGAAGATGGTTTTGGATTAGGAGGGGTTTTTAGATGGGTTTTGGAGCAGGGAGACCTCAGCCTGAAGGTATGTTACTTCATTATGTGGGTATGTTACTTCAGCTTACACGTGACAAGTGTTGGGACAATTTCTGTATGTATCTAATGTCTTCCTTAATTAAAATATAATGTGTTATGTGCAAAGCAATGCTGAAAAACATGGCATGTAAGCACTCCAGACTTCGATACATTAGCTGTAGAAAGTTCTCAGTGTTTCTTCTAAACTCAATTCAAATAACCATTTTATAAATAGTTTCACTGAAACCAACTATGGCACCTAGCTCAGGCAGAACTGCTTACATACTTATGCAGGATTGGACCTGTTTGGAAGCTAATATGGACTTGTAAATTGCTTTTATGACTGCAAGTATGCTGGCCTAAATTTTACCATTTTCCTATATAGGCTGAAGAACAATTGAAAATTGTTGAAGAACAAAGAAAGATTCATGAGGAGAGGATGAAACTAGAACAAGAGAGACAGCGTCAGCAAAAGGAAGAGCAAAAAATTATCCTGGGCAAAGGAAAGTCTAGGCCAAAACTGTCCTTCTCCCTAAAAAGCCAGGATTAAATTTCAACTCTGAACTGTTAAAAGAAAAAAAGAAACAAACAAAAAACAACAAAAAAAAAGGAAAACAAAACAAAAACTTTGTATGGTAGCTTCATGTTGAAGTGTTTTTTGGTTTTTTTTCTTTCTCTCAAATTTTTTTTGTCTTTTTTGAAAGTTGGAAAGTTAGCTTGTTCTAATAGGGGCTGTGCTCTGCAATTCTTTTTTTTTTAAACTTCCATTAAGTTAAACCCTTACCAGATCATCGTTGACTTTTAGAGGGTAATCTGTTTTCATCAATTTTGTTTCTGTATTGGTGGTCTGAAGCAACTCATGTCACTTTATGAACTGTGGATGATCTGATAAGGTTTTACTGACCTACTCATCAGAGTTTGACTCTGATAATTGACAGAACTTTATACTGGGTATTGCTGACTTTTAATGTTTTTATTTTAAAGTCAGTAAATACATGAGTAAATTGCCATAGTATTACTGGACCTCTGTGGTTTATTGTTAAATCAGTGTCCTATGATACTGTCCCGTTGTTGCGCTTGATGTTCCTGATACAGGTAAGGAAATAGTTTGTCATTTCTGCTATGAATACATAGAGAGAGTTCAGTATTGTCTCTGTTAGATTTGTTTTTATTACATTGACAGCATTCAACCAGCGTTCCCCATTGTGTAAATAAACCAATTTGCTGAATAAAGTGAAAGTCTTAAATTCGTATGTTTAAGTAAATTTTTTTAGTACACTTCTATAAACAGCTATAAGAGTGACAATTCACATTATTAAATTCAAGACTATAGTGATATTTTTTTAAATTTTGCTTTAAACTATTGTGGCTTCTACTTATAATGCAAAATTACACACAGTAAAAAATCCCTGCAGTTGTGAATGTTATTGATGGCTGCTGCTGTTTTTATGAATGTTGGTTTTTATTCTGACAGAGACTTATTTCAGCTGTAGTATCATGTTTAAACGGCTGTTTGGCTTACTGCACCCAAACCAATACTTCCGATATCTAAACCCCTTCAGTTCACTTCATAATATAATATATTGTATAAGTTAAGGTCATTACCATATAACGAATCTGATGGATCCTAAAGGATTTAAAAATGGAAGTTTTTCCTCCCAAAGGACTGGACTGGCTAGTATATTTGAACTGAAAAACAGAAAGTGAGATTCTGTCTAAATATATTGTTTTAGCCAGAAAGCAACTGTTATACAGATCTTGAATATTATCCATTTATATATACAGGTTTTATTTTGAAAAATGAAACTACAGATTGAAAACTATATATATAAAGTTCCCCTTTTTGTATGTAATTCCTCTACCAAAACCTAGATTACTATAGCTTGTCCAGTTCTAAAACTTTCCTTTTCCTGTCAGCGTGCAACATCTGTAGTAACCATAAAATGAAAGTTACCAGTAGTTGCCTGAGCATTTGAATGTCACTGGACAAAGTTGGAAATAATTCCTGATATTTCCAATGGGTCTGTTTCTGTAGATTTAGCAAATTAAATGTGAGATCAAGTTGAATGTGCCACTGAAAGCAGTATTCAACATGCTTTGTATGAAACCGGGGCTTGGGGGCAGACATATGTGTATCACTTTGTCCAGTATGTCAAGAAAATGTGAAGACGGTAAAATACCTACACTATTACTGTACTTAAATTTGTCTATATATTGTATTACAGAAGAAGGTTGAAAGTTGCTTAATGCATAAAAACAAAAGCTGAAGCCAAATAAATCATGTACATGACCTGTTGGCAGGAGCAGGCTGTATTTAAAGATCAACTGATACCTGTATTTCTAATACAGAAAACATCCCCTGTTCCCTTATGAGAAACAAGCTATTAAAAGTCAATACTCAAAACAGACCTATGCAGTTTTGTTTCCTCTTCTAAAAGCAAGAAGCCAAGTAATCATACATGCAGCTGTGGTATCAAGCATTTTGTTCTGCATCACATAATTTGCTGCTAAATAGCAGCATTTGTTCTCTGCATTTAATATTGTGTAGGCTTAGATGTTACCAGGTTATTTTCAGTCCCACCTCTAGGACTATCTTGTGGACAAAATGCCCATTCCTAATGAGATTGCCCCTTCTGCCATTCCACATTTCACTACCTGTTTCTCCTTCCAGTGCCCTCAAAAAAAAAAAAAAAAAAAAAAAAAGGGACAGCAGCTAGGTCTTTGGTTTGGTCTGGTTTCATTTCCTCTGTTGGGGTAGAAGTCCAGTTGGTGGAATCTGCTGTCTCTTTGCTGTCCTAAGGCATTCTCTAAGTTTTAGATCTTTTCAGACCTGGTGTCGGTGAATGTTACGTTTGCATTGTTGGGTTTTCTTTTTAAAATTATTGTAGGACTTCAGAGATACTGTTGATTTCTAGGAAAATAGTGCACACAGTTTGGGAAGGGGGCATGTTGGCATTTGATGGTAAGAACTTGGGATATTCTTATATTCCCATAGGACTTCATACCCATTTAATGCAAAGTATGTAGGAACATAGGCTGACATTTATGTAGTGTGGCTATAAACCTACATAGAGAAGGTGCTGTTGGTGATTGTGTTGGGTGTTTAATTTTTATTTCATTACAGTTTGAAGTTTCAACTTCAAATTTTGGTTAGACAAGTCTTGGGTTATTCTGGGGTTTTTAGTGTCGTTGACCACCCCAGGGAGGCAGGTAGGCATTTTTGTTGCCACCTACTTTGAGCAGTATTCATTTCCCTTATATGGCAACAGAAGAGATCTTAGTTTTCCCAAACACGTTCAAAAATGTCCTGGATAATTATTTTAATATGGAACAGTGCATCTCTCTGGCAAAGGCAGGAGTGTGGAAGGCCTTAGAGCAGCATGCTAAACATGTGCTCTTACTTTGGAGATTTGCTAAACTGCCATTTGAACTTCACATGTTCATTTATCATTGTTTTTCCAAGCCCAAGTGGAAAGCTGACTCCTAAGATGTATTGGAGGGATGGCATCCTTGAAGGTTAGCAAAGCAGAGACAGTTAAGTTAGTGAGATGTCTAAACTGCCAAGCAACTGCATATGTATGTATAATCTCACTAAAGTATCAAGACTTCAGCCATTCCTATCTTGTCTTGAAAAAGAAGGATTTACCTTTGATGTCTCCTTTTCTCTTGAGCTATGTGCCACTTCACACATCTCACCCTATCTATTGTCCTTCCTGACTTGAAGCTGGTGTCCCCCTATGCAATGCTATTAATATGCTCTCAGGATTGTTTTGAGTTTTGCCATTTTTTGCATGTACACCAAACACGGAGGTGTTGGTTATTATTCACTTCTAACTGTATGCAGTATCTCATTAAACATTTTCAGAGCACTTGGAGTCTTAGCTCTGTCATTGCAGGGTCTCAGCTTGGTGCAAGTGCAGGCAAAATTCAAGTCAATAAACACCTTCCAGGCTGCATTACAGAGGGGATTTATTTCAGAAGAGAACTGGAGCTGCCTGTGTGCCTAAGGCTCATTCCAAGGCAGGAAGATAGGGTTGAAGTGCCTGGGTTGGTCTGGTTTTGGACTGATGGGCCAGTCTAGCAGGAGCTGAACTGTGACTTTCATGCACCTCTGTTCCATTCTCATGCTGGTCCTGCCACGTGTGCTTTTCAGGGTTTTACCCCTCTTTCCATCCCACCGTTTTGTTAACCTGCTTAATAGTGCCAAGCTTCTGTTGACATTTCAGTACTGAACATCCTCATGCTTGCAATCATCTTCCCTGGACTGACACTTAGAATCAAGGGTTACGCTGGCTCAGCATCAGCTCTGCTCAAAAGGACGTAGATCCCCTTTGATAATAAAAGGCCAGTTGTGTAGCAGAAGCTTGATCCCAGGTCATTTTTCTTACCCCTCATATCACAGACTGTAGAATAATGTAAATAGTTTTGTTTTCAAATATTGGGACTGAGAATTGGCCTAAGTCAAACAGAGTCAAAATGCATGGTTTGGATGTATGAATGTCTGACTTTTATTACAAGGCTGCTTGAATTCTATGGCTGTACTTGGGAAAAGCCAAGCTCATTTTCTAAGAAGCTATGGTTAACCAAAACTACGGTTATGAAACAGACCTGGCGAAGGCAAATTAACATCTAGATATGTACTTTACCATAAGTGCAGAAAATGCACTGTTGTGGTGTGAATGATATATTAAGAGCTGTTTCAAGTATCTGGCACACTTGGCCTTTTGCACAAATTATAAACAATCCATTTAAGTTAATAAGCATCAATTGTGATCATTTATCTTTATTGAATTTAGCAATAATTGTATCCATTGAGTCATATCTTTTCAACTTTGAAAATTGGTACATTTTCATGTAATGATGAATGATGGTAAGCTTTTTGGCTTAAAAATTTTCATGTTTAGGTTGATGTTTAAAAGAGAATCTGGGATTGTGGGCCCAATCCTGATCCCATTCAGGTTAGCTGCCCTTCGTTATAGATTTTGTAGTACCAGAGCCAGTATCTGTGTAGTTATTCCCCACATTACTGTCGGAAGGAAGGTGAAAGAGGTTATTCAGCGATAAACACGATTTTTTTTAACCCTGGGTGAGGTACAGGAAATAAAGGTTTAAGCGGTGCAAACAGCTAAATCCCAGTTTTTCAGTGAAGGCAAAGGATAGGCAGGTCTCACCTGCTCTCTGGCCGCGCTTATCCACCCATCTGTCCATTTGTGCGTCCATCCTCGTCCGCCGAGCCGGACCGCCCGGGCGCTGGGGGACCGCGGCGCCGCTCCCACAGCCGCGGCAGGATTTCCCCCAGAAGCCTGTTCCCTGTGTGTTCGTCTGTAAGGAAACCGCGTTCCTTGCGAAACCCGAAATGTCTGCCGGGCCCTCCTCCTGAAATAGCCCCCAGAGAAGCGGCGGCCGAAGCCGATTTCTAACTTCCGAACATTCGTCGGCATTTTTGCTTTGAAATCCCCGTCCCCAGCCTTTACTCTTACGTTTCTCCCGTGTCCGAGGCCCTTCTCGGAGGCGAGACGGAAAGGCTGGAGGCCGATGCAGCGGGCGCAAGGGTCGAGACCGGGGAAGGAGCGCGGTCGCAGGGCGGCTGCCCAGGGGCTCCGCGCCGCCGCAGCCCCTCAGAGCGCCGCCCGCTCCCGCCCGGCCCCCGCCTCCTGGTCCGGCCCGGCCCGGCCCTGCTCGGAACCGTAACTCTGCAGCGCTGAAAGGGCTCTGCGACCCGACCCCAGCCGCAGGGACCGGTTCCTCGGCCAAAAAGGGTGACCTGAGCAGTGTAGCCACCGAGCCCGCATTTCTTTGGATGTCTTAATCTTTGTTTCTTAGGTTATCTCGGAAACAAGTGCCCAATTTTGTCTTGATTTTTACTGAAAAATGATTTTGTTAACGCGGATTTTTATACTCTTACAGTGTGCACCGGTAGGATGCTGGACAGTAGAGTAAAACAGCTGTATTTGCGTAAAAATGATTAGGCACTGGACAATAGGCGCCGTGTGGTATATTTAGCTACAGGAGGATATTTTCAGACAATACCAGGGCTCTTCATTTCCTCTGGTTTACTTAAAGCAAGGATACGAAGAGTTAGAGGTCACAGTTTACTCACAGCTTTTACAAAACACCGCTCATAACCTTTTGCTTCTAAACAGAAGCAGCAGCATCACAAAATTGAGGTAGACCTATTTTTGCCCGTCTCTGTTTCTGGAAGCATTGATCAGGCTCCGTGTTTACATTGCCTCACGACCGGGTATACACCACACATTTGCTTAAAAGTTTAATAATTAAGTACTTTCCTCCCCTCATTGGTGAAGTTCTCCTTTGATGCCCCTCGGTGTGCATAGATACCTAAGCTCCCACTTGAGTGCTAAGTTTCCGTCCCGGGAATCAGATCCTTTTCCACCAAATTGTGTCGCCCGATCTGTAATTCCTTCCTCACTGCAAATTAAATTTAATTAAGCAGTTTACTTAAAACGTATTCGATGTTTTGTGTGAAAAGCAAACTGATTTCCTTGTTTTCTTGAGTGGTAGATTTCATTAGAGAACAACCCTACACAATTAACACAAAATCTATGGGGCTTCGAGCGCGCCTCCAATTTTTTTCCCCTCTGTTGCGGGCGGGAGGAGCGGGGCTGCCAGGCTGAAACACCCGTTCAGTTGAAAAGGGGTCGAAAGAGAACACTGGGTTCCAAAATTGATCAGGGAAATAAATTACACGGCCAGTTGTTTTCCTTATAAGAGCTTCTTGGCGTTCGTCTAAAAGCTAGACAAGCACCACCACGAAGCCGATTTTTAAGCGAATACCCATATTTCTTCAGGAATAAAATTATGCGAAATTGGCTCTTTATTAGGGTCTTTGGTAGCATGTTCTTTGCATGCCTCGACTAAAAGGTAGGGAAATGGCAGAAAGCGCGCCGTAATTTCCTGGGATTTAACTTTTAATCCTTTCTGCAGATACTATTTTGGCAAGAAGTCCCTACTGGAAGAAATTCGGTAACCCCCTTAATTTCACAGGAGCGACTATGCCATTACACCACACGTGTTTAGCGTCGGTACAGCTCTCGTCGCGGACCCCTCGTGTGTGCCGCCTCCCCAGCCCGGTACCACCTCCCGGGGCAGCGGTACCGCCGCCCCGTTTCGCTTCTGCCGGCGACTTTTGCGGTGGAACCGTGTGGGCGCCGGACCGGGCAGGACGCGGGGGAGGGCGGAGGGGGACCGCCGAGCGGGACCGCTCCCCCTGCGGAGGGCAGCCGCTGGCCGCTAGTGGGAGCTGTGTCCCCGTGGAAGTGCCGCGGGAGCCGCGGCGTGTCGGGCTCCGAGGGCGGCGTCGGGGGTACCCGCGACCCCCGGCGCCCTCCGCACCTCCCGGGGGACCTGCGAAGCCGCGGGGAAAGCATCTCCAGCGCTGGCCGCAGGTAGCTGCCTCTGGCCAGAAATTAATGATAGGATGAAATAAAAGGGCCAGGTGCCGTGTTGGTGGGATACGCGGCGTCTGAAAACGAACTGTGTCCGAACCCTTCCCACGAAAATCTAGAGGGGAAGAAAGAGGCTCTGAGCAATCGCCAGAGAAAGGCGAGGGAATCCGCAGCCGGACCCGGAGCCCCGCATTGCCCGCCGTTCTGCATCCCTCCGAGGGGCTCCGCATGTCCGGCTCTTCTTTATTCAGTGACAGCCCGTGGCTAAGAGTCGCGCAACCAGATAAACTTCGAAAACTCACAGAAGCCGTGGGAAGGGCCAGTGGGAACCGAGCGCGGAAGCACCCTCAGGCCTCCTTCCCGGCAGGGAACCCGCAGAAAGTTGTGCACGGAGCTCCGCGACAGTGGGAACACGGCCCAGCCCTTTCCCGCGCAACGGCGCGGAGGTGGCCGCTGCCGCGCAGCGCCGGCGGTACGCTCCCCCGGGATGCTGCGCTCGCAGCAGCGGGCAGGGTGGTGGGGGAGCCCCGCGCCTCCGGCCCTGCCGCTGCTTCCCGCTCTTGGAACGGCAGTGTACTTGGGAAACAGTTTTAGCAAAGGCTGTTTTTCAATGCTTATTTAATTTCTTCCCCCGCACCCCCCCCCCCCCCCCCCCCCCCCGATTTCGCTCCATCTGGGCTCGCCGCGCCTCCCGCACAGCCCTGGTGTGAGTCACAGCGAGTGGACGGTCCGCGCACGGCGGGCAGCGGCCGCCCGCGGCGCGGCGCGGCGGGGCCGGGGGGTGTTACCTGCCGGCCCGCTCGGCTGGGCTCGGCGCGGCCCCGCCCGCCGCTCGGCGGTAAGTGACAGGCGCGGCGCCCAACCAGCGCGGCGGCCCGGCGGCGGCCCTATGAGCGGCGGCGGCGGGGCAGCGGGGCCGCGCTTATATGGCTACGGCAGCGCGCTGCCGCCGGCCGCGCTCCTGCGCTGGGAGCTCGCAGCGGCGGCACCGGGGGTTGGAAGCGCCGCGGTGGGAACGGCCGTGGCTGGCGCCGCTCCTCTTCCCTCGCTCCATTCCTTCTCCTCCGCCGTGGGTTGCGCGGCGGCGCAAGTCCCGCTCCCGGCGTTCCTCCTCCTCAGTCGGCCGCCGCGGCGCGCACTGCAGATCGCGCAACGGGAGAGGGACGATTTGACGCTGCGACCCCCCCGCCCCGCCGTTTTTTTGGTTTGTTTTTTTGGGTTTTTGTTTTTTTTTTTTTTTTTGTAATCATTATTGTCCGCCCCTGTCTCTTTCCTTGCTCCGCTCCGTGGTCTTTGCCGGCGACAAGGACAGCAGTGCCCCTCGGGGAAGCCGGAGCCCTGTGGATGCGCCTCCTCGGGACTGGGGGAGCTGACTCGGAGTGGATTTATTGACTCGCGGTTGCTTCCGAGCTGCCTGAAACAGCCCGGGCTGGTGCCCGTGCGGATTGCAAACTGCGGGGACCAGTGAGAGACATACAGAAGGAATCTCCCGCCGAAGCTGTGTCCTTTTCCCCCTAACCCTTTTATTTCTCCCACCACCCTTTATTTTACCTTTTTTTAAATTTATTTTTTTGTTTTACTCCTTTTCACACGAGCCTTAGACACTGTGATCGTGTATGGCGCTCTGGATCCAAATGGGAGTTGGCAGTTTGAGTGGCATCTTCCAAGGCAGCCGGGAGACCCCCACTAAGAGGAAGGACTGAGGCGTTTGCATTTTTTTGCTATTGCTGTTACTTTGGAGGTAGCTTGGATCTGACCTCTCAGGAGATATCCCTACGTGCGAGTGGCATACATGACTCAGTAGATCTGCTTGCAGCTCTCGCCAAGTGCATCGTCGACTCTTACTGTGTGATTTTTTTCAATTTTTTTTTTATTACTCTTTTTTTCCGTATCAATCGTCCCGGCTGTTGGGATACCGGGCACCCACCCTGCTGTTGCTGCTCAGGTGCGTGGGAAGGCGCACGGCGGAGTTGGCGAGGCTCCGGGGAGGGACTCGGTGCCGCCTGCGACCATGGCAGCGCGGAGGCGAGATGCCTCCGCCTGGAAGTACTGCTGGGGAGCCGTGATGGTTTTATGCAGAACTGCACTGGCGCGGTCCATCGTTTTAGACCCCATATATTGGAATTCCTCTAACCCCAAGTAAGTTTCCATCCCGCTCCCGCCCGCCGACTCCCCAGGGGCCGGCGCTGTCCTCCGTGCGCGGGGGAGGGACGGGACGGTGCCGCAGGTCGGCCGCGGCCGCCGGGAGACACGGGGACGGGGCGGGGTGCACTAGCGGTGAGCAGCGGTGGCGGCGGGGGACTCCGGCCGTGGCTGGCAGCCGGATCCGGCCCTTCCTGGGGCGGGCGTTCCGTGTGACGGCGGAGCTGCCCCGTCGCCCCTTGCCCCCCGGCGGGAGGGTCTCGGGAGGGAGGGGAGGCCGGGCCGGGTCGGCGGACCGGGAGCGGGCTGGGGTGTAGTGCGGCGGTAGCAGGATTAAAACCTGCGGGCAAGGTCCGGACTCGCCCGGGCTCTGGAGCAGCGGAGGAGCCGGGCTGCGCTTGAGCTGCCAGGAAAGGGTGATACTCTCCAACTTCTCCGTCTGCAGATGCAAACTCATCCCATTGAATCCAGCGAAGTTACATCTGCTTATAACAGGGCTAAATTTGGTTGAGGAGTTGATGGTATCAAGGCACATGTCAGTGAGTAATGAACTAAGCATTACCCATCACACAACAATTTAGTGTCATTCTTCATTAACAAACCCAGGCAAAAATGTACATGCGTTCCCAGGACCTCACTTTTAAAGCTCACTCTTAAAATAGATGTGTTATCTTAAAAAAAAAAAAACAACAAAAAAAAACCCAGAAAACCAAAAACCAACCTCTTTACTGAAACATACAAAATTATTGCTATTAGAAGGAGGAACTTTTTGAAAAGTGGGCTGTCCTTCTAAAGAAAAGTCTGAGGCAGTGGTGTAAAGCTACTTATACTTCTCTTTTGTCTCCTTGGATTTTTGACATACAAAATGGAAGTTGGCTTTGTTCACTTGTGAGATCCTCTGAACCTTTGTGATTAGAATCACTAGTTTGAAGAACAAAAATCACTATAGGAAGAAGTAATCTCTAGTGAGTTAAGGGAATTTTAAAGCAGAAGTGGATTGAAATATTTTTTTTTTATGCATGCTTTGTATTCAGTTATATATATATAAAATCAAACCATATACAATGTGTTAATTGAATTTAGAATTTCCCATTAAGTCCAGTTAAGTACATGTTTTCTTTTCCCGGGGGAGTTTGTAGAGGAAATGTTAGGTGGTGATGAGACAAGTATGAATGGAGTATTTCCTGGATCAGGGATTAATCCTGCGCAGGTGGCAGGATCTCTGGGAGTTTGAGGTAGATTTTAAAGTTTGAATTAGGAGTACCACCTCGAGTTTACCAAGTAGCCTTGCCTTACATTCATCATTATCTACTGTTGTTTTCACTGAAGGAAAAAAAAATCACCACAGATTTCTGCCTGTATTATTTTTTAATACTTGCTCTGTTTCTCTTTACCGAGAAGTTTCTTGATCCTTGTTAAAGAAAAAGAATCTAAAAAAAAAAAAAAAAGAAACTGACAGGAGCGCTGTGGACGGCTCAGTTTCGAGTCTTTATTTGTAATATTGATTCACAAATGCTTATTTTGTATATGCACCAGGTGGGAAGCCTGTTAAAATTAACTTTATCTCCAGTCACTGGCTCATCACTTCCATGATGCTGCATGGTTAAAGCCTTTCTTTGGCTTAAGAAAGGCACGGCATCACATCAGAGGATAAAGCGGCCTGGCCGGTTATAAAGCGGGCTTTATAAGGCTGTTTAGGCTCTCGAAAGGCAAAGCTGAGAGCTGGGGTTGCATTGCAGGAGTGGGCCTGCTGTGCTGGTGGAAAACAGCCTTGGCTCGGCCTAGGAGGAAGGGGAATGCTTTTGCATCCCAGCCCTCGCTGAGTTTATGCCTACAGAGGTCACTCTTCCAAAGCAGAAGAGCCGGCTGCTCGGGGCTCTCCTCTGCCAGCCCCAACCTGCTTTCGCTTTTTTTTTTTTTAGCTTACCTTGATCGCTTTTATTAGCCATCAGTGAAACGAAAGGATCCGAGCAGCTGAATTCAGCCCATCTCACAGAGCCTGGGGATATGCTTCTTTTGTCAAACACGATTTGTGTTTCCATTTAGTTAACTCTAAACTGTTTGATTACAAAAAAGGTTTGAATGTTGTTAATGGTAGATCTAATGATAATATCTAATTACTTTTTCAACTTAAATGCACGCTTAAAAATAGGTTGTGTTGCTGATGTAATTGAATTTTCTTGAGTGATTCATTGAGGCTTAATCACCACAGTGAAGAAGTACACTATTAAAATTAGTCTTTTCAATTGCTGGGGCTAGTGATTTATAGGCCTCTTGGAGGCCTGGAGTTTGAGGAGGCTTGCAAATGCATTCCTCATACTGCTGCTGGTGAGGCTGCTCCACTTCTCAGAGCAGGATTTCTTACTAATTCTTCTCACACTTGTTTGCCTGAAGGATCCTGAATAATTTCTCTTTAGATAAGGTTGTCCTCACTCTGAATTCAAGCTGAATGTTAGCTTGGGAAGTAAAGCTGTTGAATAGATCTTGGCATGGTATAATAATAAAGCTCCTTTCTAGGTTTGAAATAATAACTATCTTTCGTGCTGATTAATTTATTCAGGGAATCTGTGCATTTAACTCCGTTGAAAGTCTCAGCACATAAATCTGCTGAACTGGTAGGCAATTAAATGGTGGGAGAAGTTGTTAGGTTAATGTAAAGTACGAAATAAATTTTAGGTTAAGGTGAACATATAAACTGAATTGGTTTAGCACTGAAGTCTAGAGGTTATAATTTCTAGCAGGTGGCTGGGATGGAGAGCACGCGGTAACTACTTGAACACAGAGCTCTCTCCCCTGTTCCCCCCCTACCTCTTTAGAGATCTTCTTTATTGCCTTGACCAAATCACGAGATTGAAGTGACCTCCATAAAATAATTATGCCTGTGACTTTATTGCTTGGGAGGCTAAACATCATTGTTGCAGATGGTCTAGGTAGACCTTACAGACTTATCATCTGAAGAACTTTAGATCACCTGATCTTGAAAACACAGAGGAAAAATTACACTAGATCTAACTCCTGTTGACACTTTTTAACGGGAGACTTTCTGCCTGTGTTGTTTCTGCCAAGACAAACAATGTATGCAGATAGCATGGATTACCTCAGTTTCACCTCACAAGGGCTCAGCACTGCCTTTGACATGCAGGACCACACGTAATGTTATGGGGTGCCTTTTAGTGAAGCAGTAGGGAAATCTCATTCAAAAAAGCATTGCTTATGTCTAAGTGTCACTATTTCTCTGTGTGCTATAGGCTGGGAAGCAAGGTGGTTCTCCTTAGTGACATGTGGAAGGTTATCCACATAAGTGGTGCCTTTGACACTGATTAAGTTAGATTATATAGCTGTTTTTCTCTCCCTCTGATAACCAGTTATATATGGGATATTTCACAGCCCGCCTCTGAATGAATGCTAACATGTCAGAAACTGATAAAATAAACTACAATTGATGACCCTGTTAAATGTTCTATTCAGTAGCATATAGACTAGTCTGCTTCTCATTGTGTCTGAAATTCTTATTTTTGTAGGTAAACAAATGCACATTCACTACCGATTGAATAGCCCCTTGAACTATGCTCTGCAGTTTGCATTTGGGTTAATCTTGTCGGTTTTAATACAGAGAGAAAAAAAGGAGAAAGCACCAGGGGTGGAATTGTTAGTGCTTTCACATCCACATTCCTCACATTTTGTCAGGATGATAAACTGTAGGTAATGGACAGCCCTTGTTTCACAGGACGGGCAAGCCAGCCAGAGCACAAAGAGCTTGCTAAAACGATATCTCACAACATGTTTGGGAACCTCTCAGCTAGACAAGAATTTATTTGGGAGTCCTGTGCTGTGGGACTACACTTTCTAGCCTAAGCAATTACAGCTTCAAGCTGAAGAAACAGGAGTGGAAGGTTAAAATGGTTTAAACACATGCTCCTAAATTGTACCCAAAACATAGCTGTTGACACTTGGCGTGCTAATACATGGAGCAAGTGGTGGCTTCCAGTCAGTCCATTTGATAGCTCTAGCATTTGTAGCCAGGTCTCTGAAGCACAAGTGAATTAGCAAAATGAATTCAGAATAAACTGAAGGCCAATTTCTTGAGCTGGTTATTTTCCCCAGCCTTTTTATATGTAGAGTATAATTGCTATATTATTTATAGCAATTATCTTAAAGCATGTTATCTGTAAGCTGTGTTACGTTATTTCACTTTGTTTAATGAAGTAATTGCCTTTAGAAAGGCAGTGACTAAAAGTCATGCTAAGATCACTTAAGTTCTCCCTCTTCCCACACACAGAATGCCTCCCTCTCCTTTCTTTTCTTTTTTCTTTCCTTTTTTTCCTCTTCCCTCTTTTATTATAAGGAGATCACATTGCTTGAGGTGTGACACTCTGGATCCTCTCAAATTCGGTCAAGGTTCCTGACATGGGAAATCAGGACTGGAGGAGCTGAGGTGACTGCTCTGACACGCTGGCAAAGACAGGCCTTTCAGCCCTGCGCAGCAGCCACAGGCAGGCCTCCTTTGGGGACCTTTTTTCCTTTATGATCTGGTCTTCATGCACCGTGCAAACCTGCAGTACTTGAAATTGCTTGTTGCAAATGAGAAGAAAGTGTTCTTCTGAGAAAAAAATAGTGATTAAAATGTTATTCATGTGTGCCTAATGTCTGCCTTGGCTGCTGACATAAAGAAACCTGTTTTTCTGGTCATTTATCATACATCTACATGGATTTGCTTATGAGCTCATTCTTTGTGAGGCGTTGTGAAAACTTACATAGGAATGTTAAACTGCTTGAAATATTTTGATTAAAATACTCAGTGCCACAGAATGTAGACTTTTAACTAAGACACTGTTGTCTTGAGGGAGGGGAGGTTTTTTGGTGGGGGGGTAGGGAAGGGAGCAGCAAGGGAGAAGAGTTTGTGGAGGAATTGCATGGAAAAGCAGAGGAAGGGACGATAGCAAATGGACAGTGTTAGAAGAGCTTGGAAAAAAACTCCTGTGGCTTCATTGTCTCCTTAAAGCCAGAGAACACAAAGACAAATGCAGTTCAGCCTTTCTCCCATGATGGAAAATGTAAACCGTTGACACAGCTCCCATGTTTAACTTGTTTAATTCTCATTTTAAATTCAGTACTATACCAGCCGTGTGAACTCTGAAGATTTCTTTAGTAATCCATTTTGTAGTTCCGAATCAAAAACAAAGTGAAAAGGTCTGACACAATTTGCTTTTATTTTTAGGCAAATCAACCCTGGTCATAGTTAATAAGGGGATTACAACCCAGACTAGGTCTTTACAGATGTAATGTAAATCAAGGGCAGAGTATAAAGAAACTGATCCCTTTTGATTGAAGTATGGTAAAAAGGCATAGAGGAACTAGCAGCAGTAATCTGATTGTATGGCAATAAAACCACCATTTTCTGTCTTTCAGATAAAAATAATGTGGTAAATCCATGCAGTTCATAAGATGTAAAGGCAGATAAAGGGTGATGCCATGGCAACATATAGATTAGCTTGATGTTAGAAATGACACGTCTCTGAAAGGGGTGTTATAAACTAAGGGCCTTGCTCCGGGCTGTAAGGTATTATGTGAGAACTGCACAAAACTTGGGGGCCGGGATTAGGAACTATGAAAGGCCTACTTGTGGCTTGGGGTGGTTGGAGCGGTGAAGAAAAGCTGCTCAGTTCTTGCTCATTGGTGGTGTATAATATGGTAAAGATAGATTTCATTTACTGCTTTTTGCCGAGATGGGGGCCGATTAAAACTCGAGATGGCTGCAATTGTGAGGTGTGGAAGATTTTCCTTTTTAACTCCTGCCCTAGCAGCAGCCTTTCTGAAGAATTGGCTGCACTTGGGGTTTGTTGCCTTAATCTATTTGGGCTTCGGGCAGGAGCATGCTGGCAAGGCACAGAGAACAGAGGGGATAGGTAGGACTGGGGTTATCTGGAAGGAAAACAGAGACCTTTTGATTTCAGCTGTGTTTTAGTTTGTGGTCTCCATCTCACACTCCATGGGAGCAGCAAAGATAAACATGCTGCATTGTCTGTGCCTCAGCCAGGTGATACTTCAGCATCTCTTGTGTTTCCTATCCTGCAAAAATATAAAAGAAGAAAAGAAACAAAAAAAAAAACCCAAAAAACAACAACAACAACAACAAAAAACCCAGCAAAACCCGAACAACCACAAACAAACCAGCATCCATTCTTATTTACCAGTCAAGCTGCAGATAACCGAATGGCTCTGGCTCAGTCTCTAGGTGGTGTTTATTTCCGAAAGGCTGGCTGAAATCTAGAAATGAATGAGATAAGCATCTGTCTCCCCCCCCCATTCCCCTCCTCCTCCCCGGCCAACTTACAATCACTGGGATGAGTTTGCTGTTAGCCCCTCGAGTTCAGCCGGCAGACAATATAGCTATTGTTTCATCACTTATTTTAAGTGATCCGCAGCTGTAAAGGTAGTAAATACCTCTTCTAGTGCAGCTACTTGGATGTGGTTTTCCTTGCTTTTTCTCTTAAAGAGCCTTTAAATAGTTAATACTTGCTTTTCTACCCAACTGACAACCCTGAACGCCCACAACTTAAAGTCAGTATTACATTGCAAATCAGGGGTACGATTCAAATGAGAAATATCTACTTTATTGCCTGTTCATTTGTCTGCGAAAAGGGGAGAAGAAAGCACTCTGCATTTGTTAAGCGAAGTCTAGACACAAGGGAGAAAAACACCGAAGCCTGCAATAACAGTTGTGTCTTTCTTCAGTGGGAATGAGCTGGGATGAGCTCGGCAAAATGGAATTCATGCTGTTTGTTTGGCAGCGGTTGGACACTTTTAAAGTGGATTGGGTGTTTTGTTTGTTTGTTTGATTATTCCAGGGTTTTTTTTTTTAATATAAAGATGTTAATTACATGCTTGAATTTATCATTCTTACCCTATCCCATAGTATGCTGGAGATCTTCAGAATTCTGACTGAAAAGGGAACTCCAGACCCCAAACTGTCAAGCTGCTGATGCTGATGTGATTTAACAAATGAAAAATAAATGCATACAGGGAGCCGGACGGATTGGCAGAATATACAGGGCCTGAAGTGCTCAGATGGGTTTCCGGTCTTGAAATTTAACCTTCACAAATCTCTAGCAAAAGATCCAATTCATTTGCTGAAATTCTCCAAAGCACAGGGGCAACCTCATCTAATTTACAGGCCGGTCACATCCAAGCACCTTGCATTCTGCATTTGACAATGATTGCTAATGGGCCATTCAACTAAAGTATTTGCTTGTTAACAGGGAACAGAGCATGATAAATGTCCAGCAAGCTTGCGGCCTCCTTCAGCTTTTCAAATGCAGACTGGTGCATATTTATGGCAGGCAAATGACAAAGGGGGAAGCTGAATTACTCTGGCCTTATGCTTTCTGTTCGAACAAGGGTTAAAGTAATTAAAGAAATAATGCAAAAACCGATGTCCTTTGTTTGCCCACCATTATCCAACGTTTAGCTTTCGAACCTGCCTGTCATGTCACATTTCAGAAAATGTCCCAGATAAGGCCGGACAGGTTTGGCAGGGCACAGGTAGAAATGGGGAATCATCTATGGAGAGCATCCTGGATAGTGCACCCCAGCTCTTCCTGCGTCCAGAGTCTTTCCCCGCCAGCTTCCCCTCTCCTTAAGGAGTTTTCACTGATACAGACTCGAAGGTGTATTTTAAAACAGAGATTTTGCAATTTGCACTCCTGTTCCCTAAATAGGAAAAACACCCCCGAACACTGAAGAGTGGACAGGCTTTGAGAAAACGTGTACACTGAGCTCAGTATGTTTCTGGAAGCCAAGTATGAAAATAAAATGGCAGAACAAAAAACAATTTTGCATTGCTCCTTCACCCCCAGATAGATCTTGAGACCCAAACCAATAAAACGTGCACACAGAAATTTCCTAAACTTGCAGTGTCTTCAGTGTCATTTTGAATTATCTGGGTTGGGTTTTTTTTTTTGTTGTTACCATTTTTGTCCTTGTAAATTCAGGTTTAATCTTAGCCTATCTAGCTTCTGTTCAACTTCATGAAAATACCTCCAGTGGTTTCAGTGAGTACTGCAAGTCCTGCAAGCCTTCAAGGGCTTTACATTATAATTATTTTTCATTATAGGCAAAATTGAAATTTTCTTGTAATGAAAAAAATCTATTGTTTTACTCTAGGAAAGAGAACATACAGATATTTTTTTTTTCTGTTAGCTGTGATGCACAGAACTTTCCTTTGATGTGATTATATACATTGTCAAAGACAGCAAATAAGGGCAGGACCTCTATCTTTTTTGGCAATCCTGGCCAGCCAACACCCAGTGTTTATTGCGGTATCAGCATGATAATTATAATGCAGCTGATTTAAACTTTGATGTAATAGTCTATGCTTTCTTCTGGTTTTAAACATAAGTTCCAAGCCAAAAAAGATAAAGGCTGGTAGAGGACTGTGTTGCTAGGTGAATCATTCCTCATGTATGACACATACATAACTATAAGATGGGTTTCCTACCTATAGTGTTCTTTTAAAATGTCTCATGGGTGATGACTAAAATAGGATTTACAAAACTTTATTTGGTACAATCAGAGCTTTGTACTCTTGAAAGAAAAGTCAAGTTTTACACATGTCAACGGAAAACAAGAAATTATTTGGCTTGTTTTACACAGCAGGATAGGCTCGATGGTGAAATGATAATGTTAGGCTGAAAAATTTGTGATGCTGCCAATTGCTTCTCACTCTTTTCTTACTTTTTGTTTGAATAGGGCATTTATTTAGATACCCAAACCAGAGAACAGCGGTGGGAAAGGTGAACACTGCACTGTAAAGGGAAATGTGCTTTAAAGCTAATAAGAGTGATTTGAAATTTTATTATCATTATTATTATTGTTAGTTAAAGCCCAGTCTCACTTGAATGCTGTTTATTTTGGATTGGGAGTTCTGCCAGACTCCAGCCTGTCAGAGTTAAGAAGACTCAAATCAAGCCCAGGCCTATTTCTGCAGCAAACGGGAATCCTGGCTCCTTGCCTGCGGATTCATTCAGGAAGACCCATCTGGCTTTTGATGTTCTGCAAGTTTGAAGCAGTTTGTTTAAGGAACCTATGCAGCAAGCACTGGTGGAAGCACACATAACTGCGCTTCTTCTGACTCCTCGAGTGGTGCATCGTTTCGCAGTTTCATTTTTGCTTGGTGCTTGCCATCTGCTTACCTACTGCTTGAGCAGCAGTTGGTTTCTATACCTGACTGGATAAAAGTGTAAATTTGGAGTTGGGAACATCTTGACTCCTTTTGAGGATTTGCAGTCCCATAGCATTCTCTGTCCACACTTCAGTTGCTTTCTTCATGTTTAATTAATTTCAGTTTAGTTCAGAAGCAGTCTAGCTTAATCACTGCACAACACTTGACCTTCAGGTTTTTGGGGGGTTTCTTTTTCCAGGGTATTGCTGAGCTATATAGATTAGCTGAACAGGGAAAGTCACATTGACAGACTGATTACTTCACTGCCTGAAAAATACTTAAAAGGCGATTTTTAGTGATAATCATTCTTTCTATCAGACAGTTTTCAGGCACTTCTTGAAGAAAACCAAAAGCCAAATCTTAAATTTATAGCTTATTGTAGTCTTCTGTTCTGTGGATCAATGTGTGACACCAGGGCAAGCAGGACTGCACTGTGCTCCTACAGTGTGACTTGGGAAACTATCCTTATTCAGAAAAGCTCATGTCGAGCATGTGCTGAATGCTGAATATTTCTGCTGAAGCAGGACAAATTAAGCATGAGCTGTCTTGAACCAAGGCCAGTGTGAAGAGGTTTTTTGGGGTTGGACAAATACAGGTCTCTCCAAGTCTTCGTTGTGTTTTTTTAAATCAGAAAATAATGTCAGAAACTACAGCCCTGTCTGCATTTGGAAAGAGATGTATAGGTTGCCAATAGTCAGTGTATCCCTTGGGCCAGCTGGGACCTCAAGCAGGTCCATCAGCTGTGCCTCTGGAGTCTGGCTGCACAGGTAGCTCTGCTTCAACTGATTTTTCAGTGCTTTTTTTAGCTTACTGTCTGGTGTAATTCCAGCAGCACATTTCTGCTGACAGCTGATCACTGGATGTGACCCCGCTGTTCCCAAGAGCCCAGGTTTCGCCCCGCAAGAGAGGGCCTGGTTTATGAAGGGTGCACTGGCTGAGCCTCCCTGCAGTAGAGGCTGAACCAAATGTCAGGGTCTCATGAGTGCAGGGCAATGGGTTAAAACTGAGTGGCAGGATCTCCTGTTGTTCCCAGCTTTCTGCTGAACTCCTCCAATGGACTCTTCCATCTGGGGCAGGGGTCCCAGTTGTGTCAAATACCCTTTGGAAGATTACAGAATTTTTTAAACTACTCCAGTGTCAGTTTAGCTTCATTTCAGAGGCTCAGACCTTGTAGTGGGCCAAAAGCTGTTTCTTCATAGGTCAGATATTACTACTGCCTTGAAGGCGGCTGTGGCCACCTGGTTTTATTCTGCTTCTGCACGTCAGTCAAACCTTGGAAAAGTTAGTACTTCGTATAAGAACATAGGATCTCTGTGCTTGTGAGTGGCTGAATCTTGGGTTTCATGTAAGAAGCAAGTGCAGACTGATTGTAGATCTCCCATTTGGATTTTTGCTCAAGGTCATTTTCTCCTTGGCATAAAAATGATTTGCCAAAATAGGTTTGTTGTACAATTCTGTTACTGATTTGGCATAACTTTTCCTGAAAGTTGTGAGTTAACAATTTGTTCTACTTCCAGTGTTTACTTATGCAGGCAAATGGTATGCAATAATATATTTTCTAACAACTGCAAAGCAGATGAAATTTTGTCTTAGAATTGGAGATATAATCACCAATTATTAATGTCTCATCAACTAACAAGACAGTCCCCTCCCTCTTTTATAGACTTTGCTTGGAGCATGTCTTTGAAACAAGACTGTACAGGTGTGAGCAAACGGTAGTTAAGAGAAGGAAGACTGCAAACTTTGGTTGGCATCCTTATATTGTGGCTGACATAAGACATTTGTTTTTCTAAAAGGAATGGTAGAGAAGAGCACAGAATAGCATAGCAATAGAACAATCTGGTTTGCACTTTTCAAAAAGTAGTTCTTTGGCAAATGCCAGCTGCTCTCTGTTAACTTTCTAAAAGCAAAGGCTTTAGTGACTTGTTTCAGACACGCACATGGTTTGGTTTGACTTTCTGTTCCATGCTAACTCCTGCTCTGCATCTTTTCAATAAAGTGCCATCTCTTGGGTTTGGCACACCTAGCCTCTGTGAGCACAAGTCAAGTAGAGCAGTGGTTTTGTGTTATGCTGAATTCATGGCACAGATTTTTTTTTTTTATTTTACTTCCTTTTTTATTTTTTTTCCCAAAATTCAAACCATATAAATACCTGATTATCTTTGCCATGAGAGCAAAGAACTACTTTAATATTCCCAGTAGCATATTTTGAACAACAACGATTCTTTAATTAAAACAACATTGGTCTCTTCCTGTATTTCATGGCTAGCAAATGAGAGAAAACACCAGTGTTAATATCAAAGGGAGTCAGTTTTCATTACAGTAATGGTTCAATTGTGCAATGCTGTAGGCACTGAAATTTAATATTATTGTGACTTGTATTGTAATTGTAGGATGACAGAGGAAAATGGATTAAGTTTAAATGTAAGTGTACACAGCAGCACATGGACTTTGTCAAATGGCAGCCGAGGGTTGGTACAGGATGGGTCCCCCTCTGGCTCTGTCATAATGAATTAGTATTTTGTAAATAACTGGCCACTAGACTATAGATTTATTACCTTTTGCAGATCTATGTGGACACACACAGACATATGTCGATTCTGTACTGACTGTAATTGCAGTGTGGAGTTGCAGAACGGGTTTATGCCTGTAGGCTTGCAGGGTATTTGAATGTCTAGGCTTCTTGTCTTCACCTTTCATGAAAATATTCTTGTCTGCCAGTTTGTGAAGTTTTGTTCTGAAGGATACACCCATCCTTTTAGTTCAGGCATTGCTAAAGTATGCATGGCCTCAGACTGGAAAGCCCTTTGTCGTCCTGATGAATAAACCCAATTCAAGTTGCAGATGATCTTTGCTTTAGAAAATTATGCTAGAGACAACTAGTGTTAATGAGCAATATCCCCCTCTTTTCCAGTTGCCCATAAACATGCAGATTACAATGGAAGACAGTAATTTAAACCATCCATTACTGATCTCTTCCATGGAAGATAAAGGACAATGAAAGCTAGATGTTTCATTTGTTTGCAGTGTAGGGAAGTGGAAGATGTCCCTAAAGCAGTGACTGATGGTGTATTAGTGACTAAACATGATGCCCTGTCGTTTTACCCCGTATCTTCACACTGTTCCTCAGATGTATGTTCACATTGAAACCTGTTCTAATGTTAAAGTGCAAAAGGGGGCAGTAAAGTGCTATCCAAAAAAAATGTTTATTTTTATGGGTACTTTTTGTGGCAAAAGTTGCATTTCTCAATCAGCTTATAATCGCCGATATTGAAGCAAGGATCACAAGAATATCTTGTTTGAAAGGCTTACAAATGTTGCCAAAGAATATCATTAAGTGTTGTGGAAGTAAAATTTGTAACATTTTGGCTTACAAATGTTGCCAAAGTGTATCATTAAGTATTGTGGAAGTAATGTTTGTCCTGTGTATTTCCATGTACTTCTGTCCTTGAATGGAGCCCTGAAACATGCTACATATTTGGAAGGAATCAAAGGCAGGAAACTTTCCTCAGATATATTTAGGACACAGCTATATGAAGCACTTCTGAAAGAATTCCAACTTTGCTAATCATCTCTGATTCTCATGTTGTGCATTACTAGCACCACGTTTCTGGAAAAAGCAAAATGAAAAGAATGCTGAGGCTACGGGTTTCTGCTTGAAGTACTGAAGTGTGTAGTGGTGGCATGGGTCAAGAGTTGGGCTCTCATCCAGACCCGCATGCATCATTTGTCAAGAGGTAACTAGAAAGAGCAACTAATTACAATGCACCTACTGAGTGTTTTTTCTTTCAGAAATTCCTCAGAATAAGCCATTTATACAGACTGGCTGCTGCTTTCCACTACAGCCACTTGCAGTTTTTAAACTCTACACAGAAAGCACATTTCTGCTGAAATGAAATTAAATAAAAAGGAGAATGTGCCTGTGTGTTTCCATGCTTGTGCATGGAGCAAGTGAGCAATGATTCTTTCTATTTGCTGAAGCTGAGTAAGTCCAGCACTGTTGTAAGGTTCATATTTCTGTAAATGCTGATGAAATGTTAATATAATACACTTTAAAATAGAACATTGGTCATATTCATCCTTTTTTTTTTTTTGCTCCTTACTTAGAAGACTGTCGTGAAGCACATTAGTGGTTCTTTTGTGGTAACAGGAATTGATTTAGTAAATGGATCAGAATTCTCTAGTGCTTTAAGTACTTTAAGCAGAGCAGTAATGGCTTTCTGCATATAATACAAAAAGTTAATTGCTATTAATAGTGCCTTATGTGGAGGTCATGTATGAAAACGGAATATAAAATCTGTATTTTTTTGAAAAAATGCTTAGATTTAGTAAAAGATTGGATTGTGTATGTTTCAACATTTCAAGCCTTACCCTTGCAGTAAATGTTCTGAGTCAGGTTTCACATTCTTGTGCAAAAAATCCATTGCACTGGAAAAGACCAATAGGTGTTTGCTCTCTGAAGTTTTTTAAGGCAGGGAAAAACATGCCTGACTTTTACATGGGGAAAAACAGGCGTTCATTTTTGCACTCTGGATTTACTGGGGTGAAGGGGTAATACACACGTTGGTTTGAAAGTTTTAGTTACATAAGTGGGCTTTTTGCTTTTTTTCTGCGAGTGAGAGCCAAAGAAGCAAGGGAAAGGCCAGCTTTCCAGCAAAACTAAACCACCTCTCGCAGGCGGAGATGACATCCGATAGATACCCTGCCATACAGCAGAACCCTTCTGGCAGCTGCACACTAGGCGGCTGAAGGCAGGACGCTGCCTTGGCTCCGCATGGTGGGCTGGGGAAAGGAGGCTCTTGGTGCCCCTGCGTCCGTGGTCACTCCAAGATGCCATGATCCCTACCTGAGATGACACGATTCCCTGGAGAGGGACTGCTAAGCGACCTACCTCTGCTGGAACCGAGGACTGGGGTAGCCTTGAAGGGGAGTCTGCGGCATTTCCTTTGGCTTGCTTACTCTTTGTGAAGACCGAGGTCACATCTGTAACCTCGTACATCACAGCTTTTAAGGAACCAGATTTTCTCTTTGAGTGTCTCCAATACGATGTGTTTGGTGCTGGGTTGCAGGCGACCTTCTGTATACGTGAAGGGTGAAAGGGGTACAGTTTTGCCAAATATCACGTTTTAGCTGTGGGATTTGTGCTCTCTCAAGTGCAAGGCACCTTTAGACTTGTGATGATTCTAAGCTGAGTGGAATGAAAAAGTGTCTGTATTTCTGCAACAGCACTAGTCATAAGAGTTTTTTGTTGAAGGAAGCTCGTGACAGATCTTTCTAAGAGACCAGCTAGGGCATTTTCTGATGTGTTTGGAGACGAATGGTGTCTGTGGGTGTCTCTGTACAGTAGAAGCTCTGTGCCTTTAGAACTGTGATGTGATTGTGCAATTTGACTGTCAAATCCTGCAGGTCTATGCAAAAAAATATTTCCTTTGGGGGAAGCAGATGCACTTTTAGCCCATCCTTAGTTTACATGTATTAGAATGCACTTGTTGTATTTTAGTTTTTTGCTAAAGGTAGTGCGATGAATGGATAAATGAAATGGCTAAAATTTCATACATGTTCCTAATTCCCTGTCCACTAAAAATTCTGAGAAAACGTAATAATGCTACAGAATCATTCTTGTGTAGGTTATTAAGATTTCAGTTGCAAACATACTGCATCGTTTTGCCCTACTGAAGTTGATGGAAGTCTTGCAACCGAAGCCAGTAAGAATAGGTCCGGGAAGGGCATCGAGAACGGTGCCCATTTGCATGGCTGCTTGAGACACTTGAAATGGTGGCATCACTGATGTGTTGTGTCCAGCGCTGTGATTAAAACAACATAAAACCTTTACCATTCCCTTTTTCAGTGCACTGCAAGCATTTGCCCCAGGGTAGTCTGAAAGAAGATGGGCTCCTTTGGAGGTGAGGAAGGGTGAGGAGAATGAGGTACCCCAAACCCTAGGATGGAGATCACCAGTAGTTTCAGGCAACTGCTTCAAAGCATTTATGAGCTTACTGCAGGTTTTATTGCAGGGGAACCTGAACATACATTTTTCCCGTACAGTAGAAGTGAGAAATACAGGACTTGCTACTTTACCAACTTGTGTTACAATATTTTATAATTTGGCTTTGTATAATGTGGTACTTGCCATTAAAGATCTTAAGGGATGAGCATGAATATATTTGTTTATTTATTTGTTTGAATTCCATTTAGTTTCTAGCCTGCAAGTCCCATTAATGCTAGTAACCATTCCGTACATGAATAGTTTCATCAACTTTGTGGAAAAATGTTACATGTAAATAAAGGTTAGCAGATGAAACTTCTTAAATTTTATTTAAATTCAAAAACATCCCTATTTAGCATGGTGTATAAAACTTTCCTGGAGTATTAAAATGATTTAATAAGATTGCACTGGTAAAGAAAAGTAGCTTCCAAAACTGACTTAAAAGAATTTCAATAATATGAAATGCTATACTTTTTTTGCTCTCATAGTTTCATTTGCTAGTCTGTGTATAAAGCCAGTCTGTCATCTTGCTGTGTCACACTATGGTATTTTTTCTTGCAAAGATTTCATGTAAGTGGTGCTTTTTTTCCTTGCAAAATTATGTACCCATTTTCAGACAGACTCCACATTAATCTTTTTTTATGAAGCTTGTTTTTCTGTCTGTCCACAGCAGTTACTGGTCCTGTTCTCACTGAATTCATGTTCACTTAATCTATTTAAACTGGAGTGAGATGAGTCCTATAAAATTACTGCTTCAGCACAAAAAGCAGCTGGGTGTATACCTTATATGCACATGGCATATTTTTGTACATGGTCTTGAATCTGACAAAAACTAACATGAAAGTTTTGCACAGAGCGTTTGCAGAGAGCTCTGGTCTGTGTTTTGGATTTTATGTGGTTCAGTGTTTTTCGGAATCAGCAAACTGATTTTCATCATAATGAAACTGCTACTTCACTGAAATCACTACCATTTTCCTGAAACTTATATTGGTCTTGCATCAAGCTGGTTGGACTTTTGCCTTGCTTAAATATTTCTTCTGTGGACAAAGTGATGTTCAAAATATGAATGTTGTTATTTTCTCAAAAGTCAGATGATTAATATGTATACTATTTAATAACCATTCTTTTTAAACAGTGAGAACTTGTACGTGGAATGTAGTTCTGTATTCTGTTTCAGTTTGCAGTTTTACAAGTAACGGACTAACATACTGTGTTATTAGTATTCATGATATTTCCTTAATAAAAGTTTTCAATGAATAACCATAGTCAGGCTGGTAGTTAAACTTCATAAAATTAAGTGGGTAGGATTCCCCAACACTAGGTTTCAGGCTGCATTTTAAGAAGCGTCTTGATTGTTCACATTTTTAGGATTATTTTTGTGACATTAATTTAAAGCTAACTGCCTACACCAATTAGTTCTGGTAAGTTATTAAAGCACAGAATTTTGGCACTGCCTCTCCAGTTAAATATACAAGCCTTGCATCAAGTAGTAACACGCTTTCTAAAATTGTATTTATTTTATAATTACTAGAATATAGTTAAAGCTAAACATGCATATATATTTATAATATGAGTACATATATGTATGTATATAGTTTTGCAAGTTGGAAAAACCCTGACAAGTCACTTGGTTACATCACTCAATACTGATTAACAAAATCTCTTAAGAATTTATTTCTCTAAGAATTTTTTCTGTTGATAATTTTACAATTTCAGAAATTTTTGCGTACTAAGAAATGGTAGAATATTCTCATTGAGGGAGAGTGTGGGCAGTTTAAGTTCTTTTTTTTTGAGAATTTGCTATTACGAGGTTTGAGTGGTTATCATTAAGCAAAATTCGTTTGTAATTTAATATGGTTGAATGTGCTGAGTTTCTTTAAACAATAATTAGATTCTTAAGAAATTAGTTGGAAACTAATATACATTTTATTTTTTTATAAAATTTCACAATCAAATTTAACTTCTTGAGGACTTTGACTGATAGGGTTACATTAGTGCCAGGAACTGCTGCTGAGCCTTAAAATAAGTGTGGTAGATAAAATCATTGTAGCATTGGTGTGAGTGGGGAATGAACTACTCTGTTCCTAATTTCTGTTCGTGTGTCATGTGACTTTTTGGTCAAGTACAATAATTATTTTTTAAAAGCTTTGAGAACTCTTCAAGTTGTTGTTATTCAATGAGCTGCATGACTAGTTGGACGTGTGGGAGGGATTCACATCCATGGGCTTTGCACAGATGTCAAATGTCGCCCACAATACACCAGTTTTGGGTTGATGGTAAAAATGCCATCTGTATCAAAAAGTGCCAGACAGAAAGCACATTAACTTCATCATACAGCTTATATGGAACTTAATATACTTTTCTGTGTTTTCTCGCTGCAAGCACCAGGATTATTTTCTGTGAGCAGGATTTTTCGAATGCTCTAAGAGTCTCGCTGTATCTGACTGCTGACAGAAATGAGTTGGGAAGCTTGCTAAGCTTTTTCTCTTAAGTTTCTGTTGGGGTGTAGCGGCCTGTGTTGGTATTTAAGTTTTGCACTAAATCATATTTAAAGCTGAAATGCAGAAGGTTAGAAAGCTTTTTACAGAAAGCAGTGGTTCCAGTGCTGTTGCTGTCCCAACTACTTGGAGAGCACGTCACTGTCCCAAGCCACCACTGGAGTAACAGCCTCCACAGGATTAGTCACAGGATCCTGGAAACACCTTGTTTCATCTTTATTGTATCTCTGTTTTGAAGGGAAAAAAAACCTTTTTAATTAGTTGAAGGCACGTTTTGATCAGACTTTTAAAGCCATTTCATTAACCTAATTTTCATAGACACCATCCTCCAAACATTTCTTCAGTTTTATTGCTACTTTGAAATACTTAAGGTAACATATCAACACTTGCAGAAATACTCAGGATTAATCCTGAAGTTTTTTTAACCTCTACCAAGGCTGAATGTACATTGTCCTTTCTTTTTTTTTTTTTTTTTTTTCAGCTAGAAGGTCTTCAAAAATAGGGTCATAAAACAATAGTCTTAATCCTCCTGACATTTCATAAATAGCTTCAGAAAATGCTTAGTACCCAGCAAATGATTTATTTAAAGTCTTTATAAAAAGTACAGTAGCAAAAGTATTAAAAAAATGCAGGGATAATAATCATGCCTACTACTAATCAGCCACTGTAAGTTTTGTGGTTGAACTGAAATGCATGAGGTGAAACTTTTTTATTATCTCCATCCATATTTGGGCTTTGTTGTAGTAAGAAAATAAGGAAAGTAAATTGGAAAAATATCTCTCTGACAAAGGTCACGATCAAAACTGCAAAGTGTGGAAAAAAATTTCAATACAATCAAGTTCTCAGATTAATCCTTGCATTTTCATCCTTTTTTCTTCCTTAATCCTATCAGCGTTAGATCCTACAAGTTCAGACACTCAAGTGGAAGGAGATTTACTGAGTTTAGTTCTAAAACTGTACAGACTTCAGAGTCATAGCAAGAATATTCCCTGCCATAAAGTCTAACGAGTGCATTGGTTGAAAGCTCTTGTAAAATGTAGTTTTAACTGTCTGTGAGGGGCAGTTCTGTCCTCTACATTTTATGGGACAATTCCTGGCTGAAACCAAGGCTCACAAGTGTTCCTTCTCTCCTGCAGCACTTTCTGAGGATTGCCTGGCATACTGTCTCTGAACCCATCATGTTTGTACTCATGTTTGCCTGGAGAACATATACTGTGGCTGTTTCATGTATATATGCAAACTCTAAAATTAGAATCAGTGTCTTTTGTTTCTCAGGGCAGCTTTTAGGTCCTATTCTTGATAATGGTGGACAGGTGCATTTATCTAAACTTATGAATTTCATATTTGTTATGTATGGAAATCTCAATTGATTAACTTATAAGCAAAGGTTCAGTCCTTTGAAATCTCATGTGTTTCCTATTACACAGTCCCATTGTGTGAAGAAGAATTGCTGGCAAGAAGGCGTATTTGCAGCAGTGGGGTCATACAGTGGCCAGCCTTTGTCCTGGCATGCAGATGGGGGAATAGGAGTGATTGTCATTTTCCTGGTACAGCACTGCTGCACAGGAGCAAAGTTTAAATGGGGCTATGGTCAGACAAGGTATTAAAGTCAGTCACAGGTGACATAGGTTGGCTTGGAAACACTGTCCTTTTGCTTTTGCCTGGTCGGAGTTGATCCCTGAGGAGAGCCAGAATCAGAATACATGCTGCTCCCTTGGGAATATTTGCTGGCTGGGATCCTCCTCCTCACCTTTTCTTGGTACCCTTGAAGAACTGGCCTCTCCCTTAGTCGAAGGATTGTAGAATCGTTTAGGTTGGAATAGACCTGTAAGATCATCAAGTCCACATGTTAACCCAGCACTGCTGTGTTCACCACTAAACCACGTCCTAGGTGCCACATCTACACATACATCTGGTTGTCCTTCACCAGGCTGGTAACTCTGAGGATACATTTCCACCTTTCCATTTGTTTGATCATTTCAGCTCTCAGGAGGTGGTAGTCACTGCATTCCTTTGGCATGTCTGGAAACTGGAGGAGGAGGCACAGCTTTGCCCCATCTCCTCTTCAATCTCAGTTTGAACAGCCGTGGCCAAGCCCAGTTTCTGCAGTCTGGAAATTACACTGCACAGCACAAAAGAGAGCAGTGATTTATACATCAACAGTCGCTTTCCTTGCCATAACATTTCATTGTTCTAGTTCCCTAAATCTGTAATTACATGTCTTTGTCCTGCTACGTGCTGCTTCATAACAAATATAATTCTTACACTGGCTTTGTGAGTGAAAATAATCCTGCTCAATTAGCACAGATCATAAACTTGAATTGTGTGGGAGCAAGCAGTTGTAAATGATGGATTTGAAATTTGGGACATTGCATCATCCTTTAATTTAGTGGGTTCTCCCCCACCACTACTTCATGCTAGTGGCTCCTTTCGCCAAGCCAGAGGTTGGAGGTCACCAACGCCTACAGCTTTGTTCTGCGTGGGCCTTGATACTCTAATTTAAAGTTTCCAGGAAGGCTGCCTGTGAATAAGCTAGATTTACTACGTGTGCTGTTTAAATACTAGCACTTGGAGAAGGGTGTTCATTAGGCAGCAGTTGTTTCACTTGGTTTTTCAGGCCAATTCTCTATTAAGGAAGATCTTTGGAAAATGCTGGCAGGCAGGAGAAAGAGGAAAGAAAGTCAGTCTTTTAGGTCTGTGCATTCGAGTACGTTGTGTTGTTGGCTGTTGTTCTAAAACATGCACTTCTTGGCCTTAATTGAAATAAACGTCTTAGTGGAGAGAGAAACAAACAAACCTGCTGTGGCTTTTATCCTTGTGAGAGCACGACTCCTCATTTTGTGGATGAACCAATAATATAAGTAATTATTTATATTTTTCTTCCATGAAAAAGCGGTCATGTTTGCCTGTTAATTAATATAAGTAGGAAAGACAAAATACTATGTCTAACTGCAAATATTAAAGCTCACTGCAGGTTTGTGTAAGAACTCTTCCCATACTAAGAAAATAAGCACACTGTTTTTCACTACTAGCACAAAAAAATCAAAAAAGAGCTAAAATAATGACAGTAATGGTGGAATTTATGAAGAGAAACATTGTAGTGGAGTGGTCATGCTGTCTTGGATATAACTCTTTTCCCAGAATCATGTGTGGTCCATGGATCAGGTAGATCTCTGTCCATCCCAGGTCTGTAAGCATGGTCCTGGTGAATGACTGATGTTCCTTTGTGTTACACTAGTAATATCAATCAGCATCTTAATATATTCTTAAAAATCTTTTAAGTTTTTTCCTGTCCCCCATGGCTGTTCAAGGGGGTTGAAAGATTATTTTTATCATTCTCCCATGTCCAAAATTAGCAAAATATGTGCAAGAATAGCAGAAATATTAGCAAAACAGAAAAACAGGTTCATGGCCCACCAGGTATTGTATTAGCTGCTCTGCATGGCTAAATGCAGTGGAAGAAACAGCATTGCCTGACAGAGAGAGATGTAAAATCTGCTAGAATGCCCAAAACTGGGATAAGGACTATAATACTCAATTGATCTATAATTTCCAAGATCTAAATAAACATCTTGTTGATAATGAATCAAGCCCAAGCTATTAAGATTTGGTTTGCTCAGTCTGTCATTTTGGTTTTGGAAACTGTGTTTATTCCTGTCTGTTCACGGCAGTTGTTACTTTCCTGAATGAGATTTTATCAAGTGTCTCACATTTTACCTCTTCTTCTCTTTCCCCCAACCCCCCTTTTTTTTTCCTTCCTTTTAGATTCCTTCCTGGACAAGGATTGGTACTATATCCACAGATAGGAGACAAACTGGATATTATATGCCCAAAGGTGGACTCTAAAACTATTGGCCAATATGAATATTATAAAGTCTACATGGTTGATAAAGACCAAGCAGATAGCTGTGCTATTAAAAAGGACAATACACCTCTACTTAACTGTGCCAAGCCAGATCAAGATGTTAAGTTTACCATCAAGTTTCAAGAATTCAGTCCTAATCTCTGGGGCCTGGAATTTCAGAAGAACAAAGATTATTACGTCATATGTAAGTTCAAAATTTCAGTTGTTCTTTCTTTTAAATATAGTTGTTCATTGTTTTGTATGCTGTCTTGTACATTATAAGCAAACTAAGACGAATACGAATGGGTTTGTATTTTTTTATCTGAAAACAATTTCTTGCCAGCATATTTTTAATATTGTTCCTGATTTCCAAAGGGTCTCTGTCTTTTTCCTTGGTTTGTGTAAACCACATTAGATTGTACCTCTGTGCCTGTGAAAGGCTTCTTTTTTCTTGTGCACAGTATTGTGTCCTGTATTTGCATTAGAAGTTGTTTGCAGCTGGACTGTGACACGTTTCCTGCTCACAGCCCTGCTGACGTGCCTTGCTGTTGGCCTTGTTCTTGGGTTCTCTTATGCCAGGAGTAGGAGTACGGTGACCCAGCTGGTCTGAGATGAGGCATCCTATGTCACATGGCTAGCCATTGCTGCAAGTGGTCCAGGGACTCTCACAGGATGCATCTTTTGGGCACTTTGGTGCCAATTTTGTCAGAGTAGTTTCCTCACAAGGGTTACTGGTAAAGGCCTTTAATTGAACATGCTTTTCCTCAAAACAGATCTACTATGTTCATACAGTAGGTAGGAGAGTTCTTGGGTAAAACCTAGGCTAGCAAGGTCTTGAATTTCATCCTTTTTCATGGTCCTGGCCTGCAAAACAAATGTGCATGGCACAGGCCTCTGTGCAGCAATACAAACTTTGTGTGAGTTTCTGATCAGGGATTTATGGCTGAAAGCAAGTCTGGAGGTAGCCACTGTGTTCAGTGACTCAAATTACTTATGATGTGTAAAGTTAATGATGTAAATCAGGAGTTAGCATAAGCTGAGACCTCAGCAATACAACAACAATTTACATTAGTTTAGGTTTTGTCATTTTAATACTATGCCCTGTGTATCTCATTTAGCCCCATGGGCACTTTTGAAGTCTTGAGCAAATATCAACAGTTATTAGGTGATGGAACAAATTCTGCAAAGACTTGGCTTTTCTGCAATTACAAGGAAGTTAGATACTTGTGTGTTTTATTTCACAGAATCATAGAATAAGTTGGGTTGGAAGGGACCTTTAAAGGTCATCTAGTCCAAGCCCCATTCAATGTGCTGGGACAGCTTCAACTAGATCAGTTTGCTCAGAGGTCTTTTCCCAGGTATGGAGCATCTATCACCCCTCTAGGTAACCTGTTCCAGTGTTTCACAACGCTTATTGTAAAAAATTTATTCACTGTATGTGGTCTAAATCTACTCTCTTTTAGTTTAAGACCATTAACCCATGTCCTATCACAGCAGGTCCTGCTGAAAAATTAGACCCCAAACACATTTCTGCCACCTTCTTGAAAACTGGAGGATTGATAACTGTTTCATGTAATGTCTGCCTGTGTAATTATTTCTTAACTTCTGATTTAAAAATATTAGCAATTTAAAAAGTGCTCTTATGAAGTACTTTTAAAATGGAAATGAAAATTAATTCAATATAAATTAATGCTCACTTCTCAGTTATATCCATAATGGTACGTGATAATGTATGAAACAGGTTGTATGTCACAGAAACTTAAGTTAGAATTCACTGCATCATTAATACTAATTACTAATTTTAGAAATTACTGAGTAAGAGTTACAGGAGATACAAACCACAGTTTTTTGGTTTTAAAGATTGCTTAATATAGGCACTTTCTCTGTTTAGTGAGGGGGTGTGAAAAATGTGATCCCACTTAAACAATAAAAACTTTGACAAACTTCCCACTGAAATCCAGTGAGATATTTGCGAGGGTGAAAGCGACAAAACTACATGTTGAGAGATAGTTATCTGTAACTCCAGTGAAAAAGTGTAGCATAAAAATCACCATGCTCAAATATTTGGCTTAAATGAGGAAATGTGCTCATTATTAAGTGCTGCTTTTAAAAACATCCACAGAAGGCCAACTGTAGTGGAACAAATGGCACTGTTACAATTATTACTTGAAAATTATGGGCACAAGTGGAGCTTTCTGATACACTGTCAGTTCTGTCATATCTATGTCATGGATTTACCCAGAGAATTATTAAGTACGTCTCATTTTCATTAGTTTTGTATAATTATTTCATTATAGCAATAAGACATAATAGACATTGCATTTCCTGGAAGCTTAACAGCATAACTTAGTTGAAAGAACTTACTCAGCCTTCAGTCTAATGCCTCAAAAATTATGCTGGCCTAGCAGTAATACTGGAGTGCCCTAGGGTATTACTTTTCCTACTCATTGTGGCATAAACAACTGGCTAACTTACCACTCCATTGCTAGCATAGTGACTGAGCTTCAGCAAGGGTACCCATACATTTTAATAGGCTAGACAAAAAAGTACCCCACCCTTGAAAACCCAGCCATCCTGAAGCTGAAATCCTCACTTTCCTTTTATTCAAGGGGAAAACAATAAACTCAGTGATGTTGGTCTCAGAAGCAGAAAGAAGGGTAGAAAACTAGGCCAGTGCTCAGCTGGGACACCATTTTAGAGAGTACTGGAGCTAGACAGGCTTTTAACAGTTTGTATTAAAAAGCTCATGACACAGCCTTGTCAATGCAAGTTCTGGTAGTCAGAACATGTGCTGTCATTTTTATAAGTAATAAAATGCATCTTAGTCATGTACACAAATCAGGCTTTAAATTGTTTGCATACATCCCTGTTCACAGACCTGTAATTCTTTCTTTTCCTTCCTTCCTTCCTTCCTTCCTTCCTTCCTTCCTTCCTTCCTTCCTTCCTTCCTTGAGTTTTGTCTTGCTTGTTTTGTTGGGTTTTTTGAGGGGGTGGAAAAGCTGTGAAATGAAGGCAATGATGCATTTTATGTGCCAGCTTTTGATTTTGAAGTATTTTAGGATCTTGCGTTCCCTCAACTAAGTGGCATCAAACAAACCTAACACAAGAGCTTACTGAGCTCAGCATCTTTGCAGTGCTTGCTGTGGCTGCACCTACAGCCTAATCTCACGCTGTTTATGCTGGCAGGCTGTTGTCAGCCCTTTAAATGTTTTGTGCATCATCATGTACCTTTATCATCTTGCCATTATTTGAAAACAGAGTTTGTTTTTCTCATGTAATAGTATGTGGTTTGTGGAGCTGTATTAAACAGTAAAATGTCTATTCATATTAGGGGGGTTAGTCATTTTGGGATGAGGAATTGCAACACAGGATGAAGCAGCTTCCTGAGCCCTTTAGAGACATGTGATTGCACAGGAATTTTTCAAGCCATCATTTTTATATCATCCAGATGTATTCATGATAGGTATAGCAGAAGGACATCTTTTCTATTCAGTGCTTCCCTAAGCCTAAGCACATAAAATCTTCTCATTCCACAATTCCCTATTTTTAAAAAGTAAAAGTGTGGGTAAGTTTCTCATATCTGTTTTTGCATTTAGTGGTACTTTAATAAATAAATAAAAAAAAAAGTAACCCATTTCTTGGCAAGATATTCCTCAATATGAGTATCAGTATCCAAAGAGTTAATTCTGTGAACAGCAATAATTGGAAAGACGATACTGAATGGTATTGTGAAAGTGAATAAATGATGTAACAGAGTGTCCTTGCTTTTCTCTTCTTTGCTATCATCAATTTTTCGTTCCTCGGAAATGAATAGATTCATTTTCCTACAGTTACCTGATTTCTTTTCAGCAGAACTGGAGAAGGTCAAATGTACTTGAGATCTAAGAAGTATTAATGTTTGATTATCCTAAAATATGCGACTATTTAGCTAACATATCATAAGTCTCTAGGGAAATCCTTAATCAGATGCATGAAGGAAGATACATCATGCCCAAAAACATAAATATCTATGTGAAGGGCAAACTTGGGCAGAAGGATGTGAAGATTTGCAACTCTGATGTTTGCATTAAAAAGTCTTTTTATGTCTTTGTACGGTTAGGGAATAAAGTATAATTTTCTGCTGTTGTGAGTTGCTCAGAACAAGCAATGAATATCTTCTCAATACTGAGGAGATACTCGGTACTTGATCTGCAAGTACTTGGGTCATGGTGTCGCTGCTTCAGTACCTCTCTCAGATGCAGATTCTTGTTTGTGAGAGAGACATGTTAGCATAGTTCAAGTGCATATAATACACCAAAGATGTTTACTTTTGGTGAACAGGAATCGTCCTGAACCCTTCCACATGAAACTTGGCCTTTAGTCAGAGGGCACAGAGAGCCCGGTGATACACTGGGTTTGTGCTGAGGGAGCACCAGGGGAAGCCTGTGAGAAGCTATGCCAGAGGGAAGGGAGCAGTGCCAGAGGGAAGGGAGTAGTGCTGCCTGCCTCCAAGCCACCGTCAAGCTCCTTAGGTAGTGTAGCCAAGCAAGCACGTATTTCACAACATCTCTTCTTTTGTGTAAGTAAAGTGAATTTTATGGGCTGACATCATCAACATTAAAAAATAAGTCACCTGCAATGAGATCTTCACCTGTTCCGAATTTGTAACAGAGTGACTTGAGACTTGGGAAGGGGCTACAGAACGGTTCTCTGAAAGATTCCTCTATAAGGCTTGCTCTGCCTGGACCTCATTAGCTGAGCTTGCTGAGCTAATGATGCTCATTGGCTTTGACGTTGGCAAAATTGAATATGCAGCTTTCCTTAAATGTTTTTTTGTCAACTTTTTTTCAAGCGATTCACTTACATAATTGGCTTCTGGCTTAAATTAAAAAACATATATGTATATATATTTGATCCCTGACTGATTTAAAGGTTTATACTGGCTAGTAGCACTATATTTTGGATAACTGCTTTAATAGTACTGTGGCTTTTAAAATCAAAACAGTCATTCTGAAACTTTAGCATTAGCTGTGTTTGAAAAAATCACAAGGCTTTTTATGTTTTCACTTTGTCATTCTGTTACAATTAAAGGGCAATAACTGTCTGAGGAAGAACATATTAAAGGACAATATAGATTGTGCCCTGAAATATGGCCCAGCTGGGAAGAATAAATCTCTTTGCGTGGCCAAATAGATTTACATTAAAATGTTATTTTAGTATTCTGGCCAGTTTAAGTGCTGGCTAATCTGTCTGGCTGAGCATTCTGAAAACATTCTGAGGCAGATTTCAGCCTGCAGCCCCCTGCAACCACCAAATCACCTAGTGAAAGCTGCCCAAAAGGAAACAGTAAACAGGTTTTTCTTTGTTAATGCCAAACTAGCCAAAATGGGAACAAATACTGTATCAGAAATTCAGTTCCTTTATCTTTGCAACAAAGATGTTTTTCCTGGTTTTTGTTAAAGACTCTGTGATCCAGAAATCTACTGTTACTTTTTTTGTTTTGTTTTGTTTTGTGGTGGTGGTGGTGGTGATGGTGTTAATGAAAGCCAGTGCGATAATAGCCACTCTGATTCCATTTGTACAAAGATCAGATTTTTTTCTTTCCTTTCTCTTCCTCCTTCCTAGAAAATGAGATAAATAATTTCTCCTTAGTGTAAAGTGATATCCAGAGGTCAGTCTTTGACTTTGCTGAAGAGTCTTTTAAGGGATGTGTCAGCAATACCACTTAGCTCTTGTTGAATGAAATATAAATACAGCTTATACAAATAATATTATTAGAGGGAAAAATCACTGTCTGTGCAGCTTCAGATTTCTAACAGAGTCTAAGACCTGCAGGATTAATGGAGTCATGGTCCTTTGGGGTTTTGTCCCAGACCACACAGGTCTTGTAAGAGAATAAGGCTATTTTATATTGATGGACTGTGTTCATATTCGGTGCCATTACCTAGGCAATACCAATCGTTTATCTCCTTTAAAGTAGACAGAGATAGTTCAGCAGGAAATCTGTTATTATGTCGCTATTCCTAAGGGAGGGAAATGAAAGATAGGAATGCTCAGTTTGTTAATTGATGGCATGTTGTGAAAAAAATACAGTTATCTTCCCCCGCACCCCTGCAAGTATTCCAAATAGATATGGAATCAGATGAAAATGAAGAATAATTTTTCAGACAGGAAGAAAAAATTATTCAGGAAATACCCATGAATTGAATAGGTTTTAAAATTTCATAGGAAGCTCTTTAATAGTTTTAGTCACTATTTTTATAACTCGCTTTTATAGTTCCTCAGAAACAGTTTATAAATACAGGAAATATAGTACCTTCACAAAGAAAGATACAATATTCTCCTTTAGAAGTCTTTATATATGTAGTATTTGTAGTGCTTTGCAAAAAAAAGCTTAAACCCTGATCTTCTCTAAAATGTGTATGTTCTTAGATTTGCATAAACATCCTTAACAGGACTAAATGCAGAAGATTGTGTTGCGTGTGTATTTTATCCTTTCTGTTCGGGATATGAGTAACTGTTTAAATCGAGGGGGTGTGTATTGAAAAGACATGCCATGTTATGATGAAAGCATGAAGAAAGTATCTGTCTAAACTGAAGATTGAGAGTGCACTACCACACTGAAACACATTTATTTTGTACGTAAGTTCAGTGATGATCATTTAGCTCATCAAATGGAATAATTAGTCTTTATAGAGTTGCTTGTATCATATGTGTTACATATTGCAGTATTTTAAGTCCTAAAATAAAAGATGAGGAGCTACATAAGGATTTATGAGGGCTTTAATGAAACTCGTTTTAAAGACTTGAAATTGTTTGCCTCATTATAGTCTTTACATAGCTGGGATGGGGGGAAATGTACTTTTGTCTGAGAACTGCATTAGCTAAAACAAAAGGTTGGAATGGCTGAAAACCAGGGTTAAATGTCAGTTTGGATTTTCTTTCCTGACTTCAGTCAATCCTGGAAACCTTGGACAAAGAATATTTCAGGATTTATTTCTGATAAATCAGACTATAAAACTAAGACCTAATGGGCAGTCTTCCAGTTTCTTTTTTTCGGTCCCAAGGAAATCATGCAAATATTTCTGGGAGTAAAAGCAGGATTAGGCTTAAGGTAGTCTTAGCTGTTCTTGGAGAAGAGTCCGTATTAAGCTGATAATGCTGGTTTTTAAAAGCATGTTCAGATCTTTGTTAGCATGATTTATCTGTTTTCTGTTCAGTAAATGAAGACACCAAAAATCACTAAACCACAGCAGCAGAGCAGTCCTTATGTGCTTACTGGGCTGCTGTGAGAGAAACAGAATTCTGAATCCAAATCCTGCCAGGAAAAGTTAAAATGATTTGTTTTTCAAGTATTTCATGTTAGCACATAAATGCATCCGACCACAACAGCACAGCCAATTGCAGAATCCCAGAATGGTTTGGTTTGGATGGCAGCTCTGGAACTCATTGAGTCCCCTGCTCAGACCTTTGCTCAAGCAGGCCCACCTGCAGCCAGTTGCCCAAAACCGTGTCCAGCTGAGTTTTGAGTATCCCCAGGGGTAAAGCCCCTTCTTCTGTACAGGTGCTGCAGTTCCTTCATCATCTTCATGAGCATTTACTGGACTTGCTCCTGTAAGTCCATGTCTGTCTTGTACTGGGGAGCCTGTGACTGCACCCAGCACTGCAGGTGTGGCCTCACCAGTGCAGAGTGTGGTGTGGAAATATCACCTCCCCAAACCAGCTGCCGCTGCTCTGACAGATTGAGCCCAAGAGCTTTGCCATGAGGGCATGTTGCTGCCTCATGGTCAACTTGGTGTCCACCAGGACCCTTAGAGCCTTTTTGCAGAGCTGCCTTCCATGTGTTTGGCCCTAGCCTGTGCTGAAGCTTGATTCCACATGCCATCCAGAGGCTGCCACAGCAGATTTGGTAGCACAATCAAGACATTAGCAAAATAATTCACATTGCAAAAGGGAAAAAAAATCCAACTAAATAATGTTACACTGTTAAAACACCAGTGAACTTTTAAAATCTCTATGAATATAAGTATTAAAAGTATGAGTTCACTTGTCTAGTTGTGACTTTTCAAAATTCCAAACATTGGCAGATTAACATATCCCACTGGAGTTTCATAAAATGAACCAAGATGTGCCTACGTGATGATTTCTAAAGCAGCTAAACCTCTTAATTTCTTAATGGAAAGTATTTGAACAGGAGGTCCTGTAGAACCATGGAAATTCAGATTGCTTCATTTCTGCAATGTTTCCTCATTAAGCTTTACTTTGTGGGTATTTTACAGCTCTAAACACAAACATAAGCATACTGCAGTCAAAACAGTGCTTAACTTCTGATCATCTTTGCCAAGTGTACAGTCATCCAATAGTATCATAATTGATCTCAGTACTAAGGTGCCAAACTCTGTGTTGCTGAAGGATAGTTAGATGATGTAAATAGCTTTTTGTGTTTTGCAATAAAGCACACTTTTGTTGTGCTACATGTAAAAGCAGGAGATGAAGGTATTCTTTTATTGAAGCAAACATGTGGAAAATTGCTCTAGATTGTTATAGTACAGAGCATCTCCCCTGAAAGGAATGAGGTTCATCTACAGGGCAAAGTCTGACTGTGGCACTTTATTGGGGTTACTCCTAGACTCTGTGTGGTCAAAGCAAATAACATCATGTCCATCTAAACTGTTATAACCATGAGACTGGCACATTTTCTCCTCTATAGTGTTATATTCTAAACTGTCACTAGGCATTAACTCAGTCACTGGTGAAGTCCTACCACCTAGAGATGAACTCTGCCTCAGAATGATGTTTTCCACTTCAGTGCTACTCGTATAGCAATTACTGGGTCATTAATATCATTGCATGCAATTAGTGACAGTGGAATGAGCAAGAGGTTTGTTATTTATTTAATATGAACTTTCACTATAACCCTTTCTTATCCAAGTGTCCACAGACAAAAATACAGAGAGATTTTTAAGGCAGGTGAACATCCTTGTAAAGTTGAATTTGTAAGATACAGAAAGTGGGTCCTCATTTAATGTTAAAGCTTCTGTTTTTGTTTCCAGCAAGCCCTCTTGTCATTAGCAACAATCAGTGTAACTTGAATGCTAACTAATTTTATTAGTTCTGTTCAGCTGAACTGTTAAGCAAAGCTTGCTGTGGTAGTGGGAGACGCTTCTCCGCATCCATGAGAGGCTTTTGTGAGTAGCATGCTGGGAGAAAGGATAAACTTGCATAAAATACCTGTTGTGAATGGTGAAGCCAACTAACTAGTAATCTGTTTTAGATGCATACTTTCAGATATACACTAAGTACATCATAATTAGTGGGCCTACATCTGCCACAGTTACTTCAGCACTCACAAATATATAATTTGTTTATGTAAACTAGAAGCAACCATGTGTGCAGTGGATCATTATCTGACAACATTTCTCAGAGTATGTGAAATATGGAACTGAAATTCTTTTAGAAATGCTTAACTGTAATGAAAGACTCAAATTGTCGCTCACAGTGGTACAGTATTTAGATGCTTCTCTGGTTTGTTTTTATATAATCTCTAAATCATTCCAAGGGAATTTTGTAAAGGGGCACTTGACAGCGGTGAAGCAAGTAGGATTTTGTTATGGGTGGGTGGAACCTGTGACCTTCAGTAATGGATAATAATTCAGCAAATAGTTTACTGTTCAGTACACTTCAGCTGTGGTGTTCCTTAACCCAGTGAGAAAGTGGTGGTGTTTTTAAAATGATAGGCAGAAGTAAACAGTCAGAATTCACAGCTTTTTTTGATGTTTTCCAGCTCTCTCACTGTCTCTTTTTCCCTTTATGGAAAGACTTTGTTGACATAAATGGCTTTTTTTTTTACCACGTATATTTTTCTTATATGGTGCCTTGCCTCCCTGGAATTAATAAAATCATTCTGAATGTAGGAAATTTTACAACTCTCTTCCTATTTTGTGCTGTTGGATGACATGAGATGTGGGATGGAGAGTGTGGATTTCCAGAGATGTCCCTGGAATGGTACAGCTGGTACATACCAAAGTATGTTACAGTACAGAATTGATTGGCTCTGTCTTGATTGCGTCCTCCACGTTGCACCCTCAAAAAACCATTGAAACAGTAATAGAATCTGTCCCTCTCTTAACATATGAATACAAGTGGAGACTTTTATGGGGAATTATATAAATACCCTTGTATCATGAATCCCATCTAAGTACCACAAGTCACGCTATTCACAGCTGGACAAGATACACTTTAGAGCAGTGGTTAGAAAAGTGAATCATGAAGTTTCACTGCAGAGCCTTTGCTTCTTCCTGGCAAGAAGAGGCCTGTTCTTTATTTCACTTTATTTTGTTCAGGTTTTAGCTTGACTGGAGGGGGCATTACTGCTTACTTGCTGTGCAGAATATAATTTGTGGATCCTGTTTAGATATAAATCCTGAGACATGCAGTATAGGTCTTAATTTATGAAACAGGAATGCAAAGTGAAAAAGAAGACTAGAGAATTCTTGTCCTTTTCTGCACATTGAAGTTCTGTCTCGTGTGGATAGAGGGGGAAAAGGCTGGCATCAGGAGTATTTATAAACACTCCCTAAGCCTTAGCTTAAGTAAAAAAATCTATCTTAATTTGAAACAATGTGTGGAATAAGAGAGAATGAGAGTTTCTGAATGGTTTTTAGGTTGAGAAGCTCCTCAAAATTCTGCTGCCACCTTGACTTTGCAAGTAGGGCAAATGAAAAAACAGACATGTTAGAAAAAAGCAAAATTATTGGTAAGCTGTTTTTATACATTTTTCTTTATAGTCTTGGTGTCCTAAATTGTATTAGTTGAGCAAATTCAGCAGGTTTTGAGTTTTTTGGGGGGTTTTTTTAGGATCATTTCTTTGTCTCTACAAGATCAGTAGAAAGTTGTGATTTTATTGTCTGTTATAAAAACACAGTCAACACATAACAGCACTCCATTCAACTATTTGTAATGCACTTAAGTTTTAGCACTTGTGGTCCAGGTTTGGGACTGCTGATGGTTAAATTTCAGAAGACAATTTAATTTTTTTTTAAAGCAAAGGTTTCAGAGTCAATCTTATTTTTTGTCACTACAAGAAAAGGTAAACCATTAGTTGCTAGTATTTGAAATTAGTGTACTTCTCTTCCCTCTAAACATTCTTCAGCTCACTCAGCGTAATGTGTGCCAAACTACCTGTTCTTTGGTGAGTGGCCTGAACAACTTCTTTTGGTTGTTTCAGATCTCCATGCAGATCTGGCATTGTTACCAGGGTGCTGAATTTAATTTCATTTAATTAAAACACTCTTTCTATTACCTCAGCTACCTTGTTCTTTCGTCCATGGCTGTTCTAGAAACAGCCTCCCTGTTGTGATCAGAGATTTATGGTTTTGCAGTGTGTGATTTCTGGTGTTCTTAAACCTCTCCCATAAATTATCTAAATTTATAGAAAAGAAGAATTATTTATTCAATGCTTTACTAAGAGTATCATTAAAAGGACCAAAAGCAGATGAAAAGAGTCAGAGCACAATGATGCCTGTCCAAAATAGTGTTCTATTACTTGATAAAATAAAAAACCCTCAAAAACTTTACATGCACTTTGTAATCCTGAGAGTGCTTGTGAGATCAAGCTCAGCTTTGCTTTAAGAATAACTTCTTACTGTTGGATCTAAAGCTTGTGTGGATTTTTGCTGCTGTTTTTTCACTCTGTTTCTAAGCACAGCAGGGGAAAAGTGGAAGTAGGTAGTGTTATTTGATTTTATTTTATTCTGATTTTGAGAAATCTATTTTCTGATGTGGTATTCAAGTAGTACTTAATGAATAAAAACTGTGAAAATCACTACTATTGGATAGTACTGATCTGCCCCTCGAAAACCTGTAATTCTCAATTTGCTGTTAACAGATCCACATCAGCAGCAATTAATTCTTCATGACCTCATCAGTGATGTGTCTTTAATACATTGCCAAATGACTTTTATTGTCCAGCACACTAAGGAGGGACAAAATCAATTTTGCCCTTGCCCATCAGTTGACATCGCTCATTCATTCCTATAGTCTGTGTTTTAAAGTCCATTTAGTTTTCACAGGAAAATTAAATAAGATGGTCATCCTTTCTCTCGTCAGCTATGCAGTCCATTTCATATTCAAGCACTAGAAATAGATGTGTTTTAAAGTTGTGTTGGTTCAAAGCATATGGTATTTAATTTGCAAATAGGTAATGTTTTTCATAATCCTAAAACATGAAACTGTGGGTAATAATAGCAGCAGAATTAAGAGGCTGAGATTTTTGTCTGCGGGTGTTTTAAGTAATTGTGGTGGCATTTTTTCATTTTGTAGTGTGTGTTTTTAGGAGTGAAGGAAGTTGAATTTTTGTGGCTGTGCCTTCATTTCTAATCTCTTTGTGAATGAAAAGCTATATACAGGCACAAATCCAGCAGCTTAATTCTCCGTCTGATTAGAGCAATGTTACCAACCTGATAGGTTGAAAACAGCCATGATCCATGCAGTGGCGTAGCCTCCTGGGAGGCAGAGTAATAACAATCAAATGAAGACATATTAAAATGTAATATTACTTCCTCTCCATGGGGACTGTATAAGAATCATAGCCAGGAACTATTCTTGTCAGCTGACTCTGCTATGCTCACTGAATCCCTGCCTCTGCATTTATGACTAATGCACTTTGTACAATAAACAGCACTTGTGGAGTTTTTAAAGCAAATAAATGTAAAACATTATACATTGATTTACATGAGTTCCAGGCTTTTTTGTTTGTTTGTTTCTTTGTTTGTTTCATTGGGGGTTTTGTTTGTTTTTATACAATTCATGTATTTCAAAGAAGGGGAGGCAGATCTGAATGAGGTTCTTTGGTCTGAATAATTTAATTTCTCCCTTGTGTACGGAGGAGGATATGTTAAAGCAGTATGTTACCAACCTGAAAATGTACACTAGCTTCTCTAAAGTAAGTATGTATTAGCAAGACTCTTAACCATAATTTCATAACATATAAGTGTTTTCTGAATGTTGAAAAGCTAAACTTGCATTCCTTGTAAAATGGCAGCTGCTGTTGTATTCAAGGAATGCAGACAGTGTCTGATAAACTACTGTAAAATGGCCCAGAAGTGTACGATTTTGTTAGAAAGTCTTAAAATTAGTAGAGATTTTAGCACAATTATGTGTTTATTTTTAGGTGTGGACAAACTGTTGAATAATTTCATGTGGTTTTGACTGTAGTTATTAGTTTTGCAGTTGACACCATTGGGGCAGGACAGGTCTCAGAAAATCAGACGTATTTAACCATCAAAAGATTTAAAAATATTTTGCTACCTGTTTAGCAACATTTTACTTACTTCTAGGTTCCTGTGTGTTGCTGTATTAATACAAAGTGAAGTGTGGGATCCTGAGAACATACTAATACTAATAAGAAACTTCATATTAATAATTAGTTATATTTATTAATGTTAATATTTAAGTATTTAGTCTTCTTAGCAGAGGGCTTTGTATGGTAGCTCATGTCAGCAATTGACTTTAAAATATATCCGTATTTAGACCTTTATGTAAAAAAAACTTGTCCTTTTTTATATAAATATATATAAGAATAAATTGGATGGAAGGTTTAAAATCTGATTATATAAACACACTGGAGAGTAACATTTCCATTTTAGACACCAGAAACTTGTGTTATGTTTTTGTTTAAATCCAAAACTCCTATCAGGGGCACTTTTTTTTTCCTTTTTTTTTTCTTTTTCTTTTTTTTAATATCCTCTCAGTGTGAGCAGAGCTGCAGGTGCTGGGTCACTTTCCCGCAGAGGTGTGAGTGCAGTGGAGGAGCTAACATGACAGTCAGTGGGTGTAATTTTCATTTGAAGATCAATATAGAAAGGCTGCAGCAAGTGTTTGAGGAATAGTTTGTACTCGCTCCCTTGTTTGACTTCTGCACACTGCACTGTCAAGGGGCATTAGCAGTATGAAACTGTGTTTTCTCTGCTGTCCCAGGTTACTTCTTTTTCTCCATGCAGCTTTCCAAAGCTTAAAACGATGTGTTTAAAGCTATCCACTTTCTTCCTGGTACACTAGGGATACGCAAGGTTGCATTTTGAAAGTCTTAATGAATTTTGAAAAATAATTTCCTCTGGTGGCCTTGGGTAATTGTCAGTTTAATTACAGGAGAAGCTGAGAAGGAAACTTTGCTTTGTCACTGAAATGCTCCTCTTTGAAAATTCCCTATTCCTCAGGACGTAGCAGTCTGTACTCTGAGCCACAATGTAGGCTTTCCTAAAATCCCTTGAAGAACTGTGGAAAAAGTGAATACTTCTGCAAATTCATTCATCTGACATCAAAGCTATGAAAGCATTCTTTTAGCAAGCAAGTGAGGCAGATTGCGCTGGCGTAGGCACACAACCAGACTCATTGTACGTCTGGGTCTTCTCATTTGGAGACTGTATTTGAAGTAATTTTGCATTCTTTTCTGCCATCTTACTTTCTGAGGTCAGACTGCATCCTCTGCATCCTATTGAGGTCTCCTGCTCTGTGGGTTAAGTGGATAGGCCTTTAAAGAATAAAAAGGCATTGATGTTCAGAAGAAGCAGCTTTCTATTCAATTAAAATCAAGTAGAAGGTGTTTAAGGAGATGTGATTCCCTTCAGCTCGATTTAAAAAAGAATCAAATAACAAAAAACCACAAGAGAAAGTCAGTGTTTTTTATTTGTACGTTCAGTTGGTGCTCAGCTTTGGTATTTCTATTTACTGCTTTTTTTCTCTGTGTCCTTGTGCTGGTACATTGGCAAATAGATCATAAAAAACACTTTCAGCAAAGACACATTTGATTTATGTCCAGGATGGGTTCTTGGTATTGATTTTTTTTTTCCCCTCTGGAAAAAAAAACAAAAGAAAACAAAACTATATGTCTCCATTATTTTCCGAGCCTGGCAATGCAGTGGCACATTTCAGATCAGCTTTTATCTCAAATTACTCAACGTGCTCTTTGTATTTTGAAAAGTCTTTTTGCCATACAGCTATTGTCATGTTTTTACAGGGGGGAGGGAACAAGAGGAGGAATTGGGAGTGACAACGTATGAGGAGAAGGGAATTTTTGGAAAAGAAAGCACAGTTTGGGAAGTTTGTATGGTGGCTGTAATTCTAGTTGGTCACAAAAGAGTCAGAAGTGGAACAAAAACAAGAAGCAGATCAAAGGCTAGGAAGCAGGGTTCAGCGGTATGGGGTTTATATCTTTACAGCTAGAGAGAAGATTAGAGCAAGAAAAATACTGCCATGGGGGTAGGAAGACATTGTGAAGGAAAAAGGAAATATACATAGACTGCATTTGAAAGAAAATCCCCAAGGAAGGTGAAAGAGAAGGAGCGAGAATTAAAAACAAAGACCTGAAGAGCGTAAAGCCTACAAACTGAAAGGAGAGGGGCAGAGGGAGGCATGTGCTGCTTAAGCAGCTCACCGCTGCCGCGGCAGGCAGTGAGCTCCCTTACATCCCATTTTCCATTTGTTTTCTCCAGTTGGTGGCCCACTGCTGGTGCCTGTGCATGCACCCGCTCATAAGTCTGTTTTGGGCCTTGGATAAACAGCTCCAAGAAATGACAGTGAAATTTCCATCCCCAGGACAGCCAGGGTAGGAAAACCCCCAGTGCATTCCCAGCAGAGTGAATCCAGAGCCTGCCACTGGCAGTTGTGCCCTGCTCGTGGCGGCCAGTAGCCAGTGCAGTGCAGTGGCCGCAATGCCTGCTGCCAAGGAGCTGCCAAATAATTTTCCAGCAGCTGTTTTGCAACCAACAGCTGGCTGTGGCAGCAGCGGCGCACCCATGCACCGTGATTCAGTGTTGTGGATTCCCCCAGGGAGGGGTGCTTTGCACTCACATCGCATGGCAGTGTCAGCCGGCGCCCGGATCGCGTGGCTCCAGCTGGCACCTAGATAAGCAAGAACAATATCAGCACAGGGGAAAGCACCCTGTTGTTTGTATGAGCTAAAAGGTTTCCGTGAGAATAGAGCGTATTCCCCTTTGCCACCCACCCCTGCAGAGGCTCCTCAATGCTGAGAAAAGTGAGATTGTACTTTAAAATATTAAATGGTTTTCCAATCAGTTCAGAATCTTAGCTTTCACCTGGGTCTTTTGTATGCGTTCACTTCTTCCAGCAGGAGATTTGTAATAGAGGAAGCAGGTGTAACATGGTGATTATAAAGATATTGTTGGGAGGGGAAAAAAAAAGGGTGATTTTTCAGTGCTTTTCTCCTCTGAGCCTGCCAGAGCTTCCTTTTCAGCTAACTCTATCACCTTTTTAGCAAGATGGTGTGTTTTTGTCCAAGTAAGTCAGTCAGTCAATTGTGCATAGGAAAATAAAAGGTTGCTGGGTAAATTTGAAACCTTGATAATACATTCCTCCATTTGTATATATTGTACAGCTTACCAGTGTATTCATTCCTTTGGCTTTCAACATTTCACAACTTTCCATAGGTCAGCCTGAGCAACAAGAACAGGTTCTGGTAGATTGAAAGATCCCTGCTTTCAGACACTCATGTTCACATCACTTTGCCTGTTGATTTCCTGATTTTTATTTATTTTTATTTTTATTTATTTTTCTTTTATTTTTAATCAGCAACATCAAATGGGTCTTTGGAGGGCCTGGATAACCAGGAGGGAGGGGTGTGCCAGACAAAAACCATGAAGATCCTCATGAAAGTTGGACAAGGTAAAGACCATCTGCTGTTTCATGAAATCACTTTGATCCGTCTCAATGTCTTTTTTAGTTTTCAGGCTTCTTTTAGCAGTGTAGAGCAGAGAGCCAGTCGAGTCTAGTGTGGTCATTCCTCCCTTACAGTCTGAAAGCAAAGCCTATTTTCTCTTCCTCAGCTACTGACAGATTTCTACAGAAGGAGGGTTAGCATAATAAGATCTCTTCATTGGAGAGATCCCTAGAAGGAAAGGTCACCTGGGAGTAGTGTGTTTCAGTCATTTTTATTTTTATTTTAAAAACAAAAGCCACAACTCTGCTGCTCAAAATTATTTAAAATACATGAAAGGAGGGAAGCTAATATTTCTATAGTTTGCTTGTTATGAATTCTGATTACAGAGAGGTTTTTGTTCATTGTCTCTTTTCACATATAGATAACCTATTGTGCAGGAAGAAAGAATTATTCTTCTAAGTAGAAGTTGGTTTAGTAGTCAATCAACTTCCTCAGTTAAACTGAAATGTCATCTGCAAAGCTTTTCTTGCCAGTTACAGGAGACCCTATAGTTTCTGCAGATGGCCTCACAATTTAAACCTGAAATAACTAATATAACCATTTTGCTTTAAAAGGAAAATTACGTTCTTGTATCTCCCAGTTCTTTGCATAAAGGTTCTTCTGTTAAACCATTTGTTTCTCACGAGGTGCCTAGAGCCAGCTTGTAAGGCTCCGTACTGTCAAGTGCCAAAGCTGCATGAGTCGTCTTTCTCTCCCCCAGATCCCAACTCGGCAGGGCAGCCCCGGCACACGGATCCCACCAAGCGCCCTGAGCAGGAAGCTGGCACCAATGGGAAGAGTTCCACCACCAGCCCCTTTGTGAAGGACCACTCAGGTAGGTGTGGTGGGACTTTGCCCTGGAACATCTTCTCCTCCTTTGTCCCCAAATGTGTTTTATTTTTACCATTTAAGTGCCAGAAAAGCAAATGTTTTCATTGTGAGATGAAGCGAAAGCTTGTTCTGTTTGCTCCGGTGGGTAGTGTCTGGGAGCTGCACGTTCTGGTAACAGCTGCTCTCTCTCCCCTCTTCTACTCTGCTGTAGAAGTTAATTACGTCTTGTGATAATGTCACTCATTTACAGGAAAATTTTTGGATAGGACATTTGCTAAGCAGCTTAACAGTGGTCTGTGCTGCCTTACGTGTAGTACTCTGGCAGATGAACGAGTCTTTGTCTTTCTCTTCCCGCATAATACATTGTCAAGTGGTTCTCAACAGCCATTTATAAAGTTTATTTCAAGGCATCTATAATTAATGTCCTGATCTTTTAGCTGACCATATAAAGTCTAGACATGGATGGCTGGTCTTTCACCAAATGTAAAGATTTTTTTTTTTAATAATTATCTTAGCAAAATAAATAGATGATTCCAAACAAATATCTTCAGGATGCATTTCACTCATAGGGTGAACAAGAAAAAACCTAACTCTTAAGACTCAAGCTGTCCAGAAGAAAATTCAGTAGTTAGTAATGCTACAAAGCAAAACTTCTCTGACAGGTGATTCTGGGTTTCCCAAAACAGGCCACAAGCTTTCCTTGCCAGCTCTGTCACTAGTTACTGGGCTAATGAATCTTTGATACACTAAGTGGCTTCAGCTGATCCCTGCAGAGGCTTTGGAAGGAAGAGTTTAACAATTATGTGAATGTAGCATCTATATCATTTTTTCATTGTGAGTGAGCATCAAGAGAGGAAAATAGGTCCAAACTTGAAATGAAAAAGTGCCAAGTGAGCATTCACGTAATTTTTGTGACAAGTAATATGATGGTGTGATGGGCAGCAAATACTCAATAGGCTGTTCAGCACATGAGCTTTTCCTGACTACCAAATTCATGATGTTGTTTTAAGTAACTGTAAGTTAATACTAACAGGCATGCTGTAGACATTTTGCCTGTCTCCCACGCTGCCTCAAGCTCCTTAGTTTCATTTCCAAGCAAGAGGAGTCCATGTAAAGAGGCACTAAGGATGGTTTAACTTAAATCAGTGTGCAAAAGATAAAATAGCAGAGGGAACAGTGTGGCACTGAACAGTACCAGTTGTTCTGAGAATTGTCATTTCCCTGTGTTGTTTTCACTTCCAGTTCTATCCCACCCCTCCCTTGTGCCTGGGGCTGGCCGGCATCTGTTAAAAGATGCTGTGTGCATCAAAGGCTGCCTTGTCAGTGACAGTTCTCTCCGCTGATGGATGATGATGTATGAAACAGGGTGGTTTGGGAGCAACACAAAAGTGAGACCAACAGACACAAAGTCTTGTTCTATATTGATTGCTGACTTCGGCTGTTTGCATTTAGCTATCTAACAGGGTAATTGGTTTGTCAAAGTTTAGCTGTCAGTTAATTCTTCCAGTCTTGCTTACTCTACACATTTTTAAGCAACGTAAATGGGTCACAGGATGGCAATAACTTTTGTCTATTGTATTTCCGTTCTTTCCAGGATCTAGCACAGATGGCAGTAAGGCTGGGCATTCCAGTATACTGGGTTCAGAGGTGGCCTTATTTGCAGGGATTGCATCAGGGTGCATCATTTTCATCGTCATCATCATCACTTTGGTGGTTCTTTTGTTGAAGTACCGGAGAAGACACAGGAAGCATTCCCCGCAACACACGACAACTCTATCACTTAGTACATTAGCCACCCCAAAGCGCAGTGGCAACAACAATGGTTCTGAGCCCAGTGACATTATCATTCCTCTAAGGACTGCAGACAGTGTCTTTTGCCCCCACTATGAAAAGGTCAGCGGCGACTATGGACATCCGGTGTACATAGTTCAAGAGATGCCTCCTCAGAGTCCAGCAAACATTTATTACAAGGTCTGAGAAACACACAACCAGCTCTGTGGTACAGTTGAGTCATAGAGGAAACTCACTGGTCAAATGCTTTCTGTTGGGGTTTGTGATGACGCCTTGTGCACTAGCATTGACTTAAGCACAGGGGGGAGAAGGCACAGCTCTTTCTCCAGGAACCGACGCGAGCTGGACAGCTTACCTAGTCTGTAGAATTCCTATCTCGGTGAATAAGTATTCACTAAAAGCTGGAAGACTTTTATGTAGAAGATGCCCATTCTGATTGCTGTACTCTTGTTACATTCATCATCCTCAAAGCCATGTGCTGTGGGCGTTCAGGCATGTACAAAAGCCAAGGGAAGATGGAGCAATCCGTGGATGTTAATAGCTCTAGGCATCCTGGGAAGGTGCTCTAGGATATATCAAGCTTGAAATGCAATCTTCTGACTTTCGTGTGTCTCTCTCAGTGCGTACTGGATTTGTCACACAGACCTTGGTGTCTAAGTAAGACTCGTTAAAGTTCTCTTGCTTTTAGTCCGTCACTGTTCCATTTGTTTCTGTTATCCGGGGCTCTGCCATCCTTCACATAAGATTTCCTTTCACTCCACCTCCTGAATCACTAATGGAACATTAATGTTTGGAGATCCGCACTCCATCCATCTGCTACAGCAGCCTCACTCGAATGGGTAATGCATTTATAAAAATTGTGTTTGATAGTAAGGAGCCTTCCAGCCAAAAAGTTAGGCTGTCAACAAAGTCAAGAGCAGGACTGGGTGGTGGAGGGAAGGGCTGATTGAAGTTTGCAGTTGAATATTGCTGCCTCAAAAGTAGAAACTGGGAAGAAAAAAAAATACATTTAGGTAGCACAGCACTTTGGTATGCTAAGTTTTAAGAGGCAAGTAGGAAACACAAGAACATGCGCAGTGTTTTATGGCTGCATTTGAAGGAATTCATGGTTATCAAATACCAGTGTGCAGAAAAAAATAGTACCTTCAATACAGTAGAACAAAGGGGTATTGTTAGTAAGTGAACAAGCCTGGAGAAGACAAGACAATAGCAGGCCGCTGAGGATATATTAGGGCAGGGCTGTTGTGGTACTGGTAATAAAATACACAGCTTTGAAGCTGTAGCAAAAATGTAGTCTGCTTTGGATGACTTTTAAGCAGACTCAGCTGCTATACTATCACATTATACTAAACACAGGGAAAGCATTTAAGAAAACAACAGAGAGCCAAATGACCAAGATGATTATAAGCCAGTGGGTCAAATGAGCTATAATTCTATCACTGGTAAAGTTGTGGAAAAAAACCCAAAAAAAACCACAAAACCTTGCTCATCTCTAAAAGTAAGGCAGAATCTCTTTGTGACTGACCCTTTTGGCACTTTGGCTTATCGTAGTGCTGTCCCTGCACAGTGAGTGTAGGTACTGACTGACACAGCCGTTCATTGGTGCTCTGTTGCAAAGTTAAAGCACATATGGCAAACCTCTGGCAGTCCGTAAGAGTAAAATAAATTATGACACTGAGATGGAGAAGCAAAATATGTCTTATTTATAATAGGTGTATAGAACACAAGGGATATAAAGTGAGAGTTTTTCTTTTGTTCATTCTTTCTTACTTTTGGTTTGGTTTTTTTTTTAACTAATATATATTTTGAGATTGCACAGAATCTACACCAGAAGATGTGAAATTCATTTGCGGCAATTACATAGTCTTAACTTGTCATCATTTTACATATATATATATGTGTGTGTGTGTCTATGTATATACACACATACATAAGTCTATATATGCATACCTATGCATATATATGTATGCATATGCGCACATTTTTTTTAAAAAAAAACCCTACTTCTGGAAAAAAAAAAAATCAGCCATCCAAAACCACCAGTGGGAGCATAGTTAAAAAAAAGAAAAATTCCAAAGCATCTTGTAAGAGAAAAGTAGAAAATACAAGGTCCAAAAAATCAGGAATTCAGTGTTACTGCATCACATATTTAACAGCAACAAGATGTGCCGGCATTTATTTTCTGTGTTGTGTTTTCCCTTGCCTTACAGGCTGATGTGTTCTGTAGATTTTGTTGAGATTTGTAGAGGGGGGTTTCAGATTAAAGTTTTCTCTCTAGCGTGGCTATTCCCCTAATGCTCCCACCCTGGGGAGGAAATAAAAAAACTCTACTTTTATATGTGCTATGCAAATAGACATTTCTAACATAGTCATGTTACTATGGTAACACTTTGCTTTCTGATTTGGAAAGAAAATGTAGCAACAGCATTTTAGGGTTCTCAGACCTCCGGTGAGCACCTGCAAAAAAAAAAAAAAAAAAAGAAAAAAAAAGAAAAAAAAAGAAAATAAAAAAATCAGTCATAGAAATGATCACTCTCTTTGTTTTCTGAACCTGAAGATAACGTTGGGATGTTGGCCCAAAAGAGAGAAACGAAAAACAAAAAAAATTCCAACCCATGGTTCTGTGGAAGGTTACCATGGTGACTAACTACAGTACATATGTAATTCTTTTCAACAACCCTTCTTTTCTATGAATCCATCCATACAAGGTTCTCTTGTAAGTCATTAAGATTTTATTTTGGGGGAGGGGGAGAAAGGGAAGAGATGGGCTTACTGAGCCTTATTTTTATTAAATCATATCTACGCTTCATCAGTTGGCTACATTCTAGTTACATACTAAACTGTGAAAAAAAAAATCAGACTAATTGCTCAAGAGCAACCTGCAACCAATTGAAAAAAAGAAAATGTACTGTGCGTCTGTTTTGTGTCTGGTGCAGAATTATGACAATCTACCAACTGTTCCTTTCTTTGACGTTGGTCCAGCTTTGAAAAGTTACTGTAAATGCCTTGCTTGTATGATCATCCCTAGTCACCCGAATTGGAATTTGCACCATCATGTCTAAGTGAAGATGCTGTAAATAGGTTCAGATTTACTGTATATGGATTTGGGGTGTTACAGTAGCCTTATTCACATTTTTAAATAATAAAAATACCCACATGAAAACAAGACAAAAAAGGCTTTTCTTAACCAGATTGTGTATATAGAGCAATGTTGGTTTTTTATAAAGTCTGAGCAAGATGTTTTGTATAAAATTTGAATTTTGCAATGTATTTAGCTACAGCTTGTTTAAAGGCAGTGTCATTCCCCTTTGCACTGTATTGAGGAAAAAATTATATAAAAGGTTGCCAAATTGCCGCATATTTGTGCTGAAATTGTGTACCATGAATATTTATTTAAGAATTTCTTTGTCCAGTTTGTAAGTAACACAGTATTATGCTTGAGTTATAAATAATTTCTTCTTTCTTTTTCTTTTTTTTTAATTTTATTTTTTGTTTTTGTTTGTTTGTTTCATTCTGTATTAAGACTAGCCGGTAATAAGTTTGAAATCTGCTTTAGTTCCACATTGCAATTAGTTCCCAGAAAATGAAAATTATGAAAATCACATTCCACGTCTGTTTCAAACTGAATTTGTTCTTAAAAAAATAAAATATTTTTTTCCTATGGAAAACTTGCCTTCTAAGTACTTTCTTCTTTAGTTTTGCAATTTTTTTCTTTATTAAAATATGAAAATAAATAAGAAAGTCACCAAACTGGTCTGCCTGCCTGCCTGCCTCCCTCCCCCCTCTCTCCAACCTGACTGCTAGCGTTTTATAGGAAATCTCCTTAGAGTACACTGACTTCTGTTAACCTACTTCTTTCAGATTCTCTCTTCCACATATCAGCAGATTTTAGAAAACACCTGGGCATCTTATGTCCTTGGAAGTCAGTGAACTGCAATCAGATGCAGTAGCCAGGTTTCTTGGATTATCTTGGAGTTGAGAGTATAACCACAAAAATAATTCCCAGACATTATGGGGTGGACTTACTCTGAGCAGAATCAGAGAAAAAAATTATCTGAAGTCTTCTGGGCACTGTTGTTGTCACTGCTTCTCCTGAGGAGGGGAAGTGGTGAGCCTGGGATGACAGGGTTGAGCAAGAAGGGACAGGAGATGGAATACATTGGGAGGATGATGAAGGATTGCAAGTGCTGCGAAGCCAAGACATCTCTTAATGTTTCTTTTAGTGGGGCCCTGCATTGTCCTGTCCCTGCTTTACGGCATCTTAAGGGAGATGAGGGCCAACATGTGCAGGCAGCACAAGCCTTAATACAAGATCTGTAGTTCTGCTGCCCTGATTTTCACTAGGGTAACAAATTCATTTAATAAATAATACCTTAATTTTCTGACAAAGCCCAATCACCCTCCCTGAAAGTGAAGCACTTTTCAGTTTGTTAGCAGCACATATATGGTATGATCATCCATGGAGTAACAGGTGGGAAGGTCTAGAGGGCAAATATGCACTTGTCACTTTAACAACAGATGCCAATTAGCCAGAGAAATTTCACTGAAGAAAGGCAGTTAGCTATTCGTGGTATGGGTCATGCAACTGCCATTTGTCAAATTATTTATTATTTTCTGAATAATCAGGGGAAAATGACTATATGGTGAAGGCACTTAGCATGTTGCAATGGCACAAGTACTCTGAAATGGGATGTACAGAAACCTCTGGACTGGGAGATGGTTGGACTAGTATGACTTCTTGCAGATGGAGCTCATTTTAGAGATCTAGTTTACAGAATCTGTGCTGGAAGTTGACCTTAAAGGGAAAGTCACACAGTGGCACTTAGGTTCTTCTCCTGGTTCTAGTGCAGAGGACCTTGGGAAACTGTCTTGGTCCAGCAGAAGGCACAAGAGTGAAGCATGTGAGCATCCTCTGGCATCTCAGTAAATCTTCGGCCTAATCCTCTATTTATGTCTGTAAGTCACTTCAAAGGAGATGGCCTTGTGTTCTCTGAGCACACAGGTACTCGGCTGGATTGTGTCTTCACTCCCTGCTTCCTGCTTGCACACAGGGAATTTCGGTGATCTGATCTCGGTGGGTTGTCGTGAGGGCTCCCACGTCGTTATCTGCTGTGAGATGCTCAGGGCTGGTCTGTGCTGAAAGCCTGTCTGGCACAGCCATCTGTTAGAGCTGTGGCTCTAGCTTAGTTAAGGCCAAGGCTATTGTTTTTATTTTAATCCTTGGTAAATACTGGAAGATGTTGATAAACAAATATTTCAGTAGTGTCAAGTTTACATGGCATTTTCATTACTGTGCCTCTTCATTCAAGTATAATAAACATATATTATTATATGTATTTATAACTAGCATGTATACTGACACCCATGGACACGTATTTTTGCCACTGTCTTAGCAATAAGGGAAAATCAGTGTTGCTATAAACTGTGTCTCCACTGGGAGGGAAAAATCTTTGCCAGTGTAATAACTATCTGTGTATTTATGCCTGGGGCCAAGGTTAACAGGAGTGCCTTGCACACATACCTTCCCAAACAGAACAGAACCTCCACTGAGCTGCTGAACTCATTTTAGTATAAGATATGTGCCTTAGACACTCAGCATAAAGTCATTGACTTATAACCCATCTTTTATAACTTGCAGAGGAAAAAAAATACTTTCATTTTGTCCTGCTGCTGACACCTCACTATTAATTATCAAACAAGCACAAAATCAGAATTTACTGCCTTTATTACAAAACCGGTTCTCTGGCAAGAGCTAGTCCAAGTCAATAGGCTCTACTAAGTGGAAAATAAAATTATAATTCACAGTAGTTATCCATCTAGAGTGGAATTAGGATCTGTTATATAAAATAGTGCCTCACAAAGTAAGCATAACAATGTTACTGCCTGGGTTTAAAACGTTGTACCTCTTCTTCAGCCTGTCTCTTTAGCTTTGCTGTGATGCATCGATCAAATGCTCACTCAGTCAGTAGCGCACTCATTTTGATTCTATGGGCACCATAAATTTTCTTTTTGCAGAAAAGCTTAAAATTTTGTAGTGGTTAGCAAAATAAAGGACAATGAAAATTCAGTCTTTCTAACTGCCACTCTCCATCTTCACAGCCACAATACAAATTTTGGTGGGGAAAATGCCCAGGGTTTAAAAACACTAAACAAGCTCCTTATACAATTGGTATATTATTATATGAAGCATCAGACCAGAAATCAAGTAATATTTATTTTGGAAAAAGATGAATGTTGGAGCATATACCACAGTGTATTAATGATTGTGCTATTCATAAACCAAATGGTGCTGGATTCAGCTGACTGAACTATCATCTATGAAACAAAATAATACCCGTCTTTCACATGATTCATGCAAATAGTTTGATGTGTAATTAAGGCATAATTCAATCCATAGGAAACCCTCTTGAGAAGGAAGGGCAAGAGCCTGCCAATACACAGTGAGGATGAGGAGGTGGCGCTGCTGGTGGCTGCTCCTGGAGGAAGGCCTGTGGAACAGAGGGAGGAGGCAAGAGAGGGAAAGTGTGTGAGAAGGCAGTGACTTTCTGAGGAGGAGGCTCAGGGAGATCTGCAATGACAAAATCCAGGGAGAAGTCAGAGCAAGGTGGCAGCTGTGGAGGTAGAGAAACAGGGTCTTCACAGCTCTGGGAAAGGCTTTGGTGGAAAACACATAACAGCAAGCAGAACAAAAGTGTTGACAGATGAAAGGCAAGTAAGTGTAAAACTGGTTGTTGTTTCAGGTAGGTGTGGAGATCAGGCCAGGTTGTTCTGCAAGACACAGAGAGGAGACTGAGCCTAAATGGGGTGGAGAACCCAGGCCAGAACTCAGTGCTTTCTGCAGACGGGGATCCTGTGAAAAAGACATCAAAGATCCACAAGAATTGAATAGCTGTAGGACTGTTGAAACTCCAAAAAGGGGAGAACCTTGTGCACAGCTGTCATAGCCCTTGGAATAGGACTTGTGTTTTCATAAGTGCATTGACAGACCCTCATGTGCTTAGACTGCTGAAGAAGTGCAATTATTAAATTAATAATATGGGGAATTCATGGAGGGTGGGAGGATAGTTGCTTCTAGATCAGACCTTCAGTGGATATAAATTAGCATAGTTCAGTTTGATACCTGATCCTACTTATCACAGTTCAGAATTGCACATGCATAAGCAATACTCATACAGATTTTATTATAGCTCTTAGCTATGAGAAAATGCTTTATAAGAGTGTTGTTCTGAATATTATGAAGATTGTACTCAAAAACATACCAACAGTGACTTGCTTTTATAAAAGACTGCTATCAAATGCCATAAAAATTGTATTTTGTATTTTATTGAACATTGTCAGCAATTTGCTGTATCTGTTCATTAAAAGTAAGTTGGATTACTAGCAAATGTGTAATAAAAATTGTTTACTTTTTAATGAGTCTTTTTGTCCTCTCTTTAATATTTAAACCTGTTCCTTCCTACTCCTGCATTCAATTCTATTCCCTATGCATAACAGGCAGGTCAGCTGTGCAACATTATTACATTATCTGTTCATGCCCACATGCTATGTTTCTAGTCTTTCCAAATCTCTTAATTCGTTCAACATACCTAATTTTGACTGCCTTTAAACTCAGCTGTTGGAAGCATATGACCACATGAATAATTTAGTAATTATTCAGAATCAATAGCACTTCAGCTTTCATTGCCATGAGGAGTATGGGAGGATATGAGGCCAGGAGGCCAAAAGAGACCTTTGCTTGTCACTCTAAAAGATCTCAAGATTTGGGGAAATCCAAATGGTGATGCAAGAGTTAAAAATAATGCATGTGCTGCCTTTGCTTCACACTTTTTCCTTCATTATGTATTATATTTTCATATATAACTAACAAAGCACATACAAATTTTCCAGGCCTCAAAACAGTGCCCAAGCTGCAGAGATTCATATGGCTGGGTCTGTAGGTCTTTTCTCGAATTTCCACTGGTGAGTAAGTGCTGGCTGCTTTTCTTCAGCCTGTTTATTGCACACCCAGATGCCATGCCCTGATCACCTGCTCATCACAGCAGCCCTGCCCATGACACCAGCCCTCACTGGGGCTTCATATCTTCCCAAATAAGGTTTAATTTCTGGACAGAGCTTTCGTTACTCACCCTGAAAGTTGCTTTTCAAATGTTGCCCTAGGCTTTCCTCCTTTTACACGCCTGTCTCTGGATTTCAGCTGGTGATGACATTTCCTGAAAAAAAATAAGGTTCTGATGGAACACAGGAACCATCCCTGTACCAAGAGTGTGCTTTCTTATAAGCCCCTTATTTTTCAATCAGCTTTAGTTTGAATTTTTATATGGCTTTATCTCTTCCTTTTGTATTTATTCAGTTGCATCTGAAGGAAAATAGCACACAGTAAAATTCCTAAATACAATTTAAATATAGCTCATTTCAATCTGCTTAGTTTTACATTTCCATTCATCAATACATTAAGCTAAAAATATCTCAGATTGCTTTGTCTTGCTTCTTGTAATTTAAGAAAAATTATTGAATCTGTTAAAATTTCTTCTCAGAAAAGTGTAACCAGTTCACTTTAGAAAGCATCATTTGAGCAGAATTAAGAATCAGTTATTGGTGTGCAGCTCGAAACTATTTGAAAGACAGAATTACTTTTGGCAATAACCAATATTTGGTTTTGTTTTGTTTCTTTAAGTCAGCTCAAAACTGGGGAGCAGAAAGTGCTGTTGGTTTTACTGTCAGTGCACTGTCTGGTGGCAGCCAGCTTGGAGCTTCTTTGCATAGCTTTGTCCTTTCAGTCTCTTATGACAAACAGTGATAAAACTGAAGTCTGGATGCTTTGGCCACCGAAAGGTGTAACCTATGTGATTACACACAATACAAGGGATTTATACTAAGACATTGTTCCTGCAGAAGAGACATAAATCCCTTCTGCCAGCTCCCCTCCACTGCCTTCTACTGCTGCATTTTAAAACAGCAGACGTGTTTGCTTTGGATTTTTTACTCAGCCTAAATATTTCAAAGATAGAGTCAGAACTATATTTATCAAATTATACAACACTTTTGTCTCCTTGTGTAACTGGCTGCTTGCAATGTTTCCACAGCATCCTCTTTACACAAGACACCATTAACAGACTGGTGCCTACAAGCATCCAGATGAGACTTGGGAGACTTATTTTTGCACCAGTTCTTTGCGAGATATCTTACCACTGCATTTTATCTGTGTCACGCTACTGATGGATTGAAAAACCAAGACATTTTGCTCCAGAAAGGCCCCTTTACTGCTGACGAAAGTTAGACAGACTGGTTTTATTTTCTCTTTCAGTCACCATCAGAGAGGGACTACTTTGCTGTTCAGGCTTTCACAGGGAGGTGGAGAGGAGGTGGCGAAGTCTCACTCCCCAGCACTTTGATAAGTCCTTCTCCAAGGGAAGGGCTGCTCCATGTTGCACAAGGCAGGAGTTTCACACAGCTCTCGCCGTGGCACTGAGCGTGGCAGACGCAGGAGTGAAGCTGCGAGTGATGAGGCACAGTCATTCAGCTTTCTGTGCACGGCTGTGAGAGCGAGCGCCTGGAATTCAAAAGATTTCTTGGAAGTGGGCTGAACCTCTAAAGGAGGCACGTGGGAGCTGATCCCGGGCCTTTGGCATGCCTTAGCTCATCTGCTGCACCGCTCTGCCAGACGTGCTTTGCAAGGAACAATGAGGAGGATCCGCCTTAATTAAACCCTTGGAAGCTTCACGGGTGGTGAGAATCATGGATGCAGGGATAACCAGCTGCGACTGTCACGGCAGTGTCTTCTGCAGACCCGGAGGTCGGCACCAGCGTCTCTGGAGAGGCTGTTTCTGGGTCGCGGAGGGAGATCTGCAAAGGTTTACACTTCCGACTCACTTTTTGGCGGCCTCACTGAACATTACTGCCGGCTCCTGGAGCAGCGGCTGACCCAAACATGATTTCTTAAGCATGAAGTGAAGCTTCTAGTTGATGTAGCTGACTGATCTCAGTGCCCTGAAGAATCTGGCCCCTGATTACCAACCAACTGACAGACATGAATCAGGTGGCAATTAAATGCTTATAAAATATAAGACCCATTCAGTTACATTTCCAAGTCCCTTAGAAATATTGGTTCTTGGAAATATCCTATCCATTGCCAGCTATTCTAAGATAAACATAATCATTAAGTACACTAAGTTATTTTTCTTTAAGGGCAGAGAAAATCAGAACTCTGAGCACTCTTAATGGGTGTTGAAATTCTGATTTTTTTTTTTAATCTCCCTAAAGTCCAGGCCTATGTGGCTTCCTGTGGAGGTGAGTTTTATAGTTCAGTCACACATCATATGAAAGAGTGTTTTCTTTGATCAATTTTTAGCTTTCCACCTTTGAATCTCTCTATCCCTTTCTTCTGAGACAGGGAAATCAACTCCCAAGTTCTATCACTTGTTAGCATATTTCTACCTTAAAGAAAAGTTAAAAATCATTCATCTCATTCTCTTTCTTATGGTACCCATGCTTCCCTGTCTATTTCCATTTAGTGAATTTTCCATGCCCCAAACACTTTTTTTCTGTACTTTGAAATCTCCCTTAGTTCTGCTTTGTCCCTTAAAAAGAGAGGGGATATACAGTTTACTAGTCCAACTTGCATGGCTTTTTCCTATAGTATAACCTTAGAAAAGATGAAGAGGAACTGCATGAGAAACAGTTTGGATGCCATCCTGGCCAGTTATTGTGTCCACAGCATTTTAGGAAACTGCTCCTGTAAAACATCCTGAATGGTGATAAAGCACCTTAAGCTTGCATTAATAGTGGTAGGATTTGAAACTGCTCAGCACCTCTTAGGTATCCTATCCAGAAAGAGAGGATTGTATTTTTGGCTGCAGTTACAAAGCTTAAGAGGTTTCTACCTATATTTCTGTATAGCAAAATCAGGATATTTCCTTTATAGTACATCAATGGGAAATATTTCTCTGAATACTCTGTTGTATTTTCCAACCAGATGCATAAAGCTCCTTTTTCAACTAGGCCTCTTAATCCATTTTTTTTCCTCACAAACCACATGAATCACCCATGTACTAACAATTTGCCTCATTTCTCAATACATCTTTTTTAGAGAGACCACACCCTCAGCTAAGTCTGTGTGCTTTCTCATGTACTAAAAGTCCCTGCTAGCAGCCAGACTGTCACCATCTCCATGACCTCTGAAAACAGGCAGTTTAGGTCATTCACCAGGGCTGTGGGAGTCTTGGGTTGAAATACACTGTTAGCGTGACTCAGAACAGAGGTATGGATATATGATATCAGGTTAGTGCCCTGTCAGGTATTTTCTGTTGGAGTTTTATCACTTTTGGTAGATGAACAGTTATTGCTCAGAAAAACCTCTAAAATTCATGAACCAGCAGTCTAGGGAGTCAGGCTGCAACCCTGCTCACCAGTCACGGGCAGAGGCATTATCCTGTTGTTCAATAAGAGAGGTGGATCAAGATTATCCCAAAACCTGACATTTAGGGAATTCCCGTTTAATATAGAGGACACAGCCATGTCTCAGAAGAGCCCGCAGGCCCATTTGCACAGATTAAATCTTGTTAGAGGTCTCTGACCCTCACACTGTCCTGATTCGCCGCATCCTAAAGTGGGAGATTGGCTCTTACTGGCAATGCACTCTCCTCTTTTGAGCTTTTGGCTTGGCCTGAGATCCCAAACACTTCCCTAATGATGGGCAGTGGACTCTGTGAGGAGGTTTCTTTTTTCAGAAATCAAGGCATCCTCTGGGTCCAGTGTCAGGGGGAGGTGTCAGCGGTGCCAATCAGACAGATTTAGAGGAGAAAACACACAGCAAAGAGCCTGACTGCTTCTGAAGACCCAAAAAAGATGAATCTGTCAATTTTTGCTCTAAATGGGAAGCTGAACTTTAAGTCATGGCTTAACCAAAGGGCAGCGTATGGCAGCACTACAGCTGTTTGAGATCCACATGCACTTCACACTGGCACTTTGACAAACGCTATTGTGTTACAAATACTGGATGACACAGTAAATCTGGGGCTGCATTCAGCTCTGCCCTACGCAGGCATAATTCCCACTGACTTTGTACACGTCTATACCAAAAAATGTGTGGAAGTGCGTAGGACCGAAACAAATACACTGTGCTTGTAAGGAATCCTTCTGGCAGACTGAGAAACATTTGATATGGTTAGACCCCTGTAGCAGGAAGCATGAATGCTATAATATGGAACTGGAGGAAAAATTAGGGAATCCATGAGGTCTAGAAGCTGCCTGGTGATTTTAAAGACAAAACTTGAATTTCTGCACTGGAGCAGCAGACATGCTGGCTGGTCATTATAAGGGGAACAGGGCTCCTCCTGCTGAGATCCATTTACTGTCTTTCATACTCTGCTTTTTGTCTCTCTGCCAGTTTCTACAAGGAAAGAAAGAATTCAGAGGTTTTTTGTTTTTTTTCTGGAGTGAAAGCCTGCAGGAGGCCTAAAAAGAGCACTACACAAATATATCAGAGAAGAGATCATGTTGCAGGGAAGCTGTGGCTGCCAATGATGAGATCTTCAGTTTCTTAGCCACTTTAGGTCAGAAACCAGGTGTTATGTTGTTGATCCCATGGCTACTTGCCATCCCCTGCCTCCTCCTGTAACAAACAGTCTCAGCCGAACAGCTTTCACAGCTCCAGATGTTTAAAAATACACTTTTAGAGTACTTCAACAAGGAAGTGCTCTTTGCAAAGTGCTGCTTTCTATGTTCAGTGGCAGAGACGGTGCTAACTCCTCTACACTGATTTTTAGATGGCATTTTAAAAGCTTCAACAAGTGTGGACACATATTTTCTCTGCTTAAAACCTGCTTAACTCTTTCAGCGCTGTTTTTAGATGCCCCTGATGTTCATATAACTGCAAAGGGTTTAAATCAGAACAGTGGAAAGTAAGTGAGAAATTAATGGCCTTCTTTTTTTTCTCAAAAGAGTAAAGGCCAAAAGGAACAATGCTGTAAACATATCTATGAAATCAACTTACTTGTTCATTTTCTACCACTAAGAGCCAGAACAAGCTGGCTTATGCCAAATAGTCAGGCAGCAGGGACAATTTTTGCAAGGGGTACAATAACTGCAGAAAATACCATCCCACTGGAACATTTGGGACACTTTAACAGTCACAGCTCCAAATTTATTAAGCCAAATGACATTACAAACTGTGGGCAAAACAGAGCAAGAGCAAAAATCATTTAAGATTTAGGTAAAAATCTATCCTCATGTTAAAGACAAGTACTTTATGCTAAAAGAGGCAAAGCTGGTGCTGGCATCAAAGGCAAGGGTGTCAGCAGGAAGTGCCAAGGAAACAGCTGAGGCCTTGCACTTCAAAAAGCTTAACTCTGGGTGAGGGATGTTCCCACCAACAGTCAAGATTCACAGATGACATTTTCAGATGTCTTCGTTTTTTTTTCCATCCAGGCAGTCACATGGTGGTTCCTATGCCATATGTCTTTTCCATGGGCTTCAGTTTCTTAGGTGTCTACAGCTGCTTTCAGTTCTCTGCTACAAGGTGGAAAAGAAAGCCTCGATGGTTTGTCTTCTTGCTTTAGGATTAGTTCCATGAGATTTGGACAGATTTCTATTTCTCTTCCATTAGCAGAGACAATTTTTAGCTGCTAAATGCAGTGTTAGCCAGTTTCTCTGACGTGGACATGGCTGACCCATCAGATCTTTGACAAATGATTGATTTAATCTAGAAATGTCTATTTATAAACTAATGCAAAAAAATATTAAGGATGAATAAACTAATTAATAAGCATCCCACTGGCAACATGAATAAAATTACTGCTAGGTCAGCTGAGAATTCAGCATTGCTCCATATGCTTCTTTTAGTGGTGTTCAAATAGCACAGGTGTAAACTTTGGGTGACCTTATTTATTTCATATTTAAGTGGGTCATTAAGGGAAATTGTCATCTATTGAACTAATTGCTTTTTTAATTCCTTCCTGTGAAGAGGAATAATAAGCTTCTTATCTTATTAATATATCTATAGTTCTTATCAAATTTGTCCTGCTTTTGGAAAAACTCTGTATCCTCAGAAATGAGGCTGAATTTCCCCTAAAATGAGGTTGAATTTCCTCTAAAATCAGAGGCATAATCTTAAGCATTTATAATCTGAATGTGGGAAAGAGACAACCTGACTCAGTGTTTTTAATGCGCTTCATTCATTTATTTGCTAAGGTGGGGCAGAAAACCTCAGTCTGAAGGTGTGGGGGAAAGGGAATCAGCCTCAGGCAGAGCTGAGTTACATCTCTGTGCCCCAGATGCAGAAAGACTTCTGGGCATTGCAACGCTCAAACCTAAATTTTAGGTGTCTGACTTCTGTTGTGGAATCCAAGACCCAAATGGTGCATGAATTCTCCATCTGACGCCTGGGGAGAAGAGTTAGGTGAATCATAACCTACCCAACTAAATTCATCTATTATGTACAGGCTCTGAAGCCAGTAGTGTTAAATTGAAAATTACATGGAGAACACTTGGCCTGTGGTTTACTTGAAAGAAAGAAAAAAAACCCAAACCAAAACGAGTAAAAGTGTGTATTTCTTTAAATTTTATGCTGACAGACCAGAGATAATTAGCCTACAGCTGCAGACTGGGGAGAAAGGCTCTCTTTTCTGCCTAGAAGTAGCAGGTGAAAACCCTGAGAGAGAATCTGGGTGCCACTGACTTAATTTAGTTGCTTGAATTGAAGGCAGCATACAAGACCAGAGAGAAACAGGGAGGTGGCAAATCTTCAAGACCAGGATTTCTAAAGAGTGGCAGTTAATAAACAGAAATGGGAGTATGACTAGAAAGAAGAAAGGATTAAAAAATATGTACTTATGACACCCCTGTAGTATCATAGATGCCTTTGAGATGTATCAACTAGGCGCAAGCCCAGACTCAAAAGCAATGCACTCTCATGAGAAATGTGATATAACAATGGAGAATTGTAAACAATAGAAGATGGAGGAGTGTTACAAAAATCGTCATGAACCTGTATACTGCTACACACATATCTTATGCAAAAAAACCTTTCCCACTTGTCTGATGTGCTCCCATACATTGTTCTGCACCCTACCAAGGCCTGCTATTTTGCAGGCACTCCTTGTGACTTCCATATACTCATTTCTGTTGTGAGCCAAAACACAATCAGGCATTGCAACATTCCTTGTATCATGAGTACCTTTATTTTAGAACAGTATTAACATGAAGATTATTTCATTTTTGTGAAGGGAAAATTACTTGTCTGTTTCAATAGGCAACAGTTTAGTAATAATAAAAGGCAATAATAAAAATGACAACAAATTAACATAATTATCTGCCCACATAAATTCTTACAATCCTGTTCTATTGGGCATTTGTTTGAAGAGGCTTTTTTAATCTGCATGAGATGATAAAATGTATAGAGATAAAATTGCTCCATTTTTTTCAGGAAGGATCTTCAAAGTAGCCTGATCACTGTATGCTGACATTTTAATATCATCAATGGGAGGACTCGTGGAGTAAGCCTAAATAAGTGTGGCAAAGTACAAGATTAAAATGTATTAAAATGAAAGCATAGAAGTTGTCTTTCCAACACTTTCATTTGAAGGTGAGAAAGAGTAGAGTCAAAGAATACTGTGCTGCTTTGTAAATCAGGCGATAAGGAGTACTGGCTACTGACAAGCACCAGTCTCTCCTTCTTTCTGTGTGCAGTGTACACACACGGTCAGGTCTAATGAGGGGAGAGAAATCCTTGTTTCTTAAGGATTATATACTCAAACATGAGTACAGCCATGATGTAAAGCCAGGTGTGACTCCACAAAAGAAGCATAGCTCTAGCCATACTTAATAGATCAGGTATTGTGTGGCCTGAATGCTTGGAGTCATTGTCCAGAAACAGTAAAGTCACATTTGAACAGCCTTTACAAGGTTAATATTCTGGCTATGAGAGGGCTCACTAGGTAGGGCACAGATCCAGGTGGAAAAAAAGGCGCAAGTAGCCAGTGGCCTGAGTTGTCTCCCTGTGCCCACACACTGCTCCACCTGAGCAAACCACCAGAGCAGCAGGTAACCAGGAGCAGGTGCAGAGACAGAACCACGAAGGTCAAATCAGGAAACAAGCATTTATTACTCATGTTTGTTTTGTTTATTATTTCCCCATTTTTAAATTTGTCATTATGTCAAGTTATGGAGAATTTGTTTCTTGAGATGCCATAATGAAGCATGTGCATCATCCAGTGCAGTGTGTTACAAAATGTTGTGGGTTTTCGTTAAAGCCTACCCTAGCAGCTGTTGTATTTGATATACCATCACATCAGCAAATTTATATGCTTTTGATTAAACTTTTTGGTTTAGAATGGCACCTCTTACTAACACATAAGAGTAGAGCCAAGTAGAATAGCAAACAGGAGGAGGGAGAATGCTGAAGGAAAAAACCTGAAGATCTTGGATAGCTGCTTAGAGATTTTTTATAAAAACCTGTGAAGATTTCTTGTCACTGAGAAAAAGAAATTGTTTTAGAGGTTTATAGGAAGTGTTAACAACTGCATACTAGGCATTATTTTCCCCTTGTTAAGCAAAATAAATAATGAAAGTACCAAGGCTTTTCAAAGATTCTACCAAGAGGCAAGAACCAGCTTTTGTTTATTTATTTAAGTTTATAAATTAGTGATATATTGGATGCAAAATCATTTGAAGGGTTGCATATTTATCTGGTGTGAATAATCTCAAGACCTGTGTTAAATTTATGGCAGCACAGTGAAACTCAGCCATGCCCACACACCTGCATGAAGTGGGTGTTTTTGTTCTTGGATCATGTGGATTATCTCCACTGTAAACAATGCATTAATAAAGAGCAGAGCAGGCACTTACCATATTCCCTTTTGGAATTAAGGAATAAAAGACAACTTGCATACTTGGCTGCCTTTGAGGAAGCTTCTAGAAAAAAAGTTCAGAAGGAAAATGAGAGGAGTATAATGACTAATAAAATAAGGAAAAATACTGTGCCATTTTAAGTGTAAATGTGTCTTGGAAATACCAACCCAAAATGCTACTGAGTAGCTAAGTCTATGCAAAATGTCCTTTGTTGGCCATTTGAAAAAATAAACAACAAAATCACCAAACATAAAAATCATCTTTTGTAGAGACATCAAATATGAATTAAACTTTGTTAATCTTAGACCTGAAATTTGTATTTATAGGGATAATAGAGTCCATGACAACCAGTTTGATTTTTCCACCTATTCTGGCCTCAGGAAAGGAAACAGAATCCAGGAAAACAGTCCTGCCTGACACCTATCTCATCAGCAGTTTTCACAGCACAGTGCGGTGGCGAGGAACAGTTTCATCAGGAGATCAGGAGTTTGAAGAGCTGCTAGTGCAGAGGGGAGGTATTCCTCAAGAAGGACAGGAAGCAAGGTTGGGGTGGACTGAGAAGTGAGGGCAATAATGTACAGATCGAGCAAGAAAAGTTCAGAAGGGAATGCTGGTAGGCAGGGAACAATGCTCTGCAGAAATCCACACCATGTCCACTTAGTTCCCTACTCCCTGTACAGGCAGCTTGAAATCAGCATGGCTACTCACAGAGTGTGGTACAAAGGTATTAAAAACTAGTCTCAGCTAATCAGAAATATCCTGCAGATTTTAACCACTAAGATCCAGGGTGCTGGAAAGGTAGAAGGCAGTCCTGTTCTTTTGGCTATGTTTGATTCCTTACTAATTTTGTAGTAGTATATACACCTGGTATAGAACAGATCAACTTATTTTTTGGTTTTATCCTATCAATTTTTTTAATGTATTTTCTTAATATTTTTTTTTTTTTTTACCAAAAATGTCACAGTAGTCTATATTAGTGCCACCTTATGTTTCAAGGAAACATATTTATATTGCCACAAGAATAATCATGTGATTCAAAAGCCCTTCAGTGCTTTGTAGCTGTAGGCTTACATTGCGTCTTGCAGGAGGATTGTGGCTGCTGTTTTTTTTTTTTTTGCAACATCTCTTACTTTACTTAAGACAAAAGAAAACTTCTGTGGATAGGCATGGAATCACTATCATCCTTTTGCCTCTTCATTCTTTAGGTGTACTCATAATATAAAATACTCTGTAATTTCAGAAGGATATAAATGAAAGAATTAATTGAAAAATAAGTAATTTCATCTATGTCTCATTTTAAACTTGTATCTTTCATGCATATCCAAAGATTAGGTAGTGGTATATATTTTCCTTTCCTCTTTAGATTTGTATTTGAACGTTTGTGTCAAAAAATCAAGTTCAAACTAATCAAGCTGCACCTTTGTGCATATACCTTTTCCCTGAGGCAAAATTATTAAACAGATTGTTGTACTACTGATTAGTGAAAAAAAAAAAAAAAAAAAAAAAAAAAGGCAAAAAATAAGAAATTGCAACTTTTTTCAGGTTTTTTTTTTGGAAGATTGGTCAGGATAAATACCATCTCTTCTTACGTGTTTGACTGGTCAGTCTCATCTGATTTAGCTCAATGATCTTTCATGCCAATTTACTCATGGGCCAACTTTGCTTGCAAAGCGCTAATTGAGAGAAGGCACCATTGCTCAGGGCTATCCACTTTCTGGCTAGGATGGCTGATTTTACTGACAACATTATCAGCCAATGCTTCCAATCCAGATGATGAAAAGATTTGAACTGAGTCATCATTTTGATACAGTTAAAATGAAAATGTTTGTTGCATTGCCAGGGTTTAAGTAATCTGCTAGTGGAAAACAGAACTTTTAGCATGGACCATATCTGTGTCAGATTCAATTCAGGTAATCACAGGTCAGTTTAAACACACAATTTCAATGTTTATATCTTTTTGTAGTAGAGCTCCTTTAGGCACTCATTTAGGCTTCATTGACACTAAGCTCTTGTGCAAGAATTTAGGCAGAAGAGGTTCCTGGATTCATAACTCTGAAGACCTTGGTCAGCTTTTAAAAGAACGGTTTACAAAAGTTCCTCTGAGTGAAAGTCTGGAGGTATCCTAACCCCACACAGTGAGGGTGCCAGTCAGTCACTGGGATGGGTTACAAAGGTTACTGGAGATAAAGGAATTTTGCAAACCCTGCATGATTCAACACACCAAGAGGGCAATGTGCTCACTCCACTGAGCAATTTAATGTCCTGGAGTAATGAAATGATAAGTCTGTTTCACACAATGAGCCTGTCAAAATACCCCAATAATAATGATAATGAGATTCCTGTAGGAGAACTCTGGAAAGTTTTACTTGGAAGACTTAAAATTGTTAATTTTTTTGATGCAAAATGGTAATTAACTCAAACTCCTGTAGCACATGGTGAAATAAAGATAATCACTAACACTGAGAATTAGTGATTCAGCCATTTTCATCCATCACACATGGCTGACACAGTTAACTCCTGTTGTCCTTCTGAAACATTGTGGATTGCTGGAGAGGAAAACACAGTCTGGTCCAGAAAGTGTGTACATAATTTTACCCCAACATATGTTTCATTTATTTATTGGTTTAGCCTCAAATTAGGTGGAAATTAGAACCCTCAATTTAGACCTTATCTTTCACTTGCAGGTGTACTGAGCCTCTCCTAAAAGTAGTCTGTACACATATATGTGCCACAATATGTGCTTTCATGTCTATGCTCCTTCCTTCAGATGCTTATATTTAATTAATACTTATTAAATTAATACTTGGGGGAAAAAAAAAAAGGTGGATAATATGTAACAACTGCTCTTTTTCAGAACAATATCCACTTATAAAAAGCATGCAGAAGAGTTAAAACAAGTAAAACCAGGTAGCCTATTACATATTTTTTGTATTATGCATTCACACTCTGTGAGAAGGTCTGTACACCTAGACTTTGATTGGTCGCAATATTTTTTTTTTCTCTAGTTACAGTTCATTTTTAGAAGCTTTGCTCAGGTGGAGCAGGATGAAGGATGACTCTGCTTCTATCTAATGAGCACTGCTACAATTATCCCCTCAAAATACTGCTTTAAATTTAAGCAGTAAGAGAGAGCCTCTGTAAGTGTGAATAAAGGCGTTTTATTATCACTACTGATAGCATATAAGCTTTAGATAACTAACTGGCTCAGTTTTTTCTTGCATCACACACCAAGTTTTGGTTTGTTTAACCACAAATTCAGGGTAAGCTTGTCACTAGCACAGCAAATACATGAATAATAGCCTTTTTATTTTCAGCAATAACTGGGCTTTATTATATTCAGTAATATCCACTACAGAATGACTTGGAATGAAGCCATTTCTAGAATACAGCTTTCAAACTTGTTTCAGAAAACATGCATAATGGGGGAATGAAATACGGTTGCAATACAAGAGTAATGTTTGGACAGTTATATTGTAATTGTATGCTGTATTTCCTGAAGTGAAATCCGTACTTGAGTACTTGCAAATGTGAACGTAAGTTTCAAAATTTGCTGATTTTCTACCAAGAATCCTTGTGTGCTTTCTATTGTACTTGGTTCTAGTCTTATGTCAGAATATTTGATGTCACTGTGAAAGAAAAAGAAGGTAATTCAAAAGTGTATCTATTACCTTGTTAAGTTGAATTGTATTTCCCACTGAAAGATGAAGTTTTAAAGAAAATGCTCAATGTTTCTTAGTTTCATAGAGGATTTTGTGAGCGATGTTACATTTGTCCTGACACTTATGGATAGTGTCTTTATCACCTGACTTAGCAAATGACTTGGTAAATTACTTGATTATTTTTCTCTCCATATAGAACCCTTAACCTTTTACTTTTAAATACTCATTTCTAAGTGCAATGCTAGCCTGTGGAAAGCTTGATAACAGCTCATAGGCCCAGATAAATATGATAATTCATTTAACCTTTACTTCAAATCCACTTATTTGTTACAGGCATCAATCGCATCTAAAAGCTTGAAGATGAATGTACAAGCTGTACTTGGATGTGTAGTTTGAGTGGTCAGGAGCATAAAGACATGAAGCATGTGTGTAGTGCAAGAAGAAGCTGGCAGCACAGACAAGGCGTGAAATAGCAGCCTTGCAGCTCAAATACTAGGTCAATGAACTATTTTAAAGCTAGTTTAAGGTTTCTGCTACTAGATTTTTTTTCTGTTTGTATTAAATATTTGGGTTTTTGATAGTTATTAATATTCGGTTTGCACAACTCAACATTTTTAGTTTCTTCATCTGTAAGCCTTGGGGGTTTTGTGCTCAATATCACAGAGATTCCATGTCAAACTCTAGTTTTCTAATCCTATTAGAGCTGCATCTGTTATGATATTAATTGGTGGAAAATAGTATTTAATAGTTATCCTATTATACAGTCTTTTGCTTTATCACTGGTTTGTTTCATATCTCTAGAGCTCTGATTTTCTTCTGGCTTTAATTCAGTGTGTTTGAAAAATCTGAGTCTCAACAAAGGCATGAATGGAAGCACGATATTCTCACTCCTTCTTCTTGGCTAATACAAAGAAAGTGTAGTATATCTCTCCTTTGTTTCTAGGTAAGGATTTAGAATGGCTTTTAAAATATCTTGGATTATTTTTCTCACATTGTTTATCCAATATGACCAATCATAGCAGGCTCTCTTCCAATCCTCTTGTTTAACTTATCAGCTTGCTTAGTTCTGTGGAATCTTTCTCATACATTTTTTACCCTTCACACAACACTCACCACGGGTGAAATTCATTCCTGGGTCTAGAGTCAATTCAAGGATCATGCGATAAGTTATTGCTTAAATTTGTAGCAATATTATGAGGGCATAAATTAGCTTTTAAGGACTTGGTATGGTCCTCTGAACAGGTGTGAGTTTTAACTATTAAGATAAAGTTCTTCTCAGCTGGAAAACTTGCAGCTTTTCGTGTACTTTCAAACCACTTAAACTTTCAGTCTCCTTGACTATAAATGCGGTTTGCAGTGAGTGAAGCCTGTGGTAATGTGATGCTTAAGCCTCATTTGTATGGAAGGCAAACAATGGCTGTTACAGAGTTTCAGAATGGTGTGGAGGACCAAATTATCTGGTAGCTTCAGTAGGAGCAATTAAATGAAAATATTTAAAAATTTCAGAAAAATCAACTGACACCTGCATGGTATTATCTACAGCTGAATTAACTGGGAGAAGCAGCTAACAAGAAAGTGATTATAATAATGATAACAAAAACAATGAGATAATTTCAGTACTTGACTCATTTTTGTAAATTAATAACTCATACTAGATTTGGTTTAAGGAAGATCAAGAAAATACTTTTTTTTTTTTTACTCTAGAGAGAAAGGAAAAAAAAGAAAAACTTACATAAGTCTAACATTTTTTTATTATTACTTTCAACCAATGAACAACTTCTCTGTTGGAAAACCAAGCATTCTCATAGTATATTCTCTGTTCTATATCTCAGTCAAAAATTCAAGAAGATTGATTCATGGGCAATATTATAAACTTGATTTAATTCAATATAGAGGGCCATGGTTTCTGATACATTTAATTACAGTTCTCTGCATGATGATTAAGTTAGGATCTGTGCTGGAGACCTTAAGCTGGATATAGAACTTGTCTTGTGGACTACTGTCTTTGCCCTGCAATGCAAAGCCTATCACATTTAAAATACCATACTGGGTTTTAGTTTTGGAAGCTCATTAAGAGGGATAATAAAAAAAAAAAAAAGAAAATAAAAAGCCTTGGTGCAGATTTCACATCTCATGTTTTGAGCAAACTTGTATCTTGCAAATACAAATGGAGTGTATCTTCTCACAAGGCTTCATGTGAAAAGGACTCCCACTAGAATACTCACTCCCTGGCCATGGCTTTTTGAAACAGGCCCTCCCTCCTCCATGATACGTCTTTTGCTCATTCCTCTTGGGTACCTCTCTTTTCACTTTCGGTGGCACAAATCTGCCACGAAGGTGTGCCACATGTCCTGGTATGTTGATTGGCATTGTTTGTCACACACTGGAGTGTTTACCTGGCTTACTTGGACTTGTCCTTCGCAGAGGTTGTGCAGTTCTATCCACCAACAGGAGGATAATACCTGAGGGGTAAATTTGACACTGAGGATACCTGCTACACAGAGGTAGTCTTCATGAAATGCTTCCCAGCAGCAATGTGCCTCTGAAACAAAGGCAGCTATTAACTAAACACAGCTTTGGAGTAGTAATAATAATACCCCCACCCCAAAAAAAAAAAAAAAAAAAAAATTCAGAAATGAGCAGCAGCTACTGCTGACTGAGACAAAAGAGTAAAAATGAACTTTAATTAAAGGGAAAAAAATTCACAATCTTTTTGCTTGAATATTTTTTTTTCCTTTGAAATGTCTCTCTCTTTCTCAATGTTCCCTTCTATAATTTCATTTTTCCTCTAGTGAAAAATATTTTAGCCTGCGTTACATTCTGTCAGTTCTTTTCTTATTTATTTTCACATATATTAAAACTTCTGATAAGCTATCTATAATATCCAATAGTTGATACAGTAGACCCTGTTACTGCATTCACTGTTTTTGCCATGCTTCCTTCCTCTCTTAATATCTGTCTTCACAATTACTCAATCATTATCTTTATTATTATCCTGTTTCTCTTGTGCCTTATCTCTGTTTCACTCATCTTTTCCATCCCTGCAGCTGGTCTCCCTCTCCTGTCACCTCTCTGGAGTCTAAAACCAGGCGTGTGTCATCAAAGAAATATTTCATATGCATTGATTTTTCCCTAAGTGCATCTGCTTGTCTCTTTAGTTCTACTACTTGATATTTCAGTACCACAAATGATAACATTTTTAAATGTTCAGTTTTGCTTCACTATTTCATTCCTTCATGGGGGGCAAAAAAAAGTTTTACTGCATACCTGAAAAACTGACACCATTTGAAAAATCCACAGTAGATTACCCAAATGTTCATGATGATTTACTGTGTCCACATTAAAAGCTGACTTCAAGAAGAGGTTGTACACCATGTCTATGGAAACTGGCAATTTCTTATTCTATGACTATCTCCTCCAAAGTTAGAGCAATTTGCTCTGTTGAGGAGAAGAAATTAACTCGGACTGCTTCCACTGCAGTGGTAATGATGTCTGAGCTAACTACGTTAAGATAGTCCAGATAGCTCTGTGCTTCAGGGAGCTCACTTCTGAGCAGGCATATCCTAGGAATAGTGAGATAATTAGGAAGCAGTTTCAGATAACTGATGGCAGAGCTTCGCATTTTAAAGGTATTGCTATATATGCCTGAAAAATGAGATTTTTGAATTAGTGGTTTCACATGCCTCAGCTTCATCCTCTAAAAATCAAGCCCTTTAAAGCCAAGATGGTTACATGGAGTCAGGGCAATCAAAGTCATACAACACTGTTAAACACAGTGGTACTATGAGTATTCTAAAGGGCATGTGTGGAATTACATTACCTCCTGATTAACTGGCTTTTCTGAGTTCCTTCGTTGTGAGGATGACAAAGCCATTTCTGTCTTGGATGTCTTGCAAATCCCTTGGGTGGCCAAACCTTAATAGAGTCTCAATTTTCAACTTCTGGTTGTGAGATTCTTTTCTATAGTGTTTCAGAGGGTGGGAAGCTTTTATTTTTCCCTTCTTTTCATCTCAGAAAAGTGGGGTGTCCAAGAAATCCCTAGAGAAATAAATCTAGATCTTCAGCGCCTCTTAATTTTGTCTCATCCAGATCCCTATGGAATATTTGAAACAATGATCAGTGAATGCTTAAAGTGAATGATTGGTGCATCAGTCTGTACCATATTAAACAATGATTTTTTTTTTTAATGCTGTTATACAACTATTGAACAATGCGTTTCTGGTGAGTGAAACATGATTTTCATAAACAGCATATGGAACTGACTCTAAACCAGATTTGCTTCTTACTTTTCTCATAAAAAATCAAGTTGACTCTGCCAATATTAGGCAAAGTCAGTCATCTCCATGAGATCTTTCTGGAACGAAAAATAAGATACTTCTCTGAATTTTTTTCCCTTCCCCTCCCCCCCCCCCCCCCCAAAGTATTTTTCTCCTTAAACATCACTTTTATGGTTGTATTTTAGCCTTAATTTAAAATAAACAAAAATAATTTTAAAAGAAGCTGTGGGGAAGATCTACCCAGACTGATTTGAAAGGTTTTCATGTGTATCCCTTGTATATTTGAGGGTTTTCGTGTGTATCCTGCCATTAATCGAACACCAGAGATGAAAAGATGGGGAGCACGGTCATCAGCCCTGTGGAGCCTGATGAGGAAAAGGTAAATGCAAGACCTCTCCAGTGAGGTTAAAAGGTTTCTTTTTGGTGAAGGTAAGACTTCAGTGGGAAATATCAGAAAGTCTTTTCTTGCAGTATCTGTAGATGGCCAAATCTCCACTCCAAAGTGTTGCAGAGATGCAGAGATAAGAAAGATCAGCAGCCTCAGCTCCTGTTGAACCACCCTCAGGCCACAGCTGGGGATGGTCACCTGAGCAGTGATGTCCTTCAGGTGCATGAGGCATACACCAGCTCTTGCTCTGAGAGCCACATGCGATAGGGAGGCATGGAGAACTCATGTTTTGAAATGAGATGTGACAAAATGCTGCAGAAGTCATGCAGATCTGTGTTAACTGAAGCCCATCCTTTCCACTGCAAACTCCAACAGGAATAAATAAAATTTACTGTGTTTTTTCCACCTGAAACCAGCACAGAGTTGAGTAAAGGGTACACTGTGTGTGTATATATTGTGAAGTGCTTCCTTATTCCTGTTTCAGGTGCTACACTTAAAGTGAGACCATATAAATGCAGAACATAGAGATCTGGAAGAACAAAAATCCAGTTACCTCAAGTGGGAGCAGTGACCATCCTCTTTTGCCCTGCACGGTCATGAAAACCAGCAGCCTCTTGAAGAGGGGCAGAGTACTTATGGATATAAAAGAGCCAGCAAGAGGAAACAGAAGTGTAACAATTTACTGCTTCCTCCACATAGCTTTTATTATTATTTTCATCTCCTTTTCCTTTTCGGTGCAGGTAGTATAGAGTGCATCAGATTTTAACGTGAAACATTTGTGCACATATTAAATCTTGTAATGGCTACTTGCCCAGCACTATGCAGTAATGATTTGAATGATAGCTATCTGCATATTCCATACTCTAAAATTGTACTAAAACCTCGGAATATTGCATTTTGCGGTCATTCTCCCCTCTATCTGAGTAAATATATTTTGAAATGAGGTAGAGTTCAAAAAAATTACGCTGGACTGTGACTAAACCAAGATGGAAGGGTATCTGTCAGAAACAACCTCCTGGCTAATATTTTCACAGTAAAATTTCTCTTTATTTATATATAGAGTGAGAAAATGATTCTCATATATGATTTCCCCTTGTCTCAACTACAGGCTTTTCCTGAGGAAAGGCAGTTGGCTAGATTTTGACCCTTTGTCCCCTTTCTTTGTTTTCTTTGGCTACCTGTATAGCAAAAATTATTTTTTTAAATTAGAGCCAATTATGTTACTGGCTGCATATGTCTGACAGACCATCAAAATTTAATTGCCACAAAAATTGCTGCAAAAAATCAGAGTTACCTATGTAGTCTGCAAGATAAAGTCTTACTCTGATTCTACAAGCCTATTTGATAGCAACAGGTCACAAAATAGGAAAAATCCAAGGAAACTAGAGGTGATAATTGCTTATTATTGGTGCACCAGCATTCTTGTAAATCCTCCCTCAAAGATTAATACAAGAATATCAGCTCTAAATATTTTACAGTTTAATAGAAATCTGATTTATTTATGATTTGTTCTTCCCAGAACCAATGCTTACATACAAAACTGAGCTATAACATATAACCCTATGAAAATATAGAAGATGTAAAAAAAGATTGCTATCTCTTTGTGCCAGAGAACTATGCAATATGAAGTATTTTTGTTACGCCACTTTATTGAAAAGTGCTTTATACATTTGACAATGTCTTTGAATGAATAGCATTTTAGATAACTCAGTGTAAATGTTTCCTCCTCCCTCTATCAACATTATCAGAATTAGAACAATGTCATGGGGACTGGCTAAAAAAAATAAAATTAATGGTAAACATGAAGTTATTTAGTCATAAGAATATTTTCCAACTTTTCAGCCGATAAAATAATTGAGCCTGGAAAGTTGATAAAAAAATCAAGTAATATAAATATTCCCTCCCTTCCTCACATATGTGAAGAATTAAAACTCCATGATTAAAAATACATTCAAAAATACCTACAGAAGTTTCATTTTAACACAAAGCTGGCAAAAGTCAACTTGTCATTTTTCAGATAAATTGCTTTTGTTGTTATTTCACTCTTGCAAAACAAAGATTAGTGTTTGATTGCAGTGGAATTCTGACACCTGTGAAACCCATTTTGTTTTTTAGCTAAAGTAGGTCATAGCTTCAACCTTAAACTTTGCGGGTGGGGATCATGTTCTTTATAGCTATAACCTGCCTTGACTCAACCAGTCTTTGATGTGTTGGATGGACATTAATAGAAAGAAGGAGAAATGCCATTCAAAACAAGGGGAAACGATGTTACTGCCTTACATGAACCTGGATCCAGCACCCTCTGAGCTTAATGGCAAAGTTCCTCCTGATTCCAGTGGAGCAGGAAACATAAGGGGAATAGACATAACAATTAGTTTTGTTTGCTTTTCACACAGAATAGGACTCATAACAGGGAAGGGGACCTCTGTGAAAATAGAGAAACTTGTATAGACAAAAAATCATCCATAAAGTAAACTACAGCCACTGAAAATAGTTTAACTGTTGTGGGACATTCTGTAATTAATTTTATTTAAGGTAAAGAAAATAAAGCTCATGAATTACTGATGGCAGACTATATGAACCAGTAGCAAGAAGCAGTAGATCAGACTCCAACCTGCATTGTGAAGGAGCAGAGGTGGGTTGTACTTCTTAATTGAAGTGTTCCTGCTGCCTCTGAACCTCCAGTATGAGAGTCTGTGTGACCTCCTGCATGAGTGCAGGTGTGCCTGTATGTGTGCGTGCATCCAGGGATATGAGGAAGTAAAATGGATGAGAAATTCCCATCTGATTGGAAGGAAAATATGAAATATGGGGAGATAATTGAAATAAATGGCAGATGGCTTGAGCTTGTAAGACTGAAATCCCAATCTTATATGCTGTATAGGGAAATTAAGATTGTTCATGACTGTCTCAGATCATTTAAATTTAGGAAACAAAAAAAAGCTGAATGCTTTTTTGAACTGGAAGTCCATACAAAAGAGAGATCTAGGCAAGTGCTTGTATCTATATTGTAGTTAGAGGTGTTCTTTTTGAAGAAAACCAAGACACATGAACAGGGATGGTGCTGACACACACGCCAACAGGTCCCCCCAGTTTGGGTGGTCAGGGGCTGCTCTTTATGGAGTGTACCATGGAGAGGGACTGTTCCATGGTCAGGGGTTGGTAGTCACCTGAGATTAGTGATCACACTTCCAATCACACCTGCCCCACAGGCCAGAACAGCCCTTATCAACTGCTGGGAACATTAACACTTTCTTCAGTGAGGTGCTTTGCAAATGGGATGCAGGACCACTCACTGTCCTTTCTGCTGAAGGGGATGCTCAGAAATGACTATTAGACACTCCTTCCTCTATCAAAACCTAAAAGAAACCCTGACTTTCCAACACAATTTCAGTTTAATGCATTCTTTTACCGGACTAAAATGGCTCCAGACCCTATAGAAATGTAGCGTCAAAGTGAAGGAAAGAGGTTGCTAAGGGAGTTCCTACTTCAACTCTGAAATTGCCCTCACTGAAAAAAGTATTGTAATTACAGCTAACTGACATGGAAACTTTTTTTTTGTTTGGTTTGGGTTTTTTGTGGTTTTGTTTTTTTTTTTTTGTTTTCTGTAAAGAGATCTTGCAGGAGATGTTTCTACATTACCAGCTAGTGGACATAATTGTATAACTCAGTAGGGATACCAAAGCTATAAATATTTTGCCTTTGTTATTAAAAAAAAAAAGACATACATATATATACACGTGTATATATATATGTATATTCAATTATATGCCTCTGAGTTTGCAGTCAGATTTCACAAGCACTTTAAATCTTATGTCAGCATTAGAATTCCAGCCATAAAATCAAGTTATTTTGCTGACCTGTTTCAATTAGTTTACAAAGATTATCTGTGTTTCCAATAAAACTTCTGTGGGAGATAACTGTTAGAAATATAGAGCTGGTTGAGACGTATTGATTTTTTTTTTTTTTAATAAAGTACTGCTTTAAATAAAAACTGTGGTTTTTAGTTTTTAGTTGAAACCCAAAGTACTATATTGTTTTGTTTTCAGAAGTTATAAATATGAATGTTAGTCTATAAAAAGCAAAACTCAGTCTCTAAGTGCTTGGCCAATTTTCCTGTGTTTAGTGAAAAAGTGAGCAATTTCACAGATTTTTTTTTTTATGGGTAACATAACAGCCCAAAGAAAAGAAGAAAACAGCCACAAAAGGAATTGAAAAATAACTTTTTTTGTTTTGCAATGTTCTTCTATATGAGTACTTAAAGAGCATCTATCAACTCATACCATTTTATCTGATAATAGGACCATTGATGTTTGAATATGTGATTTGTATGATCCTCTCTTTGAACTTTCTCTATCAATAAGTCATATTTAAAGATGCTGATGTTAGCAAGGTTAATATATTTGACCAACATACTTTCACAATCTCCTATAGAGGCAGAATGTCTGCAGCATATTATGTGCAGTAGAGCATCACAGACGATTAATACACAGGCAGAACTTTCAGAGAAAGGCACTCCTCGTTGACTAGCTGTACTAACAAAAGAGAATCAAATTACAGGAGCCATCAAACCCTGTGCTTGGGGAAATAGGTAGATTACTATCTGTTCTTTGGCAGAAATTTAGCTTTATCATACAGAAATCTATGGCTGCATACAGTGAAAGGAGTTTACAGCTTCTTCTGAAATATCCGGCTTTGACTATTGTAAAACACAGGAAAAAACTGTTTGAAATTGATTAGTGTAAGGAATTCTGATCCTTCAAAAAAAAAAAAAAAAATCCTGCATTGTGCTATGTAGCTACTGAGCCTATTATAATATGTATAGCACAATCCATCCATTCAGTGAGATGTACTTAAGCTTACTGCAAAGTTATATTAATTAACAAATGTTGTGAGGGTTGAGAAGCAAGAACTTTTTTCCTAGTGAATAGGACTTTTGTTCTCAGATTGTTTTGTTGCACTCTTGATAAAACAGTCTTTTAAAAAATGCTGATAATTCAGATTCAATGGTGTTATATTTTATAGTTTTAAAATGTATATATTTATGGTTAAAATTTATAACATTCTATTATGCTTTTGTTATGAAGCATATTGGGGTCAAAAATAATTTTTCTTTGTCAGAAAGTATGATTTAATGTTTCCAGTTTTTCTGTTGTATATGTGAACATTCATGTAAATTACATGCTGGCTGGATGGGTGTACACTATGCCAAGGACAAATCAGCTTGTAGACAAAGCAAAATGAAACTCTGTATACAAGACCCTGAATAATTCCATCACATTCACACAGTACTGGTTACACTTTTATCATCTTCTCCATTTCATTTAGGCATAACTGTGTGGGATTAGATCAAGTGTACCTGATTGCCTACTAGATCCAGATGAGAGGAAAAAAGCTCGAGAGAACAAAAACATTAGTAAAGATGCACATGATTGGAGGATAATTGTCTTAAGCAGCAAACATTTCACCAGAACACTGAAGTGTCCTGTAAGATTGGCTTGCCTTCTATTGTTCTGTCCATTCATTCTATTGCACTCTGTTCATTTAGGATTGACCCAGTATAATTCCTATGCAATATTTCAATCATTTAATAAATCTGATTTAGGAAGTTATTTGCAATTTTGCATCTCATGGAAGTATGACATCGGATTTCACAGTCTTATCCTATTTTACGATGTGTTCCCGGGTTGCTGTAGCAACGCTGTTGCTATGGATTACACAATGGGAGTCAGTAGGGTCAGCAAAGATCAGAGCCCCGCCATTCTTCATTCAAAGGCAATTGTCCCTGAAAAATGTGACTTACTTCAATATTTAAGGCCTGGGTAGTGATATTAAACCAGAATGATACTTCTGTTAAAAACCCATAATTAACCTTGTCTTCAACTCTAGGTCACACATTAATAGCAATTTCATAAAGTGGACATTCCTCTCTCTTTCATTCTCGAAAGCCAAGACAGGTTTTAAATAATATGTCTCTTGGAAAAATACATGGGTAATCGTTGCAATTTATTTTATGTCATTATCTAAGCCCTTGAGACCTCACATTCCCAGCACTTCTCCCTGAGGTAATTGCATACATCTTGGGAATGTGTGAAATGGTGTTAATATTCAGTGCACCATGCCCCTTCAGAGGATCTGCAGCCTACAATGGTGCACTGTCTAGATGTTTCTCTGCAGAAACAATTTTTGGGCAAGGGTAATACGAAGCAGTTCTTCACAAAACAGGGTCCTGGGATATTTAATGATTCCCTCGATCCCAACAAATTTCTTAGCAATTTCAGTTGTAAACATATACTCTGGAATTTCGTGGTGCAACTGACACCAACTGATAACATTCCATCAATATTTTTTTCTTTCCTCAAAGAAGAATCAGCAGTACCATTTCTACCTGTAAGTTATTCTGTCTAATGCCTGTTTGATAATATTTATGCCCTCTCTGAATATTCTGGGAGAAAGAACTGCATATACAGAGACTTTTTTTAGATTCAAAATTTTAGGATGCAATAACTGAACTCTACACTCTTTTGTCTTGTATTGTCATTAACTTGTAGAAACTGCATTCAAAACAGTACCATCACTCAAGGGCAAGGTAATGAACAGCCAAGTTCTGGGAGCTAAAACCCATTAGAATTGACTTTATTTCCTGTGGAATTTAACTTGAAAAATAGTATGTGGCCTAATTTCCTACTTTCTTCACAGTATCAGTTGTTACTACATAAGGTACAGCAACTTCTTGAAAGAGGCAGAACAAATGTTGTCTTCCCAGTATTTTTCCTTGTTGTTTCTTGATTAGAGTCTTTGATAGAGAATACACTCCCATCTCTTAAAGACACAGCAGTTAATAACATTTATTTCTAAAGTAATTAACTACTTTACAAACTTCTAAAGTTAGTCTTGAACAACCCAGCAGAACCTCAAGGTTCGCACATTTAACAGAGAAGGTAGCTGATGCATATCAGAGATGCAATTTTTAAAAAAGCATAATTTCCTTTTCTAGTAGTCAAACACATTGTCTGCACAAGAGAAATAGCACCTTCACACCTTTGTTTGATCAAGCTGAAGCTTTGACTGTTTTCCCCAAGCCCCACCCAAGCCAACCATTAGAAACCAACCCATTCTCTTATTTTCCATAGATCCTGAGCAGCTAACTGAACATTGGTGACTTGTTGCAAAACCCCCCAAAAAGAGCTTAGAGGACTCGGGATTCATCTCACCCATCAGCTGTACAGAAGTGAGGAGTCTGGTTTCAGTTTGCTAGTTAAAATTCCTGTAGAGTAATGGAGAGATATGCCATTCATTCTGTCCCAACAAGGTGTTCAGGATGGATAGATTTTGGAGGGGAACTCACAGCCCACCTGTACTCGAAAGTGCTATGTAATTTGCAGAGGAAGTAAATTTTAATCAGCATATGTTCCTTCTGTAATACAGTCTCTATAGGCTGAAATCCAGCTGTAGGTTTCAGAGGAGATCTCCTTTTGACTCTGTGTTCTCCTTTTACCCTCCCATTTACCTTACCTGATTATTTTGGGTATCTTGTGTTAACCTGTGAGTGTTCTTATTACAGCAATACCTTTTCATTATGGCTGAAAAGACAAGGCTTGCTTTCCTCTGAGGAGGTAAGGACGGTACATGATAGTCAATTCTGCGAATCTTAATCAGAGGTGTGGCTTCTGTGAGGTCTGGAGGGCCATTCAAACAATATTTGCCTATCACGAGTTAAAGAAAGCATAGTATTTTGTTACTCTGTTGACATTAGCTACACAGATGAAACAGGAACAGTAATTACTTTCTCCAGCTACCGTTTTTCCTCTAATTCAATTCAAAAGGGGTATCAGTGATGTGACATGCTCAATTCAGAAATCATATGAAGAATATGACTGATGCTGAAAAATGAAGTGATTCAACACTTGTTTTGTTATTAGAAACACCGACTTCTAAACAGTAAATTATTTTCTTGGGTAATTCATACTCAGAAACTCAAATGTAATTTTGAAAAATGTAAATTATTCCAACATCACACAGTAAAATGAAAGTTGTTATAACTGAGGGACTCGTTAATGTCATAACATCACACAAACTATTACACATGGGAAAACAAATTGCTACATATTTTCTTTGACTCTGAACTTGGATCCAAACTTTAGTCATACGTCAACTCATCTTTTCCAATTAACAACACTGTTTGGAATGACTTTCCTTTTTTTTATGCAATCATTTTTAATGAACCTTCTGATCAAATACACCTCATTATCTTTCATGAAGAACTGAGACAGGCAAGCTGATTATATAAAACAGTTAAAACTGCTTTACATTCATTTAGCTTTGATGGGGTAAAAAAATGTGAAGGAAAATAGAAATATTTACTTTGTCAAATTCTTAAAGACCTTTACATGCGTGTTCAAGTCAGATTATCTTTTGGACCATAGGTAGCAGAATATAAACAATCATTTCTATCTTCAGTTTGTAGAAGGTGATGCATTTAAATATAATACTTTTTGTTTCAATCTATTTTCCTGTAATATCCAAACAGGAAACTATTTAGAAATGTATAGAGAAAATCAGAAGTCAAGGCAAAGTGTATCACTATTTTATACAATAGTGTTGTCATGTCTAAATTCTCTGTTTCTTTTTCGGTGAACACTTCTTTGGTTTGGTTGTCTTGGTTTTGTAGCAGTCAGCTAGGGTAATTACTGATCTTTCTATCTGGTGAACGTCACCTGTAACTCCAAATTAAAATGCACCATTGTAATTAGATTTTAAATATATTTCTGCTAAAAGGGTGAAATGACCGGTTCTTACTAGCTAAATCATTATAGTGTTGTTATAATCAGTTTAACCTCTCCTGCACCTTTGTGGTTTCTGTAGAGGAATATTTTACAAGTAGACCAATTCACTTCAAAATAAGTAGGCATAGCAGAATTTATCTCTATGAAAAGTGTGTTATAAATAGGATCTAATTTCTCCTCTTTCTCTCTTTCCCCTTCTCTTCCCATTTACCTCTTTTGTAATTATCTGAATTTAATTAGAAATAATGTAAAATTGAGTCACAGCTTTCCTTTCACCACACAGGTCACTTAATACTGTCCTCCCTCTTTGTGTGTCAAGGGAAGCTGAATGGTATTTCCTGAATGACATTTCAATAGAAACCTACAAATACAGTCTAACAAAGAGATCAAGGGATACTGTAAGGACGAGTCAGATTCTTTTTCTTTTTTGAAGGTGTGAAGAATCCCACTAATTGCACACCTACATACTTATGCACAGTTTTTTCCCCATGGTCTGTGCCTTGCTCTTCCATCCCTCCATTACCTCTGTACCGAGGAGGTTCACAGCCCACGCAGGCACCAGGAAGGTATGCTGTTTATTCCCCCTGTAAACAAAGCGTGGGGCTCGTCCTCTGCCAGCTCACTGTTGAGTGAGATAAGCAGACCTCCTATTGCTGAATTATGATCTTTCTTTCAGGCATATGCCCCCAGGATCTATAGCAATCCCTCTAACAGCTTGAAAAATGGAAGCGTTTTCAAAGACAAGCTTGCTGGTACTGGGACTGACAGACTATGAAACCTTGTTGTTATTCACACTCTGAGAAAAGACCATTCGTTGGCTTTCAGCTCGTCTTTTCATCCAATTGTTTCCCTAGCAGTTATTTAGGTGGTGATAACATTTTTTTAATTGCAGGTTTAATTACAGGAAAAGTCAATTATCTCATAGGTACAGCATTTTACATAACGGAGGAGCCAATTTTAAAACAGCAGCAACAGCGACTCAATTATGGCTCTCTCAAATATTTAGTTCTTGAACTTTAATAGTGTGATTTTTTTTTCCAAAAAATCTTTGTTTGGTGTGTCCATTAGAAATGGTTTATTCTATTTAAGATGTTCAGGAGTTGATGATAAAAGTAGCAGCAGCAACGTTTCAGAAAAAGTATTTAAATGATTTCTTAATAAATTTACTGATCTCTGCTTCTGGATCAAATCTTCCACTGATGTAAACCAAGCCAGCTTCCATGAGGGCTGTGAAGCCACCTTTTTTTCAAAGGGGCATTTGGCCAATTTTGTTGGGCATGTGTCTCAGGTTGAGTAAAATTTGTGAACAATAGGTAGGAGTACTAAAATACTTGTTCAAACAAAAGTTGCATTGACCTCCTCGCATAAAAAATACAGTGTTTCACTGAAGTTTTTCCTAAATACAGGTTGAGCCCAAATTTTATACAATATTGGACCATAAGCATATTTAGTTACAGCTTTTGATGTTGGTCTCACAGGCAAAATCCCAGTCATTTTTCAAAATTTTTTCCAGATCGCTGCTACAATAGCTGTCTGTTTTTCAATGCAGTAAATATTTATAAGGAAAACTGCCTGTTCAAAATAATATAACAGCTGTCTGCTCCAACATCCCCCTAGTGATTCCTTCCATTACTGTACTGCTGTTGCAGTCAATCATCCTGGTCTCTTGAAACAGCAAAGTCCTCAAAGTCTGGCTCATTCACACAGCAGATATGGAGAAACCTGTTGAGCTAACGGAGGATACGCCCGTAAGAGAAAAGGAGGAGGAATGATCTCCAAAGAAGTTTGATGCTAACAGAACAGAAAAATCCCTTTAAAAGCACTGTCAGCACAAGCGCTGTGTGAGGCATTGCTGGCGGGAATGCAGGAACAGGTTGAGCAAAAGTGTTCAGTGTGCATCTACCCAAACAGGAGAATGAAGGAACCTTGCTCTCCTGTGAAAAACCAAAAATTCAAGTACCATATTTCTATGGGTTTGATGGTGGTAATCCCTGAATGTGATGGGTCTGATGTTCAGCTGTGACTGCTACCACTGCTCAGGGCTGATGCGGTGGGCACCCTTCTCATTCCTACCATAGACTGTCATAAGCTATGTGAAAGCTGGGAAAGTCTACACAGAGGACACTGGCCACAGAAAATGCCTCTACAGTGATCTCAGTATTTGACTCAGATACTGTGCCTTTTGCAAGCCTCTGGAGCAGCCAAAGGCACCACAGAACAGACTGTAACCAGCATGCTCAGGCATGACTGAGCATGCTCATGCAGCCTTTTCCAGCCTGAGTGTAAAGCAGTTGAATATAGATTTTTTTTGTGAGATCACTGGTGGAAGGTTGTAGTTTGCCTTTGCATCCCCTCAGGGAGAAAGTCTCGGTGCCCTTTCAAGAAGAGGTGTACAGTGGTGCTTTCTAAGAGAAGGAAAGGTGTCGTTTTTTGTTAAATCAGGGTTCAGAGGTTCAGATTTAATATCAGTCTTTCAGTGTAGTAATTTTCTTCTTTCAAAAAGAGGTATAAGTGCTGTGCTTAAGCTAAGGTGCTAGAGAAAGGACCCCAGATACAGAGTATCCCCCAGTGCTCCTATTTCTGAGCACAGCTGTTTAGAAGAAGGCTGGGTGCATTTCAAGGCTTATCACCTGGAATGCAGGTGATGTACTTCACTGCCTATTTACGGACCTGTTTAACACTAGGCTTTCTTAATATCCCTTAGGCTTCTTATTGTATGGTCTTCCTAGGCAACCCCAAAAAGGAAAGCGAGATGGAGGCTGAAAGGTCTCCATTATAAAGACTGAAAGGAAATATTCTTAATTTTTTTTACATGGTTCTTTTTACAGGGCAGATAATGCACCTTCCAGTCATGATTAAGCAACATGTATAATAGTTATTACTTGTTTCCTTTCTCTGACTCAGGAATTAATGTAGTCAATGCTATGGGCCAAGAATTGTTCCTCTTATGTGTCGTTTTTTGTTGTGCAGTGAAAGCTACAATGTTGGTCACTCTTAACTTTTGATGAAAAAATTTAAACCACTGATTTTTTTCCTTCTACTGGCATTGACCATGAAGATAATGTATTATCTTAAGCTATATGGTATTCAGAGGAGTAAATAAGGTGTAATTATGCCACTGATGTTTTGTATGAATCTTAGGTTGATTTTGAGACCTGAACAGAGATTACAGTAGTCACAGATGTTACAACAGCCACAGAAATGAGATTTTAGAAGATTACCTCTCCAGTTTTCATTTGGTTAGTGTATTTAATGGAGTTGCCATAGTTTGAATTCGTAGGCAAGAAAGATGTTATTTTGCCCACTAGAGATTTCAGGGCATGATGGGTATCCTCTTCCAAAGGTTTTTTAAATTTTCTTTTTAAAATTAGTTTAGAGCTTCTAATAGTCTCTAAGCTATTTCTGTGAAGAAATGAGCCTAAAAAAGAGCTAAAGGAATAGTTCTTTAGCCTATTTATACCTTACGTATTTGGACAAAATGCTGAAAATGCCCTAAAGTATAACATTCTTTCCTTCAGAGCAAGCCTGAAACTCTGCAGCAGCCTTTGACTGCCCTGATAGTTCTGCCGTAGCTGGTGGGAAAACATGGGTAATATAGAAAAACAGAAAGATTATGATTACCACTGTAATTAAAATTAGCTAATTTTTTCTAAATGCCATCTCCGAAAACAATTACTACCTATATAATTGTGTGTGGTGATCCATTGTCTGTGGAAATTCACACAAGAATTTGATTCAAACAAATATTCTAATAAATTCTTCACTAAGAAGCATGCATGGTACATAGTATTGTCTTTCCTTGGACTTAAGAAGTCAAGTGTAAAGAATTTTACAAATCTTTCAAAAGCTTCCCCTGATCCATTGAACTTAAAATAGATTAGTCTCAAGGGAAAGGCAACTTTCCAGACACTGCAATTATAGTGAATGATAGCAAGCCAGAGACATCTGTTTAATGGAAACCTACAGACCAGTATAGCTAACTACATAATTCACTTTTTCTTCCTCCTTGTAACAGGGATTCTGTCATGTGCTGCTGATCTTCTCAATACCAACATCTCTGCCTGGAACAAAAGTAAAAAAAAAAAAGAAAAAAAAAAAAGAAAGGAAAAAAAAGTAATAAGAGATATATTTGACATGCAGTGGGAAAATGAAAAATTACAGGTGATTGAAATTAGCTCTTCACTCACCAGAGAGACTTGCAAGAGAACACTAGGAAGAGACATTTTACTCTGCTTCTGGAGGTACTCACCCAGATATTAATAAAACTGCTGTGCAGTGCCTCGAGGTCTCAACATCATAGCTCACCACGCAACTTGCTGAAGAGAATAATTATATACAAAGCATGTATTCCTCTATACAGCCTTTTAAGCAGTGGGATTAGCTCTTCTAAGCACAAGAAAGCTCCAAATAGGAGCAATTTCAGGGGATAAACCTAATGTTAAAAATTCCAAACCCCACCTATGCAGTGACTAAGACTGCAGCCACACTATGTTGTGCTATACTCCTTCAGTTGTCAGAAAAAAAGCATGGTTTAGGTCCTACATCTAAAGGAGCATGTCTGCTACTTAGAAGAGATGTTAAAATAGGCTAGAAACTGCTTATAGTGTAAGAAGCACCAGTGTAAGTTCACTGAGCCATAGCCTGTGTTAGGGAAACTTCCTCATCCAGGAGCCCCTCTGGCAGTCACACTCAACCACCTGAGCTGGGACTGAGGCCCCTTCCCAGCTACACACCCCACACTCACTCAGTCACACCAGGTTTCCTCACTGGCTTGACCCCAGGTTTCCCTGGGGTATAGCTTGGTCAAAGTTAGAACATGTAATTCGGATTGCTGAAGTATGCTGAGAAAGACATCACAGCTGTACTTGGCTGAACAGTGGGTTTTAAAATGGGCACAGAAAATGGCTTCCTTGAACAGTTTCAAACATGGCTCATTTTTGGGCCTTCTGTGTAGTATTATTCTAATTTTATGTCATGGTGTTTTTCGCTTTCTTTCCCTTCCTGTGGGAAGGGTGCAGAATTTATCATCAACTGAGGATGCAACAATAGCAACTGATAGATAACTCTCAAAAAAACAAAAGCCCACTATTTAGGTTCACTTCATTTGTTAGAAGAGTGTATCCTGAAAAGATCTGAAGCAACTGGAAATTTGTAAAGTAAATAATAGAAGAAAGATTATTCTGGTAATTTTTTTTTGCAGCCATATATCACAAGAAAAACTGTATAATCAAGAAGCTTCCATTGGAAAACCCTTGAGCAAGTTTATGATGTAGAACTACTGTTTCTGGAATATAAATTCTCACCTATAGCAGCTGCTAGTACATAAATTTTGTTATGTCAGTGGCTGCACATAAACCCTCATCATGATTTAGCCTACTCTCTCCTTTATGCAGTAGCCCTTTCCCACTGAATCCTTTTTAAAAATACTGAGATAAGCAATTTGCTGGGAAGTATTAGGAACTCTCCATATTAATATACAGTCCAGAGAACTTCTATCCACAAAAATCAGGAAATAAAAAGTGTATTTGCCAGCATGCCAGGTGCGTGTTGACTTCTCCAGAGACCCATCTCATTTCATGGCCATTTCATGCATACAGGAAACTACAGTCACCAGTCCTATCTTGGCTCCTCAAGGTGCCCACCTTTCCTCACTCTATTTCTGGACTACTTCTTCTCAAAAGAAGGCACTATTCTGAACTCAGGCAGCAAATAAAGGGAGTCCGAAATAATGTTCCTGGTCTTGTCTGTTGATTTTCAGGACTTGTGATTCTGCTAAGTTTTTGAGCTTAATGTACTGCCTTAATTTTTATGATTTTGAGCAAGATGTTTGTAGTCAGGAAGGAATACAATTATCATTAATCCTGTGCAGCCCTGAAAAATCAAGTTGGGGTGATTTGGCTGCCCAGAGTCAACAGCAGAGTTTTGGTATTAATAGGGGAATGTGCTACAGACTGTGATGCCTCCTTAAATCCACCAATGATTTTAGATCATTCAGAAGTTGAGCTAGTTAACCAGTTTAAATTTAGTTATTTAAGTTGTATGTGTAAGAGGCTGATGTTTAAATTCCAATCGAACTATTTTTTCTTCCTTAAAAATAATTTTAAATAAAATCTCTAAATTATCCATTATCACTGTGTCCCTTAAAGTATGCATTTAATGACAGATTTGTAATGCCATATAACAATCTGTTCTATAACATATATAACACATTTGCTTTTTCCTCAGAGCATCTAAATATGTTTCTAAATCTTTTGAACCTACTTTCTTCCCTGACCTATATCTTATCAATCTTTGATCCATAACAGTTTATCACTACTCTGTGGCTTAATCAGAGTCAGTCTGGATGAGGCAGTAGCATTGCTCCAAAGCTCTTTAATCATTGTATTGAATTTATGCAATTACATGGCTGATGCATTAGAAATATCACCACTGGTTTCCATATTTGCAGCTCCTTTTGAGCCCTTTGCAGCCTTTTTTCTCCCCTTATCCTGGAGGCAGGATTTCCAGACTACACAGGCTTATCTGTTAATGTTACTAAACACGGCAGTACATAGAGAGAGATGTTTGCAGTAGAAAGAAGGAAAAGAAAGAATAAATAGCACACTAGCAAATAAAATGTGTTGCTTTATTTTCTTAACTAAATGGAGTCACTATATGTATAATTGAAATGGGTTATGTATTCAAGAAAGAACTTTCACTGTTTCAATACCGTACTCCCAAGGTTTGAGATCCAAGTGCTTAGTTATACATTTAAATTGCATAAAAGAATTGTTCCTTGCAATAATGAAACACTGAGATCCTTGCATTTCAAAGGGAAAAGGCTCCAAGGGAGTTGAAGGTAACTCAGAGAGAAATATTCACAAGAATAAAATTTAATATAAAGCTATAAAGAAATAACTTCCTTTCGTAAGCAAAGCGGATTCTGGTAAGGGACAGGTCTGGTTTTTTCAGTGTTCCTTGTGGCTGCAGGATGTGGTACTACTTTTCAGGAAATTCTCATCAGAGTTGGATCAATACAGCCTTAATGGTATCAGTGGAATAATAATAATTTTTGTTATCTGGAAATCTGTCCCTTCATATTTAATGCTTAACCTATTCAATTTTGTCCTCAATTTTTAATGGTTACTATTCCCAAAGAGAATTCCACAATCTATGATTGCTTTAACCTATTTTAAATCAAAATGCATGAAATCCTGGCAGATATCTCTACAGAAAAAAACTTCAACCTTGTCACTTTTAGAGCAGTACTGACAAATGGATTGGCAAGGTCTAATTAGAAATGCAACACTGATACAAACCAGATGCAGAATGATATGGGCACTCTATCAATAGGGGTTTAGCTGGTGTCCTGTTGTAAAGCTGATTGCCTGCTGATTCACAAACTTCATCAGAACTACTTACTTTTTTCCAGAATATGAAAAGAATTCTTTATTCTAAATTTAGTTCTGTGTAGCTAGGTAAAATTCAGAATAAAGCTGTTGGTCCTATAATACTTGGTTGTGGTTTAGTTTTAATGAAAAATGTATTTTCAGTTAATGACATCAGTAATAAACATAACAATTTAGCTTTGGCTTTTTTCTGTAGGTTTTGGTAAGGATGAATTTTCAGTATTATGAGGGCATTTAATTAGGAACATTCAACAAGTTCTTTTTAAATATATGATATTTACAATTGGAGGCTTTCAATTAGAAGCTGCTCCTTTTTTTTTCTTCCAGCTGTTTGGCCTAAGATGTGAGAGGGAGGATTTAGGAAACCACAGAAATATGTGAGGAAGATGAAAAGACATGTCTGGTGGACAATGAAGAGCTTTGCGATCAGGATGTTGAGAGGAGGTAAATGGAGCATGAGGGAACTGAGATCACTGGAGGATGTAGAAGAGGTCACAGCAAATGGGAGACATCCACAGGGTCAGAGAGACAGAAGCTGTGGGTGCATGCAGTGATTAGGGAGATGGAGAACTGAGGTAACAGGAAGAAAAAATAAATGAAAAAAAAGTTAATTTCCCTCATGTATTCTTACCATATCTTGTATAGGCTTAACTCCCACACCCAGAAGAGTCCTTTTGCATAGTTGCTCATAGTACATGAGCTCTGGTTGGGTCAGGCTTGTATAAAGTGTGCTGGGGTTTAAACTTGCTCCAGCAGACTTTATTATTAACCCAGTTTAAACTGGTGTTCATTAAAGCAAATCATAAGCAGAAACTGCTGCCAGTAGGGAGTTAATGTTGAAAGTATGCTTCAGTGGAGTCCAGCCAACAAAATACCCTTTTCCACACAAAAAATCATCACCTTTTGAAAACCCAAATGTTAGGGAGTCTGGTAATGAATGGTTCAAGAGATGCAGCCAGTTCACAACTGAAATGTAATCCTTCCTTACTCATTGCTACCCTACTCAGCATATGCCCACCCATCCCAGCTTAAACGGTCCCAGAGTAAAGCTTGCAAAAAATGTATGCAAAGGTCAGAATAGCAAATTACTATAAAAGGTCCACTGTGGGAATCAAGTATGACAGGTGATCAGTGTTAAGGAAACAAAGAATGTACTGTAAAGGCATTGCTCGCTCTCCCTGCCCCAAATGGCCTTGAAATGCTCTAGCTCAATAAGAAAATCTAATAATGTTCTGCCTTATTAATAAACACACCATTTTTATATTGCAATAGATTTCATTAGGACACTAGATTTGGCTTTCCCAATGTTAGTACAGGCTGCATATCAAATTGTTTCATATTTTTTGCCCATCTTGCAATGAAAAAGCAATATTCATTCTGTTATAATAAGGGCAGGAGGATGACTAAATTATCTTTTTATGCTGCATATGTAGGTAAAAGGATCCTTTCCAAATCTGTTCTCTTTTTAGGGAGGATCTTATAGATCTCCTAAGACTGAACATGTTTTATGTTGTTCTCCTCTGGACAGAAATCAGACAAATCAGAACAGACCTTTTTTTTATTTTTTTAAGTAAAAAGCAAATGCCTCTGGCCGGCAGTAATTGCATTTGCAGCTCTGAAGTTGCCTCTGGGTCTGTCATGCATCTAACTAAATATCCTTTTTCTCAGTGAATCACAGGGTTTCTTTGTTTTCAGCTAGTTACAAATGTCTTGTGCAATGCCTGTCCTGCAAAGCTATGAAAAATACTTCATACATCGTGAATAAAGATGGCAAATTTAAAGCTCATACAGCCAGGTGCAGACTGCCCGCTTTATGCACCTCATTTAGGAAATGCAATCCATTTTTCTATTAATTGTTGCCAGGTGACATTCTGTTTAGTCTGTACAGTCAATGGAGAGAAAGAGACACCTCATTTACACATCTTGACTTGTTCTTAATAGTGGACTCTACTCAAACCAGCTGGTTTTGGAGGTCACACTTAGATTTTGGATTCTTTTCCTGGAGTCATGAATCACAATATTGCAGGAAGCCTTTCCTATTTGGGTCCCAGTTCTAACTTTAAATACACAAGGAGACAGGATCTTGTAGTGATCCTGGCTGAAGCCTCCTGAGAGTTTTTCCTGCCCTCGTAGAAGAGGTTGCTTTTTCCAACAGTGCAGGGGGGACCACACAACAGCCGTCTGGCCTCAAGGAAAATCAGGTGATCTCATTGTGTTTGTATTGCTCTCATTGGGACACTTCAAAAATGAGTGATAGCCACCCCAGGTTTTGATTTCGTGGGCCTCCAAATTCCAAAAAGGAGAAGCAGAAACAATTCTACACCTCTGGAGGAAGAATGTTTCCTAGAATGTCTGACTCATGCTCATGGATGTGGTCATCCCTTTCAAACAAAGCGAAGGAACAAAGCAACCTCATAGTGCTGAAAAACAGCAGAAAACTGCCTTTTAAAAATAAATTAATTCACAAACAGTGAATACCTAGAAAACTCTGGAACTTCTCAAAATTTTCAGTCTTTTAGGTAGATAAAGCCATTCACTAAACAGTATCCACATAGTGTCAGCCAGTAGCATGTCATTGTCTTTTATGTGAAGAGTGATTTACAGTAATTACATACAGTTGTCAGGAGAAAGAAAATTTAAGACTGCTGATATGAATTTAACCCATTTTCTTATTTGATAAAAAAGTAATCTCTGTTGAGTAGAATTCAGTCTTCAACACAAACAAACAGTTTTCATTTTGTATAAAAAAGATACTTAACGATATAGCACTACAGTTCTTTGAATTCGAGATAGAGCATTTGTCAACTGCTTGATATAAATGACAGATGTTTATATGTAATAGAGCAGTGGAACAAATTTTGTTAAGAAGGGTATGAACCAGATGTTCACAATATTGTTTTTTTGAGAGCAAAATGTCTTTTTACATTGTCTATGACTCACGAGCCAAAAGAAAATGTGTTTATCATAGGAACTCACAGTTGAGACCTTATCCTTTCAGCAGCAACATAAAAATGATAAAGCATTGGACCTAAGAAAGTATCTAAACAGCTCCTACATTTTATACATACTTGTAGACCATGATATGAAATTTTTCACACTTTCTTTATCTGCATTATATCAGATTTAAATCTAAGCACAAAGGGTTTAAAAGCACTACTGCCTGTAACATCTGCTCAATTATTTTTAATCAATCATAATGAAATCTGGAGGATTTTGAGGAGTAAATATGACACAGTCCTTTGTTTTTTCTTCAGCTTTATTATTCTGTACACAGAAATCAAAGCATTTTAAATTGTCTGTGCTCCTCTAAGTGATACCTGCTCACTGTGGTGAAAAAGGGTTAAAAGATTTAATTTTCCTTAGTCCTTGTGGTACTTCTGGCAAAGTTTTCCTCCTCTGTTAAACGAAATGTGAATAGTAATCCAGAAACTGCAGATTTTATCCCAATTAACACTCAGAGTAGCTTGAAAAACAACAACCAAGACCACTTTAATTTCGACTTGCAGAATGTTGGATTTAATCCCCTGTTTTAGAGATTGAATTGGGGCCATAGAATAGGGAGAGGGTCCCTTGTTAAAATAGATTAATTCTTTGAAAGTATGCAAGAGGTGGATGGAATGGAAGAGAGTCCCCTTTGATAAACATTCAGCATTCAGTTCCTCATTAGTCTGCTAAGGTTATGCATTTTGAGAGTCAAATGAATGTTGTTGGGCTAGAGAGACTTATTAACAGATGTCCATGACAATCTCGAGACAGCATATTAGTCCAAGACCAGCAGTGTATCTAAAAACTTTCAGAAAATTGGCTGCATTTTGCAATCTTTTCACAACATTCTTTATGTCTTTTCTAACTGGGGTTATATACTGTGTTGCTTATGGTCACATTCCACACCAAAAATAGGATTCTAAAACCTCTGAGACTGCTTCTTTTTGGCAAAAATGATTATATGAAAGCTGAATTTGTCTTCCAACACACTTGACATAAATGGAGAACATTTTTCTTTGCACTTAGGGCAGCTTTCACAGGTGCTTAAAGGAATCTTAATCCCAAATAGTGGCAAGATAAATTCATACTTTCTGATTCCTGTGTCCAAGGTTTAATATGATAGATGAAAAAAAAAAAAAAAAAAAAAAAGACAGAGGAATGTCTTGTTAATTGCAACATTATCTTTTTTATATATAAGTATATCCTTCCTAGGATATATGTCTATTCTAGTAATTTGATGCTACACTGAAGTGCTCAAGGAAAATCAATGATGTAGATGCCAAGACAGAGTGCAGGCACCTTAGAAAGTTCTGTCCAATCTGCAGGAAACAAAAATGAATTATCAGTGATGGTGATAGCCCATGTGATAAAAAACAATAAAAGAACAAGTTATAGCTCAACACTGTGCATTCAAATATTTAAGGTCCTTATGCAAGTTTAAGAAATGGGAAGAACATATGATTTTCTTAGATCACTTTCACTGCATGAGGCATTGGCACTGCACTTCACTGGAGTGCAAAAATGCCAGCAAAGCTATAAGTCAGGTATTTGTAGTTTATTTTATTAGTACTACGCTGAACCGCAAAATAGATAAAACAGTTTTATGGCTTACATCTGGTTGAATAATAAAACATATGGCTCTGGAGTAAAGCATGTGCAGCTGTAATTTACTGTAAATATCCAACTCAAGATAGCTATGGAGATAAAAAACTTACGGCATGCACTCAGGGTTTATCCCACTATCCATCACTACTTGAATATTTATGACAGTCCGACATTTGTGGTTTATATGTTAATTAACTATGTTTTAGGGGTTTTCTTTAGGGCATTTTCTTCTATGTACAACAGATATGAGTTTACAAGCAGTGGACACTTTTTCCCCCAATATACTGGTTTAGCACATCCTTCATTACAGAGTGATCGTAATAATAGGGTTACTGTTGATATTGTAGGACATTTTCCAATGTAGACTAAAATGTGACATCTTTCTAATGCTTTATTTTAAAAATCCTTCCTTAATCGTATTTTCTATGAACATGGACAAAGAGTTTCTTCTATTGTTTTATTCTTTTGGGTAGTTCTGATAGTAACAAAAGATTAAAATAATCACGCTTTGTTGCTTTTGGGGCAATACAACTAAATGTGGAATTATTTTTATTTTTATCTTTTTATATTTTGCATTCAAAAATCAAGAATACTGAACCTTTTTGGACCCTTTTATACAATTGTCTGTGACTGGACTGATAGGTAGTGGTTTTTGTTTGTGTTTTGGATTGACCTTTCTTTAATCGATTGATTAGATGAGTTCTGTCTGAATTATTCCATCAACTTAAGTTCTAGCCAGACTGCAGTTCTGAATTTGGCATCTTAGCTGCAGAACTTGTTTCTGTGACTTTGGACAGGGACCTATGTCACAATCCAGGTTAGAGAGAACTTTATTCCTGGTTTGAATCTGGATGTGGACAAAAGGGATTACACACCAGTGATACTACAATCACTATATCTGTATTGCAGTAAAATGTGGCATCAGATTTTGAAAGTTGTATTGATACCAATCAGCATTGATGCTAACAGCTAGACTGAACCCCAGTTACTGCTGAACCCAGAATACTGCTTTATTATTCCCCTATCCCCTCCCAAGGGCCTCTGGCACACCTTTGCTGTGCACCTAAATCTCCTTTCCAATTGCTGAAAGGTATTAATGGATTTCTCTTAGCATCTAGTATCTCCTGCAGGCATGTGTCATACCTGTGAATAAAAGAATGCCATAGACACATAGATGGACTTCTTTTCTTCCTCTTTTCTCTATAGGAAATAGTTTTCCTCATTTTCAATACCCTGGTGGGAGAGATGCCACGGCATTGAATACTGACTTGAGTTTGACAGTTTCTACCTTCCCAGACACAGTAGTGAGTGGTAAAGTTATCTCCAGGCTTCCTTAGTGGAACAGATTTTTGCTTGGGAATACAGTTGTGCTTATGGAAACTGAGCTTGCTGATCCATTAGTCAGTGTCAGGAGGAATATCAGTGACTGAAGTAGTGCAAATAATTGCAAGAGAAGTCTGGAACAAGTGAAAGATGAAACCCTGTGTTTATCCAAAGAAGATTTCTGTAGTCAACATGAAACAGGGAGGCAACTGCTATCTCAGTTTGTCTGGAAAAAGGTTCATGGGTATGTGACTGCTCCTGCAGAGAAAAAAAAAGAGAAAAATCAGAAGTCTCTATGAGACCCGGTGACACTGGGTCTGTTGTTGCAACTTATTTTCCCTTTCCTGCTCTGATAAATGCTTGTTCCAAGATCTTACTCCAATCAAAACTCCATACCTGAGGGATGATTCATTATATAGTGCCGTCTTTTGGAGTTGTCTCTGAAAAGCAGTTGCAGTTTTAAGGCAGAACAAAATGCAGTATGGATCCTTTAGGTGAAGTGAAGGGTAACAAGCAATACATATTTCCATAGGAATTCCATATGCGTAAGCAAGGACTTTCTGTTTTGTAGGACATTTAGTGATACTTTCTATGAAATCTAATCAGTTAGTGTCAATGCTATTTCATGCATGAGTTCTCTTCTGTTACTCTAAGGCATTTTGCAACACCCCGTGTTTTAGATGGACTGTGATCCAGCCAAGGATATGCTCATGCGTGGCTCCAGTGAGCTGCAAGCTGTGTGAGAAATGTTTGGTGTAACTTTAGTTTCTCCTATGGAGTGATGTATTATTCTGGGTTAGACATGGGGTTGAAGCTGTTGCTACCCAGGATTTTTTGTCGTTTCTGGGTGTCTAAGTCCTGATGCAAATATTTTTCTCTTTCAAAAGAGATGGGTTTTAATTCGTTGAGGTGTCTGGCCAGAGAAGTGCCAGGTACGTTTCAGAGTTGATGCCGTTGAATTACTACTGCAGTTTTTCTTCAACAGCTGGGGGGAGCAGGAGAGCCGGATTCTCTACCTGGCCCCATATTAGAATTCTCACCCCAATCATTTGCTCTGAAGGAACATAAGGAAATCAAGAGGATGAAAATTAATCAAACAAAGAAGAAAGACTTACCTCCCCCCCCCAACCATTGAAAGGCTTATCTTAAAGCAATTTCACAAGAAAATAAGATCAAAACCAAAGCAAATTGCATGCAACCTACGAACTCAGAAAAGCAACAATTACACAAGAGACTACACAAAAGACTGTGCCCTATCATTAACTCTTCTTACTCAGCTACGTTCTCAGTCAGTAATTATGACAGTCATGAACAGAAAATAGATTGATCACTGCAGAATCTCTTGGAAGACAAAGGAGAAAAAAACCAACACATAAACCCAAAACAAAACAATAAGAAAATTTCTTATCAATAAAATTTCTGCCAAGCTACAGAAACAAATGAAATGCAAATTTAACAAATTAACCATGTGATTAACACACAGTGGGATCACTTCAGGCATTTTGCTTTGCTTCTCGCCAGAATGTAATCCTAGTGAGAGTTATTGCTGCATCAATATTTCCACAATGGTATCATAAAGAGAATTCAATGACATTATAGAAACTGCAGCCCTGTACTTTCAAAGCTGTAGTTTGAAACAAATTAGTGTTTTAAACATTAAGGCACTTTCATACTACTTGTTATATACCTTAGAGGGCAGAAGAAAAAAACTCAGCAGTCTTCTGGAGCCAATTGTGGGCTTGAATTTGACATCACTTTCATTCTGTTCCTTTTGAAAGCTGTCTTTGAGCCAGTGTTAGGCTCAACCTCTTTAGAATGATAAAAGCCTCCCATCAGTATTGACTGGTCTGTAGGTTGGGATGCTAAAGCTTAAATGAAATGTATATTACCAAGTGTACACAGAATTCAGAATAAAACCAAAAAAATCCCTTTCTGATGCATGCAGTTGGGGCCAGTGTTAAATAATCCAGCTCTTGTGGAGATTTGTGGGAGGAAGGGAAGCCTTCTGTGTGCATCTAGTATTTTAGGAAGCTGAAGTTCATCTCCCTCCTCTGTGAAAGCAGATCTTTAAAAAGGATTGAACAGCAAACTATATTTAAATCAATGTCACCAATGCCACTTAATCACATGCAGGCTTAATAATTAAAAGCACCCTTTGAATATAATTTTCAAACTAAAAAATGAGCAGTGGATTTTATTAATAATAGACTCTTACACTACTTTTTTTTTCTTTCTTATTTCAGTCAGCTGTAGGTTTGTGTCCTAAAAGGTTTTACATGCAGATGTAAGGAAAACGTAGTGCTTACTCAAGCCAGCGGGGGATGATGGCTTAGACATTTTTGTGGCTGCTGTTAGGATTGCAAAACATCTTTAGTGCCACTTCACAGGATACTTCATTTCTTTTTTCAGACTTTCCCTATATAACGTCCAATTATCAGATTTTATGTGAGTGAAGCGATTTTCACTCTGAATGCATATTAAAGAGAACACATGTTTTCATTTTATGGACCTGTAACACTGAATCTTTACTAAAAGAGAATAAAATACTTATGAAAGGTTGTTACAGAGAGTGCACAGAAAAAGCAGTCTGGGTCTTATTTGCCAATTCCTTTGAGCAGTTACATTCCTCTTACCATGTATCAATACACATGAATTTTCACTTATAGTTTCACTAAAAATTGCTGCTACACTGGTGATCAGTAGAATCAATAGAGCCTTAACATAGATGGAAAAGGAGTAAAGACCACACTCTCAGCCACAGTGAAACACTGAGGAATATGATGGGTTGAGAGGGGCTCTTATACATAAATCTGAGAAAAGCTGCTGCTAACACAGATGTAATTCAGCACAAAGCCATGGCTCCCATGCACTGTAGTAGCTGGTGCTGACCATTTTGGCTTCTTCTGCAGTAGTAAATGAAACATGTCTGGGAGTGTTCTCTGGCCAGCTGACAGGGAACAGCTAATGCCAGTGCTATTAAACTCTTCTTTCTCTCCTGCTAGGAATTGTCTCTGGCCAATGCTAACTCCTGAGCCATGCCCAGGCACAGGCCAAAAACGTGTCACTGGGTGCTGTGATGCTGGTACTCACTTAACAGCATTTACAGTCGATATTCAGTGCCTAGATATTTCTCTGGGTATGTCTTGGGATAATTGATTTTATTAGCTGGAACATAACCTAAACACTGAACACAAGAAGTGGGTGCTGTCTTGATGTTTAACCTTCAGTTTATTAGGTGAAAATCTCTTATGTTTGTTTCTTATCTATGAAATGAACAAAAGCATTTCTGTACTTCACAGGCTACCAGGAGAATAAACATAATAAAAGACTAGGAATGGTATGATCGTGAGGCCTCTGATTTCTGTAATCAGAATAACTACATCCCTTCCTGTCCCATACTGTTTGTTCCATTCCAGAAGTTGAAAGGAATGAAGCAGATTAAAGTAGGATAACGGGTTGCTAGCTCAGAGAATTCCTTTGCCATCTGGGGAAATGTGTCAATTTTTCAGCTCTGCTTTCTCTACCAGATTGTGGTTACTGTTTTGGACCAGTATGTGTAAAAAAAAAACCAAACCCTGCCTTTCCCCCATACTGAAAAGTCAACATTTTATTAATCTTATAATTCTTTTAATAGAATTTGTAAAGGAAAATTCTCTTCTTTTTAATAATCAGCCAGCCTAAATTCCAGCTTGGAATGTGCTTTTGTAGCCAAGGCATAAGTATAAAACCAGTGAAAAGGAGAGAAGAGATTTACAATGGAAATTCTGACAATCACTTTGCAATAATAGAGCTTGGAGACACCTGCTTTAATCAAGGTGGTGTGAATATTTAAAGTGGTCTATTTCTTGATTTTCAGTTCAGCTGATGAAATCATAATTTCCAGTGAAATAATTTTTTTCTTAGGGATGCATGAAGGAGAAAAAAAGTGAATGATCCTAATTTTCTATTCACTTGGTAGAAATAGATTATAGCTTTTTTAACCCTCTTGATTCCAGGGCTGGCAGATGGAGCTGAAGGAATTGCTTTTGTTTAGGAGTGATTCTTTTGAGTGATAGTGCAGTGCAGATACAAGGCTGGCTTGGGGTAACAATAATTCATGTAGTATAACCACAGTATGGTTTCTCTCTGATGTGGGAATGATTTGCTAAACTTTCTTTGAATTTGGTAGCCATTCTTGTGCTGTAAATAACACAAAGTAATTTGGGCTTCTGAAGAAAGACAATTGTTCGTTGGGGAGGCTGACTCACACTACTTTGGTCTTTATTTCCATCAGTAGTGGAGTGGTGCTACTGGTTTTCAGGTGCTGTATACTGATTCCTGCCATGCTGAATGAAGATGCGTTACTAAGGATAACATATCCAAAAGAATCCATAATGACAGGTGTACCTTTTGTCATGGTATAACCCCAGCTGGCAGCTCAGCCCCACTCAGCTGCTCACTCACTGCCCCTGGTGGGATGGGGGAGAGAATTGAAAAAGTGAGAAGACTCATGGATTGAGATAAAGACAGTTTAATAGGGAAAGCCATGCATGCACACAAAGCAAAACAAGGAATTAATTCACTGCTTCCCATGGGCGAGCAGGTGTTCAGCCATGTCCAGGAAAGTGGGTGAGGAGGGTGAGAAGCAGAAAAGGCTTTGACACGTGCAAGTGCTGCTCAGCAGTAGCACAAGGCATCTACATAAAATCAACACTGGTTCCAGTACAACTCTAAAACACAGCCCCATACCTGTTACTCTGAAGAAAATGAATTCTACCTCAGCCAAAACCAGCACACTTTTTCAAACAATGAGTTATATTGTCATGCAGGATAGCTTAAGAAGGTCCACAAACTTCCAGAGAGCCGTGCCATTTAGTTTACCAAGGATTTGTTTCAGCACTGCAAAATAGTTGGCTTATTTAGAGAACCACTCTAGAGAGATATATATGACCAACAAATCCATGGGAAGACCACATGCCTTGCATCATTGTGAATTACATATCATGTCCTATGAAGAAAGTGGAGAAAAATGTATGACTGGGAAGAAGGGTTGTGAAGTCAAAATAAGACTCTATAAAGAGTTAGCGTTATCTGATGTACCAACACTATCAATAGTACAGGATATATACCATTATCATAATTATTATGTCAAAAGATTAGAATGCTAAAAGGATAAAGCAAAGGGAATGCTAATTTACCTGTCTTGGTAGCTTAATGTTTTTTCAGTACTACTCTGTTTTAGTACTGTGTTGCATTCTTTATTTTTCCAGTTTCTTGATCAGTTAACATAAATATGGTAAGACTCACCAATGTCTGACTGTGGCTTTTTAGCTGGTTTTCCCCAATTCATTGTCAGTTGCTTCTCTGGCTAGTGTCTATTATTTAGATAATAATATAAAGTTCCAAGAAATAACATGCAATCTCTACTGGATGGAAAAGTAATTACTTTTTCACTATGGCCTAATTGTACTGTTCAGTCCTGCCCTGCTTTATTTGATCTGATTTGACCTTCTTATTCTGTGACTATAGAAACAACTTGAAACATGTGAGGCACAGCAGTAAAGGATGTCTTTCTCTAATTCACTTTGCTGCTTTCTTACTATTATTTCTTGCTATTCTTTGATTTCGCTAGATTTTCCTCCTGTTCAGGTCTTCTAGTTTCTTACCAAGGTGTGAAGTTCTGTTTCTTGTAGTTTTTTTCATCTTTCCTCATGCTTTTCCTTGCTTGGTGGCTGTTGACTCTTTAATTGGCATAAACATGATTCCTCCAAACATCTATGGTCAATGAATATTACCTCTTCTTCAGTGCCCCAAACTGACATACTTTTGTCTACTTTGTTATCTGCAAATAATACTTGTTATCCAAGTAAACAGTAGTGACTTTCTGTCCTGGACCTTGCTTAGCTTCATGGTTTAATTAAGAACTTGGATTTAAGAGGAAATTTAGTAGTGTCATAAACTAAAAAATGTGCAAACTCTTCAGAGGACAGTAGTAGCGTTCAAGATCGTCATGATAAACTGTGAAAAGCAATTTTCAAACTAAAGCCAATATAAATAAAGTGTTATGCCTAGGAAGAAGGAAAAAATGAAATAAAAAAAACCCCCAAATATGAAAAAGGGATTAAATAGCTGGCAATTAATCCACAAAATAGAAGGCAGAAGGCTATCTTGTATCATATATATTGTACCTTAATAAGACTTAGTAACATTTATGTCAATATTATGCAGTCAGGAGAAATTCCATGGGTTCTGGTATATATGCATGACTCTGGCAAATCCACATTCGGATGGGACCCACATGCACACAAGCTTCTACATAGCAGGAGTCCTGGCTCCATAAATAGACACTTTGTCTGTGCCACTTTGCTCTTTGAAGAATGGTGATGGTAGGACACTGCAATATCCCACAGCAAGCACTCATCAAATACAAAACTTTGCAGCATCCATTGTGCAACTACAGCAAAAGAAAAAAGGAATTCTGTTCAGGAATATACTGATTGGAGTATTGTGCCCATGAAAGGGCAGGTAATTATTTACTTCCCATTAGTATTTAAGTTTCATCAGCCCAAGTCTCATCTTCCTAGGCAGCTGTCACACTTCAAGAAAAACTGTCAAGAATCTATAAAACAGTATCAAGAAAAAGAGGTTAGATATCTATCCTGTGATGATGGGAATGGAGTTCGCTTAGTCTAAAATAGGAAAGACTAAAGAGGGACATGATTACATTATCTTCTAATGTGCAAAAGATGTTACAAAGATGGCGGCAATTAATTGTTTAAAATCACCCAATGATGGAAAGATGTGAAATATATTCCTTCACAATTTCTGAGGAAATAGAATGGCTATTAGAACCAAAAGAGGCTCAAATAGGCTTCCTAGAGGGACTGTGGACTCTGCTATGTAGGGTTTAGGACAATATACACCCATTGTGTAGGTCTTGCCCTGCTACTGTAGGATGTACTAACAAAGTCTCTTCCAGCTCAATAAATGAAAAAAGAGACAGCATGAGATGATACCAAGATATTGTATTACTTGGCACTATGATTGCATTATTTGTCTTCCAAGAAAGAAGACAATACACTGTCACATGAAGCAGTGCTTTTATGGATGTTTCTGATCACAGCATCATGAAAAAACAGTGATGGAAAGGACCTCAAAGTACCTTTTGCTCCAGCCCTTTAAACTGAAGAAGATTCAAATATGTCTGCTGCTTCAGAAGTGATTCAGAGCAGTGTGTTATTTGCAAATCTAGATTGATTCATTCTTAGTGTTGAATTTGAACATTATTATAAATTCCTTTTGCTGATGTTTTGTTCTTCAGTCAAAAAAACCCCTTTATTTAACTTTGAGAGCAAGTTACACCTCTGAGAAAGCTACATTAGTATAATAAAAATTAACCTTGGGTTTGCACTTCTGATTTTTTTCATAATTTCATTAAAAATATTTCAAAGTATGTAATTTTGGTGTGTTTTTTTAATCCCTCCCCCCAATAATGGGCCTATTATTATTTTTTTTAATGTTATGAAATATTTTGGCCAAATATTTTGATAGTAGAAAAAAACTGAAATGGGAATTCCTACTAAATAGAGAGTAAAATCTCCAAAGATTTTTATTAAAATTATGTTCTTTTTTCAACTTCTCTTTTTTGTCTGTTTCTGCAATAATTTATGCTGTTGTAAATATTTTGTAATGATTTCCAAAGTTAGTGACTAGATAGTACCACCACAATGATTGAAGATCATGAAAATAACATCTTTTAAACGTATCAGAAAAGAAGGGTAATGTTGCCTCCAGGATCTGTTAGGAGTTGAGTACTATGTATTTTACTTTATGAGGATTTCTGTGAGAAAATCGAGGATTTCTCTGAGATAATCGAGGATTTCTCTGAGATAATCAAGGATTTGAATTTACATCAAGTTACTCTGAAGAAACTGCCTTTTCATGCATGATTCCTCTAAGTAAAAGGAAAGGTGTTTTACTGCAATCATCAACAGCAACTTTTATTAATCATGGCCTATGAAGGTTTAGAGGGGCTGTTTTAAGACAATTCCTGCCCCAAAACTGATATTATAAACTCACACTTTGGATTGTTTTGCAACAAACTCTTTATGTAACCATGCTTTAAAAATAGCAGTTTATCTATAGAGAACATCTCTGAATTAAACTGGAGGAGCAATAGCACCATTTTTGATGCTATTGAGAGTCCTTGGTGCTTTTTGCCATCAAAGTATAGAGTAGTGTTTTCTGGAGAAGTGGCCTGTGTTTGTGTGTATGTTTTTGTGCGTGTAAGAAAGAAACAGAAAAAGAGAGAAAAAAGAAGAAAGAGAAAGACAGTGAGAAGATAAGAAAAAGGAAACAAAAGAAAAAAGAGAAAGAAGGAAAAAATAAAGAGATGAAGAGGAAGAAAGCAAAAGAGGAAGGAAAGAAAGGAAGAAGGAAAAAAGGAAGGAAAGAAAGACAAAGTAAGTAAAAAGGAAAAACTAAATAAATAAATAAGCCTTTGTGTTTACGAATGCTTTACAGGTTTAGTTGTTCCAGCAGTGTTATTAGAACCCACACCAAGAGCTGTTTTGGGTCCCGGGGCAAATAGATTCTTCTCCCCCTCATTCCTCACCTGGAAAAGTACCTGGGTGGTCCTGCCATGAGACTCCTCTCTCCCCAGTGCCCTCCTCCCTTCCTGCTTGCACTGTAGCACAGAAAACTTACATATGGGGCAGCAGTGGCTGCCAAGAAGTGAGAGAAGCTGAGCCAAGCAGAGGAGAGGGCTGCAGCCAGAGGAGCAGTGGTGCTCTTCTGGCCCCAGTCCCTGCAAAGGGGAGCCGACCCCTTCTCCAGTGCCACTCAGCCCCCACTTTCCTTGTCTCAGCTGGCCCACCAAACAATTCCTTCTCTAACTGGTGTCTGGATATCCTCATCAGCATTTTCAGAATTCACCTTATGTTCTCACTGCACTTACAATGGGCCTGAAAGTAAGGGCTTGGTTTAATTACCATGACTTGATGGGAGGATGCTGTGTCCACCTGTGCCAGAGCGCAGCACATCTGCCCAGTTTAGCCACCACCACTGTGTGGCAGCCACCAAGCAGCCCAGGGAAGTGCCTGAAGAAATCACATTGCCTTTGTGTGGCTTCCCCACTTCCTCTTTTTGGTAGGGGACTAAGTGGTGTGCCTCCTGGCTTATACAAATTTTCCAGAATAGAATACCCTCCTGGAGATTGTGTTCTTGAGTTCAAAATTAAATTTTTAAATCCGCTGAGGTCTGTTAGACTGGAAAAGGTTTCATATTTTACACATTTTAGCATGTTGCAAATAATGATTGATGTGACTGAAAAAAAGCCATTTTGTTCAACGAGGTTTCATTATACTGTAAAAACACTGATCACAATGGTGCCATTAGCCCAGTCACACTGGAAAAGCTTGAGAATGATGCCTGTGAGGGAGAAGACTGAAAACATCCTCCTCTTTTTCCTAAAGCATGAAGGATATATTGATTTAGTTTTTCTAAAATGAAACTGACAAATTCTACAAAACATAAGCTTTTTCAAAACAAGATGTTAATCTATATCTAATACACATATAAGGTTAAATACAATGTGAGAGGCAATAGATATTACTGCAGTTCTCTGGTTCACTGCTTTAACGGAGAGAAACCTAGCACAAATCTAATTTTAAAAGGAAATTGCTGAAAGAATGGATGTAATAGAATGGATATAAGAACAAGATATTTAAAAATTCCATGCTCAGATGGATAATAAGCACTTCAAAATTATACCTGGCCACTGAGAAATGTGCACTTACTCCAAAGCAACTACTGCTCTTTAATAGTTGCTAGCCAGTGTATTTAATTCTGACAATTTGATTTTTAGTATTAAGGTGACTTTGGTTTGAATATATCTAAAGCCAAATGATCTAACAGAATTTTAAAAAATAAAACTGTGTATTTCTGACTTGAAAGAAGTCAACTACTAGACTTTTCCTGAGCTGTATTAGAATAATCAGCTTTTGAGGATGGTGAAGGAAATACCTTAATACCCAAACAGCATGGCTGAAAAGCAAATATTGATACTTTCTCGGAAACAGGATAGAAAATGAAAGACAAAATGGATTTCCCTTGCACCGTGTGTCAAGTATTTTTACAAGCCTGACAGGGCTGATTTGCTGTTTAAAGCACAAACGGAAAATCATCACAAAAAGCACAAAAGACAGTTCATTTACTTAGCTCAGAAGACCAGCATTCAACATAACACGAGAAGAAAAGATGCTAAATGATTAAAAGAAGTCCATGGTGCATTGGGTCCAGGTTAAGAAGCAAGCTTGTGTCTGTTGACCCGAACCGGTGCTTGAGGGTGACTCAGCCGGTGCTTGAGAGGTGACTAGATCAAACATGGTAGTATAAACTAAGATTTCAAAGAAACACAGAGACCTGTGGTCCCTCAGAGCTACTGCTGTTGGATTCAGTGGCAAAACTCCCACTGACAGAAGGACTGGTGTTTGCAGGACAAGTCAGTAACAAAAGGACCCACGTTTTGCAAAGTAGGACAGACATTTGCTATGTAGAAGTTTGACTTGCTAGTAAAATTGTTGCAGAGGGATTTTAATTCACTAGCTGAAAAAAATGATAAATGTATTAAGTTGTTTTGCATGCTGTGACAGATTAAGGGTAATCTTTTGAAAAGCTCCTACATCTTATTTCCAGGAGAGTCACCGAGGTGTTTCAAGGGGCTTTGGATCAGTGCCTCAGTTAACTCGTGTCTGATTTTCCTTGTCAGTTGCTCCAACAGAGAGTCGTATGGCAGCCGGCAAGCTGTCTCACTGTGCCTTGAGGAATCACTTTCTGACTCACATCATAGCAGCTCTGCATAATAGGGGAGGATTGTAGTCTGCATTTGTAGGGCTAAACTCTGGCATTTTTGCCCCTTGTCTGTGCAAGTGGTATTGAACCACTGTGGTCTACAACAGGCCCTCTTGGGCCACATGAGGTACCAGCACTGGTAAGTACTGAAGTTGCAGCAGGTGCTCCTGCAGTGTGTCAGCCCTATTGCATGAAACACCATGGACACTGGGCTAACAGTGAAGTCATTACACTGCTCTTTCTCTGTCTTTCTCATGGTTCCTATTTTGTTGGTTTTTTCAGGCATCTTAGAGAAATGCAAAGATTTTCTACAGGGATAATTTATGCCATGAACAAAGCAGTTCATCGCAGTTAAAGCAGTTGCTCACGGAATGGGATGCACAAAAGACAGCTAGGAATCGCTAAGTGCTAGGCTAAGCACTTATGTGCTCATTGCCCTGATGAATGAGTTAACCATAGAGTTGCTACTGTCTGGACCAGTTTTTGCCAGGCCCCAAAGCACCAGAGAGGTGTCACTGTCTTCAGCAATGACACTCATGATACACTCAGCCTGGGACTCCTGTCTGGTACCTTACCACGCTAATCATATTCCTGTCTATATTTGTGTTTTCTCCCCTAAATCCTTGAGTTATAGATGACACCACCTAAGCAAGCTCAACCTTGTCTGTAATTTTGGCCTTTCTTATCTCTGTACAGTCATTCTCAGAGCTTTTTCTCATCAGAACAAGCCAGGGGTCAGGGGGAAGTTTTCTGTGGGAGCTACAGAGAAACTAGAGCACAAGCCCTACATCAGAGAAAAAAGAGATTGCTACAATGGAATAATTACATTAAAATTTGTAGCCAGATGAGTGACATTCCTAATATTTTTTTTCCTTCTTCTACACTGTTTATGCATTATACTGAATTATTGGGATCTCTCTTTTTAGTGTTAGCCCTTATTTTGACAGTTGTCCTCAGATGACAAAGAAAAATCCTTGTTTCTGTTAATTTATAGAAGTATACCAGAGGTGTGTTTTCCAAACTGGGTTGAAATGAGCAGCTAGCAGCTACCTTGCTCCATATTCTAAACGTTATTTCCAATTATATTCCTCCCTCAAACACTCTCCCAAGGTCACACCTGCACTGTTTGCCCATAGCTTTCTGAGTGCTTATACTTCTGGCTCTGTCTGAGCATAATTCAAACAGCATCACCAATCCTATCTAAAACACACTTTCTTGGTCTAAAGTTCACCCCAATTTACTAGAGGCCAGCTGATTTGTGGTAACTCACATGGCTAGTGTGATGTAATTCATATTAGCAGAGCTGCCAGTGAAAAAGGAGAAATCAACCTATGGCAGTGAAAAGTGGCTGACCTAAGTCATATTTGCATTAGGGGTTAAAAATACATACCTGGAGTATTACTAGAGATTCACCAATACATGTAATTTTTAAAATCCAAACTAGTTTTTAATGTGCTTATGCTTTTAGCTACTTATCAGCCTGTGCGTTAAATGGCACTATCCAAAGCTTCAGCTATACTCTAGATAAGGGTCATAATTCCTTCCACAGTTTTCATGCATGAAGAGTAGACATCTTCATCAACATTTTGCTCTATCTAAGCCTAACCTATCTGCCTTAGATACAGTACTAGTAGTACTTATGCAAATAGGAAGATTGAATCAAATAGGTAATGGCTTATGTGATTTATATGCAGTTTACTGTCGGCAGAATCAGTAAAATCACATCTGTATAAAGTGCATATTAATGCGCTTGCTGTTATGTGTATTGTCAAAATCTTTTCTTGAAGAGGTTTTCTGAAGCAGTCTTTGCATTGAGAATGAAAATTTGATACGCAAGGCCTGCTAAAAAGAAGAGTACAAGGGTTCAAAAGAATTCATTATATTTGTTGAGAGGAAAGGAATAAACTGAAATAAAAAGCATACCACTGACGCTTCTCATGACAGGCAATCAGACAGAGAGGCTGAGTCCATCTGAAACTTGTAGGTGCCTCAGGAATTGAGCCTGTGCAATTCTCTACAGGTCAGCAGGGGATAATAAGAAAATCTGTCAAACTTGAGGGAAGAGTCAACTTTCTAGACCGCAAATCTGATCTGAGCAGAGTTGAGAGACAAAGAGTTCAAAAGGTTAATGCTGCTATGCTTATTTAAGTGAACGTTAGCACTGTTGTGAGAAAACAGATGGAGAAGAACTGGGGGAATTATTTGACTGGTTAGGTTTGTAAAACAGTGAGCTGAACGACAGACATTTTAGGCATAGAAGCTAGTCACAGTGAAAGCGTAAGCTGAGGTCTTCTTTCTCTTTTGCTTCCAAGTAGTTTGGATTAATGGCCTTCCAATCATCACAATTATGTGCTTCTATTTAAGAAATCCATTGGGAAACATCTGGGTTTTACATAACATTCACCATTATGTCTTTCATCAGATAAATTAACAGCTTTGTTTTGCAGTGGCTGTAGAAAGAGACAAAACCATTGGAGCACAATGGTACTTGCCATTTTTCTGTCAAGATGGATCCACTATTAGGGATGTTACTATCAGTGATGATCAATGTGAAGCAGACATATTTACTGGGAGTCTGTTCGAACACAATACAAGGGAACAAATAGCAAGGTGGGGCCATTTTGTGGATAGATTACAACCTATTGCTCATGACCTGCCTTTATTACATCCCTTTCTTGCCATCTGAAGAGAAGAGAAACCCAAATAACAGCGGGTTCTGTTGCTCTGATGACAGCTTGAGAAAAAGTAATAAGGAATTCCTACAGCTATAAAAACAGAGTGAGGAAAGGGTGCCAAGTTACCCTTGGAGCTGTCACTCTTTGCAAGGCTCTTTTCTTTTCACTTACTTTTGTATAATACTTTATGGCTAAACAGCTATTTTTGTAGCCAGATGAGGACATAACTCATCCTTTGAGTTGTCTTGGAGAATTGGCGAAGAATTTCTGGTAAAATTTCAGATGGCAAGTGTTATTTCTCATCTGCTTAGATACTGTATATCTTGAAATTTCAGGCATTTGAAATTATGGATTACCTCATGTTTATTGGAGCTGTTCTTTGGGCTTGAGCTATGTCCATTTGGAACAAACAATGAATTCCAAAAAGTGTTTTTACATTATTTTTTAAATAATAATTTGTCTTTCAAAAATAAGGCAACAACCTGAATGCAGCTACACCAGAATATGTGAATCGGTTCTGAAAACACTACCATTTCATATTCTTCATTCCTTTACATCCTGTTTAAACTTTTTGTTTTCTTTTCCATAAAGCAGAAAAAGCCAGATCTGGGTGAATATTGAACAACAGTATTCATGAACATTCACAGGAATTTGAAATGGCTGTTTGATCTCTCCATATCAAGGCCCCTTGTTATCGGCTGCTCCTGCGGTTTCAGACAGAAAGATTTTTGTTCCTGAGGAGGTTTGGGGAATGGCTGATTTGTGTGAATACCCGTATTTGCATGCGAACGAGGCTACTCCTTTACAAACAAGAGCGTTCATTATTCCTCTGTTTAAAAGGATACACTAACCCAATTAGTGAGCTGGAAGAATATCCCGTGACTTAGATAACCAATAACATGCTCCAACTAGGAGGCAGTGAATACTTAAACTGTGCAGTATCTGAACCCCCATGTTGGCATTTCCCAAACCTTTGAAAGTTGAACCCTCTCTTCAGGAAAATAAGAACAATTGCACTCTTCACCCCTCCCGTGGTGTTATTAAAAGCATACCGAAGAGAACAGAGGCTCAGAGAAGTCTGTATGGATCTGGGTGTTCAGACGCTCTCCCTCCTTCCAAAACACGCTTTGAACAGTGTAGAAAGAAACTTAATGTTGATGCATTAAACCAAATTAGTTAACTCCTCTTGAAGCAGAGTGCCATCACACTTCTACAGCCTCAGGCTTCTTGCAGACTCAGGCAGGTATCAGTTACACCCAAGTAACATTTACAACACAGCCTATGAAAGAAATCTGAAGGACTGAGACTGGTCACCTACATATTTCCTCATGTTTGATTGTAGTCAAATGTAAACCACCTTTAATGATGCTGACAAAGGTTAGAGTCCCCTCACCTAACTTGTGCAAATGCTAATTTCAGACAGTAGGTGCATAACAACAACAACAAAAAGGCTCAGAAGAATCAATGAGATCAAGAGGCATTTCACGTTTTGGAGATCAGACTTGAAGCCTATTCACAAATGATTCTCAAACAGAAAAAAGGTTGTATTTGCCATGAGTATTACTGAGGATGAATAATCCATCCAGCTGTGCTAAGTAGCATCAGAAAAAATGAGTTCTTAAGTTATTTCTGGCTAAGTTATACTACATATAAGGAGGTTTATATGATTTAGGTAAGATCTGGAAAAGTATCCAAACTTCTGAATTTATACTCAAGTTTCCACACCTCTGGGTTCAGGGTAAAAGGGAAGATTTACTGAGCCTGGCACAAAATTTAAAAGCCTACCTAGTAATCATCAGTACTCCCAACCCTTCCCACAGCTGCTATTTACCTCCACCTCCTTTTTTTTTTTTTTTTACTCTACGGGTTTCTTTTTTTCCCCTTCCTCCAGTCTCAGTCTAACCCCTAGGATATTTAATTAATTTTCTAAATTATGCTCTTTTTATCTCAGCTTCTTTAATAACTGTTACTTCTTTACCCCACACTGTTCACTTTATCTTATCATGTGGCTTCTTACATCTACTCTGCAGATGCATTTTCAGGGCTCTTTGCAGCTCTGCCTGAGCACCTCATCTTTCATCACCCACCTCTTTGTTCCTCTTTATAGTGTTTCCTCTTCATACATTGTTGCTGCAGCTGAAACTATGACATTTCCACACTGTTCCGTGGGCCTAGGAGAAAAGCAAATATAAATCAGTTGCATTCCAGGAGATGATGTTGGCATGAGAATGTATATAGGCACTGTATTCAAGCACTGGTAAAACAAGACCTCCATGTTAGCTATTGAAATACAACACATAAGTCTCATTCAAGATAGGATTATACACTGTCTCTGAAATTTGAACTTTTTATTTTTTGGCATTGACTTCTATCTTTGACCAGTATAGTTTCTGGGTTTAAATCAGAGAAACTTGATGTATATTATCTTATTTTAATGACAAAATATACTGTCTTAACACAGTGAAAATTTCAATGACTGTGCTAGAAAATTTTACTGACTTTACAAGCTACCTACCAAAATCTTCAGATGACTGAGGACTAGCTATAAGGCAGATACCACATTGCTCAGAGAAACAGAGAAAAAGTATCTCTGAAGTTGTTTAACAGAGGAGAAAAAAAAATGGAGGTTCCATATATCCTTCTCAGGGTGTTGTGTTGCTGGGATCTATGATATTCCCAGAAGGCCATTCTGACTTGCTTTCTTCCCCAGCCCATGATATGATGACTCAGTGTCCTGAAGCATCCCTGATTGCTTGCAGTCACATGACATAATTTGGAAGTTAAGCTTGAATACCCTTTTTAGGACAAACAGAAAAGTATTACTATTAGGAAGCAAATAATCTGATCTTATTTCCTCTTCCGTGTGTTCTCTTATCTTCTCCCTTTTTTCTTTTTTTAAAACTAGACAGAGCTTGTAAGCACAGTATATTGGTTTTAAATTACTTGCAGTGTTTGCTTGTATTCCAGAATTCCTTCTTTGTTTGCCTAGTTTCAGGTTCTCAGCTGAAATGATGTACCTGCATAATTTTCAGTTCACTCTTGTCTTTAGCTCCAAAAATGCCTTTCAAATGGCTTTAGTCAATAAACTTTAATGATAAATAATGTAGTGTATGAAGTATTTATATATCTAGCTTTTCATAGTGTCCCTGTATTTTTCAATCTTTTTAAATGAAGTGAGGGGTTTAAGATTTATAAGCTAACCACAAAGAGTCATTCAGTTGTTAAAGAAAACAGTGCACAGAGCTGCTGTGCTCTTCTAGCTTTATTCATTCAATTCAATTTCTCAAAACACAAGAGAGGTTCCTGTTGTTGGATGATCCCATCCCTCTCAACTGAAGTGGGATCAAGATGGGAGTGTTGGCCAATTTCTCTCCAGACCTTTAAAGTCACCAGACAAAAAGAAAAAGCTTGGTCTCCATCACTTCCTGAACTTTGAAAAATGGTTTAAAATCTCTTTCTCACCATTGGTTAGAATAACTTTACTTGAGGACTTTAGCCAGCCCAAACATTGTATTTAAGAGCAAATTGTTTATACTTCTGTCTCCTTCATCTCCAAGGTCTTCTGGAAGTTTTGGAAAAGTTAGCATGTCTTCTTTTGAAAGTCTGTCCCAGCATATTGGAAGACATTTGTACATGTCATTTATACCTGCCTTCTGTGAAGCCCTGGAACTGCAGGGCAAAAAAGCAGGATGGGGTTGCCTTGCTAAGACTGTTCCCCTCTCTTTTCTGTGTTAATGTAAATTTCTATCTAAGCTATTTCAACTGTTGAATGGACAAGGCTGTGTGTTGTCACTGTAAAACTCCTTTACCAGCTAAGGAGAAGGATTCTGAGATGCCCTTCCTCAACTTCCAGCCTCTTTCTATCCTGTCTGTGCTTCTGCCAGCTACAGCACAGATCTGTGCCTGTCTCTTTTGCACACCCAAAGTTCCAATATTTCAGGCTGAGAGAAATATTTCCTCCATCAGCATCAGCACTCTCACAATAAAGTGGCTCTTGTAAAGCAAATGGTGGTTTTTGGCTGAGGGTAAATTGCATTCGCCTTCTAAAGAGAATGAAGATGCACAAGAAACAAAATCATAGCTGTAATGAATTAGGAAGTTGTACTATTTTGCTTTTTAAAAACATGGTCAAGATAGCAACAACAGAAACTCCCCAAATACTAGCTTAATTGAAATCTCCATGTCAGCTTTAAATCAAGCAACTATCAGCTTATGGAGGACATTAAAGGAGTTAAGAAATCCCCAACCACTAGTTCTGTTTATACAAACCTGGATTCCTTCACTAGAAATAACCCCAAAATGATGAGCTCCCAGCTCTCTGTTTTTTAATCTTATGGATATTGAGAGTTGTCCTGGTTTTGTCTGGGATAGAGATGATTATCCTCTTAATAGCTGGTACAGCTCTATGTTCTGGATTCAGGATGAGAATAATGTTGATAACACCGGGATGTTTTAGCTGCTGTTGAGCAGTGCTTGCACAGAGTCAAGGCCTTTTCTGCCTCTCCCTCCATCATCAGTAAAAAGGCTGGGGTGCACAAGGAGCTGGAAAGGGACACAGCAGGGACAGCTGACCCCAGCTGATCACAGGGATATCCCATACCTTATGGCATCATGGTGAACAATAAAACTAGGTGGGACTGACTGAGAGGTGATGGCCCAGTGCCTGGGTAGTGGCAGGGCATTGGTCAGGGCATGGTGAGCAACTGGATTACACATCACTTGTTTTGCTTCTTTTATCATTACTATTATTTCCCTTCCTTTTCTGTCCTATTAAGTTGTTTTTATCTCAACCCATGAGTTTTACCTTTTCTGATTCTCTTCCCCGTCCCACTGGGATTAATGAGTGAACAGCTCTGTAGTGTTTAGCTGCCTGCTGGATTAAACCACAACAGGTATATAAGAGCAAATCCTAGTATTTCTTTTGAAACAGCTCTTTTCACTTAATTTCAGTTCACTTACAGCAGAACTGGGCACTGCTCCTGACTCAAACCTTAGGACATTTCCAAAACACTACTAAGTAGCTTAATTAACAACAGTGAACATTCTCTGAAAATTCAGAATGGAAGCATAATGCTAATTTTAATAAAAGAAATGAGATATTTCTATTGTGCTCAATGAAACACTAGCTGTGCTGGCACTATGTTCATGTAAATGTAGGCAGGACTTTACCCATATTTCTAATAGAGCTTTCAAATATTAGTTTAGCTTGGGCAAAAATAATCTAGAAGTTAGAGCTGTCATTAATACCTGGAAGGTAACCCTAATATGTGTGGAAGCCTTACTGAGGTCCTTGGAAAGTGGGTATTGATGGCTTGGTCCAGGTTGATTACATTTTTATCCATGCCCTTAACCCTGAATGAGTACCTTTTGCACAACTGTAACAACAAGAGCTTAAAGTAATTTACAGCAACAGCAAAAGACTCCACTGGGGAACAGCATGACATCTAACTGCTTTCTGCCTCCATTCCCACAGGGCCAACTTGAAATGCCTTGAGGGAAGGACAAGCTATTCCAGCTATGCCAGCTGTTCTCCGTAGCATCATTATTCACTGGCACAACTAAGAGTAGTTCTGAAAATGCTCTAACTTGCAAAAGGAATTGATGTCTATGTAGGAGCTTTCAAGAGCAGAAAAGTGGGGGACTGGGGGGGTCTGGTGGAAAAATCGTCATTCTAAGGGTCACTGAGAGCTTCTCTGACACAACAGGAGTCTAGTCTTTAATGTAGCACTGAAAATTAGATGAAGAATTTTATTTCCACTCCCTTGTATCAATCATTCTTGTTTCCTGTGCAAACACAGACATTTTTGTCATTAGGCTAAAAATAAAACCTTTTGAGAACTCAAGCAACTGGTCTGTCTAGTTCTTTTCGTGCAATGTTTTTTCTGGTAGTAGCAATAACAGGATGTGCTGACCATTTCTCAGTGTAATAATCTGGTCTAGTCACTGATATAAACAACTTCCCCTTTAACCTTATAATTTATTCACAGCAGGACTAATCCAAGACACCTTAAATAACAAAAATATTGATAAAGAATTTGCAATTATAGACACTCTCCTGTGTTAAGTGTAATAACATCACAAACAGTGTCCTGTGGAGATAGGTGTCTTTCATAAATCTGACTAGGTTAATATTGTTATCATTCTTGCCTTTCCAAACAAATTCCACTTAAAAGCCTGAGCATGGTTATGGTGCTTATTCCAGTGCAGGAGCCTAGGAGGCTAAAGTGATGTGCAAAAGGCATGTCCATGTTTGGGGTAACTAAATCCTTCCTTGCAAATTGGTTGTACTAGTAACTATAATGTATGCATACGAAGGAGAATTAAAAGAGTTTGTATGAGGTGGAGGGTTCACTGTCATTTCCCTCATTCCTCCCTTATTTCCTCCTTATTCACTGAACTCTCATCAAGCCTTTCATTGCCCTCCTCCCCTGCTGATTCAAGGAAGTGTTTTTGAATGGTGCTCTCTGAGTTAATTTTAGGGTTTAGGTCTGAATGGTCCATGTTTCTGTTTCCATCCTGATCAGGAAATACAAAGCCACAGTTCGTATTCATGCTCAGGTTTGCAGAGAACCATTTCCCCAGCACTTATTTTAAATCTTGTTCTTCTGGGAGGAAAAAACCCTTCCAGTTTGAAATAAAGCCAAATTAGTTTCCCCTTCCTGAAGTATTTCTTGTGTTTCCATACTAAAAAAATGCTGAAAGTCAGGAGAACATTAATCTATGTGCAGACCTATACAGATGCTCATGTTTTGTTGAGAAAAATAATGAGATTGCAAGTAAAGTTTCTGAACCTTATCTCATATACATTAGATTCACAAAGGGAATTTTAGTTCTACTGGAAAACTTTTCCCTGAATTACAGGAATATATGTTTAAAGTGACTCATTACTATAATGAGTTATAACAGAGAGTATGACTGTAAAGAACTGCCACTTTACTCAGCTACTCCAGCCATCCTGTGGGCTGAGTACTCACTGCATTTGTAAGGGTTGTGCCTTTTATGTTATACACAGGGAGTTGTAGCTAGACCATTTAAAACAGAAACTGACGTCTATGGGGAGACTGGGTATGAGACAATGATTTATGCTGCACAAGCCAAAGGCTTGTTAAAAATTTCTTTTTCACACGCATTACTTCCATGCTAATGCATTAACAAACTGTGGTGAAATATTCATCATTTATAAATAAACATTACAAATGGTCCCACAGCATTCATAAGGGAAGACTGAAGTTGCAGCCAGAGTAGGGGTTTACCACTAGCCCAGTGCAGATACAGGTTAAGAGGGATCTTGTCAGAGCTGCTGCCCTGGGAGATCATGTTGGGGTGCATGAGTCAGTATCTGTAAGCTGGCTGGCTATTGCCAGAGCGTACTCATCTGATGCCTTTAATTTTAACATGTCAGGGGGAGAAAAACCTGGATACAACTTCAGTCTGGGGGTGAAAGATGGTAGCTTTGATTCTTTGTGCTCACACCAGCTCCGTGACTGTTATTTTCTGGGACATGCTAACTTCAGTGGAGTTGTCTGTGCACAATGCTTGTAGAAAATCAGGTCTGGTGGGTGCTTCCATGAGAGCTGGAATAGATGACTGACCTTCCATAGCTTATACCTCTTGAGGGAACAATTTACAGAATATGGGATATGGGATATTTATTTGGAAACCATATGGAAACATTTATGTGTTGCTTTTGTGAGTCTGTTATTAATGTAACAAAATATGATACTCCATATTTGTTGGCAGGATGATGTTGAAATGGAGGGTTCACCTTTCTATACATTCATTCAAAAGTGTTTAGATTTTTTCTTCCAGTACTAGAGTGTGTTGGGGACCAAACATTTGCAATATAAATGGACTCTCAAAAAACCTCAGTTGAAAAGGCTGGTTTTCATAAAAACCCGAACAACAAAGTAAAGATTGGCCTGGAATACAGTGTATGAAATGGCTTAATCATTTGGGTCAGTGTTGTCATTCCCTACTAAATTAATTTTTCCAGGATCCAGTTGTAACTGGTAATTCTGGTAAATAGTTGTCTTATGTCCATGGAGCCTCTTTACTGTATTGGAATCACTAGACTGGTGTGACTTATGTCAGATTAGGTCTGATTTTCTGATCTTGCTTTGACTGGTCAGCTTGACAGGAGATTTAAATAGAAGTTGCCCTGCTGGAAGAATCCAAGGAGGAATCCAGTCTGTGGTCTTACCCAGAGCCTCTGGAAGTGCACAGTGAAAAGCTAACCCCCGTTCCCACGAGAGTTTGCATCACACAGTTCTCTCTACTGGTTTCTATGTACCACTCAGGTTCCTGAGTGAAGGCTCACAGTAGCTCTGCCTGTAGGTAAAAGCAATGTTAGTTTTCCTTGTAGAGATTGCAGCTGAGTTCACAGCAGAGATTTAATAAAGAATGATGATCTGTAAGGCTGCTTCTCTTCTTTGAGCACCTGTAAAAGATGATTAATTGTTCCCCCCAAGAAATATTTTTTAAAAAGCTTTCTCACCTTCCTTTTTCCACCTGTCTCCTCTGAGACTACACCTGAACTTAGAATTTGTCACAAAATATAGGTGGTGGAAATGTCTTACCTTCTGCCACACAACTGCATTATTTGGAAGAGGAAAGTGGAAAAGAACTTAGATAGAAAAGTAAAATGAGTACAAACCCATACCATAAATTGTATCAGTCATTCTCTCTCTGTATTCTTCTGTTATCTTTAATATTACAGAAATTAATATAAACAGATAATATTCTCAAACACTGTTAATGAGCACAGGAGATAGACAGAAGGGCCAGTCTGGACAATGTTGCCAGAATTTCAGCTATACAAAGCCTAAAGGCCATGGGGGCCTAATTTTACCTGGGACAGAAAGAAAAGTTAATGTGATATTTGGTGAAAGTAGTGTACATGTTGATACATGCTAACCAGAAACCCTTTGGTGACAGTGATATGAGTCTTCTAGGGAAGACAGATTAGAAAGGGGCAGATTGTTGTTGTAGGGCCAGGTGGCCCCAGGCCAATGAGGACTACATGATTAATATCCTCACTGAACCTGTACCTTGCACTTCAGCTGTAAAGTACCTGACTTCTGCTGGAACAATGAATTCAGAATAAAGAGGAGGATGCTAGAAGTAGTAAAACACTCTCAGGGGAGCAAAGAGAGCCTCAAATAAAAGGGAAAATGAGACTTATGACAGGATAGTGTTTCCTCAAACAGTCTGGGTTGCTTGGACATGTCTGTGGTGAACAGCTGATATTCGGGTCTGAGTCCTTCCTTCTAGGGGACTTCATGGAGCAAATCCAGGTCCTGCTGCTCTAGCCAAGAAAGTAATAGCAACTCCAAGATCCTAGAAAGCACAGAGTTGGTTGTGACTTGGCATAGTGACTCACAAGAGAGGAAGGTGCCAATGCTCAGACAGCATGTCGGGCATGTCAGCTGGTGAAGGAATTTGTTGGCATTGCACCCCAGCTGGTGCAGATACTTGGCCTTTTAAAACTTGATGGAGGTGTTGCAATACCTAATGTATTCTGCATCTCCAAAATTGCTTGGATCTGCCTTTTTTTTCTACAAATAGCAGCACTTGCCCTAAAAGTGGATAAAAAGTTTCTGTTTTATGAAAGCATTTCTGACATATTGCAACCCAGGTAAAACTTGAAGGATGCTATGCTTAGGGAATGTGACTCCTGAGGAGGCTACTACAGCTAATATAATTCTCTGGGGAAGTATTCAAAATATATGTCCTGAAATAAACACCTCCTGCTTACAAGCAATCTTTTCTACTGCTGCAGTTCTTTGGCAGGAACGCTGTCCTCTAGGTTTAATCCCTTAAGACTTCAATACATTTTATCAGTGGTTGGATTTTTGTGTGAGTTTTTTTGTTTGTTTGTCTGTTTTAAATTATTTCCTGTTTTCCATATCTTTTCAAGAGCACTGCCTCTTATAGCAGAAGCCAGGTGGTGTCTACTGATTGTTCACTAGTCAAAAATGTACAGAACCTATTAATTGTTCAGGCCTTGCAAATCCTAGACTTCCTACTACTAGAAGGAGAAAGCTGGTGTGTTGCAAGATTGTTTCCATCCTTATCATGCTTTTGTCTGATTTCCAGCATATGCTGTAAATATGGTAGGCATATGTGTCTATTTCCTTTATGAATCATGGAAGAAAACGTGTACACCGAATGTGCGGCTATTGTTAATTTTTATGCAAGTGTTTTATTTTCTTTATTAGGGTGAGATATATCTTATATTAGGCTGCAATATATAGTCATTTCTCTATGTACAGATGGCTGTCTCTAAGTATTCAAATGTTTTTACAAGCTTTTTTGCTAGGTCCCTTTTTTTTTGTATGGGACACCCTTAAATTCTAAGGCAAAAAATACAATCCTTCAAATCTTACTTAAAAGTCAATAATCCTTGTTTCTCCAATGATGCTGACTTTACAATCCTTCATTAAATAGATCAATGCATTTCCATCACAATGTTATTCTTGCTTTACTGAGAAATTAATCATAAGTCTATCTTTTCTGAAAATTGCATAAACTGGTAAAGAAAAATCGAACTTAGCCTTTATGTTTCTTTCATTTTTGAGGGAAAGAACCTTATAGAATTTCTGTTAAGATCTGCAATAAATGTTAAATGCTTCTGCTGTAAGAGGAGCTCTAAGAAGTCTCTTTCTTTTAGAGAAACCAAGTTTCTCTAAGCCACAGAAGGCTCCAAGATTATTACTGAGTGACTGCAAAATCCAGTTATTTCATCTCAATTGCAGCTCTCAGGGTTTGACTTCAGCTGTGACTGCATGTTACAAATCATATGGTATGCACAATGGAAGCAAAAAAAAAAATCAGTAACAGTGAGATGGAAAAGAACTTAGAGAAGTAAATTTCTACAAACAGGTTGGTGTTCACAGTGCTGTCCAAATTAGCCTTCTAAGTGCCGGCCTTTACTGCTATGAAAAAAAAGAAAAAAACCCCAAACAACCAACATTCCCTCTAAAACTTCAGTATAAACTCCCCTTATTAACGTGACTGCCACTAACATTTCCTCCCTGGATCTCTTTGGCTCTAGCCCACCAGAGTATGGCTCCTACAGCAATCATTACCAGTGAGGAATTAAGCCACAATGAACCAGGTGAACTTCAACAGGGTTCTAGCACTTATGAACACAAAAGGTGACTAAAATTGCTAGTGATTTATCTGGCCACATTAGCAAGGAAAGGAGAATGTTTTGAAGGAAAGCACTAAAGTACCCAAAACAACCCTTAGAAGAATAAGGGTATCATAAATATTCATAAGGGGAAAATATCTGTTAACTATTTAATTCTATGACTGAAGACATTTAATAGAAAATGTCCTTTTTTACTAGATGTAGTCTGTGTTTGATTCTGTTTTGAATTAGTCTTAGCAAGTCTGGGTTTTTCCTTGCTTGTAAAATTGATAAAAGAAGCTTTACTTGTGAAAAGCAGCTGCTGGGATTAATTGTTCCATTTACTTAGTCAGATATTTAAGGTTTGGTATAACTAATCTGCAGATACTTTTTTTTATCTGGGAAGTTTCCTGATGTAAAATACCTCTTGCACTTTTCTTAACAAACTCCAGATAAAGAAGGGTAGTTCCTTACCCATGACATCTATAAAATGTTAATTCTGCCCTCTTATTTCATACAAAATTTCACTTACTTATGTAGTTTTTATACATTTATAATAATAAGCAGAAATAAGTAAAACAAGTAAGAAACTTGTTATTCTATCATTTATTGTCTCTAAATTATCATCTTTAAATTGTGTAGAGATTGATCAAACAAGTGAAATAAAAATATTTATCTTTGAACATATTTTTAATTTTTTTGCTTAAGAATGACTTATGATCAAAGAGAAGTGGAAAGGGGAAGGAGAATTGGAAGACAGTGATTTCTCAGGTCAGATTTTCGTTCTCTGTATAAAATGTAAATTGAGAAATGCAGGGGGTTATAATGGCTTGAATTTAAGGAGTCTCTACCTCTTCCTGCTGAGCTCTATGTGTTGAAGAGACTTACTGGCTTCTTATGGTGTCTAGGAGTAGCTAAATGAGTTAAAAAACTGTAAAAATCTCCCACCAAACTACCTTGGTTATTTGCAAGGAACAAGGAAGAATTTTGTTTGTTTGTTTTTTGAGAGATGGATTGAAAGTTTTTGAAAGATGACAAGCGAGTCAGCAGGGTTTGGAGTACTGAGATGATCCTTGATAGCTGATAGTTCAAGAAGATGCTTCATCAAAACAGAGCTGGCAGGCATCTCTTCACTCTTTTGAACCTTCAGAGTTGATAAGGAGGTTTTAAAATATGTTATTTGTAATAAAATTTGTTTTTCAGGTATCTGGTTTATAAGTAGGGGGTTTTCAGTATATGGAACACAACAGAAAGTGGCTATGTCTTCATTTGAACAAAGGACTAATATCAATGTCAAAAAGATCTGCCTTTCAGCAATTTTGCTAACAAATCCATTGAAAAAAAAAAACTCTGGAATCACTTAGAAAACTGTCAGTAGTAGATTTCATGTGTATGTGTGAAACCAGCAGACTAGTCATAGGAACTTTGTAATTAGTGATTGAATATTTTGAAAGATCCCATTAGTAGCAATCCTAGTAGAAATAGAGAAAAGGATGGCGTGTCCACGGTTCACCAGCAGGACAGATTGTGCCTTTACAGAACATTCAGATGTTTCAAGTTCTTTCTTAGACATTTCTTAGGTGAAGAAAACAACTGGATCCTGGGATATTTCACTGAAGGCTGCTTTTGTCAAACAAAGAAACAGGAGATGGCTGACCTCTCTCTTTGCTTACAGAAAGTTTTATATTTTCTACTATTTTAGATTAAAAACACTTTATATAACAGGCCAGGCACTAATGTTATGAAGTCACAAAGCATACATGTACAGTGGTTCCTGTCAGCAGCAAGAGGTGGACAGGTTTTTCTGGAGACCAAAACAGTCATTGTGAGAGAACTGAAAATTGATCTTCCCCTCTCTCACTCCCTTTTCCTGCTAGAAAATGGAGCAGGGTCTGATAGTTGGAGGCAGGAACGCCCAAACAAACTGCTGCTAACTTGTAGAAATCACCGGAAGAAATACAGTTCTATCTGGTATCTTAGAAACCCAACACACTTCAGTCATTTAGTCACTCACTTCTTCCATCACACTCTTATCTCCCTTTTATTATGCTTTATCTTTCTCACAAGCCATTCTGGGTCTAAGTCTGTAACATATTTACATTGTGCTAGTTTAACAAGGTAATTCTTTTTCTGCAAATACCTGCACAGTACATCTTGTCCTTCTGGTGTGACAATATTTATAAATAAAAAATAACAAAGAAAAATATATTTCCTTAGAAGAACACACTAAATAGATCCATAAAATTTAGGCTGCAGCCTTCTCATCTGCTTGTTAAACAAATGTGTTTCATCTACAAGTCAAGCAGGACCTGGTATGTGAATATCAAAGCAGAATCTGACCTTTACTGGATCTGTGTGTATGACCTAAAGGAGAATTTTTATCTCTGCACTGAAAGCGTATAAAAATGTAAACTGGAATTGGTGCTATTGATTTGGTTCTGGTACTTGTTTCTTTGTAAGCCTACTGCACTTTTCATGACTTTTGGGGATTTTTAGAACAGATGCATGTTTTTTGCTGAAAGAAATGGGTGTGGGAGAACTGCAGTGAGCTGGGCTTGTTTCCATTATGCTTAGAGGCCTCTTCTCTGTCACTCAGGTTAAACTGAGAGGTCCGAGTTAAAGCATCCATCTGTTAAACTTTGCATGACACAAAATGTGTTACTCTAAACTTGTGAGAAAATAAAAAAAAATAAATCTTCTGATTCTGGAAGAAAAAGAAATCAGAAGTCATCAAACAAGCATCAAAAGTCAAGGGGAATAACCAGCACTAGGACAGGGAAAAAAGCAGGGATGTAGCTGGTGGCAGGATGATGTGAGTTATGGCTGTATAGGTAAGAAAGGTCTTGGACAGATGTGGGTGGAACAATTTTGAGGAAATAGCAGTACCTCTCACCAATTACAGTACAGAAACAAAACTCTTTGAGGATGGACTGCTTCTGAAGTAATGAGTGAAGGGAAAGCCTGCATCAAAAGCTGAGAAAGTCCTTTTATTTTTCAAGCAGTGTGCATGAGCTATTTATTTTATAGATCTTTCAAGCCATTGCTCTGATGAGTTGGGAAGGACTGACTGGTGAGATTGACTCTGCTGGCCCTTGGTGAACTCCTATCCTGGGATTCAGCTGTGAATCTCCCTCCACCGTCTCAAGAGCATGCCTAATTTACACAATCTATCTCCTTCTGTACAGCTTCCACTGGAGTCAATGGGAGTTGTGTGCCTGAAGCCAAGGGCAGAATTTGGCTCAGAGAGAGTATAACAGCTCCAGTGCTTTGCCAAATGAAATACATTTAGAGTCTGACATGCACAGTTGGATGCAGTAAGTAAAAAATCAGTTTTACTGGATACAAGGCTTCACTGACTAGTGTTACTTCCCTCTTGTCATTGTTAAAAGATGTGCTTTATAGGAAAAACTGTGCTAGTTCAAGCCAGAGACTTATCTTTACCTACTGTTCGTAGAGTGATGCTTTATGTATCTCCTTAGTTTCCAGTGCTATGTGGCTAAGGACTTTCTGTGTCAGAGGCCACATTTTTTATTTAATTTTGCATCAATTATAATAAAAGTTGTGCAAAGTTTAATCGATTTCTTTGTCACAGCTATTCAAAACACCGTTCTTTTTTAATTCATTCCAAATAATTTTCCCAAATGCAGCCACAGTAGCAATACAGTTGACTGATAAGATCTATACCTCATTTAAAACAGACATTCAGCTTGTGCCGTCACTGCTAAACAGCAAGTATTTTACTGCTAAGTCCCAGTATCTCAGTTCACCAGTGTCAGGAACATGAGTTCTAATGCAGCTTTTTCTTGTGAGGTTCTTCTCATAAAAAGCCATTTTGAACTACATGCAAATGACTGTCTTATAGAAGTAGCCTTTTAGTCTTTATTGACATTATATATAGGTAATTCCTATGGGATCATTTCTTCTCATAGCTGCGAAGTTTAATTCAACAAAATTGCACATATGGTCAAGAACTCAGCTATTCCCAGACTTTTACAGTCTACAGGAGTCTTCCATGGGGACCATTAGTTGCAGCACTTTGTTCTTCCCTAAAAACACAGTGGCTTACTGCTATTTCCCTAAACAAATAACTGTAGAAAAAAAATACAGTGCTTTTCATCGGTAATTGCATATCCCTGAAGCGATCTGCATTTGTTCCTGTGCTGTGTTTTTTGAGGCTTTTCTTTTTTTGTTTTGATTTTCTTCAGTGATGCTTCTGCTTCTTTTCCTTAGTGGTTTTTATCTTTGCTTTTAAATTTACAGTTCTCTCCTCTGGTGAGAAAATCCAAGTGACGAAATCTCTTCACTAGAAATTATTTTCATAGAAATCATTGATTTGTTCAGCCTCCTTAGAACAGCCAGTCTTCACAACAGTAAGGAATCTGGTCTCTCTGACATGGTAAAGTTCATTACTTGTATCAGTTGTTTCCTTTAAAGCAACAAGGCAGAAAACCTTAGTTTTGGATTATGTGATAGTTTACAATACTTCTGTGCAGTGCAATATACCCGACCAGATTATTTTTCTTTAAAATTATGTCAGGGCTTTGTGCAATATTCCCAGGAAGCCCTATTTCCTAGCTAGATGCTTCAAGAATGGAACCATCAAAAATTTCATAGATGCAGAAGAGATTGATATAAAAAATCAAAGTGGAAATGTTTTGGTTAAAACAATGGAAGATGTTTGGGATTCTTTTCCCCCCAACATGTGGATTTTAATAACTGCTGTTTGTTGTTAATTACAGAACATACTGCATCTTCTTATAAACATGCCAATGGAGAATCAAGTTAATTTGTTATATTCCCCTTTGGAGATGGTGTCCATATACAATATTTAGACTAAATCCTGTGACTACCTTTTTCCAATTGATATATTAGGGAGGCAGGTTCTCAGCAATCTGGACAATGAGAGGGTGGGGGAGCTGAATCCCTAATCATGCTCATAAACTAAAATGCCACACTGTACATGTCTGCGAAGTTAGGTGCCTTGAATAGACCAAAGATACCCAACTCATATGCATTTCTTTGAGCAATTAAATCTTAGTACTTGATGCAGAAAGAATGCCTCTATGTGTGAATTTAGCTTTCAGCATGTGAGAAAGTTTGCAGAGCCTAAAAGAAGGAGAGAGAGAAAAGCACCAGTAAGATGAGAACATTATGTCAGGTAGTGACTATCACCTAGGAGGATCTTAAAACATTATATGCAGCATCTGAAATATTTCCATATATGATTACATTATATGGTGTACAACTATTAGTTAGATGTGCCACAGCTGGTACCTTATTCCTCATTCATATTTGCACAATCTATACATGTAAAAAAGGGGAAGCCACATATATGGAATAGACAAAGAAATGGAATAATCAAAAGCCTGTGTTTGAATAATTAAACAGCCTGAAGTTATTGAAGTCCAAGAATACTTTAATTAATCAGAACTAATAAAAAAACTTAAATAAAATATAATTAATTTTATATAAGTTTCGGTGTTTCTTAATAGAATAAATCTCTTGTGTGAAATATTTAGGTAATGACTATCATAAAGGAGACTGATTTAGAGTGTAATAATGTGTTCTGAAAGACTCTGCTTTTCTGTGTCAGTTAGGAGGAAGATGTCATTATACTTGACAGTGTATTCATTGTGCCTAATACTCAGTTAGTTGTAGCAGAGTGTGTACAACAATACTTCCATAGTATTTTTCACCCTGCCCATACACCCACTCCATGACTGTGGTTGTCCCCAAAATATTTTAGAGAGTTCATTCTCTCACTCTTCATTTTTTTTTTCTTTCCCATTTCTCAACAAGCTGAATGCATCAGAAACAGGCTGAACTGATGGAAAAAATGTGAAATAGACATCTAAGAGCCTGTCTATTACTTTTGTAAATTTCACCCATGGCCACCCACAGAACTGCTTGGGGGGTTTTTTTTGTTTGTTTGTTTGTTTGGTTGGTTTTTTTTAATTCTTCTTTCTGTCTCCTGTCATATTTCCAATTTTATGACTGTTTGGAATACCAGAATTCCTGTAAGTCAGTAAAGTTAGGAAATATCTGCTAAAGCTTTGATATGTTCATTTTCCAGAGTTATTACTGTACATGAATGATGCAAGAACATTGTGATCCTCTGCTGCTCATTATGGCTATGTACCTCCATTTAAGAAGGTTTGCTAAAAATACCATAAAGTTCATTATGTACTACAATGGCTAACTATACTCATTAATTTTGAAAATGCATGTAATTTAAATTGGTATTGAATACACACTAATGCATGGAAAGGTCTGATTGCATAGTAAAGGAACAGATGGTCTTCGCCTTGAGGAGTTTACCACCTGAAAATACAAAAGCTGTGTAGGGAGAGGGTGTAAACACAGAAATGAAGGGCTCACCACACAGGAGAGAGTGGGGATGAGAAGGGTTGAGTCACAGGGAAGGAATGAACAACAGCCTGTCAGGAAACACCCTGTGAGTTCCAAACATTTTTTATTTTGTTTGATAGGGGTTTGGGTAGGTGGAGATCAGTTAAACAGGACAAAGAAAAGGCAGAGAAAGAGAGGCAAGGGCATTTCAGGATGTGGAGAAGAGAGGAGGGAGCAGGCATGTGACAAAGAGGAGGGTAGAGATAGGGAGAGATGTGGGGGCGAGATGGATTGCAACAATCAGCAGCGGGAAAGGATAATTAAAAATCATGGGTGTCTGTCAGACATTAAGCCTCTTTTACCTTTGCTATGTCAGCTTCATTGTCAGACTGGATCCTCCCTGTAGTCTCTTCCTCATTCCAGGCTGCTCCTGTCATTGTTTAACACAGTTGTGCATGAACCATGCGTTCAGACTGAAGCCATAAAATTATACAGTGCACTTAATTGAAAGATTGAAAAATTACTTTACACCGACAGACTACACAATGGTTGACACTTAGGGACTGATCTTAGGCTACTGTAGTCAGTGAGTGTAATTTAATGTTGTAACTTTCAAGTATGAAACCAATGATTTTTCCTTTGGCAGGGGGAAATTGTTCTTACACCACGTTAACTTTTGGGGTTGGAAAGGGAACTTCTCCCTTAACCTAACCCTCTTAAAGATTCAGATAGCTAATAATATTTCTCATTTATGCTTGAGATGGCCTGACTCTCAAGAATTGTCTGTGTGTGTATATTTCCTTAGGTCGAGTGAGCTATTAAATTTCCTTAATATTGAAATGTTTTGCTTATGTGCTGAGAATTTTTATTTTGTTTTCAAAAACGATGGCAGATTAATGGTAAATAAATATTCTGATCAGAAATCCTAGATCAGCTCTAAGTCTTTTGTCACTGCCACCCTTCCTTTCTCGGAGAAACAAAACCCAATTAAGATCCAATTTTATTTGTCTCCCTCCTTGCTCGCCGCAACTTGTTTGAAAAGAGAAGCTTGTTTTTCTGAAAAGCTACATTAAACCAGAAGACTTTGAAATGGAGAGGCGCTGTGTTCCCTAATTTCTTCCATAAAACACGGCAAAAACAGCAAAGTAGATCCAAACATATCTAAATTGTTTGAATAGTGACACATATCATGGCTGAGCTTTATAGGCTGCATTCCTGTTTATTTAAGTCCAGTTACTGGCTGCCAGAATTACACTCACGGGACCCCAATATCTCCAATCCATAATCTTATTTTCCAGTCAAAATTCAGAAAAAACCCACCCAAAAAATAGAGGAAACCCAAACAAACCACTCTCTGTATGAAGCCAAGGGTTTTTTTGCAATTCAGTAAATTCAGCCCTTCTATCCATAAGCTTGGCATTTGCATTGTCAGCACTTACTCTTTTAAGTGGAATTAGGAAAACAAAACATCAATGGAAAATCAAGCTGATTTCAATATTGTTCAACAAAGCAGGAATCAGCTGACACTGTAGGAACTTCTTATCCCATTTTCTCTGAACAGCAGGGTAGGAGCACTTTTAGTATTAAGATAGTTCATTTTCTCTAAAAATTACACTGAAGACTGCAGTTTGGTGTCATTTACAAATATTTGAATTTCATAATTGTTTCCATACAATATGGAGAGAGAACCCACTAGAGTTCCTGACTTATTGAATATTCTTACTGCCAGAGTTTCACTTTCAGTATGTAGTGTCAAACTTGCATCTTTTGATCACATAGGCTGAATCTCTCACATTAGAATAATTTTTTTTATTTACTTTTCAAACAGCTTCTCTCATGGAAGTGCAGCTAATGGCACATTATTTGCAGCCTCTGTTCAGTAACACTTTGTTCAAACTAACGCCTCTACCCAGAGCTCATTAAAGCAGCACTTACATGCCTTCAATACAAAGGGAATAGTTTCAGGATGAGCACTGGGTGTCTGATCTTCTTTTACACAGATTATCCCTTTTTTCGTCCCTGCTCTAGGCAGTGCACGAGTGAACTTATTCCTAAAATACTGTAGCAAGAAATGGCTTCTTCCACTCTCTTATTAAACTGTCACAAAACATATCTGAGAACCAGATATTACACTGCAGTGTACTAGGAAATTTAGGAGATCATATAGAAACACTCTCAATAAAAAAATGAAAATGTTCATCTTCCACTGACCTACAAATCACAATTTCCTGTAAACACTATTTCTTTTCAGCTTTGTAGAATTAAAAACTTTTCATTAATCAAACCCATGAATGTTAAAAAAGTAATGTACTATACATTTAATATATTTAAAAATCTGATTTTATATCTGATAGAATGAGATATGATCATATTGTAAAAAGCCTCCTACTTTTTTGACACAAAAATCCTAACTTAGAAAATGTAACTTCAAACATCTCTGGTTTGCTTTTACTTTCCTTTTTCATTCATAGCTTTATAAAATGCAGCCACTGACTCCCAGAAAGTGAAGTAGAATCTCATTCCTATGAAAAGATCAGGCACTTCATTCCAGGAGTCAGGTGACACCAAGTGCACTGGATGAGTTTTGGAAAGTGTAGTTGATGAGATCAGGCTTGGGTCTCAAGTAGTTAGATGCTTACTTTGATTCAGGTCTCATTCTACTGCCATTAAATAAGTAAAAGAATACATCAATGTTGTTGATGACATAAATACATAAATAAATTAAAGTCTTCTCTTTGTTTTTTCTGGATCTTCATTTTACATATAGATCCTTGAACTGAGGGTCCTGGTGGGATGAGGCTGGCACAAGGTGATAGATAGATAGATAGATAGATAGATAGATAGATAGATAGATAGATAGATAGATAGATAGATAGAAAGAGATACACCTCCTTTGCATGCACACACAGTTAAGTAACTGCAGCAGTATCTGTATTCTCCTGACTAATCATTCTGGCTTGCCTTCTGTGTTAAATAATGCTTCAAGGGAAAAAACTTGGGAACTTAAATGTCCCATCCTCATGTATTTCCCAGTGAAGTGAGTACTCAGTCTATGCTCAGATTGATAAGTTTGCCTGACTGCCATGATAGGACTCCTTTCTAACTGAGATAGCAGAAAAGCCTAGTCTAGTATCTCTCTGGGTCTCTCTATATGTGAGAGAAATCAAGCTCCTTCCTGCTAACAGAAAGTGTCATGAAAGAGAGCAGTGAACAATGCTAAGTCGTTCACAGTCTTACATTTTTCATACACATTATTATTTATGTTTGTTATTGCAATAGTACCTTGAAGTTCCATCCAGGAGTTGCCAACAGCTCAAGAATCACTGTATGGGTTGTCACAGACAGCCATAACACAAAAAAAGCTTATACCCTGAAGACCTTAGATTTAAAAGACATGACAAATACTGAGGAGATGATTGGGATGTGAAGAAAAGAAAGGTATCAAAAATACTTGCTGCACATCACAAATCTGTGGCAGAGTCATGAGTAGCCCACTGTTGCAGCATGTTGAGCTGTGTTTAATCATAAAATGAATTTTTTCACTGTGTTCAAGATTTAAAGCTATGGCAGCAAAACCCATTGCAACACCTATTACTCGGATGGTCATGTGTCTCCTAGAATTTACAGTTTCAGTTTGGATTAGATCCAAACTGGTGTTAGATACTGCACAGATGAGCATTGTAGTGGACACCTTATTGGCACCTAAAAGGACATCAGATGCCATTTGGAACCATGAGGTGAATACCTAAGTTCCACTTTAAAAAGTGAGAAGTAAAGAGTAGAGAATTAATGTCCATTTTCTCCTCAGGAGTATGTATCAAGTGAAAACCCTTAGGGGTCTCTCCTAGATCATGTATCTTTCAACATAGCCAAAATTATCTGGACAGAGAACAACTAACAGAAAAATGGATCCTAAAGTATTAAACAAAACAAGAGAAATAAATTTTCTCTCTGTGTAGAAGTATCTCACTGAATACACTGAATGGGCAATTGAATAGCAAGTCAAAAACAGTGCAGTAAAGTTCAAAATGGTATAGGAGAGGATGACAGCAATGATGAGGTGTGGAATGACTTCAATACAACACATAACTAAATAGACTAGGATTCTTCAGTATGAGAAATTGTTTAAGTGGGTATGAATCATTTCTGGAAAAAATGGATGGCCCAGAAAACTTGTGTTAGAAATTATTTGATGTTTCTCCTAATGCAGGAACTAGGGGAAAACAAATAAAACTGGCATGGGTTAGGCTGAAAATGAACAAAAAAGAGAGATTGTCTCCATGGTAGACAAGCTGTGCAACTCGGCACCTTAAATTATTGTGGATTGAAAGATTACCTGGTTTCAGAAAAGTGATTAGACATGGAAAAAAATACCTATAGTATTCAACGTGAAGTTATGGACTGGCTCAGGAAGGCTGTCTTTCACAAGTTTATGGAGGAAGAGAAAGTCAATAAGAGGACTATAAGTGTATTCTAGTCCTGTTCTCTAGGCACCTGCTGTTGGCCACAGCTGAATATGATAGGTGGGGTTTTTTTGCCTGCCCCTTTACAGCTGTTTTTAGGATATTATAGGCAATGAATGGGCACAATTAGGTCTGTCAGCATAACTGACAACAGGTAACATGCTGAGTAGGAAGCCATCTAAACCAGCCATATACACCCTGAGAACAGGCCTGTCACAGCAGTAAAAGTCCCATTTGACCTCAGCAGTAGCACAGTGTTTGAGTGTGCAGTGGTGCTTTCACTGGAAGATGATGGACCTTAAGCAGGAAACACTCAGCACCAAACAGGGTCAGGCCTCAAAGCATAATTAGGTAGGAAGCTCTTATCAGATAATCTTTTACTTTGAATAGATTGCAAAATCTCACTCAGGCAATTTGGCTGCTTTTATCTCACCAAGCAGCAAAGCAAGGACAAAGGCAGGATCAGCTCTGCGGTAGGGTTCTGCAGAGTTAATTCTTGCATCGTGTGGCTCAGAAAATGAGCTTGGCCTCGCTGGAGTCGAGGCTGATTTGTGATCAGGCTGATTGTCCTGGACTGGAAGTGTTGCATGAACAGGTTTTGGAATAGGTAACACAGACCCTTTAGGGATCTTCTGCGGTGTGTAGCCCCCTTGAGAGCAATTGGATTCTCTTCATCTGTCACATTAACATTGCAGATTTGAAATTAAAATAATAATAAATAAAAAATCCTCAGGCTTGATTTAAAATTAGAAAGAAAGAAAAAAAGAGTTCCATTTCATTAAATGACCTTGCAATATATTTGGCAACTTTGACAAGAAGTTTGCAGGATGAAAAAAAAGGAAGAAAGAAAGAAAGAAAAATCCAGTGAAGTTTATGAGTGTTTTTACAAATTATTATTCTCCCTCCTCCAAATCTCTGGCATCGCAGGTAAAGCATTGTGCAGCTGGTATCTTGACTTACCATTCGCTCTCAGGCTCTGCAGGGAGTGTCAGACCATCAGCACTGATGTTCAGAGCAAAGCTGTGAAAACAAACCACAGCAGATTAGTTGGGCTGATGACCAGGTTATTTAGAGCTAACCACTTTGTGTGCCCTTACATCTCCACCAAACAATTACTCTTTTCCATCCTTTTATTTGTGCATGCACTTATCAAGAAAAACAGTGTTTGCAAGGGGACATTTTATTAAATAGAGTGATTCATTTAAGAAGTGTTTCTTTGACTCTAGAATGCCAATATATTTTTCTCTTTAATTAGGAAGGTAAACAACACAAAAGACAAATATCAAAATGCTAGTTATCTGAAATACTTGATTGTCTGAAAGAGAAATTAAAGGCAGCTGGAGAAATATTGGAGCCTGATTCTGTCATTTTGATTCTGTCATTTTGAACAATTGTTCTTATACTAGTAGCTTGGTTGTTTACCTTAAGGTCACTCACAAAGTGAGGGCCATTTTGTGAAAAGTGGTATTGTTTTATAGCCTTTAAAATTAAAATATAAAAATTATGAGATAGATACTTCAAAGCTGAAAATTTATCTCTTCACTCATTTTTCTCACCTTCCAGAAATGTTTAAAAAATTATTTGTCTACTTGATTTGTCTCCTTTTTATAACTTAATATGTTTGTGGTTAGAAGTGATGGCAGGTGAATGAAGTAGAGCAGTCATTTCTAAGGTGAAATCGCAGGGAATTAAAGAAGAATTGCTATACAGCTTTTTATTAAATGTACCAGTGATCACGTTCCCTTAAAAGAAAACACTACACTATGTGATTTGAAAATCACTTTCTTTTTTTTTTTTTTTTTTTTTGACATTTTAGAACTAGAGCGCTTTCTAAAGGTTTGTCATTTGTTCTTAAGTATTGAGACTTAGCATCAACTTTTTATTTAGTGCAGCAGCAGAAAACATTGAACTTGTCCTGGCTTTGTTGTGAATGAGTAGATGCCGTCAAGTTACTAATGCTTCAAGAAATTCACTCAGTTAGTTATTCTGCTTTTGTTGTTTTAATGCTTATGTTCTTTACAGTTTTTCCTCTGGGGTTTCTGTTGAATTGTACACAGACAGTACTTGTTCATAACTATCCATGGAAAGCCCTGGTTTATAATATTATCAAATGCTCCCAGGAACAGTGTGATTTGCTGTTACTGCACATATATATCTGCTCCATGTACTCGTGACAAGCCTTACCCAAGATTAATAATTTGCATCTTGTCCAAGTGATTGATTTCAAGCTGACTTGAAGAACGGAGAAGAAAATAAAATCTTATCAAGTACATATCTCGAACTTTGGACAAGATGGTAGGTTTGTCTTCTCTGTGGAGAAAAATTGACAAATGATTCACAAGAGATGTGTACCAGTACTAGAGATCCCATTTTATCTTTTCCCCATTTTGAAGCCTTAATTTTAATCTTTTCAACAGAGTATACAAACAGGAAGGAGAGATTACCGCAAGAAGATAGGTGTTAAAGAGATGTGTTGAAATCCATTCCTAGGCTGCATAAACATCACTGTGGTTAATTCCTCCATTTTTAGACATTCTGCACTCAAGTTATTTTTGCTTATCAAATTCACGCTTCATACCTTTAAAGAAAGGTTGAATAAAAGACTCTTGCTCAAGGCTATCTTAATGAACCTGAGATGCAAAGTCTAATTTTGAAAGGTAGATACTTTGACAGCAATTTCAAAGCCAATCCCTTACACACAATCTTAGCTCAAAGCAAAGGCTCCAGGAATAACTTGTTTATTGTTTATATAAAAGCTCACTTCAAACTATTACTCCTGGGGTGGAGACTAGCTGGAGTAAGCACAGCATACATTTGTTTTCTTTCTTTCCAATAAGATTATCTCAAAGACACTTCTCCCCTTCTCCTCCTTTGCCCTTTATCCATAAAACAGAACCAAGCACAGCTGTTTGGGAGCAGGAAAGGTGAAAGCTCATCTTTATGCAAATCTGTACCTTTTCATTAAACTAATTAATTTAAATCAGTGGTAAACTCATGTAGACACTCTTAGCTTTGAAACATCTGATTTGCAACCATCTTTACCACACTGGAGCAAGTGTACTTGCACAGCTTCTTACTCCTCTTTAAGAAAGCAAGTCTAAAACCACTAGCAAACGTGGTTTGCTCAATTTTCTCAGTGTGTTAATTTATCACACACTAAAAATATGACAAATGAGTGGGGGAATATTTGATTGCTTTTAGGGTCTGCTGGAGCAGAGCTATCTCAGATCACCCAAATCCCAGTATGGAAAGGCTGTGAAGTCCACGTCTTTTAAAGGGTAAATTTGCTGAATTTTAGATTATAGTTTGAATTTCAGCTTTACCATAAGTAAATTTTATGAAGTTTCTCTGGGTCTATGATTAGAAATTATATTACTAGATGGTTTTAGGAACTCTTTCCTTCTCCCCAGCTCTACTGGAGAATGTACCACAAATGCAGCAACTCTAGCAAAGCTAAATGCACACTCTAAATATTCTGAATGGTGTCTGGGGCACCAGCACACTGCTAGCTGAAGAAATAATTCCTCCCCACACAACAGGGACTTTCCTCTTTCCCTATAGGTGGCCTAAAAAGAGGAATGTTATGGAGACAAAAAAGACATTTCCCTCTGTCAGCTCATCATTTTGGGTTGTGTGGAAGCAAGTTTGTTTGTTGGGAAACACAGAGGGACATTCAGTCTATGGCTCTTGCACCCCAGCCAGCAATGCCTCCCAGTTCTTCATGAGCAGGCAATGGTCCAGAAATACTGCTTTTGACTGCCATCTTTTCAGGAGCCTAATGGTGTCTCCTCCATCATTTTAGACTGATGCTTTTTATGCTGTAAAATTCACAGTCTGCTTTCTTTCTCTTCATTAGGGTAGAGTCTTCAGGAAGTCCTCACATTAGAGCAGTAGGAATTTAATGACTTTTTTTTGAGGATGTTTGGCTTTCTCTGATGCTCAGACATTGTCTCATTAAGAGATGGACTGTGTGATGTCTTATGCTGTCTCATAAGAACAGGAGATCTGGTTTTCCAGCTGGGCAGGTTTTTCACTTCTGCTCAAGGGGCAGTTTTACATGTCAGCTCTCCCCATAGCCTCTCTTGTATGAAAAATGAGAAAATTATCAAAATCCCTGTGACACACTGCCCTGGAAGTGGCAACTTCTAAGTTATGAAGATAGGGGAGAGATGCTGAGTTTCTGCCTACTTATTATGAGAAGCATAATAGATGTGTAATGCCTGATTATTCAGTGCCAAGATCCCACCAAATCCTGAGTGGAACTTTTCTCCTCAAGCAGCTTTGCACATGAGCAGTCTCTTATGGTGTTGAATCCTTTCTGACATCTGTGTCTACTGGGGCTCTCGCATTTATATCAAAGATTGACTGATACGACTATGTGCACAAGTCAACTCAAAGGTCTGTGAAACATTGTTTCTCTGGAAACACCTGTGATTTGTCCAAACTCAGGGAAAAATGTGTGAATTGTACCAAATTGGGTAGGACAGTTGGTAAGCTGTTTTTTCAGTCCTGGGAGAAGAAGCTGGAGCAGGGGATCAAGAAAGCAGGCTGGCATGGACTAAGGACATCAATGTAAGTGAAATAAAGGGCATGTAAAAGAGAGATGAAACAAATAGTACTGAGAGCTGCTATCAGAGAGGATTGGGGGGGAAAAAATGATCATATATCCTGATTGCAATCATTTCACTATCTTACAGGTGGCAGATTTATGTGAATGAGGAATCATCTTATCACAGCATTGTGAGGTACATCCAAGGAGGCAAATATGAATAAACACAGAGACCTCAGATCATTCTGAAAGAAACCTAAAATAAAACAGAACAGGCAAGACTTCCTGAATCCTCAACATTTGTAGAGGGCCTGTAAGTACTTCTACAGGGTCACTGCAATGGTAGGAGCCTTGCTTGAAGAGGACTACAGTTGTCTTTCTCTTAATTCCTGTCTGGAAAATGTTCCTGCATTAAACCTGGAAAGACATTTTGCAAGGAAGGTAGCGTACATTAGCTTTTCTGAAGCAGAGCTGTGCTTTGGGGAGCAAAAATGTGTGTGTATGTGCACATTTGTGTAAAATTGGCTGGAGTCATTATAGTTCTGTGATGCCTATCTCTAAACACCTCCTCTGGATTGTGTCAAACACTAATGAAAAAAGATAAAATAGTCTGCCTGAGAAACACATGTGAGAGTGCTTGCAGTTTTGACTGAATTTTGGTGTTGGTTATTAGGACATGTGTAGAAAAAAGATGAGTACAATACAAAGAGCAAAGGTATTTGTGGAAATTGCCATTCAAACCAGATCAAGATTCAACTTTGACGTAGGAGACATTCACTTCTGCTGTAATGAGGACATTAAGTCAATAAGGAGTGCATTCTCTCAAAGTCAGAGGACTACAACACACACTTGTTTAGAATTACTGTTAAATTGTGGTACACTTCACAAAGAAATAGATGTGAACATTTCAGAGAGCAATCATCAAGCACCTTGTTGTTTGCCAAGAAAAATAGGCAATTATGAACATTATGTCCAACTATGCATCATATCGGCTCCAATCAAAACCATTTAAATCCAGTCAAGCATTGCTTTCACACATAAAACCCTACCCAATGCTTGATTATACCTCAGCATACCAGGTATGCAGCCTAGGATGTTGGCCAATAACAATATTCCATTGTCTAGGAATTTTAATCCACGCATCTATATTTATAAATGTCATAAATTTGATTGCAAAAGATTGCAATTATCAAACCCTTGCTGTTTTCACTTTTCTGTCCAAATCTGTTAAAAAGTCTTTGAAATCAAAAGCAAACAAATAAACAAAGTTTGATAAAAAGGGGCACTATCAAGCTTTTAAGTGAAAAAACTGGACATAGAAAATGACTTCGCTTTTATACAGTTCTTTAGCCCTCCCCAGGTGATGCTGCCTCTCAGCAGAGTAAAATTACTATATGGAGAAAATGATTTAGACTGCACATACCCAGACTGAGGAAAAAATTGCTTCAATATAGATATATTAAAAACAAACAAAAAAAAAAGCCTTACAGGCACTTTTGTGGTCTCACAGAAACAATGAATTCTATTCCTCCTACTGCTCTGCTGAGGTAACTAATTAGCTTTTTTTTTCCCTCACAAAAGCCCTTTATATTGGAGACTTACTCTAAAAATGTGTCACTTGCTGGTATGCAAGCACCAGGTCATCTCAGCTAGTGTCAGTAGCACTGGGAGTCTTAGCATAGTAGAGTGACCTGTGTTTTAACATTATGTCAATTTGACCTGCTGTGAGCATGCTATTGAATTTACAACACTGACAGACTAATTGAAGTAGGGCTCTCCACATTTACAGGAACTGGAACTGAGTCACTATTAGTAAACCCAGGAATTTTCTTCCTAAAACAGCTGCTCAGGGATTCAGCTTTGTGGGTTTTTTGCTGCTCAGCCATCTACTGGATGTGTACTTCCTTTCACCTTCTTCATTCTAATTTTCTTTTCTATTTTTTTTTTTTTTTTTTTTTTTTTCCTAGCACGGCTTTCAGTGAGAGACACTTGCCTGGTTTAATAATAAAAATGATGGCTAAAATATCTCTGTCAGAAATCTCTTTCCAAGAGCAGTGTTGCTGTCAAACACTCCAGACAAACTATGTGGTTAAATGCTTTACTCTCAAGTACAATGGCCACGGCTTAACTGAAAGTACGATCTTATCACTGGTATTAAATATGGCACGTACAATCTTAAATAGGAAAATGGAGGGATCAAATAGCTTTGGTCTGTCACTTCATGACCAGACATTCCAGGAATCTTTGAGAGACCCTCACTCAGGGAAAAGACACGTACAGTGGCTGACAAAAAAATTCTTTTTCAGGTATTATCAAGGGCAAATCTGCACAGAAGTAGATTTCATTTTATTGCAGCCAGTTTTGGAATGTACCTGCCAGAAACAGGAATGCTTCCTTCATTTAGCCTGATTTATCATTACAAGAACTAACAGAGCTCCTCCATAAACTACTGGAGCTCAGCTCTGGCACAAGTCCAGCAAAGTTGCACAACTTACTTAACACCACAAAGAATATAATGCTTCTATTTACCCTTCAAACAATGCCCATCATTTCCCACATTGTACCGGAATTCAAGAATTGATTCTGACAATATATAGGGACAAAAGATATTTCTTTTTCCCAGAATATTTTGAAAGATGGCCATGACACAAAAAGTTCAGGTAGGTACCTTAGATGCATTATAGACCCTAAATTGAATTTCTTGGAAGGGGTGGTAGACACCAAAATACCTTTGCAGTGTGCTGGCAGTAGACAGCTGGGTTCTTAGGGAGAGACTTAGGCATGAGCCACTCCCTCCTCACACCCACCTTCTGGATGACTTACACCTCCACCTAATTTAATGAGTGCTATCTTTTTTTCCCCTTAGGGCCCAAGAGAATTTCCCTGGCTATTTGCCTTGTGTAGCTCTGCTTTTAAACATCTGCGGTCTAGCCACTTTCTCTAAGACCCTTTCACTGTGGGTGCAGGGTAAATTGGTATCAAATTGGGACCAAGGTTAAATAGGCACTGCTGACCATCTTTCACGTGCTTTTTTGCATATTGTGCATGTGTGCAAGGGGAATGTTCATGTTATGCAAACAGTGATAACGTAATCCATTTGTCAGTGCTCCACGACTTTCTTGCACTTAGCCTTGGTTCTCTCTCTGTGCTTCACTCTAGCAACCTCACTATTTTTCTCCTTACCTTTATTCAGAAACTGAGAGTTTGCATCCAGAAAGATGTTAAGGGACTTAAATTTAAAGATGCCTAAATTATTTTGATTTTAAGAGGAATAAAAGATGGATATTTGACTATTTGTAGATCTGAGTGTTGGTGAATGGTTAACAGCCATCTCAGTTTGTGAAAAAATAAAAGATTTATTAGAGTAGTTTTTTGGCCAATGTGAGAAACTGCTACAAGAGCAGTGAAAATCCTAACATTAATGAAGAGGCATTAATCTGATTTCACATTTCAGTGTTGATATCTATTCATAAATATATTAAATGATCAGCAAATCAAACTCTGAATATTATTTTAGTTCTGAGCACAAACTAAGCACATGAAAAATGAACCTTGAGTGCTTTTTACTTGAACTTTGTGTGTAACCATATTAAGATGCTGAATGTTTCAAAGGCTGAAAGTATTTATAGCTTTTGACTTTTAACCATATTATATCCTTTGCCTTATTTCTTGTCCTCAGCAAATGTCAAGTGGGTGTTGTGTGGAACTGAGAGAGACCAATCTCAAGAGAACATCCGCCTTCAATAAGTGGAACTCCAGATTACACAAAGCTGCAGGCATAAAAGCAGCTGCAAAGGCAAGTTCATTCTGAAAATGAAACAATTTTCTCTAGAAAAATGAACGTGAAAATTAAAGTAAGGACTTAACTGAAATCATCATGCTTTTAGAAAATATTCTTTATATCTAAGAGTATTTGCAGGCAAATTAAATCTGTGATGTTGGTTTTAGTTTTAAAACTTTCTATTTCCTTTTCCTGGAGTTGGCATATTTATATAAAAAAGCCAGTCCAAATACACACTCTGCTCCTGAGAATTATGGTCTACCAAGCAAGTCTGAATTTCTGAGAATTATGATCCACCGAATAGGCTTGAATTTCATTGCAAATTCAAGTCATTCTTTTAAGAAGAGCATATAAATGCTCTAAGCAGGATGTTTTTTTCAGAGATGTAACTCAACTCCAAGGGGCTGGAGTATCTGTCTTATCTCATAGTAAAAGAGCCCAGAACCAGAGCTTGCTTTATAATGCATGTACAGAGTGCACAGTGCAGGTGATGACTTGAGGTGTGAAAGCTTGTATTATAAAACCTGCACCCACACATTCTGAAAACTCTGCCAGCTTTGTCATAAAGGTTAGCTAAAGTTGTGAACCTTTCAAATAAACTTATGGCTAATTTTGAGTGAATATTGACTGATTTATGGTCACATATATCTTACATGCCAAGGTTCAGGGTTTTTTCTTACTGTGCTACACTTGGAGCTATTTTGGTTTATTTAAGCCTGGAGTTCAAACTGAGTTTCATGAGAGACAACCCCCTAGAAACTAAACCCAAGGACACTGATAAAAATCTGAGGATGGAAACTGCTAAGTTTCAAATAGGTCTGGATGCAGCAAAGCTTCCTTTTCATCCCTTTTGCAATCTTGCAGTCTACATTGAGAATAAAACTGAGGTGTATTTAAGGGAGTTTTAGCTGAGCAGAATGATTGAATTTTGATTGAACAAGCAAACAAATCCAGTTTGTCAAGGGGAGATGCAAAATGTATCTGTATATGCTCTATATCATGTAGTGAGCTAAGTTGCTTCCTAGTTTCCCATGGCACAGTTCTGTAGGAAAACTCAGGACATGGTACATCCTTGAAACAGGAAATGGAAACAGCGTATCTAGGATATGCTTACGTCCTGTCTAAGCTTGACTACCGCAGCAAACAAAACACAGGTCTACAACTGTAATGTACAGGAGGCCCAGGCTCTCTGGTGTCAGTTGACCGTTTGTGTCCCCTCTGGGTTTTGGTGTAACTCCATGCTTGCTTTGGGCTTGGCCAAGGCACGTGGAGGCAGGCAGAGTGTCTGCGTGGCCACACAGATGCACCGAGAGATGCCACATTGTGCTGGTTTTGCTAGCCTTGCCTCTCTCATGTAAACCTGTGTCTCTCCTGTGGCCTCTGTAAAGTTTCTCCCATACAGAGGCAGCAGAAAGGCTGAGCCTTCATCAAGGGGCAGTACAAAGCAACTTGGGCTGTGCTCCACAGGAAGGGAAGAACAGCATTCCTCTTTCCTCTTTTGTTCCAACCCCCTCCTGTCCTCACATGGAATTGTATCTGGGCCTCCTGGAAAATGTTTCCAATGTTTTGCAGCTTGACATAGGGTTTTTTTGGCTTCTGCTCTGAATTGTCCTCTGGAGGACTGTGGCAATGTCCTATAATGATATGACAAACCCAGGGAGACCTGTGTTTCTGCCCAAGTATATAAGTAACATGAAGGGTGGTCTCACTATCCTGCATTTCTTAACCAGTTACGTAGTTTTGCATAATTGTGTTTTAGTACTTAAGTAGATTAAACAGATAATAATGACCTTGAAATCACGTATGACAACTTCCAGATTAAATTCCAGCCTCATGTCCTGTACTGTCATCAGTCTATAAGATGAAGAAGTGAGTATATACACAATACAGAGCCTATTGTTTCCCATCATCTGGATGGGAAACAATCATCTGGAGTATGATTTTTACTATTCTTTGTGATTGCTTTTTACGTCTGTCTTGAAATAGAGTTCTTGTAATTGTACTGTTTGCTACTCTGGAGAAGCCAGTTTGTTTTCCTATTCTCTTTTGAAATTTAATGAATTCTTTCATGAATGGTTAGGAGCTGAATAGAAAAGACCTGCTTATGGGTCAGAATCTTCTGGCTGTATAAATATATAGGTTCCCCCGTCTAAATACAAAAGGGTTTCCTGCAGCAGCATCAAAATATAAATATGAGAAGCAGCCAGCACATAATGAAAATAATTACTGGTTGTTAAATAACTACAGCTACTAAATCAAGTACTTTATACAAAAAATAAGCTGCCTCTATGGCAATCAATTCTCAGTAACTGTGGTAGTACAGATAAAGGAAAAAATTGGAACAAGATAATTTATTAAGAGAGTTATAAAAACAGCTAACAGATAGTTAAATGCTGACATTATCTTTCACAGGATGAACAAATGTCAGCTATATAATTAAATGAAAACCATCTATGTTTCAACCTGGGTTTGAATATTTGGAAACTAACACCTTCATAATTTTTTTAATGTGCTTCGTTAATTAAGTCAGTGGGACTTGTGCTCCCAAGTCCCTCAGGCATTGCTGAAAGTGTCCCCCTACGTCAAGCTGACAAACTTCATTTATGTGATTCAAAAAGCATACCAAATCCCACCCCATGCTTCCTAGAACTCTACTAGTTATTCAAAGTTACAAAACTAAATAACCATCTCAAGGACTTGTGATATGTAGTATATGTTTCAGCTCTCTAGACCATCCTTCTTTCTGTCCATCTCAAATGTCTGTCAAAATGAGGAGGTCTGCAGTGCCATCTCAAAGGTATCACATCTGAGGCACTTAACCAAGGGCCTGGAGAGCACACTATGGTGACTGCAGGGTGAGTAGCAGCAGGCTGTCATGTGAGACACAGCACTCTGTGGCAAGGCTGAGATGGGTCAGGCTTCGCACTTTTGGGCAAAAGGCTGAGGAAGTGTTAAATAGGGCACTATGAAGGACTGTGGGATGGATGTGGTACATGATGGCACCAGGAGAGTCATAATGAGACCGAACCTTGGCAGTGTGGAGACAGTTTAAAGTGTGAATATAAATGAGTATTACCAGCTGGGGAGGTTTTCATTGGGTGTTAACATCTGTGTGGCTCAGACCTTTCAAAAAAGGCCTATACAAATGGGAAGCTTCTGATTACCACGGAAGGACCACTGAGAATTAGTAGAAGTTTGCTAGTCTTGCAAGCCTTTCTGACATGTGAACAGGATGATGAGTCCATACAAGACTCTGAGGACGCAGATAACTCCAAGTCCCATTTGAAAATCCCTGAGTTCTTAAGTATGGTTGGTTATGTTTTTCATTCTGTAATTCTGTACAGTAAAGTCAAAATATTTGAATGGACTGAACTGACCTCTGTCACAGCAACTAACAGAGTGACTTAACAGCTATAAGTTTGTCAGAGTGTTGATTTGAGAAAGAATAATAGAAACACTGAAAAAATAGCTGAATATGACATGAGGTGCTCTACACATGGCTCCTTTTTTCTTTATTGCAGCAGTCATTCTTACCTTTGCCTGAAGGACCTGAGGAAGGAGGTGGGGAGCAAAGTGTCCACTCTTTGGTTTCTGCATGAGAGAGTAACAACTGCATGGTAGTGGGGGACCACTATACCAGTGAATTAGAAGTGCCTGAAAATGTTCCCAGGCTCTGCTGCTGGACTAGAAAACAAACCATGTTGCTTCTAATAAATTCCATCATTCTCTGAAATTAGATGACTGCATGAAAAAGTGTCTGTTGAAAATGGTCCTGGGAATATTTATACTCCCAAGCTGGTTTGGGAAATTTTTGTATGAGTGCTGGATGGCATGTGTGTGGAGTGCCAAAAGTGTGCCAGGAAATGGTTTGACAATTTAGGGAATGCCTATATTAGGAGAAGGCCCAATAAGAACAGATCTATGGCAGAAAACATCTGCTGCTGAGGATCACATCCACACTGGCATTCAAAGTCTTTGCATTTCAGTTTTACTGTTGCCTAGCTCTAGCTTACTTCTGCAGACAGAAGGCCCATTAGCAGTCAAAGTGCATTAGATACCCTCTGAGACTGAGACTGCTCCTCCAGGTTTATTTTTATCTGAAAGGAATTCATTTTGCACATTCCAAACATGATGTGAACCAAAGTGCAGGAAGTGGGAACTACTGGGAGATTTGCTTTAGTAGCGCATCCTGATCTGAACTGAAATGTTACCACACATAACACCCAGAGGCAACTGCGTCCCACTGTTTGAGAACATTCCCAATCACAGTTTAATTTACCAGTTCACCCAGTTCAATAGCACATAAAAATTGTGCGAGGCTTTGGCATGCTAAGTGGAAATTGGATTTTAAATTTTATTGCTAAAATTGAGTAAATCTCCACTGAATGTTTGAACTGTCATTCTTCAAGTGCCTAGAATAAATTTGGGAAAGTTTGCAAGTGGATGCAAAAACCACGGCTGTTATATATAGACCATGTTCATGAAGTGTTTTAAATGTGTCTCGCTAGTGTATCTTAGAAGAGAAAAGGAGGTGGAGGGAAAGGGAGAGAGAGAGAGGGAGAGAGAGAGAGGCTGTGAATGTTAAAAGGAAAGGGAATGGCCTAAACAGGATTTATTCTTCGATTACAAAAATCTTCACAGTAAATTTGCAACCAAAATGTCCAGTACTGACTAAAGCAAGTGATGTTTGGCACGCTGTATCTGTAGGTTGTGAGTTTTAATTACACCACATTATCTTTCACTGTGAGATCTGGATGGCAGTTGCCTTTAGGTTGGAATCCAAACAGATAAGGAGCTTTTTATCACTACAGAGTACATCAGACCTAGTTTGTATGGAGCAGATAGTCATCTGCTGTACCAACCTGCCTATTCTAGTTGAAGTTGCCCCCAGGGAACAGATACCAGAAACTTTACATTTAGAACACTTAAAAAGAAAGATTCCTGGCAAATGTGGCAGTGTAAGTGGTATTTAAAGAAGAGCTGTGTAATATAGTACCTAAATAATTTTATAGTCCCACTGCTATTTTAGTATGCTGGTAGGATATCTGAACCACTTGCTCTTGACTTGTACCTTGTCTGTAATGATGTTATGCATAATGCAGCAAAAAGAATTCTTCATTTCTGAGCAGGGGAACAGAAGTGAACAGAAGAGCTTTTTACAACTCATCTCTTATGGATCAAAGCAAACCTCAAGCTTGCCTTATCATGTAAGCGAGTTTAGCGTCCTTAACTTTGCTGTTACTGTTGCACATGCTTAGCCCATAGCTCTTGCTATGTTTGCGTTAACTGAAATTGTACACATATAGGTTGGACAGGCTTGATTTCTCCTGGTAGTTAGCTGTTCATTGTGTCGATTAAAATGGCATATTTTCTGGATTTACTGTGAAATATATGCAGAAATGATTAAAAATGTATAAATATTTATTTTGGTCTAAAATTATCCAAAACAAACCCCAAACCAAATTAATTTCAAAAATAGTGTGTGTGTGGGAATATTAAAAAAAAATCCCAATAAAAATTATTATTTTTGCGTACACTTGTTCAGATTTTATTTTTCTGACTATTGTTTGTGCTTTCTGTATTTCTAAAACATAGCTTAAAACCAGTATAGATGTGAAGGCTGAATGTTAGGAAATGAAACCTTGCTGTGGTCATACAATTAACATGAATGAGGTATTTTGTTGCTTGCTACACATACTTTTCTTTCTAAAGCAGTTTATGCCTTCATTGTATACTGAGTATGTGAAGTACAAATGATATAAGTGATAGAGTAACTGCTCTACAATGCTAATCAACCACCTAAATGCTGTTTTAGAAACAAACAAACAAAAAGCACTGTAATGTTTGACCTTAATGTCTTTTGGTGGGGGATCTAGTACATTATAGGTCTGGACAGCATTGCTTGTCTCATTTAGATTTCAAGGTTTTTAGGGCAAAGTGCATGTTCTATCTGGGTTTTGTGTCTTGCTGAGCTGTTTGACAGTTTCTACTAAATCATAACAATTAGAACAGCAAAAATGGCAATTGGTGTCTTTGAGACAAAAGTGTCCCATGAAGCTTCCCCAGTCAAACAGCCAATACATACTTTCTTAACTGAAGAGTTCCATAATAGCCAAGAGTCTTCTTATTCCTACTCATGCATTTACCCCATCCCATCAAATCTATATTGTACTCTTGTTGTAGGAAAACAGTTTAACTGGTTGGGCGGTTGTGCTGCTGTTGGCCTCTGTAGCTTTCCAGCCTGCAGCTATTATCTTTGCTAGTTCAGCACTTCTTCAAAAGAATGCTCATTTTCCATGAAAAAAATGCCATAGAAAGGATCCTGAAGATGCACTCTGGGCATATTTATGTATTCAGCTACGCTCTACTTTCATCTGTTGTTTTTTGTAAACCAGAAAGGGATGAGCCAGTTCGCATCCTGAAGCCATGTAGTTATGTAAGAAGCTCAGGTAGAATTAGGGTAATAAATCAAGACTTACATTAAGATTGTGGATCTGGTTGCCCAAAGAGCTCTGAGTCTGGAGCTGGTCTTCTTTCTGCTGGATTTGGACCCATGGGCAGAAATAGCGCGCAAGTGACTGCCTAGAGATTTCCCGTGACCAGCTTTCTGTGCTGGTGCCAGCTTTCTATCAATTTTCAGGCCTCTTCCCCAGTGACAGAGCTCTGGGTTTGGATGCTAAATTGTGATATTCTCTTCTTCCATGGTACTTAGAAAAGAAAGAGTGGATACCTACCTAGGTACTGACGTTAAATATTTGTCCAGTATTGCAAAAATTAGTGAGAAAAAGAGAATCTTTTCTTCAATGGGAAACGTTATACTGGCAGTAAGGTTTGTTTATAACAGTAAATAATTTTTTTGTCTCACCAGTGTATGCTGTCTGGTTTTCTTTTTCTGTAAGCTCAAAGAGGCAGAGGTTATTAATGGAAAGTGCAGAGTAAGTTTTATCTCTCATCTAGAATAAAATGTCACAGGTCTCGGTTAATTTTGCCCATGGATAGCCTATTTGTTCTTTCCTTTAGCTGACTGTACTGGGGTTTTGAGCCTGTGAGCAAAAATATCTTTCAAGTAACTTCTAAGTCTTATTTTGGCACTCAGCTACTCAGGCTTTCCTTTGAACACTACCCCTCTGTACCAATCAGAATACGCCTTATATGGTTGTGTTCTGGCATCATTAACAACCTCTGTGAGTTTTGTTGTTAGCAGAATACGGCCAAGATTTCACCCTCACTCCCCAGAAAACTATGCAAACCTGCTTCAGGTTTTTATTTTCTTATTTGTTTTTTAAAAGTCTACTGAAGATGTTTGGGCTGGCATAAACATGGCAATGCCAAAAACACTGGACTGGTTAAGGAAAATGTCTGGGCTGGCATGAATTAAATATGGTGCATAATTTGGGTCAGGACTCTGTTGACTTCGTGGTGAAAAAGTGGCAACAGCAGCAGCAGTTCCTCACATCTATGTACAAGAGCAGTTGAGGGCATATAAGTGTTCACCCAAAGTTCATGTATACTGCAGTATGAGAAACCATGAACTAGATGTTTCACTTAGAGGTTTCTCATTTATGCATTCCTTCAACCTGACCTAAAAGCCTTGGTATGTGTGTGCATACATGTATTTATATTTATATATATATACATATAAATATTCTCTGAGCTACCCACTAAATATTCAAACAGATTATAAATCCTGTGTAAAAAAATAATTTCCTGTTTTGGTAATTTCCCCATAAAGTAGTAACACAGAATTCCTGCATGTTGATGCAGAAAATAAATGACAATATGGAGTCTATGTAAGCTTAGATCTTCTTTGCACAAAACCAACATGCTCAATTCTTTCACATACAAAGTACTCCGAGATATATACTAGACATGCACTATTTCAGTCAAGTAATTTTCTTCTCAGGACAAGGAGAAAATGTGTCCTCTAACTCTGTTTTCAAGTGTTTGAGAGTTTCTTAATGTTACTTTTAATAACTTGGATAGATATGTTCAAGAATTATCATTATTTTACAATGCATTGGATCCAAAGATTTTTGAGTGGAATCAGGTAGAGTTCTCTTAGTATTCATGGCACCTGTTGTGGTCTTGGATCTTTTTGGCTTTGGTCATAAATTGATTGAAGTACTGTAGAGAAACATGGAGTTTATTGAATTCAGGGTTTTCCAATGTTACTGATTATGAATTACAGAAACTCCAGTGATAATTAGGCCCAGAAAAATTAAGTTTTTGATGGATTCCATAGTGTTTCCCTTCAGGAATTAAAGCTTGCCCTATTCTGATAAGAGATATCCTTCCTTCCCTCATCCTCCCTGCCAAGGATAAATGTCAAATCAGTTATAAGCTTTTATGCCTGTTTATGTATAGCATGAAATTGCTCTCTTCTTTACATGATTAATGCTATTAACTTCAGTGTCACTACTGAAGTAGTGGGTGAGCTGGATTTGATTGTGTATGTATGCACTAGATGTTGTATACGATATATAGGTATCATCTCTTATCCTCTGTACTATTTTTTGAAAAGCATCTCTTTTTGTCTGAAAATCAGTTATACCAGGAATCAGATGTGCCATCTGTATAGCAGTTGCTATTGTCAGCTTTCAACTTCAAAAATTGCGCATAATGCAAAGTAACCATAAACTGTGCTTTAAAAGCTAAGGTACACGTGTGCCTGTTATTTTTAAAGATGCTTCCTTTGTGAAAGATACAGGTTGAGAACCTGCTTTCGTTTATTTAAGATATATTCTTGTCATTTATTTCAATGGGAGAAGTATTATAGTTTGATGACTTAATTGTGAAGTCACTCTTGCTGGACCTAATGGCCACTGAATGTGTATCAGTCACAGCTGCAAATGAGAAATCACATTTATTTCAGATAAAAAATATAGCAGAGTGGCTGAGGGAGCTGGGGTTGTTTAGCCTGGAGAAAAGGAGGCTCAGAGGAGACCTTATCACTTTCTACAAACACCAGAAAGGAGGTTGTAGGCAGGTGGGGGTTGGTGTTTCCCCCCAAACAACCAGCAACAGGACAAGAGGAAACGGCCTCAAGCTGCTCCGGGGGAGGTTACAGCTGGACATCAGGAAGAATTTTGTCACTGGTGGTCAAGCATTGGAATGGGCTGCCCAGGAAAGTGGTGGAGTCACTATCCATGGAGGTGTTCAAGAAGCAACAGGACGTGGCACTTAGTGCCATGGTTTAGTTGACATAGTGGTGTGGAATTCGATGATCTTGGAGGTCTTCTCCAACCTTAATGATTCAATGATTCAATGTAAGAATTGGGAGAAGGTAAGAGGAAACTACTACAATAAAATGTAATATTTTGTCTTATATTTAAGAGCAGCTATTCACACTTTGAAAAATTACTCCATGGATCATGAGTGACTGCAGTGAAGTCAGTGAGTAAGACTGGGGCCTGATCATACTGAGTTCCTTAATATAGACCTGATCCAGGGCTTGTTCAAGTCTGTTGGAATTTTTTCATGCATTATGAATATAAAGTTGATCCAGCCCTGCATTAGCAATCCTTTATTTCCCCAATTATTACCAAGGTTTGAAATTTACCATGTACAGAGGGGCAACAGTGTCTACAAAAGACAAATAATGATTAAAGCCATCAGATTAGACCTTAAATGGGAAGAAAATGCTGCAGAGGCCTTTCGTTGCACTAGCATGTAGACTGAATTATTGTGAGGATGCACCTTTATTCAATTTGCCCTATCTTCCCATAGTTTGTCTACAACTTGATAGCATTATCATTTTATTAATTAAAAAATAGAATACTTTTCCTTCACTGCATCAAGATAAATGCATTTTATCTTTCATATGCTGGAACTTCTGTACTGTAATCCTAATAGCAAAAAATATTACGATAATGAACAGCATGTGGTGGTGGATTCTTATATTAAACCAAACTTGTACCTCAAAAATATTTCTTTAGTTTTCTGATTTACTGTTATAAGACATTATAACTATTTCTAGCCCCCTCAATAAAAAATGCCTTCTTCTCTATGAAGGCAAAACATAACTCACGAATGCACTTAAAAAACAGCTGTCATATTAAATGAGACCTCTACACAATGAAAGTTGGTTTCAAGCTGTCCCATGATTCAACTAATTATTATTTCTCCAAATATTTATACTTGATTGTTATGCTTACCACAAGGTGCCTTCTTGCATAATCTGACATTTAGCATGTTTTACTCTAAAATAAATATTTTTACTTATAAAGAAGGTAAAAATCAAGACAAAGACTCATAAAACCTTGGAATAGCAAAACTAGTTTTAAACTAGCTTTTGTCCCTCCCATGCTTCAATCCACTAGCAACTCAACTTTTGCACTATTCAGGGAGCTTTCTTTTGTGAATAGCTTAGGTTTATCAATTAGCATGAGACTATTCCTTCCTTGCATAATGTCAAAATCACCATCTAAGGAAGCCAAATCTTTTTATGGTTTTCTAAATTACCAAAAAGTGCACAAATGGTGACCTTCTTCGGTGTGAACTTATCTTTTGGAACATTTTCAGAATAAAAAGTGTACAGAAATTTTTTTTTTCATTTTGGTTTTGTTTTTTTTTTTTAAATTTCTGTTACTGTTGACACAAAAGAAAAGGTGATTTTCCTGGTGTGCTATTGATAAAACTCCAGCATCATCAGACTGCTTAGTGAAGATGGTGATAGTGTTGTTTGCATTGTTAAAATGTTTAACATTCAGAAAAGATGCAAATCCTATAGAATGAAGCACCTTTTTCTCTGGAGGGAAAATGAATGCCTAGTAAGTTTTCCCTTTTCTTCTGCAAGATGTTTTAGCTTCACTAATAGAGTGGTGAAAAAACTGAAGTTTATATAGAGTGCTTATGCTGTTAAAGCAAAAATTGAGTTTTTATTGTCTTACTAAGGAAACAACTGCTTCCATCTAGGGGGAAGAAAATGAGATTTTCTAATAGGGAAGGACTCTTCAAATTGCTTCTAAATAAAATCTGAATATTTTAGTGAAATGAGAGACCTCAGAAAATACGGATATTTAAAATGACTGCCATCATAAAATAAGTAAGTCCATCTGCTTGCTGATCCACAGGGTCTGAACTTGGATTCAGTCTCCTCACTGCAGAATTAAGTGAGATTAAAGATTTGCTTATATATTTGGTATGAATTAAATTAACCCAAACATATGGGGGTCAGCAGCAGACCTAGGGACCCTGTATATCTTCAATTAGTACATAAGTGCTACATGGCTCTGGCCTTTTCCCAGGGATAAATTGCCACAAGGGTTGCATTTCTCTCCTTGCTTTACAGGGGATAGACAGGCCAGAGCAGTGGAGAGGTACAGTGAAAACTTTTTCCTGTGCTGGGTGGTGATTTCTACAGAAAAGCCGTGATAATGGCTCTCTTCAGGGACCCTCACAGCAGCAGTGAATATCCATATCCATCAGTTTTCTAGTGGTGGGCAACATAGAGGATGATGGGGCAGAGTGGTCGCTCCTCTATGCAACACCAAGCCTGGGCCCGCTCTCCTTCTGGCTGGGGCAAGAGCAGCAAGTCCCCAAGTCATTGCTCCTAAAGCCCTCCTACAGGCCCTATAAGTATGAAATGAATTGCCGTTAGGAGAGTAATCTAATTTATCCTTTTCTTGCCATACTCTTACACCTTTTTTTTTTTTTTAAACTGATGTTAGTTTCCTTCTTTCACCTTTCCCTTTGTTGTCCCTCCTTTTTGTGCACACTGTCTTCCTCTTTCCCTTTCCTTATTAGTCATCAACTTCTTCACTTCTTCCTCCTTCTCTTCTGGCTTTCAAAATGTCATTTTCCAGACCTTATTCTGTCTTTTTCTCTTTCTTTGTAATTTCCTTCAAATGCTTTTTCTTAAACCATATAAAGGTCTTACATTTAAAATAGTGTCTATAATTTTAGCTTCTATTTTTAGCATGTCTTTTTTTTTTTTTTTTTTTAAATGACTGGTTTTGGTTCAATTTCCCTTATGTTTGGCATAAATAAATTGTACTCTGAAAAGCCCTTATGATTAGTTATGGGTTGAAGTACATTCTTAGAGGAAAAAGGGGATTAAATACATCCAGTAACACACAATGGAAAGAAAGGGAAGTTGGGAGGGGTGAAACCAGTTGTGCTGACAGGATGTCTGAGGAACTGTTCTCTCCCCTAAAGCAGACATTAGCACTGTCTGTGAAGATTACAGCTACCCCTGTTTCCAATGTCCTTCCCTATAGGAAGCACACAAAGTGAAACAGAGTATCTGAACTTTGAATGCAGGCTGCAGAGAAGCATAAACAGGCAATCAAATCCAGCTATAAAAACATCTATATGCAATACATTTGAACCCTAGCATATTGGATGCTTTTTATTATAGTTATTAAGAAGAGTCTGTGAGATCTGAAAAATAGCCTTATCCTAAAGGGAAAGGAAAATGACACTCTTTATTTGAAACCATTACTTACTGTACCACTTCAGGAGGGTTAACTGCATTGTCTAACATGCATCATCTTGGCATGCTAATTTTTCATGGGGGAATTCAGTTATGTAATTCACTGCATTCAATACTTACTGGAGTTACATGCTCTATAGAGGGGATTACAATACAGACTTTTGTGTGTACTTAGCAATAAACATATGGAATAAATTATCAGGGAAAAGCAATCTGAAACAAAGGATATAAATGGGTAAAGTTTGTTTAGTGGAAGGAACAAACAGACACTTGTAATGCAACAGCAGAAAGTCTGGGACTAAAAGACACTGAAAAGGGTCAGATAAGAGCAAGCAGTCCTTTCTTAATCTCATAACTGCATGAATTAGAAGCTGTCATGTGTGCCTTTCATATTAAACACCAAATTTGTGGGCATAATTACTTAGCTGCACTTTCATATGTCATCTTCAAATTCTTTAACCTCAGTGTTCTGAGTCTACAATCATTTCCCAATTAATCACTGCAAATTGCTGACAGCCTTTAACAGCCACTGTGATGAAGCAGGAATGAATCTATATGTTCATTTCCAAGGGACAGGTTTCAAAACTTCTTACCTTACTTTTAGCAGATGAAGGCAATAAAGATGGTGTGACAACTTGCTAAGACATCATTTCTGCACTGTTACTAAAATGCTAACTTTTGTGGCCAGAAAGTATCACAGCTGCTTACAGGGAATGTTGAGAGCTCTCATGACTTATGAGGAAAAGACACAAAATAAGAAGCAGGCCTTGCTGTTCTGAGGGAGGAAGATAAGTGACTGGGTTCAGGGAAGTGTCTTAGGTAAAATTTACTAGGAAGTGCTGGTGGAAGGAGGCTAGCATTACTAGAAGAAAAAATCAGTGACTTGGTGAATCTATTTGTGTTTAAAAGATTCAAGAGAATTTGTTACCTCCTAATAAATCTGGGAAGAAAAATGTTGTGGTTCAATGTTTTCCACAAGTAACAGAAGAAAGAGAAACTGAATTGAATAGGGCAGTGTGTAGAGTAACCCCATCTACCCACACATAATTTTTGTACTGTGCTGCAGTTTAGATGGAATTTGCATGTTGTGTAAGCTTCAGCTTAGCTCTTTCCATAGGCTTGATTTTCATCTACTGCCCGTGCTTCTGGCAGACTTTTACATGTGGTGTTAAGAAACACGGTAAAGATTCTGTGATTAAAATGGTATAATGCTTGGTGAGGCATTCTTCTCAGCACAGGCAAGAGCAGTATTACTGTGAAGGCTCTTGGTATTGGACAATGGAAGACACTGAGATTTTCCTGAAAGAGGAACAAAGCAATAAAAGAATTGATTTGATACCTGTCCCTCCCTCAAACCCTGAGCAATCAGATCTCACTGACTTCAGGATACTTGTTGAAGGAACTGTACTTCCTACAGAAAGAAAAGGGGTTTTTGGAGGTTCCATCAATAATGCAAATTACTTCTTCTCACTTTTAATTAAGATGAGTAAAGAATGTGGTAGCTAATATCCCAAATTCACAAATGGTTGATATTCAAAACCTCTAAAAAAAGATTTAATAGTGATAGTATTATAAAACTACAACTATAAAATGCAACTATTGAATAACATATTATTTTGGATCCCACTTGTGATTATTACTCTTCAAGCATTTTGTTTTTAAAAACAATATAAAAATTCAACATATTCCTATGGAAAATCACATTTTAAAATATGGGGATATGTAACTTTTCTGACATTCACAATGAGATTTTTTTTAAGGCTGTTCCATGGGCTTTGGAGATGCAAGGAGACCTAGCATTCACATCCTGTAACAGGGACTGAAAATATCAGCCTAAAGGCAATGTTAGAAAACAAGATAGGTCAAATTCCTTCCTTAAGGAAACTGTCCAGCGCTATCAATAGAATATTGCTATGTTTCCTTAGCAAATAGTTGTTTCACTGTATGACAGATGCTATGAAAAAAATTTAGTGCAACTGTTCTCTGCACAGGCTACGGAGTCAGGCAGACCCTCAGAATTTGTTGTTTTTCTGCTGGCTGGCAGCACACATGTTAAAGAACTTTCTCAGCTAGCATTGCTTACTAAATAAATGTTTCTTTCACAGAAATGTCCAATCCCACAAGTTCCTGTGGTGCCTCTCAGCTTTTATTGGGTATTCATTTTGCTGCCCTTGAGAATTATAAGAAGATGCTGAGCATCTGTGTTGCAGGTCCTAAGGCTTTGAGTGCACTTACTGTGTAGTTATCCTTAACACAAAACATCCTGTGACAAAAAACAAAGGAGGAAACAGAAAAGCGCTAAATATAGACAGTATTACTGCAGACATTTTAGAATCAGATGAACTGGGAAACAAAGCACTGACATACACATCCTATCCTCATCTCTATCTGTGTGTCAAATTATCCTCTATGAGAAAAACAGAATCTCTTAACAACTGACCTGTTGCTCATCTAGCTATAAATAAATCATTAACCTATTATGATGCACACATGCTGTTCCACCTGGCAGGAAGATGTTTCAATTTCATTTTTTGACAAAGATTTCAAGGAAGACAGCATGCTCAAAAGGAAGAAAATCAACTGAGCGTGATGTAGAACTCTGATATTTTTTTAAGGATCGTTAAAGGGATCTTTAATGAAAGCAGCTGAGCAAAGTGTAACAGAAAGAAATAGACTCATAGAGGACCTTGAGTACATTTGCAAGAGAACAATGAGATCCTTATGTTTCAAAATGAACTAAAAATGTGGGGAGGCTGGGCTGAGACTACTGGGATAATGAGGCTTTATGAGGGGGACTATTTTGTCCCAGAGCAACCTTTTCATTTGCCCTGGACAAGCTAAAGGCTGTAAGAGGTACAACACATCGCTCCATTCTGTGGCAGATAGCTATCGTTATTCAAGGGAGAGTCTCCCTTGCCTTATTGCTGAAGTACTTTGTATTCACTTTCTCAAACTCCTGTTGGTCCTATTTGATCTACCTTAGTTAGGCTAATTCTTTCTTTGTGCTTGCAGTTGATACAAAGCTGGGAGAGGTGGGTGATATATCAGAGGGTTGTTAGGCCTTTCAGATGCATCTTTACAGGCTGGAAAATTGGATCAAAGGAACCTCATGGAGTCCAACTATAGAAAATAAAGAGTCGTTCCTCTTGGAAGGCATTACTAGCCCCATGTACCAGTATGAACTGGGAAGTGATAGTCTGGAAAGAAGCTCTGCCGAGAAGAACTTGGGGGCTTTGGTGGACAACAAGTTGAGCATGAACCAGCAACATGCCCTTCAGACAACAGTGTTCTGACCTGCATTAACCAGAGCATTGACAGCAGGTTCAGGGAGGTGATCTTCTGCCTCTACTCACCAGTGGTGAGGCCTCAAGTGGAGTGCTGTGTCCAATTCTGGCCTTCCCAGTACAAGAGACAAGGAGCCGCTGGAGATGGTCCAGCAAAGGGCTATGAAGATGGTCAGGAGAGAGGAGTATGTCTGTTATGAGGAAAGGGTGAGGGAGCTGGGCCTGTTTAGCTTCTGGAAGAGACAACTGAGAGACCTTTATCAATGTCTGTCAGTATCTGAAGGGAGGGTGTCGAGAGGAGGAGGCCAGACTCTTTCCAGTGGTGCCCAGTGACAGGACAAGAGGCAATGGGGACAAACTTCAACACTGAACTATGGAAAACATGCTGTCAGGGTGACAGAGCACTGGAACAGGCTGCTCTGGGAGCCTGTGGAGCTTCCCACTCTGATGATACTCAGATGTGGTTCTGTGCAACCTGCTCTAGGTAAGGCTGCTTTAGCAGGGGAGTTGGACTAGATGATTTCCAGAGGTCCCTTCCAACCCCACTAGCATTCTATGATACTGTGATCCTGTGATCTCTTCTAGGAAGAAGAGAAGGCTCAGAGTGTTCTGCCTGGAGAGGAGAAGGCTTGGAGGAATCTCATCAATGTACATAAATACCTGCCAGAGAGGGTGAAGAAGACTGAGTCAGACTCTTCCCAGTGGGCCCAAGTACAGAAGGCAATAGGCACAACACTGAAACACACAAAAATACTCTGGACCATAAAGAAAGACTTCTTTTACTATGAGGTTGGCTGAACATGGCTAAAAGGTTTCCCAGAGATATTGCATAGTTTCCATTCTTGGAGATACTGCAAACCTGTGTGGACACGGCCCTGGGAAAACTGTTCTAGAGTATCTTGCTTAAGCAGGGGGGTTGGATTTGATGATCTTGAGAGTTTCCTTCCAGCATCATCCATCCTGTGATTCTGATATTTGAAAAATTATTCTTAGCTTAATGTTGTGTTTAGAAAATACAGAAATAAAACATTCAAGAAAAAAATAGTTGGCCTCAATATGGATAACTTAAGTTTAGAATTTAAATACAAAATTAAGACAATAGAGGTGATATATTGAAGTTTTTTAATATATGTTATGCGAAAAAAGTTACCCTAAGCATGGAATTGAGCTGTGGATTTCTCTAGCACAATAAGAAACTGTGCTGCATTCATTTCAAAATTTTGAAATGAAAATTTTATGAATTTTATTATGGATCATAAGTACTGATACACACTGTATTTTTGTTGGAATATCAGAGGAATATTTTATATGGATAACCAGACAATTTTCAAAGTGACACCAGACAAATCAAGCTTGGCTATGTCAATAATTTTTGGCATCAGCTGAAAAGATTCCTCAGTTTCTAAAATCCAACACCATAGGCAAAAAAAGGATGTTGTAACAATTTTATGATTGATTTATCAGCATAATTAAGTCTTTAAGAAATATTACAAGACTAATACATTCCTTGGACTAGCTTGTAAAAAATGAGAGTAGAAGCACCAGGATATGTGATGAGACATTAGAATTTGGTAATGTACTGAGGCTGCCACTGCATAGTGCAAATTGGTCAACCTGGGAAATAGACAAATAACCAATACCTTAAAAGTACAAATAATTTGGAATAAAGTGAAATACAGGCATAATCTAAGAAGCTGAAATCACTTAGAATCTCTGGACCATGACTAGAGGGGGTGAAAGCTGTTAATTTCCTACCTGCAAACTATAGGTGCAGCAGAAACAGTCCACAGGTTGATGCACTTGTGGCTCAGGAACCCTTGTGTCATCTCAGAAAGCAAGTTGGCTTCTCATTCCCCAGAAAAAGTGTACCTGTTTTAAACAAAATTCAAGTGATAACCCCCCACCTTTTTAAGACTAAAATCTTTAACTGTTAGACAGGAGAAAACACTTGGTAATCTCCAGGATTTTATTGTGAACTATAAATTGACTTGGTGCGTGGATTAACTATATAAGCAAATTGTCTGGCAAATAAACTGTTTGAAACAGTTTGATCAAAAATAGCATGTTTCTTCAGAAGCTATGTATAATAGCTTAAAAAGGTGTCAGACTTTCAAGAGAAGACATGAAGAAGAATTGAAGTTATTTACTAAAGATAGGGATATTCTCAACAAACTACAGAACAGAGCTAAAAAACTCCACTTGTCCATGAGTGATACCAATAAAGCACTCTGTTCACCTGCAGACAGAGGTTAAGGAGAGTCACTGGCAAGGTTCAGTGAAGGTAAGAGCAAGTATGCACACTTGCTAGTCCCTTTGCCCTGACAGAAGTAAATAACTGTATTGGAAGGGAAAATTTTCCACTACTTACAATTGGAAAAATGCTGGAAAAGGTATTTAATTTATTCTTTCACTGAACTTGCTTGTTCAGAGAGTTTTGGTATGTATCATCAGAAAAATTAAGTTTGCATCTTTTCCTGTTCAACCCTTGCTTAAAAGAGATGTTATTTTCCAGACTGTTTGTTTATGCTTTACTCCTGAGGTGCGTCACCAAAATGTGTTGTAAGAAAGTTTGATGTCACAACAGCTATTAAATCTGATAGTACTTTACGCCATGGGAAAACAGTTCAAAGTGTAACAAGAAAGAATGAGCAACCTTAGAAATATTCAGAGCATAGGCAAAGACTATAGAATTAAAAATTTTAAAATCTATTTAATAGAAACAATATACCTGGCAAAATTAGCACAGCAAAGACTATAGCCAGGTCACTACAGGAGGGAGCTCTCAAAGATGATTGCTCTCAAACACAGGAATGGCAAGCAAAGTTTTCTTTGGAGCAGTGAACTAGGGAGGATGATGTGTGCCCAATTTGGCTGCTAGTAATTCGAGAGTGCTCTGATACAGAAGTATCTGATACACCTCAGAATAATAATAAAGCACATAGGGAACTAAAGGCACCATTTCTGAAATAGGTGGAAAGTAAAGTAAAGCACTGTCTACAGATTTGTGTAATAGGAGGCCTGATAAAGTTCTCAGAGAAAATCTTTTTCAAAAAGAAAAAAACAAGGGAATTCTTCTGCATAACAAGCTATCACTAAAATTGTTTGTCAATAAGCTCAAATAAAGAAAGAAGCTGTGGTCTTAGTTTCCTGAAATGAAAGATTTCATGTCTTTTTAATGGAATTCAGTGTAAGTGAACAGAACCCAATTACTGGAATTGTCAGATAAATAACAGAGTAAGGTTTTAGAGATTTATTTGATTTTTAGGCACATATGTATGATTTTCAACTTGAATACTAATCGGGAGGAGAAGCCGTGTTGTAAATGCATGCTCCAGATATTTTTGTGTAAGAGGACAGCTGAGATAGATTATATATATGTCAATCTTTTATAACAGTAAATCTGTTTGGTCTTCCATGAAATATGGAGGACTATTACTAGAAATATTTCAAGGGATGAGACATACTAAAGAAATTATTGAAGTCACAGGGTATGGAGAGCAGAACATTTGTAGAATCTCTTGATTGAAAAGTAATATCTCAGTAAGAAAGGAATTTTTAGGGAGGTAACTGAGTAGTGATTCCTAAAATACCTAGGTAAAGAAAACATTACTTTTATTTTTTTAATGTATGTTGAGTGGATAATTGAAGTTTTAAAGTGAAGAAACAATGGTGCTCTACATCCCCACAGTATGATGCCTAGGCTGGTACAAATAGGTTGGGATTGGCCTGGCATAACAACCTTTATCTGCATGACCTCTCATCTCTTTACTTTACCTTGGGATTTAGAAACAACATGCAAGAGAAGAGATGGGATGTCTTCCATGCAAGATACAGGATATTATTTATTATAAAGACATCTCAAGCTATTGGGGGTCCTTAGCAGCCTGAGAGAACAGTGGAACATAAAGGGCACTGACACTGAGTCCTGTGGCAGAAGATTACACTCTACAATGTAAAATTCAGTATCAGGGATACTACTCTGCAGTTGGCTTGTGGTGGGTTAGCCTTGGTTTGCTATCAGGTGCTCACCAAGCAACTTTCTCCCTTTAGTCCTCCTTCATTACTGAACTTGGTATTTGGATAGTTTCTTTAATGTTTTCTCACTCTTCTCTCTCACAGTTGCTGTGCAGAGTTTTTTGACCTTTTTAAAAGCTGTTATCCCAGACTATGAGATTGATAGACTGAGCTTTGGCCAGTAGTCAGTCTATCTTAGAGCCAGCTGGAACTGACTTTATCCAACACAGGAGTCAGAGTTGGATATTCCTGGTGTCATCTCACAGAAGCCACCCCTGCAGCCGCCCTGCAAACCTTGCCAGCAGACCAAATATACCATTCTTTCTACATCTCACAATTCTTTAGAAATCGGAAATAGATCTCAGTTCTGAGGCTTACTTATGGAAGAGAAAAATCTAGGCCAAGGCAAGTGAACATAAACCGATGGTCCAGCAAAATGTGCTCCCAGATCAATATTGTTTTCTGTTATTAGCCAAAAAAAAAAGTATCCAGATTCCTAAATAATATATTTCTGCTCTGAACCAACTTTATGAGAGATTTGCATCACTAAAAGAGACATCAGTGCAGGTTAATTCATTTCTGGTAGTGATATGTCATACCTAGCACAGCACAGCAATATCTAACAGAGAAGTACTGTTTAGTGATTGTGAAGCAGAATGCTTCTGCAGAAATATGAGCAAAGCTTGCTGTTTCTGCTGCTGCAAACATGTTTGAACTTGCAATCACTCCTCTGCAGTCAAAATAATAAAGGGCTTGAAGAAGAAGCCAGACTTGGAAGATATCTCTCGTTGTATTACAGCACCAATCCAAAGAAACTTGGACTATGACATCTGTTGATATTTTGTGTAGGATAGAAGTAAAACCAAGTGGACCCTGTGGAGGAACAGTTTTATGTTACAAGTTTATCTCAGTAGAAATTGTAATTTGTGTGTCTGTAATGCTTAGTAAGGCTAGACACTGACCCTGAGATTACCTCATTTGGTTAGAGCATGGTACTAAGAGCACCTAGGTAGTGGGCTCAATCCCTGTATGGGCCCTTCGCTTAAGAGTTTGACTTGATGGTCCTTGTGGGTCCCTTCCAACTCAGAATTGTCTATGATCTGTAACTGGTCTTTACCTAGTGCCTCTGTAGTTTTCATCTCCATGAATAAGATCTCTTTTCCTCAAAAAACCAGAAGAATAGAGAAATTTCAGAAAGAGTACTTACTAATGACACAAAGAAAAGCTTCATCATTTTCACTTCATGTCCTAGATCATTAATCTGACCACAAAGAGTAATGAATAGAGTCATGTCAAATAACACTATTTCTTTTTAGAGAACATAACAGCTTAACAAAATTCTGTATAACACAAAGGGGTCACCTCCTAGAGAGGGAATTTTTACTCCCTGTAATCACTTTACTATTGAAGAAGATATTTCTTTTATTTTCTATGCATTTTCATGTGCAACAACAACAACAACAACATTGTTTGCTTGATTTTTTTATACAATCAATGTCTTCAGGAAAGGATTATTTAAGACAGCAATGGAAAATACAATAGACCTCTTGAAGAAGTATCTGTAGTCTTTGACCCGCAGGTTTAACTTGTACCAAACCATAATTTTTGCCTGAAATCTTTGCTGCAGTACACTTTGGTTATGGTAATATGTTTGGGTTTCTTATATTACACTTTCAGAATGGGTTGAAATTGGAATCTCGTTTTTCTTGAGTGAAAAAGTACTCTTTTCAAAAGCAACTACCAAAATCTTGACACTCTAAAATGTTAGAGATGTTTGAATTCAGTGCTTGGGAACTTGAAGTAGATACGTTTTATTATGGCAGAATAACATACTGATGGAGTGTTGTTAAGCCCTTGCTTTAGACTTATGAGGCCAATCTTCTCAAGCTCCTGCCATGGAGAGTGAGTTCTCCAGGAAATGGCAGGCTCCTCAGTCAGAATCTCCTGAACCTTTCTCTAGGGATGCCCATCTCTTTTCATGGCATTGGGGGTTTTCCAAAGAGCTGAGTATCTTAAAGCTAAAGTCAGCATTTAAAAAGTGCTTTCCACTTTCATAAAGTCCAACAGTCTTTCAGTAAAAATTCAGAGAATTTTCTGGTAAAGACAACAATTTTTCCCCCTCTCTTTCTGGTCCCATGTAGTTAATATATGATTTGATCAATGTAAGTATATTAAAATATATAACTTATATCACATTTATACTTTGCTCCCCTCAGCTTTGGAATAAGTTTTTTGTACAATAGGTTTGTGCAACTATATAAATGATGAAAATTTGATATTGTATGCTCCTGTGGGTCTAAAAATGTGTATATAATTCTTTTTAAAACCAATATCCAAGTCTTAATACACTTGACATTATAAAATGCTGTCTGTCAAGTATCCAAAAGAATGAATTTGGCAAATAGAAAGATAAAGAACAATGGTTGAAGAATACTGCAGCTTATAAGTCAAAGAAAACCCAAAAACCCAATCTTTCTGTAAGTTAGTACAGCTCTGAAAGCTTAATTATGATAAGTGACTTCAAAATGCTTTTTGTCCCTTTCTTACATGGTGCTGCATTTGGATGGTTATCTGTTCATGATATTAAATTTTTATTTGTAATAAACCTCGTAACTATGAGAAGTACATGGTTTTTTAGTTATTCTGGTTTTGCTTGTTTAATAAACAGGAGTTGTAATCTCTGAAAAGAAAAAAAAGTATTTGCTTCCTCATAAGCAAATGGCAGGCAGGTTGAGGGAAAAACACTGTTATCACCCACAGCTTTTCAGAGCTTGCAGAAATACCAGTAATTCTATATGCATAAGATAAAATGAAAATTTTTCTTTTTATTTTATGAAAACTTGATTTTTAGTAATTAAGGAACCAGAGAAGTGAAGTGAAGGAGAAAAAAATATCAAAGTGCATGGAAGGCATCCAAATTACTGGGAGGTAAGCTAGAGTGGAAACTTAGTGCAGATTAAATGTTCTATGGTATGTACTTTCCTGGGTATAAGGACAGGGGAGACTGGAGAAAAAAAAATTCTTCAAAATATGTAGCTCTAGGAGCATAGGATTAAGTCCATAAGATTCAGGAAAAGAAGATTAATATTTTTGGGTCATTAGATTTCTTGTTATAACATTTTAATTTCGTTTACTAAAAAATGGCAAGTTCTGACTCTTGCAACAGACAATTAGAGAAGTGTATTGAGTGAGAACAAATATGTCCTCTTTCCTCATTTTCTGCATTAATATTTCTGAGGTCACAGACAAATGTGAAATTTATATTATTCACTTAGAAGCTGTTCATTTTTATGGTTATTAAGCCTAAATGTTGTATGAAAACAGCTTTAATGAAACAGACAAATTTTTGAGCCAGAGAGGTCTTGCAGTTATAAGTAAAAGGAGACCCAAAAATTATAACTGAAATTGAAAAATTGAATTTTTTGCCTTTCTTTGGCTGAAACTGCCTGAACTAAGAAGGTGTACACTTTGGGAATAAAATGTTTTTTCTATTGCTACAGATCAGATAATGTCAAAGAGTGTCAAACTGTTTAGAGCTTCACTGAGAATGAGATAAATAATTGGCAACTGATTTCAAAGTCTCTTGCAAAAATTCCCACCAATACCTCCCAGTAATTTGCACTTTCTGTGGGAGTTACACTTCCAAGTACAGACTTTACAAAAGGTACCTTGTTGTGAATATTTGAGAACCTCATCTATGACCTGGTACTACTGATAAGTCTGAGATTTATGAGGAAGCCAGGTATCTTTCCTCTGAAATAAAATCCCATACTCCCCTTTTAGGTTTCTACCTCTGTCCTTCTGACCAGACTTGGTCTTCCCTGCTACCACAGAAGTGAAATAAGAAATTAAACCTTTGATCATATGTTTCTTAAATGGAGCCTTTCTCCATTTGTACATAGTTGGAAATTAAAAAGAGAAGTGCCAAAATTATCATATGTGAAGAAAAGTCAAATAAGTTATAGAGGACAAGATTGTATTAGTCCTGAAATATGCAGGTAATACTGATCATAAAGCTACAGAAAACCATTCAGTGGATCTTGAATACACAGGCTAGTGAGCAGATCACCTTTAATTTTTTCTTCCCGAACTTCAATATGTCGCTAAACGGCATGTCTGAATTTGATGAATTTTCAAAGAAATGTTCTGTTCATCCATGACATCTATTTCATTGCCCTGGACTCTTTTTCACTTTAATAAATCCAGCTGGAGATGAGGCACAGGAAACAAAGTCTCGTAATCTAAAAGTATTAAATGTATCTCAGTGTTATCTCAGTGATTTTTTGTGTGTCAACTTGTAAAGACTTCAAGTGTTATTTTCTCTAATAAATAAATTAATTAACTTTACAGTGCATGAAAATTTACTAAAACATTCTACATCAAAATGTGGGACTGTGGGGAGGCATGATTTGAAGTTCTTTTCTGTTAATTTCTTCTACCATTGTCCTTATTCTAGCACAAAATTTCACATCATTGCTGAGAAGAAATAAAACAGGGAAGCAAAAAGTTCAGGTCTGTTGTGACAAACCAGAGTAGACTTAGGACAGTTGTGAATTATGGATATTATTTAAACTTTATTGCCTGGGGGATTTTTTAAATCAGAATTTGTGGTTGTTTTAAATCAGAATTTTATATAACTTTTATAAAAGTAGTTAAATAAAATTTTCTCCTGTTATTTTTATTTTAAAATTTATTTTTTTTATTTTTATTTTTATTTTTATTTTTATTTTTATTTTTATTTTTATTTTTATTTTTATTTTTATTTTTATTTTTATTTTTATTTTTATTTTTATTTTTATTTTTATTTTTATTTTTATTTTTATTTTTATTGTGTTGCTGAATATGTACACGGGATGATTCTCATGTCATTGGGTGAATTCAGGTTATAAATACATGTTAATATTTTAAAACAGATCTCTGCAGAACTCACTTATATTGAAATTTATGATAGACTTGAAGTGGCTTTATCTCCCTCTGTGTTTGTCCACGTACCAGTAACAAATGACCTGACCAAATTAATGAATCACAGTAATGTCAGCACTGTACTTTTATTTTTAATTGTGCAACCTGTGGTGAGTCGAGGACTGAATTGTAGAAATACATCTTGTTATGCAAGAAAAACTCCTCTGTCACATGGCCAGTGATCACCTGGAGGGTGTACATGCCAAAACCTGAATGCACAACATTACAGTATACATATTGCAATTAAAAAATACCACATGGAGGAGAAGTAGCAATAATGACATCAAGATAGATTTACTTGTTCTGTATTCCGCTCTCTTAGAGATCACATTGCTTAAACTTAAAATAATTGACATAAACATCTGTGCATTATTTATAGCTGCTTTGTTCACTGTTTCATAATTTTAAGATTCCCCAAACTCTGGTGGGATCTTTCTGGCAGGCAGGAAGTTGTGGTCATTGCTCCACTGAATATTTCACCCTGCTTCAGGGAGTGGAGTCCAGCACATTTTTTCAGGAAGTGTGGGATGAAGACAGCATGATGAGAGATGAAATTGCAGTGTTCAAATATTGCAAAACTTTTCCTGAGACAGACTCGTCTTGATTCTTTCTCTTTTTTCTTCCTTTTTTAAAAATAAAGTCATTGAGGGTCTGCAAGCTGCTGCTCATTTTTAAAGGTAGCACAGCAATTTACTTTAAGGCTATAACAAAATAATATTTGCCCTAACAGTTTTGTGGCCATTTGATATCTTGGACTTAACCAATTTGGATACAATTTAATTAGTTACCCATCATCTTCATATAGAGGGAGCACCCATGTACAGTCTAGAAGCATTGATTTGGGTTCTTTTAGCTGTTTTTAGTAGTTTTTCAGTGTAAATTAGAAAAAAGTCAGAATTTTGTTTTTAAAGATAATATATCTATTGACATACATCAGATATAAGATTTCAATCTTTAAGTTAGGGTAAAGCAGAGAGGATATTTGCATTAGAAAGACTAAAGAGCGAATAACTCTTATCTGTTGCTAGCACATTGCTTTCACTAAAACATTCTGTAAATACCATCATTCATGTCTGGATGCATGACACATGGTATATTATCTTTTACTTAATTAGTGGCATTTTCAGTTTCTTCTCTACTTCTCCTGAAGTGAAAATTCATTTCTAAATCTTATGAGATGTCAGACTTCCTCTAACAGTGTGAAAAAACAGCTTGGAGGCTCTAAGTAAAAGGTTTTGGGCCATGATTGACACAGTATAGTAGGTCATATGGCCCCTTGACAAGCAGTAAATTCTGAGCTATACTACAAAACACAGGTGTTTTTAACAACGATTCTGACTGGATAATTTGCAAGCAGCAGCCTATATATCAAGTGTAGCAGAATGTAATGGCTTGTGAAGAATTTTTCTCTGCTGGATGTGCCTAGGAAAGAGAGGATGCTGTGTGCCTGACAGTGAATTATATCTAAACACTGGAAATGGGGATTACAGATTACACTGAAGAAAAGCACAACCATAACTCAGACAGACTTTGACAGGACCTTCCAATCAAAATTCTATTTTCTGGCCCTGGTGAGTTAATTTACAGGCACACACATATGCACAAAGTTTGAAGTCCTATTTGATGAACAAATCACATCTTCACAAACAAACCTAGTTTAAAAATCCTCTTGGAAATGACTGTTTTGTTAATGTAACCAGTGTATGAGATGATGGAAATGCGTTTTCACAAAACACTTTGTATCATAGTGTCAGAATGCTTTCATTGACAATTATGACGTCCCCCCCCCTTCCCAATATTTTAATACAAAAGGTATTTTGATACCATGAAGATGTATTTTTGTATTTTCCTAGCTATTCTGTAGCAGTTAATGACAGACACGCATTTTTTGGTTCAGACAGACAAAATTGGGTTCAAATTTTGAACTACCAGTTGTGCATGGAAGCTGCTTTTTGGTACCCCGCTTTACTGTGACATACATGTTCTGCTTTCGTTTGGCATAATTACAGCTATTTGCATGAAAAGAGAGGGTGGCGGAAGGGGTGGACTTAGAAATCCACCTACTCTTGTTGTTTACTCTTTGCATTAAGTCATAATCCCTGATGAAGTAATCAGCATTTCTGCAATAGCAAATCATTAAAGTTGCACAAAGGAAGTCGAACTTCAGGGATCCTCATCTGAAAGGATTCCAGAAGCTGTTACCTGGTGGCTCACTTCAGTGGGACCTGGAGACAGTCAGAATGTCTCACTATCAGAACTACTTTCCCTGAAGACAACCAGTAAAATTGCCATTGTTTTCAATGAAGCAGAATGATACCCTCAATGAGAAAAAGGAAATGAATATTGAAGAAACAAAGACGCTTCTTTCATGCAAATTGCTTTGCTAATAAATAAAAAAAGAGGAATTAGAACCAGGAAATATAGGCGATAAAGAGAAACTGTTGTCTGAATTAATGCCTTTCAAATTTTCCAATGAGGCATTTACCTAGCATTTAGTAGCAATGTTCATTATACTTTGATAATTATTTAGAGCTTTCTCTCTCACAAACTGTTTGTAGTGAAAGACTGTATAATGGTTCACTAGTTAGGGATCCTTTTGCACCATTATGCAAAAATGAATAAAGAGTAGTTTTTTCTAGGAAGAGGGCTGGGAATCTGTGATATAAAGCAGCTCAATTAGAGGAGACCTGAAGTTACTGGGAGTGTGTTCTGTAGGATATGTATATTTTAAATTAGTGCATTCTAAAAGAATAATCCAAATTTAATTAAAACTGAAAAAGCAACACCACAATCACACCTCCTCCAAGGCAAAACTGTAAAATCTTCTCTTGATGCCTACCCACCACAATATCAGCCAAAAGGAAGCACAAATACATTGGATGGTGTATATCCAGCAACTGTTGTAAAAGCCAATGTTTATGAACTGTTACTGTGTAGTAACATTAATGTTGCTTTTCATTCCTTCAATTTCTCTCAAAAAATTTTAAGTTCATTTTAAGTTACTTGAAGTTTGTAACTTGAAGGAATACCTGAGATTGTAACTTTTAGGAAGACCAAGCTCTGAGCTAATGTTTTAGCTGGTCACTGAGATAATTTTTTTACCTTATACCCAACTTATGCATGTATTTAGTCAATATGTTGCACTGATAAGGTGAGACAAACTCAAGCAAATAATAAATAGTGATGAAAATGTATATATCTCAATAATTGACAAAAAAAAAAGTAGTATATATATGAAGTTCAGTGTTTAGCACCTAGTGGGACATTTTTACTTAATGGTACCTATTGAGACAAACTGATTTTTTTTTCCCCACATTTTTATAAGGATGCACTATTTGATACTAGAAGTCAAGCTGAAGGGAAGAAAAGATTTAATTGTGTTATATTCTTTCAAAAATCAGAATATGCAAAGAAATTTTTTATTCCCTTTAGGTTTTTTTTTTCCCTGTCACTAATTTGTTCAGAGCACTTATTAGAGCCTACCTATTTTGTTTCGACTTGACCCAGTCAAAGCAGTTTGAAGACATTTACAATGATGAAGAGGGAGCTTCAATTAACCTTCTTGGCTGAGATATTTGATATGCATGAGTTTATATATAATAGCTTAATTATCTAATATTCTTTGTAAAAGATTTCTAATAAAGAATGGAATTGATTTATATATTATAAGAGAACAATAATTTATTTAATTCCTCATCAGATTTCTTTTGCCAAAATGTATGTAAATTAAACCCCAAGCTAAGGGACCAAGACCAATAGTCAGGACCTGACAACTTTCGAACTCTCTGTTTTCATACCTTCGCTTTGAAGGAGAAACAAAGCTGCTGATAACAAATAATCAAGTTCTCCAGAGTTGTACTGCAGGTCAGAACCCATTAGGGCTGTAGACATACATTTTAATTTTTGTTCTAGAGATCCATTGTCATAATTTGTACCACAATAGATAAAAAGAGAAAAAAAAAGGATTTAAAAAAATTAATTTTACAGAACTTAATTGATATTTCTTATGCATATTTTTAATGATGTTATTTACCCCTATTATTTTATGACATTTGAATTAACATGTTCATTGTCTTTAATAAGAATATAAATGCATATGTTTTCTTAAAGATTGCATACTTGTGAAAACAAACATAGGAGTAGATTTGGGCTCAACTGTGGAAAAAAAATCATAGTGTTTCAGACTAAGTCCTGGTTTATCTCAGTCCTGATGCAATCTAGGGCCATTCCTAGCATGAAATAGTGAAATTCCTGGTGGCCCATTACAACAGTAGTAGTGAAATAGTGTTTGTCTTTACTGGATCCATTGTCCAGGCTTCTTAATGAGAAAGACATTTATTGGGTTACAAATGAGGAAACTGAGGATGAAAGAATAGAATGATTTCTTGAAGGTAACAAATGGAGCTTATGACAAAGAAAGGCATCAGAATTAGGGTTTGATTCCTCTGTTATCTGCATTCCTAGCATGGAATTTTGTTTGTTTGTTTGTTGGGTTGGTTTGGATTGTTGTTGTTGGTGGTTTATTTTATTTTATTTTATTTTTTTATTTTTATTGTAGAAAAGACTCATATATAAGAACTGTGTTTTTTTAAAAGAGTTTTCAAAAAAAAAAAAAGAAGCCAGAACACTAGTCAGCAGATGAGAAAATCTAAATAGCCAGGGTCAAATCCCTGCTGATGTGAAATTTGTAGCTGTCTTCTGGAAATCCAGAATTTCACTGTTAAGAGAGGTGGTTAAGAATTAAATTCCCAAACATTACAAAAGGGTGGTTCACAGGTGACATTTAGAAAGAGGCTTGGGAAGTGAATAAGGAACAAGAGGAAGTGGAAAATAATGAATTCAGAACTGAAAGCAAGAGTAGGCTTGCACAGATATCTAAAGGTGGGAATAAATGGAACAAAACCATCTCTTATCACTAAGACAAGGTGAAGATTAATATTTCTTGCAGGAAGGCTTATGTTTTTTCACTCCTTTGAAACACAGTTCCATCTTCAGTAATATAGATAATAAGCATAAATCCTTTGCAAGAAAATACACATAAACAGGGCTAGCTAAAATTGATCAGAAGTGACTTTTAATTTTCTAGAAAAAATAGAAAATTTTTGTTTTGTTATTTAGAGATTTTACTTAATAGTTAAGAAGTAATTTCAGCAAAATCCCCAGAATCTTATCTTGCGTGCATTTCATATATAAAATATCACCATTCCCTTCCTTTCAGGAGACAGTGTTCATTATGATTTGACTTAGTTGCCCCAGGTTACCTCCACCCTTCAGGTCCCTGCAGTGAAAGTCTTAAGTACCCCTTATGATCAAAAAAGAAAATTTTATCTCCAGCAAGCAGTCTGTCTGGCCTGTAAATAGGTGTGCAGGCCAGGAGGGGTGACCAGGGGTGTGGTGAAGCTCCTGCCCAGCTGCTGGCAGGAGACTGTGTTCTCTTTCACTGTAGACAGAAGTGATCTATTAGCACAATGTCACTGTTCTACTCAATTTTTTTTCTATGAAATTCAGAAGCTTCAGTGATATAGGAGACACAGGGCTTGTTTTCTAAGCATTTATATCTTTTTTTTTTTTTTTTTCAATTTGCTCAAAAATTTAGACATCTAATTGCTGCTTTGGTTACATTTTAATGCTCAAATGTTGTCTTGGATATCACCTGAAAATAAAATAGAGACTTCAGACTATACTTTTCTTTTGTACATTGTAAAGTACGGAGGAAATTACCTCCCTTTTATGAAAAATGAAGCTGTTAACAATAATAGCTCTCAGTGTGGGACTGAAATGTTAGGCATGAACTAGGATTTCTTTGTTAGAATGCTTCAAATGGTAGTTATAATGTGAGGGTTTTTCATAAGCATTTCTTAAGTGTCATAGCACCTGTCTGTGCTACAAGTTAGTGAAAAATGATGGTCAAGTCCTTAATTTGTTGACCGGGGTTTGAATTTTCCTACAAAGTCTAAAAATTATATTGGTAGAAAAGGCTGTCTTTCTGGAAACAAAATAATTGGTTAGTGAGTCAATGCTTCAGGAACAGCATAAATCTGACATATCTTTGTATCAACTGGAAACTGACCTACGCAGCTACACAGGAGATCCAGTCTGGCTCAGAGCAAAGAGCAGGAAGTGCTCAGGATATTTACACTTCTGTAGGAGAAGTTTGAATTTGCAAAGAGAAAAAATTCTAATGATCTGGGATGGGAATCATAGTGATTCAGTCCAAGAGTCTCATTCCTAAACTAGTCAATGAACACTAATTTAAAAGTAAGTGTCCATGTCATCCTAAACTATGAAATATGTCAGAGATACCCACTGAGGTAATAAAATCATCATAGTAATAGTAGGGCTAGAGAAGTAGAAGGTTTAAAATGGAATAAAGATATGGAATACTGAAAAAGTCATCCACAACCATCTGAAAAAAAAATGGAATCCTTTATTAACAAATTTTATTTAAATTTTATTTTTTCTTTTTTTTTTTTTCCTATAGAGACTGGTTCACTGAAAAAGTCCAAAAAATTGTAACAAATTATGCCTTTTCTCTATCAACTTTCAAGTGCTGGAAATAAACCATAAGAAATAGCTAAGATGAAGCTTCAATGTTTTAAAGGAAAATCTTGATGAAAAGGGAGAAAAAAGAAATCCCATTGAAACTGCTTCTAAGATGTTTTCTATCAACAGAGCAGCTCTATTTTCAAGCACCATTTATATGTTCACTTTACCTGTTTCAATATAGCCATAACCTGGGACTGTTTATCTTTGGATGCAGAGAACATATGATATCATTAACTAAACTCTTTTGGAACTAAGTTACCGTAATTTTTTTTCCTGTCCACATTCCATTTTTTAATAGCCATACAAGAGGAAAAGCATTATTTCATAATGAGCCCTTTTCTCTCTCTCTTCTGATGACATAAAAAGGGATGGGTTTTTTTTCCTTATAAATAACACATTCACCAAGTATTTATCAGATTTTCCAGTGAACTCTAACAAAATGTGGTGAATTCCTGGATAAGAGCTTGACCAGACAGAAGGAAATAAAAATATCAGCACACCGAAATATGTTGGGTTTTGTGTGTTATTACAATCACCACACAGGTGACCGAAATAGTGAGAAAATAGTTGTATTCTTTAGCTGACAATTTTCCCTCCCCTGTCATTACACTGTGTCATGCCATGAAGCTTTACAATGCTGATACAGTTCCTTTAAGTTTGCTTAATAGTAAACATGCAAAAATCACTCAGCAACAGCTTAGAAAAAATATCAAAGGGTCTTTGTTTAGTGGCAGAGTTAAGTTTCTCCTCTGACAACTTCAAGCAACAGGAATGCAGAAAAAGAACATTCTCAGTCAAAACACTCAGCAAAGTTTAGGCACATCCAGGTATGTTCAGGATAAATGGTGACATTACAGCAGACACACAAGCTGACAGAGATAAACTAATATTTTGGAAATCAGAAAGCATTTTTTTGTAGGTACTACAATACTTTGCATTTGTTGTCTGCTGCTGGAAGGAGAAGGGGGAAGGAGGGCAAGGAGGAGTGGAACAGGAATGAAGAAAATTTTCTGCTGTCTTTTTAACTCTCTTGAAAGCCCTTGAGTTTTTTCTAAGATTCTGATATTTGAAGACTCTAAGGTTGGAGAAAGGATAAAAACAGAAGTGTGCATGTAATGTGGTCATAAATACTTGGTCACCTTCCAGTAATTAATTGGTTAGGCATCCCTAAAGCTGACTTACTTTATTCTTCATTAAATTGTTGAATCTCTTTTTGAACACATGTATACCTTTGACTTTCACACTAAACCTCAGCAAGAATAATTAATCAAATATCACATTAATTGAATGATTCATTGTATGTCATCTTAAAATCCATAAACAAGTACACTCACATCTGTATCTCTCCACCTAATTTGTATTTGTTTGGATCCCAGTTCTAGTTGTAGTGAGGATAATGCTTCACTGGGTTGTGTGTTGAAATAGGTATTACTTGTTCTTAAGCAAATAAAACAAACAAGGAGAAAAGGAGAAAATATTGTTATGCTTGTAAGAGAAGGGAAGACCAGAGAAACTAAGTGGCTCACAGAGGGGGTACAGCACAACAGGGCACTTGAACACAGAAGAGTTCCATATCTCTTGGAGGAATCTCTTTCCTTTGAGCTTTTGGCTTGTAAATGGTGGTTGATTACATGGAGAAAAAAAAGCTGCAGCATTAACAGTGTCTTTCAGAAACCTGTTTCATGTCCCAGACAATGATTTGCAACATGCAGACCCATCTCCTCTCATTTCCCTCCCTCCTACCCTCCACACATGCTTTCTGTCGTCACTTCTGCTCTCAAAATACATGCAGCCTGACACGTACTTTTGTGCAACAGCTCTCAATCATTTTCTTTTCTTTCCACTTAAGATGGGAGCCTTGGAATGAGGGATTTACTAATTGATATGATTCAGTGGTGGTTTGGCATATATATTTTTCCTTCTTTAGTATCTATCTAGCTAAAAACCTCATATATTCATCATCGTTTCTAAACAACCACAAGTCATGGATGTTCTGGCTGTTTTCACCATTCCCAAAGTACGAGGTTGTTTTCTTGGAAGGAGCAACAGTACTGGGCCAGTAAATGAGGAATATGATTGAACGTAGTCAAGTGAGAGTTTTTCCCCTTTAATCCACTAAAATCAAATAAATTAAACACACATTCAAGGGTTTTTATGAAGGTATGCACAAGCATCAGCAAAGGCTGTATATCTCAACTTTAGTTCACAAGAAGATATTTTTATATGCTCTAATAAACCCCATTTTGAGGAGAGTATATAACCCTACTTGAAAGCTTGATAATAAACTGACTATAACTATAAAAACATATGTTTTCACATGAAGCACTATAATTTTTGTATTTTGGTAAACATAATCATATGGTATATAATTTTTCCAAAATGTACTCAGCATATAGAGTGAATAACAGGTAATAGCTACTTCCTTTAACTGCTTCAGTCATTAAAGATTCAAATTATAATCCAAGATAAACTAACTTCAGGAGGTCAGGTTTACTATGAGTTTTATTATCCCATGTAAAACAGAAACAGAGTTGATAGTCTTCTTCAGGGCAAAAGTCCATTAGTAATTGACACTAAAAACCTGCTAATTTCATAGTCTTGCTCTAAAAATTTTAATCTTTCTCAGAAGCTGTAAACTGAGTGGTTTCTTTTCCAGTGTGTGGTAGAGCCAAAAATCCAGTCTTGATGAAAATGAGTTAATCAACAGGGAGGGAGAGATTAAAAAAAATTGAGAGGAAGGAATGTAAACATGTAAGTGATAGTGAAGGTGTAGGTGTTAGTCTTGAGTGTGTTCTGTTTGGTGCTGTCTCACTGCTTAGCTTAGGCACATGTAAGGCCTTTAAGCTCCTTGCCATTTGAGTCAGGAATGGGCTTTGTCCTATGTGCAAGTAGCATCTAAAATAACTGGATGTTTATGCCTTTTCAGAGTTGGTGGATGCTGTTCATATGATTACATTAATTTTTATTGTACAAGATATTTTCATATACTTTAGAGAATACAGATCATGTTTGCTGTCTTCTGCTTGCAATGGACATTATCTAAAGGATTAGTATAGGGATTATTATCCCTTATTATTATATAAGGGATCTGCTATTCTGACTCACTGGCCGGTAAACTAATTACACTGATGTGATACTATTCCTATATGGATCATAAGTTTTATTAGCTGTAAAGGTGCATAGCACCCTTACATATAGGAACCCTTTGGCATTTTAAATATAAATAACTCCTGTGCACCACTCATATATGTTGCCTAATATCCTGTTAACACCTTTGAAATTTTCTTTTGCATACCAAGAAGAGCTTATCTCTCTCGTTAATTTATTCTTAGTGATTGTTTTGCAAGAAACAATATTATAATCAAAGCCCTTGGGTATGATCTTATGTCTTGAAAGCATGACTGAGTTACTGAACATGGACTTTTCTAGAGAACACTCTAAATCTGAGAGAGAAGGGGAGTAGTAACTTAGTCTGACTTCAACCCTGGGTTAACTCAAGATTACCTTATACTTGCTGTGGATAAAGAACATACAAAGTTTGCTATGACAGCTGAAGTTAAGAAACTTTTCTAAACTGCAGCACTGTCCAAACCCCTCCTGGTTTTAGTATTCTACAACTGTAAAGCAAACCATTTGAAGATATGCTTAATTTGAACATTGGTAATAAAACTTCTCATGGGCTTTTATTTCTAGAATGTCTTGTTGTCTAGAAGAAGGTAAGAAACACAGAATTTGCTTCCCATGATTCCAGTTAATAAAAGAATGTTGAAGCAGATGAACACAAGTAGAGAATGTATTTACCCATAAAGATTTGTCTCTTTCTTTTAACCATAATGTGAGGGTGTTTTTTGCTTCCTGAGAAAGTTGTGGGCTAGAGGGTGTGGTAAAAACATGCACCCCCTTGCATTCCTCCTCGTCCAAACTTGGATGTAACTCAAAGCCTGTGTTTCAAATCTGCCTAACTGTGAGTAGGAAATTCTGTCACTATGGTAAGTGCTAAAATACTGTGGGATAAATTCTGATAAAATTCAAATTTATTTTGAAATAACATTGCTCATTAGTCTTCGCAGGTATGTACACTAGTGACCTATATTCACCTTGTGTGAAGAGGAACACTAAATGAAGCTATTAATTTTATTACAAATTAACCTTTTTTAAAAAATACACTGATTTTATGATTTCTTTGAGTTTGGTTTTCTTTCTCTTCTTTTTCTTTTAATTTTTTTTATATTGTCCAGAAAATTGATCTGAGAAGTCACTCTAAAATTTAATAAGACATTTGTAAATTTTTTATAATTATTTGTAGTTGTCATTAAATGTTTGTTCTCAATACATGTACAAATATTGTTTAGAAGTCTGAATTCAGTAGAAGAAATTCAGAATGGAGAATTTGATTTGAAAACTCTTATCTCACAAAATATGCTTAGTGATTACAGATATTAAATGCTTTGGTCAAGAGTTTTAGAACAAATATAAATTCCCAAAGATTGGCTCTAAAATATAAATATATTCTCTGCTGGAATCAGGAGGGCTATTCATGTAAATAAGCATAAGAACACATTTTTGAAACTATTTTGATCTCCCACATTAAAAAATCTACACTTCTAATAAAAAAGGTTACAGAATATAGAAGGACTTTCAATATAAAAACTCATTCAGTGAGGTTTCCAAATCTTGATTTAAGTGCCTTCTTTGAGTTCCAGACTCTAAAAATCTACCTGAAGATAGATTTGTATTTATAAAAATAAATAAAACATTTTTAATAATCTAAGATGAGGAACAAGGAATATAAGTTAGATATAGTTTACTAACATACTTTTTTTTCTGTAATAGGAGTGCTTATCGTCCTTATAGTCTTTTTCTTACCAAACTAAAGCTAAAAACCCAGGAAATTCATACAAAGTGTCATTCAAGAAGTATTAGGGTTTATGTGAAAGAAATCTATCTATAATCACAGAATATGTGGCCACTGGAGTATGTCTGTGGCAATGTGACATATGTGTGTGGAAATGTGTTGTTAGATGGCTAAGGTAACAGTCATTTTAATTACAGATTACTCATAAAATTGTCTAGGAGTGGGTAAGGAATGGCCCCAAGGCATTATCTACCCAGACCAGATGTCTTTCTTGGGAAAGAATTGTTTCCTTTGCAGCCAATGGATATGAATGACTGTAGAAAACTGAAGAAATTTGGATGTATAAGGAATACCAACAAAAAATTATATCTATAGGTATGTACATATACATGTTTACTTCTTGCTTTTCCCAACACTCCTCAATTGAAAATGCAAGGGCAGGCCTTTGCTCTTGAATAGTACATGAAAACCACACTGCTAAACCCCCACGTGACTCTTTGAAAGCATACCCCATGGCGATAGGCTTTCATAGCTCAGCTTCCAAGGAGGCTAAGCCTCATTCAGAAACCCAAATTATCAATTTCTCTTGTTTGGCAAGCTTGAACAATTCAGGGAGATAAACATACTTCTGACCCATTGCCTAGTGATGCCTATTTTAAAAACTTGTCCTCAGTGGAAGTCACTGTGAAACAAAATGCTATGACACTTCAGGGTTGTGTAGTTATGGACTGAAGTTATAATGGTCCTGGAATACACTTCAGGCTCTGTGCTCTAAGCTTTCAGAGCACCAGCTCACCTCATTGAAATCACATTAATCCCCAAAAAAGCAAGAGCAGTCAATGGCACTAAAGCTTCAAATATGAATGATCAAGAACATGTGAGGTTGCTGAAAGAATATTGTCTCAGTGGGAGGACTTAGGGAAGCGATGATCTATAATCCCTTGAATGATTGTCCTTTTTAAGGAAAATTGCTCCAAATGCCTCTTGGGATATATCCTTAGAGTTGAACCTTTATTTTGTCTTCTTATTTTCAGAATGGACAAGTAGGAATTATCTTTTTTTCTGCTTGCGATAATGAAAAGAATCAAATGGTCTGGTGGATTATATACCCTCTTGAACTCGATTCCCAGGAAGGATACAAACGTTTTGGATTTGTTAACTCGACCACCTTAAAGTATACTTCTTTTATCAATGTATTTTAAACATCAGGGTCAAATATACAGACAGTCCATGTATAGGTCTTACATATGATATGTCAGGTAATCTGTATGATTTGTCAGATACTCAGTATTGGAGTCTTTTTTCCATTATCTTTTTGACTCTGTGTATCTGTGTTGGAATCATGTTGTGAAATTTTTCTCTTAATTCTCCTTGGTAACTGGCACAGAGAAGTTGTAATAGACTAGAGGATGAAATTTTCCCTTGCAGATTAGGAAAGGAGCCTGTTCCACTGCATTCTCTGACATTAAAGAAAACTTGACCCATCACATTTCTGCTGATTTTGAGAAATTAAAATATTTTGCCCAGACACCTCAGAATTTGATTTTATTCTGGGTTGTTCTGATTTATTTAAGAAGTCTGGTGCTCTGATGCTAAAGTGACAGACAAAAGGAGCACTGGATATCTAGGAAGAACAATTATTTGGGGTCTAGATTTTTCTACCCCACATGCTTTTGGAAATAAGTTTTGATCAAATTGTTTGAGGAGGTTAATAAGGAACAGCTTTTGGTGCTGCTCTTCTACGGATGAACAAATACGTTTGGCAACTCTGAAGCCATCCGTCAGCCAGATAGGAGGAAGCTCCATGGGGGAGGTGTCGCTTTGACAGATGCCTGCAGCTCTTGCTTGAATTGAATGGATTGTACATCTGGCTGCCTACAACTATATCACACAACTATATGGCACAGCCTCTTTGTCTCCCTGCCTCCTACACCCTACCTCTCCACTCCCCATTTATTCTGGGTCTGAATCTGCATCTGTGACACTGGCTTCGTTGTGCATATGTGGGTAGAGTCTCCCTCCACTGCCTGCTAAGAATTGTTTTGCAGAAAAGTGGCTGCTGTCCAGACGTCTGTTCTTGTTTCATCTTGTACTTCTGTTTAGACCTTTTGATCTCATTCCTGCCTCTGTTGTTTTGTTTGTTTTACTGCTTGTCCCAAGAATCCTGTTGCTTTTTTGGTCTCTAAAGCCTTTCCTTCAGCTGCAGGGCTAGTCCTTCTGTTTTCCCTGTCCAGGGCCTCCACCAGCCTGCAAATAGGTTATCCAGCTGGTAACTGCAGTTATCCATCACACCAAAGGACGGCTGTGGCAATATAGCCTATGACTGGGAGATCTCTTTGACTCCCAGATTTAAGAAGATATTTTGTGTTCAGTATTGGCCAGCATTATTGCATTACTAGTGTATTTGAAGTGTTATGTATTGTCTGGAACCTTGCAAGGTTTTTTTAAATTTTATTTAATTTTGTTTTCCTGGCTATAGCATGGTTTGTAATCACCTTTTTTTTGTTTGTTTGTTTTTTTGCATGAATAACTATGGAGAATCAGCTTTGGGTTTTTTAATGCAAAATAAAATGAGTTTTACTCTGAGGATTCTGAAAAAGTAACTTACATGCTAAACAGTCTCAGTTTTTTCATAAAGCTATCCACTAAAACTTTAAAAGACATTTAATTATTTGTAGGTGATAAGAAGGTTGCTCAAGATTTTTTTAATTTCAATTTTGATTTTTATCTCAAAATGTGTATTGTAGGTTGAGTGACTGCACTGAAGCACTATTGGAAATTCTGAGTAATCAATGAAAAAATCAATTGAAGCACAAATGGAAAAGGGGTGAGGCATTATGTACTTTATTTACCAAAACAATACACTGAGTTTAAAGGAATATGCTGTATTGACAGAATACTACAATATTTTCTTCAGAATATAATACATCAGCGCAATAAAAGATAACATTGTGGTGAGAGCAATTGGCCAGTGACAGAAAGAAGAGTGCACACAGTTAAAGAAGTCTTTGCTGTTCTCTGGCTGGACTGTCTCCTAACTGTCTGTGTGCACAGCCCTATTATGCAACACTTGGAGAAACTTGTGATTTCTCAAACTTACAGGTGTTTTTCCCTTGCTTACAATGAAGAGCAAGAAGATCTAACAGGACTGTCCCCAGTACACTCTTGGGGAAATGAGGAGAGAGAGAAGCATATTGCTCTCTGGTTTAAAGACTGGTCTGTTTTATGAACCCTTACAAAGAAGGGTCATGGTTGCTTCTTAGCAATGACACTGTTTTTCAAAATTTGAGTTAAACAGTGCTGTCTTGGAAAATACTACACCTCAATGTCCATCTATGTCTTTGTGTTGTGCAGACACACCATTCAGTAATGTTTTTTCCTTGACTGTGCTATACATTTACACAAGCAGGACTACCCCAAGACCTTGCAGCTTAAAGAGGCATATTCACACACTGACCTTCAGTCTAAGGTGGCTGAAGCTTTCCAAATCTTAAACTTTTGACACAAATTTCACTGAAATGTTGCATCTCAATAGCAGCAGCAAGTATAAACCAGCAGTCTATTTTCCAGCCAGTTCTACAAAAGCAGAGATTCCTGAACTATATTCAGGGCATAGGATCAAGTAATCAGTTATATTTTTCCCCACAATTTTTCATGAGCAGTGGTATGCTCGTGAGTTTTCATAAATTAGCTCTTTTAGTAAGGACTCTCCCTTTGTTATTGGCGTAAGAAAATCCAGTATAAAGTGCAGATAGTGCCTAAGCTATATGAGAGACTCTTAACAAGTTAGTCTAGTCCATAAAAGATGTTTGACTAAGCTTAGTGATGAATATATCATAGAAGCTGAACTACTGCAAAGACTCTTGAATTAGATCCCACAGCAGTTTTTTAGTGTCTTCCATGCAGTTTAGGATGTTTTTGTGAAGTTCCTAATATATCACTAGTGCCTCTCAAAGACAAATTCAGGATTGATCTTTTTTCCTCTCTGCTTTTGATAGTCAGTAATCAACAGCATGTGAAAACACAGAAGAAAAAGGAAAGCAAAAGCAAAAACCAAAGGTAAAATCATCAAGATCAGAGTGCTACTGGATGAAGACAGTAACATAACATCTGTTTCTATGACTGAGAATTATGCTTTTTAATTGGTGTTACCTCTATGGCAGTTTTGATTTCTTTAAGCTTTTTGCAAGTTTTCATATGTTTAATTTAACAATTTTATGAAAGCTTGGGAGGGGATAATTTTGGACAAAGAGAGAATCTATTTAAGAAGGGAGGCAATAAATATAATAATACTAGTAGAAATAGGACATATTAGAATGGCCAGCTTAGAGATGTCAGAAGAGCTTGTGACCTTTAAAAAAAGGGCCAAAAGTTTTTTTGAAAAGCATAAGTCCAATTATTAATATCAGGGAGGAAGTCTCACAGAAGTTTAGCAGTTATCACTGCATCTGAATTGATGGTAGTTTAGAGCAACTAACTTTGTTGCACAAGGTCTGATCTCTTATGTATGTATCATCACAAAGTACTTCACTGTTGGATGTAACATTGGAGCTGGCTTATGTGCAGTGTGTTTGAAATATGCTATTCTAGCGTCACTGGCTTACTGAGAAAAAGCAAATTCTCAAACCACTGCAAGAGCCAGTCATCCTGCAACTGTTACACAGAGAGAAAAATGAACAACAGCAAGTAATGTCTTTTTGAATAAGAGGCACATAAAGCAAAAACAAAAATAGAGGATTTATACTGGTTTGCCAAGTACACCTAATCCTGACATTCATGACTGCAGAGAAATGGAAAGCATGTAGAAATGTATCTGGAGTACAATATAGAAACAATCAGGGTTTTAAGCCTCAGGACAGCTTGCCCATGTTTAATTTTTGTGAGTTGTTTTATTCTCCATCATTAGTAGCAAAATAAGAGACATTCTAGGTCAACCATGACTCCACAGACAGACGTAGCTGGGATATGTCTCCCTGAGTGGAGCTCAGCACAAGGTCTGTCTTCCAGAGCGGCTTGTACGTCTGGTACAAACAGGACAGACTTCAGGAGCCCCATCTGCTGCAGTGAGTCATCACTTTGCATCTCCCAGCAGGATCAACACCTGTTAGCAGGGCAAGAAGAAAAAGCTGCCAGCCTGTTACATGACAATAATCTCTGTGCACATTGTACGGCCAAGTCATAACCATGAGATTGCAATAAAATGCAACATCTCCATAAATCTGTCATCTGACGGATATGGCTGGAAATGCCTGGATCTCACCCTTCTGTGCAAAACTCCTAACTCAGCGTTATCAGCGAACTCAGAAAGCCAATACTTACAAAACCGGCAAGTATCAGCAGAGTCAGCTATTGGAAGTGCATGCAGGTAGGAATTCCTTTGTGGCACTTTTGTTTATTTAAAATATCACACCCTGTCCCAGACTGAACATTAGCCATTTCAGTAGTTTTCTTTATTTGCTACCAGTTGTTCGTTAAGCTTTTTTTTTATCCTTTGTCCAGCTTCACAGTTTCAGTTCCTTAGATATGCTTGTTAAATTCACTTTTTGGTTTAATGCTCTTTGGGGAAAGATTTTAATTAAACTATAATAGGTAAGTTGCATGATATTTACTGAAGTAAGAGTCTAGGGAAAGTCAGTGGTTCTTGGTTGCACCCTAAGCAGGGAGATACCACTCATCAATATTTGTCAAAAATGCTTTGTGTTTGCTGAATTTCTTTTGCAAAAACAGAAGAAACATTAGATAAAGTATGATTATCTAGCAGAGTGTGAAATTTTAATAATTTTTCTCACTTTTTGATTTTGAGGCACAGCATTTGTGTCATATTGATGGTAGCTTCTGAGTGTAATAAGATCCTGAATTTTCCGTCTTGCTATACAAGGCTACTATAAGACTGTGAATACACATGCCTATTGGAAGATGTGGTGGCCAGGATTATGAGCTACTGGGGTGGGGTGGAGCACTGTGAGTAGAGGAGAGCCCAAAAAGAAAAACTGCATTCACTTATCTGTGCTAAGGGGCTTTTGGGGGAAAGTGAAAGACCAAACAAAAACTTGTTCTTTAATTTAATTCTGGGGTTTGAGATAAGCAATACATATAGTATTTTCAAAGACAGTAGACTGTTGAAATTCTTGGCTGGAGGGAGTTTTGGTGGAGTCGTCTTTGTTTTACAAAAAGACTAAATATGGTTTGCAATATCTTGTACATGAATAACTTGGCACTTAAAAGCATATATTGTGAAGTTGTATAAATGAATCACATAAAAAATAGCAATTAGAATTTTCACCTGGCTTCAATATTTGGTTTTATATGAGCTTTTAAATGCATAGGTGTAGCATAAAATGAATATAAACTCAGTGTGAAGATTGATGAATAGTATAGCTATGAGACCTGATCCAGTATTGATGATTGCTGATGAGCAGTCAATTGCCATGACTTGATCCAGAGAAGAATCTTATATTCCAGAAGACACTTGAAACACATTTACTCAGACACATCCAATAAAAGCCTATTCAACTCTAGTGCTCTTTAGGTTCTCTGGCCTGCTATCTGATTGGGTGGAAAGGTGTAATCTCTGAGACAATTACGTTTGAAAGAGTTTGTGAAATAGTGACTAGTGGAGGAGGGAGAATTCTAGGTGACCTGACTAGGAAAAGGCTTCCAGGTGAGTTCACAGCTTCTTAGAAATTCCCTGGTGATAAAAACTTTCTCAGTGTTTGAAGCACCCCTTTGAAACAGAGGGCATGGAAGATTACAGCTGCCTGCCTTGTCTGGGTGTCAAGCTGAAAAAATCCTTTTTCTCAGAATCCTCTGGTCACAGCGAGTGTGGCTCCTCAAAGACAGAGCAGACACCTTCTAAATTGGAGGGAAGTGATGCAGCTGGGAAGCAATTGCTGTCAGGTAACTTGGGAGGTTCTGAACTATTGAAGGCAGGTGGGGAAAAGTCTGCTAGACCTCTTAAGGTCTTGGCCCCCAGCCACAGTGTGTCTGCACCTGATGCAGAGTACTTGGCTCTGAGGACTGAGACACAGACGCACAGGAGATGAGGCAGCACTAATTCTTCTAATCAGAGAGGCATTTGTTTTATCACATTTTGCTGCAAGAGAGAGAGTCCTGCAGGGTCAGACTACTGCCATTTGCCATAGAAGAGCATTCAGAGCTCTTAACTCCAATTGTGCTCCTGCGGAGTCTCCATTCAGGCTTGTCCTGGAGAGTTAGAGGGCAATTTAACCTGCTATGCGGCATGCAAAAACTTGCCTTATGTGACCTGCTGGCCATTAATGGCTCTGGCTTGTATTAACTAACCATAGTAATTCCAAAATTAACAGAGAAATGTAAATTAAAGAAAAAGAAACACAAAGGAATAAAAATACACAGGCATTGAGGGCCTTGGGTTCCCTAGTGTAGGCTGGAGAATGAGACAGTGACTGGTCCTATCTCAGGCACTGTTTATCATGTAAATCAATTGAATCAAGTGGAAATAGCTCTTAAAAACTCCTGTCTACAAGAAATGGAACTTGATGGCTTAAACTTGTATGAACATATTTCAAGGCTGTCTGGAGCTTAAAATACTGATCATGCTGTGAATTGGAGTCTTTTTTTCTTTTTGGTATTGTTAACTCCTTAGAGTCACTGGCTAACTACTCAAAGCCTGATTATTATCTGACAAAGTATTGTTTGTTTTCAGTTTTCCAAAGCTTTCTAATGACACATTTATGAAACTTTATAGCTGTCATTAATGTGTCTTCTCTCTTGGGTTTGTAGTGGTGACACCCTGCATTGTAAAATAAAAAAAAGCCTCCTTATATATTGGACAAGCTCTAATCACAGTCAGTTAGTTATGGGAAGTGGAGGTTCTGTAGCACAATGGAGTTGATGTCTCCCATTCCCTCCCCTAACACACTTAAAGCTTGGTACTCTCTACAGATTCCCCAGCTCAATTTGACCTATGGGTTTTTTCTCTCTTTTTTTTTTTGTCTTTCTGAATTGTGCCCCTATTTTTTCATTTTTATTTTTTTTTTTACTTATGACATGGCAGAAACTGGAATTTGCTGTGAACTTTAGTTTTTTAATGACACAGCATGTAGTATTCATGTTCAGATCGATTTAGACATCTACAACTAAATTTGCTTCTTTAAGTGGCTTGGTGTACTTCCCTATGCTGTTCAAATGATACAGAAAACATAAGACAGCTATTATTCTAGTCATCCACTTTACTTCTATTGGTAAGATAAGGCATATGATAGCTATGTACAGAAGTTTCAAGCTGTTTGGTTAACTCTCTTCCACCAAATCGACCAATATAGTGGGCACACTAAGTAAGTATAAGCGGACTTTTTTTTCATCAAAAAATAGAAAGTAGATGAGATTCTAAACCATGTAAATGCCACAGTCCTGATGCAAAGTAAGTTTTGGAAAATATAGATGCATCTTGTCACACTCAAATTCTGTGTATATGCATAAGAAATTACCTGGATGTCAGTCCTATTAGCAGCTCTTAGTCTTTATATGAAATTAAGCTGAGCACTGAAGGAAAACATGAACTCTCACACTTAGTCAGCTTGAAACATGTTCTTGTTTCAGCAGGAAAAAGTTCATTCCAGACATGTGAAGTGCATCTCACGTGTTTGTAATTCACTGAACTTTTACGCATGTCTATTTGCTGGAATATTTCACTAGGGAATAATTCAGATATTCAAAATAATAAAATGAGTTGAGTTGTATAAATTCATTTGAGAAACTCATTTATATAATTCCCATCAGATTATATTATTTACTGGATTAAAAAAAAGTAGATAGAAATACTTGCTTAATTTTGTATTTAATATTTCATCTAGGCAATTTCATTTTAAGAACAAATGTGAATTCCCTGAGTAAAGACCAAACAAAAAAACCAGGGGAAAACCAGTTAAACTAAAGAAGAGCTCTCTGACACATTAGTTTGGATGGGACACAAGAACAAGCTGGTTTCTCTTATGTAGAAGTTCAACCTGGATGATCATAAATGGTGAGCGGCCTTAAAAATCCACAGGAAAATGTTTTTCTTACTGATTTCATAATACTGATGGACATAGGGGGGGTGGGCCTAGAAAAACAGAAGTTAAAGCTATCTAGAAGGAAACAATTTAATAATGGACAACTGTAAATATAACCATTGCTTCCTCAGATTTTTTTTCTGCTGGTAGTGCTTGTTTGTTGTCGGTAATGTTCAAGGAATGCTCTTACTCCTTTCCCTTTATAATTTACTGTGTGACCATATATTTATAATATTTCAAGCACTTACATTCTATTCACACTGTACTGCTATTTTAATGTAAATGATTACCAAATAATGACTTTCTACTTGAGAAATAATCTCCATTGTTACATGGTCTGCATCTGATAATTGAATTTGACTGAAACTGTGCCTCCAGAGCAGAAGGTGCAGATGTATAGCAGGGATCAAAATCAATTATTGGGCTGACAACAAAAGTGAATTATTTCCACTGGAACATTTTTTAATAAAAATTTAAAAAAAAATATTAATAATGCCATTAAAATTAAAACAAAAATTATACCATTAATTAATTTTTTCTGTTGAAAATCAGAGTAAAAGTGAGCCAAAGTAATTGTTTGTAAACAATCACTGTATCCTCATATTGTGTCTACCAACTTATTAAGCATCTCTGAAAGAAGGTGGGCTTGTGAGATGGACAGAAGAGTGAAGTTGTGAATTATGGAAAAAATTCTTATTGTCTTCTGAAAGAAGTTTATGACTTGGGAAATTATTGACTTCACAAATTTCTTTCACCGAGGAAGCTGTTGTGATTTGTACACTTCTATTTCTGTTGTTTTCCACCTTCTAACACATGCAGAGGCAGGTATGTGTACAGAGAAACACACATATTCACATAAAATACAGAGAAATTATTTTTCAGATTTAACTCATTTTGCTTGAAATGTAAAGTGTTTTTACAGGGTTTTTTTGTCTTTCTGGTATCACTTTCTGTTACAAGGCACATGCTGCATAATCAGCCAACTACTCTGTAATTACATTGCAAAGACTATGTAAATACCTAATTATTTTCATGCAGATTACTTGATAATTATACTACCAGTTACAAAGTAATTCAAAGAATAATTACCATGTAACTTCTACTTTTTAGATGTGACGATAAGGCTTTGTTTTAAAGATATAGAGAAGTGCATAATTATCCTGGGGTTACATTCTACTCAGATTGTCGATTATCCTATATTTACAGTATTATTATATGGCTACTGGGCTCAGTATTATGTTACCATAATTTAAAAAAAAAGTCTTTGCTCTTTGCTTTATGACAAATATTAGACAATGCCAATGTTATTTTTTTCTACTTTCCTATTAATTGCAGTGGATTTAAGATTTTTTTTTTTTTTGACTGAGAAGAAGGAACTTTTTGTACTAAATCGTATGGTGATTTTTGAAAAATAAAATTACATGGGCCCAGATTCTTAAATGGCACTTGGATACAGAAAAGCTCAATTAAGCCAAATGTAATATTTAAATTTCTAGGATGGGTACCTAACAGTGTAGTTTATAAGAAGAGTGAGGCGTTCCAATAAAGATACTGTCCCTCTCACAGGCTAGACTAGAAGGAGAGATGTTGGTGGTCGCATCTACTTTTCTCAGGGTGGAATAATCTGCTCCCAGGAACTAGCACTGTCTAATGAGGCCCTGATTTTTAACTGACAGCCTTGGGAACTCATTTTTCTTGCCCGAATAACAACCCAAGTGGAGCAACTTATTTGTGATTGAACTTTCCAAGAAAGTTATCAACCCAAATTGCAACTGGGATGGAAAATTACTATGAGGAAAGAAAGCTTCTTGTGGCCCTATAAACAGCAATCCTAAGTGAGACCCTTTAAGCTCTCCTGGACCACAGCAGGCTGTGACTGGCAATCTCCCTCTGAGTGTGACACTCTTCAAAGCCAGAGAGCCCTCTAGTTTGCTACACTTGGAGGACTGCCACCAAATGATGCCAACAGAGCCTGGGCTGATACTCCCACTCCTCAAGGCTCAACCTTTTTGTCCTTGAGAAGATGCAAAGGCATCTGTTGTGAGTACTTCACTGAAATCAAGGGGAATTTTTCACTGGTATACCTTGCACATACTCCTCTAGGTCTGTGTGTGCAAGTGTGAACATGTTATAGCAAATGCATGTATGTATGTTGTTCTCACAGACTCTTAAATGATTCTTATGACTGCCACACAGCAAAATTTTACCAGTGAGTTATTTTGTGGGTGAAAAAGGGCAAAGCAGTATTTATATTGCTGTGAAACCCTGAACAACCCTTGAAACTATTTTCATTAAAAGGCTGAACATGTTATCGTAGCTCTGTTATTTCAATGGTGATTACAGTATATAAAAACCTTTAAAAAACATTATCATGGGCATCAGGATCTGTTGCATCTAGCAAAAGGATGCAGAAAAAATTCCATGCATACAGGCCTGCAAGATATATCCTCAGTAGAGAAACTCACCTGAGATCTGCTATACTTATTTTTTTCACCAAGGAAAAGAAACCTAGAGAACCATTCTTCCCTCTAGCTCTTGCCCAATATAAATAACTTAGCTGAAATTACATTGGTGCTAGTGTGGCTTGGAGGGGGATTAAGTTCCAAAATACTCAACATGATTTTTACCTAAAACCCTTTATAAATCCAGTGTCCTACCCAGGCTCTTAATCAAGGCTTGCCCATGTATATGTTGTTTTATAGTTAATAAAAAAGAAATCAGTCTTTCATGTATGTGTGTATCTTTTTTATATCTCTCTATATAAATACATATAATTTTATGTATATTTTTCTTGTATCTGCATGTATGTATCAGACAGTAGCTGATCTTAACTACAAAGTGCTCCACTGTGATTGAAATCTTGCTGTCAGACACCTTAGTATCATATGTCTAATCCACTCAAACTGCAAGACAGTATGTCCTGGGGCTCCCTGATAGGTTTCAACTGGTACCTTTCAGAAGCATCCCGCCCGCTGACATGCTGGAGCTGCCGAGGTCTGGTATAGGTGACAAAAGGGGCCAAGGCAAATCTGAGCTTCCGGGGAACCTTTTGGCTAATCTGTAACAATATATTGCCAAAACACTTTGTTTCATTAAACTGGAGGATGATCAGACCTAAGATAACTTTTAATGTGTTTTCAAAGTTGCAGTTTTTCCCATTCTCACTGTGGCAGCAGACCAATACTTCAGTGTAAAATGTCAATGAGCTGTCAGGACCAGAGACACTGTGTCTATTTGGTGAGACTTAGATAGGGCTTACTGCATTGTTTTAAAAATCCACTTGGGTTGTTAATTCCATCCCTTCTTAACCTGGCTGTTCAGATGTGGTGTTTTTGGGAATGATGTCAGCCAACTGGTATAGTAAATGATGAAGAGTAAGAGTTGGACCTTCCTACTCTAACTGGATACTGTTTCTTTTAGAAAAAGCCAAATATATGAGACACATTCCTTGTATGCTGAGCCAACCTGTCCCTCTCCGCAGACCCGTCAAACCCATGTGCACAGTGAAAAGCACAAAGCTGCCCTGTGAAGGAGTGGGAATCTATTCTCAAGGAGCAGTACTGGTCTCTGCAACTGTTCAAATGATTCAGGCAGTGAGAGAGCCATGACTCACAGCACTGTTACTGGAGCAGCCCAGTTTTCCTAATGGTGAATGTCTGACTTGCTAGGTATGATTCCTCCAGAAGATGTGTGATGTAGGATATTGGAGAGATAGCACAGGATGTGTGTGGGTGTTACAGATGGCACAGGAGTGTGTGTGCAGGGCTAGAGCATGTGAAGCCTTAGGGTTTGCTATGCCATATTTAACAACAACCACAAAAAATAAAAGCCTTTCTGCATTAATGACCTTGTACCAGTAGCTTTGGCTCTGTGCCCTTCTCTACTGTTCTCTACTGTGTTTCATTTTCAGACCTGGGGTAAACGGAATGCAGTCCCCATCTTCACCAGAATTTGCTTTTGGAAGCTATTTTAAAAGGCTGGTTGATGTATCAGCAAGACTGGGGAGTATTCAAGTGATGTAGCATATGCTCATGGTGTCACTAAATCTCTCAGTGGAATCAAAATCCTTGTGATAAAGTTAGTAATTTTTTTTGCCACTTGAATCATTTGCTAAGATGAGGAAGTTGTACAAGCCCTACAGCTGTGTTTTTGGAAATAATGTGCATTTTAAAATTTCCTTGGACAATAAATACTCAGCAAGATTTTCCAATGCTTTTCTAAAACAAGCTCTTCAAATATTCACAAAATATTTCAAAATGAGAATTACTTTAAAACATTAAAACTGCAAAACATGGCAGGAAAGTCAGTGGCCTAAATGCAGATGTTTGATGCTGTAGGGTACCCAAGACACCGACACAGGGCTGGAAGATGTGGCAAGCAGAAAACACCTGTAGTTGACCCAAACTCTTCTGAGGAGCAGTCAGGATACTTTATATTTACTTTTGTGGTAAGTGCCTGTTTTTAGGCCACTGAATTACTTTCAGGGTTCAGCTGATGTGAATTGTCTCACCAACCCACATCTCGCAGAGGCTGTGTTACAAACAGCTTGCAGAAATCTTACCCTGTCCTCACCCTGCTCAACTTGTCCTCTGCTCTGTGCTCCGTGCTCACTAGCACTGCACCTCTGGCTCCAGCTTCACTTTAAGGCTGTGTTTATGTCTCCCCGTTCAGTTTCTTTCCTTTGCTAAAGTAGGTAGATTGCAAGAAGTCATCTGAGTTCTTGAAAAACTCTTGTGGGAGTTTCGGAGGAATACTGGAATAACTTGAGGGTTTATTACTTTCCAATTGAAGCTTGGCTACTCTGCCTGATCTGTGTATGAAAATCTTACTCAGGCGATACGTCATCCTGGTTTACTTTTTTTGTCCACACAAGACAAAATACCATGTCAGTACCTCATCTGAAAAGCCTGAGCTTTGCTCTGGACTCGCCAAAACTTATAAAAGCGAGCAGGAATGTTAGCTGACCTAGAGAGCTGTGTGCAGCTACAAGCTGCAGCTGCCTCTGCAGGTTTTGTAATGACAGAAATTGTTCTGCGTTACAATGAATGTCTGGGGACATGATATTTCATTGAACAGGTATAATACACCTGTGCACTCTTTTATTTCAAACTGTAGAGTGAATCTGAGCAGGTAAATAAAACAAAGCTAACTGGAAGCTTTTCTTGGCCTGATCTAGTCTGTCTGGATCCCTGCCTAAGAAGCTCCTGTTCAATACAGAAAAGTGGCCTGGGCACCTATCCTGAGCCCAAAATATAATCCTTTTGTTTGTGTTGGGATATGCTCAAATCCTACCTTACAAGGTACTGTTTATGCTTTTTCTTCTGCTTGCAACTCTAGATAATATGGGTAATTTAGTGGGTTCAGGCTTTTGGAAAAGTACGTCCTTGTATATTTATTTTTGTCACAACAGTGTTGCATTTTGCTGAGTAAACATTACAAGGCTGCTCAGTCTGCTCTCTGTGACTATGAAGATGCAAAAGGAACCATAAGTCTTTGCAAAGTGAATGTTCAGTGGATTTCCCAATTGCTTCTTGTACCAGCTACTTCATCTCATAATTTTCTCAGAGGAGACACAGTATGTGCTTCACTGAAGTCATTCACAACATTTTATATTGACTCACACCTTTACAAATTGTATGAAAATTCATGCAGTGTCAGAATTAGCTAGTAATTCTTAATGCTGCCTGTACAACTCCATTTGGCATTTTATAAATTGACTTAAGATTCCAGAGAGATTCAAGTGAAAAAGCTATTAAGCTAGTCCTTTCTTAAAAAATGTAAAATTGCTGACAAAGCTTTTCTTTTTCCAAATACATGAACACATATATGAAGAATTTCCTTGCTATTTTAAAGTAATGCAAAACTCTGGAATTATTTGATAAAATTCATTGTAGTTAATGTTGTTGAAAATGTCTGTTACAAAAATATGACCCAGTTGACACTATAATTATTTTCAAATTGTATTTACCATGGCTATGTTGACATCTGCTGTTCCTTCTTTTCCAGATGACATCCTTTCCGCTGCTCATAAAGGGAAGACTTTAGTCATACTCTGTAAACAGGTTTTAAACATACAATTTGCAGTGCACTATTTGTTGCCAAAACTAAGATTTTATTTCTGTGAAATACATAAAAAAATCTGGAAAATAATTGAGTTTTTTTAAAAGACAAAGTTTTTAGAAGTAATTGCCCTATCTGAAAGAAAACTAAATTACATTATTAAATGTTTTCAAATGGAGCAAATTTGGTGTATGTAATATTCGAAGAAAACATCATAGAAACTTTTAGAGTTGATCATTTTCAAGAGTAATATTTGAGAAAAAATTGTTGGTAATCTTCCTATAAGTTCTCTTCCTGGCTGATGATAATTGTTCTTTTAAGTGTTCTGTAGTAGTTCATTACAAATGAATTTATATTTTGTTTTATTGAAAGCAAATGATCTGAACCCATTCTCTCTGCTTTGATTTGGACTCACCCCATTCTCAAATAATACTCACTGACAAGGATTAATTAAGTCAAAGCCATTTCTCACTGTGTTGGCCTGTATCCTAAACTGTTTGGTTAGGGTAAGGTAGGGGAGACTCCTGTAGATACAAGAGGGCACGTTGACATCATCAAGAGCAAACTTTGACATTACAATTGTCTGCAGTTGCTGATCAGGCAGCATCCTTCCCACGGTGCAGCCTGCAGGCACCAAGCGATGGACTGGTGGGATGAATTCATAATATCTGCTTCTGACATATCCCACATCTTTTTGAACCCATATAAGGGCTGTCAGAGGTGTCTCACTGTGTCAGCAACTTGGTCTTCTCATTCAGTTGGATTTTTGATGGATATGACAACTCATGATTGATTGCATAACTTTTACAGTGGAAATTCCCCTCCCTTTCTCCACCTCTTCAACTTAAGAAAGAAGGTGAAAATATTTAGGGGCTGTTTTTATAATGGTCTTGCTTTAAATTGGTACTCCTTTTCTCAGTCACCTAACGAAAAGTGAAGTACCAGAATGCTGAGTAGTTCTTAGTGGGTTGTTTTGGGGAGTTGAATGAATACAAAACATGTGAACACAATGAACACCTAGGGGTTGTAGCAGCTTTAAATATATTATTTTAAAGGAAAATTAACTCCTAGAATATAATCCCTTATACCAAGGGCTGGCTACAAATGAGTCATTAATGTTGATTTACACTCTCTTCTCTCTGCTTGAGGCTGCACAGAAAACTGTTCCGGCCTCTAAATGAGGGCACTGCAAAGTATTAATAATAATAAGGGGTGGGGGTAAGGGGAGGGGGGGGGGGAGAGGGAGATAAACATCTTGTTTCAAAAGACTGTTATAATGACTTTTTGAGAGAAAAGAAAAGCAACACCAGCCAGTTAATGAAAAGCAAAACAAAAAGCTTTCCTTAAGTGGCAATGGACAATTTAAAGGGAAAACAAAGAAGCTTCACATTTTCAATGTGTATTTTTCAGGGAGATGTTACTGGAGGAAAACTGGAAATTCCTAGCATATACCAAGCATGATATATTGAACAGCAGTCCTCCTTGCCTAGTGTCCTGTTTCTATATTTACCATTACAAATTGAAACCTGGCTTCTGCTTATGTTTCTATCTCTAAAACTTAAAATGGCTTGAAATCAGGTAACAGTGGCCAGAATAATCTAAATAACAGTGTTTCCTATTCTGAGACACCATCAGGCTCTTTTTTTTGTTTCCCTCCCATTGTTTGCCTCACTCTTTTGCTGAATATGCGTCTTAACTTATCTCTGTAGCCCAGAGAGTAAGAGGAACAGGCACTGAGAACAGAGCAGCCTGGACAGCACAGAGGGCTGGGTGTAACCCCATTGCACCATGCCAGAGAAAGCTTTCTGCACTGGCTGCAGCCAAAGGGGGAGGCAATACAGGTTGATTCATGATGGAAACTTTTGAACTGGGACAGGTTTGTGGGACCCACACAGTGATTCTGATCTTGATCGAGATGCTACTGCATTACTTAAAAAAGAAATAGAGGAACTGATAGCATTTCAGAATGAGAGAAACACATCTAATGTATCAGAGGCAGTCAATTCTGTTCTGTGACTTTTGTCTTATATTCAGTTTGGAATAAATAGATGGAGATCTTGCCGCTGCTGTAACCTGACATTTTCAGCGCATTGAAGTTTCTGTAGAAAAAAGGCATGAACTGCAACATCTGTCACCTTGCAGAGACCAAGTGATTGAGAACCTTTCAGTGCCTTGCCAGATAGATCCTGATGCATCACTGATGCTTTTTCCATTATAACAGATAGCCACTATCAGAAATGATACACAACGAAGAGGCAGCATTTCATGTCCTGGATAAATGTGTTTCTTTTGCAGGATGTGGTACTGGTTCTTTAGTAAATAGGCACTGGCTGTTTTTTTCCCTAGACACATTCGAACATTTTGAAGAGGAATTTTAAATTCTTCTCTAAGATTATAATTTATCCAAAGGGTGACAGAATAACATACATTTTAATGTTGTTCATATGGAAATATATTAATACACACTGATACCCTCAAAATGCAACTGAACCTGTTAGATGTCACCTTAATTGTTTCAATTAGGCTCTGCATACCCTGCTGCTGGGAAATAATCATGCTGTAAAGCTTTCAAAGAGATGACTTCAGTAATGTGCTAAGAAGTAAATCAAAGCAGAGTTTTTATCTGCTGCATGCTAGAGGAATTGTTATTTGAACATTTATAGCTTTTAGATTGTGAAAATTTTAATGACAGTGATTGTCATCTTGTATCTAAGAGGTTTTCTATCAAAGGAAGACTGTTTCTGAAGTGAATAGATTTGATGCAGCCATTGCAGAAACAGGCAGGAAAATACATCTTGTGGTTCAGAAGGGCTATGACTGATCAGACACGAAAAGTTAAACTAAACTAAACTAAACTAAACTAAACACAGAATATAATTCTTCTAGTCTTGAGGATTAAACAGCCCCTCACTCCTGCCCACTCAAAGCCACACCAACCCACCCAAAGTCAGACCCAGAAAAAAATTAGAAATAAAATTAATGTTTCAAATTCTGTCAAGAACTTAAGAAAAAATTTGTAGGTTAGTAGTAACTACTGAAATGAGTCTGTCTGTCTTCCTCTTACTTTAGGGCTTCAGGATTAAGACAGGGAAGTGAAGACACACAGCATGACAGCTTAGATGACTGGGAGACTTGTTACTTGTCCATTGCCAATAGTAAAATTCTCCTTTCAAACAAAGACAAGACACCATCTAGTGTCATGCATCAGAAACCTTTTTGGAGGAAATTTTGGAGAACTTTACTGCAGATTAGTCACTCTTATTACAGAGGGAAGCAAATGAGCAAATCAACATCAATTGTTTTCCTTTCTATATACTATATTGATTTTCTCTGTAGTTTCATTTCTTTGTACTCTGCAATGCACCATAGGAAAAAAGGCTGGTGAGGCTGAGAGTGGGGGTAGGGAGGGAAGTAAGAGAGATTGGAGGTGGCATTCAGAAATGTGAGTCATGAATGCAGAGAAATATAGTGAAGAGTTCGTCATGAATAACTTGAGTTGCGTGACTCCATAAAATTTTAAGTTACAGCTGAAATGGGATGTATTCACATGGCTATATGATTCCACATAAGCTTCCACACCTGCCATAGATCTACAAGCAGCCCTAGATGCAGGTTGATTACTGATGTATTGGGTGTGCTTTTTAAATTTCAGGACAAAATGTCTCTGTTATATGCAGTGGAATGAAAATGCATGTGTTTCCACTTAGCAAAGGTGACAGCCAGGTTTGCGCAAAAAGGTCTTTATGTAACCACTGAAAAGCTACACCACTGTCATAAATCTCTTTGAAATGGTATTGTATTAATTTCTGATAATATCCAGCATAATATAATTGTGTTCACTTTATTCTGCATTAGCCCTTTTTTGCATTATGTAATAAGAAAGTTCAATATTCACAGGAAATCTTTGTGCTGCTTCATGTGAAAGTCTTGCTTTCAGGAGATTAATGATGGTTGCTTGATTCTTCTTAGACTCCCTCCCTGCAGCTCTATACTTTCACATATTCATCCAGCTTTTCCTTCCTTTGCCTAATATGATATCTATATCAAAAACAGGGGCAGCAGATCGATTTCCCTATTCTTCATATTGTGCAAGTCTCCTCTCCCCTCCTCTCCTTGCCTCTCCTCTCTTCTTCCTCTCTGCCTCCCTCCATCCATTTAATTTTTCTCTATGGTTGGCAGTTCTTTTACTGCAGAAGGCAGGTACATGTTTCCCCAATACATTAAAAAAATTTCTTAAGAAGTAGAAAAGGCTCTGAATAGATTCTAGATATTTTTTAATATTGTTTTAGTTCCCTCCTATTTTACACAGTTTAAAGAATGACATCCCTTTTCTGTTTGATCAGGAGATGCTACAAAGAAAACTGTGTACTGCAGTACTTTGACACGTAACTCTGATAAGTGAATTATATAAACAGAAGAGTGGAGGGGGGGAGTTGACATTTTTAATGGTTTGGGGGAAAAAGGTATCTTTCAGAGCTACTGTAGATATTTCCTTTTTTTTTTTTTTCTTTCTTCTTCCAGGGAAGATTTATAACTTTAAACCCTTGTTGACCAATGGTGAAACGGTGACATAACAGGCTTGAAGGGTGTCATGACTTCTACAGAAAGTCTTGAATTTGGTCTTCTCCAGGCCTTTTCTGTACAGCTGACAAGTAGTTCACATTTTGATATAGTTTTTTCCAAATGCTTTTTTTTCTTTTTTTGCTCTTTAACCTGGTTTGTTATTTGACATTGACCAGTTTCTTATAGATACCTCTACAAATGGCAGGATTTCACCTCGACAGTGACAAAGGAAGCAGATTCAACCAAGATCAATACATCAAGGTGTTTAATATATGTCCGACTACACTCATGACTCTTGGTGATAGTTGCCGGATTCTGGCAGTGACATCTTACAATGACTTACAACAATACTGAAAATAATGTCAGCTAAAGAGAAAGTCAGGGAAAAGGTTGTCAAGTTGCTTGGGAAAGGAGAAGTAGAGAAAAGATCATGCAATAGAAATTATTATAAACATCTCTCTAAAATTACCCGGTTGATAAAGATATAAAGACTATCTGAACCTAAAAATTGTTGATTAAGGGATTCATGCCTTTGTGCTGTATTAAGCTGATAAGGTGTAGAACTGTATGTCATATTTTTAAAAGCAGGGTAAACTGAATTTTCCCACACCAGTTATTGAAGGCAAATGAGCCAAGATATTCCTTTATAAGACAATCAAGTCCTGAAGCTCCTGAGCAATTCAGGGGTGACTCCGTGTCAGAATTCTGCATGTCACCAGTGGAGGTACTGAGATAGGAGGGCATTAGAAAGAAGACATCAGTACTGCATTTGATACACCCTTGCCCAGTTTATATCCATTCTTCACTGGAGTAGCAGGGATTGAGGAAATGTTAGGACCTGTATGTGGACCACATTCACTGCTTCCTTAGATCTCTTGGGAAGATGGTATATATCTCATGGAAATGTAAAAAGCTTACATGGCTACGACGAATATCAGAATAGTTTTATTCACATCAGAAATATCCCTTATAAAAATGTGTTTGGATGAGTTTGAAATGTCTTTAAAATAGAAATTGCAGAGAGGAAAACTAAAAGGAAGAGGTGGATCCAGTGTCTGAGGCTTGTCAACCAAGCAAAGAAGAGATAGAACAAACAGAATGTTTGCTGTATACAAACAGAAAGTCAAGAAACAAGAAGCTACTGTAACCCCTCCAAGCTACAAGAAGGAATGTCAAATGGGCTACAATGGATCCTGTATAGATGCTATACAATGTTGCATTGGCAGAACATAAGGAATGGAGGATTCTGAATGTATTTTACCTTAAAATTTTTTACTTTCAGCATGCTCTTTCTTTAGAATTAGATCTCATCCACATCTATCCATCTTTTCTTCCTCCATTAACTTATTGTGAATACCCTTTTCACAGGTTGCTCAATTTGGTTCGTGTCCACTGTCTATCTGATCCTTTTGAATTCTGCAAGCCTGAATGACCAGTTCTATGGCTATTGTAGAAGCTGTTTGACCTCGTCTCAGACTAGCCTTTTATATATAGCCTGGATCACTCAATGTAAGAGGTGAAACTGGATGGTAAACTCACTTCTGTTTCCTGGAAGCGAGCTTTGACTACAGGGTTTTAACACAAGAAACATGTTTAAATGGAAAGGAATGAATTTTCCATATTTTTTTCCCCAGATACCTGCTTTTAACATTAAGCATGCTCAGAACACATTGACTACACTCAGAATCCCATGGTCTCTGATACAAGGAAATCTCATTCATGAATTTTGGATTTATATGGGAACAAGATTAAAGCTGCATTAAAGATGATTGGACCAGTACCAGAATTTCACATGCCTAAGAAACTTTGAGTTGAAAATATGACATGACAAAAAGGATTGAAATTGATGGATTGAAGTTTTATGGGTTATTCTATGACAATTAAGCACTTAGAAATGCGCTAACATAAAATATGTGCCTCTTCATCTTTGTTAAGCTCACCTCAGAAAGTCCTAGAAAAGAGCATGTTTGAAAGTAGAGGGATATTGATTTAGTCTGAAAAGAAGGTGCAGAAGTTCCCAAGGAAGGAGAGCGGATTAGGGTCATGTCAGAAAATGTTTGTGAATTACTCAAGAAGCACACGCAAGGAGATGAAGGGAAGAACACTCGCAGAAACAGTCACATGAAGTTTTAGCTGGGAAGAATTTGCCAACTGATGTTTAGAAGAGTGTTCTGAGCACCAGAAAAGTGACCCACTGTATTTCCAGACAGAATGGCTTTTGGGTTTCCAATTAATGCAGCTAACCATGTGATAAATCTGCCAGAAAGGTACACTACTTGTGCCTCTGAGTTCTATGATTTTTGGATAGGTGACTCTTCTCATCAAACGTCTACAAATTACTGCTTATTCTAGTGTTTTGTGTTGGTATTTTCAGAACACCTTATCATGAAGGTGCAGCAGGGTGCATGGGAGAGACACATTTTAAGAGGATCCTGGTACCACAACTTCTGGCACTCTGGTTTGATCTCATATGGGAAAATAAAATGTCAGATGCTGGTAGGATATCAAATGCAGCTCAAAGTTCCAAACATGAAGCCACATCTGCTGTCTGAAGAGCACATTTCTGCACACACCCAGTTAAGGTCCGGAATACTGTCAATGAAGATATCAAAGGACATACCTTTTGATATTTTGCTTGGAAGTTATAATATAACATGAGCCAGAAATCAGTTCCTATCCTCACTAAAAACACAGACAGCTGGCTGTAGGAATGCAGCTGAGAGTATCAGTGAAAATACACAAGGTATAGGAAAACACAAAGGGAGGGAAGGTTAACATCCTCTCACTCTATTACAGACAAAAATGAAAGTAATTTTCCTCAGGTCATGATCCCAGTGCCTGTAAGCTGACACAACTCAGAGCAAGCAGGACCTACACCCATTTCCATAAAGAAAGCAGCAGGTACATTGGTCAACTTGGAATAAGTGCTCTGTGACCATGAAAGATAATCTACTGTATATCATTAGTGAGAAACTAGGGATGAGTGTGTTGAGCAATGCAATGTGCTTGAATTGGGGAAACAGAGCCAAAAGAAGCAGTACAGGCACTTAACATCCATCCATCCATCCCTCCATCCCTCCTTGCATTTGGAATGAGTATTGTCAAACATATGAGCCTTGTAAGAAAATCCCTGGGGAAGAATGAAGACATTAGGAGAGAGCCAACAAATTCTGTGGCTTTATTTTACCTGGAGACATCAAGTTACAACTAGTTGGAACAAAAAATAGGCGCATTGAAAGGATGGTTTGGGACAATAAGGTCATGGGATAGAATATGAAACTTTGATCTGGGAAACTGACATTTTGAAGCTAATGTCTATTATTTTATGAAAATAGTTAATAGGAGAGTATTCCAAGAAACATTTTACTTTTATGTGCAACAAATATACTATCAAAAACAGAGTTTGTAACCAAACTTTCTAGGATAGTTACAAATAACTCAGTTATTTCACTAAGTTGCAGAAGATGTGGAAAACGAAGGATTTCTCACTAATGTATTCTATAATATGCTTATTAATTTACTTATTTCTTACCACTCTGCAGGTGGTGTGGAGTTAAACCAAAAGAAATTTCTGTGGAGAAAATGAAAGGAAATGAAATAATTATAAAGACCAGGAAAGAAATGACAGACTTTTGTTTTCAAATACTCTCCAGAAATATTCAGGTGAACAGACTTTAGGTAATTCTATCTCATCTACTATAATGAAGCCAGTGATTTATTTTCTAAGGCAGTGAGGCTAGGGACATAACTTAGGGCTGAAGGGACACCTTACAGTTAAATATTATTTCTAAAGAGGAAGATAGTATCAAAAAGAAGCTGAGTGGAATAACATATTTATAGGAAGGGACTTATAGGTAGGGATGGGACCTTATTCCATTCCTGTCCCTAGTTTGGCACTGGTTTCTGTGATGTGCTCACCCAGGTTGTCTGGCTTTATTCATGACCCCCAAAATATGCAGTTGTCCACTCTCAAAGAAAAGGTGCTGAGACAGTGCAGCACGATTTTGTGTTTGCTGCTACACAGATCTGGGTGCAACTGGGCAAAGAGAAGTCCACACATACTTGCAAACAAAGCATAAATTTAGAAAAAAATCTTGTGCAAGCTTGCTATTTCAGCCCTGTTCTGTGCATACTGTTTGTGTTTGGCTGAATATAAAAAGCACTGTATTTTACAGAACCTGTTTTGGGATTAGTTTAGTTAACGGAGGGACAGAGAGATGTTTTCAGCAGTCCTCTGTATGATCTGTGACTGGTTTGCTGTGATGGGAAAACTGCTACGTCCAGTTTGAGTATGGTCAAAAATTTTTCTCTCTTGTAAGAAGCAATGCAAGTCTTATGACCTGAGGGTGAGGTGCGAGACAAATTACAAAGGAATGTAAAACACAGCTTGTCCTGTAACAGGAGCCTGAGAGACACCCCAGGCCCCCATGAAACAACTGAGGTGGCAGTGAAGCGACACAACTTCACTGAAAGGAGCCTGGACTGACCTGAGTGGCTTGGGCAGGCAAGGGCAAGACACAGGGTTTGGCCAGGGAGCAGGTACATGTTTAAATGCCAGTTAGGTCAAGCACAGGCTTCACTCAGGCTCTAGCAAGCAATCTCAGATCAATGATAAATGAAAAGGGAGCTGAGATACTTCATACTTATCTCCTTGCAATCATCTTAGATTGCCTTTCAGAGGCAGAGGCTCATTTCTGGTTTATTGACAAGCAGTGACAAGTCACTACTTCTAGCTACCCCATCAAGCACTTTTTTAACTTAGCTTTTCATAGATCACTGCTTATCATAAGCAAATCTGGAGATGAACATTTTATGTTGCAGCTATCACTGGCCAAATTTCATTAATATGTTCTTGCACATGGTAAAAGTCCTTTTACACCTTGTTTCCACACCCCAAATATTACAGTGCAAATCAGAGCTCTGTACAGTTCCCCATTGTTCTGGAAACTTGTCCTTATGAATACAGGTTGATACTGTCTTCTACAAAATAATTTTTCCAAGCTGAGGACTTACTGATGACCTACTTAAGTAGGGAATAAGGCTTAGGTATTGTTTAAACCATGCAAACTCTTCCAAATATGTTGGCAAACAAATAGAGAAGCCTGTAGTTGGTTGTGCTTTGTAAAAAAACCTTTGTAAAAATAGGTGAGCAGAAGTACCCAAGAATTATGCAGAAATGTTTTCATTAGTGGCATCACAGAACATACTGGCTTGTGGGTATGATTCTTAAGGTCAAAAGTCCCCAAATCCCATGAAGCATGTGTAATGGAGGAGAATGCTTTAAAAAACATGGTACAAATCCTGTGATCCACTTAATGGATATTAGATCTCTCTAAGGTAAAATTGGCACAATCTGTGGGGTTATTGTCCAGCATTCTTCCTCAAAACCACCTCTGCTGGTATTTATAAAGAATGAGAAGGAAATGTAGTGTGAATGTAATTTTTCATACTAAAGACAGTGTTTGCATCTATTGCTCCTTTTCAGTGGTTTTGGGTTATATGAACTGTGCTTTTAAAGGTTTTGAGTCAGCCAGGAGACCTCACTGATGTTCTACTAAAATAAACCCAAAAAACAAAACAAGAAGAAAAAGCCTTTTCAGTATGCCATGGGCCTTTAAAACTGTCACTTTGACCTTTAACACTGGTACCTAAGGAAAAAGAAAAGTGAAGTAAACTGGGGCAGTAGGTAGCAGTGCCTCCCTAGAGGCTCCCATCCTTTTGTTCTCGAATGAGCAGATGGGTAGATGATCCAAGGATGATGTGACAATATTAATCTTAGAAGCCCCTGATGATTCAATCTCTCTGACCACAGAGTCTCATATTACTCAGTCAAAATGAATAACCTTGTGGCTATTAGAATGATGCAGCCCCTGGAAGTCATGTTTAAACTCTCTTCAGTGCTCCATAGTTACCCAAGAGTTACTAGCTATGCATGTAGCTGCAGCTATTATTTCAAATGCAAATAATATTTTTAAAGTAGGCGTATAGGTGGGGAAAAAAAGTGATTATTTGGCATTTAATCAGTTACTCTGATTAGATTACAGACCATTATAAAAATTTTTCTGTAATGATAAAATTCTGCAAATAAGCGGAACCATGTGTTTTATCACCTGCACACCTACAAAAAGAAAATCTGAAACCCTGTATTTTATCTCTTCTTCTGTATGACGCACTCTTTCCAAAACCACACTGAATACACCCAAAGTTCAACCTAAGACAAACACTTCCTCACTCAGAAGCAATATTGTAGAGTAACTTCCTTCCATTCTGACACTGTCTGTGGATTCTAAATCAGTACAAACTGCAAAATGAAGAACACTAAAAATTATGACTGAAAAAAGCAATTGACCTACTTCATTAATTCCACCACAATTCCATGTGTGATTTACACTCACACTCCCACTTTAAATTCCCTTCAGCCCATAAAATGTTTTGAGGTCTAATATATATTACTTCAGATATTTCTCTGACTTTGCTAAAGACAGAAAATAAATCTGCCCCTCGTCTTTCTGATTGCTGGCATTCTTTAGTGCATAGCAAAGGTTTTTCACACTTTGTGTGTGGTGATTTTCTGTTGCAGATTATTGCTTTATATTGAAATAACAGTATCAAATTAATTTTGCCTGATCCCTGGAGCTGAATTCCAACCACCAGGTCACATAGGGAATATATATTTTATTTATAATTCATTTACTACTGACAATCATAGTGGCAATTTCATTAAATGAAATGTATCCCAAACCTAAAAGCCTGTTAATATATACTTATCATTGATCTGACTTTATTAACTTTACTGACTTGTTCTATCTTTTCCAGAGGATTAATAAATATGTTTTTAAATTATATATTTAAATTATAATTGGTTTTTGAATATGTATGTGTAAAATTGTTTTAAATAGTTCAGGAATAGGTGTTTCAGACAGAGCAAATAAAAGAACAATCCTCTTTTCTAATAATAAACTTTTAAATAGACCATTAGTCCCTAAAATACAAAAAAGGTTAATCATTCTAAAACTTAAATCTGCTTGGAATCATTTCTCTAAGGGTTAAAAATAAAATAGGCTTTTCAAAACTAAAGGCTTTTCAAAACTAAAGCAGGCTGAATAATAACCCAATTTTTCTTTTTTTTGAATAGTGTAGAGTGTCCTCCTTTCTTATCAGTTGGGCAGGGACTTCCTGCTACTGAGCACACATTTGTGTTTTAGACAATATAATGGGTATGTTCATTAGCTACTCTACTGCTCTTACAGTGCACCACAAATAAGCAATAGAAAGTTGTTTCATCTTTCTCTCAAAAGATGTTTTCTGCTGTCTATATTAATTGGCATTTGAGATCATGTGCTGTCACTTTTGCATTTTGCTAAGGAAAAAATATGTATTACAGCTATTGTTAATAATATAAAGCCTGACTTTTCTTACAGAGATTAATTTGAAATGACACTACGAAACTTGACAGCTCTTGTTGGTTATTTTAATTTACTAGACAATTTTGCATGCTATTGGCATGGGGACACGGTCTCAGGCTTACTGTTTGTTTCAATATTTATTTCATTTAGAATAATAACCAATAGAGAAAAACTGTTGCCTAACTAAAGTCTAAATTACTATGCAAGATTTATCAGTAAACAATTATTTAAGGGAAATGTGGTGATACACATAACAAATGATGGAATACTCAACTGATAAACACTTTCTGCTGGATGAGGGACTAAGGTACACACAAATTCTTGGCCTTTCTTCAGAAATTTTGAGGTGCTCATATACTGGCTTTGGAGCACATGTTATTCCTTTCTATAATTCAGTCATTTCAGGTCACTTTAATATGACTTCTTCCATTTCTTTCTTTTAAGGCAGTTGAATATGTTTATTAGAAAAGTATGCCAGGACCAATCTTACATGTATTAAAATGTGATAATAAATTGAAAACTGAATCTTGGAGATCAGAATTTTTTCTCTTCAGCAGAAACACAGAAAACACTACTAAAAAACCGTTGTCAATCAACCAGATTTAGTAACTTGTCCAAGTCTAAGTATTTATAAATACATTGTTTTAGTGAATTCTATGAATTGTTAGTTAAGTTGTTCTGCTGGGATATGATCCTAAAAACGTACATTCTTTCCTCAAAATAACTATAAAGGATAGGATATATCTGCTCTAACCCTGCAAGTGGATATACTAGAATGGTGATTTTTAAATTAATGCACTGCAGCCTTGGAGATCAGTAGATAATAAAGAAAGTGTGGAAATGTGTCCCACGTGAACATAACTCAGGTGGTTCTTAAGTCACAGGAAAAGACCCCTCTTTTTGCCTATTCCAAAGGACTTTTGCTGTGGCTCTGTGTGTTGATCATGACTTCGTCACCTTACTTTTGTGTTTGATCTGCTGATCCCTTATTGGGTTTTAGGGACTGTTTCTTTGTGTTCACGCACACAAGTGACAGACCTCTAACTGGTCATCATGAGCCAAATCCCCCTGTCCTTCCTTCTTTTTCCTTCCATGGGTAAAATGTCTTGGAGAGAAGAAAAAAAATCATAAAGTCATAGAGAGGATAGGTCTGACCACTTTCCAGACTGCAGACTGCACTTCAAGCTCATAAGCAGCCCAGAGCTTCCAGAAGCAGGTTTCCAGAAAATGACTGCTGTCTCCAGGCTGCTTCTATGTCTTTGGTCTTCCTTATTCCTGGTCAATATGCTCTGTCTGCCCTGGCCTGGCGAGTGATTCTCAAATACCTTTTGCTGCAGGTCCTACAATGATTAAAATTTGTTTTTAATCTGATGACGAGCCAAAGTCACTAGAATTTAATTTTCTTCTCCATGAAGGTGCTTTGTCAACATTTCAGAGGAGGGTCTTATGTACAGAATGACCTCCCATAGCTGTTCTGATTCACAGTGGGATGTATCTAGCTTTTATAAAGGGCACAGTTTTCTTCTTTTTCATGTAAGTTCTTTGTTAAGACTACTCCATTTGTCACCTATGTGAAAATCTGCTGTTACTAGAAATCACTCATCCTAGCAGTCATCAATGAACTTCAGAGATCCAACCCTATATATTTTATATTTTATTTTCACAGTTGTACTGGGTCTGGTTTGCCAACCCTATGTACCACAAAGGACTGTGATGTGAGAACCTTGGCTGGCCACCTGATGCCCACCTGGTTATAATTTCAGGCCTCCTCCTCAGCAGGACAGGAGATGAAAATGCTGTGAATATGGTCAGGGGTTGAGATAACAACAGGGAGACCGCTCATTAGTTCCTGTCACAGAAAAACAGGCTTGACTTTGGGAAATTAATTTTTTTGCAAGTAAATAACAGATGTGGATAGTTAGAAATAATAACAAAACTAAAAGCCTCTTCTTACCACCCAGTCTTCTCCCCAGGCTGATCTTCACTCCTACCTTCACTTCTGCCTCTTCCCCTCAAGTGGCAGAGGGTGATGGGGAAGAGGAGTTGTGGTCAATTCATAACAGTTCATTTCTACTCCTCCTCCTTCTCACGCTGTTCCGCTGTTCCAGCATGGGGTCCCTCCCACAGGATACTGTCCTTAGAATAGTCCTCCAGCATGGGTCCTTTCAAAGGAGTATAGTTCTTCAGGAATGGACTGCTTTGAGAGGTCACAGGTCCTGCCAGAAAACCTGCTCCTATGTGGGCTTTTCTTCATGGGTCCCAGTTCCTGAAAGGAGTCAGCTCCAACAGGGTATCTTCACAACCTGCAGCTTCAAATCACATCCACCTGCTCCAGTGTGTGTTCCTCCACAGCCTGCAGGTGGGTCTCTGCTCCACTGTGGTCCTCCACGGGCTGCAGGGGCACAGCCTGACTCACCACGGTCTTCCCCACAGGCTGCAGGAGAATCTTCTCTGGCCCCTGGAACAACTCCTCCCCCTTCTTCCACACTGACCTCGGGGTCTGCAGGGCTGTTTCTCCCACATATTTTCTCACTCCTCTAACAGCTGTCATTCCACATTTTTTACCCTTTCTCAAGTATGTTATAATGGGCTCAGCTTTAGTCAGTAGTGGGTCCATCTGGGAGCTGGCTAAGTTGGCTCTCTCTGACTGACTTACACAAGTCACCTCTCCAGCCCCACTACCAAGACCTTGCCACCTGCAGTCAATGCCAGAGTTCTGTTAAACCCAAATATAATTATGGCCTGTAGTGAATTCATTTAAACATGGAGTAGAGAACAAAGAATGCTGAACTTGGCTACGGTCATAGCAAAAGAATGTCAGTTTATAGTAAGAACCTAAAATTTTACAATATAAAGAAAATATAACTGCAAAGAAAAATTGTTAATAATGAAACTTAGTTGTTAATTTTCTATGATTTTTTCACTGAGACTTTTTCGTTTACTAGTACATATTTTCTCTTCTGACCATCCTACTATGATGACTGAAAGTCATGGAGATGAGTGCATGGTTCATGGACTTCTTGATTTCAAGGTATAAAGGATGAAATTCACTTCTGTGCAAGTGAGGCACTGTGGAACATAAAGAGGACTATGCTATGGGACAGGTATCATGTTCACTTCTGAAGATGGGTCAAAGACTCTTTCTTGTATTAAATCAGTATTAAATCCCTGAAGTGTTTAAAATTTCTCTTTTCAAATCCAACCTGTCTGCATTTATAATGATTTATTTCAAGAAGTTTTCTGAATTCTGTTGAAAAACACATATTTCTTCCTTTGCTAAACAAAATGTAAATAAACTTTCTAAGACAATTCCCCTCACAGTATGATGTTAGTAAGAAAACATTGCCCAAGAGTTAATTGTGCTATTTCATGTTAAAATGTTTGTCTCAAAAGGTTCATAAATATTTTATTTCTGCACTGCAAAGTGTTATTTTTCTTTGTTTAAATTTGCTTCTCTATACTTCCTTAATGACTTTACTAACAAAAAGTCTGTTGAGAATTATATAAAATCCCTTTTTCTGATGCTCATTAGAACAATTCATTGAATATTAAACACAGTAGATATCTCAGTGTTTTGGTATCTATTTTACAACTAGTTAAATCCTAAACAGTCCTAAGCAGGCCACAGGCCTCAGTTTAAGGATGTTTGTTTGTAATAAAAGCTCTCCTGCACCTGGCTTTGTGCTTTGTTAGAAACTGTTTTTCTCCAGGGTACAATTACATCAAGATTTTTTTTTTTTCAGCCAGCAAGAAGAAAGAATAATGGGCAAAACTCAAGTTACACCAAATATTTGGTCTAGAGTTTGCCTTTGCCAATCTATTGGTTATTAAGCATAAGAGTTTGAAATCCCATGAGAACAATAGGTTACTATTTTGTGGATATTTTAAAAGGGGTCCAATTTAGACTAAACTTCCTTTAATTTTTCAGTTCATATCAGAGGCTTTAAGTCAGGAGCATGAACCATGCTTTAACTAAATTTTCCCATTCCACCAAGAAAAAAGATAGTGTTTTCCTTAGTGAAGTTTAATATTACTAATGGTTCTTATTCTATAGAAGGGATTTAAGAAGCTAATTTGAATTAACTGGGATTTAATTATTATTCCTTCTAATTGACTAAAATGTGTTCTTTTCTATACCAATACTCTACTTTGTATGGTTGTCATGGTTTATGCCCAGCCATCAGCCAAGCCCCACGCAGCTGCTCACTCACTCCCCCACCAGTGAGACCAGGGAGAGAATCAGAAGGGTAAAAGGCAGAGAACTCATGAGTTGAGATAAAGACAATTTAACAGGGAAAGCAAAAGCCACATACACAAGCAATGCTAAACAAGGAATTAATTCACTGCTTCTGAAGGACAGGCAGGTGTTCAGCCATCTCCAGGAGAACACAACCCCATCACACATAGAGGTGACTTGGGAAGACAAATTTCATGACACTGGCAGGAAGAAAGGATGCAGCACCACACACTCCAAACACCCCACCCCTTCTTCTTCTTCCCCCCACTTTATATACTGAACATGAAGTCATATGGTCTGGAATATCCCTTTGGTCAGTTTGGGTCACCTGTCCTGGTTGTGACTCCTCCCAACTTCCCAAGCTCCCTCAGCCTCCTTTTAAGCACGGCGGTAGGAAAAGCAGAGAAGGCCTTGGCTCTCTGTAAGTTCTCCCCAGCAATAACAGAAAGGTCCCTACGTTATAAAATTTGTTTTCAGAACAAATCTAGAACACAGCCCCATACCAGCCATTGCGAAGAAAATTAACACTTTCCCCCAGTTCTGCTGCATGAGGCAGAGGTAAAGGAAAACACACTCCTGTACATGGGTGTTCCAGAAAAACAGATATCATGAAAAAGAATATGATGGAACTACTTGCAACTTATAGTTGCAAATTAAACACAATATTGAAATATAATCTTGCTATTGCAGAAAAGCAGCAGTGATGATTGAAATTATATTTGAACAACAAAACATTTGAGAATGTTGCCCAAAAAATCCATTGTCAGTATAGGGAATTGTAAGAAAGGAAGTGTGATTTCACTAACAAGTCCATACAAAAACTCCTGTATAAAACTGATACCAGAATTAGGGTCTTTCTTTCTGGAAAGACTGTCATCTAGTGCACTCTAAGATAATGCTAATAACTGGAAATTACCTCTTTTTCATATTATTAATTTTCTGGTTTTGTAGCAGCACTTTTCCAAGAATGTGAGAAGGAATGGCTTTGAGTGAGAGGTGACATACAGTATTAGATGAGCTGACATAGACCACTCATATGTCATTGTATAAAATTAGACATCTAAAATGTTAGTAATTTTATAGAAACACTGTTTATAATACCATCAAATTGTTTTCACAATTTCAGTGTTCCAGGAATGATAGATCATATCTTCTATAACATTAGCCAGGAAGGGGGCATGATTTAAGTCCCTCCTTGTGGCAGAGAAAAAGCTAAGGTTTAGATACAGATGGTAAAGCTTCAATATGCCAAAGGTGTAAAGCCACAAATTTGGCTTTCGAAAGTATAAAGTGTCTTGTTTTATTGTGTATTGTCTTTTCCAATGGTTCTCCTCAATTCACTGAGACTGGTCCTTTTACTTCAAAGAGGTTCCATTGATCTCCCAATCTGGTGAACACTGAGAGCAAGCTGGTTTTTTCTCCACCTTCCCTTGATGTTCTTCTGTCTTTGAATCTTTACTCTTTCCTTCACTTACCATGTCCTAACCTTTCCTTTTATTGGAACTTCAGACAAGTAAGATTACCCTGAAGGAAAAAAAGAAATGAGCAAATAGTTTCTGAAATATTAAATGTTTCATTTGGGGAATCATCATATTTCTGATTTTAAATGTTACTTTAAATGTAAAAAAGACTCCATAGGCAGAGTCTACTGATGTCTATGCACAATGCAGAGGATCTCTAATACTATATTTGTCTGGAACCTTTATTCTAAGTTATTTAAATGAGTGCTTGTTTGTTTTTAATCTTTTTCTTCGTGAACTACTAATGTTTGAATGGACAAATGATTCCCTTCTAACTCTGAATTCCCTTGGTTTTGTGTGTCTTTTAAGCTGGACTCTAATTTTTTTCATGTAAGTGAAATACATGAAGCTTAAGGATATGATTTAATCTAAAGCATTAAAAAAAAAAAAAAAGAAAAAAGAGGGTTTCCTTTTATATAGTCCCCAGCAGAAGTGTTCTACTTTCCATTCAGTAACAGTGCTTGGACTATATCAAATGCAGTTTTAAAAGTGAGGTCATGATTCTATGATTCAAAATTTGTCAGATGTAAAGCCATAAGGGATTTTTAGAAGATGAAAAGACTAGACTTCTGATGTGACCTGATGCAGCTGAGTAACTCCCAAAGTCACAAGTCAGTTTCTGACTATAAAAGAGACATCTGATCAGATTGTCATGCTTTATGTTTAATGGAGTGTTACAAGGACTTTGACACAAACCATTACCCACTATTTACTTATTCAAGGCAGAAACCTACTGGAAAATTGAACGAAATTATCCATACTTTAACAGCTCTGAGCAGATTGCAGTGTGATCAAAATTTCTGAAACATGCCCCTTTGAGAACAGTGGTATTAAATGTTCTTGAATTCTTGTATTGTGCTTTAATCATTACATTTTACTAAATAATTTTTAACCTCAGGATGTTAAATAGAAATGTTGCCAATGTTGCAATTTATATCTGCTGTACATGGCTATGTTACAGAAAGATTTTTTATTGACTAGATTTAAATGGTAATCAGTTGTGAACCTGTTATCCTTTCAGAACTTGCTATTCTTGAAACAAAACTATGCTAGTCAATTTCTTTACTATTTACAGTACCTTTGGGAATCAAAGCCATTGTAAAAATCTCTTGCAATAACTCAAGTATTTGATGTTATAGGGAATTTGAATTTTCAAATAAAAGAAGAAGCTCAGAGGAATCTTGGTCACATCAAATTGCACAGAAGAAACATGCTATTGAATAATTACTTCAAAACCTATTGGTTGCTACTCAAAAATAAAAAGCTGGTAAAATGATAATGCTTTTCTAGGGAAGGACGCTCTGGTGAAATAAACAGTGAAGCAAGGCATGATACCTCTTTTGCAAATCCACATTAATTGCACATTGGGTGAGTGTGTGATTAGCATATACAAATTCTGAAACTTAGAAAACTAAGTTATTTGAAGGCTCTATGACATAAGGTATAGGCATAAGGAAGAAGAATGAATATGAAATTAATGAAATATTCCTGGCCCTTTTTCTTTCCTGCAGAAATGACCACGACTTGTATAATTTTTATGAAATGTGATTGATTGCCAGATGAGACACCAAATAAAAACTAAGTAACCTAGCAAGAAGAATATATTTTCATTCAGGACACTAATGATAGTATTAAAAAAAATAGGAAAAAAGAATTCTAAACTTCTGACATACTTTTGGAATTATGTAGCTAATAGAAAAGGATCAAAAATTGTACAGGGAATCTTATTTTCCATTGATACAGTGGTGAAAATCTTACATGAGTCAAAATATTCATTTGCATCAGGTTAAATTGGTGCCAAGCACTGCTTGTCTGCGAAAACCAATTCTGAGTACTTGAGGATATACTTCAAAACCCAGTAGTACAAAATGTTAAGTATTACTTAAGAAAGAAGGCTTTTGAACAAATAACTTTGTAGGGTAAATCAATTTACTAATCTGTATCTTTATTAAGTCTTTGGCTGAATTTTTCTGTGGATTTTATTTCTGATGAATCCTGTAATTGCAGAGATTTTTATCAGATTAAGCTTGGACCTACAAGGCAAAAGATCAAATTGTTTTTCACCATCTAGCTGTATTGAGATGGCCTGGAGGTCAATCATATCAGCAAAAGATCTATCTGTTTCAGGGGAAGAAAGCTGACTGCAAAGTCTTTCTGTGAAGGTGTTACAATTGTCAAGAACCTGGTTTAATTGAGGAGTTTTACATACATTTGAATAGTTCACTATTCACCAATATTTTAGTGACGTAATATTATTGAAAGTATGTGCACAAGAGCACACTTTCTTGAGGTAGAATGGCAGATTTGTCATCATTTGTAAATCTGAAAATACATATCTTCAGACCTGATTTGCATGTGCACTGTATTTAGACAGTATTTTTAAAAGAACTTCAGTCCTTTTAGACAGATTTAAGTTCTATTAATCTGGTGCCCTGAAAAAGAAGTTGCTCATTAGACCAACTAAGAAGAAACAATTGAACATCTCATAAATTGTAGAATCATTGAATAATTTAGGTAGGAAGAGAACTTTGGAGGTTGAATCCAACTCTGCTCAAAGCAGGTCTGATAAGCTCTCCTAACTTAAGAATCATCAAGCCAAGTTTTGAATATCTCTGAGGACAAGAATTCCACAACTTTTTTTGGGCAAACTGATGTAGTGTTAGACCATCCTCACAGTGAAAACATTTTGTGTGGTATCTAACCAGAATTCCCTGTTCTGTCAAGTACCTCTGAAAGAATAGCCTCTAGAATCAATCTCTGAAAGATGTCACTTGCAACCAGCTACATGGTGGACCTGTGTCACTGATCACAATCCCTAGAGACTGGTAGTCCAGTGAATTGTCCATATGCCTGATTCATTCACTTAATGAGACCAGATATTAGTAATGTGGCCATAGGCACGGTATGGGACACAGTGCCTAAGGCCTTACTAAATTAAGGCCTGCCACAGCCACTGCTCTTCTCCTGTCCAAAACACGAATCAAGTCATTTTAGAACACGACCGGGTTGGTCAGGCCTGATTTACCCTTCATAAAGTCTTTCTGACTGTTCTAAGCCACCTTCTTGTCTTCCATGTGTTTGGAGGTGGTTTCCAGGAGCATTTGCTCTATAACTTTCCCAGGAACTGAGCATGAGTTAAGTGTAATTGGTTGTGTGTAGTTCCTGGGTCCTCCTTCTTGCCCTTGTGTTACTGGGCAATGCTGTTTTTAATGCAAGTGTGTTCTTTTACCATCTGAGTGAAACTATTGCAAGAGTTTTTCTGTGAGAGGAAGTCCTAATAGATGAAACTCCATTATAAAAGAGCATCTTAAATGCAAAAAACTCCACCTCCCCGTATAGCAATGCAGCTCTAAACCCTATAGATGTATCCAAATTATTTATGGATGTTAGGCTACAAAGACCTGCTAGTCCTTGTATTATAGGACTGGCTTAACAATGGTTTAGTGAAGTATATTCATAACAATTTGGTATTTTATTTATAAATTATTATATATTTCATATATAAATGATTATATGGACTTGATATATATATTTTGTGTGAGTGTGAAGCTGAAATAAGTAAGAGGATTAAAAAATAATGGGATTGAAAGATCTGCTGGACAAAAATAACACAAGCCAAATTTGTAGGTGAAACTTGTTTTTAATTCAATGTCTTTTCTTAAAATACAGAGCATTGAAGCTCTGTCTAATCTATGTAGAGAACTGCCTCTAAATAATTAGAGAATTTCTAAGAAATAAAAAAAAAGGAAGAACAACTTCCATTTATCCAGAGTGAAAAACAATCATGATAACAATGATTTAGCTGTTTATTGCAAAACAGTGATAACTAATAACAGCAAGAAAACTCTAGGCTAAAGTTATTTAAACAAAGTTTAATAATAAATTTAGAAAAAAAAAATACATAGCTTGCATACCACAACTATTTTAGTTTTCCCCATTTTTAAGAAAATATTGATTGCAGTGCATGTACAGATGCATTTAGTACAGAAGATCATTTTCAAACAGAAGCTTTATTGGTAAGCTGAAAGGTTTGCAGAGTGGATAAAACTGTTTGCTCTGCTTCCAGCAACTCGTTTGAAACATGTTCAGTAAATGTATAGCTGTCACTGTGAATATATCTTGCATTCCAATCAGAACCTGAGGCAGGGAAAATTCCCTCTCAATAAGCCTCTTAAGGCTTATTGGCATAGCCCATCCTTTTCAGTACTTAGGACTGAAATTACTGTCCTAAGAGAAACCACTGAAAAGATAATTGTTCAATTGGCCAGTCAACCTACAATATGTCAGGAATGTAATTCTAAAATTAATTTTACCTTGTCCTATTAAGTAGTTGTCCTTTCATGAGAGAGCTGTTTGAATCTCACTTGACTTACTCCTCGTTTACATGATGAAAAATAAGAACATGTAGGAATTTGTAAATCTGTTCAAGGGCAAGTGGTATGGCGGCAAAAGTAGGGTTGAGAAACAGAACAGTGGCAATACCCTTCAAATGTAACCCTCGTGGCAATTCAGCCAAATAATATAATGATTGTAGATCTCTGAATATGGTATTGATGAATCAGATGCTGCTTTTATGTCTTATGCCCCCATTTGAAAAAAAATTTGAAAAATGCCCAGAATATAGATATAATTTAAGTGAAAAATCCATGAAATTAGTAGAAAGAATTCAACATGTATAAGTAAATAAAAAGATGAACACATGACTTGTCTCTTTTCTTCTCCTAACTTCCCATCAAGAAAATGCCAAATTTTAAGCACATCTTAAGCTTAAGAGACTGAAAACATTTCAAGAACTTAAACCTCAAAGATAAAGACTGGGAAATCCAAGCTAAAGTAGCTATTAATAAAACCCCCACACAACAGAGAGTTAGAAAGATAAAACAGATGAAACTAAAAAAGGTGAATGATCATTAAGTAAAATATGATTTGGAATACTGAAAAATTTTAGTTACTTAACTAGTTTCTTTAGTTTTCAATTCAACCCTAGAAGGAGAAGTGCCTTTAACTCAAGCTTAGTCATGTGCAATGCAACATAACACAGATGAAACAGCAATCATAGCATATATACCAGGATACGTCAGATTTTCAAGTCAAGACATGGAGGTAAATAAAAAAATGGAACAAATTTGAAATTTTCATAGCAGAACAGGCCATGTTAGTCTGACTTAGTGCACTAAATAACTTTTCTACTTTTAGAGAGGAGAAATAAGAGATCTTGCCAATCTCTATGAAGAACCATAGAAGTAGCTATGGATGGAAAGGACCTCTGGCATCATCTGATCCAGAGACCGATGGTTTAATTTAAATGGGGTTGCTCAAAGACTTTGGTGAATTTTTTAATAAAATCCCACTTGCAGAAGATGGAGAGGATGAAGTTTTAAAATTAACTGTAAGTATGGATCTTACTATAGAGGTAGTAACAGCAGGCAATGATGAAGAGGAAACTCTAAGATGGGAGGAGCATTCCTCCAGGATGAACCAGAGGATTAGTATTCTCAGTGCTCAAAGAGAATGCTAATGAAATTTGTCCATGACACAAAGTTCAGAGGCATCATGAACAACTGTAGTACTGCATGCCCTTAATGAATGAAGTGATAAAATGAATTTAATAGCATAAAAAGTGCATAGTGAGATATCATGGGATTAATAAAAGTATTTTGACAATGAATTGCAAATTATTTGCAAATATATAAAGAAAATTCTCGCGATTTCACAGGAGTGTGAGCCACCAATACGGTGCAGGTGTGAAAAGGGTAAAAATGGTGAAAGCTGATGAGTTATTTGCTGATGGCTTAGTAGGTGAAGATGATGGCTCAAGAAAAATGTCATGAAATTGTTAACATACAATAAGATCCTCAGAACAAGGAACTAGCTACAGGGATTTGAATTAACCATTTCAAAGAATTTCACTTCATACTGGATCATACTGAGTACATAAGTGTTCCTGATAAGGGCAAATTTTTTGATTGGGTAAAACTAATTAAAAAATGAAAAAAAATTCCAATATATATGGTGTCTCAAACTGCTCATTTGCTCAGAGGTCAACATCTGTAATGCAGGATAGTGAGTAGAAAATAGCAGGGGAAAAGTTTCACAAAAACATCCTCAAAAGGCATTAAAACATGATTAGAACAGCTGCTCTATTGGTACATGAGAGATTTCTTCAGGAATAATGAAGAGCTTGTGAGATATGATCAAGTTTAATTTGGATTGTACTTAAACCTGTGGGGCTGTATCAGATTTCTTTGTATTGAGTAGCAGTGAGCAAAAATTAAATCCATGCAGAGTGGAATGGCTGTGCACTGTATTCAAAAGAATTTTCTCACCTTAGACACTGGCAAATGTAATTATAAAAATATCCCAACAGAAAACAGAGGATATGCATAGATCACAGGAGCTTTGGATCAGGCATAAGGGACTAGTTTTACAGAAAGTAGAAAAGCAGATAAATGGAAGGACAAAACCAATTGGGAACACAGACTTTGTACAGCTTCATCTAGGAATGTTTCCATCTTAGATCTTCTGCTTCTGCTCTGAGTGGAGCTTAATTACACAGGAGTGTTTGGCCTAGTGCTGTCGATACACGCTGCCTCTGGCAGCAACAGGCTCCATTCTGAAGCAAAGATCCCTCCTCCATCCCACTCCCTGCTACCTGGGTTTTTCCTTGGACTTCCTTCAGCTAAACACTGGATAGCTCTGATCCTACTTAGCCTTTGTGATCAGAGAAGATCACAGCCTGAAGTGGTTTGAATAACTTCAGGTCCCAGTGTAAATACAAGCATGGCAACAGGGTGAAGGCTGATAGCAAACATTTCCGGTAGATTCTTTTGGTGTTCTCTTTCAGCAATAAAACCAAAACATGCACTTACAACCCCTAAAAATATCTTTCTCTTACCTCCCAAAAGACTTCTTTCCTCAAAAATTCCCTCTGTCACAAATCTGGAGAGACTGCTGCAGGCATTAATACCACCAAAACAAAGAACTGAAAATCTCAACCCAACCCCCTCTCCCCTCAAAAAAAAACCCAACTAAAAAAACCACAAGAAAAAAAAACCCCAAATAAAATCCTGCTGAACGAGGAAAGACTGTCACTACCATTTACAGAGTGCAAGATGCATAACACGTGAAACTATTGCATGGTTCTCCAACAGATAAGAAAACCTCAGATGGGAATACATCTTTAAGGGTTACACTTGCTGTTGAGGGGAATTCACAGTATGATGGGCAATGAATTAGAACAGCACTGTTGAGTTCAGTTACCCTTCCCTGAGAAAGAAAACTAAGTAAAACTGTTATGACTCATAAATAATTAATTTTTATAGAAGAGTGGCTTGGTTTTCATGTTAAATCCACAAACCTTAAATTCTATTAATAAGTTAAATTGCTATCTCCCTTCCAGAAATGGTTGGACATTTTCTGGTGGGACATGTTTTAAATCAGGAAGTTCAGAGTCACTGAATCGAAACGTGTTGATGTCAAAAAAACATTTGTGGAAACTTGGTACATTTCTGATGGGGAAAAAATACCCTGGCTTTCTTCCAGCTTGCCTTCATCACTGTACAACTTCTTTCCCTGACAGAGAATTTTGGAGCTAGCCCTCTATATGTGCCTATTCTCTTGCATTTAATAGCATCAGCCCCTCCTCTACCATTTCAGCTTCAAGGCTTGCCATTGAAGAAAGCTGAGTGTTCAGGTAACAAATAATCTAGAAAAGCAGTGAGCCAAGGAGATTTGCTCTCAGCAGCCTGGGAGTCAAAGCACCTGAGTATTTATTGAATGGGGAGCCAGAGAGCCTTCAGAATTAATAGGGAGATCAAGAAACCAGACAACCAGGGTGTGAATTGCTAGCACAGTCCCAAATCTGTCGCTCTTCATAGACCAATTTGTGTACTGCAGAGGTGGGAAACCTGTGAGTTCAAAAAACCTTTTCGCACTAAAATTTCAGACCTCTTAGCTGTCTGACTGAGATTTCTAAGCAACTTCTAAACTTCAGAAGCTAAACTTTAGGACAAAACCCCACAATTTAGTCTGTGATTCATGCTGAAATCACAAGCACTCTCTTTTAAGCAAGGATACAGTAAAAGGCTGTGTTTGTTACAGGAATCACTATGGTGTCTCAGACCCATGGTTCACTGAGAACCAAAAGCAGTGCCCAAGTTCATGGGAACATGAGAAGCCACACGAGAGAAATGCATTATAATCTATTTCTATGAACATGTATGCCTTGTTTATAGTAATTCAATATGGTATTAAACTGTGAAATAATAAACTTAATTTGCATTAACTATTATATCTTTTGATGATAGTGGATGCTAATCTTCCCAATTGTAACTGTTTGAAGGTCTCTTCAGTGGCTAGGTTTATAGTCCCATATTGAAAAAAAAAAATATTTCTATTGCCTTTGAATATTATTTACATCTTTATTTTATCACTAAGTAGAGTGACTAATTAAAAACAAAATTAGTCTCAGGTGACAATTCCATCACTATCATTAACAAGATCTTGACTGAAATTTGTGGACTGAATCTGGACAGTACCATGGAAAAAGTAATTTTTCAAAACTGAAGCACTATTGAACTCATCCTGTCTTTGTTAATCAACATTTCCAATATCAGGATTTACTTTCTATGTAACAAAACTAAAAATATATTCCATAGTATTTACATAGAGTGATTTTTTGTGTCTGATTTGAGTAGACCCTAAAACCTTACTTTACCAGTGGATACAGGTTAACAGACCCAGTTCTGTACAGCAGAAGACAAGGGATGTACAACCTTTTCTATGAATGTGAAAGAAATTACAATTGCTCAATCTAAATGAAAATTTTGCTGACATTTTAGCTTTACCCCTAAATTCAAAACAGCTCATGTGTTTCATGTGTTTAGCCCATTTTAAAGCCTGCCTCTCATTTTCAGTGTGGTTGCATTATATGTAGTTATATGTCGCTATTGCTTTAGCACAAAACCAGCCGAGAGGAGTCTAGGAATGATTTAACTTAAAATATTCAAAAGCCTGAATGAAAGACAGTCTTTTGAAAGTGCTTTCTTAGGAATCAAAAGAAGAGTGAAGCTACAGAGTTAAAATCTATTTGATATTCGTTTTTGTAAGTAAACGTGTGATAGTTTGTTTTTTTTTTTCAAGAGCGAGAACACAAGTATATAATGAGCTAAAAATTTCTTCTTTTTTGTACACTGACTTTGGATAAATGTAAAAATTCTACTTGGTGCTTTCTCCTTTAAATTACAAATTTACTAGCTCAGGATGCAGAATGGAACATTACCAAGGCTTGTCTGATTTAACTTATATTTCACCAGTGAAACCTCAGTCTGACAGACGAAGTGATTTTGGGGATAAAGGAATCCTTTTCATAGCAGACTTCTACAGAAATCAAGATATATCAAGTTGATATTATCGACTTCAGTGTTCAGAGATTGGGAGGCTCCATCAACAAGGGAATAAGCCTCCTATCTGTTAGGATATGATCCTTATAGCAATATCTTACAGCTATGTGCATGGCTTCTTTTCGTTTCACAAGAAACCAAGCAAAGACTCTGAGTTTATTAGCAATTCATTTTGAATAGTCATCTCTCCTGAAAGTACCACCCAATATAAAAATCTTGCCTCTGGAATGCAATTCTGGCATGAGTCAGACTGGAGGAGTTCCCCTCATGACCCCAAGGCAAACCACACTGAATATTGACTCTGTTCAGCCATCTCTCTGGTAATCTTCAAAATTATGCTTGCGCGAGTTCCAGTTGGTGCCTGAAAATTCCTGTCCTCAATGTGAGTTTCTGGTTTGTTGAACTACCTGAAATAGACTGTTCAGTGGTCTGGACTTTGTATCTTCCTTTCCATCACAGGCTTTCAGTACACAAAACAGTTTTTGGGTATCTGTGTGCAAGGAGCTCTGTGATAAGCTTCCTTTTCACTATTCAGTAAAATACTTTACTGCAAATTGTGCTTATACTAAAGAAATCAAGCATGAGGTACAGTTAGATATTATCACCTTTAGTGTTCAATATAGTATCAGTGGGACAAGCTGTGAGATAAACTGCAATGGAAAACGAGGGAATAAGGTTGTGCATCAGAGAATGATTTCTGTGAATATATATTTTGTAGAAGTTTACTGGAAAATGACCAGTTTTCATCTAGGTTAGCTGAAAAATAGTATGAACTCTTTACTCAGGAAAACCTACTCACTGAAGGCTGTGATCTGTGTGAAAGATAAGCACGGTTTGTAATGATGTGCAAGCAGAAGTCTACATGCAGTATGGGGAAATTTTGCAACTGTTACCACAAAAGATAATAATCTCATCAGATGTTTGGTAGGAATAGGATTTGTCAGCACTTACATGTGAAATTTTTGGAGAAACACAGGTAATAGAAAGTGGAAGCAATGATATAGCAACTGGCACTGATTCATTTAAGTCTGATCTACTTGGAAATTTAATTCAGGCCAAGCTATGATATAAAACAGTGATTGCAAATTAACTGCTTTTGACCTCCTGAGCAGGTTAACTCTGCAGAACTCTAGATATTCACACTGAATCGTTTATTTAGACTTCCCTTAATAAATAAATTTGATTTCTGGTATATGATTCATCTTATTCTAAAGGTAGAAATCTAAATTAGGTCATATAAATCACATCCACTGGGTGTTTCTATCTTCCTATTTGACTGTAAAGATGACTTGTTTGATTATAAACATCTCAGCTGTAGATGTCTGAAGCTAAATGAAATGAATCACATCCTCTGACTTTAAAATAAGGGTCTTTATTCCAAATTACACACTTCAGAATTGAGAATATGGGCATCAACACAATAAGTAAATCATAAATTCCAAATTAACCTCCCATGTTAAGGCAGGCCTTTTCATTGAGTTAAGGTCTTTTCATTGAGTTGATAGCATGCTTCTTATGTTAAGAGGCAAGATGAGACCCTGTGCAGTTGTGGTTTCAGGGCTGCATTTAATCCATTACTACAGTTTATGTTGCGTAAAGGCATGAAACACTATGATAAAAAAAGTAAAATACCCATAATTAATATAGTCATATTCAGCTGGCAGTATAACTAGTCAGGCTGAACATGATAGTATCTACTCTAATTTGCCACTTCCCAACATTCATAAATTCCTACTAAATTGCCTTACCGTGAAACGTTGCTGCTTTTCTTGATTGATAATAGGAGTTCAGAGAAAATGTGATTTACTGACGTGAAAAAGAAGCTTTCTTTGATGAACTAGATTCCTACTTATCTTCTTGTTCCATTTATTGGCTAGAAATTTTGGTAACAGCTTTTTCTCAGAGTGTTTAACAACTTTTGAATCATAAGAGGAGAAACTGCCTGTTTGTGCCAAAGTGAATGTATGGGGTGGTTGTGGGCAGCTGTGCTGCCATACGAAGGGACCTTGATAGGCTGGAGAAATAGGCTGACAGAAAACTTACAAAGGTTCCTCAGCAAAAGGAAATGCACAGTCCTGCACCTGGGAAGGAACATCTCCACATGCTGGGGGCTGACCAGCTGGAAAGCAGCTTGTCAGAAAAAGGCCCTGATGGTTGTTGTGGTCACCAGTTAAACAAGCCGATAATGTGACCTTGTGGCAAAGGCAAACATCCTCATGGGCTGCATTAAACAGTCCACTGTCACCAGCTCAATGGAGGTGATCCCTCACCTTATTCAGCACTGGTGAGGCTGCAACTGGAGTACAGTGTCCAGTTCTGGGCTCACCAGTGCAAAAAACCCATGGACATACTGGGCAGACTCCAGTGAAAAGATGTGAAGATGACTGAGGGACTAAACCATCTCTCCTATGAGGGAAAAGAGGACAAACTGGGGCTTTTCATCTTGGAGAAGTCTTAGGAGGATCTTGTCAAAGAATCACAGAATCATCAAGTTTGGAAGAGACCATACACCTATAATGATTACAGCTAAGTTTTTCTAAATGTCTTTCTAGATCCTCTAAAACAAGAGAAAAAAACCCCTTCCATTTTAGTGTCTTTAATATGTCATAACTGAAGAATTAAAAACCTATGGCAGATCCTTTACCAGGCCCCACTGTCCTCTGCTCATTGTTTTGACTTTGAAACCTAGAAAGTTGAGGGTGAGACTCTTGAGATAACCTGAATGTTATCTATGACCTTTATGGTCCTTACACTGTTCCATGGGTAGGAAAAGACCATTATGATTCCTATGACACTTACCACTAAGATAACTGAGATTTTATAAAGTAGATGATGAATGACTTTCCTGCAAATAAGTGCTCTTTTCTGGAATCTAGTCCTTTGATCTATATTCCATGCATAAAAGCTGAAAACGAAAATTAGAAAAAAATCCCCAAAACCATACCCAAACCTCTTAGAATCCATAACCCAAAAGGAGGCATTTCACTCCAACTGAAATCAGATTTCTATATCCCTTTTAGGGACCAGGACATGTAATATGTTCTAAGGGTCTATATTAAAAACTATGACACTATTAATTGAACAGTTTTAATGCCTCCCTGTTATCTGTTCCTTAATCTGTTTAAAAACCCTTGAAAGAAAACTAAGACTCTAATGGACTGCTTTGATTACTGCTTCAGGAACATGAGAAAACAGTAACTTTCCTTGCCATCTCTCATACATAGCTCTAAGTTTTTCGGTCTGGTCAGTAACCAAAGTTTACTTATACATTATTTACATTGTATATGATATGACCTCTGTTCTGAAGTGTGTGTACTTGTGAATATTTGTTTTACTAATTCAAGAATCCAGCTCACATCTATGTGAAGCTTGGTAAACTTCTGTTGTTTGGTAAGCAGGGAAGATGTGCAGCTGGAGCATAGACAAAGGTGTATGAGGCAATGGAAATGGCAGAGAGATTCTATCTGTCTGGGAACTATAATGAAAAATGTTTTGCCTAAAATTCTCCAAATCATTTTCTCAGCTAATGTCTGTGGGTGATTATCACTCTCCGTGCCCTTGTATATATTCTTCCATATCAGGTGAGTACAGCTGGCTCCTGGGAACAACTATACAGTCCATATGTGAGGTCTGTGCTAATGATTTGGTAACACACAAACACAATTTTTTTTACAGGAATTGCCAATACACATGACTGATTCCCTCAGTGGAAGTTCTGAGGAATAAAATCAGTTTTGCATCTAGCATGTTAAAGCATACATAGGGAGTTAAACAGAACTTCAAAGTGTGTATGGCTGAAAACAACCCGTGTAATTAGCCATCTGTTGATAGAAAGACCTGGAAAGTCTTAAACTGCTGACAGGGCAATTAATGAATAGTCATTTGAGTGTTATTATTATTTCAGGTCTTTATCTTTTCCTCTTTTGTAGGAAGATGTCATTCATAAGTCTCTCTTTTTTTTTTTGTTCTCCGGCTACAACTAGGCAATTTCTTTTTTGTTATCCCAAACTTCAGTCTATTAACGTCAGAGGATGGCTTGTTTCAATGGAAATAAACCCTCACCCTTCAAAACAAGAAGACATCATAGGGTGTGATACAAGAACAAGGTTAGAGAGTATTACAGCAGCATCAAAGGCTAAGGTATTTTGGCAAGAGCACTAACTACCTGTGCTTGTGAAAACAGTAAGTTCAATTAATGTGATTCAACCAAATAGCACCACGCAAACACCCAGCTTGCAAAAGCATATTAAAATAGATATGAATATCACTATTTGTGTACTGTTTATATTGTGGCATCACCCAAAATATGCTAGGAACGTAGAGGGGTATTATCTGTGCTCAGGGGGTTTTAGCTTGAGTGACAGATGCGGCACAACAATAAAGAGCTAGAACCACAGGTGGAGAAAACAACAGGATGGGAAGAACATAATTGCAAAGGGAAGTTCAGGTAATTCCATTACTCTGTGCAGACACCTTGTTCCCTAGTGTATATGGTATTTGTAAGGTTTTTAATCATGATGGTTAAAAGCTGAGTTTATCATAACAAAGGCTGTGGTTTAGATGTGAATCTGAGGGGTTCAGGGTATACAATCTGCTCAAAACCAGACAGTGCAATGGGAAAAGAGACTGCAGAGCAGTACACTAATGAAGACACTTACATATGAGAGGTCCAGCTGCAAGGCTTTTTTTCAGACAAGGCTGAGTATCCACTTTACTCACAGGGACATGACCTAGCTATGGATCGTTTCAAAGTGGCACTTGTTCTCTCTCTCCTTCTTTCTGTAGTTCTACTGTTCCTGTATTTGCCACCCAGAGCCTTTACAATGCTTTCTAAATTAAGTTATTCCTTCTTGCCTGTTTCTTTCTGCAAAGTTTAAGCTTAATATTCAAGTACACTTCTCCACAGGTTCAGAGAGACTTTCCATATGCATTTAGGTTACAACACTATTTTATCTCTTCTTCCCCAAGAGTTTTCTATTCTTCCCCTGTGTCACTTAGGCTCCTATAATTCCCTGTCTACCTGAACCCTGGCTCTCTTTGTGGGATGGTATTAAAAGCTGAAAAATATGACACTATCCTTTGGTTCTTCAGACTTAATACATGGGATTTCCTTCTGACAGCCATAGCAGATGAGTAAATATTATTCTTAAATTTTCCCAGTGTGAAACTGAAGGCAAGTGTGGTATCTGGCACACCTGAAACATGTGAGCTTGAATCAGAATATTGGAATGTCCAATTCTAAACACCTACATAATACCAAGGCACTTACTTCTGTTCAGTTTTATGACTTCACTCTGAAGTCTTTTGTCCTATCTGTCTTGTCTATTTTCATCCATGTAACTTCCAAAAGAAGATCCTATGCTGGCATAGTTATGAACAAATAATACCACAAAGACTTGAGGAAATGTCTTGGAGATTAATTCCATTTGAGAATCTTTTGACTGACCCTTATTTCCTAAGAAACACCCTCTGCTGAGGTAATTTCTTGTTTCAAAAAGGAAATGCAACATAAAAACAACCAATCCGAGATAACACAAATAAGGATTTCTGTTTTTATTCATATGCTTTCAATTTTCAAGAAATAAGATTCAACTTTTTGATGCTTTATTTTGCTAACAATGCTTGTTCTTGATACTTGTCAAAAAGAAATAATGAGATATCAAGAACTAGTGTTTGCTGCTAAATAAATTTGTAAACCCAAGCTTATGGTTAACTTAAGACAATAAACAATCACATATTTTTCATGTTCAAAACTAAATGCAAAAATAATTGTTTTTCAGGATGAGTGCTAGGAGAGCAAATCTGTCATTTCTGATCTGATGGTTGTCTACATTGTTTTTTTTTTATTTTGTTCCCAGCTCTTTAAAAAACTCTCTGAGGAGGCACTATTAGAAGTTTCCTATTTGCTTAGGAATTAATCCAAGTGTAAAAGTTTCCACTATGTTAAATGTTGATTTCATTAGAGATTCCCTTACAGTATTTTGCTATGCATTTGAGCAGAGCAGTAAAGCAAAAAAAACAAAAAAAAAAGCTCCAGGATTCATATAATTCAGTAGTTGTTTGTTGTTCCACCTGCAGTATGAAATGAGTGCCATTTTTGTCCATATATTTTGAAATTTGGGAAATTTTGATAATTTTATTAGTTGTGGTGGGATGACCTTGGCTGGCTGCTGGGTGTCTACCAACCCATTCTATCACTCCTTTTTCTCAACAGGACAGGGCAGAGAATATGATGAAAAGCTTGGGGCTCGAGATTATGACAGGGAGATCACTTACTAGTTTCAATCACAGGCAAAACAAACTCAGCTTGGGAAAATAATTTAATTTATTGCCAAATAATTTTAACAGACTAGGATAGTGAAAGATAAGGACAAAATTAAAAATCCTTGCCCTGTCTCAGCATGGGATTTCCTCATGGGATAGACGCCTTCAAGACTTGCTGTAGTGTGGGTCCTTTCCACAGGTGGCAGTCCTTTAGGGATGAACTGCTCCAGCATGATCCATTGGATCACAGGTCCTGCCAGAAAACCTGTCCCTGTGTTGGCTTTTCTTCATTGAACCTTGTTCCTGCCATGAGTCTTCTCCTGAGCAGGGTCTCCACAGGCAGCATCTTGCTTCAGGAAACATTCAGCTGTTCTAGAGTGGGGTCCTTCATGGGCTGCAGGTGGATCTCTGCTCCACAGCGGATCTCCATGGGTGGAAGGGGGACAGCCTGATTCACCATGGTCTGCACCAGTTGCTGCAGGGGAATCTTTGCCCTGGCACCTGGAGTACCTCCTTCCTCTCCTTCTGGCTGGCCTTGGTGTCTGCAGAGCTGTTTTGCTCTCCCAGCTGTTCTGCAGAAATTGTTACCCTTTCTGAAATAAGTTATGGCAGAGGTGCTACCAGTGGGCTCAGCCTTGGCCTGACTTTGGCCAGTGGCAGATCCATCCTGGGGTAGGTTGAAACTGACTCTGTTGGACATGGAGGCAGCTTCTAGTGCCTTCTCACAGGAGCCAACCCTGCAGTCCCCCCCTTCCAAAACCTTGCCATGTAAACCAAATATAATAACATATCTTTACCCTAGTTTTATTAGCTAGAAGAGATGATATAGCTGAAAAGTCATGCTAAAGAAAAGATCTGCATTAATCAAATATTTAAAATTGTTACCTAAGAATTTTGGCCTGTCTTTAGGGCTGACATGGAAATAGTTGCAAACATTTTGATTTTCCAGAAACATATAGAAGAGGCAGCTGAAGAGTTTTGAAATTTTTGGCAACTTCAAAACTTTCCAAATCTAGATTTTTCTAGGGGAATCTTCACGTGGTAGAAAGATATTTCTCAACTGCAGTACTTGATTCAATTGTCACTGTCATCCCAGAGACATGCAGGATCATACTTTATGTCATCTCACTGCATTTTACAGTGGTTCTCTGTCAGCAAAATTCTGTATATTCTCCTTTGTTTATACTGTCTCCTTTCCCTTGACACTGAAAAGGTACAAAGTACAGGAATCATGTCTTGTTTACTGTTATCTATAGCCTTATATAGGAAGGCAAAAGATATAAATTTCAGAAATAGTATTGTATTGATCTTAATGTTGTCTATAACATGTTTCTATAGATTTGTGTATGTATGTATGTATGCATACATACATATATATGTATACACACAGAGGCTTATATACATACACATAGAAAAACAAACTCTAATTTTTGTGTCTATGTTTTAAAATTATAACACCCATTACACCTAGATTAAAAAAAAAATTCTGTTTAAAAATCCACCCATGTAGCATTTGTACATTCCATTTTACAAGGTGACTTTGAGTCAATTTTATTGGGCAGAGATTTTACATTTTAAATGCATACAGCTCACAATCAGAACACACATTTTACATTTTTATGTGGGCACAGAATCCCTAATGTAACAGCTAGTATCATTGGTAAATTATTTCTTTATGCTATATATGCCAAGCTGTAGACATATAAATGCAAAGTGTGTACACATTCTGTTAAAAACATTTTCATTACTGAATGTAAATTGCATTATTTGTCCAATGCTCATTCTTCAGCTTTTGTGCAAAGATCAAGCAAATCCAGACTCCTTTTTCAAACTATGTCTTTTTAAATTGGACACATTTTAAAGTGCAGCATTTTACCCTGAAAATTGCTATTCTAGAAGAAATTATGAAGAAAGCATAAGGCATTATTTGATTTTACTGTTAAGAGCTGGCAATAAAGGTAAAGAATCTTGCTGTTGTGAAACATTTCTGAGTTGTGTTTGTTAAGCTTTGCCTGAAAGTAGTTTACATTAGGTGTGACTACCCCTTCTGTGTTTCTACTCTCATGATCTCAGAACCTTTCAATTTTAACTTGTTTGTACCATCAGTCTCTGCAGCAGTATAGTGTTCCTCAAACTCATTTTTATAGTGGCCTTTAAGCTGTACACTTCCATGGAAATCTATGCTGGGCATGAGATAGAGGTTCTGTGATGGAGTTTGTGAATGATAGCTCTAGGTTGTTCCCTGAGCCAGCCACCTCTCACGATATTCAGTATCAGAGAGAGCTTTGTGAAGGAATGGGACTGGCTTACCTAACATTCCAGATGGGAGCAGAAGATTTGCACTTGGGAGGTATGTCAGTTATACGTCATTTAAATTCCCTTCTTTGAATCATTGTGTTAGTTTGTCACAGCTATTGACAGCTGCTATCTGATCAGTCTGCTAGTGCCAGTAGTATCTTGGCAACAGCACAAAAATAGCTTTCCCCCCTTGTGAGTAAGACCAGTCTTCACTGACAAACTAGAAACATGCTAAAGACAAAATAAACTGCTATTTTGGGCCAGATTTATAGCTTTACAACTGTGATGCAGACAATTTTCTATTGTCCAAACAGCTGATGGATGATTCCTCCAGAATGGGAGAAAACAGCTTCAAGATGCTGTATTTTTCACTGTGCCTGTTTTGTTAGGTAAGGGTGTAAGAGGAGGCTGTTCTGTGGGGGAACCCACAGCCAGCAGGGTGAGATTTGAGCTGACTGCTCATGGCTAGCTCCAGATAGGAGAAGGCAACTAAGGCTTGGCTGGCTTGGGAGGTTTTCAGAAAAAGCTGGGAGAGCTCTAGCAGAGGCTCCTCAGTCCTCCTTTTGGAAGATCTTCTCAGCTGAGGAGTTCTCTCCTGTCCCTACCTGTGGGATAGCATTGCCCTGGCTACTCCCTGGCAGAGGGAAATGTCTGTGGTGGCCTCTCCTCTCCCTCCTTTGTATCTTTCCTTTGCAGTTTGCTAGTGTGGAACTGCCACAAGTATTGCCACTCCTGGCAAGTATTCAGAGTGCCCAAACTATCTGAAGCACCTGGAAACATTCAACCTCCCCTTATGAGCTCCACACAGACAAGGCACACAGTCTGGGAAGTCCAGACCCTGTGACGGTCTCCTGCCCAGCCCCCTGTCCCTAAGGAGGCAGGTGTGTGGCATTGGTTGCTTAACCACAAATTTTCCCATGATTTCCTGACCTCAGTCCTTCACATCCTCTAGCTGGGTGAATGCCATGTCTGCTGTGATCAGATTATTCCTTTGCCTCCAACAAATGACAGTCACACATGTGGGAACACACTGAGGCACAGTCCCTATCCAGGCTGGTGAGAGAGATGTTCAAGAACTCCACTTTTGCTGCTAATATCCCTGGGCCACAAATTTGGGACTCACTTCTCCAGAAAAAAAATGTAGTCTCTTGAGTGGACTTGCATAAAACACTGGAAAAGGCCCGGGCTTTCAAGTGTTAAGGCAACAGGTATAACTGAAAGTTAGAATTTACTGTATGCAATAAATTTATCTTAAAGCTGTGAACCAATTAACCTTAATTACAATTTGATTTCATATTATAGTGATTACATGTTACCTAACCCAAGGGAAAGGCACACCTTTATTTTTCTCATGGGATAAAAAAAATTAGGTCTCTGGACTTCTGTGGGAGAGATGAACTACTGTCACACGCACTTCCTCTTTCTTTCTTGGGACCGGGGATGTCTAAATATATGAAAATGTTCTCAGAAATATCTACATATAAATCCACTTTTTTTTTCAAAATTTACACTCCTTGATAGGACTATCTTGCTTCAGCCCCGAAACCTCAATTAGGTCTTGCCAGGCATCCTGCTGAGAGCTTGCACATACATTCATTATGTTTTCTTAACTCTAATCAAATCTGGATGGCAAACCAAAACTAGATATAACATTTTATTCAGCTTATTTTCCCTTTGACTGCAATTTTAATTCAAATGTCTGAATAACTTCTGTGCCTGAGACCCACAAGCGTATTTATTTGACAATGGAATACTCTGCTTAGAGAGTTGTAAAAATGGTATCAGTTAATTCATTTAAAATCAGACTGGACCAAACTCTCAGAAGCATACTTTAGGGAACTATTTTGCATCTGGGATGACTAAGAATGACCTCCATATCTTTTCTCTATCTGCTTTCTACCATTCTTCTATTTCCCATGTTCACTGTCCTAGTTTTTCAGGCACAGGAAAAAGCTTTTTTTAAGTAAAATGAAGCATTTCTATCTTTTTCTTCTTCTTCTTCTTCTTTTTTTTTTTTTTTTTTTTTTTTTTTTTTCTTCTTAATATGTTTTGTTCACTTTAGGAAAAGAAATTTAACATAAAGAAGGTCTATTTATTTGCTTCATATATTAATTTCTTCAGATTTTAAAAAAGTAGTTCCTCAATGTGCGATTTTTCCTTTTGTCTTGTTTTGCAGACTTATTCCAAAGCATAAACATTACTATTGGTATTAAATGATTTTGATCTTTCTTAAGAAAAAAAGCTGGGATGCATAAAATAACTTTTCACTAATGGATCCAAAGATTGAGGAAAATTGGGTGCCAAGAAAACTTATTTCCTGACTGACGTTATTCATTACCAGTACTGTATAGATAAAAAATCACTCTACAAAGAAGAGTGATTCTGTTTGATGTATCATTATTTCTCTTTATAATTACAAGTATATACATAGCAGTGACCCTTCCAAAACAAAGCAGAAAAAACATTTCACATGGTGAGCATAATTCATAAACTGGTGACATTGTAAATATGTTCAGGTTTTAATTTATGTTGATTTTAGTATTATCTTTAATTGCTTCCCCAGAGGGCAAAGTTTATCTCAAATTGAGTTCAAATGTAAAAAATGAGGAAAAAGTCAACAAGGAAACTGTGACCCTAGGCCTTATTTCTATTCTTGTCGAAGTCAGCAAAAAAGAGACCGGAATTGGGTCTTTGTGTTCCAAGAACATGCAAAACACTGCAACTGGTGAGTTGGGAGGACCTACGTGGTTTTAATATTCTTGCCTTTCTCCCAGAAACTGAGTTCAGAATATAATGAGAGAATAAACAAATTCCCCCCCAAATGTAAATGTACAAAGAATATTGCTGAACACTTTCATGTATGTTTTATTCCTAGGCCAAATTAGCAATACCACCTTTGATATCCAAAAGAACCAGCCATCTTAAGACATGTAGCTGCTGAACATGCTTAGATTAACTTACTCCTGTGTATTGCCAACTGGCTCACTCACAGCAAAAGCAGCCAGTCCAGTTGAAAACCAGACAGATGGCAATGCTATTACAGCATAATAAGATAAGGTTTAGAGCTGTGGTCCCAGGACCCAGTTTTCTCTCTCTCTCTCTCTCTCTATATATGTATATACTAAATTTATGGGCTACTTCCACTGTTGCCATAGTATGTGCAGTGTCTCTGAAGGGCAGAAACCTCAGAAGCTCCTGTGCTCTTGGCTAGCTGATGAGACTCCTAATGGTAAATGTTAGGATTTAGGTTTATGTCTTCCATTAGTTCAGACATTCACCACACAGCAATTCTTATGCTGAACTTTACCCTTTCTGTTTGAATATTTATTTGGTGGTTAAGAGTTCTGTGGTGTATATACACAGATACCATGGCATGCAGTGTTATCCTGTTCTCCCTTTGTTCGGCTAATATGTTCCAGGTCTATTTAAAGGCTACAGTAGGCCCAGTGCAGTACTAAAGAGAACATGAGAGTTCTGCATCCACTAAACATCCCTAAGAACAAAGTCCATGGTGTGTTTATATATTTGCAGGACACTGCTTCTGTTCACCAAAAAGTAATATGGGGCACAAATAACAAGGTCTAGTATCTATCTGCAAAAAAAAAAAAAAAAAAAAGAAAAAAAAAATCCCTTCTAAAGTTTAGTATATGAACACCAAAGTTTAAACTATCAACTTTACTACATTGTACCATTATTTCCTGTGGTTAGGAATGTAACTGAGGGACTGAAAACAAAGGAAAAATAAAGCAGTATAATAACAATATACCATTTAGCTCTTCAGAGCAAAAAATGGATCTTTTTCTCCAGGTGTGATAAAAAGTGACTTTCAGTTCTGAGAAGTGCTTCGGAGATTTTTTCAGGTTACTCACAGACTGATTTAATTTAGAATTTCTAAAATGTCCAATCTGTTTATTTTAGGACAACAGAATATTAGAATAGCCCCTTAGTTAGGGGTTCTTTTGTTTGTTTGTTTGTTTTTCCCTTGCATTATGCCTTACGTGAAACTGGATTGTTTCCAGAGGAAAAGGTTTCAGTTTTTGAGGTATCAATAAGTAAATAGGATTTGTTTGCATGTAAGTTCCATGCAGAGTAAATTTGAACTGTAAACATATATGTTTGCACCACTGGATCAGAAGATGCCTTGATTTGCTCACCACAGGTTGTTATAGAACGCTACAAATGTTCTGCTTCAGGGTAAAAATTCTAGATATATATCCAAACTTTCCCAAAGTACAAGAATATTTTTTTTCTGACCTGTTACCTCTGTATCAAAGAGTTGTTAAGCTGAAACAATGGTGAGAAAATTTCAGGACATGCCTTCACAGATAGAAAATTTCACTGACACAGACTTGCAGCATCCCCAAGATGATGTAGAGACCTGATAAAACCTATCAGATTCAAGGTACCTCAAGCGCCATGCAGAGATCACAGAGTCACCAGAATCAATTAGGTTGGGAAAGACCACTGAGGTCATTGAATCCAGCCTATGACCGAATACCACCATCTCTTTTGCCAAGGCTTTCCCAGTATAAGCTTAATCCATTTATTAAGTTTGCTTTGCAAAGTTTCAATAACTTTCACATTAGCAAATTCTTTTCATGCTGCCCAAAGTTTCATCTGCAATTTGTTGTGAAGGGCACAGACACAGTAAAAGGATGGATGCCTTCTCTGTGCAGCAGGTGGATGTTGACTTTATGGTGTTCCCATGGTGCATTTTAGAGAAAGGGAGGGTATTCCCTGAAGAGGAACAGGCAGGCAGTCAATATTGAAACTGGCATGATCCATGAGAATAGAAGCTTTGCAGGTGTGGGAACACAGAAAGCTCTCTGCTGAGCTGCAGTTCTGTGAACTCTCTGTAATGGATTTAAGTATTGATCTTGGAGTTTTTATTCATCTTTGGGTTTTCACTGAGCTGTCAGGTTTCATCTGAATTAACAAGTAAAATTTCTGACTTGCAAGCTATGATTTTTTCATGTATTAATATACAATGCCATGATAACACTTTTTTCTGCTCAGGTCCTTCTTTGCACCTTGCTTCCTGACATGTTCAGATGAGGATCTGGAAGATTTGATCACTCTTTTGTTTTTTTTTTTTAATCACTTCATTTTGAAAATATATTAATTCCCACTTAAATCCACAGAAATAAGAGTTCTCTGAATAAATTTTCCTAAGGATCTCCAAGTGTTCTCCCCTGTGGCTGACACATTAACACTCAGAGTCCCATGGGACTATATAGTCTACATGCTAATGCAGTGCTTTAGATTTGAGGCCAATTTCTGCCTGGTAGTACATCCTGGCAAATCCACAGCCAATAATATGAGGAAACATAGAAGTGGGCCACACAGATTCTGGCTCTTTGAAGTATTACAGAGAAGCTGTTTCACAAGTCTTCATGATCACACCATAAAGGAATATTATACAGTAAGGGCTAGAAGCCAGGAAATAAATCTGTGAAAATGTTTATTCATGTACAGCTTTAGAATGGACAATCCCTTTCATGGACCACTTATGTAAGGTTTTTTGGTTGTTTGCTTTTTTTTTTTTTTTTTTGTTGGTTGGTTTGGTGTTTTGGGTTTGCTTGTTTAATTTTGTTTTGTTTTGAGAAAAGAAAGATAGAAAGGAGGAGGACCAAGGAGTTTGGGCAGGAGCATATGAAGAAAACAACACTTTTATTGAATGGAGTGAATAGTGGTCTTCTTGTGCAGGCAGATGGTTTGTAGTACAAATTAACTCTCTGTTGATGCCGGTGCAATGTTTTGTGCCCTGTATTTCATGTTGTACTTTAAGGTACAACAAAGCAAGCATCCACTGTCAAATACAACTGTCAAGGCAGAAATAAATGGCCTTTCCTCAGTGACTTAAAAGCCATTTGGATGAATCTACTAGTACACTGAGCAAGACATAACTAAGTAGTAACTATCAAAACATTCTGATTGCCTTAATGTTACCTTCTTGTACCAAAAGGACATTTTAAATTAGAATGAATTTAGTTTGTTACATTCACATCAGTCTTTTTATTTGTAGTTATTATCTAGAAATCTCTCCATTTTGTTTCTCTCTCCCTTTCGTGCTAGGATGCTGCCCCTTAGAGTTTTGTGAGAAATTGTCAAAATGTGATGAATCATTCTTAAAAGATGAGTTTAGTATATATATTAATGCCAGCCACATTTATCTTACACTAATACTTCACCCTCAGAATTTAGTTTTACTACTTACAAGAGGAAAAATAAAGCTAATGAGAAGTAATCATCAAATATTTGGCGTTTCCTTTTTTCTTTCCATTATCATTAACTAGAATTTGTATTATATATGTATGGTGTGCAATCTAATTACTTAAATTGCCCAAGATATGTTCCAGGCTTTTGGGGCAGTTATATAATGGTTGGTAGTGTTCAACCTCACTTCTCTCCCCATTGTGTTTTATTTACCAGACTGATCTTAAAAGTACTGAACCTTATAGAAAATTATCATTTACATATATGTGTGCTTAGTCTTGAAGCTACTAATGACTGTAAATAAAGAGAACTCCTATTCCTTTTATACTAAAATATTTATCTGTGGGTTCAGAAAAGAGCCAGAATATTTGAGGAAAACGAAATATGCATATTATATATACCTGTCCACAATATTGTTCATTAATATACACGTATACATGCATAGTTATATGATCTAGCTCCAGCCTGCATAATTCTAGTTTCTTGTACAGTGATGGGATTGAAGATTATAAAATTGCAAACACAGAGAGATTAATTTTCCATAGGTCTAGAAGATGCCTCAGTGCACTGTTAAACTACAGTTGTAACTATGTGTAAAGTTCCCCTTCCAAAGTAATTATTGGTGTTACTGGGTGAGTATGAAATATTTTTATAATGGAGAAATGGCAGCTTTCAATCCTAAAGGAAGACTTATGGAGGAACACTTACAAAGTATCTTAGGATAGTAAGACAATGACTGAAAGAGAGCAGTAGTTACCAAATACTGTATTAAACTTGGGAGAAAAGAAAGAGTTTAGGCCACACGTAGGTCTCAAATGAACAAAATGCTATCAAATATTGGAGAAAAGATTACTATTTTTTTTTAATTGATATTAAAATGCATCCCAGCTAACTCATCTTGTATGGAACTTTCCCCTGCTAGTAACATCACACTCTCTCTGTAAGCATTCTGCTGAAAATATGTATTTTACCCTGCCATAAAATACCTCATCACAACATTGCTTCTTACGTATGCTATATAAGACTGTAAGCAAACACAGATTCCAGAAAAAGATCATGGCTTTGAACACTTGCATAACACAAAAATACACTGCCTTGGCACATTGAGAAGTTAGCAGGAATTGATGAAATTTTAATTCACTTTGCCCACTTTTATAAACAGTAGGTATTTAAATCCTTTAAGATATTCAGCTGGATCTGTCCTTCATGAGTCTGTACCTCTTAAATATAAGAATAATCCTTTGGGCTAAACTCACAAAAGGATTTTGATATTAGAATGACTAATACTTAGAAATCCTGCTACCTACTGGAATTATACCTTGCTTCATACACGGTGTATGTTACAATTCAGTCTCCTGAGAACCCAAATCACAAAATCCGTAGTGAAATATGAAGCAACCTAGGGTAGCTGATAGGAAATTCAGAAGACTTGAGCTACAGCTGGGTGCCATTGTATATATGTATAGATGTGTCTTTTCATATTTCAGCATGGCCTTCTTTTTTTGTGAAAGAAAATGGAGACATTGATGGAGTCTCTCTGACTCTCTAGTCCTTCAGCAGTCCTGAGATTCAGGATGAAAGATATTCATGTTGAAATTTTTATTCCTTTGCCTGAATGAGGATTTCTATCTAAGTATCTCATTTGACAGATGCTTTAACCCCTTTAAGCTAATGTCTATATAGAGAAGGTCTCTTTCACGCTCTTCTGCTAAAAGCGTATGCTTTGCAAAAAATAAATCAAATATTAATTGGAGTAATGCCCAGATCCTGTCTGAAAAAAAACCCCAAAAACTACAAGGCTATAAACTCATTCCCTATTTGCACTGTATATTTAAATATTTTACTGAAATAAAACAGAAAGGCATAGCAAAAACAATCCACTTTGTCTGTGAAGCAGGATTACTAGCCTCAAATGCTTGTGATAGTGCAGGTGGTAGCGCAAGGTGGGCAAATTGTCTTACACTGGAAGCTAAACTCACATCACTGCTACTATGAATCCATGACGATTATGGATGACAATGCCAAAGCATGGGCAATGATAATTTTTATGTGTCAGTTTCAAGCACTTTCAAATGTTTCATCTGTTATGTCACTATCTATTCCAAGCCTGTCAAGTCTAAGCCGAATCCTGCATCATCTCAAGATTTTACCTGAACATTCTTTGTGATATTTAGGTTTCATTACTTCAGATACCCATGAACGTAGTTCTCACTGAGCAACTGGAGTATTGAAAGAATAACTGACTGCCTAGGAAAGCATAAAAATAATTTAAAAGCACTCTTGGACATGTGTTACTTATCAGGCTTTTCAACTGAGTCTCAGCTTCAATAACAAGGAAGCATCAAAGTAAGGCAAGAGCCAGGCCTGTCTGAACAGAAACAACATTCCCCTTCACAGAGAGGTGTGTCCTGGTCCAGGCTTGTGTGTCCCTTTCCCACAAGACACAGACTTTGCTCTGCCACTGACTGCTTATTCCATTCACTTTTGTTCATGACAGGCTGACCCAGCACTGGGGTAATCCCTAGACAAGCTTGGATATGGTAATGACAGAGGACTAAACAAGCACTCTAATCTTGGGTTCACTGCAGTGTGCACAGAAACAGAGTCAAGGAGACCGGTGAGGGTCTGGCCACGCAGTTGTGTAGCCAATTCAACGAAAACATGAGTCATTGTTAAAGTGAATGTAAGACTTGACTGTGTATAGAGTTTTAAAGCAAAGGTAGTGGAATTAGGATTTGAATGAAAAAAACAAGTGGAATATTTTTATAAAAAGTACTTGAATAAACACTTTTGTATCTGACAATAAATACTGCCATAAAAGACCAAGTGTTTTGGTTTTTTTTTTTTCTGCAAATGTCTTGCTGAGGGTGAGAAATTTCAGATATTTCAGATTTTTTTCTTCAATACGTTTGAAGGGGTCAGTAAATAGAAGCAGAGCTGTAATGAATCTCTCTTCTCCATGTTAACTGTCAATAGGCCAGTGCCACATTAATCCATCAGAGGATAACTGAGTCTCAGTGTGTCTGCATGGCTGGGGGTAGTTTATCCTTCTGGGGTCATTCCTGCACCATGAAAAGAGGAAATTAAATGCAACAGCTAAAATGATCATAATAGAATAAGGGAATTAACAGTGGGACATAAACTAATAATAAGGAAATTCACAGGCCAGCTGCCCTCCAAGACACAATAGGAGCACAATAAGGAAGTGGTTCAGGAGGCATCCTGTTGGGCGCAGATAGTGGAAGTCAGCTTCAATTGCAAATTTCCTTGTTTGTATTAGCTCAAGTTGAAATTGAACTCTTCTTTGGAACTGGGTATACTTTTTTCTCAATGAATTTCCTTGTTTTTATGAACACTTAAAAGGAAGATTCTGTTCCCTCACTCATCCAAAAAAAAAAAAAAAAGATTTAATAATTAGTAATTCTACATATTACACTGTAGCTCGCACTACTCTAAACATATACTGATTTTTAGATCCACTCTGCCTATGTCAATAGAACATATATGTTTAACAAGAATTTTAATGCTTCAATTTTTAATTTTAATGACTGTCATCTCACATCATAAGATTGTTTTACAGTATGATGTATCTGTCTTTGTCCTTTGAAGACAAAAAACCAGTACTCCCGTTTAAATTTAGGAGAAGACAGGCTACAGAGCAGTTAATGAATTTGCACAAAACTGCAAAGAAATTCTAAATAATTTACAACATATTTTCTTTAGGTTATGGCTCTTATTGCCTTACTGAAGACTTTTATTTATTTGCAGTCTCTTCAGTAAAGACAGAAATGTATTTTATTTGATTTTTTTAATCTAGCGTAAACTCTATTTTACCTGTGTGCAATAAAAAAAGTTGTGTACTTTTAATCTCACTTCTATTGGCCTGTACCAGGAGCAGAAATATAAAATTCTAAAGCTATGATAATTTAGGTTTTTTTTAACATTGGACAGAACAAGACCATAGGAATTCAATCCAATCTGTGAAATGCAAGCATCCGATTTCACTCGCTTGGATTTAGGCCTGTTTCTTAAGTAACTGCTGGAAATCTTGCAAAGGGCCTGTTACTGTAAGCTTACCAATAGAAAAGATCTTTGTCTACATCCTAATCATGTTTGGAAAAGCAACTGAACTATTAGAGTCATAATTGAACACAACTGGCAAACCTTTTGGTGTTTAGCCATCACTCACCATGTTTTGAGATATTTTCTGTGGATCTGAGGGTATTCTGGCAGAGGATGGTGGTGGGAAAAGAAAGAATAAAACCTAGATCTTAGTAGCTAGCAAAGAAGCTTTAATTCATCTGGATCTTAAAAGAAGAGATTCTGTAATATAATCCACAGCTCATAAAAATAATGCAATATTGCTTCATGGTTATATCTCTGTGAAAATGTGAAGAAAGATTAATTAAACTGATAATTATTAGTTTGCCTTGGCACTTACCTGCTCCATGAGTTCCAATTCTATTTTGTTAATATAAGATCACAATCCTGGCACACATCTTTTTTCCAGATACAGTTTTGGCAACAATACAAGAAAATTAGACCCAAATTCCCTGTTGTATTAAAAAAAAAACCCTAAACCAAACAGCATACCCAAACAAACAAACAAACAAAAACAAAAACCAAAAAAACAAAAAACCCCACAAACACTCAAACTAAAAACAACAACAAAAAACCCCAAAAAACCAAAACAAACAAAAAAAACCCCCAAAAAATGAGATAAGAGAATTAGAGCAAAATAAAATCATCCAATTGTGAAAATCTGTGCTCCAGGCTTTACCCAGAAGAGAAATAGCTAAGCAGCATTAAATTTAAGTAGTGACAAAATAATCCAATCCTATTCAATTTCTATTTCAAGCAATGTATTTAGTCAGCAAATAATTTGGGGCATAGGTACTTTTGAATATACATGCACGTCTGTGCATAAACACACAAAATGTATTTAGAATAATATATTTGGTTTCTGTAATCAAGCATGACATCTTTTACTGTTGAACCCCTTGATAAGTTTAGTTTCAATTTGATTAGATGAAAATTATTCTAATTCTCAGAGGGTCCAGCAGACCGCCATTGCAACAACAGTTTTCTCAGCTTAGTGCCCTTCCTTGGAGTTAGAAACATATCCATTTTACTGCCTTCTCTTCTGGGCAAGATGTTCTAAGCTTAAGGAAGGAAAATCATATAAAAGACGATTGTCAACATCTAGATTTTTGTGTCCTTTACACAACCAATAAAGAACACAAGTATCCTTTACACTAGTGTCTCAAAGGACACTACAGCTGAAAACACTCAAGTTTGAGAAACTGGTGTGTTTTCTTGACCTGCACCTATATTCTATTGTAGACTTTAGTAATTACTTCAAAAAATAAGTTTGGGTTGTTTTTTTTTTTTTTTTTTGCTTTGTTTTGGAATTTGATTTTTTTTGCTTGGTTTGTTGTTGTTGTGGTTTCTATTATTTTTTAAATCTCTCTGTGCTTTCGTCTTTTTAAGGTGCTAGGATTTACTTGCTCACCCTTTTCTGTAGGATAGTATTGGTTAGAGATTTAAGAACCAAAGGAGAAAAAAAAGCCACAAGAAAGCTGAATTTCCCATACAAGTATCTGATTCTTGGCTGTAAGGAAAACAAAGAAATAAAAAAGTCTGTTTTCTCAGGATTTTCAGGGAAGAATTGAATACTAGTTAACCAGAGCTCAACAATGGGAAAGATATCTGTTTTTTTCCTGATGCATCTGAAGTGCTAAATAATATTTAATGAGTTGAGCTTTCTTGATTTTCAGGCTTATTTTAGACTTTATTGCCAGATGGGTAACAGCCTGTGATTAACACAACTTGCCCTCCTCTGAGGCTATAACATTACTCCTAACTGACCATTTAAAAACTACATAGTGCTACTGCTTCATAGAATATTTCTGATCTCTTTGAAGCTGTTTTCAGTTTATTTCCAGAACAAGGCACTCTCAAGTTTTTGGTTTAGCTCCTTCTTCCTTCCTCCTCAACTTCCTTTTACACGTACCTGTGATTGTGGCAGCCCAGAGCTGCAGAGCATTCCCTGTGATTGTGGCAGCCCAGAGCTGCAGAGCATTCCCTGAGGGAGCCTCTTTCTGATGCTACCTGTTTTCCCCAAACTGTTGTTCTCTGTGGGTGCTTGTTTGCTGTGTGTGAAAGCAGAGTGATGATTTTGCTCTGATCTTTCCCAGATGGTAGTTTCCTCATTCCTGGTTGCTAAGTATTTTCAACATTTGTGAGCATTTATCTTCTGTCTCAGGGAGGATAGTGCAAGCTTGCTGACAGGGAGACTGGTTTTGGTGAGACTTGCAGAACCCTCTGGGTTAAATTATCCATGGGGTAGTCCGAACTTGGTCATGCTTGCACATTGCCTGCTTCACCTATTTTAGCATAGCAAGGCACATGGCCCAGGAGCTCCTTTGGAGCTCCTCCAAAAGCTGAGAGACATTGTGGTGCCATGTGGTAACCAGGGAGGTGTATGTTTGTCAGTGTGCTAGATATCCTTTGCCTGCACAAAGTCCAGATTCATGTCCAGGATCTGGTGTAAAGGTGTAACCCTGCTATTCACTTCCACGTTTCATCCACTCCAGGATATCTCTCTTTCATTCTGAGGAGGATTTCCCAAACAGTTTTGCCATGCATGTACATACTAAGGGTAAGTGCAGTGAGCCTAAGGCTTCCAGGAAGCTACAGACTCCCTGTGCATGTGTTTCTCAGTAATTTTTACATCATATTTACAGCACACACACAGGCCATCTGTGCAGCACATGCATAGTGGATCGGTTGGCCTCATTGCAAATGCACTGTAAGGTTGATACGCGCATGTGGAGTGGATGTGTCCAGATTTTCTCCACTACTGCTCTGATTAGGTTGCCAGACATCCAGAAATCCTGAACAAATGTCAAAAATCTTTGAATTCCCTCTGGATATATGTTCCAGGCCTTTAAAAAAAAAGAGATGTGTTCAAGGGAACTGAAGCATATGGTAATCTATCCAGCACAGACCACACTAAATGACTTAGTCACGTCTTGATGACAGAACACAGGAGGGCTGGGTCCAGATGCACCTTCTGGCTGCATCCCAGTTTTCTACTGGGACTAGACTTGGGTGATTACCAGTCCTTTGTGGATTTTATGGTAAGGAAATCTAGATATATGGGTCAGTGGAGGAACTGGCATGCCATCCAAATAAGCCCTTGATCTGCACAATCAAGGGAGAAGAAATCCCAGGCAAACTATGAAGGTTCTCAGTGCAGCAATGAAGCTACAGTCTCACTCACAGGATGTCCCAGCAAGGAGTTTATTACACTCAGTATTTTCCCATATGTTATGTACATAGCTGTAGAAAAAAGTTAGTGCCTTCACTGAATGTGGCTTTGATATTTGGAGGATGTTTCTACTTAAAAAAACAAAGGGACAGAGTACTCAATTGCTGTAGGAGATGCTGGACTGTTATTCATTTGGAGAGCACACAGTGAGCAGTTACAAAACAGCAGTTCAGTACAAGAAATCAAAACATATACAAAACACAGTGAGTTCAGACATTTGTTCTTTACTATATTTACTAAATTTCCTGCAATTCCTGATTTGAAGCTGGCAAAATAACAATAAATACTGAGGAAAGAAAAAGGTTATCTGCATTTATTTAATAATCTATTTATTTTAAGTAAGTGTGGAGATTGTAAAGTGTATGAAAAACATATGTATATTGCTTCTTAAGATGCATCCATTACTGGGTTGGCAGTTTGAAAGTCAGAGAAGAAGCCATAGACTAGAAACATGGAAGTAAAGACTTTTATTTTAATCTTGATCTAATTAAGAAAAATATATAAGTTATATATGTATATTTATTTAATTTGTATTCATATCTCAGATAGTAATATTGTCTTTAGAATCAGCCTTAGGTAGTCAGTAGAGATGAAAATTAATTATTTTTAAAGTAATAAGAAAGGAAATAAAACAAGGCACAAAACTTATTTTGGTGTATTTTTAAATAGAATTATACTTTTAAATGTATCTTTAAGTTTTCCTTGACATAGCCATGTATTTTCCAGATTGGTATGACCATTGACCCTGCAAACTCTGTTACGTGTGCCTAACTTAACACCTGTGAAGTGTCCTAATGAAATCAAGTGCATGAAGCTATTCACAGAATTAAATGTTGGTAAGACCGAAGCCAGGTCAATCTAGCACATTGCATATTTCTCTGGAAAAGAAAAAAACTCTTTTGACTGTATCCTAAAAGTCTTATGCTGGCACGTCTCCAGTTTATCTAAAATCAGATTCCTGCCTGATTGAGAATTGCAGTGCTTGTGTTCTTGATAATCCGCCCAAAGAAAACAAGCAAATCACATGTCTTTGTCCTTATTGCTTTTTAATTTCTTGACACAAAATACATATGATAGTGTGTGTGATTTGGATAAGGAGGTAAAGCTCTACATTTGGCAAGTTTAATTTACTATTGGAAAAAATATTTTCCAGTGCACCACTTAGAGTGCTAAGGGTCATTGTCAAATATTATTATTGAATCTCAATGGAATAAAAATGTTATCTGAAAGAGTCCCAGCAAAAATAGCCTGAATCTTATAATTTTATTGACCTGATAAATACAGTCACTAACTAAACATGATTGAAAAACCTGCCAGTCTTACTGACCTGCTCAAGATTTCAACATGATTTTCATCTAGTCTCTTCAGTGAATCCTCATCTGAGAAATGGCTGAGTAAAATCTCTTCCTTCCTTGATTCTCTCAAATTTGGCCAGAATTTCCACTTAAATGTCCAGCAAAGCTGTTTTGTTTTAACATTTTGCCTGCACTATTTGTTTTGAGAAATTATTTTCAGCTAAATAACCATTTTTCCAATATATTCCAATATATTTCCAAATATATTTTTCAAAGCGTTTATGTATAATCCTGCAAAATGAATTCTGATTATTGTTTGATATTACAAGTTCTCTTTCTGTAATTACCTGTATTCTGCAGGTATAAAAGGAATAGAAAAGAACAAAAGCATGAAGTCCTTGAAGTGTATCTGATATACATAAATCCCTTATTTAGTATTTCATGTAATGCTACCTTTAAAAGCATACTTATATTAAGATTAAATTTTATAAACTACTTCACAATGTGAATAAATTCCTATAATATCTTAGAAAATGAAACAAAATTAGACACCATTTAAACACCCATTATATATGAGACTTACATCATCAATAAAAAACAAAGAGGCTACAGCAAGACATAAAATGTAGCCATTATAAAGGGTGTTAAAATCTATTTTTATAAGCAGACCATATATTTTGATAAACATACAAATTCACCTTTGTATTAGGGAGCTTTAGCTAGTGTTTATTTAGAGCGGTAAGAAGTTGTTAACCAAATTTTCGCCTTTCTGGGTATTCCCCTTACCTGCAGAAAACATAAAGCAGTGGAACCAGTTCTCGCTGAGCAGCTAATGTTGAGGAGAATGGATAGAGCTTGTTCTGTATGTGGGAAAGAGATTTGAAAACAGTTAAATATGCACTAAAAACTCCGCAGGTGGCACGGGAAGTCAAAATGTTTTGTTTTAAAATAAGAAAATGAAGAGAATGAAATTCAGGAACGCAGCCCAGAGTGAAACTTCCTGCATCGGCAAGATGAAAACATTTAATTGTAGATGTTTTGATTATGAGAAAAAATTCAGAAAAGAAAATTCAGACCTGCAATTCTAGCCCCAAAAAAAGAGGGAGAGAAAGCATGCTATCTTTCATGTCAAAGCTGTGTATATTAGTTCCGATTATAGAAAGGAGAGACTCTTGTTAGGTTTATCTGATTGTTCATGTGGCTTTGTGTAACAGATTATTTCATATATTTTAAGAGGTGTTTTTCTTAAGAAGTGACTTTTACAGCTTTTTTATTCAGCTGACCTGAACTTCATATTCTCTTTTTTAATACTTAGGGTATTTGTCTAGAAGCTTACCAGGTGTGCATATGCAACAAGAGCAGGTGAAACTCCAACAAAAGCCTTTTATTTGTGGAAGCTATTTATTACCAGAGTGCTGACAATATACTGTAGCTAGGCTTAAAATAAGGACTGGATAAATAAGTTACAGCAAACAATTTATTCAACACACATATTACCATTGTTCCTACTCATGAATTGTGCAGGAACAGCTTGCAAAGCTCTCAAACTTAGTGCCTGGAGCTGCAAAAATAAGTGAGTAATTTTATTTAAGCAAGTAGCAGGAGATTGAGGGGAGCTCTCAGAGCAGTCTATACAATTTTCTCACAAGGGGAAGTGCAGGGGCAGGCACTGATGTCTTCTCTCTGGTGATCAGTGACAGCACCTGAAGGAATGACACGAAGCTGTGTCAGGGAAGGCTTACGCTGAATATTAGAAAAAAGTCTTCCACCCAGAGGGTGGTTGGGCACTGGATCACGCTCCCCAGGGAAGTGGTCACAGTACCAAGCCTGAAAGTTCAAGAAGAGTTTGGACAATGTTCTTGGACGCATGGTGGGACTCTTAGGGATGGTCCTGTGCAGGGTCAGGACTTGGACTTAGATGGTCCTTGTGGGTCCCTTCCAGCTGAGGATACCCTATGATTCTGTGATTCTATGAATTTTACTCAGGCAAGTCTCATCACCGACATGTGCAGCAGCGCCCTACAACAACTTACAACAAGAACTTCATATTTTGCTATTAGTAGCACAAATAAACTTAAAACATGAATGCTTGAAGGGAGCATGTCCAAATATATTTTTCTCAGACCTAATTTTCGTTTTGACTGTCTGTCAAAGGACAATCCTTATGCTTGTGAGGGCAGTTCTCAGATTTTCCTCACCTGTCTAGCTTAAAACTGTTGTCACACATGCTCAGGTAGATGTATCATGTAGATATATACATATATCAAGTAGATTTATCATGTAGATGTCTCATGTAGATACTATGTTCCCTCTGCAGGATGTAAGGATGGAGAAATAATGAAAGTAGATCAGAGAATGAAAAATTCATAAAGACACTGATTATACATTGGCCAGCTATGACTTGGTACATGATTTGCAACCTGACTTAAGAACTCAGGCACACCTCTGATCTGGTAATATAGGAACAGTGCTCCACTATAACATTATTTAATCTCTTCATAAGCTCTGTAAGAAAAAAAAAATCAACAAATTACAGTTATTATCAGTAAGATGCTCAGGGATGGGACAGTAAGGACAGTTTGTGGGACAGTGGAGTGGGTTTTTTTTAATCTGAAGTTTCATTCAAGTTTCAGTTACACTTTTCAATTCATTCCCATCTTTTATTTGCCTTCAAAGGTAGGCTCCAAGAAGAGTTAAGCCTTTTATACAAAAGGCTAAATCCCTTTGTTGAGCATACAGGGCCACTTCCAGTCATTTTTTATACTTCTGTTTAGTCTGATTGTACAGACTCAAATCCTATCCTGAAGGTAGACATTTGCAAACTTGCTTGAGAAATTGGATGTGTAATGAGTAGCCTTTAAAACAAAAGATTTACTGCTGATCAAAGCAGTTATATATGAAGTGGAAAGTCCTCCCTGTGGTTTGTAGATTCAAAACACATTTCCTAACTACCCTTATCTGGATGGATATGCTCACTTCTCAGTAGATCCATGAAACATGAGTGTATTCCAGCACAGCAATTTAGAGGAACATCTGTGTCCAGAATAGCGTATAGCCCAGTAGCTTGGGGAGCTAGAAATACAGAACATTTTTGACCCTAGTGGGGTATCTGTACAATATAGAAAGGGTGTTCTCAGGGGGACCATGCAGTGGCAGTTTGCCTTTGTGTTTTCTGAAATGTTGGGTCATGTCTGCTTCAAAAGCACATAAAAGTTGTTTAACGGGAAACCCTATGATTCAAATACTAAATCAATAACTGAAAAGAGAATTTTTTATATTCTTACTCTTTAGTAGGACATTTCTGATGTTTTTCAGCATGGAACTATGGAACGTATCAGCAAATAGCACAAAAGTAGTCAGTGGAATTAAATTCAGAGCAAGATAAAAGCTTTGTTTTCACAGGACTGTAAGGTTTTCATTTTCAGGAATCAATAAAGAATTCTTTGGTTTTGTTTAATGTTTTTCAATACAGAGAAGGTTAGAGCAATTCACCTAATGGACCCTCTGACCTTAGTTTCAGTAGAACTTTAATATTTAAATGACACTAAAACTCACTCTAAATGAAAACTCTGATATGAATGATGGAAAATTGTATGTTTGTACCATCAGCCGTCTGCTTGTTATTCTAATCACTGCAAAATGGAAGATTTTATTTCCAAAGAGGAAAGATAGAAGCATGTTATGTCAAGTGCTTTATTTTCTTTTTAGGAGTGTGTTGACTCGTCTTAGGAAAACAAAACAGTATATTTTACTTCAAGTTGAAAAAACAGAATGCTTTTGTAATGGTTGTCTTGGAAAGAAATCTCTCAGTCCCCAGTGGAATGGTGAAATGCTGGAAAGAGACTACTGATTAGTCATAAGTATTGTTTTACCCATGATCACAATGTTCATAAGTATCCAATTTGTATATACTATTCAAAGTTTACACATTATCAGTAATAAAAAAAAAAAAAAATTGCTTAAATGCAGCACACAACAAATTGAGGAACAAATTTGTGTCTTTCTCTTTAAAAAAGAAATTGGTTTAGCTGATGGATCTAATGTTGTCTATAGGAAAAATATGGATATTACCATATGTATAGTTTTGTTCCTTCAGACTCAGTTGGAAAAATCCTTTCCTCACTTTATGCAGAGAATTCTCCTTTTTAATAGTCAACCTATATACAGTATATATTATATACAGAAATGTACTCTTCTATCACTTACTAAACATGTGTGCCTCTGAAGCCTACTTGGACTATATGTTTGTTCCAAGCAATTAAAAAAACTTGTTATAAAAGAAGCAACAAAAGTTAAAGTTTTACAAAAACTCTGGCACCTTATCCTGAATTGGATTCCATTTTTTTTTCTTTAGTAATCATCATAATTTAAGGGCCAAGTGTCACTTTAACAAGCAGTTCCTAATATTTGTTTATTTGTGTAGAAGACACATTAAATTACTATTTCTTTTTAGTATGAAAGAAATGTTTTACTGCTACTTTCTTTGTAATATACCAGAAGACTGTAAAAGATGAATACAAGTTGGATGAAATTAACTCATACATTTAATTATATCTTAATAAATAAACAATCTACACCTTGTTGAGGTTTCTGAGAGTGGGAAGAAAAGTGGTTTTTTTTCTGAAGGTTAGCATCGGGTCAGGTCAGTAACTTGAGATGTGTAGTCATCAACTAGTTTGACCTGACTGGTGAGAATTCTATTTACTCTGGGAAAGTTTAATCAAAACTCCAGATGTATGCAACCAATGATACCATAAAGCTCAGTTATAGTGTAAGTGGGAAGGGAAACTCGCTTGTACTCAAGTAGGACAATTAGGGATGAGTTTTAAGGTTTGAGGCTAGGAAGAGAAGTATGGGGAATGAAGGATTTTGAGAAATAGAAATGTAGTGCTTCTGAGGAAGTCAATCCTCCATTTCTGAGGGACTGAAACTTAAGTCAGAACTGGGTGAACCTCTAAACAGGCACAAAAATTTACTAGTATTTGGATAAGGAGCTTACCAAAATGTCCCAAGGTGAGTAGAGAGAAAAAGTCACATGTATTTGTGGGTGTAAAGTGGGGAACCCCACTGTAATACATTCACATTCAAAGAAAGGTGACATCTTTAAAAGGACTTGTGTTATGCATGGAGGCTCTCAAATTACACTAATATGTTTTAAGTTATACTTCATCACATTTAAAGCTTCTTAATGTGCAGGGTGATATATCTTGGATTGTTGCTGCCAATATTTGAAAGATGTTTTCTCAATTGCAACATATTTCTGGTTATAGACACCACATTAATTGTTTAAACAGTTTTGAGGAATGTTCCTTGGGCATCAACAGTCAAGCACCTGCATTGTTATGTTGTTAGAGGGATTTCCAACAGCTTCAGATCCCCTTCAGTGGGCACACTTCCACACCAAACTCCCACACAATTCCTGAACATTTTCAGAATTATCTGTAGTAAGGTTGAAAAATAAGATGAAAAGCAAAGAGAATTTAACAATACGGACATGGACCTTACCAGTGTGCCACAAAAAAAAGTTCCAGAGAAGTTTAGTTAACTGCAATATAGGACGTAACAGAACTAGTGTTGAAGGAATAAAGGGCTAGTCTTCTAAAAGGAAGGACTTGGGGACAATGTACATGTTTTAAGCTGAAGTGGTAATACAAAATACCCAATAAATGAGCTTCTGTCAAGTAGCGAAATAGTGAACCCATCTGAATACTGAACAGTCCTCATGGCTGCTTTGAAGCTTCCCCTTGTATAGGAATGTCTGTCCCTGTTTCAGAGACTTCTTGGTTTGTTTCTTGTTTGGTTTTATGTTTTGTTTTGGGTTTTTTTGTTAGTTTTTGTTTGTTTGTTTGTTTGTTTTTTATTCAGTATAGATGAATAGAAAATGTCTAGGCTGGTCTAGGACTCTGACCAAGAAATCTTTGCTCATCTTTGTTCCCTTACATCTGAGTGAGTAAGCAAACCTAACAATACACTTACTTCCAGATACAGGTCCTTATGTTAATCCCATGAATTTTGCTCAGTTTGGAATTGTAGCAATAAAGCTTCAGAAAAAAGAATAGGGAAATTAATATTCTCTTGGGGAGTATAACCTGGCAGTTAGAGACAGAGAAATATCATAGAATTTGAAATATTTGAAATGGTGAAAATGAGTGAACAGAGTTCTTTCTTTTTCTGAAAGACTGTTACAGCCAGTAAATAATTATACTAAAAAAATTTTAAAAATTCTGGAACCTGTCAGTTCTGGTCAATGCACTTGTCAACTCCAGACAGTGATCTGGAGGGTAATGTTTCTGCAAACATTAATCCTATTTTAATTTGAGTTGGAATAAAACTCAGGTCTAAATATCCGTGAAATACACACATACATGTCCTGTTCCTCTGTGTGCCTACTTGAGAGATGAGTTTCAGAATGGCATTGTTTTCCTTCTTTATAATATCAATGGTTTTCTAAAACCATGTCCCTGCCATGCAAGTCACCAAATGCAATTGATATAGTCCCCAGGAAGAAGAGAACCGAGTGTGGAGAAATCCAGATTCATTATAACAGAAGTCCTCATTAAGGCTGTGTGCACCCAACCAAAGTGAATTCAGTACTGTATCACCACTAATTCTGTGAGCTCTAGAAAGGTTCATGAAAGCCTTCACTGTGAGACTGCCTATTTATTCAGGATTGCTGCCTTTTAAACCTCTTAATTTGGGAGTGTGTCTGATGAACTCAGAGAATGAAGTGTTAATGAAATCTTGACTTTCAGGTCCCAGTTTTGCAAAGAGATGTATTATTACAAAGAGCACTAGCACCTAGATTTAGGGTGTCAAAATACCTACCTCTGTCTGTTAGGTGCTCAAGTGGAATTCAGAGCAAAACATTGCCTGATGCCAACACCTCCAACATTCATAAGGGTGTCTTAGCAGTCTTGGTGGAGTTATGTGCAGTTTCAACCACACCTGGAATTAGCATAAGGCAAACATGTCTGAAACTTATGCCCTGCAGGGCTCAGGCATTTCAGCCCTACCATCCTTCCTTCCATGGTACACAACTCCAGTCATGTTTTCCAAGAAATAATTGGAGCTCTCCTGTTAAGGAGTCTTGGGTGGTAGTGCTGCCACCAGCTGTATATTTCAGCCAGCGCAGGGGTGACTGTGCTTTGCGAGCTGCCCAAGAGCAGCCCCCTGCCAAAGCTGGGTACACCTCCAGCTACTGACCAAACGGCCACAAGACATAATGAGGCAAACACAACACAACTTTTCTGACAGCTTTACAACAATATAGCTCCATTGGGAGGGCACCAGAATGACCCAAATTGGTTGTCTCCCACCTATGAATTAATTTGTGGGAGAACTGTGTTATAAATTGTGCCTGTGGTGTATCATACTACAAGAAAGACCAAACACAAATCATTCAACTGGCATTATATTTTGCATCTGATGCTGACCAAAAGTGAACTTAGGACAAAGTGCAAGAATAAATCAGGGATATTTTCTGTGTATTTTGTCTAAGCATCCAAGCATTTCTGACTCAGGGACTTACTGATCCAGAAGTGTAGCTCAGATCTTCAAGGAGATCCCCTTACTCCTCACACAATCAAAGAGTCTGACTGTTATGTATATGTAGAGTGGCCATCCAGAAATCTGTAGCTGTCCTCCCAACCCTAACTAAGTGCCCTCATCACCAGTGTAGGTTAAATACATACCTGGACAGCCATCAAGGAGGACACAGTCTCAACATTTCTTGTTGAATGTGTTCTGTTCAGCATGCTATCAGTGAAAGGAGAACAATAAAAAAAAATATATCAGTCTGCAGCACAGCATGCTCTGGCGACTGCTCTGTAAATTGCTCCCCTCTTTCATTCAAATGCTGTGTGATATAAAATGAGCATACAATAGACAGAGCATTAAATATTAGATTTTTTGGTAGGGATTCTAAGTATGAGGCAAAAGCCTTCTCAGGTAATGCTTTTTAAATAAATTAGCCTCAGAAAGTAGATGCATTTTGCAAGGCTATTTCCAATAGATTTGTGTTGGATTTGTTCTGGCAATTTCTCATTTATCTTGCAGGACATTTAGGAAGAGGAACACCTACTATCTGGATCTTGATCAGCCTGTGACAGGAGTTACAGGCTGATTCAAAAGGGTAGAAACACGGCTGGAGAGAACTGTGAAACTTTTTCTTTTTTTGGTGTGGTTTACATTCAGCATCCAAATCCACAGTCCTTGTCTAATTTTTCTTTGAACTTTAGTAAAACCTTCACTGAGGTTTTAAAAAAGACCAGGCTCTGGAAAATAAGGTGAGCTCCTGGCACTCTGAATACTGCCTGAAATATTGTTGGTGCTTTTATCAGGGTCTTGATACTGCCTTTGGTGCAAGGGTGTTTGCATTCTGTGATTCCTCTACTTGTGTTCTTATTTAGTATGGGCTTATTTATTTTCATTTCCATCCCAACATGCTTTTTGTCTTTCTGTTCGAATGCCAATTTTAGATAGATATTCATGTGGAGGAAAAAAATCACTCACATATGGAGAATATTTGGGATATTGGCACAGTTATTTGTCCTCAAAAGGTTTGGTATTCCCTTGATTATGTTTCAGATATCACACTGTTTTGAGAAATCCATCTAAGGCTTGCAGACAGAATACTTGCAGACTAGAAATACTGTATATTTTAAATGAAATATATTTTTCTCTTTTATTCTCCTAATAAAACCTCCATTTTCAAAAGGTTTTTTTAAAAGGATTCTTTGTGTTCAAATCTGACTTTCTCTACATGTCAAATAAATCAGATATTTTTTCTGAAATGCCTGGACTGTGTGCCCTGACATGCTTATAAACTAAATGCAGGGACAGCAGAACCCCACTGCAGAAATAATTACTTCATGCACAATGTCCACAACTTGTTTCCACTGTTTAAACTCAGACACATTGTTCTTATTTCCACTCCTCACTAGACATTTGTTCTTTTCACTGTTCCATACTTTGAGTGGATGAGGTTCATCTGGTTTGTTGATATTATAAAATATGGAATTCTTGTATTAATGGTTATAAAATCATATGGGAATACTTTACACCATGTCTTTGTCATGATGCAGTATTAACTGGTATCATATAGAATGAGTTAACATGATATTAAATTACTCCTTTTTGTCATTCACATTTTTTCTCTGTAAAGACTTTTTATATTATATTTATGGAGTGAGCAAAAGTAATACTGAAAAAAACTCTCAAAGCAGTTTTGACCCTATTTTAGCAATATTTAAATCAACATATTAAGTATGAGACTCCTGAAAAGCCACCCCTCTATAAATGATATTTTAAAATACTGTAATATATTGTTGGTATAAGTGTCCAACCACAAAACCACCACTAAATCAGTTCATATTGTTAATGCCTGTTTTGCTGTTATGAAAGAATGCAATGTAGAGGTAGTCATATTTTCTTTTATGGCAGAAAAGATGGGGAGAGTTTGGCATGGTTCTCAAACCCAGGTCAGAAGAGAACTTGAGTTGAAGTTGGATCCATATCTTAGAAGGTCTTAAAAGCCTGACTAAATGAGAAAAGGCAAAAATTTTTTTCCCTGAGCTGTAGCAGCTGCCAAGGAGATATCAAATACCAGATCAGTTGGACAAAAATCAGATGCTTTGTGAATTATTTCAACAAGTTAAGAATTATTATTAGAGAATCATAGAAAGGTTGGAAAGGACCTTAAAATCATCTAGTTCCAATCCCCCTGCCATGGGCAGAGATACCACCCACTATATCAGGTTGCCCAGGGCCCCATCCAACCTAGCCATGTACCCACTTCAGTGATTGTATATTAAAAGAGGCAGATTAAAAGCAGCAATGCAACTTACATTGTAGATGAGACTTAGGTACAATACAGGACCATTTCAAGATTCTGATATTGACAATGTGTTTTAACTTGAGGTATAAAATATGTGAACAGTCAGAACCAAAAGCCCCAGAAGTCCAGGTCTTTCACGTAATGCTTCGATGCTCCATAAAACTGGGTTCAATTTCATGCATATTCCATCTGTATTTTAGGCCTAAAAATAGTTTAAAATGCAATCTATAGTCACTCTGGTGGAATAAGGGGTGAATTAGACTTTGTGCTAGCCTCTCTGTAACTGGTGTAAATGAACATACTCTGTAGTGGTGATGAGTAAGTCCAAGTGCTAATAACACAAGTGGCAAACCTCACGCTGTGGACTGGTGTCACGTAAGCTTCTTGATTTCTTGTTTTATTACATTTTATTAATCTGCTGTCCTCTTTTTCCTTTCAAAATCTCATTATAACAGTCTGTAGATGAAGAGGGTCTTGATGTTATAATAAGTATAAAATACATAGCAGGAAACAATGGGAAAAATAGGCATTCCTAAATGGCCATGCAGATTATTTGTCATACGTTCAGTGCCTTGACTCAAAAGGTTGTTCTGCTGTGTATTTGGAGGTGCCAGCATCACTGATAATGATCCATTTGTCACAGATCGACTGGGCACAGTCATCATGAAGAAGAATTATATCCAAGGTACTTGCTCTTACCAAATCTCCACCTGCCAAGGTCATTTTCACCTTCCAGAAATACTAATCCTCCATCTGCCTAAATCATTGCTGACAGCACTACCACTATAGCCATTAGCACTGCCATGGATTGTGTCCATGATCTTTTCTTTTTAAAATATTTTGTTTAGAAACAGTTTCAGTTATTCTAGAACTCATCTTTTGTTAATGATCCTTCTCTGGTGTCAATAAATGTGACATCAGAAAATCTGAAGTACCATGTGCCAGCATTTCAGTTTCACACAGTGACTCAAGAACAGCCCTGGTCAAGATCTTCTACCAGAACATCAAGAAGGGGAGGGCAGGAGGAAGATCTTTGTGAATTTTTGCCTCAAGCTTGAGAGGTTCTCTGAAGAATTCAATAGTCTTTGTATTTGCAAGGGAAATGGGAAAAGGATAGGGCACAATTTAATTCTGCCCTGGATTTGATTTAAATTTTGTGTAGGCCTGGTTGCTGTTATGCTGTGGTTGAACTACAGCTCACCATATACTGTTGTGTGCATATCATATCCTATCATGATTGGTATAGTTGATTCTGGCTTTTCTAGAAATTCTCTTGGAGGAGAGAGGACTCTCTCTCTGAGGTGAAAGCTGGATTATTTCTGACAGAGAAAGATAAAGCCTAAAGGCTTGCTTCTCTGTCACTAATGAGTTGAGAAAAGTCATTGATCCCATGTTTGTCCCATCTTCCATATTTGGAATATTCACATAAAGTATTTCTTATCCACTGAGCTTCTTGCAGGAAAGTAACTTTACAAGTTAAAGCATGGAGTATCTGAAAAGGGTTGTTGAAAATCCACAAGGAAATAGTATCCATTTTCATTATTGAACAGGAATCCCTTTCCTTATGAGCTGACAATATCCCTATGATGTGGCAAGGCAATTTCTGATGTCTTTAGTCAGTGGTTACAAAAGCTTTACAGAGAGGAAGTTCCCTCCAACTCTTGTGGAACTTGTAGTTAAAATACAACCCAGGGACCAGGGAGTAGTCAAAGTAATGAAAAATTACCATAGGGAGTTCTTTACTAGAAAGTTGAGGAATGTACCTTTTGCATATTGCCATTTCTCAGCATACACTTGATGTGCTGAGGGAAGGCTTCAAGCACAGCTTTGCCTCCTTGTTGCAGCCATATCTATTTCTAACATACTAAACAATCTGCTTTTCTAAAACTTTCTTTTTGCTTCGCTCCTGCTGTGCCTTTTTTAAAAATAATTCTAGTTCTCTCTGCCAGTTCCCATATATCTTTCTCACTGTGAGCGGCTCCCATTACCACTCCCTTTTCCCTGAGGCTCTGGCATATGATGCCAGTTTTTATGTTAACAGCCCAGATACCCAGCTCACTGTGGAAAGCAAAGACCAACAGGTCAACCTACAGATCAACCAAATCTTCTGAAATGTTTATGTGTCAAATCTGTGCTAACTGAAGAGGTACCTTATACAGTAAATGGGAAGATATAGATCTTTTCAGAGGTTGATTTGTCTTCTTCCACTGAGGAAGCTGAAAGAGCTGTCTCAGATTAGATATGAGATAAATAAGAAAAGTAATATCATTCTGTGTCCAATGCTTCTTTCCATCTGTGCAAGAAATGATTGTCTGCTTTCTCCTTCCCTTTTGGAGAACTGTGCCTTTCAATAAGAAGAGGTGTAAAGAGTAACTGCTGTAGGGCTACACTTTTTTGTTATAGAAGTAGTCTGAGTTCAGGACATTTTCTGTATTTGCTTTTATTTAACCAAAAAGTAATGATTTTTCTTTTTCCTTTCTTTGTTTTTTTTTTTCTCCTATTCTTCTTTTTTTCTTAAACATGAGCTGAAATTTACTGTGTGATTCTGTTAATTAGTTACCTGCATATTGCTCCTGACAAACTCCTTCTGGCCCTTCAGTTCCATTAGGCTGACTGCTGGACTGCTTTCAGCTAATGCTTTCAGATGTATTTTTTCCCTTCTGTGGTTCTAGCAGATATGGCAGGATCATCTGGATGTACAGGGCAAGATCTAAACCTTTGAAGGTTCATTCAAGGTTCACTTAGCCCAACATAAATCAACTTTATTTGGTATGTAATAAACCTTCAAACAATTAAGGGAATCCAAAAATAGACAAGATTCAGTGATTACTAGTCCATAAAATTTTTTTACCACTTACATCAGTCAAAACTAAATTTAATTTCATTCATCTTTATCCTCACTTTTACAATTGAGACACAGTGAGGTAAGTCTGTTCAGCTGCTATTTTTTTCTTATTACTTTTATTGAAAGATTATAGTATGGTTCTTCAGAGTGAGAATATTAATTGCTACTGCTGTGTATCAAGTTCAAGCTCTGGCAGTGTGCTTGCCATCTTACAAAGTCATGAGTATGTAGCGACTTGTTGTCACTCCAGGTGTATAAGAAAAGAGTCTCTAGCTTCCAAAGCAAACCACTTTTATAAACTAACCACTTTGGGCTCCCCTTCTGCTTCCCCCATGAGTATTCTTCCTTACTTAGCCCATACACTAAATTCTCAAAGGGGGTGAATATATATTGACATATGAAATCAGATTTTGTGATTTGAGCCCCAACAATGAGAATTCTTACGGGGTCTGCCTTGGACGTGCAGTAAGAGTAGAAAAATTTATATAATCATTATACATGCCTGAAAACAGTGCTTGTAAATTTTGCTTAGACAAATTTTAAAGACACGTATGCACTTACATATGCTTTAACATATGTCTATTGCACAGGATCAAGCTAAAAGGATACTTAAATCAGAACTACACTTCTAGGATTGCTTCATTTAATAAAAAGTAGAAATTGTCAAACTAATTGCCTTACTTAAATGTATATTTAGAAGTATATATATTTCTCCTTTTTCTTGAAAAAATGTTTCCAATAGATAAATTTAAGAAATACTCCATTCTGGATTTCTGCTACCTATATTTTCCTCTATGGTTCAATGACATAAATAAAGCTTATAAGAGGTACTGGTAGATAAAATTTGCAGTTATTTATTTGGGAAAATTACTAAGGGCAGTAAGAAGCTTTAACATACCTTGTAAAGACTCCATTTAAATTGAAAGCTGTTCAAATCTACCCAGCATCAAATGATTCAGATGCTGTTAAGGGAATGGAAGCTATTCTTAATCCATGTTCAATCTAACAATAGATTTTTCAGCAATTTATTGCTTGTATTTGCACATCTTTTCAACCTCTTTTGTCTTAGAAAAGTTTCATAGCTATGGAATGTTGTGAATAGTTTGGTTTGGTTATTTTTTTGTGTGTAGGTAAAACTGGTGTAATAGAGCATTGCAAGTCCTCAGATGCTGCTTCTACAGTGCAACCTATCTGGGTTCATGGGGTCATGAATGCCCAGCCAACCACAGGATTCGACCCAAAGAGGTTTTTTTTCCATCTGATTTCATGACAGTGACTTCCCTCCATTTAAAATACAAGTATTTTACATACCTCCCTATTCTGCAACTTTACCTGCCATTTTGGATAAGTAATTTCCATCCTGTGGTTTTTGTTCCCATAAGGTATTGTAAAACAATTGTAAGAAAACAGGTGTCTGAGATTTCAAACAGCAATTAACTGCTATACTCTACTGACATATATTTCTCATTGTAATAAGTGAGAGTTTATTCTTATTGTTGCCAACTTCTGAACATCAGTATAATGAAAGTAGTGAAACATCAATCAGTGAAAGGTATGAAAGAAGTGCAAAAAAAAAAAGAGAATGGAATGCAAATCTTTCAAGAGTGAATTTAAGATAAATATACTAATTGACTTAAATGGAAAGAGGTTTCATCAATTTTATTTTAAGTTTATATGCCATCCAAAGAGTTTAGGTTGGTCTGATGGTTAAGATAGTTTCTAGATGGCTGGGGGCAAGTGGATCTCCTGCATGTGACTCTCTCCAGCATGTGCTTATGCAGACCTTATTATCGGTTGCTGGGAGGTGTGGCACTGCCTTCAAAGCAGCTCCAACAAAAGGGATATTTCTGGCTGCCCCTTAATGCTGTTGCCTGCTCTCTGTCAAATGGGGCTGCAGTGTATTTGTATTCTTCTTGTGTGACAAAGCATAAAATGTAGGGTTTATACCACATAATTTTTGTCTATATGCAAGGCTAATCGGTTAGGTTTCCTTTAATTAAATGCAGTATAATAAGTCCTTCTACAGCACAAATAATCGCATCCTTGTATGCATCTCTAAGCAGGTCAAATGATCAGTACATTAGAGACTTCTGTTTCTCTCCAGTAACTATGACAGATACTAAGAAAATTTGCTTAAAGTCATGAATATTCAGCGTGGATGTGTGGAATTTGAGTACAAGTCCTTAAGACTTTTGCATTGTAGACAATGTATTATTGGTAGGTTCAGGGTCACACATTTAGAAAAAAATGTGGAAATAGCCAAAATATTCTAGGTGATTTAGATTTTAAAAAATCCAGTTCCTGGATGAGGAGCATAAAATCCACATAGTACAACAGAAAAATACAAGGAGAAAGAAATATGAGATGAATATGTAAGTTACAGTAGTAATGAGGTGTGATAACCTAGGATTTATGCATTCATTTCAGTTGGTTGTGCACTGAATTTTTTGTTACCTGACAGCTTCAGTTTAATAACTATTGCCTTATAGTAGTCTTTTGGACAGAGAAGAGAGGTCAGAGAAAATAAGTCACTTAGCCTTTCAGAAATAGCTTTTGTTAGGTGAGAAAGCAGTTATAGCTCTCTGACTTTCTGAAATGCAGTTCCACCAAACAATGCAGGGTGCATGCTTTTCTGCTACTTTTATTTCACAGTCTGCCTCCATTTGTTTGTCATGGCATGCTTCTCAGCAGGGGTTTTCCACCTTATCTCTTCACTGACATTTTTGTTTTCTTTCTCTCCACCTTCATTCCCACACACAGTAGTATCTCAGTTGTATCTTGATGTGAGCACAGGAAAAAAGATACATCTTTCCTTCCAGCATCTCAGTAGAGCTGTCAGTGGCTACTGAGTAGAAACCATTCATAGCTGTGGACATTTCTACAATATAGACACTGCTTCTTAAGAAGCTTGGGTTTGGGGTTTTTTGGGTTTTGTTTTCTTGGGGGGGTTTGTTTGTTTGGTTGGTTTTTTTCTGAGAGGTAGAATATATTGAATATGACAGCTATCATGACCACCCTCTAGTTCTAGAAAATGACTACTACAGAATTTTAAACATCTGTAAGTGAAGGGAAAAATTCTAGCTTTATAACTCAGCAACATACATTCTCTCAGGTAGATCATGTACCCCCTTGATACTATGTTACTGTGAGTTTAGCTAGTGTGAGCTAAAATCTTTTTCTGAAATCAGCATATTATGGACAGTCACAAAGAGAAGGTTTTAGGGGAAAAAGAATATTTTTTAATAGATCAACTCATACTGTTTGAAAACACAAAAAACTCTTTGGGCATAGAGAAACCTTCATCAGTAAGATCCCCACAGCTGTCCTAACACTGTTACCACACAGTCAAATTCCTCAAAAATGTGAATTTATGTTCCTGAAATTAATACGTCTGATGAATTATTTGTAAGTGTACATAATATTAGCTAGATATTCAGAAATAATCATATCACTGGACAGATTGTATGTTCCAGTTAATTGCCATTGGTTTTGAGCATGCATATTTCAAAAGCAAACATTATTTGTACACTTCAAGATTTTTCTGCTAATGAAGCAATAACATTTTAGCAAGAATGGATAATGAATTTTTAGTACAGAAATACACAGCAGAAGCATTTGAACTGCAGAATCACTTTCTCTGTTCTACTTGAACCATTGCTTCATTTGTTTTAGTAGAAAGAAATACCACAATTACCTACTAATTATGTTAATACTATAGTAGAGAAAATGTAATTTTAGCCCACATAGAGAATTACCTGTCTTATTCTACCTGCTTTTACTAACTACTTAAAGGGTTCTGAACTCTCAAATTCCAAACCCACTCTGCTAATAGTATAATCAGAAAAAAAAAAAAAAAAAAAAACAAATAAAAAAAACCAACCCAAAACCCAAACTGAAAAAAGAAGAATCCCATATAACCATATAATTTCAGTATAATTCTTTGGAAACTCCTTAATATTTCCTTGTGTGCCATCTGGGAAATAACTGAGAATTTCAGCAGTGATTAATTAATGATGAGAGATCATGGAAGCAAAGAGAAAAGTGGTCACTGGAAAACAAAGCAAATTTTACTCTTGTGATAAACAATTGTGATCGTCTCTGTGCATGTCCCCTACTTCCTCAACTGGAAAACCTCATAGCTTTCTTTTGTTGGTTCTGCTGTTTCTAATAACAGTAACTGATAACTACCAAGGTGAGCATGCGAGAAGGTGGAAATCACTTGTCATAGACCGGACTCTCATAGCATATGTACAGTCAGGGCTGACAAGCAAGGACACACAGACACTGAACCACAAGCTGTTTCTTATATGCAGAAACCTACTTGAACAGGGTAAGAAAAAGTTTTAATTTTGTCCATTGTAACATCTTTAAATTTTGCTGATGTGATAGAAAAACTAGGGGAAATTAGGGTCTCCTTCCTTTAATACACTGTGGAGAAAATCTTACAGGCAACTGTCTGCAAGATAGATTTTAAGTAGTCTATCTATATTTTCTCTGCTGTGATTATAAACAATGAGTCCAGATAACTACTTCTGCGTAGTAGATGTCTGGATAGAAGCCCAGTGTCTGGTGAAATTAATTCCATCATCTATGCTTTTATCCTTGCTGCACTCTTTTCAAGTTTGTGGCAGAGAGAAATATCAGCAGTTGCAGTTCCTACAGCTCCAATCAAGAAGTTTCTGAGTTTTACAGTGCTTTTGATTTCCTACACCTCCCTCCCCAGACAGTGGAGAAAGGCTAGAAGCAGTAGGTAGGAAGAAATGTACTGGCAGCTTGTAGGAGTGTGAGATGAGTATGTGATGAAGGGGTGGGGCAGCAGTGTAATGGCAGAAAATCTGAAAAGTGGGAGTCCTTGTGAAAAGAAAGAGGTGAACAAAAACTAGAGCAGGGAAATACATGCTATATTTAGAATGGTAGCTGAAAAAAATATGGGCTGAAGGTGTAATAAGAGGTATTATGGACATGAGTCATTCTAGGAGGAGAGGAGTTGAACAGGAAGACTTACAGAAAAGAGTTGGAGGGAAATTTTAAAAGACAACGAAGAGCTAACTAGCATATAGACTAGCTTTTGTATGAGAAGTGAGTAAACAATCCAGTAGTTATCAAGCCCAGAAAATAACTGATTTGGGGAGATACAAATTAAGTCTACAAAATGGCAAATGTTAAGGAGAAAGTAGGTTATTTCTTTCACTCTTTCAAAAATGAAGAATTAACTTCTGATGAAGTTAGCAGTATCTGAACTCAAAAAGAAGAAAAAACAGAAGACTTGTGAAAGTTTTTGTCAGATGATGTCCTTGAAAGTAAAAGCTTATATAGACTTGAGATAAAAAAGTCTGAGGAAGATAATGTCATTTAAAGTTACTAATTATGTAGAAACCAGAGGCAATTCAGCAAATCCACTGAACTGAAAATGTTTGGAGTCTGAGAGAACTCTGGAAGTATCATGTACGCTTGCTTTGTTCTTATTTCACCTTAGGTATTTGCTTACAGCTATTGCTAGAGAAAGCATACTGAGTTAGATGATCCTTGGCCTGACACAGCATGGTTGCATTTATTTTCTAAGTAGGGATAAGAAAGAGAAAAAAGGAGGTGCAGTTATAATTCAGAAAGTATTATGGAGGCAGTATTTAGGAAATACCGTTTTCTCAGAAGATACATTTGAAAACTATATGCTTAGGAATTATTATTTTAAAGCCAGTCTTCCTAAGTACATCTGTCTGTAGAAAGAATATCCAAATCTATTTCTAGCAGTGTCTAAGTAATGGTACAATCTGTCTGAGATGCCTTGTTTTGATTACTACATATGTAAAAAGAAAACCCCCAAGCCCCTCTTCTTAATATTCTATTTCATTTAACCTAACTGGAAAAGATTTATCTGAAATCTGTATTGATGTCAGGGAAATTAGACTTGTGCCAGTTAACTCAAGAGACTGCCGTACAATGGTTTATCTCAGACAAAGCCTTCTAAAACCACCACGTCATAAAAAGGCCAAAGGCCATGCCACTCTTTTGTATGGCCTTCCATCAAACTGTGTTTATGGACACCCAAAAGCTGAGCTCCTGGAGAACACAGTAGGGGTCTTAGCACTGTGTGGTGCCTGTCAGTGCAATGAGAGACACATCAAGCCCCTGCTTCCTTTCATTTATTGATACTGATAGGAGCATTTTAAATGATTTTGTACTCAGAAAAAGTGATGAATAGCCTAAGAAGTGTGATATGCACACAATAGAAGTACCGTGCTCAGGTAGCCGTGCAAATAGCTGTACAGGAAGCTGCTTAATCTTCCTTACTAATGCCTGAAAGGATGGTGACATCCATCAAATTAGGTATAATTGTCTTTCTCTAATATAAGTGAGTATTACAATTATCTTAATATAATAGATCCAGAAATATCTTAAATCTGCCAGATTAATAAACAAACAAGCTCAGCATAGTGGCCAGCCAAGAGGTCAGATCACATTGCCCTGAGGTTAATTGGAGTTTTTCTACTGAATTAAATTAGGTAAGTGTTCAGTAGAAAACGCTTGAACTTTCCTGAATGGCTTCCTTTCATGGAGGGAAAGCGAACATAAGCAAGCTTTGGTTACATATTACGTCCAAGGCACAATTTTTTCTTGTGGCTTTAATCTGTAAACAAAACCTCACTCTTTTGCTTTTCTTATCTTCATAACCATTCTTATCTACTATCTATCAGTAATATAGTTTCAACAGCCAGTACTGAAAAGAAAACAGACTTTCACACTGGTGTTTATTCTGGGGCGTTGCTGTTGTGAAGACAGCAGGCAAAAAATGGCAGCCCCCTACCTCTGGCTTGCAAACTGTAGTCAAAAGACTGCACTATTTTTATTGAGAAATTCTCTCTTGCTGATTATCTGTGACTTCCTCTGCATCATTTAGAGAGGGAACAACCTGGCATTGTTAAAAACTTCATCATTCATTAGGTAGGATAGATAGGAAAAAAACAATGTTAGGGATTAATATCAGTGTTAATTAAACTTTATTCTGTTGTCCATCTAGTGTAATAGTTACTCTATCTTTTGCCAATTTGAATGTCATTCTAGTGATATCTAAATCTACCTATCCTAGATGAAATTCACAGTATTGGACAAAGTGCTGGGTCATACTGGAACTGTTACTTTTAAAGCTTTTAAAACCTTGTGTATCAATATGAATGAATTTTTTTGTGTGTGCATGTGTGTTCAGGAAAAGAAGAAAGGAAGACAAAGAGGAAATGAAGAAGGCAAAAAAGAGCAAAACAGTACTACTTTCTTAAAAATCTTACTCCTAAACCCATATTTAACCATGTCAATAAAAGTGATTTAAACTCTAAAAATGACGTCAGTGGAGAATTGCAGGTGCTTAACACTTCAAAAAATTGATCTCGAATGTAGAAACCTAATATCTAGTAATCAAATCTGAAAGATCTGTAAGCTCTGATCATGCCCATAGAGTCTGTTTCTTCATCATATTACCCTTCATTCCATTCATATATGTTTATAAATAACAAAGAAAAAGCTCAAAAGCTTGAGCAAAAAAAGGAAATGTGGTTAGAAATTGAAACATAAAATGTCAGTGTTAGCATAAGTTTTGTTTTTGTGATTGATTATATGAAGCTGTACCTTGAATGTAAATCTCTGGGGATTTTTTACAATGTTGCTGGTTTTAAAATACATTTTCTCGAAAGCGTTCTAATTTCTTATCAAAATTAATTCAAGGCACAGATAACTTTTTGTTTAGGGGGAAAAGTACCCTGTGAGAATCCAGTTGTGTTTTCCTTAATTTTTTTTTTTACTTACTTTTTCTTTTAGCTAGTGATAGTTTTTTACTTACTAGTAAGTATGTCTCATAAGGCTAAGACAATTCAGTTAACATAAAAATACAGGGATGTTCATTCAAATTTTGCTTGATTTGCTTTCTCATAGGCTCTCACCAATTGAAAGTTTCTTCTTTTTTCTCTTTCATTTCAAAATTGATAGTTTATTAGAAATAGAAATTTTTATGGAAACATAACAGCTTTGATAGAAACAAACAATCAAACAAAAACTGTTCTAAGAAATCTTTTGACAAGGTGGTAGCACTTTCTGTCAAGTTATGCCTTGGAAGTAACACCCTTTTCCCCTTTAAGTAGAGCAGAATTTAAGGTTTTTTTTCCCCTCTTGAAATAGATGGTCCAGGTCCATTCTGTTTTCTAATTTACAGAGTTACGATTTGACTCTAAGTAACACAAACACCAGGATCTCTGGGGATTAGAATGTTTTCTTTTAATTATTTTCATATATGATAAATAAACAAAAATTAAAAAAGAGTCAAATTGATAGGTCTTGAGTTCATCAAAACATTAAAGAGAAAACAAGCAAACACACTTCCACCCTTGCCAAGTTTTGAATTTTCCTGGGAAAGGAAATCCATCTCCTTATCAGCCCAAATCTAGACTTTTCTGCTCCAAACTGAATAAAACCACATACCAGCTACTGCTTATATGTTTTCAGTAACTTATAAGCTCCTAGAAGATGGGGAATAACTCATAACAGACATAGGAAAGCACAAAGTGCCACTCTACTTGTTGATTGATTTAAAATAATTCTCTTTCCTAAATCTTCTGCCTATACCTCATTTGAGAGAAAAGCTAAAGAGGAAAAGAGGGAAGCGATAAGAATAATTCAAGAGAACCAGTAGCTATGCATATCCACAGTTATGCAACTGCACATGTGTATATATATTTCATAGGTATGTATTTAAATATTTCATAATAGTGTGTATACACTTCAAATATATATACACTTCACTCTTTAGGACCTGGGAAATTGCAGTTAGGAAAAAAATGGAAAGCTTGTAGTGTGACATTTTGGGCACTTTGATTGCTGGCTTGATGTCTTCTCCCCTTCTCATCCATGAATCCCCCTCTCTCCCCTCATACACCCTGGTAACTTACACTTAGTGCTGAAACAACCTGCAGTCACTTGAGCCAGAGGGCTCCAGCACTTGTACAATTATTTGTCAGTGTTTTACCTCACCTTTACAGTGTCCCTGTGTGGGACTCTTCCACTGAAGAATTCATAAAGGAGATAGATGGAGTCCTTGGCTGGGGAGAATTCTATGTGAAAAGGGGGAAAGAAGAGAATGACAAGTGTTATTAAGTCTCTGGAGATTCAAATGAAGGAAATCCAAAGTTTTTCATACTCTGAGCAGTTCTGTGTATTTTTCAGTCAGGAATTGTGCCACTGGCAAAATAATTAAAGGAAGTAGTTCCCTTGCAGTCATGGTTTTTTGCTCTTTATCCAAGCAGCACCAAGAATACCACAGATCGAATATGTGACTTAGAAAGTGAAAAGAAAGGAAGGAAAGTTTCCCTAGTTATGAATATACTTGCAGTGCTCTATTCCCAGCATGAGAAAGAGGGCTAATAAGATAACAAAGTGTGTGATGAAGTGCAGCAAGCCTGAACTGCTGTATGCAATATGTGAGTGGAAACAGCCATTAATAACTCTTTCAGACTCTTAAGAGCTGCAACCCAAACATTATTAATACACTTCTCCTAATAGCCACTAAGGGAGGTGACACAGAATCTTCACGGAAGTCCAGCTTCACTCTGCAATCCTGAAGAGCTTGATTCTTGGGAGGAGGTATTTAGGCAGGAAAAGACCAAGGTGTCTGATATTCCAGATGGAAGTAGAGAAACCCAAAGCATATTTGTTTCCTTTATTTTAAGTTGTATGATGAACTACATGAGATCCATGTTGTTAGATCTAGCTGTATTCACTAGATGGCCATAAGAGAGCAGACCTCTATTCTGAGTGGTGAAATTAGAAGAAAATCCTTCATAGTCCTCATCCCTTTGATACAGTATAAATAGCTGTTATTTCTCTGTTTGCCACATCTTCACCATACAGTGCTTTCCAAACCCTGTTAATTTACCTGGCTGCTGTGCTTCTGCTTGCCCTACCCACCTCTCACAGAGCTGTTACTGTCCTCAGACCACCCAAGCTGCTCCACAGCTGACACTTTTGCACCCTTCACTTAAAAGAGCACAGATTCATTGCTTAATTGGTTGATCAGCTGATAGACAGCTCAGCTCAGCAAATAATTTCCAAGGATTTATCTGATACAAAGGGGCAGCTCAACTTTCTGCTCCAATGACATCTGGCATCAGCCCCTTCATGGGCTGACTGACAGTTTTGGAGTTAATCTAAGTCTCCTGTCTAATGAAAATTTTCTATATTTGGAAGAAGGATGGGAGAGCCAGGCATCCCTTCCTAGATCATTCTTTCTATTCTGGGAGGTCACCGCTCCTCTGTCTAGTGTTATGCCCATCCGCAGCAAGGAACGTACGAGCTTGGTCATTTCCCAGCAAAAAACTCCATGACTCCTAAACATCTTTTTATCCACTTTTATTTTCTCAAATATATGGCAGAGGGGGATATTCCTGCTTTATTTCTCTGAAAGCAAAGTACGAAATTGTAATTACCAATGATGTAGCTATTGTACGTCTGTTCCCTTTTGATCTCATCTGACAGTGAGAAGCACAAGTCACCCTTGCTGGGAATGACTGGATGCTGAGGAGATCTGCACTCCTTCAGATCACTCCTCCCAGCTACAGAAATACATGAGCAGTAGCTGTTCACTTCAAAGAAGCATTATGGAGACAAGGGCCTTTCAGTCTTCTCTGCAAAAGTCTTTAGCAGCTTATACTCGATGAGAGATAGTGTAGACATGCAGCAGCTCCGTGTGACTCATCACTAACACCTTGGGAAAACATTTTGAAAGCAACATTGAATCTGTTGTCAGTCATAAGCTGCACAGACCAAATGCACTAACCAGGAAAATGAAAATTGCAGGATTGGTAATTTGGTCTCCTTCTATTCAAAGCGTTACTACAATAAAATAGTCTGAATTTAAGTATTGTTTTACTATCTTAAATTACCTTAATATTAAGTAAAGATAAGATGAAGACTTGTGTCTCTATACTGGATTATCTCTTTCACGTACATATTATTGCTCTACTGTATTTATACTGAATTCTCTAAGAGAAGAGTAAACCAAATTGTTTAGTGCTTCAACCATAGGGAAAAAAAAAAAGCCAAGAGAGTCCTTTGTGAGCCTTCCTTGTATTGTGCATTACCATTCAAATTTTAAAAATATTATACATTTATATTTTCAATTAATGTTTAGAAAAATGAAGTGCATGTGGAGAATTCAAGAAATATTACATCCAAAATTATACAGATTCTCTTGGCTCCCTCACTGTGCTACAGTGTAATTTGGATCTATAACTACACTAATATAACATTTTGGTGTTTCATTATACTTCTGTGCTAATATTTAGAATCAAAGGTATATAAGAATAAAATTGTTTATATGATAATGAGATAGCATAATTGCAAATAACTTGTAAAGTCGAACATTAATTTTCTCTTAACTTTTTAAACTTCTATTTGGATTTTAATATAATTCTTACAATAAGAAAATATCAGACTGGATAGTCTGCAAAGTAGGTAGTGTGATTTTTGAGAGCTGTATAAATACCCCACATTTAGAGTGCTTTTCATTTTTGAAACCCAGTATCTACCCTATTCTCTCAGAGACATACACAATTACACAGAGATGGAAAAACCTGGGAATTCTTCATCCTTTCTTTCTCCCATTTTTTTTCTTTAAAAATAAGGAAATATTAAAATATGTATAAAAATAAAATATTACGTTTCTTTTAAATGGGTATGAACAGACTCTTATCATTTCACTTAGACAATCAATTGCGATTATAATAACAGTTTCCAACTTGCTTTGTAGACTATGTCAGGACATCTGAAAATATAACATGGAGTCAGATTCACATCCTCATAACTGGAGAAGGCAAACATCTAAATATGAGTTAATCATACAGTTTGTGTTTATATCAGTAGACAAAAATATATATCTAGTGGAGGGAGTTCAGATGACCTGCATTAGAGGCTTGCCTCAAGATGAGATAAATCCTTGCCTGGAGATTTATATCCGCAGCTATTGGCTGCAGAAAGAAAAAATTGTTTAAGGTTCTCAACCTTAAGTTTATACATTTGATCTCAACTCATGCAGCATTTTTATCTTTTCCAGAGAAAGTGGGTCTCTTGCTATTTACTGCCTAGCTCAGTAAGGAAACTTGACCAATTAAGTAAGTATAATGCTGAAAACTTTTTTTTTGTTTAACGTAGTTTTTATGAACTGGGGTCCCACATGACATTTTCACAACAGCTTATTTTGAATTTGCATAAGGTTCAAGAATGTCTTTTTTCAGAAACAGGCCATTAGGGCCTGAAATTCAGAATTCAGAAACATCACTTCAAAAGAAATTCAGAAATCCAGAAACTGGCCAGCATGATTGCAGCTGTTTTGTAAAATGACTTCCTCTGCCCCACATTCTTTGGAAGCTTTCAATGGGTTTCTGGCATTAATCATTCTTTACCTGTTCATTTATAATTTGCTGAAAGTGACTGGCAGGAACCAGGAACAATGCTAGAACAAGGCTTATGTGGACTTTAACATTTTTCAATGAAACTTGTTCTTATGTTGGTATCTGCTTAACTGCTTAATTGGTACTATATTGAATATCTGCTGATTTTCATATGTATTCAATGTTGAGAGAAAAGCACATCAGACAACATGGTGGAGAAAGATAAGAAGAAAACAAAAACTGTAGCCATGAGTAAGTGGTCACCAAGTGCCTCTGAACCCAACAAATGCTGCTGAGAACTTATGGCACATATCCATTTTCAAAATACAAGCAGAAGAAATGCATGTGGAGGTATTGGCAGACATGAGGCTTTGTTATGGCTGCCCTTCTCAGCAGAGTTTAACACAGATCTGTTTCTGTAAGACTTCTTGGTGGAAAACAATGTATTTCTAAGTGAGACTGCAAAAGATGCACCTTTCACTACTGTCATGGAATGGTGATGGTGAGTGAAAAAGCAGAGGTATTTTTTCACCTTTTTCAGATTATGTTTTTAGTGTTTGTTTCTTTATTTAACAAAAATAATGTAGTAATACTTAACCATTTAGACTGTATTTTCTGATTTTAGTTTTGAGGACATTAAGCAAAATTTCCAAATCAGTTTGTCACACCTAGGAAATTTTAAGAAGCTGAAGAAGCTGAGGAATGGGAGGAGTTGGGTAGAATTAAATCACTTTCAGTTTTTCTAAGTCTAACAGAATGTTCCTAAGCATTATCTAATTTAAAAATTTTGTTCCTTTTTCTGAGTAGAGGCGCCTATTGAAGGAGGGATAAAGAAATGTGCACTTCAACTAAGAGAAAAAAGGTAATATGATGACTATATATGGCCAGCTGTAGAAAATGTCTTTCTTTGCATATGATTTGGTTCAATTGTACGAAGAACTCCCCTGGCAGTTTCTTTAGTCTGTGCATCTGTAGAGTCTTCTATGGAGACTGATTTTTGTCAGTCATTCTCTGACAAAAGTAAGTCTTATGTTGCTGTAACAGTTTTAGAATCTTTATCTTGCATAGTATTAATGATATATATAATCTTTTGAGGGGTGTTCTCTGCTTTGGTTATTTCCCCAAGGAGCTGACCACAGAAACCTTCTGTACTAACCCAATGTGGAATTAGATTCAATCTAATAGACAGGCATCCCCAAATTCTCTGAACAGCAGTAGCAGCTATACTGATATTGAAATTAAAATCCAGATGATTCTGATTTTATGTATGTGAGTTGGTAAGTTTGCTGATCAAGTAAGAATTTAGCTCCAATGATGATGCTTCCAGCTACAAGGTATCCTGTATATTCTGTCGAATGTTTCTTGTTCTTTCTTCATTCACTGGGCATATTTTGCCACGTTTTTGAAATTTTCATTATTCCTTCCTAATCTTTCAGTTTTACATATCACAGTTCATAAACTGTAAATTTTGTTCAGCTGCTTCTCCCACAGTTCTATTACTGTTTTCTGATTAAATTTATTTATTGCTTGTACTTATATCAAAAACAATTCCTTTAAAAATTCTTAAGCATTTTCTAGTATGAGATTTGAGTATTCTAGTGTAAAAATGTAATTACACTGATGATGCTTTTATTACTTTTCCTTATTTTAGCATCATACAATTACTGTTCTCATCAACAGTAACAGAAGGTTCCTTGTTCCTGGCATCGTTTATCATACTACATTCATGCATAATGTTTTGTTAAAAAAAAAAAACAAGATTTTTTCATTACATTGCTGTCCTCTCCATCTAAGAAATCTGAAAGCTTAATGTAAATTACCAACAGCAAATACAGACATCTGCAGCTGCCAGTGGTGTACTTTCCTTAAGAGAAATCATCCTGGGTTGGCTGCCATGTAGAGGTGGGATAAAATTCAAGAACAATTTCTTCAGTTCTTGAAACTGTCTGAAACAAATGCTCTTTTTTTTTTTTTTTTTTTTTTTTTTCTTTTTTTCCAAAAGTCCCATTAGAGCACAAGGATGGAAATAAATAGTTTTCCTTCAACAGTTTTTATGTGTGTTTGTTTGGTTTTTTTTCCCCTTGGCTAGTTTCCTTAGTGGCTTGCTCCCTTATATTAAAGGAAACTCATTAACTTGTGAAACATGAACAAGAGGGCATGATACGTTTTAGCCACTGAAACAGACTTTGACTGTTCACTCATTTATAAGCAGCTCAGACTTCGTGAGGTAAAGTGTAGTTATTAGAGAAGGAGGTTATGAAAAGTCAATTTCTTCAGCTGCTTTTGTGACAAGATTTAAAAAGTTGATGTGTAAATTTTACTGCAGTGATTTTTTTTTTTCTCCAGTTTCTCTTTTTACAATAGCTTTGCAGTCAGATACCAAGCACAATTTAAGGCTTAAGTAGGCAGAACTTCCCACATATATATCAGTGGCTTTCAGGTAGTTCACTTATAAGCATTAAAGAAAATAAGCAGAAAACATAATTTTATACCATCATCCTGATGTTCTATACTTCATATCCAGTAGCATAAAAATTGGTTATCATTAATTTTTAAAAGTACATTTTAAAAGAGAGATGAGACTTAGAGAGTAGCTCACCAAAAGTAACTACTATGCTTTCCTAAGACTACTCCAGCAGTTGTTTCAAATCCTCCTGGCTAGGTTGCTACTCTGATGCAACCATCAACATCAGACACCTTCCATACTACTATTTATTAGCTTCTCCACACTAAAGATGGCATTTGAGAATTATTTTTTCACATAATAGTCTATATTCACATTATGGGCTCTATTGAAGTGTTTCATAGACAGGTGAAAAAGTGATTTGAGAGAAATATGAGCAGCAATTTATTTTTTCCTTTATACATTTAATTTGCTGAACATTTACTGTTGTAGTATTTCTGCTTTGTATCAATAGTTTTGGAAAAAAACCCACCAAATAAAAGTTTGCATGTGCATGTAACTGCAACATATAATCTACCTCTGAGCATGAGAAATACTTATAAATGAGAAGTGAGCATTTTGGAGAACCATCTATCTTCTTTTAGATTGAGTTATCATTTTTTCTCTCTTACAGAATGGGAAAGTTCCAGTTATTCTTATCTGTATTTTCCAAAGGGTGGATGCATAAACAATAGTTTATTTTTAGAATTTAGAAAAGTTCCTTTAATGACCCCTTAATAATGAAATATCTCATAGCTCTTGAATATCCGTGTATCCATGTATTTATTGTAAGGAAAATAACTTTGAAGAGGGTAGAGGTAAAAGTGATAAACCACTATGTTAACGTATCTGTCACTGCTTGATGTATGTTCCACATTAAATCTGGCATGGAATCAGTTTCTCCACAGAAACTCCGCCGTCACAGACAAGCTTTATCAATGGCATGTTGAATCAATGACACTACTTCCCTGCATTTTAAAAATGTCTCTTTTAATGCTGTCTCATTTTTCCTTCTTGATCTTTTAACATACATGACTACTGATGGTCACCTGCAGTTTCTAAGTAAGCAGATAGACAGGCAGCAGTTTCTGAAGTTCTTCAGTTACAATTCAAATAACTACTGGCCTGTTCTATTACACAGATTTGGGGAAATACCTCATGCTGAATATCATTAAGGAAGAGAGAACCTTTGTGGCTTATTAAAGGCTAAGGCAAATGCTCTTCCTGACACTGTGAGCTAGCAAGGAAACAAAAACCTGCAAACACAGACATATGCAATTGTTTTCATTCCTATGAGGCCTAGCACCTGAAACAGAGGAGAGGATTCTCACAGTGCCAAAGCTAAAAATGCAGAGGCTTTACCTGAGCAGGGCTTTCTCTGCTCACCCAGAAAATTGCGCCATTTGATGCATTATTACACACATAAAATATTGCAGTTACATATATTTTTCCTATATAGGCCTTAGAAATTTAGTTTAAAAAAACAACTGGGATTCTCAACATTTAAAAAGTAGAGAGAAAAACTCTTCTTTTCTTGAAGATTTTATTTTATTTTTAAATTATTTCTCTGAAATGAGTTACAGTACACTTTTAAGCTTAGGATGAGCCTTTATTCAGAATTATCCCTTCATTTCTTTGGAATACTATTTGAATTCTTGACACCCTATCTAAGGTGTATTAGATGTAAAATTACCTTTAAAATGGGAAGAAGCAAGAAAAAAAAGGAGGGTGTAGCTAGATGGGGGTCGGCCCCTTCTCCCTGGCAACAAGTCACAGGACAGGAGGAAATGCCCTTAAGTTGTTCTAGGGGAGGTTTAGATTGCATATTAGGAAAAATTTCTTCATGGCAGGGGTTGCCAGGCATTTGAAAAAACTGGCAAGGGAAGTGGTTGAGCCACTGTCCTTGGAGGTATTTAAAAGACGTGTATATGTAGCACCTGGGTAAATGGTTTAGTGGTGGAGTTGGGAGTTCTCCATTAATGGTTGGACTCAATGATCTTAAAGCTGTTTTCCAGCCTAAATGATTCTATGATTCTAATTTTGCATTCAAATTTTGCAATAGTTAACGAAGTATTGTATCAGGAAGATATTATCAGATATCTCAGCTACCACCTCTCGGTAAAAAAATTAAATAATGAAAATATTTGCTTAGCATATGTGTCTGATCAACACTGCACAGTTACAATGTGAGATGGACATTTAGTCTAAACAGAAAAGATTAATATCTGTTTCAAAAGTAGATATATGCATCTAACAGAATTGGGAGGAGAAAGGTAGCACTAAATTAAATATTAGTTTTTGTATTGGTCAAACATTTAAAAACAAATGACTAAAACATGTCAGTATTACCTATATGTGCAGCTTTTTTTTTTTTCTATAGGTTTCTCTTCAAAGATAGTTACTTAAGATAAATGTATATAAACAGGAAATTTCTTTCCTAAATTTTTCTTTACACCTGAATTATTTATAATAGAAAACATAATTCCCTGCTTGTGATGTAACATCTGTGGCTGTGAAAAGAAATTGTTCTCTTAGAAACTTCATAAATTAACAAAGGGAAGGAAGCCATCAATCACAGGTAGAAAAGACCAACCCTTGACATATTCTGAGTGTATACATATACCCATTAAACCCATTCTGTTTATAAACAAAATTGAATTATATGCATACTAAAACTATTGAAAGGAAGGAATGCATAATTTTCAACTAGAAAACATCAATGTGCTATATGACTTACATATATTACTATAACACATGGCCTTAGAAGCCTTCAGTGGTTCACTCTTGCTATCACGTGAAGATTCAGAATTGATCGTTTTCTAAATTTTATTAGTTTGCATCTACTAACATAATTTTATTGACAAGGAAAGTTGCAGTTTGGATATGGGTTAAGCATTTGAAGCAAGATAAGAATTTACCATTTCTATCAGCCAAGTATGTGTTACAATTCTGTAATTTGGATTTTAGCATATGCCACTGAATGACTTTTGACTAGAATTAGTGCTCTCTATCCATTCTATCCCCCAATATAATAGTCCCTTTAGCTCCGACGTGACCATAATAATTGGTTTTGGTTTTAAAACCTGGATAAATACTGCTCTGAAGTAGGGTCTCAATTAACTGTTGTTAAATGAACCTTTTTGTGATTTTGGTTTAAAAGGTTTTAGTTTTGTTTGTGCTCTGTGAAAATGTCTCTTTTCAATGTTTTTCACAAAATTCCATCACAGCCATTCCATTTGATAAAACTGTCATATACAAAGCTGGATTAAGTGAGCACAGATTTGTAGAAGTCACTTACATTGATTCACATCAGATGAAATGCTGAGATGAGGCTTTATTCACTTTCTTTAGTCTTCCTAGCTTTTGGAGAATGAGAATAAAAGAATCAATGTACAATCATTGCTTGGTAAAGGGGCAGTATGTATTTATTGAATAATACCCCTCAAAAATCACCAGGCAGCCTCATGTAGTAAAGTAATCAACCCTGCCTGTTAGTCCTTCTAGAAGGAACCAGAACCAAAAATTTATTTTCCAAAAATTGCCAAGAAATTTTTGTCTATTAATTTCATATTGGTTTCAGGGGTGAAGCTGGAGGAAATTGATTTGGTCAGTGTAGAGAACATTCTTAACCATTTATAGCTATGGCCATTTGATATTAGATCATGCGGTGCTATAAATTTAATAAAATCCCCTGAGTATAAAGCATTAGCCATCAGAAAGGGATGTTGCCACTGCCACTTCTTGATAATTTTTATGAACTCATCCTTTCAGTGATTGGTTATAAAAGTGAATTGAGAAAACATATTTTTTTCTCTGAAAGAAAGTTTCACCTTATTTTACCTCATTCACTAGAATAGAAAAATAAGAAAGTTCAAATGAAATGGAAATAAAGAATTAATGGGATAGAAGGATAGTCTCCTTCATTAAGCTCTGCAGATCAGGTTTCTATTTCCTTTTTTTTTTTTTTTCTCATTGCAACTCAAATATTTAAAATCTCTTGGAGACCACTTGAAAATAGGCTTCAGTGGAATGCTGCTCACCATCAGAGGTCAAATCATGGCAATGCCACATCAAGCATGAAAAAGGAAAAGAAGATTGAGAACAATAGCATTTCCTCAGGAGAAGCTAAAGCATTTAACCAACAAAACATTCATTGTTGTTGTTTTCAGGCAGACCAGAAAAAACTCACCTTGTCTGTCAGGTTCCAGATTGAGAGTACAGAACAGATGTTTGTCAAAATTATCTTCAAAACTAGAAAACCTTAAAAAGCAAAATCATGCCTGGAAACACAATACCTATTTTTGACTTTTGAGTATACTAACAATTCCTTAAATTAAAATGAGGAAAGATATGATAATAGGTATGATAACACATTTATTTTTAGTAAATTATCGTCATCATCTACATACTGAATGGATGCACCACTATAGTTTTCCTTTTTACACTGTAATAAGAAATCTTGACTCATTTTCCAGGAGGATTTAACTCAGAGTTTATGTTCTAGTGAGCAGCTTCTAGTTGCGTGGGAACATCCATTATATAAAGGCAAACAGGGAGTCATACCAGTTTGGACCTAGAATCTGAATCATACCAGTTAATACACTCCTATAAAGCAACAAGACTGTTTACAAAGAAGCAAACCAAGCAAGCTAAAAATAAAGAGCACCATTTCACAAATATGATCTATTTTTTTCCATGTCCCTCCCAGTTATTTTTACAATATTTTGTTCTAATGTTAGAATGTTTGAAGCCTTGATGGAAGAATCTTGATCATAGGAACATATCATTGTTGTTTTGTAGAAGCATATAATGATATAATGTCTAAGGAAAAGAAAGAAACAATTCTTATGAGAAAGATATTCATAGAACTACAGCAAAGCTTTGTGCTAGTGTCTGTGGGTAAAACCACAGAGAACAATGGAGTGGTGACTGCTTACTCCCAGGCTCAGTTTGGTACTCCAAGCTCTCCTTGTAATATGGTACAATCTTGAGGGAGCCATCCGCCCTGGTCTCCATCAAAATGGGATTGTGCCAAGTGTGGGCAATGTGTGGTTTTTTTTACATTTGACTGAATTTATGTTACTTACTGCTTACACATTGTTCATTCTTCAGTCAACTATTGCTGCTCAGTTCTGCCTAAGTATCATCCTAGAAAAAGCATGGTGTGACCTAATTTGAGTTTATAGTGTCAAAATTTGCTTTACATAGCTTAAGATAGCTATCAGATTTCACTAGAGGTGGGTAAATAACCTCAAAAAATATTTCTCTTGAGTTTAGATTCTTTTTTTCTTACAGCATAGCCATGAGGAGATAGTTTTTCACATAATTTTTAGCTCAGCAAAATGTCACATGTGGAGTTGCCAGTGATGTTTCTTCAGATAAGAAAGGGTTGAACTCATTGTAGTCATCATGGTTTGTCTAATAAATTATGTGGGAATGTCTCTGTTGCCTGAAGAGACCAGATTACCCAAGGGGCTCTGAAACATCTTCTTTGGAAGTGTCCACCATGTAAATATCCTGGACCTGTAAGTGGCCTCTTGTAGTCTATGTGAGTTGTGCACATTTGGCTTCTCCCTTTTCCTTCCCATGCTCAGTGGTGGCACTGTAGTCAGTGTGGAGAACTGGAGCGGGTGGAGAGCCACAGGCTAGCTTGGTAAGGCCTTCACTTGCCACGAAAGCAGAGGAAATGAGGACAGCCCTGTTCTGCAGTTAGTTGTGTGAAGCCAGCATGTGACCCTCCCCCAGGTCTGGCTGACAGACCAAATTCCTGCCCTGGGGACATGCTGCAGGACATGGGGACCTGGGTCCTGCTAAAGTACAAAGGCCTGATTTTTGTGAAGGGAGTATAAAAGCATCTGTATATAAATGAAAGGAAATCCCTAAAAAAATTCAGCTGGCATTTACAGAATATATTTGGCAGTATTTGTCAAACAGATTAACATTTTAGGTACTCTTATGGTCTTCTATTTTTAAATGGGAGATCCATCACATACTCCTGAAGCCCAACCCCCCTCTAACTAAAACGAATGCCAAGCCTCAAGTTTTGCAGCATGAATTCAGGAGAGTAAATGGGGAAAAAAAAAGATTTTTTAGTATCAGAATGCTAGTATTTAAATGTTGTAATTTTTTAAGTACTCATGTCAGATAGCTAATGTTTATTCCCTTCAAATAATGTCTTGGGGATTGAGAACTTTCATTGTCATTATCAAATGATTTACAGCATTCACCCAAGGGAAATGAAATACTAGTGTGATTCATCTTTGCTGAGCTAGATTATTCAGGTTTATTCTATTGCTATTTCTCAATTCATTAACATCCTGTGCATTTCTTTATTTTTTCTAATCTACGTACCCCTCCTTGCTTTTACTCTTTCCCTTCATTATCTTCATTTTCCCTCAGACTCTTCTCCTTCCCTTCTCCTCTCACACTCATACTGCTCTATGTGCCATCATCAGTAAAGTGGGAAAGAGTTGTCAGCTTGCATCTCTTATTTACAAAGCAGCAGATTCATTAATCCTACATTTACTTTGTCTCATTTTTGTCATTCATTACATTAATAATAGATGTATTTATTAGGTACCCATCATTTTAATAGAAGTTGGTCCACTGTGACAGCAATTCTAAATGGGTAATTTTTCATAAATTAAAATTCCTTGCAGCGAGTATAACTTCGTTTCAGTAAATTGCAATCCACAGACTTCCATAACAAAGTGCTAATTGTAACTTGGCTTTAAATGTTACATTTTGTATGCAAATTGGCCTGTGGGGAGTTATTATTTAGTATAACATTGTTAAGAACACTAACATTAGTTTGTAATTTGTTTGAAGTGGAATACCATTATTACTAATACATTACATATGACTTAGAGAAACAGCATTGCTTTCCCATGAAAGATAAAAATCTTTTATCAGTCAAATTTGTTGGATGTTTTTTTCTGTGCTCCGTGGGAAAACAAAGGGTGACCTGAGTCATAAAAAATGCATTGTGTTTTACATTATTTGAACAGAAGGAAAGTCAAAAGAACATGATGTAATCCTCAGGCATTAAAAGCACTGCATGGGGCCTGATCCTGCAAATGTTTGGGCAAATGAGGTAACGTTTGCAGGTGATTACTTTTTTTTTAATTCCACATGTGAAACTCTAGAATAACTTGCTCTTCCTCCAAAAATGAAACCAGAACTTCTGGAAGGGTTTGTTCTAAATCTGTGGAGTGTCTCAGTGATTTCCTTGCTGCATATTTTATTTCCTGCTTCAGTTGCTCAAAAACTGGCACTTTGATCTGACATAAAAAAGGTGCAATGTTCTGACCATCAAAGCTTCAAAGTTCTAAAAATGGTTTCATGAATACTGCCATCAGGTCTTAAGCATACTTTGATATGGTATCTCATTTTGTGTCTAATTACCATGTGTTTGACCCTTGAGGATGAAACAATATCTTCCTATGGGTATAGGAAGAGAAAAGGCAATAGAATTGGCCCCCCAACACTGGTTTTCAATGGGACCCCAGTGACAGTGGCTCCATGTTGTTCACTGAGCTCTGCCCAACATACGCGTGTAGCAAAACAGACACTCAAAGCATTGCTCTAAGTAAGGGGTGTTTACACAAACAGGGCTCTGTACAGATGCCAAATAAGAATGAATCCCCACAGAAAACTTAAATGTTTTCATGAATTCAAAAGGAGTAACCACATCATGACAGAATTCTAACGAATATCCTCATCTTTTTACAGTAGAGCTCACTGCTTTAGGAAATTGAATTTGTAGGCATTTGTGAAAGCTATTCATGCCTGTCATGGTAGAGTCTGGGATCCTTTCTGCCAAAGAGAAGAGACATGTGAGTTCAGAAGGGTAATTGATTTAAAAAATAAATCAGGACATTCACACCAGGGTTAGGAATAAAAACCTTCTTCTACATATTAGAAGATAGGACTTCCATTAATTTTACTGAAAATTACAAGCACACTCATAGCTTTTCAGCAGCTGTTGATTAATTGTTGAAGAAAAATAATGGGAGCCTGAGAGAATTTTGTTGATAGGAAGTTCACTTAGGTCAGCACATTTATTTGGAACACAGCTGGCCCCGGTAACCCTCTGCAAAACTTCAAGAACAGATCTGTCCAATGAACTCACTCTTCTGTTCTAAACCACTCAAATTGTGTCTCTTTCACTTTAGTAATGTAAGTGGACAGTTTATACATGTGTTTAAAACTTGAGGTTTCTTTTTAAAGTAATTTAATCCAATATTTACAGAGCAAAAAATGCAGGTGAGACTTAGGAATGTAGATGAAAATAATAAATTAATTCCTGCCTATGACAGTCATAATATAAACATTTAGATTGTGCCATGGTTCTTATAGAAACATTTTCAAGTTTATTTTTTATTGATGTGTAGTGCCTGACACTCATACTGTGGTAAAATCAAAATTTTTGGTTTATGGGAGCCTTTCAGTGTACTTGGGACCAGTTCAATTGGCTGTTCCTCCCCATGGCTGCCTCTGACAGATATCACCCTTGCGAAAGGCAGGGCTCCCTGGCTTGCACTGAGCTGCCAGTGTACTGGGAGTGGGAAATCAGTAGTTGCACTTTACTCTTGTTCTCCAGCACTTGACTGCCCCTGGATGGATCACCCCCACCTTTTTTGGGTAGACACTAGGGGCCTTTCTCAGTTAGGTATCATTTTCTCTTCCTTCACTGTGTGCCTGGATTCACTACAGGACACCAATTCAGGCATCCCCCATGGTATGGTAAGAGTACATGTTAATGTACCCAGTGCAGGCTGGTCAGAAAGATATATATGTTAAAAAGCATCCCTTTAAAATGAAACTGAAACCATTCTCTCATCATATGATGTATGAACAAAGTGAAAATGAGTGAGAGACACAAAGTGATCTCAGATTTCATCAGCAGACACGTATGCATACATACACATCGCCATGTGAAAGAGGATGCTTAAAAATAGTTCAGATGATAGGATATATTTCCCTTCTCAGAAACAGATTTGTGAATATTAAAAAGTTCATCCTTAGTTTTATTTTGCTCCTTGCTTTTATCTGAAAAATGAGAAAGCTGGGCCATAGTTTGGATGAATTTTTCTGACAGGTAAAGTCTGGTCCCTGGGCTGCACGCAGCATCCCTGCTCCAGGAGATCAGCATTTCAGTCAGTTCTGTCACCTGGAAACTGATGTGTGTGGAAAGACAGCAAAACTCCACGTCAAAAGAGGGAAGGATCTTCATTTTTACTGGCCATGCTCTGAAACAATAGGAGTTACTGGCCCTCTTCCCTGTTTCTTAGCAACACCAAATGGGCTCAGACTGGAAGACTGCTCACATTCAGTGTGAGTTGAAGTGCTGCTCACATTCAGCACAACAGTTGTGAGTTGAAGGAGCAAGACATGAGTTCCTGATTTTTTTTCCTAATTCCATTGTTCTTGGTTCAAACTTGTAAAAATATATGGCTAGTCCCACAGGAGCTGTCAAGTGATCCATACCTAAGGTGTCCCTAGAAGCTATGTTGAACCTTTTCTAAGTGGTAAAACAGCAAGGAAAATCTCTGTCAGGAGAGCTTTACTTCGGATGGCAAGAAGGGATACAAGAACAGGATGAAGATTAGGACTACAAAGACAAGCAATTGTAGGTTAGAGTAGGGAGGGCAGAAAAAAACAATATAGGCTGCTTTCAAAAGAGAAAAACAAAATAACAAGGTAAAGAAGACACAAATTGCCATGAAGTAAATAGGCAGGAACCCTCTGTAGAGTGCTCTTCTCTAAAAATACTTTGGAAAGCAGTAGATAAAATACAAAAAATTATCTACATGCTGTATGGGCATGTAGATATCTCAAGTCAGAACTCTTCATTACTGTTAGAGCCAGCAGCCCCTCATCACCGTTAATCAGAGCTATAATCTTTCAATCGATGTGGGTATCTAGTAATAGACATGGCTCTCCAGGACTTCGTTTTTCTCCCCTTGAAAGGAAACAGCAGTTTCTTTATTATCTCTCTCCTTATTCCCTTCAGTGGACTCTGAATACAGGAAAATGAAAGCTATGATCATGTATATGTGTAAGTGCATGGAGAAAAAGTTTCTTAACAAAAACTAGATTTCATTTTGCAGGATAGAGGATGAAATATTTGCAAGACATCACTGATTTATGATAGATCAGAATATTGTCTTTGATACTTTGCCCTAACTATATATACAAAATATGTGTACAGATCTTCTGGTTTTGACCATCTACAGCATACTGGTGTGGGGCTTTTTGGACTTTAGGGTCAACACACAAGGTGTACACACTTGATTTATTTCCTATTTAAATAGTTTTTTTTTTAATTTGCAGACTTGGACAGGCAATGCAACTCTGATTAAGTTGCCTGATACCCCCCCTATCTGGGTGAAAAAGATCTCTTTTTTAGCTTTTCAGAGAAAACCCTGAGTTTTAGGGACTGATGAGTCTTCACTAAAGTGCTAGGAAAGCATTTTCTTCCACACTAGTCCAATCTGTCTCCTGCAGAACACATCATAATAGGATGAAAATTGCCTCTTACCTGTTGACCAGCTGAAAATTGCATCTTTAGCTGCTTTCTCATGGAAGCTTCAGTGGCTTCCTCCTCTTTAGCAGCTAATTGAAATTCTTAGAAGAAATAAACCCCTCTTGAGTAGTCTGCAGAATGCCTAATAAGGTATTACATGGTCCCCTCTTTTAGCATTCAATCATCAACTCCACTTCTCTGACTTTTACAGCAATCAGACTCTGGTGAATGAAGTTGTAGGACACAAGTGAGTATGCTGAGGGAGTCTTGGTAATTTAGGAGAGATTGTTCTGCTTATTCCTGTGAGATGCTTGTGTTGTACTGGGCATTTAGTGAGTATGCTTTTATTGAGGGAAAGACCTATAATTGTCATTCAACTATCAAAAATTGGGGAAAGTCTGTCTCCAAATTTTTTTAGATAATATATAAAACCATTTTGATCTAGTTTATAATTTTAGTCAAAAATTGATTTTTCTAGCAGCCAAGAGGAAGAATATGACATAGATGGTCATGAATATTTTTGTTTGTTTGAAATACTCTGATTGCCATTTGTTTCCCAGTGCAGAGTTAAGGAGTGCAGAGAAGATACGTTTAATTGCAAGCTACCAGAGGTCTGTTGCTCAGGAGTCACAGGGATATCTTTTGTATTCATGCATTCTGACAATGACTCTGTCCATTTTACACATTCTAGAAGAGCAAGATATCAAAGAGAGATGGCTGAGGAAGGCTGGAATATATTAAAGTTGCAAGTTCAAGTGCAAAATATTTGAACTTCCTTTCAAAAGTTTTTGCCTCTTATTGCTCAGAGTTATTGCTTGCTTAAGGGTATGCTTGAGCTCTGAGCTTCATAAAGGCAGTTGTAAGGCTCTGTACATTCGTTCCATAAGTTATTTTGGTAACCTATATGTATGCTCAGGGGGGTCCCATATTTCAAAATAAAGGGCATTGTGAGAAGTAATGACAAACTTTACATTGTTGAGCTGCCTAGAATCATGTTACAGGGAAAAACTAAGAATTTGATGATGCTCCAGGCTGGCCCATTGTGTTTCTACACTATTCTGTTTCACCCTTTTTCCTTAACTGCACAATATGGACACAGTAGGAGAAAGATACAGAAAAGGGAATGGTACAAGACTACAACTTTAGTCATACTTTTTCAGATCGTTCTCAGTTGTTACCTAAAGATGTGAACCTTAATGACTTGGCAGCTAGAACCAAACTCACTTTCCAATCCACAGGGTACCAAGAAATTACAGTTGCAATTGGAATTGTATCTGTAAAATCCTGTTATCTTCAAAGAGAAGTAGGGAACGTGTGTAACCATAACTGTAAATTTCCATGAACACATCAATAATAATTTTTGCAAAGTTTTTGAGTGTATCCTCCTCTGGTCTCCTTCATTATGCTTAACTCACCTTCTATATAAATCGTAATTTAGCAACAGCATTGAAAATAAAAAATTTTATTTATGCATAAAAATAGAAATGTTCCATGATGTTGGTCTCTGAATAGCACTGTTCTCTTATTTTGTATTCTCTTCTTTTTCCCCTCACTGTTAGGGCCTGACAGTCCTTGTCCTGTAATACACATGGAACACTTGGGTGGTCACAAAACTGTTCATCCTCATCAAGAGCTCCTTAGGTTCCTTCATCTTTAACTTCCTGCTGTGCTGGTTGTTTACTCTGAAATACATGCACCTTGCCTGGGTGGTCAGAAAGGACTTATAGAATCACAGAATCATAAAATGGTTTGGGTTGGAAGGGACCTTAAAGACCATCTAGTTTCAATCCCTCTGCAGGGACACCTTCCTCTAGACCAGGTTGCTCAAAGCCCCATTGAATCTGGCCTTGAACACTTCCAGGGATGGGGCATCCATGACTTCTCTGGGCAACCTGTGCCAGTGCCTAACCACCCTCACAAGAAAGAACTTCTTCCTAACATCTAATCTAAACCTACCTTCTTTCATTTTGAAGTCATTTCCCCTTACATGACCTTGTAAAAAGTTTCTATCTTTCTTGTAGGCTTCCTTCAGGTACTAGAAGTAATCTCCAGGATAAATCTTCAAGACCTTCAACAACAACTATGAATAAAGGGGAGTAATTATACCACGGGGCATATAAACATTCTTATTTCAGCGACAGGACAGTCAGTGTACATCTGACTGACAATTTCTTTGTATTAAATATTTGCTGTTAAATTATTTTTGATATAATATATTGTCAAATCACTTAATATTTAGGAAAGAAAAATATTAGAATACTAAGATTTGACATATAAAACATAATTGCATTGCTAAGGGAAATGCTGCATTTATATGGGGCAGAGTGCATGTATTCTGTGGTGGTGAGAGCTCAGTAAGACCAATGTATGGTCTTCCTGCTATATCACAAATTTTTCAAAAATCTTGATCCAAGTACTAAGCAGAACTAATCATCACTCTTGAGCCATCAGCACTGCTCTGATGACTCACTTTGAGGTTCACAAAAATATGTAAGGAATATACACTCTTCCTATCACTAAAGAGTTAAAAGTATTACCTCTGAAGGACTCCAATGTGTGTCTATTGGTACTGTGTGACCTTGCAGGGATTTCCATGTTTCTTTCTCTCAAAGATGACTGTTTCATTTCCATTACAAAGTTATATTCATTCCATAGCTCAAAATTTCTTCCATAATCAACACATTTTTAATTTCAATGTTTGTCAAAAAAAAAAACCAACTGATTTTTTTTCCCAGACAATGACCCTATTCTATCAAGTAAATATGTAAGGAAGCTCATAACAACACTGCTGTTACATGGAATATTAGGCAGAATTAGATTTAAATGCCTAAAGGATAACACAATCTCCAAAGCCGAGGCAAAGCTTCGTGATGGTGCTCTTCATGGTTTGCAAAATGCATACTATTTCCCTAAGGAAATGTATGAGATGTAAAGGAGAGTTTCCTAGCACTGTATACTTCTGACTATTTGTATCAGCATATTACCACATCCATGGTAATAACTCAGATAATCACTGTTCTCTGGGTGTTATATCTTGCCCTCTGCACAGAGTGCAGGGTTACAAGAGATGGTTACATTTGAGAGATAATAGTGTTTTCTTAGACAACTGGCGACCACCATGCACACTTACATCTAGAAGTACAGTGAAAAGGTGATAAACTGACTCTTCTAAATAGGTCACCTCAAAACTAATTTCTAGGGAAGAAAAGAAAACACTTTGCCTTCTGCAAATGACTAATATTTTGCCAAATCAAAACTCTTTACTCAAACTCTTTACTCAAGTAATTTCAGTAATGCAATTGTTCAGAAGTCCCTCACCTATATTTTATTAATAACAAAAATATACTTTTTTTCAAGTCCCTTTATTGTTAGGTAAGAGCAAAAGTATTCTCTTCAAATTTTCTAGAAGTAGAAACAGGTGGAAGATATTAACATTTATAAATGGAGACATTGAGTTTTCCAGTGCTCACTAACACAAGGTTTGCCAGTGGTACTGTAGTACTGATAAACTTCCACACCCAGTAAATCTTTCTGCCTCTGTACTTTCCATTGTCTTTCTAGCTATGCACAACATCCTCTTTTTATGGTCTGTTTAGTAGTGTGTGGGAGAAGTTGTTTAACTCTACTTTCCCAGGAATTCGTGAATTATCTATGAAAAAGCAAGGTCTTTGAGGTTTTAAACATTTTTTGTTGTTGTTTCTGTTGTTTTTCTTTCCTTTTTGCTTCTTGGTTTGTTTTAAATCCCTGTGTGAATTAAGGAGGGTTTGTTTACCCTTTACATAATTAAGCTTGTGTGCAGGGGCAAAAGGGAACCATCAATTTCCTTGTTCCTCCTTCTTCAGTCTGTAGCTGCTGCTTCATCGTTGCAGGCTTCAGTCTGGTGACACTGGTCCTCACCAGCCCTGCTCTGACTTTTCTTTTAGAACGAGATTAATCAGCGCAGAGGGTCAGAGCAAGTCACTTGAGAAAAGCACTCTCAGGAACTGGAATGCACTTGTGGGAGGCTCCCACTACGTTAGCCATGAGGGGAAAGAAACTTTATTTGGTAATTCTTGCATTCATCTAACGGGTACTTTTTGATGTAAGAACATCAAAATGTATCTCTAAATTAGTGTCATCCACATTCAGAGCAGAGTAAGGCAGTGTGCAAATTGCTGCACTATCTTTCTCTCACAGGTTTATATCTACCTCATTACCTCCCTTTTCCCCTTCTAATTAAAACATGTGAGACATTTTAAAACAGTCTATTTATAACATGACAAAGTTGCTTTCAAAGTAATTTTCTTTTATTTAGTGTTTGATCCCTGATTTCATGCATTTTTCCTCCATCTGGCAGTTGTCACTAAGGCAGATGGCCACCAGCTGGGAGGGCAATGTAAGTATCTCCCTCTAGATCTGCTGCCAGAGCTGCTCAGTAAATGCAATGTGAAGGAAAACTGTGTCAGTCTATTACCCATGCAATGAGCTCACTTACTGACTTGTCAGCACAGGTTCTGATGATGAAATTCCACTCTCAAGCTGGAAGCTAGGAGAGGCCTTTATTTATTGGGGTAAGAGATATTTTTTCTTTTTTTTTCTTTTTTTTTAATTAAAAAAAAAAAAATTATTTAATTCCCTTTGGCTTCTCCTGTGTCTTCAGCCCCTCTCTAGGCCTTCAACTCTGAATGCCACATCTGCTGCTACTGGTTTTGTAAATAAACACTTGGGCAGGTTTCCTATGTCTTCATGTTTAACCAATGATATGTCTATAAATAGGCCTGAATAAAAAGAAACCTAAATTTCCAGTGTCCTTAGCAAAGTTAATGAGACCTGAGTGAGTTTGCTGCCTTAGTAAGCTCAGTCTACTCTAATTAGCACACTAATTTGGAAGCAAAAGGTAGATATATCACTTAAAATGTGTAATGAAAAAACATGGAAGGAGTCACCATGGTAGGTGATTTGGTCTGGCTAAGCAGAAAGGGATGCATCTAAAGAAAGTAGAAACCTCACAGGTCAAGACTTTCCTTTAATTCTATTTTTGCTTCACTGCAAAAGAAAACTGCATTTTTTCTAATTTTCTAATATATGGGTCACTAATAACAGTAGGGAGTGGGAACACACCAAAACTTCCATCCTCCAGGAAATAACTGCACAAGGGGTACTTGAAAAAAGAGTAACAACTGCAGGTGTCAAAGATCCCTGAAGAACTGAGGAGCAGGAATTTCCCAAACTTATACAGGTGCTTGGAATAGGCATAAAATCTTAACGATAAAGCTGATAACAAGCAGGTTCTTTCTATTTAACAAAATTTTTCAAGTTATCAGCAATTTCTGCCATGTTGTAAACATGTATACGTTATGTGTAAAACAAAACTGGGAGACTTTGAAATTATACATTTTCATTTTACCATAGTTTTATATTTAAATATAACTTACCTAGCTTTGACTGCAAAAATAAGCTTAAATAAGAAGAACATAAGGGATCTATTGTTATTTCATTGGAGAGCATTTGTAGAAAACATGTGAACATTTTTAGTGGCTTATTTAAAACCAAACCGAAACCCAAAGACTTTCCAGGAAATATTTCAGTTTTTTAAAATCAGCATTTCGAATCATCAGTTTCAGCTAAAAGTTTTACTAGCATAGTAAATATTGTTCAGAGAACTGTTATAACAGGCATACAAAATATTCACATGTGCCAGGATATGTAAGGATGAGTGTCTATAGATATGAGAACCTTTTTCCCTAGGGTAATCAAAGCCTAACACTGATAGGCAAAGAGCCCTGGGAATCAAACTCACTCCAGCACTTATGAATAATACTTTAAATATCTAGATCTTTTCCAATTTCAGTGAAAAATTTCTCCACCCTATCATTAAAGTGAAATAAGTAAATACGGTTTTAAGTTACATACCACTCATTAGTTACATACCACCCATTAGCCACTAGACTAAAGATCATTTGGTTAAGTGCCTGAGGATATAAAGGAAAACTTAAGGTTTCAGGTAACTTTGCATATATTAATTACTGAAATGTGTTTGAATCTCTGAGCCACTAAATATACATTTTACAACATTTTCCAGGAGTGGGTATGCTTTGTTCTGTGTTTACTTTGGCTCACACTAAAGCAAAAAAACTCCACAGCCAGTTTTCTCTGATCTCATCTATAAAAATAGTTCTTTTCCTTGTATGAGTACCCTTTTGATATTCAAGCTTCTTATAAGTTTAAACAAAGATATATTTTTCTTTTCTTCATTTTCATCAGACTATGGAAATAACAACTCCCTCAGCTTTTCCTTGCCTATAAAATAATTGTTGAGAAGAAAATAAGTGCATAGCTCAAAGAAGATTGCTCAACAGACTTGCACAGTAGAAGGGTTAAGGTAATAAATATGTAATCTATGGAGTAATTAATGATTTCAAGATAAATCGTTCTCTAACTAAAGTACATTGACTTAAAATATGGTAGAAGATGGGCTTCCAGTTTTCTGCACTTCCAGTTTAGTACTGCAAATAAATTTCAGTATTTCTCATTATATCTCACATTTCCAGCATTCCAGTGACCGTTTCTGGGTTGCACTTTTGTTTAGATTTAATTTCAATTATTGTGATGCATATGCTTTTAGAAACTCACTTTGTTTCTTCACATCTCGTACCAGCATTATTTTTTGGACTGGAGTTCTTAAAATTAAACATTTTGCAAGTGTATTTGGCCAGCTGCCTTTGCTTTTCATATGTAAACACAGAGCTGTGAGCATGCTATACCTTTTCTTATGCTTTTTTGTTCTTCAGAACAAAGTGCAATGGCTCTTACATTAAGGAACCTATGACTCTGCATTGTAGAATTACTCTGCTGATTAAAGGAGCCAGGATAAATTTACAGTGGAGGAAGTAGCAATGTAATTTACAAAGGAAAGTGGATTAATTCCAGCTAAGAGGTCTACACACTGTAACTGAGAATGTTTGAAGATGGTTAAAGCATCAAAAGACACTGGTATAATGACATTCTGCCTGTCAGCCAAAGGGTGGTTACACCGATGTTTTACTGAAAGTTGCCAAAATAAATATCAAGCTGTGTAGTTTGTGGGCTTTGGTATTTCTAGAACAAAGAAATCTCAAACTTTGTGGATAGGTCATGGTACTTGGGGAAGAAAGCAATGATTGTTTAAAGGCCTAATTTGCTATCACTCTTTGGAAATAGCAACTTTTTTTTTTTTTAAATTAAGACACTGAACATGTAGAAATGTCAATAGATGAAGATTGACGGCAGGCTTTCCAAGTGTCCAATGTGATAACCCTCTACCTACCAAGTACCTGCAAATATGGGTGCATCACAGGAAAAGCAAAAGAGGAGCTTGAATTTTTCTTCCAGTTTTCAATTATTGTCATAAACTATGGGAGATCTATGGAGAAAATTGGAAAAGGGGACTGTTGGCCAGCATCAACATAACACAGCATGCATAATCTTCCTCACCAAATAGCTAAGAAAATTTTTGATTCTTGGGGAACTCAAGACTTTTATTCAAAATTTCTTGATTCAGAATTTTCAAGATTGCAAAGTGAATAAGTTTGTATTTTCTACTCATTGAAGATAGCAGAGTGTGCTAGCAGTACTTTGAAGGTAGCAATTCTTAGTTCTCTGCTTTACATTCTCAAAGTTGTTATTAAAATTTATTTATTCTATGTCACAGTAGGAGGTGTTACAGGAGGTGTTACTGTTGTCTATAAAATTAGGAGAACTCAAAAAATGCAAAATCCAAATGTACTGGAAAAAGTTGTTGAAAATGTTTCCTCAACTAACACTATCCACTCACATTGACTGGTCACATTTGTGTAAGGCATCATTTGCAACAACCAAAAGTTCACAAAAAAAATAAAACATCATTTTAAGATTTGTCAGGAACAAATGTATCGGAGTTTTTCTTCCCTGGTTGTAAAATGGTTTACAGGTTTCCTTGCAATACCTCTCTAGCAGTTGTGAGGAATCTAATAAGGTTAGTCCTAGCACCTGCTCTAGCAGGGGTGGGGTAAGTTTCATTTTAGAATTATGGCAAAGGTGCAAGAGGGAAAACCATCAGAGAATTTCAAAGAGGGTAAAACAGCTTCTGCAGCATCTATTGCTAGCTGAAGCTTAGTTTCTGCAGTAAATTTAGGAAGCTATAGCCACCTTAACTTTTGAGAGTTAAAGTGAGTTAAAGACTTTTAATGTTTAAAAAAACCCTGAAGAAATGTTGGTTTTGCTGATTTTTTTCTACTGTGGAGATTAAGCTATACATGGTTTTTAGAGAGTGGTTTTGGAAAAATGAGCTCACCCTTTATTTTAATTTAGGATCTACAGCCCTTAAACTTTTGTAAACTATAGATACAGGAAGCTGTGTGCAGGGCCTGCTTCTGGCTGACAGCATTTGAGTGTCTTCACTGAGCCTGTAAGGCAACTCTTTTGTCAGTTAGATGAACAATACATGGAATTCAAGAAAGGGTTGGCTGATAAAGCTAATGCTGCTCTGTGACTGTAATTGCTGGTAGTTAATGTGTGTAAAAGTCACATCATCAGGAAATGATCATATGAAAACGCAGACTCTATCAAGATGAAAAATTGCTGCTGCCTTCTCCTGTATTGTTGTTCTGCAACCTGGTTTCTAAAAAGGTTTTTCAGGAAGTGAAAAGAAAACACATTTGTGAAATCAAATCTATTATTGTGGGCAGTAAATAATTTTATTTAAATGTCTTTCCTCAGAACTTCTTGTTCTCTGTTTATTTTCAATGTGTCTTTGCTCCAGGCACAGAAATGCCTGAACTAAGATGGAAATGTTCTCTCTATTCACTGTATTTATTTTCTGTTTAAAACAGAATTTTTTCACAGAACGAAAACATATTGAAGACTTTCACTGATTTACTTGGATATATTTCATTGTTAGTGGTGTTAAATGGGAGAAAGTTTTGGAGATATCAACGTTAGGAAAAATGATTAATTATTTTCCTATCCTTTATAATGAAGATGAAGGTGTTCAAACTTGAATATCTATCAGAATTGGAAAACAATATTCTAGTTCTACAACACTCTAGAGATTGATTTTCATTTCTTATAATGGATTTTCTGCACAATTTTGAGTCTGTCATCTACTTATGAACTCTGTTCCTGACTCTGAAATCAATCCCTAAGTCAAACACAGGTTTTAACTGAAAAAATACTATCAACAACAGCTGCATCACAAAACACACATAAGATCAGGGGTTGTAGCACTCTTAACTTCCCAGATCTTCTCTTAAATCCGTGACTGAGTGGTTAGAAAAGATGCTGCTGGAGTGCATGCATACAGTATATACATACAGTTTCAAGCAAACTAATTCACTCATCAAAAGAGAAATCTTCTGTCCCTTCAAAGATAAAAGCAGGTGAGAATGTGCAATTATTTGGAGAAGTGGTACTAAAATCCAGTGTAAGATTACAGATGTGATGTAAATTTGCATATACTTCCATGTTAAATACTTGTGTGAAATAACCTTGCTCTTGGTTTTTGAAGATTTTATAAGATTCAATAAGTCTAAATGAGCAAAGACTTGGTTTAGTTGTTTTGTTGTTTTTTTTTAAATTAACTGTTATTATGAGTATTTTGCAAACTTCTTAATTATCATTGCAAATAGACATGTCTGCCTATTTTGGTAGAAGGTTCACTATGTCTCTGTGACAGAACCACAGAATTGGTTGAACTGCTGAATTGTTTTCTTGCACTTTGATATTTCTTATCTTTTCTTTCATCACCCTTTCTTGCAAATAAAGCCATACCATTTCTTTCAAGCTATACCAACATCTGTATGTTGGCTCAATCCTCATATTTACTATGTGGAACTCAGCTGTGAGGCAGAAGCTAGCAACCCATTGAACAAGGAGTAAGCAATTTCATAATTTATTTTATTGGTTTGCTTATCTTGCTTTTCACTACATGGACTGATTTACTAACTATTTAGGAATTTGCAACTTATGTAAAAAAAAAATAAAATTATTCTTGCTTCACAGTCTATCAAAAGTTCCTATTAAATAAGTGCCCAATATTGCACAAAGCGCTTGCGAAGGACTGTAAGGATTATGTGCAAAGGAAACATACCAATTCCAAAAAAAATTAATCCTCAGGAAGCAGTGAGAGCCCACTGTCCCCTTGGTCCAGGGAGCTGGGTGCCAGGAGGACACTAGGGCTGGTCATGCCCACCCTGACAGCCACCATCCTGCAGGGTCTGAGCACAGGGGACAGAGCTAAGGGCCAGTAGCAGGTCCATCAACAGCCCTGACACTTTTAGAGAGCAATGGGGCGGGGCAGGGTCCATGCAGCAAGGACCCTTCAGGAAGAGACAGACATGGGATTGGAGACTATGGCATTGCTGAAGTAGTGACTAATGGCACCAGTTTGAAATGGAGCCTTGGACCATGATCAGGGTGGGGAAGAACCCTGGGGTGCCTAGGCAGGAACAGGAAGGTCCTCAGGGTCCTAACATGTCTTTATCCATTAAAAAAAAAAGGAAAAAATAATAATTTTCTCACTTTTTTTCACTGAAAAATGGGAACAAGTGCATTCTGCAGTATGTTTGAGGAAAGAGATTTTTTTACTGCAAAATTAAATGCAGCTTTTTCAGATGTGTGTCTGATGTTCAGTCACCCATGTGTATGTTTCACTGATTCTTGGATCATTACAAAAATAATCCTTTTGCCCTACCTTAGGCTAGGGGTACATTTCAGAGGGAGATTTCGTTTCCTCATTGTGGAAAAGAACTTTTCATTCTAAATTGAGCTCAGTTTGAAAATAGGTTTCATTGAGCAAGTTAATGGAAATCTTTCTGAGGAAAAACTCCTTTTCTGCCAAGGCAGAAGCAGTCCCAGTTTTGTCTGAACCCAACTGAGCAATTGAAAAGATCATTTAAAGGGATGGATTAGGCTGCGGATTTGGATCGTGGTTGCAGGTCTTTAACTGAGACCCAGTTTGCAATAGGAGTTACAGTTTGGGCTAGATGTGGAGGAGAGACAAAGTGTGAACATGCAGTTGAATAGGGAGAACCAAAGGAAAGAGTGAGCTGCAAGATGTTTTTCTGGGCCATGTTGTAGTCTGGGCCATGTCTGCAGGTCATTGGCAAAGACAGAATCAAAATATATGGTCATGCCTACGGTGTGCTCCAGTTTTGTTTGTGCTGTCAAGAAGCTGCTAAAGCAAGGGAAGGTGACAGAAAGATGTCTTCTCCCCTGAATACTGTGCCCTAGCAGGGAGGCCTTGGCTCAGACTAAACCCAAGGCCAAGATTAAAACTGGGAATATGGTTAGAGACAAAAACTTAGACCTTCAGTGGGAGGTGGGTGTCAAAGAAGCAGACAAAGGTAGTTACACTGAAGATAGGTTTCTTCCCTAAGGGCTTTTTTAACTGGACCATGGCTGGGAGTCCTTGGCTAGTGATCAGTTAGAACCCTAAGGTGATATTTGGGCTTAGGGTTGAAAAAGACTGAAGATCCAGCTGATGTGGGACTGCAAAGGGAAAGCTAGTACTACTGAGAGGTTTCTCTCATGAAAACTATTTTCTTTGTGTCATTTGTGAGAGTACTTTCCTAAGGCTCAACCAAGGCCAAAACTTGGTCATTTAGAGATGAGTCTGAAAAAGAAACAAATCTTGGAACATTGCTTGAAGGGCTCCAACACAGACCATTCATGTGGGACTGCTAAGGGTCTGCTGAAGGAAGGAGGATACTGATGGAAGAGTTTTTCCTTGAGATCTTGTTCCTCTGGTATAAAGCTGGAGGTTCTTGGCTGAGAGTCACCTGAGTCCTACCCTTGTGAATAAGTTTATGGTGGGTATGGGAGAGAGACAACCAGTAGATTAAGTTGCACCAAAGGGAAAGGGTAGATTATAGAAGAGAAAAAGAAATAAAAATTCTCCCCTAGAAACTTTTTCACCTGGGTAGTAACAGGTATTTGGTCTAGATTTTGTGTTGGAAGTGTTAGAAAGCCTTTTAATGGATTACATTGTGTGTGTGTAAGTATAATCTTACTTTCATCTATTCTTTAGATATGTGAGTTCCCTGAGTCTCCTTAATTCATGTAGGACATGCTTTTCCTTAATTTAATCTTGGAGTCCTAAATAAATAAAAATGCTGACATCTGCTGTGGTAGTAGAATCATGATGACTGCCTATTTATTTTATTACCAATAGGGAAAAAAGTCATCTGCCTTTGAAACCTTTTTTGAAGTCCCTTTTCACTGCTGATGATCTTAGAGATCTCATCAGAGTAAGGCTCTCTGTATCTGTGAATAGCTGTCTTAAAGAAATCTTTATTACTGAAATATTGAGGTATACAGTGGTATCAAAATTTCATAAAGGAAAGTCCTTGTGGAAAGTTAGCAGATTTCGATAATAAAGCCTAATATTCTCAAAGTACCTTCTCTCTTGCAGAATATCTGTGCCATGGTGAAAGATGTTATTTTATATTATACAATTAGTTATATATCAGTAGTTCATCATGCTAGGTGTAGATAAATTGGTAATATTTTCCTCTCTTTATTTAATAAATGTGCCTATCTGAACCCTCAATTCTACATGCTTTTATGGGGCCACACTCAGAAGCTAAAGAGAATACAGACACTTAAACAGGAGTGAAACAACATCCCTTTTTATTGTAACTGTACCAGCTAATCAGAAGACACAATGGTCTATATTACAGAGGAAATAATAGGATTATACAAACAATTCAGGATATTAGCCACCTCAGCTAAAATAACCCTTAGCTATAGATAATGTTTTGATTAGCAAAACATTTTCCTGCCTTTGTGCTGCTTTGACTCAAATGGATGACTAGGTCAACATCTTGTTAACTACCCCCACCTGCATCAAATCTGGAGTTATTTTCTTTAACAAGCGGGTTCATTACAGCAGGAAAAATAGGATCAGGCACAGCTATGAATGTTAGTAGTACAAAACTGTCCAAGATAAAAACTTTCAAAATATTTAGATTTTGAGTAACATGAATACTTACTGTACCATATCACCTCAATATCATACAGGTATGTTTTCATCATTCATTTGGGCACTGCTTGACAGAGGTGACCAGGCTGAGCTGTCACTGATAAAGAGAAAAGGTAGGATTCACTGTGAGGTCTTTTTGGTGCATTTTATGCAATGCATGTCACACAGCTTTTCAATCAAATGCAGGCACTGAAACCAGTACAATAAAACACTGAATCTGTATTTGTGAATTTGAATCAGTACACATGAAGCCTTTGTTATTAAACACATGCACATCATGAGTACATGAGGTCCTCAACAGCAGTAAATCACAATCAATCTCTTTTGTGATTGAAACTCTACTGGATTAAAGATAAGTCTACCAACTAATTTCATAATTTTTTCCCCTCAAAACTAAGAACGACCAATCTATTCCTAAACTGCATGTCCTGTGACATGTAGTTTAGCCTGCCCCTAGACTATGTGATATCCTGAGCAGAGTATGTTTAACTATTATGTGCATTCATGAACTTTTTAAAACAGGCTTCTAACACTGCACCCACACACTGGTGGTTTGTTGGTTTTGGGGTTTTTTTTGTTTGTGGGGTTTTTGGGTTTTTTTTTGTCTTTTTTTTTTTGTGGGTTTTTTGTTTGTTTGTTTTGTTTTGTTTTTGTTTTCTTTTCTCCTCTTTAATTTCAGAAAATACTATTTTGGATGTTAGGCAAAGGCCTTCAACCTCAGCAAGGCAGAACAAACAGTAGAACTACTGGAACCCTAAAGAGATCCTGGTGGCCATAAAGGTGTTCTTTTTTTCCTACCAAGTTCAACACAGTTTGGTTTTAGGAGCCATGAGGTGAATGTAAATGTACTCTTTGCGGTGAAACCACCCTTCACCTAGCTGTAAGAAGAAATCTGTCACTTGTTGATTCATCCATTACTGATACATGAACTGCTCTTATGTGTGAACGAGTTGGCTGGCACTCTGCCAGCAAGTGCTAGATTTGTTCATGTTTGTGTATCTGCCTTGACTTCAAAGTGTGAGCTGTGCAAAACAGAGCACTTCATGAATTTACGTAATTTTTCCCTTCATGTCACACGATTAGCACTCCTACGCGTTCCCTGTAGCTGTACTTTGGGAATCAAAAATATTTTTGCAGTGTTTCTCAGAACTGAGCATATATAATTGTATAATAAGTGTTAGAGAGAGGCTTACATGTAAAAACACAGACAACATCAGATGAATTTGAAATTCTCCTTCATTTCAACCAATTAGTCACTCATGAATTGAGTGAGGAATATAAATAAAGGATTAATATTGCTAGGATTAATAACCAGGTATTTGTAAAAAGGTGACATTAAATGTGTCCTGGTTCCTGAAGCTAGCTGTTTGAGTAACATGGCTTCTGGTTGCAGTTGTTTCCAAATATTCTGTACAAAGAGTCAGGATTTTGTGAATCTGATGAAGCTTTTAAATCACAGCAAGAAGAATGTGTTGTTCTGATGCATTGATTACCTGTGATATATTTAGAAAACATCAAGGGTGTAATTTTATTAACAGTGCAAAATGTAAAATAGCTTCCAAGAGATCTAGTCTTTTTGTTATTAAGAGGTTTCCTATCAAAAAGGAGACAGGATCATAGGGAAAGGACTTTGTTTGAACTGAAGATGATAATGATTCAGTTTGCCCCCCCCCCCTATAAATGGGGCAGTAATTATAAAATCCTTTGGTACCCTGAAGTAACCAAGAAAAAATTGAGTAAATCATTGTTACAGTGTACTCAGAGGTCATGAGGAGCTTTAAATATACAAGTTATGCAGGCTCAGACCTTTAACATTTAAAATCTACACCTGTCAAAGGGAGAAACTCCTTCAATTTGGATTAATTTTAAAGCAACTTTTTCATCTCTCACTCTTTAAAGGATGTATTTTAACATGTGTTCCAGTGAGATATATGAAATCTCACATATTTATTTTAAGCCTAACTTATTTAAATTTCTTCAGCTACTCCTGTAAATAGAAATTCCCTTTTTTAGAGTAAAACCTCTAGGTAAATTTTAGAAAAGCAAGGAAGGCTACAGGAAAGAGAAGGGGTGTGTCTTGTATGTATGCACATTGAATTATCTGATTCAATTTCATTTTCCTTTCAATTTTTATTTTGCCTTCCTAAAAACAGTATTTCCTGTAGTGTGCTTTTTGGTATTTTTATTTTTGTTGTGGGTTTTTTTGGGTTGTTTTTTTTTTTTTTTTGGATAAAACATGCAAGTACAGTGTCCATTTGCAGTCATTTATAGTGTACTGTGAAGAACAGCTCCTCAGAAATGAGTACAGGACAGACAGGTTTTTTTTTCAAGTGTAAGAAGAGGATTATGGTATGGTTCCAAACTACTACTTCTATGGAAAAGGATAAAAGACTACTCTAGAGATGCATGAGGATTACAGATGCAGCAATTGCAATCAGAATGATACAAAATTTTCGTGCACAAAGTTATTATTTACCCCAATCAAGACACATCAGTAAAACAGAATGGTTTGATATTTAGGGAAACTTTGAAAAGTGCAAACTAGTATACAGTATTATAAAGATGACAAGACACTGTAGCATCCATTCTCAAAAAAGTGGATGCTTAGGGGCAAGTCAGAGCAAGCAATTATTTTTTCAATAGTCTCCCAGTCTTCAACATTTGCCTACACACTGAACCTTCGAGTTAGAGATTTAGTAGTTACAAAATATTCATTAATTCTTCTGATGTGAATTTTTGCAATAATCTATTGAAGACAAATTTTCACCCTCACAAGGCTCCTTTTGACAAGGAGCCACCTAGTCAAGATTTAAGGCCATTATCCTTTCATAATTAGTTCTCATCTTCTTTTTTTTTGCTATTTAAACTGATTTCTTAGGTTTGAGATGAGTTTATAAATGAGTCTGGTGTCTTTTTAGGGGAAAAAAAAAACAAAACCAAAACATAAACCGTAATGAAACCAAAGTTCTCAAAGGCAGTACATAGGGCCCCTCTCCATTATCTCAGGTGGATAGTACCCACCTTGGCATGTAATAAACAATGGCAATATCAGTAGGGAGAGGACTAGTTTCTCATTACTTCAAGCTGCTGCAATGTGAAAAAGGAAATTTAAAGATCCAGGTAAATATATCTCAGACACAGGGTGCTAAATGCAGACATCTCACCAAATGACTACTGAGGGTCTCTTCATCAGGTACTTCATTTATACAGTTTTCAGTGAGCCTTAGGATCCTTAGAAGGACTAAACCTCTTATATATACATTTAAATATAAGCAAATAAGACTTTCATATGTTCAGAATAACTTAATATATTCCCATTGCCTTTATAGGGTAGTTGAAAGATTGTTTTACTGGTGACTCTAATGTACCTGGGCAAGCAGAGTGTTTAAATTAAGATAACTGATTTAACCCTCTTTGGCTCTTTTCAGACTCAATGTCTGTGAAAGAGAAAAAAGAATATCAACTCTTCAGAGTTGAGCTATGGATGTTATCAGTGAATGATTCTTATGTATTACATTAATAATTTTTAAAATTAATTTTGATGATTAAAAATAGAAGGATCTGCACTCCTTTTATTGTTAGGAGAAGCAAAAAGTTCATACTTCTGTAAAATACTACTCTTTATCAGGTGGTGATGGAGGATCTGTAACAAATTAGTTCCTTGATGCTGTCTATGTAATTTTCATAACTAATTCTTGTCACCGAAGAATGGGGTACTAAAAAAGTATAATAATTATAGCAGTGCTTTTACACGTTCTTTGTGTTTTCTGCCAATATAACTTATGCCATTGATATTCACTGGATGTCATGAGCAAGTGTAATCTTCAAAGCTTCTTTTAAAAAATGTATTTCCAAATAGTTTGTGGAGGTTCTGGATTTTAAAGAGATGGTTCCTTCATTCATTTATTATGTATTTATTTTAATGTCTATACTTTTCCTCTTCCATGTGAACATAATTAAAATATGGCTCAAGGGATTTTTTTTAGACATTCCAAAAATTTCACATTTAGTCAGTGGCCAAGTGTAACAAATCATGGCTATTTGCACCCAGCTCATGGGGTCATCAGTAGGGATCAACTGCAGGTAAAATTCAGTCTCTACTGCTGTAATTAAAGGAACATTTAGATTTAATCATTCCAGGCCAAAAAGGAATGATAGAACTGACTCTAAAGTTGTGTGCTGTGCTTCATTATAAAATAGCTTTCAGAACTTGAGTGTCAATATACCAGACACTTGAGACTAACATTTCTGATGCAAGATGTATAATGAATCATATAAATGATGGACTGGTACTTGTGATTATGTTTCTCTAATGACACGCACTTATGAGATTAGCACCTATTCTTAAAACTGATTGCACACTGAATAGCCAAATATGCATTTCTTGTTCATCTGGGGGAAGGAAAAAAAAGAAAAGAAAAATTAACTGATATGAGCATTCTCATAGGAACCTGCAGGTTTTGAGAATAGATTCCTTGGTTAAAAAAATAAACACTCGTGCTCTAGTATAATGCAGCAGAGAGAGTACCTGCCTGGAAAATCATAGATACTTCTTCACAGCTGTGATGACCGATTCAAACCCACAGTTTAAATGCTGTAGTAGCTTTTCAAGCAATCACTCTGCTTGACCATCAGCCAGACATGCAGTTCTACATAGTGAAATAGCTCCATCAGGAAGAATAGGGGGATCACCCTTCAACAGCCAATCCATGAGGGATGTCGTCCAAGATACAAAGGACTGTTGTTCAGCTCTCTGCTCTGGATTAATACAAAGAAGGAAGACCTGTTGCCCACACACCGGTCAAATGCCCTTTGTTATGGGTCATTTTTAAGTGAATAAGAGCAGTATGATTTTAATGGCTTTGCATTTCATGCTTTCAAGGTTTTACTTCAATGCAGACTAAAAACAAACCTTAATTTTTAAATTTTAATCCATGAAAATTAATTTCCTACTTTTCAATAGACTTTTTTTCTTTTTTTTTTTTTTCCTTGGGCAATAACTATCTGGGTGATTATTCCCAGTTAAGTCTCCACTCAAAACTAGAAGAAAGTATCTGGTAACACTGTATCCAAGAGAGCATACCAGTAAACATGGCATCAGACATAAGAACTGGAGATGTGAGGCATGAGGACTAAAGTATTAAAAATCTAGTCTAGGAATTGCTTGTTAAATTTGTTTCCGTTAGTGAATACAAATCAAAATTAAGAATATTCCTATAAGTGATTGCAGTTCACTGCCACTCACAAATATTTATTAAAAGACTGTAAATGAGGCAACTGAGTTTAAAAAAAAAGCCTAAAAGAATGAGGCAGAACATTCAGAAGGTAGTAAATATGAATGATTAATTCTGTGCCACTGTTATCCCCTTAAAATACGGGAGTTTCACTGCTATATCAAAGAAAGAAGAATATGGTGATAGAGTAACGGAGCTGGTAGGAAAAGAGACCAAAAAAAGGGATTAGGAAGAATACAGATTGCATTCTAGAAACAAGAGCCTCACACGTCTGAGTTGGGCTAGAAATACAGTTTTGAGGCTGAATCTAAATGGCATTCCTTAACTTGAATCATGCTGTAACATCTCATGACTAACTTAGTTAGTTAGCCTGTAGTTAGCCTGTAGCTTGCCTTATGGGAAAGATACTTGCAGCGATATGACCAGGAGGTGGAAGTGACACTTCTTACTTTGAAAGTGGGATTTTTGACTATCTTCTAATAAAAATGACTGTCAAAGGGACTCCATAGCATTCTGCCAGTCTGTATGAGGACGAGTCCTTCAGTGAACACTTTTAGTTATGGGCTCCACTGACCACCTGCAGTTAAGTTTGGGGGTAAGAAAAAAAGAGGAACACTGTTCCTTTCAGCTCAAATTTCAAGTGAGCTGTTTTTAAAGGAGTTTTGAAGACAGAATGCTGTCAGTTCTGAGTAAACTGGCTTAGTGTTCTTTCAAAAGAAAAACTAAATGCAGGATTTATAAGTACCAGGAATTAGCATTGCAAGACTTGCTCTAGTGTTGCTGTTTATCTGGGGGTTGATTCTGCAAATTTGAAATTAATAGAAGTTTATTAATTGAACTAAATGGAAGTGAATTAGGCTCTCAGAGATTCTCAGATCCCTGCAGAATAAGTCTGTTCTTCAGAAAAGTCAGATATCACAACAGTCAAAACCTTGACTGCAAATTTATTATCCACTGCGTTTAAGGAAAAAAATATTTCTAACCTTACAGCATAGAACTTCATCTGAAGGTAAGCACATTATGCAGTTCTCAGCATCATCAATATTCAAACAGCTCACTTCAGATCATGTATCCACATTAAATAAGTGATTATCTTAAACTCTAAGAGAAATTGCATTAAAGTGTCATAGCAATATATGAATACCTAACAATAGTACAATTCCTTGGGAATAAGGTATCAGATTAAAAAAACCCCAAAACCTATACTAGTTTTAGTACATACAAACTGTAATTCCATTAAAGAATGAAATATTGCAACAAATATTTTGGCAGATACGGAAGAGTCCCAGGAAGGACACCTAGAATAACAAAAAAATAAGTAAAAATTGCACCTAGAAGGAATTGTTTTCCTCTGAAACTGCCTCTACCTTTTGAGAGAATGGTACTTACTTTTAGTATGTTCTTTGAAGACTACACACATCAGTAGAAAGTTGATATTTTGGACAATATGCTATATTTTAGTCTGTTGATTTTGATAAGGTGATGAAAGGCATCTGTGCAGATCTCCTTCGGTACAGACAGCTGGAGAGCTCAGCCATACACAACAGAAAAAAATTGATTTGCATGCACATGCAGGAATAGTTAATGCAAAAACCTATGAATGGCCTGTGAGTGTCAGTGTGTGCAGTACTGAAGGGAGCCAACACAAGAAACAGGAACTCAATTTTACTTAGCTTTCCCTAAAAGAAGTGATTCAGGTTCACCCTTTTATATATATTTAAAATGACAACAGATTGTGGATCATTAGGTGTTTGAATGAAACACATATGTTCAGGCTTGAATCAGATCAACTTAATGCCAGATTCAAAAATGTGGCCACTGAAGGCTGAACCCTGTGTTTTCGCATGGTACGAGACTGATCCATGATGAAAAATTGACTTTGTTGCAAAAAATATAGATTAATCATTAATTAATTACTATTTTTATCCCAACATTTCTAGGTCATGATACGGCTAATTTAAGTAACACTATATCTCAAATAGTAAAGGACTTGTTCATAAGAAACCTATACATTTTGGTGAGGTATACTGTAAAGAAAATTAGCACAAAAATCAAATTTAAATTAGGTAGGCAATCCCATTTATTTATGCAGTGTAGTGTGGTCTTCATGAAAGGCAACTTATCTGTACTTTGGAAATTACTAATGGATCTCAATTTCTCTTCTCTGTTTATTACAAAAATGGCCCTAAGCAGTTCAAATGGCCTGGTGTTCAAGTTTCAGCTAGCCTCAGGTGAAAGTATGTGTAAAGAGAAATAGAATTTAAATTATTTCCAAAAATTACTCTATATGGAGCCTTTTCAGGCCTCATGCAACTACTGTGTCTGATTACAGAATTTATGAAAAGGGAAAAGTGAATTATGGCCTTATGAAGTGTTTTGCACGTGTACTTAAATTTAGCATAGGTATGTAGACACAGATATACACACAGGTACAGATAAAGGTACACATATATGCATATACCCATACATCTATGCCTTCCCCGGGTAAGCATTTGGTTTGACAATGCAGTGTATTTAATATCACAGCAGTAATTTTTTTATATATATGCATATATATATATATAGCATTTGCTTGCACAAAATCAATAGTAACAGCATAAACAAAACTTAATGTTATAAATACACATTTGTAATCCATACATAGGTAACAGAGCACAGTTAGATCTATACTGTAGGCCTACCCACCACACTCACGTGAAGAGTTTGCTCAAGAAAACAGAGATGGAAATGTAGAAGTAGGAATGGTGACTATGAAGAGGATATTCCTGTTATTTAAAAATTTAGGGCAATTATAAAAAATACCCAAATTCCTGGGTTTTTTTTTGAAGTGAGGCATATGTTTGAACTGTTTGACACTGACCATATTGTGTCTTGGTTGCAATGTAATTTAGTTTTACTTAGTTTAAAATAGCTCTGCCACAAGATGTTCCATTTTTTGGTGTGTTTGTTTTGTTTATAATAAACTAAAAGAGAAGGGCAAAAATTTAAAACTGTAAAAATACTTAAGCAAAGACACCACAGGGCATCTTTTTATGGAAAGTTATTGAGAATTATCTATGAGAAGAAACCACAGAGATAAAAACCATGATATTTTTTCAAATGAAAATTTCAAAATAACGATCAGATCAGCAGGCAAAGTGTGGTATCCAATCAGACCATCAGAGTCACTATATTTGTACTAAAGGAAACAGTAGTTTATTTGCCTACAAAGCATCCGATACTCGGCTGTTAATTACCATAAATACTAAGTATGTGTGTGCCCTAAAAGAAAGTATTCTTCTCTACCTGGAAAATCATAACTCCCATCAAAATTAATGCAGATTTTCACATGTTTAAGGACAGGTGGAAGCAAGCAAGACCCAAATCAAGTGGTTTGCCTGAGGGCTTTTATTACTTAGAAAAGTATTGGAAAGTAATATAACTGCAGTCAGAAGCAAAAATAAGTTCTCTCCATATGTGTTGCCAATAAAAAGGTTGTTATAGTTAGCCACTGATTAACACATCTGTGAGGAGTTACCAAGTGCTGGTACCATTCCCAGAGATGAAATGTTATTTCTGCTGACTCACCTCCATAGTCAGACTAGGAGGTTTGTACTAAATTTACTAGAATGAATCTTATCCTGCTTTGAAATTATAGATTTGTTCCTTAACAATTTAGAAGTTTTACTTACTTCACAAAGGCCCTGGCAACACCTTTCTAAAGCTGACTTAGAGATATTTTATCAGTATTAAAAATGGAATTAAATATGATAACTGAATAAAATATTTGAGGTCTTCTGATAATAATCAGACATCAAAATTAAGGGTAATAACATTATTAAAAAGGGATAGAAACCAATCTGTGATAAGAAAAAAAAACTATAGGCATTGTAACTTGCATTATTACAAACGTCATTAGTGTAAATGATCTTTATAATGGAAAAGCAAGTAGGATCAAAGACAGGGGGAGAATTCCAGAAGAAATTTCAACATAGCTGTAAAGAAGGGCACTTGCTTTAAGAGAAAATGGAGAAAATCTGGGGGAAGGGAGAATTCTGAATACAATATTCATCACTGAATTTCCAAGGAGTTCAAGAAACTTTGCAGAAGTGAAATTCCTCTAAATTAAATTTTATACACAGCATTAAATATCAGGATAGAGGTATATGCTGTTGAACAAACATGAATCTGAAGAGCAGTATGTAAACTGAAGTATACAGAAATAATGAAAATATGATGAATCCAAATAACAAACAAGATAAAAACATCTGTGGTTCTGAATAGTGTAATTTGTAAATCAAAGCCTGAAACAGTGTGATCTTTCTAAAAGAAATAAATAAAGTTATGGATATAATAATTAGCTATTGGGGAAGTGGTCTGGTTGAAATAAAATAGGATAATGTGTTTCTGTGTGGGTAGGAAACAAAGCTCTATATTGCCACATCATATTCCCAAATTGTTGTTCTCAGCTGGAACAGGCTGATACTGTTTGACCTCCTGGCAATACTGTCTAGTCACACTGCCAGTAACCTTCTTGTTTTGTCACAACCACTCAGTCTTCTGTCTGGCAGGTGAACTGATTTTAGAACAGAAATCAGTGTTCAGCATCATGTTGCTTTTGTCAAAAATTTTCAGGACATTCAGGTTAACTCCTTTATTCAAATTTAAGAATATAACATGTATGCAGCTAACATGGCTAGGGAATGGCAGGCTTTTTCCAGCCCCTGACCTATTGATTCAAATTAAGCAGCTGGGGGTGATTAATGTTAACTGGATAGTAAGGAAAGTAAGAAAAAAAAAAATCCCAGGAGATTCCACGGGGAGTTTATTTCTTCACATGATGAACTTGCTTTTCAGCTCACCCACACAGGACTTCAGAATCTTTAAGTTGAAAGTTACTACACTGCTACGGGGGGGAAATGTGAAGTGTGTTGACAGAAAAAATGTGTTTATTTTGGCTCTACAAATTCTCTGATGTTCTGAAGCTGAGGGCACGTAGGAGAGCTGCACTGAGCTAGCACAAAGGACCAAACAACTGGTGCCTTCAGAAGTGAGGCATAGAGATTTGTTGGCAAAAACTGGTGGAATACCATTCTTCCCTCTGGTGCTAATTTTTTCAGAGGCACTTGACTGGGCCTCTGTTTAGAAGTTAAGTTTTAATTAGTTCAAACTTGTTTCACATTATGAACGCCTCTTGAGAATAATTTTCTTGAATGTACATATTTATTAATAATTTTACATATGTTCATTGTGGGGAAAGTATTTATTTATTTAGGGCAACTTTATGAATATAAGTGCAGGATAATTCTGAAGAAATCTGAAAAATAAATAATTTTTTTTTTTACTTCACAAGGAAAAGGTTGGTGGAAAAAAAATAAATATGGAAGTCTCCAAACATTACTGCTGAGGCAAAGATATAGTTCTTCTACTGCTCTGTTTGTTTCTAAACACTGTGTCTGTGCATTGGAAGGGTTAGCAATAAAAATCATAGAGTGGTTTGCATTGAAAGGGACCTTAAAGGTCATCTAGTTCAAGCCCCCCTGCCATGGGCAGTGAAAAAAAAATCCAAAGGTCAAATCCAGTATTCAGGCATAGCACCCGTATTTGTGGTCCTTGAAGGGACATTGGGTCCATGGGGCTGAGACTCGCTATTTCATGTCTGAAGGATATTGTAAAACTGGAGTTTAATGGCCATTGTTCATCTCCTGTTTTCCCCAGGCTTCTGAGGCTTAACAGCACAAATTAAATTTCACACCAGCCAGCCCAAGAAGCCAGCATAATGTTTGGATTTAAATATCAAGCTCTATTTTCAAGAACAGCTAAATATTAACAGAAGTGTGCCAGCACTTCTGTATCTGCACCAGGGACACAATTTCCACAAAGTGAAAACACAGCAACTTTGTACATGCTCTCTGAGAAGAAAATTATTCAGCCTGTCTGACTCTGCAAATACTACATGTGGCTGTTAAAAAGGTGGAAAAAAAGGATACATAATAATTTATTTTGCAGTGTTGATACTTCCCATATGCAAGCAGTATTGAGGAATTGCACTTCTGTAAAAAGGAAATGAGAGAAGCCTGTCAACATATATCTGACAGAAATATGGAACTGCCAGCTTAAAAATGCAAAAGAAAGTTTTAGGACTGGTGGCTAGATACTGGAGAACGAGATTTGCGTGAATGAGTGTTTCGTATTACTTCAAATATTTTTATATACCACTGACAGCCACCCTCATTCCTAAATTTCCAGTGGTTAATTTCTATGGTCAAAGTTACTGGAGGAGGTCATGCACATAATCACTGAAATACCAGCAGTGCTGGAAAGTTCAGTGCCTTTTGAAATGCTCTAAATTTTGATTCTTCTGTATCAATTACCTGGGGAGGGGGCAGCTGACTTAGGAGTTGGGCTCTGAACAAATTTTAACTCTTACTAAACATGATAGGGAATAATGCCAGGGTTGTTTTTTTGGTTTTTTTTTTTTTTTTTTTTTTTTTTTACCTAAGAGAGATACTTGCCTGATTATTCATTAAATTTGGAAGATTTTCTTGTGAGGAAATTTTATTTCCCATTTTTCTTCTATAGAGAGACTACCCTAGGCAATTCCTTATTCATATATCTCTTATTTTCTTGCTTATGTCATTCTGTGTTCAGGAAGCCACTTACTGCAAATTCTCATCTCAGGAAGTCACATGTCCTTACACTCTCCCTCATGGCCATTCAACTCAGGATTGCAATCCCCTTTAAGTGGTACAGCACTGAAAGGGTAAATGCTCCAAAGATGGATATTGTGAGACTAAGATGACCACTGAAACTCGGGCTTTAGGTAGAAAAGCATATTCCACTCTTCTGAACTTCAGGCCATTCTTTCCAAATTTGGATCTCCGAGGGAAACACACAGAAAAATGAGTATTACATTACAGAATGGAAATATGAATTTTGCACCTGTCTGTAGCTGCTTCTCAGAATCAAAATCTTTGGCTAAAATCCTGACTGTATTATTCTGTGAAGAATCAAAACTAGAATTTAGAACCATTTTTGCTCATAACATATATTTTTACAGCAGGGCAGCAATTTCATAATTTTGGAGAAGATCTTTTTGCCAGCTCTCCCCGCAAGAGTTGCTACTGAAGTAAAAAACTATTCCTCATACAGAGGGATTTCTGCTATAAGGATTGAAAAGCAAAAAATGCACTGAAACAAATAATAGATCTGAGTTTTCACATTTAGATCCAGGTCCAGACACCGGCATGTAAAAATTATGCTACCTTCAGATGTGGCCTCAAAAAAACCCTGCTGGGAAAGATAAACTGTCTGGGAACCAGCTTCAAATTTTAAACACTACCTCCTCATTACATCTATATTTTAATTTTCTTTAACCAGAATGGAAGGAATAGAGTGCACATATTAATAAGTAGCAAATTTCTGCATATTATGGCAGCCATCTGTATAGGGGAGGGCTTTTAGGCTTTTTTAATGAGGTTTAATAACCAACAGAGTCACGTACACCTCCATTGCTAAGTCTATGTATTTAAGAGATGTTTGAGGCCAACAGCAGCTGCTGCAGTGATGACAAAATACACACATATATACACACATGTATATAAAATTCTGAAATCCACAATTGCTTCATTAACGTTATTGAAGACATAAAATAGGTTTTAATTGTATGGCTGATTTCCCACAGCAATTTAATGGGGAAAGAATTTGGCAGAAATCAAAAGCTGTAAAATTCACGTTGTTTGTTCATGAAGTTAGCAGTGAGCTAAATCCTTCAGCTATTACTCAGGCAAAAATCCCATTGAAGTGCATTGAAGTGAACTTCAGTTTCCCCTGAGGACTAAGGTTTGCAGCATTTTTGTCAAAACAAAGAGTAACGTTGAACCTTAGGGAAGCTGTAATGATCAGAGAGCCCTAAGGCAAGGACACTGTTACTCTAAATTTAAAACATTTTTCTTTTTTTTTTTTTTTTTACTCTTTTTCCTTTTTTTTTTCCCCTGTCATTCTTTCCAGTGTGACAGATGCAGCAATTTAGGGAAACAGCTCGAGATTGCATGGACATTTATTTTGATTAACAATAGAGAAACAGTCAGTTGATTTCCATAGGTGCTTGATTTTAAAATGTTTTCTGTTGGAAATATCAAACATCTGTCTGGAGTGAATAACTAAATAGCTGATAGTGTGGTATCTGTTCCTGTTTTAGGCTTCCAAAGCCAGAGGCACTTGAACACCCATGTAGGATCCTAGGTCCTCATGGAGACTGGGAAGCTGGAAAGACCTAAGCCATATAAGATCAATTGCTCCTGGCACTTAAAAGGCTAGTAAAAACAGGTTATAATGTTTACATGACTTTTTATGGGTCAGAGTTTATTATAGCTCCTTTCTATGGCCTACAGCAGTGGAGCATTTTACAAGGCTTTTGCTGTGCTTGACAGATATGTTTCAGTGAGTTTGCCAAGGCAGGCTATTTCAACTGAGCCCCTAACATTTAAAGATTTCCGAAATTCTCTTTGCAGTGAAAGATACTTGGAAATTGGACAATATGAAACCAAATTGGATTGGACACAATTCATGACAATAAATAAACCCTGTGACTACTAATCATAAGAATGTTTATACATGTCAAAAGACATTATATGCTGCACTCAAAATGCTGTATCGAAGCACAGGGTGAGGGCTACAAAGTTAAGCTATCAAAAATCAGGGAATGCTAGAATTAAGCTTGCTTGCTTAATCCCTTTCATTCCTTTAAAAAAAAGAAAAACAGTCTTGCAAAGGATTGTCTTTCTAACTTCCATGAGTGCTCTTTTCTTCAACAGCTTATGCTCTCTTCTGAGTTCAGTTATTGACCGATGTCTCATCTGTTGTACACTACTCAAGCTATTCTCAACACTGATTTATTGATTATCTCACAGAGTCTTCTACAGTACTTTTAGGTATAATATCTGAACACATTACAGTAGCCCACAAAGGGCCCTAGTGGAGAAAATTTTTGTGGTAAAGTGTGGTGCAAGACAAAGACAAAAAAAAAGCAAGTATGGTGATGAAGAAATTTACTCTTTTAAGAACAAGACTTGAAATAGCTATTTTACTATGGCTATGGTAGCTTAGTAGTTAAATAATGAACCTAGTAGTTAAAAAGTAGTCCAAGGTCGTCAAATTACCTTCTGGTGGGAATCTGGGACAAGTCTGTGAGAAACAGAAAAGGAAAGAAATTGTTTTAAGGGAAGAAGAATTTCCTGGACACTTTTCGTTTTTTGTTAGTCTAATATTGCATATTTTTACCTAAATATATGCTAGATGCAGTATAATGTAATGGACCAGTAGGTAGAGTGCTAATGAGAATTCAAAGCATAGTTCAAGGTAATAAACCTGACATATAGGGCAGAGTCAGGATCTCCATGTCAGTCTGCCTAGTCTCTAAGTTCTTTTACCTCTCTTTTTCCTAGCTGGCATGTTTCTCCAAAATTGAATTACTTCTTCCAGTCTGAAAATACAACTTCCTGAAGTGATACTTCTTCTTATACCATTGAAACTGGAGACTAGGAAAGTGAATTTTCTCCTACCTGTGCAGTTCATACTTCAATATCTGGTTATAAACTGCTTAATATGACTTGGCCAGGGGAATAACAGGATGATTTTTTCCTGTGTGATAATTCAGCAACAGATGGGAAATTTTAACAGTTATGGTTGTCTGAAAACAATTGTAATTTGTAACAATCCTTATATATTTGTTCACAAAACTTCAGTAGTTTGGCATTCATTTTTAGCAAATTTCAAATAAAAATGAGTAAAGTCTTCTGAAAATATTGGTGAAAAAGAAATCACCGAAGTAAACTCATGGCCTATTTAAACCCCAGTTTTAACTTGAAATATGTTGCTTCCTCACCCTCAGTGTTAACAATTCCTTCTTTGTGAAATTTCAAGTGGAAGTTCTGATAACACATATTGCTTGTAGCCAGAAAGCTGACTTTCATTAAAAACAAACTGCCACACCACACCATACAGTAGCATTTTACTGAGTTTGAAGTATCTGGCTTGTTAACTCTATTTAAGCAGCTGCTATCTCACTTCAGTCTGATCACAGGACTGTTTGAAATGAAAATAAAACCTGCTTTGTTTACAGACTTCTTTTAACTACCATGGATCAAGAATTGTTTGTTCTTTCTGACTGCTTTTACAGGCTTTTGTTATATTTTATTCTCACTGTGATAGATGCTGGTAATTTTCTACTGGGTTTTTCTAAGTCTTTTTTCTACCAGCCACACCGCAGGGAGCTTATCAGAAAAGACTGATCTTTCCTAATCTACTACCCCATACCATGTGCCCTTTGCAGCAGGTATGCTTTCATACCACAGTATTCAACATCATATACTGTTTAATAAACAGTTTCCTTTTAGTTTGCATTTTTTACCCTTTTTTTTTTCTACTTCAAAGTAAAATAAATCTTCTTTGCACATGTTTAGACAATTGCATTTTCTGTTACTGGTGATGTCAGCAATACTGGTACCACCTCAAAGACTAATTTTAACTGGCCAAAGAATCTTTTTTGCCTACTATGACATTTTCTCAGACATTAGGTCATTGTCATCTTTTAACACTGGTGCTGAATAAAGAAAAAATGAACTATAGTGACATTATGCTGAAGATTAATTAGGTTCTATTTCTTAATTTTAAGATTTTCTTTTATTATTGAGTGACATTTCATATCATGCTTACTGAAATAACTACCCACAAGAATATATCAATGAATCTAAGATTTAAATAAGGATGCAATACAAACAAAGCTGATACATTATGTCCTAAATTTTATTTGAAAATACTGCTTTCTTCTGCTTTATTAAAAAGATAGAAATCAGATAAACAGTGATTTTTAGGTGAAACCTCATAACTGTTTAATCAAAATGTGATTTTTTATGGTAAAAATTACAGTTCCTTAAAGGTGCATGAAAACCTGTCTATTTCCCCTGTTTCAAGACCAAGATTTAATATGAGCTTTGAGATGAATCAATAAAATAGTTAATCAATTATTACACTTTTGAATAAAAATAACCCTCTTTACACAATTTGTATCTTTTTTCTTTTACTTCTTATGACTATCATTATCTCCCGCACAAATATTAATAGAAACATGCAAATATAAGTGTCTAATAATAAATTTCTCCAAAGACAAGATTTGAACTCTTAAATCACACATAAATCTCTATTTTTAGCATGAATATAAAGAGCATTTTCTTCCAGCAAACAGAATCAGATCAGATTTAGATATACAATAAAAATAATGGAATGCACATCAGATTGTGAGTAGAAGGAGTCGGTTGTTAATTGTTTGCTGTGAGAATACTAAGCATGGACTTTAAATACATAGAGAAATGCACTTTCAATTAATATATGTGTTTAGTGCACTGTGGAAACTATATAATATATAATGTGCTAGTAGAAGAAAATTGTCTACTAATTATCTTTGTATTTTTTACATAGTAATTAGTATGATTTCAATTGTATCTCTAGAACATAGGATTGTACAAAACGTTCATAGTGAGGCAGCATTTCCTGACCTATGAAGTCCACTATTAACTGATATTTCAGGAGATAAAAACCAAATAAAAAAACCCACAAACAAACAAACAGACAAAGACACAAACAAAAAAAAGGGATTTGGTGCTATGATTTAGGACAAAAACCAGATCCTTTTTATAGTTCAGTGTGACCTTCCTCTCACCTATATGCAATTCAGAATCCTCCTTGACTCTAGAACAGAAGGCAGTTGAATTTTTCTCTCAGAGAAAGATTAAACTATAATCACCATATTGGACATAAGGATTGATTCTAGGATTAGCAACATTAGAGGAAGTTTTTCCTGAAAAACCAAGGCACCAACAGAGTGAATTTCAGTGACATGAATGTATTTTTATATGATACTGAAAATTTAAATTTCAAGTCTACTGAGTTTGGTGAATCTAAGGGGGTCATATATGCCAGCTGACACAGTGGATGCTCCTTCAATTAAGGCATAATATTCATAGTTAAGGATTCTGTATGCAGGAATAAATGGATTTTTCAAGTAATTAAATGACACAGAGAAAGCAAGTACATGGCAGCAGCAGAACAATTTAGAGAAAACAGTGTAAGAAGTATTCAAAGGAAAACAGTGATTCAAGGAGAGAAATAGGTAAATTTGGAGTGACAGGCTGCATAAATAACAAAATATCAGACAGTTTGTTTTAAAAATGCAATGTGTTCTCTTTGCCATTATAGTGCTACAGATACTTAAGGAAAACTCCCCCTCCTCATCTATCTGTATACATACATACACACACCACACATAACTGTATATGCATTAGTCACTCACAAGAGTGTGAAGCCTACCTGACAATACCTCACTAGAAGAAATTTTCCAGATCTCAAGACAAAGAAAAGAGGTTACCACTACAAGGAAAATGTTTAATCTATCTACCCAGGTACGTGGCGGTATTTCTACTACTGGATAAAGTGGATTGTATTAATGAATTACCATTCTGAAAGAAATTTTTTTCTTATTCTGAAAGAAATAATGTTCTTAAAATACCGGATTTTTTCATATGGTGGAAAAAATTCTTTGTACCTGTCATTTCTATAACTTGCCACATCACTGGCATTCAGGAATATTTGTGCATCTTTAAGCAAGACCCTATTGATGATATATTCCCTTTCTATGTGTGCAAAGGATTTGAAATGTCCCCACACCTACTGGAAGTAGTTTATCAGCTTCATCCTAAATACTAACACAGTATTAGACTTTTCATGAACATCTTAATTAGGTGGCTCATAAGTCCCAGAGACTTCTGTCTTGTCTGCCTTTTTGAATTAAGGGTCCAGTCTGTGAAAGGTAGCCTTGATGTCTGAAAACCTGCAATGAAATTCCTATGTACATGTCTTTCATTTGGAATTTTAACTATCTTCAACTTCAAACAACGACACTGAATTCTTTGTGTAGCATTGCATTGCCCTTCTTTACACACGCGATCACATCTTAAGGTTCCAAACCATCATTTATATATTTTGTTGCTAGTGTCATTACAGGAAATACTGGACCTTGTTAAGAAAGACACATAGGACATCACTCCCTTTTCATACAAGGGAGAAAGCACATGTTATTGCTATTGACTGTCTGATCTGGAAGACAGAGGATGGACTCCAAGAGAACTGTTTTTTTCTAGCCACGAAGAGAAAGAATAACAAGCTATTAATGAGACTTTATTAAGGGACAGGATGCTCAGCAACAACATCTAGTCTTCAGATAGGAAAGTTTGACATTGTAAACTCAAGAGAAGAATGAAGAAGAGGAGAAATATTTTTTTTTCAGAGTTTCTCCAGGAAAAAAAATGCAAAATTGGTTGTCTAATTTTATATTTTGCAAAACCTCCTCCTCCTTTGACACTAAGAAGGAGAGAAATCGAATTAGCAACAGAATCACTGAAATACTGCTGGTTTTATGGAAAGCTGCAAAGGAAGAATTATTTTTTGATACCAATTTCTATTTTTATATTGCTTATAGGATTTAATTTGTTCATTATTAGCTGTACATTTTTCATTTCCATCACTGCCACCCTCACCAGACATAATTCTTTTTTTGGGGTTGATAAAAAACTCTGCCCTACTGATAGCTAGGATACTTATTGAAGAAATCAGAAGGCCTAGTTTCTTAGGAAAAAAAAAACCAAAAAATACCAAACCAACCAAAAAAAAAAAACAACTTCACAATATTTGGACACTAAATATTTCTTAGAAAGGAAAATATAGATGAAACTTGTCCCATTATCATCAGAAATGTCTATTGAAGTATTTTCAGAACTCATTTAAGTGCTAAATCACATGTTGCAAAACAGCTTTGACTCATCCAGTCAAAGATTTCTTTCTTTCTCTTTCATTTATGTAGGAAAAAGAAAAAAAGGAAAAATACGAAGGGGAAGAAAAGAAAAGGAAAAAGGGCTGAATAGTTAGACAACATCCATCTGAGCCTAAAGTCTGTAATCCCATCTAAATTTTTATATACCAAATTTCTTGAATAGTTCAAATCAAATTTTGGTGGAATAAATCATATCAGTAGGCTTTCATGATTCTGCAAAGGAAGAAAAAATAAAATTTGTCTTATAAAAGTCTTCATTATTAAAAAAAAAAAGGTAAATATACTGCTAAAACATATAAAAAGGTATGCTTCTCCCTGCCAAGCTACCCTGCAGCTAATGAATCTATCACAATTGTAGTGTTCAAAGATGAATTGTATTGGATTTAGTACCAGTACATATTTTATGGCTATAGTCTGTTTTTTGGGATTTTGCTTTGTTTAGGTGAATAATTTAATTTTGAAAGGTAGGAAAAGTGAACTATTTCATACTATTTCCAGGATATTTTACCACAGAGTGCCACTTTTTAAACAGCATGTAAACTGCTAAAGAAATATTGTAAGGCACTTGTATAGTTAACATCAACAGCTCATGGGACTGCCAAATTGCATATAAATGGTTTCTTGGGGCACGAGACAAAGTTAGTCTTGCTGTAGACAAGCATTCAATGTTCTTTACATATTTCTTCTTCTAATTTGGGTGATACCTCATACATGCTTGAACTATTATTCCTTTTGTTTGACTGGTGTTTTCTGTATATAACTTAGTGAGATTATATAAGACTCTCTGGAATTACATTTATGAACATTTTATAAAATAGTTCCAAAAATTAAAGATTTGAGTGAGAAGTTTTACATGAAACTCAGATAGTTACTTATCCTTCAGCTATTAGGCAAACAAAGATGAGAATTAAAGAATAAAAAGCAATTTGTGGAAAGTAATACAAGTACCATAACCAAGATGAATAATGACTAGTCACTGACTTTCTTGGATAACCAAAGAACTGCAGTTCATTTATAATCTATAGGTTTAAGGACCTCTTCTCTCTCCAGAAATTTTAAAAAAGCCGCTTTTCCTCTAAGAAATCCTATCACACCTTCTTAAATCTTTCCTTCACAAAGAAACCAACCTCCTCTCTACACTATGAATTAGCTGTCAAAGTAATCTCTTCTCAAAAGCATCTTTTGTGCTCAATCTCCCTTTAGTGAAATTATCAACTGTTTGAAAAACCTTAAAAAATTTTCCTTGCAAATATGTATTATAGGGCAAAAATGGTGTTCCCTTCAACTGAGGTATTTCCAACCAGATTTTATGACTAAAAACACCCTTCTGGACATGGATAACATTGCACAATGTGAAATCAATGCAATACACTATTATTGCAGTTGCACTATTTTTAAAACTTTGAAAGCAGCTGAAAGTATAGTTTAATCCATTTTAACAGGACATTCCATCATGTATATCCTGAACTTTGATCTTCTGTGCCCATACTATTTTTTCATTGCCTTTTCAGGTCTAATCCAAGTAATATATGCAAGATTCTAAGAGCTAAAAGAAGCAAATGGGCATATGGGAAAGCATGATGGAGAACTATCTTTATTTAGGTTTTGACTCCAGCTATTCTAGCATATTTCAATAAGGTAAAAATATAGAGATTATAGAATCTCTGGAATTGGATACATTACCCTTTTCATTTACTCTTTGTGCAGTATGTGAAAGCTTTTATTATTCAAGAAATGCTGTAGAAAAGAAATATTTTATCATTACTCATTTTGGTTCTTCAAATAAAACATTTACTCTCTTAATATTTGCAGTATTTTTGTCTTCCTCTGTTTTGTTTAGATTTAGTTTAAGACTAAAATTATAGGAGGAATATTATGAATATAGAAGTTATCAATGTCTCTTACAAATGATACCAGTCCTCTGCTACATCTGGGTTTATGTGCTCTCTTTCTGGGGAACTGAAAACAGTTATGTGAGTCAAAGGAACTGAATAATCTTTTTGTGTTCCAAAGCTATTCCTAATAAAATTGGAATGTCATGGTTTTGAGAATTAAAAATACTTGTTTGTTGACTTAGTAGTTGCATATGTGGATGTTACAGGTAATAGTAAGGAAACGTCCTGCAAGGAGTTTTGACTGGTCATGATGGCCAGTCTAAATTTTAACACATGCAATTCATTGTATGTAGCAATTTATTTTAATCATCAACTACGTACACTGTCAGGAATGAGGCCACACTAAATTTAGAATTTTTATAAAATTATTTATTTCACCAATAGGTCAGATTCCCATATTCCAATTCCATTGCCCCAGGTAGCAATGATCAGAGAACCTAACAGCTATTTACCCAAGATAAAAACCTTCTGCGCAGGGTGCTACCAGGCTGTTCTGTGCAGGAGCACACCTTTCTCTGCTTGTGCATGGAGTTTTATACACCCTTGGCCCCTCCCAATTCCTCCCATTGTCCTGACCTCAAGGTCTGGGGTGATTGGTAGGGTCCTAATAAAAGTCTCTTGAGTTGTCTCGGGTCTAGGAGTGAAATATTAGGATGCTTCATTGGTTGTATTCTCCATCCAATAGCTTGCTGGTTGTCAGGGGTTCGATTTCTGGGCTCCCCTTCCTTTGGTGACATCATCTGGGTCTTTGGCAGGAAGGCTCCTCACTGAAATTTGGAGTTGCCATGAGTTACCTGCAGTCCTAATGGTCGGTGGTTAAATTTACCTCCAGGGCAAGCACTTCTGGGGTTTCTCCTGACTTGATTTTTAAGGATTTATTAAAAGAAATACAGTTTTAAAACACCATTTTAAAGTCTTAACATTAACAAACACATTTAACCAGTAGGTAAGTCTTACCCTGAACATTTAAACATTATTATAAAAGTGAAACTTAAGGTTGAAGTAGAACTTGGAGTGGGGGTATGAAACTTGAAAAGGGGAAGAGAACATGAAAGAGGTTTGCCTTCAACTTCATAAACAAAATTAACATAAACTTAATTATTCTTTGTTGATGTGAAAGCCATTTATTTCATTTATAACATACACACACACTTATGTATAGCCTCAATACATTGACATGATGAAATTATTGGACTCCTTGATTTCAGTGAGTGCAAATGACCAAGATGGTTTCCTCACTTTCAAATTGTTCCACTGGTACTCAGTTTTAATTTCCTGGAATTGGGGATGATTCATTGTTTGGATAAGATAATTTACATTCTTTCATTTGCAAATTCCAAGTGGCATATAATTGTATACAGAAATTTAGATATCATCTACCACTGACCAGCAGAGACGTGCTAGGCCAGTTGTTACTCTCTCATTACAAACTATGATGAACTAAAGTTAAAATTGTGATTAAATGTGCTTCCAGACTCTTGTACTAGGATAAATGGTTCCACTAAAAATGTGAGGCATAGTCAAAGCCTGAAACATTACATGAAGAAATAAAATTTATGTTCCATGTTTTGAGTCTGCTTTACACCTTATTTTTCCCTCTGGTTCTCAAAGTTTCATAAAAATGATGTTATGCTGCTTTCTCACACAAATTATGCAGATTGTTCCTGTTTCACATCTAGCACTTAGCCAATAATTGCTAGCTAGTAAAAATACCTGGAGGAGGGAAGAAAGTAATCCTTTAGGATAAAGCTTTTCTTTAATTCTGCTTGCCTGTACTTCACCAGCTTAAACTACTTGGGCATTTCATTAACAGAACTTCATGGTTCTCCCAATATATGAAGTTACATCTGTTCTGAAATCCATTTAAGGTTGCCTGACATGGAAATATCCATTCTTTCATTAATTACTATTTGAATTTTTATTGTTATCTTCATTATATTTATTTTATTATTCTTTGAATTAAATAAACAACAACAACAAAAAAATCACTGTGTTATCCTTCTAACAACGTCATAATTTGAGCTACTCTTAGAGAAAAATTTCAAGGGCTTCCAAAACTGAATGCTGCTTTTTCCTCACACTTAGTTGAAATTTTAAGGAACAAATTTTGGAGGGCTTGACCATGCTTTCTGTGCAAGAAAATGTGCAAGCTTATGTCATGGTTTAAACCTAGCTGGCAACTGAGCCCCACACAGCCACTCACTCACTCCTCTAGGGTGGGATGTGGGAGAGAATCAGGAGAGTAAAACTGAGAAAACTTGTGGCTTGAGATAAAGCCAATTTCATAGATAAAGCAAAAGCTGTGCATACAAGCAAAGCAAAATAAAGAATTTCTTTACTGCTTCTCATGTGCATTCAGGTATTCAGCCATCCCCAGGAAAGCTGGACTCCATCACGTGTAATGGTAACTTGGGAAGACAATTTCTATGACTCTGAACATTCTCTCATTCCTTCTGCTTCCCAACAGTTGTTATATTTTGAACATGGTACTGTATGGTATGAAATATCCCTCTGGTCAGTTGAGGCTAGCCATCCACATTGTGGCCCCTCCCAGCTCCTTGTACATCCCCAGCCTGCTCCCTGGTGGGGTGGGGTGAGAGGCAGAAAAGGCCTTGACTCTGTACAAGCTGCCCACCAACAGCTAAAACTTCCTTGATTTACTAATAGTTACCTATGGTTCAAAAAAGTTGGTAACAAACCAAAGATCCTTTAACTGCAGCTTTTCCCTCCTCAAAGTTTTCTAGTACTTCCAGACTGTACTTCTATGAAAGACCATCTCAATCTCTACAAACACCTGAAAGGAGGGTGTAGTCAGGCAAGGGTCAGTCTCTTCTCCCAGACAACCAGCAGTAGGACACAGTCTTAAACTGCACTGCAGGAGGTTTAGGCTGGACATCACCATGAAATTCTTCACAGAAATGGTAATTGGGCATTGTGATGGGCTGCAGAGGGAGGTGGTGGAGTCATGGTCCCTGGAGGTGTTTAGAAATAACTGGATGTCCACTCAGTGCCATGATCTATTGACATGATGGTGTTCATTCATAGGTTGGACTCAATGATCTCAGAGATCGTTTCCAACCTAGTTGATTCTGTGATCTTCTCTTCAACATTTTGGATGATAAAAAATGTACTGTACATCCTGTTGCTACTTTTTTCCTTATAAAATTTGCCTTGTTGCTTTTCTTTTTTTTCCCCAGTAAAACATGAAGTGGGGGGGAGGGGGGGATGTTTGCAATTTCCTCAGTTATAAATGTAAGGAAATTAATCACTGCTTCCCGAGTTTGTCCTCTTGTTTTTGGTTTTTCTTGGGCTTTTTTTGTGAGTGCAGATGTGGTAGTTTTAGACAATTTAGACACACAATATATTTCAGAGCATAATTTTCCTGAAAGAGAAGTACTTTTCCCAAATTATTGATGATGAATGAATGTTCAGAGAAGTCAAATGATTCATCCTCAAAACCAGTCATTGATTCAAGAACAGAACTGATTAGCTTCCATTTTTGTGGTTTATCCATCTCTGTTTTCATAGCAGTTTGTTATGGATATTGTCTGAAGTGTAATGTATGAAATGAGACAGCAAGAAGAATGAGTAGTTTAGTGTTCCTAAACAGATAAGAGCCAATGACCTAGACAAATTTGCTGTCTAAGATTTAAGATCATGTTTTATGAGATGGAATTCTAGGGATAAATAGGCATAGTATAGTATAGCACAGTATAGTTCCATGCTGAATACCTGGATCAGGTACCAGAGTAGCTCCATACACGTAGACTGACAGCACTCCTTTAGAAATGTAAATGGTTAAGGATGGAAAAGCTAAAATAAGGAAATAACAGAAAGTGCGATACACTGAAACCAGTAGTTGTGGAGTGGAAAATGACTCACCTATTAATAAGACAACACACATAATGAAAGTTTAATTCTAAGGGGAAAGCATCTAGTGTAGCCTTTACTTTTGGATGACATGCTAGACTGACAGATCCACCTCAGTAGGGTGACAGATCATGATGATTAAAGTTCAGGAGTAGGCAGTGTGCCATATGAGTTGAAGAGTAGATCAACAGGACCTTCACAGAGACCCTTCAGAGGTTTCTCGCTATTATATAGGAGGAGATATGGACAGAAAATAACCTTGAGTGAACATAGGATGGTGATTCCCAAGATGGGAAAGCTTGTTATATCTGGCAGTGGAAGGAAGACCTTTTCTGCTTTTAGGTTTGCATTCGCAAAAGAGGGATAGAATTCTTATAAACTTGGTGTCTAAAAGCTTCTGTCCTTTTTCTGCTAATCATTCAGTTTAGATTGGTTTCCCACCTGTCATAAATAAATAAGATAATTAAGTATTAGAAAACAGGGATGTTTTGCTTAACAGTCTTTGTTGGCAGCATTTTTTTCTTAAATGGAAGGTGAAATAATTAGTATTGGCACAACTATGTGAGAAAGGTAAGCATTTTTCTGTGTCCACAGAGGATGCTTGGAAAAAAGGCATCTGGTCATTGATAAATGTTCTGAACAGGTGACTACTTAGTTCAACAAAGAAACAGAAGTTAAAGGTCTATGACTCAAACAACCAGAGAAGAGTTTGCAAAAGGATTTTTACAAGGTTATGAAGTGGGAGGGGGATATTCTGTATGCTTCATCAAAGCTGAGAACTGGGAAGAAAAGATTATCAAGGGTAGCAATGAAACATGATGATGAATCAAACAGAAGGATACTAAGGGCATAGAATCCTAACTAAGCTTAAGTAGTTACTTAGTATCTTAACTAAAGTTAAGGGAGAAATGATAAAAATATTAGTCTTAAATGAATGGAATGTCCACTGATAAAACTCAGGCAGATAAAGATTAAATGTATGGTTGAACCAACTATGAAGTTCAAGTGGAGATTTAAAGTCATAAAAGAGACTAGTGGCAGATTTCATGTCTCTTTTCTCAACAACAGTACTTACCAGGAAGGTCACGAGATTGCTGGGCAGGAAATGAGTGCCGTGTGTAAGAAAACAACCTGGCCATGAGGAAAAGGTAAATGCTGAAAACAGATACTTGAGAAAGAACTGAAGAGCACACTTTAGTCAATACAGATCAAGAGGACAACTGAACAGAAACTAAATATAAGGTAGTTTTCTGGGTAAGAATGTGACAAATATACAGCTTTTTCTGATAATAAATTTCTAGGAAAAAAAGGTTCTGTGCCTGGAGTTCTGCAAAGGAAGTCTGCAGGTGCTTCATAGTGAGATAGGTGAAAAGAGGAAAAGAGCTATCTAAGAAACTGGCTGTGTGGAGAAAATAAATGGTACTGAAAAGGTTAGAGAGAATCATACATCAGTTGTTCTTGGGATCAATCTTACTTAATATTTTAATTTCATTAATGACCTTGGAACAAGTAATAAAAATGTGCTGATGACATATGATTGCTAAGGTGCTGCCTGCATGATAGAATATCAATGTAGGTAATGCATGGGATGGTGCTAAGAGACTGAAAATTATAACTGGAATGAAATGTAATAATATTAAATAGATCATGAACTTAAAGATTAATTACAAGACTACTGTGTATAAACTAGGCTAAGTTGAAAAACTGTAAGAGCAAGACCTTAATTTCTTAATTCATCACAGCATATCTGTGAATAGTGTTTGTGATATGAAATTAAGAAGCATATTTGTGTGACTGATAAGGAAATTTTAATATCACTCTGTAAAGCTGTTGGATTCTGCTCCATACAGCAGAATTCAGAAGAAAACATGTATGAGAACACATCCTACAAGGTTAAGAAAAGAGAAGATCAGATGGCACAAGAGCAGGTCAAAAAAGGGGCTAGTTTGACACAAGTGGGAAACGTCTTCAATGCATATAGGAGCAATCATGTTTCTAAACATCAGTGCAGACAGAAATATGAAGAAAAAAAATACTGGTTAGCACAGGAATATCAGTTAAACATGTGAATTTAGGATTGATGTTAGAGGAAATTTTGACTGTTAGTAAATTCAAAGAACAGCAACATAGTGAGACTAAGAAACCCGAAAACATGCTTAAAGAATTATAAATGAGGATTACATAGAAAGGTAATTTTTCATATCAGGAAGAGTCTTTCCTTTTCTTTTATGGAAGTCCACACAATTATTGTAGAACTCAATTTTTTACCTTTTAAAATTATGAAACCTATTATGGAACATCCCTCTTACTCCATGCTTGTAATGGACATTGAGAGAATGTTTACAGAAATCATGTGAAATAAAAAGAAAGGTGAGAAAGAGCAATAATTTAGCAGTTCAGAGATGTTGCAGCTTGTAGGAGATTCTTTTGTAGACTCCCCCTGAGTTTGACTTCTATTCTTATTTCTGCTAATAAACCAGAGATTTCAGCAAAACAGACTGCAATTTATTTCTTATGATCTGAGTTTTTTTAAAATTATGTCTGCATATTTGTCAGAGACTGAAATATTATAGTTTATGACTGAAACATTTTCTTGAAGGACTTTTAAAACTGTATTACAAAAGCTGCAGAGAAGACTGCTGCACCCTGAATGGGGCCCTGACTGAGGCCTTACACTGCTCGATGATGACGATAAGATAAAGTAACAACTCAGGGCTGGGGACATTTCACAAAGCACAGGCTTAACACCTCCAAGGTGGAGACCACAGCCCCAGGGCTATCAGCTGCCAGGCTCATACAGACCCCCTGCACCAAAGGGTGGAGGGAGGAGAGGCTTTGGGTATCTGGGAAAAGCCTCTGGTCAGAGGTGCAGTGACTGCCCATCCTCCACTGTGCAGAGGAGCCCAGCTGAGGGGTCCTCACCAGGGTGGGGGGAAGCTTATCCACAGCAGAAGGGGTGACATGGCCCATCACAGGGGCCCCCCTCAAAGGAGTCCCCAGACCCTGCACAGAGATGATGCAGCAGACCCTCAGTGTTGCAAGGGACAGTGTGTCAAGCCAGCCCTGCAAGGGGAGACACGTGGGCATTCCACCTGGCCCACAGTGTATATTAATCCACGGGATTCTGCACTCTTTGGTGTGTGGTGTGGTGGTGTGTGGCGGCGTGGCCACGGCAGCGACGGGGAACCCTCACCACCAGCAGAGCAGATGGAGGCGAGCAACGAGACATCATTGGGACCCTCGGATGGGTGATCTGTTTCCACCTAACCCCTGTCACCTCTCCCTGTGCCCCCACCCTCCCCATGCACACTTCTCTATTTTCTTTTCTTCTTTCTTTCTTTCTTTCTTTCTTTCTTTCTTCTTTCTTCTTTCTTTCTTTCTTCTTCTTCTTTCTTTCTATCTTTCTTTCTTTCTTTCTTTCTTTCTTGTCTTTCTTTCTTTCTTTCTTTCTTTCTTCTTTCTTTCTTTCTTTCTTTCTTTTCTTTTCTTTCTTTCTTTCTTTCTTTCTTTCTTTCTTTCTTCTTTTCTTCTTTCTTTCTTTCTTTCTTTCTTTCTTTCTTTCTTTCTTTCTTTCTTTCTTTCTTCTTTCTTTCTTTCTTTCATTCTTTCTTTCTTTCTTTCTTTCTTTCTTTCTTTCTTTCTTTTCTTTCTTTCTTTCTTCTTTCTTTCTTTCTTTCCTCTCTTCTCCTCATACTCAATCCTTTCTCTCTCTTCTCTCTTCCTCTTTCTCTCTTTCTCTCTTTCTCTCTTTCTCTCTTTCTCTCTTTCTCTCTTTCTTTCCTCCTTTCTTCTTTCTCTCTTCTCTTTCTCTCTTTTCTCTCTTTCTTTCTCTCTTTCTTTCTCTCTTTCTTCTCTTCTTTCTTTCTCTCTCTTCTTCTCTCTTTCTTTCTCTCTTTCCTTTCTTTCTCTTTCTTTCTTTCTCTCTTTCTTTCTTTCTCTCTTTCTTCTCTTTCTTTCTCTCTTTCTTTTCTCTCTTCTCTCTTTCTTTCTCTCTTTCTTTCTCTCTTCTTTCTTCTCTCTCTTTCTCTCTTTCTCTCTCTCTTTCTCTCTTCTCTCTCTTTCTCTCTTTCTCTCTCTCTCTCTTCTCTCTTCTCTTTCTCTTTCTTCTCTTCTTTCTCTCTTCTCCTCTTTCTCTCTTCTTTCTCTCTTTCTTTCTCTCTTTCTCTCTCTCTTTCTCTCTCTTCTCTCTTCTCTCTTTCTCTCTCTCTCTCTCTCTCTCTCTTTCTCTTCTCTCTTTCTTTCTCTCTTTCTTTCTTCTCTCTTCTTTCTTTCTCTCTTTCTTTCTTTCTCTCTTTCTTTCTCTTTCTTTCTCTCTTTCCTTCTTTCTCTCTTTCTCTCTTTCTTTCTCTCTTTCTTTCTCTCTTCTTTCTTTCTCTTTCTTTCTTTCTCTCTTTCTTTCTTTCTCTCTTTCTTCTCTTCTTTCTCTCTTTCTCTTCGTCTTTCTCTCTTTCTTTCTCTCTTTCTTTCTCTCTTTCTTTCTTTCTCTCTTTCTCTCTTTCTCTCTCTCTTTCTCTCTTTCTCTCTTTCTCTCTTTCTTCTCATCTCTCTCTCTCTTCTTTCTCTTTCTCTCTTCTTCTTTCTCTCTTTCTTTCTCTCTTTCTTTCTTTTCTCTTTCTTTCTCTCTTTCTTTCTCTCTTTCTTTCTTTCTCTCTTTCTTTCTCTCTTTCTTTCTCTCTTTCTCTCTTTCTCTCTTTCTCTCTTTTTCTCTCTCTCTTTCTTTTCTCTTCTTTCTTTCTTTCTTTCTTTCTTTCTTTCTTTCTTTCTTTCTTTCTTTCTTTTCTTTCTTTCTTTCTCTTCTCTCTCTCTCTCTCTCTCTTTCTTATTTTACTGGAAAAAAAAGGATCATATTTTAATTTAATTTTAAGCAAAATTCAAAGACAAATTCCTTAATATGACATAGTCCCTTGGATATAAATTCCAGTCCTCCTTATCCGACTCAAACAAAGCTTCATCTGAAGCTAGTCCCTTGGATCAATCTCCATGTTTACAAGTACTATAGACTGCAGCATATACGTAATGGCTTTGATTTTTGTTAGTGATATTATTTTAAAACAAAACTCATTTCCTCATATGGCATATTCCTTGTCAATAGAGTGGTGGAATGTATGAAAAATGATGGTATAATAAAGGCAAAAATATATTTCCATTTCAATGAAAAATGACATGTGCCAACTATGAACATAGCTAGACCAATTTATGTATAGAAACAAAATGCATTCTCCTACCCCATGGGTTTTCTTTTCCACCTATTTGATTTAACTTCATTTAAAGCCATGTACAGCTGACTCAATCATTTTAAAGATTGTTTTATTAGTGCAAAATGCACTCATTATTGCTTTAGCATTTGTATTTTTACAACTCTTCCTTTTTTTTTCACAGTGCTAGTAGAATGAAGTGCCAACAATACCTAATATTTTCCCCTAATGTCTCTAAATATGCACAGTATATTAAAACATACCATTATAGATAATTCAATATATAAAATGAGGGTACATATTCATATTATAAAAATTAGATATAATTAAAGGATGAAAGTAGCTTTTTAAAAAAGAAAATTACATATTCACTATCATTAGAAATTTATTAGCTTAAAGGCATATAAAGTTATATTCCCAACTTCAAATGTTTTATTATATTACCTTAAACAAATTCTAGTTAGTTGTATTTGCCATAACTTGTTTTCTCTTTTTAAAGTGGAAACTTAACTCACTGTTATATTCCTCCTTAACCTATAGCTTAACGGGGCAGGGAATCAGCCGAACAGAACAACAAAATGTTTCAGGTATTAGTTACTTCTAAGAAGGCTACACACCTGAAATGGGGAAGAGAAAGAAGGGGAAATGAATTCAAGAAGCAGGAAAACAAGTTCTTTCCTATAGGACAATCCAGCTTCCAGATATGCATCTAAGCATTGTAACATTTAATAGAATCCTTTGCCTAATGGAAGCCTTTATTAGAGTAAGGTTTTGTCTGGCTGGTTGGTTGGTTGGTTGGTTTGTTGTTTTTGTTCTGGTATAAAAGGAGAAGGGGAAGGGGAAGAGAATTTTGAACCAATACCAGAACGCTCAGATTTGTGAAGAAGAAGAAGAAGGGAAGAAGAACAAAATCCACACCCAAAATCCTCCATATTGTTACATATATATATATTATTACATCCAAACCTAAATTCTTTAAACCCAGTGTTCCAACAGAAGGGAAAGGGGAAGGGAAGAAGAAAAAGGAAAAAGGAGAGAAAAAGCAAGGTAAGGTCCTAACTATTCATGTTAGTCCTTACTTTGACCCTCTAAAACCAAACAATTTCACAATGTGGATTGGAGCATTAGTGGAGACACCTCTTAGAGATGTAAATCAACACAAATTATTATTTATATCTGACAGTGAACTGTAGAAACTTGTTAAGAATTGTGAAGATGTGTAAATAGGCTTGACTAGAATTGTGAAGGTTTTTTGGGGGATGGCATGACATATACACATTATGATGCCAAGTTTAGACAAATGGCAGTTTTGAAAATCCTAGTAGACAGAATTTTTATCATATTATATTAAACTGTTGACTAGGAAGTACCAGACCCTGATTATGGCATATAAATTAAGCTCAGGCTTCTGGCTGAACGTGTGAAAAAATATGTGGAAATATAGTAATACAGTGTTTCTGAAAAGAAAAATAATACAGGAACGCAGTCTGAAGTTTGGACTGGCACAATTATGTGGAAAAAGATGATCAAAGAGCTAAAGCTCCACGATCTATTTAGCACATAATTCATAATGTTGTGGTATTTGTCTGGCTTAATACTTAAACACATAGTTAGGACTGTATTTAAATGAAATCACTGAGTGTTGTCTGCCTTTTTGCCAAATATAGGTCAAGAAGCTAATAGTGTGATATCCAGATCCAACTTGGAACTGTGTGAAATTTTGAGTTCTTAGGTGTGGATGGGCTCCAAATACCAGCATCCAATATGAAGGATATCCCCCATATTGCACAGCCTCTAACAGTAAAAATGCAGAAAATTGTGCTATTGAGAACCCTTGCAAAGCAAATTGCAGCCCAGCACATAGTTTTCTCTAATACAGAGATATTACATCATCTGAGATGGAATAGTTCCTCAGAAATAAAAATAATTATACTAATTATGGTAGTGAGATCAGAAGTAGTCAGCGTATGCATACAGAGAACCAGATGGGTTGAAAGAATCAGGCAACTGGAAAGAGTAAGTCTAGGCTTTGACTACAGAAAAAAAAATTAATTATTGAAACTGAATTGCAGAGACATTTTAGATGTACCCTTAGTGGCTTTAAGAAAAAGACCTTCCATATGGAAATGAGGAACAATATTCAGAGACATAAAGTATCAATTGAAAACTGAGCTTTCTAGTTCATCATGTAAGAAGAGATTTGTACTAAAAAACCTAAATATTTGATGATAGTCCACTTTGAGAAGCAGCGTGCTATAATGATAAAGGAATATTAAAAAAAAAAAAAAAGAGGAGCAGACGAGAGCTGCTGTGCTTCTACAAGAACACTTCAGTTGAGCAAAATCAGGAAAATGCAAAACTGATAAAAATAAAGAAAATATCTATATATTTCTCTTGATTGGTACTTAGGTTGTGGAATGCATTGCTGTTGACTGAGAAAACAAGCTATATAAGATTTAGAACACAATCATTGGATAAAAGGTATGCAGAGGATAGTATTTTGGAAACATCATGCTGCTGACAAAGCAAGACCTTCTCCAAGTAATAAAGAGAAAAAAAGAGATAATTGTGTGAGAGATATTGGAAATAAACTGCCGCAGATATCTAATGGTTGGGAGCTAAACTTCTTTCCATGGTGAAAATACATATTTTAAGTGGGCAGATTCCTATCCTTTGTGGTACAGAAATTTTTGAGTCTGTGTAGATTTTTGATTCTCCTTTAATGCTGACATGATAGAATTTGAACTTTCCTCTCCACAAATGTGTAGATGAATATTTCTTCAGGGATACTGAGGAAACGGAAAGAAGAATGCACACATGGAAATCACAAAAAGTAATTGTGTGCAAGTATCTATTTTTGAACAGCTAGCTTAATGAGAGGTTGGGTAAGGTCTCTCTGATACAGTTCTGAGGGAGATCCAATATATTCATTGAACTGCTGGCTGATGGAAGAGACTTTTAAAGAACAACTCCTCCTTTTCTAAAACTAGAAAAGGAAGCAATTTATCTGCTGTTGGTCTACACCAAGAAAAACAAATGACAGAGGTCTGTGTCAAATCAGACATAATTTCTTGGGAGTGTCATTCAGCACTCTCAGCATTAGTCAATAACACTCGCCAATAATCTCGCTTTTCTTCAATTTCCTTCCAGAGTGTTTCCGAGTAAAAAGTATAAAGAAATTCTTGCATTGGCTTCTAAATTGAGGTCACTGGAGAGGTGTAACAGCTTTAGATACTTTCACAGTAGAGACTAATGAGCACTCAATGTCCATTGGAAATTGATGCTATTTGTCCATGTCTAAGGTTCATTTGAAAGTTCTTCTGGAAATGTCTTCCCTTGGTGACAGTAGCATTTGGACAAATATTTTCTCTGTAAATGTAGTAATTGCAGTTTGTAAATTGCTGGAACATAGAAATAATTATTGTTAACTGTTTCAAGCAGAAAATGTACATAGGTTTGTTTGTTAAAGGGTATTTTAAAATCTCCAGGTACTCCATAGGATCACCTGAGTTATAACTGAAAATTATGGCGATGGAAAGTATTAACAAATTTAAACACTCAAAAAATTAAAGAAGCAAACCAACATCCCTCATCCCTCAAACTGCCAAAAGATCTTACTCAATATATTTTTTCCCACACCCAGGAAGTCAAATCCTTCATAAATAATGAATATGACATTAACTGCTTTTATTCCTGCTAAAGTAATCTGGATTGCAATCCATTTTATGTTATGAGGGAAGAAATAGGTCTCATGATGTGTCTTTGCAGTGTAACTGGTGCTAATTATATAAAACATTTTTTAGAATCCTACTGACTTACAAAACACTACAATTGATCCCAAGAGCTGATCAAAATTTGACTTGCAGTATTTAATAAAGATATAAGAGACAGTCAAATTAGGGAACAGAATAATTTCCATTTGATGGCATATTTATGTAGAAAGTATACTTCCAAAATTATACATATGATCTATTTTAAAATTTTAAGCATTTTAAAGCTTTTTTACCCCAATATGATAGAATCATCAAGCTAAACAATTATATGGCATGTCACAAGGAACTGGCACCTCAGCAGACATGCTTTCTGTACTTAAGCCAACATTTCCATGCATATCAAACAGTCTTTAAAATAATAGCAATATTCAGAGTACTCAGTTATTTAGTTAGTTTGAGCTGTGTAACTTGGTTTATCATGAGATTCCACTGTTTGGTAGATGTCTCAAGGATTGAGCACAGTTAGACCTTTGAAAACAATGGAATAGAAAGACAGATGGGGAAAGGTTACTGGGCCAGTTTATGTTCTATGTAACATTCACAAAGAAAAAACATGACAGGTTCCCCAACTGACAGAAACTCCTAGGTGGTGCTTTAATCATATTAAACAGTGCAAGACAAGGAGTGCAGGAAATCAGGTTTATTGTGATCTTTATATTTTAAAATGAGTCCAAATACTAAGCTTGCACTAGCTACCAACAGCCTGAAATGTGCCTTGAGTATATGCCATTCCTTATACAAATACCATGTGACAACTAAAAGCACATCATATATTACCTCATATTTCTATTTCTCATGTTCCATGGCTATAGCAATCACAGACATCTGTGGCTGCTCTCACACTTTTTTGCTACGTCCTCTTGCCAAGGTCTTCCTGGTCACGCATATTAAGAGTACTTAGATCTTGCTCAGTGTAATCTTTCTATCTTTCCTGGCTGATTACTAAGTTGAACCTCATAAAAACATGCTTCTGAGAGATTATTTATGCAGTCTGTCTTCCATCACCTAACCACATATCTCACTCATTAAAATAAATGTTTGTTTGTGTTTATGATACAGCGTTGGCATTGTATTAGGCTGAATTCCTCATGGAAAGCCTTGATCCAGTGTGCATCTTATTGTCTTCCTGTCTGTTTTATCTGAGGAGTAAGCTGATACAACAGCTGGAGTTTTATAGGCCATAATGGCGAAAGAGATGCCTCAATTATCTTTTTAAAGACTACCTATAATATTGTCTCCTTCTACTTAGCTGAATTTTTTTCAAACCGCTCATGCAAGAGAATAATTTGGTAACACCTTTGTCCTTGTGTATCCCCACCTGTTTTTAATACTTTAAAGGGAGCATTTCCAGCCTGCATTTTTTTTCCCTAAACGTTCTTGTTGTTCACTGATTTTCTCTCATAAATTGAGTTCTTTCGCAAGTTTTTTTTACAATGCATGTTGAGACTTTTTGAAAGGAAAAAGTTAGTCATTCCCTGCAATGAAATAACACATAATCACCTTATTTACCTATGAAAGTCTTGTTTCTGAAATCTATTTTTTGATGTGAAGAAACAAAAATTCCATGCTGTTTCCTGTTTATGTAAAGCATCGGTGAAATTTCCTACAAAGTTTTTTGAATACTCTTCTTTTTGACAGACAAAGATATAAGTAGAATTTATTAGTTATGTGATATGTTTTTAACATGCATGCATCAATCTTTATGTACTAGAATAGTATCTGTATAAGAATGGCATTCATAAGCAAAAACCACCAGGCCTAAAGCATAGATATTTGGAGTTTGTGTTTTCACTTAAGGCATTTATGACTAGAAGGGTCTGTACTGGCATGGTATGTAAAGAGTCTGGGGAATGCTGAAGGACTGGGAATGACCTTAAAAATTATAAAATAAGAGATTAATTAATTTTTATTTTTTATAATTCCTTATGCATTGAAAAGTGTTATTATTAAAAATATTGTATTATTGTAACTTGGATATTTACTGTCAAAAATCTATACTTCATCAACCATGTTGAGATTTTAAATGTGTGCTATTATTCCCTGGCACAGCTTTTGATGTTTGGAGGAATTTTACCCAAATACTCTCAAAAAAGTAAAGCATAAGAATCATAATTACAGAAAGAAAGAAGACTCAACGTACAGTCTGAGTTTGTACAAATAAGCTGCTATTACAAGGTTAAAAACTAATTTTTTTAGAAAAAGCATTTTTAGAAGAAGAAGAAATAATGCACATGGAATTAAAGTTAGGATGATTCTGATAAGTCATTATTAAGGTATGAAACAAATGTAATCAGTAGAAAAATGGGGAGCATATATGAAGTAGTTTTATTTTAAATTCAGATGATGGATTTACTGTCACAGTAAAACCATTATTCCATCACATAAAATGATATTTTTTTCTCCTTTGAGTCCATTTGTGAGGAAGTGAGCAACGGTGGGAGCTTTATGAGTTGTCTATACATATGACTGTCACTTGATCTGCTCTTTTGATGACACTGTATGTTTTTAATTATTTATGTATGCTTTAATCTTCCACTGCTACAATGTAAGAAGATGAAAATCTAAAAGCTTTTGGTATAAATGTCAGAACCCTACATTGTTATAATGGCTGGTTTTATTTTCTCTCCACCTTCAGAATGTCAAAAAAAGCTGAAGCATAAATGAAATCTTCATCTCAGTGGCGCTGGTTGTGTGATTTATAAAGTCATTTAACAAGTATGATTTAGCTGTATCTACTGAGAGATCCCCACCCTAGCCCAAAGACATTACTGTCAGCTTAAAACTCTGGCAGTATATAAACTCCATGGATATAGTCACAACTTGTTGTCCCAGACCTTATTAATCCTTAAGCTGTTTGCATTTAAAAGCTGGTTTTGACATGGAATCCACTGTAAATCCGCACTCCCTGAATTTCCACTGACAGTTCAGGGTGACATTTTGATTTTTTTATTTTAAGGAAATCTATTCTTGCTTAATCTCATTATCTGTTATGCAGGCATTTCTTTGTCTTATAGCAAATACGTAGCTTCCTACAAATTATTGTGCCATTGTTCTGCCAAAGCCATCATCCATAAGGGACCAATATCAAAATATAGACAAGATTATCATAATTTTAGAACCAGCATCTTGAAAGCCTCAGGGGTCTTTTGTATTAAGCCTCTTTGTATCGCAAAGCTACCAGCATGAAGTTATGAATGACATCGACAACTTGTAACCCTTGCAAAACAAAAATATTGCTCGATTGTTTTCAGAGTAAACTTGTTGCATTGATGCAGATACTGGCTTCTTTTTTTCTTCTGCACATTTGTTTTTATATTTTCTGACATTATATTTCAGCAGAAAAAGATGACAATTGAAAACCACTTAAGAAGTAAGAATGATCTTTCTCAGAAACAGTAGAAATTATGATTTCAGAAACAGATATTTAAGCATCCTATCTTCCCCCCCTCCAAAATGTACATATTTATGCATGTGACTTTAAACACATCATTAATCCTAATTTAATCATTAAGACTATTTTTTGTTTATTATTATTTTAAGGTATTTTGATGGATTGGAACCACAGAATGATAATACACTATTTCCTTCAGAGAAAACAGATAGTTGTTTTTCTAACTGAAAGACACAGGGGACCAGAAAATGCTTTATTGTTTTATATTTCCTCAGCTGAAGTTGTCATGTGGTGTTATAAATGAAGATGAAGCATGAGTGTTTATTTAATTGGTAGTATAAAGGTGTAGCAACATGAGTGTTGTTTCCGTAAGACAACAATGAACACAAAAAAAAAAAGAAAAAAAATTCAAAATTTAGTCAGCTATCTACAAAGAACAAGTTTAAAAAAAGGTTAAAAATGGGACAATATATGTTACAGAAGAAGCTGACGTATTTATTTCAGTTATATAAAATGATATGGCAGTTTGGGCTGCCAACCTGGAGATGCCAGGTAAGAAATTCAAGTACAGTTGTGAGGTAAGGATTATGCCACGTGACTCAAAGAAGCACCTGGTAGGCATCAAGGTTGTTAGAATATCCCCTTTAATTTCTCAGAGTTTCTCTTCCTTCAGGTTGCTGCTATGTGAGGCTTAGCTCTTGATCACATGAAGACATCAGTTTGAGCTCACATGATCAAGCTCCTCTGCCACAAGATAACAGCATATGAAAACTGAGTTGTGAACGGATACCAAGCCAAATGCTACTCAAACAATACCCAGTCCCCTGTCTCTAATTGTGTTTGTTTTATTCCAGCTATCAGTCAGAAATGGTAAATGATGTTACATCTGCTCTGGCAATAGAGACAAATGGATTACCACAGGAATGTGTGCAGATATCTAATAGGGACTATGTGATTACTTGTAATGTAATGATTCATGTGCTATATCTTTCAGCAGCTGCTTTTTGGGAAGCAAAATCAAAATATACCATAGCTGTTCATAAGTGAAGCATAGAGAATAAGGAGGCAAATTTTTCAGTGTTAGACTTTATAAGAACTCACTAAATTGTGAGAAGACTGTATTAATACAGTTATAGATCTCAGTTTATTCAGATGTGCAAGAGTGACAGCAAAGAAAGAAGAAAAAGAGAGATCATAAATTTTTTAGCCAACAACCATTACAGTCCTCTTTCAAAGAAAGAAGAAACCAAATAAATATAGAGTGACTTTGTTTGCCAGAAGAAATAATCACTCTTCCTCCAGCTATACAAATATCATGTGACTGAACTGGCAAGAACCTCCCAGCAATTCAAATATTTCTTTTACACCCATGAAGACGTTCTGAGTGTTGCAGAGGATGCAGCGTCCACTAGGCTGAAAAGTGCACGTCCAACAATAGCTGGCTTCTGTGTTGTGCAGAAGCACATGTGTAATTGCTTAGTAAATTCAGTATTTCAGGGATAAAAACATTTTCAATTCAGATACACAGGAATTAGGCTTAGTTGTCATGGTATTCTCAGTCACTGACCAAAACCCGCCTTTTTTTCGTTCTACCAAAAGTAAATGTAACTTTGCAAAGTTTTTAAAATCCTCTGTAATAAAAAAATATTATGGTATTTATGAAGTACGTGAAAAATTAAATTTGTGTTTGCTTTTACTTCATATGAACAATAAATGCTAGATTAATAAAAGCCTATGTTTATGTTATTTTATCATTCTTTGAATTAAATATGCTTATGTTTTGTCTCCAAGAAAATTAATTGAGATAGTTTAGAGCTATAGATTATGGATCTGAAAATTTATATGTCTAGCTTTGATGAAAAATCTGTCTAGCTTTTCTGCCACATATGAAAAACAACTAGGTATTAAAATTTCAAACTTCAGCATAGCTAATCCTTCTTCAGAAGTCATTTGAGATTAACAAATAAATAAGCCTGATTTAAAATTGTCTGAGACTATGTCATTAACTTGCTGGACCTGAAACATGGTGAGAGCCAGCTTTTTAAAAGATGATCTTTTAATAAATATAATTATTTTCTTAGCACTAAAACTACAATTTTTTAAAGAGAATTACTTGACAACAATATTATAAATTAAAATTCCCTGAAAATTATTTCTAAAATAAAATCTGAGCTAAAATTCGCAGCATGGGTAATTGGGGCATACATAATCCAACTGATAGCTGTTGGTGAAAGGCAGCAGGTTTTAGTTTCTGGAAAGTAAGTCTGGGGATTCCAAGGCTTGGAGCAATAGCATGGCTGTTTTGAAGATAATGATTGGTGCAGCCTTACCTTGAGTGCTGTGTGCAGTTTTGGTCACAGCAATATAAGAAGGATATTAAATTATGAGAGAGGGTTCAAAGGAGGGCAACGGAGTTGGTGAAGCGCCTTGAGGGGAAGCTGCATGAGGGCAGCTGAGGTTGGTCTGTTCATCCTGGAGGAGACTGAGGGGAGACCTCATTGCAGTTAAAACTTCCTTGTGAGGGGAAGAGGAGGGGCAGCACTGATCTCTGTGGTGACCAGTGACAGGAATCATGGGAATGACCTTTAGTAGTGTTGGGAGGTTTAGGCTGGACTTCAGGAAAAGATTCTTCACCCAGAGGCTGTGCACTGGAACAGGCTCCCCAGGGAAGTGGTCACAGCACCAGCCTGACAGAGTTCAAGAAGTGTTTGGACAATACTTTCGGGCACATGGTGTGACTCTTGGGGATGGTGCTGCGCAGGGTGAGGAGTTGAACTCGATGATCCTTGTGGATCCCTTACAACTCAGCTTATTCTGTGATTCTGTGACAAAATCCTTACTGAATTCATTAAGGGTTGTTGTCTTACTCTGGTTCTTTGTGGTTCATTGTGGTTCTTGCGGCTTCTTGGACCAAGATTGCACTGTAATCGCTTCCCTGTCCATGAGGTAGAAACAGTGATATATTTTTGTAGGGAGACACTTGGTTTTCAGTTGAAAAAACATTATGCAAATGTACAGTATCAATTAATGACTGTTTAATTCCAAACTGATTCAATATGTCTACTAAATAGACTCTCATTGATTTTACAGAGTTTTCTCAGCAGATCCAAAATACATCATTCCCAGAAAATACATCAGCCCTGGAGAATTTTGGCAGAGTGAAGCAGATGTACCCTCTGAATCTGCTAAAGCTGCATGTATCTCAGCAGGAATATTCATAGAGGAATGTTACATTTGCTCTGTAGTGAAGAGCATCATCCCACAGCATTAATAATCTTCAAGGATGTGTAACATGCTATCTCTGGAGATACATGTTTTGTGCAATATCAGACAGACAGACAGAGAAGAGGCCATGAAAGTCAAACAATCTGATTTTATGTGATGGAAAGTTCACTTTGTTTATCGGTCTGCTGTTTGACTATTATGACTCATTAAGAGGAGAGGAAATGGAGACATCTTGGGGTGGGGGAGTGGGATAATTACTGCTCTTAGAAGTTGTCAAGTGTGTTGAAAGGAGGCACTGCTCCTAACCTGCAAGGTGGGACAATCAAGTGAGGAGACACTGGAGCGTAAGACAGGATGGAATAAGGAGCATCATGTTTCCAAAAGGATGGAGAACAAGACTCGAGAACCTGAGGGGATACAAGAGATTCCTGAAAATTAATAAACTACTGAGTTGACTTCAGGTAAGACTAGCTGAAAGGATATGCTTAAGAGACCCCAAATTGGTTCATGGTGCCTTTTTATTTCTATTTCTTTTTACCTAAGAATTTGTAATTTTCTATTCTGAAGAAAGTTAGTTCTTCTGGTTAACATCCTAATAAAAATGGTGGGTTGTTTGGTTTAGGCTGTCTACTTTGGAGACTTCGGAGATAAGGAAAAGAATGAGGCAGTTCACTTCAGGCTCTTAGAAATTCTAGGTCCCACCATATTCTGCATTGTTGAAGATGATTGTCCACTCTCCCTGTGAATTTCTTTATTTGTAATATTTCAAACAAAGCTATCTTTTGAATTTTTAGTTCAAATTGCTCTTTTTCAGTGAATGTGAAATGTTGAATATGAAAAGCCCTCAAAAATCTGTTGTTTTCAGTTCCTTAACAGTTGGATATCAGATTTGAAAAGTTGGCATGTACTACAAAAAAAATTTGCCCAGTTTATTTTTTATCTTACTCTGATTTTCATAACAGCTCAGTGAGATTTTTAACTTGTTCTGCTCTTTTTATCCACTGTAAATTTAGATGCTATCCAGGATAAATAAAGGTGGGTAAAATATGGCCTCCAGTAAGACTATGCCAGATTTGTTTGCTTTTACTGTTATGAATTCTGATCTTCCTGTTGCAGTTACACAGTTCTTAAATTCAGGACACTGTTTTTGGTGTGAGGTTTCTTTTTGTTGTTGCTGTTTCTGGGTTGTTGTTTTTTTTTGTTTGTTTGTTTGGTTGGTTTTTTTGTTTGTTTTTTTTTTTAATTTTATAATCTCATATGATATATGATTCATTTCTTCTCTTTCATCTTCTTTCACTAGAATATTCCATATCCTCTTGCTATCTTTCCTCTATCGTCATGTGTTCAGTTAATTTAGTCAACTTTGCATAAATGCAAATTTGTAGGTGTTCGCACATGCATTTCTTGAGCACTCAAGCTGCCTAAACTTGAAACTATAGATTAGACCTACTTCCTTTTCCAGTTTACTTGGTGATACACATTTCAATGCAAAGCACTAACCCTTTGAAAAGATCAGTTTCAGAGACTTCTATTCTGCCAAGTTCAGGTCTGAGCCATAAACATAGGTTTAAATTGTCGTTGAATTCCTCTCTGCATTTCACTGCTTAAGATGAATAGAGCTTCTCTCATGATTTAAGTGAATTAAAAATTTGAGGTGTGCTTCAGCCTAGCTGTTCTTCCTATTTACAGGATAAATGTTCAAACAAGTAGGGATGAAAAATGTCCAGGGTGGTTGTGCCACCTTACTGTGCTACAAAAAGAACTGACAGCAGAATATGTAGGCCCCATTTCTGTTAGAAATTAAGTATTCACAGACACACTTTCATTATAAAATTTACTTATTTTTGAAGAGAATTTTGTTATCCCCGCTATGTTTCATAACAGGATTTCAACCTCTACTTTTTTCAATCAAAATGTTTAAGCATTTTACTTTTTTTTTCCTAACAAGCTATTTCTTATGTCTTTCTTCAAAAAATTAAGCTTATTTCACATACGAAAACTGGCTACATTATCTTGTGCTGATGAACAGGATATTCTGTGAAAGGTCACAGACTCGTGAACAGGTTTTACCTGGCAGTTTGAATTAATATTTTCCTGTCATGCAGCACTTCATATTACTGCTGCCTGGCAAGATGGTAACAAATGTCCAAGGTTCTACAGTAAAAGATGATGTAATAATTTTCCTTTGAGGAGATAGGTATTTTCTAAAGTACCATTTTAGTATTTATTTTTACTATTGAGAAATATATTAGTATTTTGTTAGGCAATTTAGCTGCTATGTTATGTGCAGAAGCAAGTATTTATTGAGGTTTCTGTGTATCCAATAACTGGAAATTATGACAGCAACATTTTTTTTGGTGTTTTTTACTGGTTCTAAATCTATTTATTCTTGTTACATTTCTTTAAACCAGTAACAAATCCCCTGCCACTTTAACAATTTTCCTGCAGTGAGGTAAACATGAATGAAGCATGACATACAATAAAACTAGAAAATGTATTTAAACTTTTTTGGTAAGAAATTCAGCAAAACTTCAGTTGTGGAAGGTATCTACATACCCAGTGAGTATTCACCTCAGCATGACCCAGACACTGTTATTTTCACTTGTGGAAAAATATGTCATCTTAATGCCTAGGAAAACTTCAAGTTTCAGTAAAACCCAGTCAAGCACAATACAAAATATTGTTGAGAATTTAAGTCCCACTATATCAATTCCACAAGCTTACCAGAACAGGAGAGGATACCATTCTACCTATGTTATTAAATATGTTCTTACTCAGCTTTCCTTTACATCAATGAGATGGTGATGGCACTTAGGCATAATTGCTATGCAAATTATGAAAAAGAAAATTTTTGAAGTCTTAAAACAATGGAGAAATATCTGGTGGAGGGAAGTGAAGGTGCAGTTGAAACTGGTACCAAAAATACTGCAAAATGAGGAGCCTGCAAGATTTCTTTTTTTCGGATTTTAAACACAGCTGGATAAATAATGATAACATGCTTTATACAAGTAGATACATATGTGAAGACATTCATTTTCAAATCCTGGCAAAACATGTCACACAATGATTATGTACTGGCAGACTCTCACGACATATTTGGTAGACATGCAAGTCCTAAAAATGGACATTATTAGACTTAAAATCATTGCAAACAGCTATCCCAAGCAACCATTATAAAATACAAAAGGATTAATGTTTCAAAATAGTTTTGAGGATCAAATAATGGACCAATTATTCTTTACTCTAGTCTCTCTGAGAGGGCCAAATCTAAGATAGGCAGCAACATGATCATTTTCTGGGTGGTAAGAAGGAAACTTGGGGATTTATGTGCCTAAAGGACTCCACAAATATAACCTTTTTTTTCCAGGAGAAGAACAAGGAGAATTTTAGGATAGAGACAGTTTCTTCCTCAAAATGGACAGGACAGGTCTTTTCACTGCTTGATCTTATTAGAATCCTGCATATGGCCTTTGGTGCACTGTGAGGTTCTGGGCCAGGTGCATGCTATTATGTGACGGAGAAGAGTACAGGACGCAATGTCACTGCTGGCTTTTGATATGCCTTTTGGTGTATTCCTAGCTGTTTTTGCAAATATAGATATTGTAGCTGTTGCTGTAAGGACAAGGGGGATAAGGGTGTGTAGCCTCTCCTTACTGGAGCTACTGTACCAGACCTACTTGCCAGTCCCATGCTTTCTGAGGGTGACTGAGTCAACGTGTTTCTCCAGGGCTCTGCCTCACCTCTATGCCTTCTCCTTCTCCTCACTACTAGCTTTACCACAACCATCATTAATTTCTTACATTTCTCCTTTAAATAAACCCAAACACTTCTGAGAAGTGACCCAAACCTGGTCCCAGCAAATTCAGCCATTGTTCCCGTGAGCCAGACTCTGTGTAGCAGCTCTGTGTTGCAGGGACAGGGCAGTGGGGAGGCTGAGTATCCACGAAGTCACCTGCCCCTCTGCAGCCAGCTGTAGGCCCAGCCTCCTGCTAAGTGATCATGACACCTGTCTTCCTGACAAGAATTTGGGATTTGCTGGTAAAATGACTACCATCATTCACGCTAGTTCAGTGAGAGAAGTTTACCTTATTCTGTTTTGGTCTTTACAATGAGTCATTTTTCTGCCCTTTTTGAAAATGCTCTGAGAATAAAGAACAATTTTTAAAACCAGTTTATTTTCAACTTGTAAATAAAATTGTAAGCAGAGGAAGCAAGCCACATTAGCCAGAGTGAACGGAAAGGTAGTTCAGAAGTTGTAAGGAGAGCTCTTTCTTCACCTGCAGTGCAAAGTCCAGACTTCCATTTAGGAAGGGTGGGGCTTCACACATTGGCTACATGTAGAAATTGTCATGTATGGTGTAATTTCTAAATGTGCCTTCATTAAAACTTTCGTGGATGGGGATTAAGGGAGTGTAATTTGTCAGTGAACCAGAAACCAGTGCAGGGGTTGTGGTTCAAGCTGATAAGGCCCTGGAGGAAATTCCCTCCTACTGTTAGGAAAACTGGAAAGCGGAAACCCAAAGTATGACTGCTTTAGCTGATAAGAGAAAAATAAAATTATCTTGAACTAAAGAGGCTTTTTTTTTTCATTCTCTTTATTAGATTTATCAAAAGAAAAATATTGATACAATTTATCGTTAAGCTGAGAGTTAAATATATGCAAAACTTTTTTTTTTTTGGTCCATGCCATCTATATTAATTGACTTCTTAGATTATAAAGTATGACGTGACTAAATTGGTAAGTAGTGTAAGTTGAGGTAGCATAAGTAAGTTTACAATTTGCTTGTCATTCCTTTTAGGTTTCTACTTAAAATGACTGCAAAATTATCAACTGATGTTAATATGACCCTTCATCTGAAATAGAATTATTAAGCACTTTGGTTTTATCAGCTGTGTTGTAGTTTGCAGTGTTTGAAAGACGTGGTGAAAGAGTTTAATCAAAATGAATAACAGCATTCCATTCAATTTCTGTAGTCTAATTATGCAATTTTCACTTATTTCATACCTGTGCAATGCCTGCTGAAGGACTGAGGTAAAGGTTATCTTTGACTGTAAAACTTATGTTACTGTGTGTTTAGGCTTGCTTAAATTATGAGAGGGGCAGTAGAAGTGAAAGCTCTATTTTGCTCTTACGAAAACTCCTGAGTGCTTTCTTATTTGCTTGTGTGATAGTTTTATAAACATTTGCCTTCAAAACTTACAAATTCCGGTGGATGATTTAAAATTCTCGCTTGGCACGCTGCTGCATCATAAAATGCCTTTTCATTCGTCTGTTCATCACAGGTCAGGAGGCTGGAACAGCAGTAGTCATTTGTTCTTGTTCACTCATCTAAGTGAATTGCCTTGGGCGATGGGTTTGCTCATCCTGGGAGATGAAATTTCTTCCTTTTCTCTGAAACAAGAGAAGAGATGTAGAGTGAAGTGCTCAGGGTAAGACGAGATCTTGCCATAGATGACAAAGGATCACTGGCAGTAAGAGTAGATGTGCAGGGAGGGCAAGGGGAAGACCAAGACATTGAGAAGGACAGTATGCTCTAATAGCAGAATTAATCAAAGCAAAAAGGACAAACTGTGCACATCCTCCCTATGTGAAGACAGGAAGATCTGGTGAGTTCTCAGTGACAAAAAGGCTAGAACACAAAGCAGATTCAAATGTATTTTATTTTCATATTTAAATGTATTTTATCTGCTTTCTATTTCATGCAAATATCTATAATGTGTTCCCTTCTGCTTCTCAGACATGCAGCTTCAAAAGAATTTAATTGTCAACCAAAAGACTCACACCTTCAGTGGTATTTTAGAAAGACTATATTTAAGCTTTGGGTGGAGACAGGTGGAGGATTTGTCTGAAGGATCAGTACTGAATGAAAGTATGTGCCTGGAGCATGAGTACGAGCTTTCAAGACTGAACGTAGGCGACGAGTTTTAATCTCAAGTATGTGCCTCTGGCTGTGTCTCAGATATGAGGACAGAATGCTGCTGGACTTCTGTTCAGAGCTGTGGTATTCACACAGCCAGAGCCTCTGACAAAGAGGCTTATTCCATGTCCAAGGTCAGGACAATGCTACCCTTTGGTACCCTTTGGTACCTGTAATAAATTAGTCATCTTGGCACTCCCCAGCCATTAGGAATCCACACTGATTATGAGGCAAGATATCTTGATTCAGCATGCTCATTTAGAAATAAAGCACATCTTTGCATTTTGTCTAAAACATACCAGTTTTTAGGGGCAATCCTACAGCATAAAGTCAAAAACTTTTCCCAAAGACAAAGGCAAGGCAAGGAAAGACAAGGCAAGGCAAAGCAAGGCAAAAGGATTTTATAACATTATGGTTTAGGAAGAAAGAAATTTTTATTTAGTGCAATGTTTTTGTAAGGTCATATTCTATGTTGGTATGTGCTGTTGCTTATATGGGTAACGCAGGTTGGAACATTAATTTTCTTCCTCGTTCACAAAATCTGCATGGTCTTTCAAACGAAAATAATGCAGGGCATGCTGTTAACTACTGGGAATGTAGTATTCTGTAAGTATTTAAACTTCAAATATATATTAAAAAAATTAAACAAGTAGTTAAATACACCAAATATATAGATTCATATGTTTTGGGGAAAAACATAATTTGAAATATCTTTCCAAAAACTCTTGCCAATGAAATAAGTGGAGTCTGAAAAGTAAAACGCCATTAGCTTTTGATTAAGGATTATCTGGTGTATGTGTGGGTTGTTGCCACAAGAGGAGTCCCACTCTCTCACTTTACATTTCTTGCCTTTGCTCTAGTTCTGGGCACTACAATTGGTCTGTAGCTTAGCTTAATGAGCTGAGCACATGGAAAACGAGTCCACCAAAAAAAGCCAAAGGAAAAAACAAACAAACAAAACAGAGATGTTTCCATTGGACTGACCTGACAAAGTGGCTAAACTAGAGAACAACACTCTTCCACCACTGAGAACTGGCTAAAAAACCCTCCAGTACAGGATTGAACTAGATCCCTTCTCGGTGAGAGACAGATACTGACAATTAACACAACTTCAGAAAGCTACCTGATGTTTTAGGCACCATTTTTTCATTTCTAGAAATTATTCTTTCTCTGATTCCTGTCCACACTTCTTTTATTACTATTGTACCACGAAACGGAGGTTTGCATCACAGTAGCACTTTGTAAAAACGAAATTTGCTACTATTCACAGAAACATGCACTTTATACTGTTATACTTGCCTTTTTTTAGCTGCAGTATTACTCATATTTGTCTTTTGAAAAGTCAAAACTTAACTGATTATCAGATTTTGAAGGAATTTCTGGGTTTGTTTGTATGTTGGGTTTTTGGATTTTAGGCTCTGAGATTGCAAGTAGCATTGTGACACTTCAGACAGGATCTGTCAGGGCAATGTTGGAAACTAGAATAACAGTGAGACTTAAAATGTGGACATGAAGAAACACTATCCTCTAATTTGTGGCAAATGTGAAAATGCATAGCATTTTTTTTCATTTTTTTCTGTTTGCTTATTTAATTCTCTCCTTACACATGTTGTAATGTTTGACATTCAGGTCAGTTGGACAAGGGTAGTTTGGCATGGTAAACACACTGTGCAAGCACTGTATGGTATGCAAAGGAACCCATTTTATTCAGGGCAAGCCTAGATTGTTTAACAGGAAAAGTAATGTGTACTGAGGTTGGTGAGATAGATTTCATTGTATTCCATAGCTTGTCGAAACTTCGTAATAAATGGGATACTCAAAACTGGACAAAGAGGAGAAATGGGTCTTTGCCCCTGATATCTGTATCACTGATAGTAGGCACTGCCACTCTTGACCTCCTTGGCTCAGCATGCAGCTGCTGTTTTCAGCATTTGAATATGGCTATGAAAAATGACCTGACATTGTTCTCCAAAGAATTTGCATTGTTTCCTGTAGGCTTTTAAACACTATAACTGTTCATGTAGGGATCTGTTGGTTAAGCAGTTATATTTGTGCTACTATTATATTCTCTGGTTTCCCTGAAGAAACACAAATAGAAATCAGTGTACTCAGTTTCTATATAAGTTAGTTTCTATACAAACATATATAGGCCTGATTCCAGTCCCATTTATTCTTGTGATATCAAATACTGCTCAAATTTGAAGCGCTGGCATTCTCAAGAGGCACTTGAAGAATTTTCATACAGATTAAATAGTATCAGAAAGGATGGAAATGTGGGATGTGTGGAGAAAGGAATCATTTCCATTCAGCAAGCCTCCCACTTGCCACTGAAAATCTCTATATATTGGGCTCAGGGCGTGCAGAGAAAAGTGTACAGAAGATAGCTTTTCTATTTGCTTCAGAAGAAATGCATGACTCAGTTAATGCCAATTGACACTGATTCTCTCAATGCAAAGTACTACCAGACACTTCAGTGTATAGAGTTTGTGAGGAGGAGGAGCACAGGAATGAGCTGATAAAAGTTGTCACAGTTCCATTCTCATTAGGGGAACCACCATGCTGATTTATACCAGCTGAAGGCATGCTAACAAGGCACCCACAGGAACAGATCACTTTTCTATAGTATTTTGAAATAACCACTTAGTGTCTTACAGAAGGGAAGACACTTTTCAGTTTTGCATGTTTTGGATCAGGCTATTCAAATTCAAAGTTTTATTGAACTTGGTTTCCTTATGACAGTCCCATAAAAAGAGCCATGGTAAGTGTCAGACAAAATGGATGGCAAATAATTTTGGGGGATCAAGCTTATTTTATTTTCCTTAAACATGAATAAAATGTACTCATTTTAGACCCTCCAGATATCCCTGTGTTTTCTATAATAATTATTACTTTATTCTAGCAATATTCTAGCTATGAACATAGATAGATAGATGTGACTATGCCTCACAGAATAATCCAGCAAAGGGAAAATCAAAATAAACAAACAAGTTCTATGTAAAGAACATTTAAATTTTTACCTGCTGTAAAGGATTTGAGCAAGCCAGCTAATAAAACTTCAGTAGTTTGCTTTATTCATTTGCTCATTTATTGCAGATAAGAATTTTTGAGGCACTGGCTATATTCTCAGGGTTAAATCCCCAATTTTTGCCCATTCGCCCCCCCCCCCCCCCTTTCTTTTAATTTATTAATAACCAAAGCCTTTCTATTATTTACAGCTAAGAATTTCAGTTATTTGGCTGCAATATATCATTCATTGTTTTCAATAAGCCTTAATGTAAGGTTATATTGACCTTGTGTAAATTTTGATTTAAGAACTAACAGCTATTAACAATAGACCTCTAGTGCATTTGTTTCTGCATGTCTTGCCACCATCATGTGAAAAGCATTTTGAAAGTATAAGTAAAACCCGTCAGTTTCAACAGGAAATAATGACCCCATTTGCCATGGAAACTAAAGAACTTTCTGAAAATGCACTGAGTTGTTTTCCATACAAAGGTAAAATAATTCTAAAAATAATACTGGCTCTTGGTATTAACTGACTGAGTTGAAGAGATTTTACTTTCTGACCCTTTTCAAGCAAAATATAAACACTTCTGAATATTTTTGAGGCAGTCAAAAACTGAACTCCTTGTTTTCAATACTGCTTTTCTTTCAAAGATAGAATGAGAAAATCAAAGCAGAAAATGACTTTTTATAACAGCAGATGGTCAATATAAGTAAATAGTTGAAATATAAAATTACTTTTAAAACAAGTTAAAGTAAATAACTTCCCTTCCCTTCCCTGACATCTAAAAGTTAAATACTGACTGGAAAGTGTTGCAATGCTTCAGTATCTCTAGGAATTTGGTTCTTAATGATCCTGTGGCATATGCTAATTCTAGGTGCAAGACAGGCAAAAATTTTGCTGTCACTTGAAAAATTTACCATTGTAGTGATGAAAAAAAAAAAAAACAAACCTAAAGTGAACAAGCAAACAAACAAAAGTCTGCAAGAATAAAAACACTTTCAGTCACATTCAAAGGTATATGTGTTAACCAAAATCTGATTAAGGAATCTGCCAAAATACACTTAATCTAAGGTTCGAGCTGTGTGGTTTAGCAGTTCAAATTAAAAAACCCACAGAAACCAGCAATTCTCAGGAAGGATAGATTTTACCCTCAAGGCCACCTAGAGGATGAAAAGAGATGAAGTGATAGCTAAGGAATTGTCACTGCTAAAGAAGGTGTCTCCTCAGGAAATTATAGTGCTTTTTCTCAGGAAAAAAAATAAGTTTTTCAGAATGAGTCTAAAAATGGGAATGAATACTTTTCCTATTTAACTTCTTTCGGATTACTGTGTTAGCACTGGCACCTGCTTTTACAGATGTGTTATTCCACAGAAGACATATTTAAGTGGATATTTTATATGAGAAGTTGAAGCTGGCCTGTATTCACTGAACAATATTAATGTTCTTTCAAGAGATCAGTAATTTAATTCGTTACATTCATTTAATGTAACTCTTCAAATCTTCAAATAGCAGTTGAGTATAATTATCTTTGAGTCTCTGACTTTGCACCTCTGGGGCCACAAATCAATGTTTGGTGAAGACGACAACAATTATTCTAATCAAAGTGATGTAATACATTCTAAGTTAGCTGGTTTCATTTCTTAGAGGGCTAAAGTTTTCAAAGAACAGCACTCAGGTTTGGCACAGTCTGTGAATTGGCAGGCTTTGCTCTGAGGAGACACAGTATGAAGTAAGCATCAGTGGAGAAACAGTCTCACACCACTGGAAAGATGAAGTGTGGTTCCACGAGCAATTAACACAGTCGTGAATTGTGACTCTCTGTGCCACATCAGCCTCTCGTAAGACCATAAACCTGGTCTGAACTGACTTGAGTACTGCTATACATTGAGCTCTGCTTCCTCCTTGAAAAAGCAATTAGCATAAAACCAGCACCGAACCACAATGTAGCTGACCTGTGCTCAGCTTTAGCATTCCAATTTATTTTATTGCATTGGATTTCTTTCTTGGTGATTCTTTCAATCTGATAGTAAGATGTTTAAAATTATTTGGCTGAGTGGAAAAAAATCATCCATGTTTATCCATTAGATTTGTTTTTATCTACTATAATGGAATTAAAAATATAGGACTTAAGGTAAGAGTCAGTACAAAAGCAGTCAAGGGTTATGTAAAATTTTCTTTTGTACACTACCAGAAGCTATGCTAAACATGCTAATAAGATCACAGGATGTTTTCATAGAAGAAAATATTTATGAGGAACAGAAATGTTTAATTTGAATGCATTACCTATTCCTTCTGACTGGGTTTAGCACTGAGATGTGCTTGCTTTAGAGGATACCCTTTTAATCCCAGAAGAACTGTAGTCTAAAAGACAGATTCACAAGATGAGAAGGAAAATGGATGTCTGAGAGACTTATAGTAATTCAGATTAGGAAAGTTTCTTTCCCTGCTTGCCATTTTAATGTCACTTTTCCTCAGAAGAAGATTTCACTGAGCTTCCTCGATATTGGAGAACAGCTTCTGATAAGGGCCTAGTATTAGATCAAGGAAGTGGCTGAGGTACGTACTAGGTTTGACACTTCAGAAGAAGAAGATATTTGTCCCTCTTTACATACAGAGTACAGAATGGTGATACAAGCATACGCGCAACAAGAAGAAATTCTAGTCTCCAAGTCTTGGTTCTTTGATGTTTAAACTACTCAAGCAGATTTGGACAAACCCTAGTAGTTTGCTGTCTTGAAGATTTATGAGAATACTTTTTACAGTTTTACTAGGTTTTGAAAGGACTGAATTTAGGGTTGTCTTAAAGTGCGAACGCACTTGTTCTCACGTATTGTAGGGCCTAACTGTTACAGGGAATAGTTTGCTATTTCCCAGTGCCATTTCATTCTCTTTTCATCTGATCAAGTGGTCAGGTGGATAAAACCTCTACTTTTTAGCAATTCTTCTAGTAATTAGGATAGCTTGTCAATTTGCCTGATGATTTTTTAGTATTTTTCCTATGTAAAAAATGTCCATGAGGCTCCTTTTTCATATTTTGATTGCTGCATGCTGTAGTTTTTTCTACGATTCTTCCTTTCTCTGACAAATTCTATTTTGTCTAACTAAATTTTATGTCTCTTCCTTTCTGACATAAGCTTTAAATATAATTTCTGAATATCTTTAGGATCTAGACCTGAGAGAGCCTAATGAGGGAAATGGTCAAATATCCTTGTTAGAATCCTGTATAACTGCTACAAGGTGGGGATAATGCTTAAGCTACTTGGAGACCCTTTACCAGATCAATTGTGAAACATTAAAATATTTAATTTAACACAGGCAAAACCCAGAAAATAACCCACACACATTTATTGCTACTGGTGTGATTATAGATTAAGTGGAAACATGCAACAAAAGCATAGATTTTGTTTGTGCTGTGTTTGAAACAGTTTTTTGTACGCTTTCTCTGGATGGGGCCCTTGGTTGCCATGTCTCTGGGGTTTTTTTCAAGTTTTTTTTCTATAGTTGATTCATATGTTCCATACATAATGCAGAGTATTAGCAATGACAGAGCAATGATTGCTAAAGGCTAGATAGATGATCAGATACCCTCAAATATGTTAAAAATAATGCTATTGAGACATTTTCAATGCTAAATAGCAAATTCTAAAGCAATCTGCAAGGGAAAATCTTGGACAAAAAACAGAATATGTGAGAGGTTTTTAATGTACATTATACTTTGAATAAAATGGTACTCCAAAAGGATAAATGTAAAGTAGTATATTGACTTAGTTAATCACAACAGGACTGATGTAGTAAGATAATTACCCAGCAAATCAAAGATTTTTTTTTTTTTTTTTGCATTTGCTGCATCATTATAATGATGTGATTAAAACTGTGTGTACATTCATGTATTAGTGAAGATTTCACTCTGTGACTCTGAAATTTTGTACATAGTGCAAATCTTTCCAGGAATTTTCATCCTATTTCTCTCAGCATGCTTGCTAATCTTACACTGTAAGCTGCAGCAATGTCAATGTGTTGTGGAATAATCAAAGGAAAAATATTCCCTTAAGAATTCTAAGTCCTGCAGGAAATAGAAAATTAATTATAATAGTCTATCCAGCAAACATGAGGGAGAAAAAAATCTGTAAAAATAGCCCGACCAACATAAACATCTCTCCCACATTCTCCCACTGCCCCCACAATAACATAGAAATCCTATTGGCGTGGATAGGTGTGCTTGTCTTTAAAATGTAGCATTTAAGTGACTTTACAATTCAGCTTTTCATTAATGTAGTGGCTATACAGAGAGTCTAGAATGAATGCTTCAGATATAGACCTTCATAATTGTGAGATAAATATCCCAGTGTTACCTTGCTACATTATAAATCTTTAGTCCCTGGGAAAAAACCCCACCTATCTCGGAAAAAAATCCCAAAACATTTTATACTCCTATTACTCTTTCTATATTGAAGGTTTTGGCACCACACAAATGCTTTAATTTGGCAGAGGCAAGGTATAACATGCAAAGAAGATGAGAGCTCTTGTTTTAAGAACTAGCAATTACTGCTCAGGCTCCCTGAAGAACCTGAAAAAGTCTGTGGACATCTAAGCAAAAGGTCAGGTTCACTGTTTTTGCCAAGGACAGAAACAAGGATATGGTGATTTTAATTGCTATATTTCCCTATCCTTAGCATAAATAATACCTGCTACTTTGAAAGTATTGGTAAAAGGAGGAGAGCTTAGGAAAGCCCAGAAATAATGTGCACAAAATAAAAGTTATTGGGGTATGACAATAGCCTACAAAATTATGAAATGGAAAAAGTCACTGGGGAAAAGAGGGGGGCTAGGAACTAATTTCATTTCTTTTTAACCAAATACCTGTAAAACTCCCACTCTTGCTGAATTGCAATTACATTAATATTGGGGGTGTTTCTCTATCTAACCAACGATCTAAAGGGTTTATTTGTGAAAATCTGATTTCTGGCAACACACTTCAGAGAACTGAAGTAAATTTTTTTTTTCTTGTTCTATTACAGATAGAAGGATGAACATCTGATGTTTCATTACACATGTTTATTGTGTTTATATTATGTCACTTTGATGATTTTAGGTGTTTTCAATTCTCACAAATAATAAGGTACCACTTAAAAAAAAACCAAAACAACTCAAGTCTGACGTAGAACATTCCTAGTAAATGTAGTGGAAAAATTTTGTGATTCAATATATTTTTAGTTGTAAAATATTCATTTTAAAAATCATTTTTTTTCAAAAAATATTGGGTTTTTATAGGATTTAAAATTGAAAAATATTGAAAAATTGCTAAATATATCTCTTTAAGTTTCATTTTAGCATTTAATATATTTTTGACTATATTTGTATTTTTTTATTTTGAGAAAATATTTTAATATTGATAAAATAAGTTATTTCATTTGAAGCCAAAATTTTGGGTATCTGATACTTTTATATGAGTTGAAGTCTCAAAATCAGTTGTGAAAAACTAACAAAATTACTAGTGGTCATGCTTTCAGGGTAAAATGCTTTATTCAGTTATTTATTTAATGATAATTTTGGCATGTTATTCTGATACCTTCATGTGTGATTTTCCTGTACTCAGGAAAGTACGAAGAAATGAGATGACCCAGAGGTCATGTACCTGAGAAGTGAGTACTGATATCCACCTTGGAAATCCTGAAATGCAATGAATTGTCACAATATTTCAAAATTTTGAAGAATGTGATCATCTGCAACTGTTAGTCACTTTTGAATGCACACCTAAAGATTCAAAGAAAAGGAAAGTAATAACATTTTTTTAAAACAGTTTCTTTTATTCTTTCACATTAGAAATAAAACGAGATATAAAACCACCACCCCATGCTCTTCCCTCGCCAGACCGTCCCCCCTCAAAGAAAAAACAAAACCCTAAAGATCTTGCAGTAGTCCAAACAGAATATCAGCAAATAAGAATATGGAATGTCAATGCCATCATTCATTTTCAAAACCTGACTTCCACAGTTTCTTATTTTCCTACTTCTGTAAGACTCTTTTTGTTTTCATCTCTCCTAAATTCTCTTTTCACAAGACTCAAGTTACAATGCAAAATGAAAGTTCTGATTTTTAAGATGGATAGATATTAACATAGTCTTAATAGTCTTCCTTGTATGCTTCCAATCATACATATGAATACATACTACTGGAAGAGAAATCTCAGTTTATTTAAAGCAAATGATGCATATATTTATTTTGTATTGAAAGTGTCTGTATTTCTATTGTTGTTTAGTTTCTGTAACAGCACGTGAACTAAATTCACTGTTTTCAACATAATTGCTGCACTGACAGGCATAGCTACAGTCCTGATCTCAGCTGACAACTAAAATTGTTCTTGTCGCCATCAGCAAAATTTAAGCTCATACAGGAACGAAAATAAAAATAAATCCTATAAAATATCTTCTCTGAACATGTCCAGGCCAGAAAACAAGCTTCTGAGATATTGACTCTTATCTTAGAGGTGTTTCCTTCAAGGTCAGGCTTGAGGCACGTTAAAAGCATTTGGAAATCGTGCCTGTTGCTGTCTGTTTTTTATGCTCTCTGTGAAGACAATAAAGGACTCTCGAGCTGTTCATCCAATATGCTGTGAAAGTGCACAAAATTGAAAAAACTGTGAGTACATGAGTTGTTATATAAATTTGAAGTAAAAAATATACTAGACAACTTCTTTCTTTGTGAAACCAGTTGAGGAAGTATTTGTTCAAATCCATTTAAATATGCCCTCTAGCAACTGAGACTCATAAAAAAAAAATTGCTAGAATATAAAGATTCAGCACAAAGAGGTAGTGTGCTAAGACTGTAATACCTGTAAAAGTTCACAAATCAATACAGATCCATCAATCAATTCTCCTCAATACATAGAATATAGGTGGAGAGTTGGAAGAAGAACCAAAATGTTTGCATAAAATTTTGCAGGGGTGGATGCTAGAATAATGTAAAAATGTTTTCACTAAATTGGTCTGAAAAGGGCATAAGGAACTGAAGAGATAAAACACCTACAATCTAGCTTCAAGAAAAAATCTTTGCAAAAATAACAGCAGCCATATACTAGGAACCTCTGACTGTCCCATCCAGTAGAGTGTCCAAAGGTTCAGCTTTCTAGGTTAGTTTACTTTCTTGAGCCAAAAGAGTTCAGAGTTTTATCTTTAACTGGTCAGGTGGTTTTCCTAAAAACCAAAGTGCATTATTACAGCTCCTGGCTGTTGTTTATTCCCTTTCTGACACAAGGGGAATAAGGATCTTGCTTCTAAGCTCTCAGGTCTGCCACTACCTCTCCATACAGGCCTCTCAAGGTAGTCTTCTTTTACTGGTTCAAGTCTGTTCTTTATCTTTGATCTTTAACTTTGTACTTGTAGTGACATGTTAGAGATCAGAGACAGTATCTCCAAGCACATAACTGCAGAGATTTCCTCAAGAGGGTATATCTGTATGATACACTGTGAACAAGACTGTATCACAGTGCTCCGCTCAAAATGCGTGCGGGAGAAGGATGGGCAATTCATTATAATCAGGATAGAAGGAATACAGAAAGGCAGATGTCTGGTAATTTTCTTTGCTAAGCCATTAAAGGGAAATGTCAGTGCTGGTTACCCTAAAGGAATGAGTAACCAATTCTTTGAAATTTTTAAGTGTAATTAAAAAAAAAAAAAAAAAAAATCTAAAACGGTGGACTTACAATAATCCTTTGAAAGTTGAGCATTTTATGGTCATGTTAGATATTCTATGTCAAGAGAATATGCTACTACTTCAGTACACAATTTTGACAGCTATAATTTTAATGGCCTTGGGCTTCTCTCACAGTTACTAATCTATATGATAATATCGTTACTATTAGATTATAATAAGTGCAGTATTTCAAGGAAATTCTTTGTTCTATATTAAGTTTGGGTGGGTTTTTTGTGAATCTCAGTCTTTTGATCATGAATATCTATATTGGTGAAAAATGATATCTACGGAAAACAGAGGAGTGAACATACTGGTGATACTTACTTCTGAGTCCCTTTGAAACTCAGTAGAGGTTATATCCAAACAGGCTGAGAAGGTAAAAAGGATAGAAGCTCAGTGATGATGAAATAAAGGTAATTGAAAAAACCAAATAATTGATTCTCTCTCATAGCTGGAAAATAGGTTTCTTTCCCCCCCAGGAGAGGCTGTGTTTGCATTGGCTACCTTCCCCTGCTTTTTTTATCTTGCATACTGCTGGTGCTGGCAGTAGTATTTAAGTTCAGATGTGCAGCACAGGTGGTCAAGAGAGGTGCTAGAGGAGGTTTTGCCTCTCTTGATAGTTTATAGTCACTGTTGCATCTTCAAAGGGCAGTTCAGGCATAAAGTGGAATCACCCTATGCAAGTGTTCTCTCCTCTGATTATTAGGGTTTCGGTGTAGATACCATATACATTCAGAAAATAACTGCCCAGCACTTGTATTATGGTGTTACTCAAGTCACTTGATTTTGAGCATGTCTGTATCAATGTTTTGCTACAGATCAGAGCTGCATTTTTTGTAGTCTGTCTACCAGATTTCCTGACTTGAACTGGTTTGCCTCAAAATTGAAAAGTGTTCTTGGAGTGTGAGAGATTTTTGTTCTAAGAAATATATTTGGAAGATATCCTCCAGAAATGTATCTAGTGCACTTCAAGTGCTTATGGTCAGTCCATTGTTCCAAGATAGGGCAAATCCAAACCACATCAAATGTAGGCCTTGGCAGAAATTCTATACATCCACTGCTTCAAATCTGTGTCATGAAAACTGGCAAAGCAGACTGTGTAACCCAAATCAGCTCCTGACACCTGCTCTGGTCATTGTGAAGCATTATCTTTGGAAGTTTTCCAATTCTTCATTCCAGTGAGGTTTTATTGTAGTTTTGGGTTGTCCTAATTGTAGATAATGCAATATAAATTTACATTCCAAAGTCTGAGATGATAATTTTCTTTCTCTCTTTGCATTTTTCCCAGTTAATGGTAAAATAAGATCATATTCTAATAAAATAATTAAAATATTTTTGATTATTTTAAGACCATCTTCTTATGCAATGATCTAAAGACTAGTATAGGTATGATTGCTTCCATATTTTTTCTTGTTTTCGCCTATCTATTTCCAGGTTTGAAAAGAAGAGAAAGTATCTTTGTATCTTCAATGGCTCTTGAAACCAAGTAGCCTGCACAGTTCAGGAGTTAGTGTGAATGTAAGAAATAGTGACCTGTTGATCACACAAGAAAAAAAGGAAAATAGAAAAACCTCTGAAAATCCAACTTCCAAGAAATGATTATTTACTACACTGAAATGGCGAAAAAACTGAGGACAATATCTATGGAACTTTAAAATATATATATTTTTTTCTAAGAATAAATTCAATATAACTGCTTTTCTTGGGAATTTATATTGTGAGCCCCTGAAAGTATAAGAAAAAATCCTCTGCGGGAGCAAATTCATATTGTGCCTTTGAAATCAGTGGAACTGCATATATTGATTTTCTTAAAATTGTATCCACATACAAATTTGATGCCATTTTGATTTTACAAAACTAAAAGAGATAGTTACCCAATGTTACAAGTTTGTTTCTAAAATATCCTGCTATGTTTCTAGTATTACAGGAAGTTGTGGAGAGCAACATTAAATAGAGTAACATAGTTCCATGAACTATTTCCAGCCAATATTTTTGCTTCAAAACTGTCAGGATTTTATACAATTATTTTGTGAATCCAGAAACAGCTTTTCCTTCCCAAGTGCTCTACAATGAGTACCTGTGGTTCATGTTTCACACTGCAAAGGAAAGTAAAGGGGAGAGAAAAATTGCATGCATTCACAAGGCTGAACTGGAGTTGATTTTGAGGTTGGTAGGAATCTTATTTTAGAGCCAACAGTGTGCAGTTTCAGGCTGACCAATTAAAGCAAATGTGTACTATCTCATGCATCCATTTTGAAAAGCCAGAATAACATTTGCAGCAATTATGTGAGCTTAGAGCTCTTGAAAACGAATTATTAGTACTATTTGCTAAGGCTAAGTATGAAGCCAGATACATGTTTGAGGGTCAGTAATTCAGTTTTGGCCTTCTGTGTTATTTCTTTTATATGATTGCTCCTGAGATGTGGTTGTGTAAATCTGGGGTGTGGCTGTGTAATGTGGAAGTGTCATCCAATAATTAGATGTCTTATTCACCACGTGAAAGTCGTGGTTGCCACTGATAGCCACATTTTAAACTTCAGAAATGAAGGATACTGAAAGATTGTGGGTGAACTACTTCTTCCTTAAGAGTGGAAAATAATCTGTTTATTGCAAAAAGCCCTTTCTAATTATAATGAATAGATAAGCAATGCTATATAAAATATTGTTAACAAACAAGGAAAAGTAAACAGCTCAAATTTTATACATGACCATTGCTTAGCAATAAAAAAAAAAAGTAATTAAATGAACAAACTTGTCTAAACAGAACTGTAGTAGACATATATTTAGAATATAATTGTACATTTTCAGTACAACATTTGCAGAATGTGCCATTATGTTTTTAACGATCACAGGTGTGTAGGTGTTCTGTTTCATCTCTCATAAAAAAAACCTCAAACCAAGATCAGAACAATAAAAATCTCCAGAATTCATGGGGTTTGGATTATTTTTATGATGTTCAATATATGTAATGTGCTTCTATTATTATTAGATTGGTGTTCAGAATGCCACCTGCTGTCTCCTGCCACTTTTGATACCTACTAAGTATTGATATAAGTTTTTACGTTGATCGTCTTGCCTAATTTAGGAAGTACAAATAAGTGACTGGGGTGCATTAGCTATAGGCTTCAACTAAATTTATTACTGCTTGGAAGAATTCTCTGCTTTGTTTCACTTTTCCACACCAAGAGTGTTGTAAGTAGGAATCTATGTATGAAAATATGTTCAGAGCTGGAGATGGTCACCTTCTAAGCACATATTTAAAAAAGAAGTGTTGGAAATATATACATACTGTTAAAAGCTGTTTAGGTGACTTAGAATTTATTGTCCAGTGTGAAAGGTCAGAATTGTTTTAAAACACATTAAATAGTACAGTAGGGGGAAAAAAAAAAAAAAAAAAGAGTTGTGCCAGGAGCTACTAGCAACAGTGTAAACCATAGCATTATGCTTTTTTCTAGTCATTATTTTGGACCTGATCATCGACTGCCTTAGCAGATACAAAATGTGTCCGGGATGGGTCTGATTGCATTTCCTTCTGTGCAATTTTTACCCCAATGTTAAATATAAGTTTAAGAGCTAAACTATCCTTTAAGACCAAGATTGTGTTTTAGTCTCAGGTGTAACTGTCCTGTATCATACCATATAACTAAATAGTTTGGCTACAGTTGTAACCAGAGTGTTAAGTGAAACTTTATCTAAAAATATGCACTATTGCTTTTATAATTGCCAATACAGAAATACTTCACGTCAGTAAGGAAAAACTTTGATTTTAAACCTTTCAATATCTATTTTTTTTTGTTATATATTAATGTAATATTTTACTACAGCTTTTATTTAATTTAAAATAAGATAACATTGCTGACAGCTCATGATGAAGGTTCATTTTATACTATGTGTCATGGTGGGTATAACATCATGAGGAAAATTATGGGTTCAATATTCTTTAATGGAAAAAAAAGGACACTATTCATCTCTTTTATTTGCAGTATAATAGTTTATAAGCTTTTTTTCCCATATCTTGTCTTTTAAAACTTACCCTCATTCTTCAAAAGAAGAAATGTTTGGTTCTCTGTTTTTTCTTTTTCATATCCTAGACTTCCAGTTTTCCTTCTTTACTCCAAAACCAGAAAATAATCCATTGTTGCTCTACATTAAATGATGATTTCCCCTTACTAATTTTCATCTCAGCCATTTTTTCTAAGGTACTACAGTGAATAAATGCAGGTAAACTGTAAATATACCTTTTTTCTCCCCTTTCCACCATTCCTTAATGCCATTTTCGTCACTCTCTGATTAAGAATGAAATTATCAGATAATTTGCAGCTATACAGTGCTAGTGAGAGAACAGGTAATCCTGCTTTGCCGTGTCCCTAACTGCAATTTCTTTTTGCTGACTTTGTAACATGCCATTTAGAAGAGGGGCCTGCATCATTAAGGAAACTACAGCACTATGTGACAAAAGGTCACATTCATGTATACTTTGCTGTTGTTTTTTATGTTTGAATACTTTATTTTCCTTTGGCAGCAGTCTCTAAGGTAATTTTGTTAGGTGGCAGCTGAAAGCTTTATTCCAAGTCATGATTTTATGCTATTACTTTACATGATTGGTTTAACGATCTATGATGTTGTACAAGAAATTTAAACTAAGATTCATGTAAATCCTTAAATTAAAAAAAAAGAAATTAAAAATCAAGTGGCAAAAAATCCAATACTCTTTAATCACATGGTTAGACTAAAAAAAGAGTATTAAACTATTTTTTGTTAAGTTTCATAATTTTTTGATTCTTTAGAGATTTGAAAAATCACTTCAAATAACTTTTCTGGTCTTTATTGAAACCTGTTGTGAAAACCATAGGGAAAGGTAGCAGTCAGTATTACTTTTTAAATCTAAATACATGATAATTAGGAAAATATAATCCTATTTTGAAATGGAGGAACTATTCAAACGTTAGAAATAGCCAAAGGTCTAGGAGGAAGTTTGTTGCAATACTTTATTTCTTCCATACAATCTAAAGTCCTTCAGTCTTCCTCATTTTACTCCATCTTTTATGCATATTTCCCTTTGTTTGGTTTTCTTCTCAATGTCATACAAAATACAAGTGTAATTATATTCATTTACATTCTTCAAGCAGATAAGTGTCATTTCATGTATTTTAATGTGGTTCAGCCTCACAGGTAGTCAAACTTTAAGGAGGAGTTACTGTTCTGAAGAGATCCCAAAGCTTTTACTTGCTGAGTTATTCGTATGGTTCTTTCATTTTGTTCCTGCCTTCTATCCAAAGGCTAAGAGTATAAAAAGTTTCCATTTGCTTGAAATGCCATTTCTTTATTTAAATCCTGCTGGTTATTTGTCTGTACCTCATTCCTTTTGTCTTATTGTGCTTTTCTCTATCTATGCTTTCCCTCTTCAGTCAAATTACTTTTTTTGTGTTTTAATTATTAGTTCTATTTTTTTGGCCAAATTTTTCATTACAAAGCTCTAACTTTGATTCTTTCCATCACTATCTGATTTTTGTCACTTATTTCCAAGGTAAAAAGGTGAGCATTAAATCCTAATATCTATTTGAGGGGAGACTGAGGCATATATTTGATCAAATATTATTATATAATTTGCATTTTTGCAAGGACCATTTCAACTTTCTTCTGTTTCTGTTCATCTTTAGGCCCTTTGTCATCATATAATGGCATTAAAATACTAGTTCTGTTAATGTTCCTTCATCACAAGGCAAATGTTTGATAGGTGATTAAGGGACCTGAGATTTCAGGCTTTTCCAGAGTGAATAATGTAATATGCATTACATGTCTGTTTTGGTTCTTGCTGTGTTTTGCACAGAGGGCAAAAAAGGAATTCTCTTAATTTTTAAAATAATCTGTCTATAAACTGCTTTTACTTCTCTACTACTGAACAAAAACCTGTGCTCTTCCTTCACCTCATAGTTGTATGATAATTAAGACACACCTCAGAAGAAGAAAGAAAGCCAGATGAAAAAGGAACGCACACAAAAAATCAGTATAGATTTGCACTGAGATTTAAGAAAAGACTAGTGTATTTCCCTGTTACATTTTATTTTTGAGAGGTTCTGTATCTGTGTGCTGACTCTTTAGGATACCCTATGGGTAGAGTCTGATGAGATTAAATATGTCATCCAGCTCCCTCCATCGAAGCCTGGTCCATGGAACTGCAATTTACTGTCAATTTTTAACTTTTCAGTACTATTTTACTGTCTGAAGGTTTCACCCTTTAGCCAATGTAAACCACATCTTAAATGTGTTACGTTGCAGGACTGGATAACTTTGGCCCATACACATTTCTGTCTTGGATATTCTTAATGCATCCTGAATATTCCCTTCCTGTGTCCTCTAAACAAATTGAAGCATTAGAAGTAGTTCCTGAAAATGTGGGATTATGTTCTGCTCTTATTTCACAGGTGCTACATTTCTTTCTAGAGCTACTTCAAGCATTTGCTTTGACCACTTGTGGCTCTACCTAAGCCCATGCTTCACCCTAATGCCTCCTAGGCAGATAGGCACTTTCTTGCACGCCACACAAAGGAAGTTGAACTCGGGTAACAGATCTCACATCTTTTTTATTTTTTTAATAAAAATAACAGCTCTGCAGAAGAAACATTTTGTACTCATATGTGACCCGTGATAAGGTCACTCTTAGGAATATTGGTGTATCGAGGACCAAGTGATGTTAGGCCTTCAACTTATAGCTGAATTTCTTTCAGTATGATTCTTGGTTTCTACCTGTTGTTTACTGGGGAAAAAAAAAAAAAGCATGTTGGTACAAATATGAACCACAGGGTCTTAAACAACATGAAATTGTATCCAAGTACTAGTCATATTTTAATTAAGCAATGGTTGAAATTAAAATTCTAAGTATATGTACATCAGTTTGTGTTACCTTTCTAATGACATCATTTAAAGGCTTACAGTTTTCATTGCTACCTGTCAGAAACAGGAGAATATGAAGAATTTACTCTTAGGTTTCTTGGAACTTTTTTTTCATTTAGGGTGCTAACAAAAGAGTGAAAAATAGTGTAATTACTGATCTAAAGTTAACAGTGTCTGTAAATCACAGGAGAATTTGAACAACAATTGAGATTTTAATCTCTAGATTTATTTACTCAGAATGTTTCCTTGGGTCCTCTGATTATATCACCTTATTTATTGTATCATGTTAGTCATAGTTCTGCTATATTCCGCTGAAAAGAGGTCTTCTTAGACCTCTAAGAGTATTCTTAGTAGTGCAAACAGCTTTCTTCAGTAGAATTTAGGTCTGTGAATTTTATTTTTTTTAAGGAAAACCTCGGATCTTATTGACAGCCTTCCAAGATTTCGAAATGTTGTTCATACCTGCAGCACAATACTCAGAGAAAAAGAACTCAGTGAACTGTGACAGAGACCTATATTTTTTCCTCTTTATAGCTATTAATAGATAAATTGATTTCAGTAGGCCACTCAAACTCAAATGTTCTTGTATCTTTATCTTAAATAAATATCTGTACCTGTTCCAGCAGTTTTGCTTTAACAAACACAAAACAGCAGTGATCATTGTAATCATCTTCAAAACCTTCGATTTTTTTTGTTTTATTGTATCAGTACTTTACTGCTTTTATTTGCAAATTATGTCAGTTTAATTGTCCTACTTTCTTTTCAACTCCATAAATGTTTCCACACCAGGTTCAACATTTAATCTGGGAAAACTGCAACAACAAAATATTCAATGAAGTCATCACCTTTCTGCTTTTCAGTCCTGCTTTAAAAAATGCTGGTAATTTGATCTCGGTTAGGCAGGTGCATTCCGTGATGCTTCTCCTCTCATCTATTCCCAAATATGTATTATTTACTTAAAAAACCCCCAGTGTTGCACTGGCTGTAAATGTTCACCTATTCCGGTCTAGGTGAAGTATTTTCAAAAGGTCAAGAATAATTTTCAATCTTTCCTTGAAATTTTTTTAAAGGTGTTTATTTTATTTTTAATTTAATAGAAATTAAAATTAAAAATTAAAATCTGAAAAGAAATATTTTTTTATTTTATTTCAATTAAATATATCGGGTGGAACCAAGTGTTGGGTGTTTTTATTCCAAAGGTTTCAATTGAAGAACAGGATCTTGATCACTCAATCAGATAAATGTTTCATTTGTATTGTTTTTTTCCCCAGAATTTACGGATTAGGTAGACTCTAGTTAACTATTCTATTGTTTTTGTTGGGTTTGTTCACAATCTTATCTACTCTGTCCAGTTTCTTCCATTTACTTGTCTGTTCTACCCAGCTGTTCTAATCTTATATTCTTTGGAGAAGAATCTTATTCTCTTTATATCTCTACTGTGTACAAAATAAGAGGCATATAACCTAGCTGATTCTAGTATATTGTGTGTGTCAATAATAGTTCTTTCTTCTTTGTCACAGATCTCATTATTTATTGTATCATGTTAGTCATAGTTCTGCTATATTCCGCTGAAAAGAGGTCAAGAGTATTCTTAGTAGTGCAAACAGCTTTCTTCAGTAGAATTTAGGTCTGTGAATTTTATTTTTTAAAGGAAAACCTCGGACCTTATTGACAGCCTTCCAAGATTTCGAAATGTTGTTCATACCTGCAGCACAATACTCAAAGAAATCAGTGAACTGTGACAGAGACCTATATTTTTTCAGACTGTCTGAATGGGGATTTAATTTTAGCACAATTGAAAAGAAGTACTAGCTATAATGATGATGATTTGGGCCACCAAGGCATCACGCAGAATCTGGAGAACTGGATGAGTGCAGTGTGCATGACGCCAATGCAGATGAGATTTGCTTTGAGAAAAGAGATGGTGAGCTAGTCTGTACCAACTGCTTTAGGAACAAGAGCTGCTGCTTAGGCAACTATGCTGAGTTGGGCTGGAGATGCTACGGACCATAACTGAAGTTAGGTGTCCACGTTATCTGCAAGCAACCAAAGTATGAACCTTCTTACCTCCCCAGTCACTTCGACTCAGTTATTATTAAACCATAGAGATGTCCAAGGTTCTCAGTGAGATTACTTCACGAGTTCTTTGTGTCCCATTTACATTCATATACATGAAAAGGAAAACACAAAATGAAAACCTACAGATATTCCCAGACTGGTAGGCCTCCACTCATATCTCACATTTTATCAGGCACCCATGTCAAACATCCACAAAACAAATCTACGGAGACCCAAACTTTGTTAGTCCTGCTATTTGTTTTCCCTCCTGAAAAATGAAAAAAAAAAATTCCTACTGTCTCCAGAAAATTACTAAAGGTAGAATGGAGCAGGTACAGCAGTTTAGATGGAATTCTAAGCTTTCAATATCTTTTTTCAAGTTTGGTTTTTTTTTTTTTTTTTTAATATTAAATGTCAAGAACATAATCCTTTAAGATATATATTGAATTTGGGCCCTCTCTATAAAATTCACTAAAATTAATTAAGTGCAAAATAGTAAGTTATCTAAGACATTCTTATAAAGTTTTGAGCCAGAAGTGCATTGGCAGGTGTGGCACAGTGATTGAAAGCTATTAGCTGTAATGTTATTCTGGTACTATAGTAAGAGGTTGTAGAGAAAGGGAGTAGCTCTAGGAACATTGCCATGTATCTCATCATCTAGTGTGGATTTCACTGGAAATATTACATGCCATATCAACCTGGCTATCTACTACATGTCATCTCAATGTTACACAAATCAAATTTACAAATTTAAGCAGCATTAGAATGCCTTATTTATATACACACACATACCTAGGGAGATAATTTTTAGTATTAAAAGAACAAACAGTTCACAGAGTATTTTGTGATGAGTGAGCCAATTGCTCATTAGAAGGAAAACACCAAATAAAATCTGATTAGAGCTTGGAAATTAATGAGTATCAGCTGTCCAAACACAAATAACACTGACAAACAGCTGGAATGATAATAGGAGCAACTCGACATGCATCAATGTCCCTTTTAATAATACCATAGAGACTGTAGCATCAATATCACTTTATTGTCTACTTGTGATAATGGCACAAAAACTAGGCAACATGCTGAAAGGATTCCAGAGTTATCCCTACAGTCAGCTGATACAAAAATCTTCGGTCTGAATTTAAAAATGTGATCAGTAGGAATATTTTCTAACTCCAACTGAATTTGTACATGTCTGAAAATAACATTAAAAAATTGTTGTCCTCTGTGTTTCAGAAATAAAACCTGGCATAAATCCCTCTTTTTTCAGTCATGGGTTTAATTCTGTAAAATTAGGGTAAATTAAATCTCATTGTAATAGCTCTTGAGGCAAGACAGATTGTGAAGAAAATTATAACATGCATTTTTGAGAAAATCTCTGCATCACGTTTCCATTCTAGATGTCATGACTATTAATATTCTAGTAAAATATGATAAATTTTCCTGCATAATTCTGTAAATGTATGAATTCTTACAACATTTAACTGGCAGAGAAATAGCAGAGTGATAGAAATTTTTAGATCTGTATCATTAAGATATGTCACATATCACTTCATGTCAAAAGTCAAAATGACAACAAGAAAAAATTAGAAAGTTTGTCCTGTTTGTTGGCTAAATCCAGTAACATTAAAGTGCAAAGAATCATTAAGTTTCAGATCTAATTTAATTATACCAAGAAAGTTCTGAATTTAGCGTATAACGGCATATAAAGGGGAACTATGCAGCAAAGTGACAATTAAAATTTGGCTTTTAATATTCCTCTGTTGTTATATTATTGCTTATTCATTAAATATAATTAAGGCCTCCATCCTGCAAACTGTCAAAATTCTGTGCACAGTAAAGAGTAACTTCAGAGTTTTATTTGCCTCAAAGGTCTTCTGGTGCCTGAAGTTCTGTTCCTAGGCATAGGAAGAAGTTCTTCAGTTTCAGTCAAGCAGAACAATTTGGTGCCTGCAGCCCATTAAAACCTTTCCTTAAACCAAGACAAGAGGTGTCCTGTGCCTATTGCTCATGTCAGGTACAACCTTGCAGTTTCTTGATCAGGTTCTTTGCAATCAGCATAATCAGTAGTTTGTCTACTTTTTCTTACAGAAAATAGATTCCTGTGTCAATTAGACTTGATGAGCCTAACAAATCTGCACATTTGTAGTGTTTTTTAGACAGTTAATGGAAAGAAAAAAAAATTGAATGATTATATGGAAAAATTAAAATAAAAATGAACATTAGTATAAAAATTCAGAGTATTTGAGAAAATATTTTGAACTCATTCCTTTGTTACTAACACGAGGACATAAGAAGTTGTTTGTGATTAATTTTACCCCCAGAGAAAATGAACTTTTGTGAAAAATACTAATTGACCTTTGAAATTTTTCCATGTAACACTTTTCCTGGGTAATTAGTGGCAGATATTTGAGGGATTATTGTAGTTTAATTAAAACTAAAACTTTGTTTTAAATAAAAGCCATTAAAAATAACAAAGCAGAATGAAAATTTTTAAATCAATTTGAGTGAATTTAAAAAGATCCTCTATGAATGCTCTCATAATAATGAATATAACTTGTATGAGTTCTATTTCATCACCTTATTTTAATTTCTAAAAATTGTTTACGCTAAAAACGGAAAAGCAACTAAACTTATTTTGGTCTCCGCCTTGTAGATATAGAGAGTGAAGTTCACCTTAAAATGACTGCAAAATGCCTTTTAAAGCTTTTATTTGCTTTCACATATGATTTTCCTTGTACTTTTTTCCTTTGTTAGATTCGGCACTGTCACCACGGTGATTATTTGGCTTTAATTACATGTATAGAGTCAATTAAAAAAAAAATTATGAGCATGAAAGAAATATTATAGGCTTCAAACTTTCATACATTAATTGTATTTGCTCTGTCCAAACTCTGCTAAAATTTTGGGGAAGGAAGCTATATGGAAGCATTTGCCATTACCTATTTTCTAATAGATTGCTATGAAGTTCCATTAATAACACTGTGGTGTCCACTTCAAAAGCATCATCTCTGCATAAACAAGCAATTACATGTAAAGTGGATAATATGCAATTATTAGATATTCTGTGTTGGCTGGTTTTCTTTGCTGGTTTTTTTTTTTTTTTTTTTAATTAATGAGAAAAGACAGAAAAAAGGATTTGATTATAACTTCTATAACAAATGTTGTTATTAGATTTCTTATCTCTAGTCCTTGATATATTTTTTTGAAATTTTCATTTTGATTCAGTAAGAATTAGTAATCCCCTGTAATTTAATTTCCTTGTGTTTTTCTGCTTCCTGTCATGAAATCATGGAGATGTTTAAAGTGAATGTGTCACTTGACATGAAATTGACCACTGCCTCAGAGATGAAACACATAATTTTATCTCACAATTCTCAAATTGGTTTTATTCAAAATTTGAAAGGTTGCTTTTTATTTCTCTTCCTTTGCATTACTAAATTTGCTGACAGTAAAGGAAAAAAAATTAAAAATTACTGGTTTTCTTTATCTCTCTCTCTTATATTTTATTTATATTGTATTACTTTTCAAAATATATTGTTCTTAGCAATAGGAGATTGCAAAAGTCTAAATTATGTCTTTATTTTAGGGAAACACAACATAAGACTAAATAATCCTATGATTCAGCCTTCCTTTCCAGTTGTATACTGCTAATCAAACTGACTTTCATAAAGCTAATAAGGAGCCCAACCACACTATTCATACTGAATACTAAGTTCTCTTTTGATTGCAGGTCCAGTGCTCTGAATGTTGATTAATAAAAGTGTTCAAGTTTTTCTGAAAGGAAAGTGATTCCAAAGCACGGGAAAATTTTGATCTATCTGGTATGTACTTCTCTCTTTTATTAAATTTTTCTGCACTTCTGAATGCCTTGACATTGAATAGTAGTCATAACATGCCATAGAATAGTCTGGTTTATGTAGCTACAACTTAAGTTGAATTTGAGAGTTCAGTTTCCTATTTCTTTTTGACTGTTTTAATGAGAACACAACCTCTACTTTTCTAAAGTATTTTTTTAAAATGTTGAACACTCATCATTTCACTGGAGTGAGGTGTTTTTTATTACTTTTTTAAACATTTGAAGTCACCTTGCCTAATCCTAAGGTTGTCTTGCTAGGCATATGTCTTGATTAATCCTCTGAAATTAGTAAAAAAAAGATCTTTAAGCACATGCACCTGGGAGATGGCACATGTTGATTTAGATACATCAGGAATACACTTCTTGGCACAACGTCCTTCCCAGTGTAAGTTAAAGTAATTCTGAAATGGGATAACTCAGCTCCTGCTAGTGCTTTAGCAGATGTTTAATTATATAGGGGAAAATGTGAACCTTGTAAGGAAGGATTGATAGAACTACATCCCAGATACCATACAGCTTAGTTAAGAGCCAGCACACTGAAAAATTGGAACAAGAATGGTATTTCAGCATTCAACAAAAACATCCAAATCCCATTGCCATAGTTACTACTGCAACCCAGAACAGATGATATTTGTCCATTGCATTGCCTAGAGGAATCCTTCAGCTACTTTTAGGAGCGGTGAGAAAGGTGAATGTCAGATGCCAACAAGAGTCACTGCAGCTCTAGATAGAACACGGGTATGAGATGGCAGATTTGAGTTCTCATCTTTCGTATTTGCCTAGGGAAATTATGTCCAAGGTGAATATCCCAGGTAGAGGGGAGACTGAAGGTGGATCTGACAATTTTCCTTTTCTAATAAATGCATAATTCATTCTCCCTTCCCTCTCTTAGCTCAAGTAGAGAGGATTAAAAAGCTAAAATTATGGATTCATCCCAGATAAGTATAGGCACTTAACTGAGGATCCTATGTTAAGATCCTAATCATTCTGGGCTTGTGTTAAAGTTAATGGAAAGAAAGTTGCCTCCTGAGAGCAATTAAGACCTTAGTTGACTGGAATAACCAGATGTAAAAGCCCTTCACTCTTCATAATACATCTCTAAAGCTTTTGGGATAATTCTGGACCAAATATTTAATTTAGGGTTTAACAGGTCTGTCATGTTGAATGGAACACTTTTAGAAGGAATAAAAAGACCCAAAAAGAAATATTTCAAACCAAACATTTTTAGGTTAAAAAATGAACATTTCTCCTTAAAAAAATTACTTAAGCATTACTATAAATAGTCACCTTACTATCTATAACCACTCTTGTATTTATATTAGTCTTAAAAATATATTTATAATGGGCTGAGTTCTTCCTAATTTATTTACAGTAAGGATAGATTTGATCCCAAGTGTTGAAATAGTTGGGTACCTTTTATTTCAAATAGAGAAATGAGCCAATGGAAGTAATGCAAGTTAAAATGTGATATTGCATCAAAACAAAGCCCTTTATCTTTCATTGAAATGCCTAATTTCTTCTCAGTTTTTCAGAAGGATTTTCAGCAAGAATTAAAAAAAAAACAAAAAACTGCCAGTATTTTTCCATGTTTCTGTTAGCATCTGGTATTTTCAGATCCCTTCTTTTCATGTCATTAATTCATATGCACCTGAGCAAGAAACATGACTTTGTTTTTCTCCAAAGTGTAGACATGATCTATCACGTTAAGTTGTCGGGCCACTATTTATAAGAACCAATGGTATTATTAATTAATTAACTCAACAATGCTGTTCTAAATTGAAAAACTAAACCAAATAAAAAATTATTTTGGCTCTATGTTATTATTAATTTAAATGCCAAATATTAAGTATAAACTCTCCTAGTAAAGATTTATAAGAACTGTGTAATTTCCATTTTTGGAAAAGTACTTCCATAAAACATCTAGTATTTTATTTTCCATAAACATGGCTTTGTCACACTGATTTTTACTTCTAATACTAATATAATGTAATATATGTACTATAAATACTAGAAGAAATCTCACACAATGCTTACAGATTCTGTTCCATCAAAACTTGGGGACCACTTAAACTACATTGGTTTTTGCACTATGAACTTTGTGAGGCATTTCAGCAGCGTGGCAGTGCCTCGAAGACAAAGATACACTGCTTAAAGAAGAAATATGTATGTGCTATCGCAACAAACTGAAACAAACTGTTAAAATCAAATTAAAATGATTAACATAAATTGTCGATCAACAGTAACCACTGCTGCATGAATTTGTTTTGTGACCTCCAGTTGTTACTCCCCCATCACTCCCACTTACAATATACGCTCTTCTCCCACCAATCCAATCACAGTGCTTAGTTTTTCCAAGAACTTACAGCCATGGCATATCCAGGCTGTTCTTCCAAAGACTACTCCCTGCAACATCAGGAGTCCATTACCATGCTTTCTGCCCTTCCTAATTTTCCATGATGTTCCTTACATCTGTGCATCATCACACTCTCAGCTTTTTCCATGTCTTTCACAAGTGCTATTTTGCCTGGAAGTCAAAATAGAGGTATCAAATGTGGCAATAATTCTGGAGCTATATTTTTACCATGATTATGCTTATTGGCCTTCTAGGTGCTACCACTCAGTTGATATTTGACTAAATGAATTCCTCACTGGAATGCTGGTGAGTGCTCTCCTTCATCAATTTATCTTCTTTTAACAACTTATTTTAGTAAAATTGCTGGGCTGGTGATACCCTTGAAAATTCCTTCTTTGAATTTGATTGCAAGTGAATATTGCAGTTGTGAGTTACCTTCAGGAAAAGAGGAGTTCCAGAGAAACAGAGGTAGACATGCATTAGCATCAGATTATCTGGATATTCAGATAATGGTAATGTGCCTTATAGCATATAGAACTTGTGAATTATGTTATGTATGACTGAAACATAGTTCTTCAAAGATGGACTTAATAAAATCGGGTTTTAACAAGACATCTCTGTTACCAGAAGGAAATGTGAGAATCCATAGTGACAAATTCTTTTAGTTCTTACAAGAGGCCACAGAAGATTCTAATTTACATAGACAGAAAAACTTCCCACTTACCAAAAGATGTATTTGAAAACCTAATTCCAACGGAGCTCTATAAGAGCACTCAGAACTCACTGTAGACTAAAAGATCAATTTCACTAGCATCACTTACATTTTATACTGCGGTAAAATATTACAGTCTCTTAAAACTTCAATAGTATTTATCAGGTTTAATATGCAGCTCAAGATTGAAGTCAATGTCATATTTTGAAAAATTATTTTAAAAGTATTTTGTGTATTGGCTAATAGAAAAAGTCTGTTGTGTTTCAGTTTTGATGGAAAGTTACTGTGCAGAAAAATGATTGTTGCTTTAGCATCTTATCAAAAAACACCCAAAACCAAGTTCTGTCTACAAGAGATAAGCTGAAGCACTATGAAAAAAAAAAAAAAAGTAGATGACAGACTGCCCATCAAACATTAATCTGCAAAGTCTAAGCATCATAGGAGTGACAAACCTCACTTCACAACTTTCTATAGGGGGTTGCAGACAGGTGTAGATTTGGTTATTTAGAACAACTGGTATAATCTAAAGTTTTCCAGCATCACTTTCCATCACTATATTTTTCCAGAGAATATATGTGAATATCTTGAGCCAACTAGAACTTAGGGGAAGGTTCTGGCAAGCTTTCTGCTAACCTCTGTCCGTGGTGGAAATGGATCATGTTCTTCCACTGTTTGTTTTTGATCCTTTTATTTCTAAGTCTTGTGGGCATTTGAAGCATTCGTGATTCTCTTTATGAAAAACGTTTTTGAAAAACCATGTATGCTTAAAAAATAACTTTGTTTCTTACTTTTGCAGTAAGTTTCTCTTCCCAATGAGTTACAATTTTTTTTAATAGGTTTTATGTGTTCAAAAGGTCCCTACAAATTTTTTGTATCATTATTTTGATTTACGGTTACATGTAACTTGTCATGTTTTATGTACTCTTTTAATTTTCTTAATTTGTTCACCTCTTCCTCTTGAAGATTTTAATATGTGTGTCAAGATCACTTGTTCAGCTGTTTAAGTTGATTTTCAGCCACAGTGACTTTTTCCTTCTTCCAGAATTCCTTTGATCAGCAGCATGGAGCAACTAGAGCATTCCTCCTGTGAGGATGGACATAGGATTTTTAGGATTTTGGGGATTTGGGTGGTTTGTTAGGTTTTTTCATTTTGGTTTGGTTTGGTTTGTTTGTTTGTTTGTTTGTTTAAGTGTTGATTCTTTGGCAGGTTTTTTGTTTGTTTGCTGGGAAAGTACTGATTTAGAGTGCATTGTGATCAGAGATACAGAGTTTTGGGGGATTAGCTATGTCTTGAACCAAAATATTAAGACCAAGAACTGAAGATCAAGAATTATACTTAACAAAATATCTGTGGACTATCTAATTACTTTATCCAGGAGACAATCCTGTACTGTGTATAAAATTAATTGCACCTCGGAGATACATTTATCAGTTTATATACTGGTAATTGGACCTTTTCATTCATAATATGTATTTTCACAGCTTCTCTGATCTCGTTTGACTTATTTATGAGAGGAATTACATCACATAGTACCTGTCATATTAGAGATTTGATTGAAGCCTCTAAGATCTTTTCCAATCAAATGCTCTCATAATTTTATGAAACCAAAAATTTTTGGTTTAAGATAGATAATTTGCATATCATGTCATATATATATGATATGCATATCATTCATATGATATATGAAACACATTTGAGAGCTACCTGAAACATGTAATTATGATAAATATATATATGTATGTATGTATGTATGCATGTATGCATATATGTGATCTTGATACTATTAAATGAAATTATATAACCTAACTTTTGAAGATATTTAGGTGATTGGTGAGAAAAAATCACTGGAGATAGAACAAATAACTTTGTCTTTAAAAAATTAATTAGAAATAAAATTTTGTGCATAAATACTGTTTATTGGTGGAAAAAACCACTATGCATCAATTAAAACAGTTAAGTTCTTCCCACTGGTTTTGTATGAACACCTATCAAATGTGAAAGTATAGGAAAAAAGGCTTTCCTTTCCTAGATTCTTTATGAGAATGGCAGAGGTGAAGCTCACTGTAGAATTTTCTTATGAAGATGCAAATGCTTTAATATTACAGCTTGCTTTACAAATAATATTTTTCAATATTTATTAATTTGAAATAGGATTTTTAATAGAAAAAGTGCTTCAGTAAAAAGCCTAAGTTAAAAATACTTCAAGTAATTTACAGTGGAAACCATAAATGCTGGAGAATTTGTCCTTCTTACCATATAGAAGCTTCTGCCATGAGGAAAGAATTATTTTTCCTAATTATATATCAGTATGACACTGTTAGCTTCACTTTGGCAAGAAGAAAATAGAATTTCATAGTACTTCTGTATTTGTGCATTACTCCTTCCTGTCCCCTAAAAAGTACTCCTCTGACTGCGAGGAGCTATAAGAGTTTCAGAAATACTGAGCTTAGCAATTTGCCTGGCACTGAAGGATGCTTTAAAGTCAGCCACTGAAAAAAGAATATGAACTTCAAACAATATCTGGTTTACATATGTGGGATCAGGAAAGTGCTGTCATTTGTTATTGCTGTGTGATGAACTGTGATTCTGACTTCACAATTTGTCTGTGAAGGTATTTCCAAACCTCAGGACATAGCTGTTGTTTGTCTCACTTTGAATTAATCTACTCACTTTTGTCAGAGTCTGATTCCCAGAGCAAATACAACTTACTCTTAGCAAATATTTTTAATTAAAAAGCCCATACCTTAGAAAGAATATCCATTCTATATCAATGGCTGCTATAACAGAGTCAGGCTCAAGATACTTATTTACATCTTAAACACCTCTGCAAAAGATTTTTCTTCAGATACTATGGGACCTAAAATGACTCTGGACATATGTTGTTAATGTTAAGAGAGGCCGAGGTCTTTCCTAGGACTGATACTGATGTCCTGAATACAGGTCTGGCTCCCCAAAGATCCAGATATTTCAATATGTTTGAGCAGATAAGATTAACTCCCTACAAGATCTCCTTGATTAATGGTGCTGCCACTGTTTGGAAACCCCCCCCACTCTTCACAATATTCAATACATTTTAAAGTTTAATGCTATTTTCTCAGCCAATTTATAGTTTCTCAGGGAGAGAAGCTTATCTTTTGTATAGGGTTTTAAAAGCTCATGCCTGCGCCAGCACTTTTATTAGCTATTTAATTATAAATAACTGACTAGCAAAACTTTTTCATAATCTGCTTGTCCTATCAGTAATTCAAAGACCTTTATTAATTGCTAATTGCATTAAAATATATTCAGATTTTGTGGATCAGAATTCCTCCATACTTTCAACACTTCCTAATGACTTCTGTTTATCTTGACATTTGCTCAGTAGTGAAAAAGAACTACTATCAACATAAAACAGCCAAGGGCAGGTTGATTCTTGTAGGAGGTTAAGGTGGTACAGATACAAATATTAATGTGGTACAGATGTGATTTATATCTAGGTTTCTTTATAATATTGCCCCTCATAGAACAGTATGCTGTGTATCATCTGTGTTGGCCAGAATTGCTTGGTGATGATGGAAGATTGATGTCAACACCTTTTTGGATGTCATCCTTTCTTAACTATTTATCTTTTCATGACAGTCATTTGAAACGTATCTCACAATGCCTACTCTAACAAGGAGGAAAGAATCCTGCAGAAGGGTCTTGCAAGCCACACACCAAGAGGGGAATAATATTTGGTTCTCTCCCAGCCACAGCCTTAAACCTAACAAAAGATAAGATTTGTTTTCAATTGCTGGACCTCCAGCCATTTCCCAGATAAAAAAAAATACTCAGGGAAGAAATGTTTTTGCAGCCTATGCCTTTCACTGGGAACCAGTTAGGAGACTCATGAAAAATGGATCTCTTCAGGCTCTAACTCTGTTGTGGTTTGACCCCAGCTGGCAACAGCTTCACAGAACCTCTCACTCTCTCCTCCCAAATGTGATAGGGAGCAAATCAGGAGAGTAAAAGTGAGAAAACTCGTGGGTTGAGATAAAGACAATTTAAAAGAGAAAGCTAAAGCTGTGCATGCAAGTAAAGAAAAACAAGGAGTTAGTTTGTCACTTTCCATGCCCAGGCAGACGTTCAGCCATCCCCAGGAAAGCTGGGCTCCATCCAGTCTAACAGTGACTTGAAAAGACAAATGGCATCATTCTGAGCATCCCATTCTTCCTCTTTCTTTCCCCAGCTTTATATGCTGAGCATGATGCCATATAGTATTGGATATCCCTCTGGTCATTTGGGATCAGATGTCCTGGCTGTGTCCCCTCCCAGCTCCTGCTGAACCCCCAGCTTATTTGCTGAGTTAAAGCCTGAGCCCTGGTTTGACATCCTACCTTGAAATGTTGCCTGTGAATGGATATTCTTTTTAAGCCCCTGGTCCAGGATTGACCAAAAGGCATTTTATGAGATTACAGTGTATTTACCTTAAGTATAGTTTCTGAGGAATATGCCATTTGACTTAATGGGAAACAGTGCCTATATGCTTTAGAAGGGGTAAGTAGATCAGATTCTTAGTACAGTTGCAAGCTTACATGCTCACAACTTGTCAAACCTGTTCTTCTCATATTTAGTGTTGTTAAAGCAATTTACCTGGGAGAAGGGCAGTTCAAAAAATGAGTCATTCCTGGAGCAGGCTCCACTGTTCAAATGTGTAATTTTCTATATGTATTCTGAATAAAAAAGAGAAAAAAACCCCAAGTCCCTGACCTGATGTATTAAATGTTAAATAAAATAAGGTGTAAAAGATACAAATTGTTGTACTGGTCACTTTTCCTGTTATTTCAACTTGAAATCAAAGACATGTATTAGCAAAGAATCAAGATATAAAGGAATTATTTTTGATTATGACTGACATTGTAATTGGGAACTTAAGAACTTCAGCATTCTAACTGGAATTATTTTGAAAATTAAATTTGAGATGTGCTGCATCGGACAGTAAATGGAAAATAGTCTTTACATTTTTTCATTATATTTGTTTCATTTTTGATAAAAGTTTATTTTTTTGTAATATCTGAGGCTCAGTCTAGATCACAGGTTTAAAGATCTGACACATGTTCCACTCCACATCTAACTCACAAAGCACCTCCCTTTACTGTTGGAATGTTCTCCTGGAAAGCATCTAACTGCATACACTTTGCAAAGTATTGAAAACCTTCAGGGATCTCACTAACCACTCACTCCTCTGTATTGGTGGGATAATCCCCTCTTTTATGGAACTAATTACCCAAAACAACCTAAACCCAAGAAATAATAGTAATAAACCAAGCAATAAAAATAGGTATAAAATATAATTATTCTTTAGAACTAAAGAAATGTGCCTGGGAGAATAATCTGCTGATGAAACCACAATGGTCCATATCATTTAGACACTGCAAGGACCATTCAGTATGAAATAATTAAAGAGGCCTCAAATTGAAGATTCTGTTCTTAGCAACTCAGGCAGAGTCTAGAAAAAGATGCACTCTATCTGTTACAAACATAATTGAGTGAAAATCCAATGATATCTTTTGAACCTGAAAAAAAATCCAAAAGCTAGTAGAAAAAAATTTGTAGCAAAACACTCACAGGGTATTTTTTCTTCAATTTGCATCTGAGTGACCTCAATAAAGTTAATGCTTAAGTAATTTTGATCTCTATTTAGCAAAATTCAGAATATTATGAAACTACTTTGCCAACTGCTTAAGTATGAGCTTTAATGTCAAGATCACCATTATACAGAATTCAATAGGCCTCCTTAATAGCTGTTGTTCTTTGTTGAGCTCATGGTCAGTCAGATTCTTTAAGAATATTTTAAAAAAGACATTTCTGAGACCAAAGTCTTAAAAAGTAGAAGAGTAGCTCTATAAAGCTCTTTTTGACATTTCTTATATGAAAACTTGTAACAAAACTTAAATAAAAAAGGGCCACAAAAAAGACAAAAAAGTTTTCAGTTTTGTTGGAAAGATATGCAGGTACTCACTGCAAAACAGACTAACTTTTATTCGAATCTTTTGACATTTTATGCAGAAGTGGACAAACTTTAGAACAAGTTTGAGCAAGTGAATTGGAAGCAAGCACATTTTATATATTCCCCATCTTTCTGTGTACTTTTCACCTCTTGAAATTTAGAAATACATGTCAAGCTGTCAAAAATTAGAATTTTTTTTCTGATATAATCTTAATCTGCTTTTGTAGAATACTTTTGTAAAAGTGATTTTTATAAATGAAAGTAATTTCGACAAAATTATCAAATTTGGATTGAAAAGTGCTGTCCTTCTTAATGAGCTTACAGTCTCTACCTGAAAAATACTGGTGAAGAGCAAACATACAGATAATTACTTCATCTTGGCTGTTGGCTTGTAACTTGCTCAGCCTAAACTCGAGTAGTGTGCCTGCATCCTTGTCTTTGCTGATATAGGCTCATTTATCATCGTGCAAACTATCACATTGTCAGATTCACTTATTTCAAGACTTTCTGCACATAAATCCCAGTTGTACCATTCTAATCTTGGCAGTCTCCCCAAATCCTTATCCAAAGGCAGGCTCTCTTCCCTCTCTAACTACCTCACCATTTTCTTCACCATTTCCCTCTTAGATCTGAATTCCCAGACTCCCCCTCCCTCATTCCCAGGCACCATCTCTGCTTCCACCCTGATTCCTTATCCTTATCTCAGTTTCTTCTCCCATTCCAGTCTGGCTTTCTTCCCACTGTACTCAGGTCAGACATCTTTCCCTTCCTAATACCCTGGGAAAGAGCAAAGAATTGAAGGCTGAGTTAACAAAATGCAAGAAAGGTTTTAATTTTCTTCTCTCAATTCCAGTTCTCAATCTCCTTCCCACTCACAACACAAGGAACTGTAATTGCAAGATAGGAAATGTCTAAGTGCATAATCTATAAATAAAAATTTGAATATTAATTAAAATGACACAGAATGCAGTTTGAATTCTGCTTTTTTCAACTTAAATATCTTTCAGCTAAATCCACAGAGCAGTGGATGAAATGCCCCAAACCAATAATCTACGAATAAGATAAACCAATGATGTACGAATGCTTTTATTTTTTTATTTTATATTAAAATTTTAATTTCATTTAGAAGGAGCATTACATGCTTGCAGTTGTATGTCAGAAATAAACAGGAAGCAGTGTAGGTATGTCTGACATTAACATAAGGCTAGGATACTTTTGCAGTTGACTTTGAAAGTAAAGAAATTCTTTATGTGCTTGTTCATTTCATGGACAATATTTTTATTCTCCTTTGCAACAAAATGACTTTGTATAATAAAGAGTGTTTTCAGATACACTTTTTATATACACATGAATAAAACACTGGCATTTTAAGCTTTTGTTCATGAATGAAAATATACATTGATTCATTTTAGAAGATATATTTGCATCCAATATCCGCTCAGTAGGGAGATTTTAATAAAATATAATTTATTTCATTATGCCTTAGCAATTTCTACTCTTTCCTGTGTGTGCCACCATGGAAATTTCATTATTCACATTAGCATTTAGACCTTTGTTTTATTCAGTGACTGCATCTGCTAAGAATTTGATGTATTTCTATTAAGCAGCACACAAGTAAAAGAAAATAACTGCTGAGAAGAGAAAAAAAAAGAAGAGAAAAGAAAACCAACAAAAAGCAAAACACATTAGCTTTACAAAAATGAGGGAGAACACATCTAAGAATTCAATTTGGGAATGAAAGCTTGATTAAGGTAAGAATGTCAGTGATTCCTAACCCTCATATCCCCATATCCTGTCTGCCACAATCACAATTTTCTCTTCAACCATAAATTTAAGTTGATGAAGAGAAAAAGAAATCTTATTAGAACACCCTTGTTCAACTCCACGGAGTTACTGATATATAAAGTGATTTTAACAGCCAGAGAGCATTTGTTTCAGCAAGAGTGTCTGGATCATGTAGTGAGGTAAAGAACATGTGTGGGTGTGTGGGGTGAGTAAAGAAGTTAAGGGAGTCCAACACTCTTCTCCCACAGCTTCCAAGCATTCTCCTAGCCTACTGATATCATTAGAATGCAGAACAAGGAGTGGGAACCATGTAGCATTACAGTATATTGGCAGCTCCCGTCAGTTGACACATGGGGGAGCAATTCAAAGGAGTGCCTGAACTTCTAAAACTTTGAATTTTTTTTTTTAATAGCAGGCTCCCAAGACTCCTACATTTCTCATTTTTTTACTGTAATAACTTCACTCCTCTTCCATTTCCTGCTGTGTGTCCTCCACAGTGTATTTCTATTCTGCATAGTTTTGTCAGACAAGTCCCTTGGAGGCATTCTGCCCAGCTTGTGGAAGCAAAGACTCAGCAGCTGTAAGTTGCTACTGCCCCTCTCAACCAGCACAAAACCAGGCCAAGCAAACTCTCTACGAATGCCCTGAAGTGCAGCAAGCTAAAGAAAAGGCTTAATTTGCCATATGTTGTGCAGCCTAGAAGCAAAGGGCTTATTAGTCTTTGCACATCACAGCACCAATCAACATATATTACTCACATCTTTCCATCTTTGAATTGTTTTGTATTTTGGGTTTTTTGGTTAGATAGTGGGGTTTTTTTGGTTTTGGTTTTAGGTTTTTTTCAGAGGTTTGGGTTTTTTTCCTTTTTTTTTTGAAAGGAACTATGAGAGTTATTTCTTCTCAGTTCAATGACAGTGTTTTCTGCCATTTCAGGAAACACTGAATCCATGATACATGGGTTATTGACGGGTCAGTATCTTGTGTGAGTTTAGCAAACAAGACAATATTGAAATACTGAATTACTATATAAACAGGGACAATATTGCAAAAATTTCAGTTCCCTTCCTGTTTAAAATTCTCATATTTGAGTGAAGAGCAATTTCTTGCTTCCTAGCCTGCTCTGTGCTGACCACTGATGATTTTGAGGTGCAAGGTAAGTACATGACAGAAAAATGAAAAGACAAAGCATATGAAAGCAATCAATCTATTATGCATCCATATGCCTCAGAGATTTTTAATTGCCACTGGTGGATTTAAAGGAATTTCTAAAATTATTTGGAGAGTTGAATACTCTCCTAAGAATTGAATGGTTCTGTAAGAACACTAGCAACTATGTATAAGGACCAAACCTCTCTCATCGTGAAAAAATGTCTGTTTAGAGAAAAATGTCCTGTTTAACTTAAAGATGCATAAACACAAAAGTAAGCAAGCAAACAAGAATACTAAGATATTTTATCCATCTAGAATTACAGCTCAGCTGGAAAAAAAAAGAAAAAAAAATTGAGGTACTTACTGCTTTTTCAAGTTGTGTCTGGTCAATGTACACATTTATGTTCTTTTCAAAACTTTGTCTCCAAATAAATATTTTCACTTCTGGGTTAGTGATTCTTTCTGTTTATTTGCTGGAGGATTTGCTGAGTCTTCAGATGGTATGTAGTCCCTAGAATTCAACATCCTCAGAAAAGGGACTTTAGTATAATAGGTAATCCAACCAAATTATTTCTGGTGTTGGTTTGGGGTTTTTTAAATAAATGAATAAATAAAACCCAATACAAACCCAGTAAAAATAATATATTAATATTGAATTAAATTTAATACTAGGGCTTTTTTAAAGATGACTTGTAGTTTGGGCTTGGACATATGGAGTGCTCAGAGAAAGATAATATCCTGCATAATTCTTTTTTCTGATCTGTATTAGTTGTTTGAGCCTCAGTATTGGCTGTGTCAATCCCTGTGTTAGCAGTTTATCGTTTCAGGTTCTGTAGTTGTTATTGGCTTTAAATTGCCTTTTGTTCCACACTAAAGTAAAAGAATAATAAGAAAAAAGGTAATGTAGAATGATGTGCAGTGTCTAATAGTTTCAGTCGCTACACTGTTAGATTTTCTTATTTGTTTTATTTTGGCTGCAATCACTGGAATATGTTGGCTACAATACTTGCAGATGGAAATGAAGCACAGATGTGCCAATATAGGCTCCAGGTTTGTGAGTATACACATTTTTATTGCAAGTAGAGCAAATAGCTTTCCCTGGATTATCCAAGCTGAGGTTGAAAAAGTGCCATATTTAAAAGATTTCCTTTTGGGAACAGTTGGAACTCCATGTACAACTGCACTTTGAATGGAAGATTATTTTTTGATGCAGTTCTGGGGCAAATCTGTTTCTTTTAGTATTGTAGCCATTACTGTGGTTTTCTTGAGAAGATATTCATTGCCTACAGGAGTTCCCTTGGACACAGCAGCAGTAGACAGAGCAGAAGCGTATTTATCTAACTCAAGAACAACAGTATTGATTTGAACTCTTGCTGAGTTGAACTCTTGCATTGGCACACCAGCTGATTTTACACATCTTGAAAGATTTTGGGAATCATGATAATTTTACATTTTACAAGATTTGAATTTTGAATTGATTCTCTCCTTCAAATTCATGACCAAAATTAAGTGCTTTAAACAGTTTTACTTCTGTTTTTGAAAGATTTGTGGCCTGCTTCATACATTTTTTTCCCAGTGACTCCATAAAACTTAATTGTAAGGGTGATTTGGTCTCAGACTTCCAGCCTTCTGTGTTTTCTTGGTCTTTCCAACCAATTTCCGTAAGATTACATAACAGAACCAACTTGAGAAATAAGTAGTTTCTAGGAAAAAAAAAACCTAATACTTGAAACACTATATGTTCCTAACTGATATTTAATGTTTTCTCTTTACTACATTAATATTTAAAGAAGCCTAAAGAGTTCTTGCTTTTAAAATATTCATGACTGCTGCTCTTTTATGTGAAACAAATTTCAAAGGAAGAATCCCTAATTCACTTATTAACTAATTCACATGTCTTCTCACTTGCCTAAGCAATTTTTAGTGGTTTTATCCATTAATCTGAGGAGAAGTGCAAATCTGATAATTGCACTGAAGTAACAAATACTGGGTAGATTTACATTTGGGAGTATGGCAAACTGGTTTTTTCAGGTTTCTATTGACTCTGGAACTACATGACTTGGAAAAACAGGCATATTTTAAAGGAAAAAAAAAATATTGCAAAGAGTTAATGTTTATCTGAAACATATTTTCTGAGCTTACTCCTACTCCCCAGAAACTTGATTTGATGTCTTTTAATACCAAATACTAGAACACTAGTTTAGAGGGTTTAGCAGTGAAGGACTCTCAAGAAATGTAAAGGTAAAAACTTCAGTGTGCAACCATACAGCTCATTTTCACTGGAGAGACTGTGTCCCATGGAATAATTGGGTAGCAGAGTTCACATGTTCATTCATCTCTGCTGGTGTGATGGAAAGAATACCAACTTCTTTTGATATGAGTACCAGAAGTGGATGGAGACTCAGAGGCTGCCCCATTGCTTCACATGGAGAGCAGGTAACAGCTGCTGGTCCTCTTTGGTCTCTACTGCTCTGGTCTGAATTTACCTTGGCAGCATGAGCATGACAAACTCATATCCCATTATTAGCAATATTCAAACAGGGCTTCCCTTACTCTTGTTTTCATTTCAAATGTAGCTTGTGAAATTTACTCTGCTTTTCAGATGAGCATCACAAGAGACTGATGCCAGTCTGCAGAAGATTTTCCTCCAGCAATCTATATTTGAGCCCATGGCAGAGTCTGCAGGCAGTTTTTTGGCAGCATCAGAGATGCTTCTGTGTTTGCCACTTAATTAACTGTTGATGAACCATCTGGGCAGCTTATTCTTTATGCATGTATTTTTTTTCTTTTGCTCACCTTGGAATATGTATGAGCAATGCACATTCTTTCATTTAAAGAAAAAAAATTGGATTAGTATCCTTTGTGATCAATGTATAAACATCTTTTGAAGGCTATATTGTACCAAAAAGCTGTTAGATTAGCCAATTTACATACTTAGACTTCAAGAGAGGAGGGTGAAATTGGTTAAAATTGATTTTACAATCTTTTTATCCCTAAAATACCTAAACAATTGTTTATCTTATTTCTTAGGGAGAAATCTGCACACAATATTCCATTAATATATTTAATTTGTTATTATGGGCTTTCAGAAGGTGAAAACCCAAAAGGTAATTTTAAAGAGGAAGAGGGGAAAAGTTCAGATAAATTGTCTTCCACTACCTAAAACAGATGACTGCGCAAAAACTCTGTTGTATCAAATATACAGTAGAAGTCATCCTAGCCTTATTTTCAAAAGACTCTAACTTCTAAATCAGGATCTAATTAAGGAGTCCCTGTTTTGAAGATATTGCAAATAAATTCCTGATTTCAGGGCTGATGCCTTCAGATAAAGCAAAACTAATTTAACTCCTGTGGGAAAAAAAAACAAACAACAACCCTGAAAGGAATCCAAATAATAATATTTTAAAAAAATAGACATGTCCACATTTATCTCTTTTTTTTTTTCCCTGGATAAACCTATTTTCATATTTTATCTTGTTTGGTTGGTTTTTTTTCTGTTGTTGTCATTGCTTTTATTTGTTGGTGCTATGCTTTTTGTTTGTTTGTTAGTTTGTTGATTTGGTTTGTTTGCTTGTCTGTTTCTTCTGGGACTTTTGCTTACTATAGAGCAGAGATCATTCAAAAGCCTCAAGGCCAGCCAAGTGTTGTCTCATACCTTCAAGCAGGTGTTTGGCAATATTAGCAGTCATTTCAAATCCCTTTTTGGACATATTGAAACCTGAATGCCACGTTCACTTAGTATGCCTAGGAGTATTTTAAAAATATTTTCCATTATAGTAAAAACACACTTCATGTCTTCAGCACTGTAAAATCTGGAAATAGTGAGTGGTTTGCACACTTACTGCTGCAATTAGGTAAGTTACTGAGTTAATATAAAACATAATTTTTCCACTGTCAAGTGCTAAGAAACAATCATACTTCCTATACACCATGATAACTAGAGTGGTCAAAAAGGATGGTAGAAGACGTATATATAAATACATGATTCAAGAGCAATAAACAAGAGTTTAGCTTAGAAACAAAAGTTTTAAAGTAAACTGCCTGGACATGAATCTTCCTATGCTATTTATCTTCTGAATAGTACATTTTAAAAATTCCTTTGCTTTGACAATTTTTCTTTCTTTTTCTGAAATGGGCTCATTGAAAATAAGAAAACAGATAGAAATGTATGGAATACAACAAAAAAAAATCTAAATTGGAATTTAGGACCAAATTTTTAGTATCATAAACTATGTTTAAATTATCATATTATTCCTGATATTGCTCAAATTCTTGTGGATCTTTCAACTTAAGTTTTCCTAAGATTCCATAAGAAAGTTCCTAAGTCCAAAATAAAACCAACAGAGGAGAATATCCACTTTCAGAAAATACCTAATTTTGCAGAATCAGGACTGCTTATTAGAAATATTCTGATGTTCTAATGTCTTTGTGACATTTGTGATATATTTTTGAGTTGGAATTGGTGTTAATTTTTGATGACTTTCCCCTTCTTCACTGATATCTTTGAACTTAATTTGAATTATTTTGAGTATTTGTAGGTTCCAGTGAAGTCAATGGAATTTGCAATGCTGACCATATGTCCTTAAAGGGATCTAAATCAGAAGGAAAATAAGTGAACTTTAGTTTTGCTTCATAGATAATCGGACAAGGTGTCTACTTCTTGCTCCAGCACTATGTTCCAGAAGTAACTGGAAGATAAGCCCCATCCTCTGACATATAGAGTTGCTATTTGAATTAACTGTGGTAGTAATTTAATTTGTAATCAAACCAGGATATTTAAATTTGTTTCATTTTATTAACCTCATGCAAGTTGTGACATTCTAACTTGCACTTCATTAATAAATAAGTGGCTGAACACAGTTTTTGTACTTTGTTGTACTTATAATTCCTAATCTGTTTGAGGTGATTTCACTGTATTTCATGCTCCTATTTTTGCCTTAAGAGATCCTACAGAGATTCTGAGCAATTTACCAGAGATCAGCAGTGTACACCCTCTTATCTTCACAATGTTACAAAGCCAGACAGATTAATTTTAAAGCTCTTCAGCCTAAATAAGGTTTGCTGCTTTTCCTTGTTATTATTTATTATTTGCATTATTACAGGGCCTAGAAACAGGCTAAGACAGCTGGAAGATTTTATGGCTAGTATCCTCCTGGACAAAATGTCCAGCACACAGCTGGATAAACATGTCATGGGATGGATGAGCACCTGGCTCACAGGCGGGGCACAAAGAGTTACAGTGAATGGGGTGACATCAGACTGGGCATCGCCCTGTGGCTAGTGGGGTTTTACAGGGCTCCATCCTCAGCTGCATGCTCTTCAACGTCTTCACAAATGACTTGGACACAGGACTGGAAGGGATAATAAGAAATTTTCTAGATGATAGAAAACTGGGAGGAGCTGTTGATGCCCTTGAAGGCAGGGAGGCCCTGCAGATACCTTGATAAATTAGAGAGCTGGGCAATCACCAAGTTCAACGAGGGGAAGTGCTGAATTCTGCACCTGGGACAGGGCACCCCGGATGTACGGTACAGACTGGGGAATGAGATGCAGATACAGAATGGGAAAGCAGTGCCATGGAAAGGGACCTGAGAGTCCTGGTCAATGGCAAGTTCAACATGAGCCAGCAGTGCCCTGGCAACCAGGAGGGCCACTTGTGTCCTGGGGTGCATCAGGCACAGACAGCATTGCCAGCCAGGCAAGGGAGGGGATTGTCCTGCTCTGCTCTGCACTGGGGCAGCCTCATCTCAAGTCCTGGAGGAGGTTTTGGGTGGCATAATATAATAAAGATATGAAGCTATGATAGAGTGTCCAAACAAGGGCTATTAAGATGGTGAAGGGCTTTGAGGAGAAGCTGCATGGGGAGGGCCTGTGGTCACTTGGTCTGTTCAGCCTGGAGGAGAGAAAACTGAGGGGAGACCTCATTGCTGTCTACAATCTCATGAGGGGAAGAGGAGGGGCAGGCACTGATCTCTTCTCTGTGACGACCAGAGACAGGACTTGAGAGAATGGCCTGAAGTTGTGTTGGGGAGGTTTAAGTTGGATGTTAGAAAAAGGTTCTTCACCCACAGGATGGTTGGGCACTGGACCAGGCTCCCCAGATAAGTGGTCACAGCACCAGCCTGACAGAGTTCAAGAAGCATTTGGACAATACTCTCAGGCACATGGTGGGACAATTGGGGATGGTGCTGTGCAGAGCCAGGAGCTGGACTCAGTGATCCTTGTAGATCCCTTCCAACCCAGCATATTCCATGATTCTGTGATAGCTCACACCTTATATAATCACACAGGCTGCAATCAAATTAAGAAAAAAAGAGAAAATAGTATTTTTAAAACAGAACTAGTGGATAAGACATAAAAATGGTATAATTCATGTGCTGTCTGATCTTTCTGAACCTTTTAGGGGATGCAAATTTAGCCGTGGATGCTGAAATTGGATCTTCACAAACAAACTCTGTGTACATGTCTTTTGTGAGTTTCTATGAATGAAGTGGCCCTCTTCAAAACATTGGTCTATGCCTTTGTAAAGATCAGATTGCAAAATTAGGACAGTACATTAGGAGCTTTCAGAGGCATGTAAAGCCATTTCATATCCTATTAGAACAAGAAATGCACATATACATGCACTCCCAAAATCCTAACACCTCTTCCCCCAACTAAAGAAGAAACAACAAAGGAAAAAAAAGTTTCTTTTGGTTATTTGAATTTTGTGGAATTTTATTGGAATTTGCGTTTTATTGGAAAGCCATGAACACTAGACATGAAGCCACAGTACTTAGATCTAAAAAAGTGAAGTAATATCTGAATTGTAATTTTTCATAAAATGAAGGTCCTTGGTTCTCATACACAGTTCTAAAAGCATCTTCTAGCCCCTGTACAGCTGGGACTGAAACCTGTTCCCTCTTCCTTTTTCTCAGCCATTGAAAAGTTCAGTAAGTGTTGAGCAGAATTCCAAAAGCTTATTCTTTGGTCTAGGCACTTATTGTTGTGACAAGAATTTTTTCCCTTAATACCAAGGAGGAGGGAAAAGAAAAGAAGATAATTTCCTGAAAAGCAATTTCATTGGGCACTGCTTTCTTTTTACAGTTCTTACGAGGTTGTGAATCTTAAGAGCAATAAAGTGGTATTGGCAAGTAATTACTCCTTTATGGGTACCATTTGCATTTGATGCATGCTAGTAGACAGGTAATGATTATCCCAGAAATTTCCCTTACAGCTGCATTTATGCTCCTAATCTTTGTTATAAAGCATGCTTAAAGTTTTTATTATATTTTCAATAAAAACATGAATATAGGGAGACAGGTACTTCCACAGGGTGATATATGTATGTTTGTTGAAGATACTTATAGGACAAAAGAAATTTCTAGTATGACTAGACTCAGGAGTAACACCTTAACATTATGTGCATAAATTAGGTAAGAGTAATCTGAACCTCTGGAAACAATTTTTAAAAGCAAAATTTGCATTTTCTACTGTTGGGTTACTAATTTGGAAATTATTTTTGTCTTTTTGGTTTTTTTTCTTTTAATTAAAAAATTCCAAATACTTCTAAACACATTGAAAATCAGTTTTAACTGTATTTTTATTGTGTATGTTCCTTTCATTCAGCACTTGCCATTTTGCATCAGTCATCTTTAAAGCATGTGATGAAATTCTCAGACTTCTCCTAAAGGAGATTCAGTATCAGTTGCGCTGCTTAAAAACTAGACATGTAACTAGAATTAATACAGACCCATGGTTTTTGTTTTGTTTTCATTGTGGCTTTCAGGCATTGATCTCTAAATATATTTGATGTTGGCCTTACAGAACTGCTGGCTGGTTTTCAGATGTTTTATTTTAATGGAAGGTTAACTCAGTGAAAAATAAAGGGCTCAACTCAGCAGAAAATTCTAGTTGAATGAACAAATTCATTTTCCATGCATACCATATTAGCTTACTATAGACTTTATAAACTAAATTCTTCCAAAAATATAAATGAACTCGAGGCTATGCAATTCAAATTGACACAAGGATTTAAACATCTGTCACAATGATAGATTTAAAACATGCATCTAAATAAGAGCATAATTATAGTCTGATGCACAAAAAATACCACAATAATAAAAGAAGTATAAAAATAGGAGTGTATTATGCATTTGTATGATGTACTTGCACAGCAAATGAGAGGAATTTCAGAATGATGTTGCTAAGAGTTATGAGAATCTTTTTACATAATTCATCAATGTGCAATACATTCTACTTTTTAACAGGGAGACAAGAACAACACTAGAGTCTGAGGCTTTAAATGGAAGTTTAGGGCATAGCACAATATTTGATTTCTTAGTAGTCTGCTTTGGTTCTCTTTTATGATTATGACAGTTACTCATAAAATAAAGAAATAAATTTTCCTAGTAAACTGAATTGTATTTGCCTTTTTTTTTTTTAATTAAGATGTAATGTGATACTACAAGGATGTGTTAAACTGTGTATGTTGCCTGCTTCACTTGGAGTAAAATACCATTATATCTGTATAGAACCAAATATGATTTCATAGGAAAAGTCTCTAGATTGGAACTTTATGCATAAGTGGGTACAAGTAAGGCCAAGCCAACATGTTTCAGCAACAAGGGCTACTAGCAGTGATGGGAGCTAGATGTTTATGTAATAATTTTCTCAGTCGTAAGAAGTGTTTTGGTCTTGGTTTTATCTTTGATGAATTACAGAAACACAGAAACAATAATTTCAGTGTAGTATCCTAATCTTCTCAATTTTACATTCAGATTTAGCTCCATGTTTGCCAACAGAAAATATTATTTTTGCTTATTCCCCTTTCCAGAAAAAAAATTTAACTTCATGCACAAAAAAACATTACAACTGAGAGATTCACACCACAAAACAGATCTATTAGTTGTTTTTCATAGACAGAAGTGAAACTGGTTTGGTTTTATATCCAGAAGCTGGTGACACAATAAACCATGTACTCTTACTTCCCACACCCTTCAAAATAAATTGTTTAATGTAGTACTTTAGGCTTGCAAAAATTAGAAGCTTTATTTAAGATGCACAGTGCTAGATATCACAGATGTATGAAGATATATGATTTAAAAACTTTAAAAGAGTGCATCATATAATCAACCTGATTGAATTCTGTTCAAATGGGTTGAACCAATGCTCTTCAGGATATCTTTGAAGAGCTATATTATTGTGTAGGGAAAAGACACAACTGCAAGAATAATAATAAAAAAAATAGATTATAATATCTTTTGCACTGTAAATGAGTTTAGTTGCATATCTCCATTTGGCATTATTTGCCAATGAATAGGATTTAACTTAAAAAAAATCCAGAATTTTAATTTTGCAAGCAAAATCTATATATCAGTTCTACTTAAGATAATACAAAAAAAGAAAAAAGTAATAAACCTGTCCTGAATCCTGGTATTAACATATCTTTATATAATATCTTTAGAAAGGAAGAAAAAACTAGAACTTATGTTTGATTTAAGTTAGAATTTTTGTAATTCTTAGCACTCTTACTTGACTCTACAAAGCTCAAATCTAAAAAGCAGGCTAAGGAATGACTGATACACATCTCAGTCTCCTAGAGATATCAATAAATAACAGATGTAGCACAGCACAAAGTTTTTGGATTGTCATTACAATGTAGGATATCATTGAAACATATTTTTAATATCCTACCATGGAAATCTTTTTCCATCGCCTACTTAAGCCTGGAAATGCCAAAAATTGTGCCATTACTAATGTTTTATATTCAGCTCTAAATGTCCATGTTTGTCTGAGACAGTTCAGAGCATTCAGAGTCTTACAATAGCAGAGCACACTAATCGTTAAAATGCGATCTCACAGAGACCCAAAAAATTAATGTTCTCCCACTAAAAGCAGTCCAGTTTGGTGGATATTCTGATAGCATGTCTAAGAAGTTGAGGTCTTCAGAGAAGACAGCTAAATCTAGTTTCTTTTCAGTTACATCAGTAGAAAGAGGTAGTGCCCTCCTAAATACAATGGTAACAGAGCACTTGGACTGGACACTGCAAGCCATGAGTAAATATGTTCTGTTATTCTGACTTCATTTAAGGATTGACTCATTTTTCAGTCTATAAGTTGATATAATAAGAAGCTTTAATGGCTTAAATTCTCAAGTCTCAATCTGCTAATCTGTAGTTGAGCTGTTGTAAACACCACTTGGAAATTTGCTTTCTTAGAAATACAGCTGCAAACAGAGCTGGAAGACAACATATTATCTTTCTTAAATTTGTTTTCCATTAAAAATTACAGTACAAAAAGAATCACTTTTATTTTTTAAATAGATTTTTTTTTTTATTTCCTCCATATTGAAAGATCATTTTAATCATTGTTAAGGGGGTTTCCTGTGGCATATTTGCAGTGTTGATGCTTTTCATCCTGGCTTTATGTTGATTGTAGGCTGAGGTTATCTAAGACTTTGCTAAAAATAGAATTAAACTTCATTGCTGAATAATGAAAGCATTACTGGCAGATTATTAATAAAAACTCTGTAATGTTTACGGGCACCTAGAATATTGATAATTTTATATAGGAAGGTATCATGCATATTATATGAGAAGCAAGCAATCAAATATTTAAAGTGGATTGAATGATTCAGCATATTAATAATGGATTACATCACAAGGCCTCTCATCACAGGAGTTATTTCTGTGCAGGTCAATAGAAAACAGACATTATTGCCATGTAAGAACTGCTGTTTTTTTTCCTGGTCTGGACATTTGGAATTTAGCAGGAAAACATCTATTGACATCTGAGTTTCAGGACAAGGGTTACATTAGAATTTTTACTATGCTTTGAGGGAAAAAAAAGGCTTCATAAAACTAAATATGTTTGAGGAAATGTTGTGGTGGATCCCTTAAAGATGAAAAACTTCACTCTTACCAGATGCAAAGGTAACAGGAATCTCTCTGTGATACAGCTTTTATTTTATCTCATGATCAGGTTTATTTTTTTAAACAACCTGCTGAGTGAAACAGAAAGTTAAATAATTGCTTCACATTTAATCTTGTTTCAGAGAAAAGGAAATAATTCATCAACTAAAACAATCTTTTAATGGAGACCTTTGAGAAATCATTCAAACAACTCCATAATTTCCTAAGTTCTAAATACCAGAGAACATCTGGGTGTTCTCCTCAATTAAAAAGCAGGCAAGACCAAAAATATCATAGAGCTTCTTCATATTAGTTTCTTTTCAAAAGCAGAAAATAATTGTTTTCTCCAATTTCATGTCTCAGAAATATTGAAGTGTTTACTACAGTAAATTAAAATTTATCCCAAAATTATCCATACCAGAAATAAAATTGTATTCTCTTCTTTTTACTAATCCTTCCTTACACCGGCAAATTCCCCATACACAAGACACAAGATTATTTTGTAGATTATTAGGGCAGAAAGGTGAGGAAATTCTAGTGACAGTAAAAAAATTTAGTAGCATTTACTATGGAATATTCAAGTTTTCAGAACATTGTCAGTGTTACAGACAATACTTTCAGACTGACATCTTAAATGTAGAACAAACTCCCTCCATTATATCAGCAGCTTTCATTTGAAATATTATGCAGTCGCTCATATACACAGCAGGAAATAAGGAAGGGAACACAGGCTTTCAAAACCAAATATTGAAACTAAATGTCTGTAGACTTACAGCAGATAACAAACAAGCAAAAAATATTAATGACCTTTGCTATAATTTGCTAAACTACAACACAGCTGGAAACATTGAAGGAAGAACCCATAAACAAACCTTTCAGTAAATACAAATTCTGCTTAGCAGGGAAATAAGAAGTAATTCTCCAAAAACCCATTAAAACTCACAGTATGAAGTGGTATAAAGAATTAAAAGGGACAACATAATACAGTAGTCTAAAATCAGCGTGTTATATGGGAAATTAAGAGAGATTATTTTATCTGAATTTCTTTTCTAATGGGAAATTACCTTCCAAAAGTACTATCCCAAAAAATGAATGTACATAAATATTTTCATCTTAAGGTAAAAATCGTACCAAAATGCAAGTTTGTTGGGATATTTTTTGAACCCCCATCTAAATTTCACTGAATTTAATCAGATATTTGACATAATTGGACAAGTTTTTGGACAGTGTGCTCAAATTATGACACTGTCTTAAGAAAATTCCAGTTTGTTCTGGAAACTATTTGCAGGAAAGGACAAAAAAGTATGGAATTTAATCCAAAATTAGTGTTGAAATAAGGAAGCTTGTGACATCTACTTTTATTTTGAATAATTTAAAACTTTATTTTGGACTTAGGTTTTAAAATATTTTCCTGTGTAATTCTAAATCTTGCAATGTGTGTACTCATATATGTCTAGACAGAACTTCAGGGGAAAAGAATACAAGTACAACAGTAATCTGTTTCTGCGTTTTCTGTCTCTCAGTGGATTCATAATGTAACAAAAGTCTTTAAACTTAAATTGTGTTTCTGCAGCTCACCATATGCAGAATACATCTGTGTCCCACCACAGAGACTAGCATAGAGCTAGTCAAGTTAGTTTACATAACAGAAGCATGATTAATTTGGGGGTTAATCTGCTGCCTTTATTTGTGAAGCAAGGTAACTCTGCAATGCTATCTGCCATGTCCTAGAGCCTTTGGTTATCACTTTCAGGGCCCACTACTTAGGCTAGACCTGGGCTTCTGCCTAGAGAAGGAAGAAAATGCAGCCTGCAAAATACATTGCAACGTTTGAAATTAAGGTGGTTCTTCCAGATTTATTCCCAAGACTTCTTGAGCAGAGCTGTATTTCCTTGCAACACAAGCACAGCAAATTCAGTGCCAGGATACACCAGACTAGCTGCTCAGCATACCTTGCTGTCAGTATGTACATTCACAATAGCTATTAGTCCAGGATACTTGGACATTCAGAAGCTTACTGTTACTAACCTGAAAACATATCCAGATATCCTGCAGAAATGCCTAAAAGTATTTTTTATCACTTGAGTATTAGGCAGCACATTCACTCACCAGCTGAGCTGGTGATAAATAATACTTTAAATATGAAACACTGAAAATACAAGATTAAAATAACGAAAGCTGCAAAAGAACTGGTATATAATAACCAGGGATTTTTCTTATTTCTGCCACTGATTTTATGCTGAGCAGAAAGAGAAAGAAGAGTTTTCCTAAAATTCTCCCTAAAGCAAGAAATGGTAGATGGATGGATAAATGAAATAAAATTTCCCCTTCTGTACCCAGCAACCCTGTTGAGCTGTGGCACTAAAAAAATGATTGCTTGCAAAAAAAAGCCTCCTCACAAGCATGAGTTTTTCTTGTCAAATGGGAGAATAATTCAAAGGCACATTTGAAAGAGATAGAGGAGGAATATAAATGCTAGATTGAATAAAGGGTTTAGACACTGAAAGATAATGCAGGGCAATGTCTGACTTTTAGTCACTGTCATAGGACAACATGAGTTACAAGCTTCCTACTCAGGATCTAAGAAAAGTCACAATGCCAGACCTTCAAAAACAAGCCTAAATATACTTGTTCTCTTTGGTCATAGGTTCCTGTCAGGACATAAATACCAGCCCACTGCTATTTACTTCAGACAGGTGACTGCTTGTGAGTAACCTTCTTCCACATAGTAGCTATAGTTTTGTATAAAGATTGTGACGAGTTCATCCTTCAAAACAGCATTGCAGGACAATGAATCTTTAAAATGAGTAATAAATACAATGTTGGATGTAGGTTGAAAATCATAGCACACACATATGTATAATGAAAATGCATTCTGAAATAGCAAAATAAAATGTATTTAGGGAAATAGGATGTTTTATACATAACTTCATATCAAACTTCAAAATAAAAACACCTCTCAAGTTAGAAGAGGAACAGAAGACTTAATCATACCCATGTGGATATTTGAGGGAGAAATTATGAAGATTCAAACACTTTCCCTCCAGGGAAACTTTGGAAGCAGAAGCTGCTGGTTGCTGGGTGATACAGTAGTTGTGAAATAGTCTCACCATCTCTCTTTATTTAGCAATACAGTAAGATCAAAACAAACAGCAAGCTTCTTTCAGCTCTTGCCCTCCACAGAAAATTCCAGGTACCAGATTGCTGTAACCACTAGACTCTGCCTAGCAGGATGCTGCTCCCGGAGAGCTCAGCAAGGCTTTCCTAGGGCCAAGTGACTAGTTGTATTCTGGAGTCCATTTCGGACAGCCCCTCAATCTGGCTCCAGCAGCCAGCAGCGTTACAATGCAGTGGATGGTAAAGAAGGTAGAGAAGGGTCTCTCATGAGGGTTTGAGATGGCTTTAATCACATCTCGTCCCTGCCTTCAGAGGTAGAGAGACAATGGGGTCAGGGTGCGGGTGGTTTTGTCAGGGGCCCAAGGGAGGTTCGTGGGCGGGGTTGGGGTACAGGAGCAAATAGGGAGAAACTGAGGGAGTGGCCAAGGCTAGGGCAGGCAACAGGGGGAGCATGTGAAATAGGAAAAGCCATGGATTAACAGATCGCACAGCAGATCATGGTCAGATATACTCGTCTGCCACCCTGAATTCTGGAAGAATTTCTGACTACAGCAGAGTTAAACAAACTGCACACTACTAAAATGCCCAAGAACACTTGCCCTCTTTAACCACTTGGTCCCTTTTGCTAGTGGAAGGATTAAATTTAGCACACCAGTGTACTTTACATTTCTGATCAGATAGTCCGCGGTATACATTGTTTCTATGTTCTTCACATTGCCCTTCTGAGCCATCTACAAAACAAAGTTTTGTGCCGCTGTGACTTCAGAATGAGCGTGGTACCCGCCAGACAGAGGAGCCCACAGCATCCCTGAAGTTTATGCATAATCTGGACAGACCATTAGCATAAATAGGCAGAGGAGAGTCAAAATCAAAAGGAATAATTGTCTTATGGCAGCTGAAGAGCTGGCGTTACACTCAGATTTCGAAAAATTCATATTAGTCCTCTTGGTAAAAGTCAGAATTGACCACTGAAGAAATTTTTAGGTTCTCTTGGTATGATTAACAAATATGAAAGCATGTTTGCTCACCACACTACCTGTGTCACTGCAATAGTTTTGGCCTCAGACAAACCTGGGCAGTAAGACCAGAGATAAACCTTGATCTCCTCCTTTCAGAGGGTCTCAGTGGAAACAGTCTGTCACTCGCTAGAACCGTATGGGAATAAGACAGCACAAATCTTAGCCATACAGTACTGAAGGCTTTCTCTCAAGCTTATGTTTTGCAGTATATTCTGCTCCTGTTTACCATCTTTCAATCAATTTCTGTTCCAAGTAAGTTTGCATTATTGCTGGCTGAATTATGAAAGATAAATTAAGAATACTTGATTCAAATCAGTGAATCATTCTACATGGACAAGTTGTTTCCATATTCTGTGAACAGTGTGGATAGAATAAAATTAATTTAATTCCTTTGAGAGACATCAGGATTGAGAAACAATTTAGTAAAAATTCAGGCAAAATACGTTTTGTAAATATGCTGTTATAAAATGTATTTAACTCTGTAATAGAATCCATATATGTCTCATTCTGTGAGGCTCATCTGCTTCTTCTCCTCTCAATCTGTCAAACTATTTCCATTAGCTCTGCAAAAGACTTCTTTCCTTATTTCATATCAATTTGTTATTTGTCCATCATGATTGATTCTTCCTCTTAATATTAATTCCATTATTTTATAGTAATAAATTCCTTCCTCCTTCCTTTCCTCAGATACTGGAATAAAAGTAAAGGACAGTTTTACTCTTTAGAATTTGGTGTTGTATTCCTGGTATTTCTTTAACTTCATCTTTTTTCCTCCGGTAGAGAAATTTTACCTTGAAAGGTTATCCTCCTGTTACGCCAAAAAAAATCCCAAACCAGGAAAACCAAACAAAGGACAAACAAAAATCCTGAAAAATACCATACTCAATTTTTTTCCCATCTCACTTTACCTCCTTATGTTTTAATTCCACTGAAATTGCTATCCAGACATAGTCTTTCTACATCAGTTCTTGTAGCCAACCTTTCCTATGCTGTCTTCCAATAGCTACAGGTAACTTACCTACTATTTATTAAGTACCACTCAGTCCACTCAGTTCTTTTGCACTTATCTAAGTCAAAATGTGTGTGTATATGATTATGTATATGATTTTTTTAAAAGTTTCTTAGTGCTGAGAAAAACATAATTTTCATTATGTCTATTTTTTAAAAAAATAGAATGTAGTGAAGAAAATATTTAGGTTGATTAAGGCTGCTATATGTATCTAATCCTATCCACAGAATTATGACAGAATTTTTATTATAATTGTCTACTGGTGTAAATATTTCTCACAGTTTTCCTCTTTTCTGTCCCCCTACAGAGACTTTTAACCTTTTTCAATTATCCATCTTAGTTTTTCATGTTATTAGGGTTTTCCTAAATTTCCTATTGCAGTCACTTCCCAATGTAACCCTAAAGGCAATCAAAATTTAAAAGAAATTCCTTTTTTTTATCTTGAAAAACAGATATTATGCAGAGTTCTTGTTACTTGTTTAGTTTTAGTGTTAAGAAAAGTAAGAGAACAATTTGCTTTAAATTGTTTTGTTATTTAATAAGAAAATGAAGAGGAAAATTTGCTCAAGCCAAGTAAGAATTTAAATTATGTAAAAAAATATAAAGCTGGTTTCCTAGAAAAATTCTAAAATTTTATCTTTCTTATAAGTCCTCCTCATGAAAATAAATTGAAAAAGTAACAGATGACTCTTACAGAGAAGCAGTAACAAAAATAACATCCCCACCTCCTGACATTCAAAATAGCCTATCAAATAATTGTTTACCCAGAATTCAGATCATGTAGATGGCAAAGGAGATGAAACAGTACTTGGCTATATATGCAAATGTTAATTCCTCAAAGAAATATAACCACTCTTCTATGTTTATGAGGAGAATTAGTTTTATTTTTCTGGGGTTTCTTTATAAGTTTTTGAACCTGCACATCTGAAATAGTATTACTTTCTAGAAGTGTATCTAGGCTAAACTCGACTCATTCCTTGGTCAAATGAGGGGAAAGCCTGAGTATTACATTCTGTATATTGTGATATCCCAATTTAATGCAGTAGTTGAGAAGAGTTACAGAGTCTGAGTCAAAGGCTTTACAAGCTAATAAGAATTAATGAAAGAAGAAAAATTAAAAAGGCAGCTCATGAAGAACTTTGACTCAAGTAGTATGTATTTTTCCTCTGTGGATAACAAAGAAAAAAAGAAAGTAATTTTAGCAGTACTACCACTGCTAATGGTAATGCATACACCCCTGTGGGATTCAACAGAACTGTACTCACATCAGCTAATCAGAACTTAATTTTTTCTACTGCCACATGCTTTGTACTTTAGAGTAGACCTGTTTGATCTGTGAATTTCTTGTTCTGAAGCTGAAGTATTTAGCTTCAAAAAGGAATTTTTAGAGAGGGACCGGGGGCATGACTTGTTCCTTTCAGCCCCTCTATTTGCCATCATGTGGATAAATATTATAGACCTAGAAAGAAATGAATGGTCAGCAAAGGTTGTCAAAGACACGGTGAAGAGGTTGGGTTTTTTCTGGTTTTGTTTTTTTTTTAAGAAGGGATTTTTGGGGGGATTTTCTTACTTATTTTTTTATCTATTTATTTAATTTTAATATATGCATTTTTGTTTCCAATCCTGAGAGAAAACAATCTGACTTCAATGGAATTTATATACACTGATGTATATGCAAGTATATATCTCTATAGTACTCTCTTTTACAGGATGTAATTTGCAGTGGATACACAATATTTTATTTTTAAAGGTGCTTTTCAGTGTATCCCTTTGACTCTGTTGTCCAATGTGGTGCTGGTTTGGGCTGGGGTAAAGCTAATTTTCTTCACAGTGTCTGGTGTGGGGATGTGTTTTGGATTTGTGCTGAACACAGGGTTGATAATAAAGAGATGTTTTTGTTATTGCTGAGCAGGGCTTCCACAGAGCCAAGGCCTTCTTTCTGCCTTTCCTACTGCCACACTGGTGAGAAAGTTTGGGGTACATGGGAAGTTGGGAGGAGAGACAGCCAGGACAGGTGACCCCAACTGACCAAAGGGGTGTTCCAGACCATATGGCATCATGCTCAGTATATAAAGTGTGGGGAAGAAAGAGGAAGGGGGCATGTTTGGAGTGATGGTGTTTGTCTTCCCAAGTCACTGTTACATGTGATGGGGACCTTCTCTCCTAGAGATGGCTGAACTCCTGCATGCCCATGGGAAACAGCAATTAATTTCTTGTTTTGTTTTGCATTCTTATGCAGTTTTTGCTTTCCCCATTAAACTGTTTCTGTCTCAACCCAAGGGTTTTCCATCTTTTACTCTTCTGATTGTCTCCCCAGTCCTGCTGATGGGAGGGCAAGCAGCTTTGTGGGGCTTGGTTGCTGGCTGGGGCTAAACCACAACTTATGCCTTCTGGGAAAAAATGATCTGTAGAGGCTAAACCAAATGGACTGACTGATTTTAATGTACCTACCTACAGGCACGTGGTGCAGATAAGTAATGGTGATATGGGCAGACAGTATCCATTACAGAGAAGTGAAGGTTTGTCACATAGGGCCATTAAAGGGAGATGAAAAGGGCATTAAAACTAGGCTTCTGCCTAGGAATGTGACTTTGAAATGCAGAACACCCACATTTTATTTCTTTGTCCCCCATGATAACCTGCTCCAGATGCCATGCAGCAAGTGTCTGGAAGTGGCTGTCATTCACAAGAATTGCTGCAGTTATTTGCTTCAGCTCAGGAGATTAACATCTTCCTCTACTACAAACCTCTTTTGGAAGCCTCTTAATAGAAATAAGGGTGGCAAAGGCTAATCCTAAAAATAGGTTTAAGCTCATCTCACTTTACCTGTTTGTGGTATATCTCTATGTCTTCCATATGGAGGATATTCTGGTTATCTGAACCTGTCTCCATGAAAAGAGAGAAAGATATAATTAAAATTGTTTTCTGTAAATCCCTTTGAGCTCCTGGACTAAATTATACTGAAATGTAAGAATGGAGAATACCTGAACCACTAGAAAAAGCAAAAGTTGATTAAAAACAACAAAAAAAGAGGTTAAAAATATTAACTATGCCAAACTTTCAGTGGGATCTGCCAGGAATCAGAAAGTATTTGCACAAGTGCAAACACTTACAAGTCTGTTGGGCAATATGGGGATAAGAAATACTCTGTTACAGAGGTCACTGAGCAGGCATCACCTTTATTAGACGAGCAGCTCTGGCTGGAGATTTTCAGCCAGAGTTCTTTGTATGATCTTTTGAGCATGAACTCTCCTGTGCAGGTAAGAGTGCTATTTTCCAGCAAGTGCTCACTTAAGAGCTGTTCTCATTTGTGTGAAGAACTGAGAAATTTTGAATATTTTTATGCCTGAGCCTGTGGCCTGTGCCTTTCTCCTTAGAACACTTCTGTTCACACTGATATTTCACCTTGCTTTAGAGGACAAAAAAAGGAGATTTACTGGAAAATTTCCCTGGAAAGGTCTGGCAAAACATAAGTAGAGATTTATTTTTCTTAAATTCTTATTATAAAAGAAGGAAAAAGGACTTTGGTGGAAATTGTTGCATCAACTTTTATTGTCTCCTTATTTCTTATAGGTATGCTCTCCTTCAGGCTTCTGCAAATTTTGAGTGACCAAAAAATTGTTACATTTAGTATTTAATAACATTTGCTCTAAAATTAAAAAAAAAAAAGAAGATTAGGAGAAAACATCTAATCAAGGTCTTCAACTACCTAATTAGTGGTCATAGAGGAGTCAAGGCCAGACTCTTCTCAGAAGTGCACCCTGGAAGGAGGAAAGGCACAGGACACAAGCTGCAGCAAAGGGATTTCCTTTTAGATATATGGAAAAAACTCCACAGTGCCTCTGGTCAAGCGATGGAATGAGTTGAATGCAGCTTGCTGAGAGAGGCTGTCTGTTTGAGGAAATTGAATATTTTCCCAGACAAGACCCTGAGTAAAATCACTAAACTCTAAAATATGCCTTCCTTTCAGCCAGCACTACACCAGGTGATGTCCAGAGGGCCCTAGAAACTTAGATGGTTCTCTAATTCTGGAACTAACAAATTGCATCTATGAAGAGAACTGCTGAACTTCTCAATAAGAATAACTGATACACAAACATGATTCAATATTTCCTATTATAAAATTGCAAAAGGAGATGAAAAGAACATACAGAGAATGCGAACATGAAAAACCTAAGGTAAGGTCTGTTATACTGGAAATAAAAACAATCTACACTGTTTCAAGTTTAATTTCATCCTTTATTTTCTTTTTACTCTCAGTCTCCTTGGGTAATAGTATGCTGTAATTATTTTCACCAGTTTATCTGTCCCAGTTGTTTAGTTTCTGTTGGAATGTACTTTTAAACCTTCATAAGAAATTTGCCCATAAAAAAATCTTCCTTGGGAGATTGATTATTGCAGTAGGCTGTACACATAACCTGCCTGCATTGACTGAACTTCCTATGTTCTTATATATTTTCTAAAACCAACATTGTGTTTAAGATTTAATTTTTTTTGCCTCCCTGCTCCTTTGCGGAAGGGTGTTGGTCTAGAAAATGGCCATTACAGTGTAGTAGTATCAGATGTTTTCTGCAGACTGCTGCCTCCATCAGACATGTGTTTTAAATAAAAGTTACCATAGATCCCACACCATACCTATTTTCTTTTACTTAATTCTGTTGTAATAGTTATTCTATCCAAATTTTATCTCCCAGCAATAAATGTAAAACTTAATTTAAGCTATACCAATTAGATCTGGGTTTGTGATTTTATCTCCTAGTTATACATTTAATAGTTGATTTAAGCTTCACAAATTGCTTTAGATCCTGGAGAAGGAGGGGGTGTGATCCTGATAAATCATACCAAGTTTCAGATGAAGTGCAAATGTGCTTAGTTAGGAGCTGCTGTTACTCAGGTTCCCTATGGTTTTCTTTACACTAGTAATTGAGCAAATTATGGGTCCATTCCCATAAACTCTCAGCAGATGGAACTTCTGTTTCCAATAGAAGCTCCAATTGCAAGGGGCTTGCTCCTAATCCTGGGGCCAGCTGAAACTGAGGGATTGGAAGGGGGGGAGGAGAGGCAGCACACCACAGCTCTGTCCCAGGAGCAGACTGAAGAAAATGACCAATCTTTCACAGCTTTTTTTTGTTGCCCCTTTTCTCCTTGCCTTGTCAAGGAAGCAGAAGAGAGTAGATATTTTTGCTTCTCCTTACTCTCCTCATTGTGCTGTTTGTTTTGCTCCCCCAGCTAATACATGAATGACCTAGACTTGATCTTACCTCCACTGGCTTCCGTGTCACAGGATTAGTGGCATTCCCACTTTTGACCAAAACCACAACAGGGAAATTCCATAGGTTTGAAGGAAAGCACCTCTTAACAGGACTGAGTGCCATGCTGAAACAGCTTGGAATAAATCTACTTTGGAAATGAATGTCTAGCAGGCAGGAGAAGCAGGAGAGTATGTCAGGTTGTCTGCATAATTTGCTCTGTTCATGCCACCTTATCATCTGCTGACAAACCTATTCCTCACACCAAGGAATCATTTCAGCTCAAGTTCATCAGATACATTTCAGGACTATCTGATAGCTTATCCCTTCCTTCACGTGCATTTTGGTAGCAACATATCATTCCACAAATGAGTAAACTTGAGCACACATAGTACAGAGGATTCCAGCCATTCCCAGCCATATCAGTTTGGGATTGTTGTTATACGGAGGGAGTTCTAATAATGCAATTCTAACTGGGACGTGAAAGTGCATGCAGAAAATGAACTTGTAACCCTGCTACAAAAACTGGATTAAACAGTTCTAAGATGTTGGTCATATTAGGTTGTTATGTCAAATAATTTCATAGTGCAGAGTGAGAGGAAGAGTTGCGTTCTGAGAATGCAGCAACTCACAGGTACCAGTCGTCTACTAAGAGGGCAGGTGTAGGGAAAAGAAAGACTTCTTGCTGGAAGGATTTTAAAATGGAATTCAACAAACCTCACCTCAAGGAAAACTCTGCTGAGAAAGCTTTCCCAGAATTGGTTCTGAAATGTCTAAGGACTTCTCTAAGGAGGTAATAGGAAAAGACCCTGGAGAACTAGCTGACAAACACAAGTTTCTATTTAAAAAGAAATGACGTTTGGAAAGAAAGTCTCATAAAAAACCAAGATATAGATACTGAGCCAATTCAGAAAAAAAAGATTTATAAGAGTATAAAAATTACCAGACATTCTCTCTGCTCAGTTTTTATCTCAAACTGAAAATCAAACAACTTAATATCCCCCACCAAATAAAACTGAAAAAGAAGATTCTACAGCCAAATGCCATCAAGAAAACTGCAAGCTGCATTATTACTCATAAACTTTAACCTACATGCTCATTTGTGGGTACTTATGGCATGTCCCTATTTTTGTATTTCTCCCTTGAAGTCATGCTAGTTAACATGGTCTCAATTTATGTAAAGCAACCCATAGAGCATAGTCCTTTTACACTGATCTTCAAGTTTAACAATACTGTGCAAGGTAGAGATGTCCATTCTCATGTGCTGCCGATGTCTACAAATGTTGGCAACCACTATTTCATTTTAGACTGATAGTTAATTGCGTCCTCGTGCAACTTGCAGATGTCACTGAATTTTCTTTAGTGAAATTTATATTTAGTAATATAGTTTCATTGAATGACATGCTAACCAATATCTTTAAAATAATACAGGGTTTTCACAACCTGTTAATTATATATTTCAAGGAATAGTATGGTTGGATATAAACCTCTTCAGCACACACTAGCATTTGCTTTCCCCTTTTTCCTACACTGAATCCATGGTACTTAGGAGCATTGCATATGTTATCATCTTTATCACCCCTTACAGAGTTACTGTTCCTCTGGACTTCCTTTTTTTCTCCCAGGCTGTATGACATTGCAGAAATGACCTGCTCTGCTGTTACTCAGAAACTTCTTGCAAGTTCTAGTGCCAAATATGTGAACAAAAATGACAGTGTGAGCAGAGATCTGCAGAGCATGGTATACATTCAGATCATGCAGTTAATTCTAAAACTATTTATCCTTTCTCTCTATAGTATGCATATGACTGCAGATAAATAGACCAGAATTTGCAAGAGTGGTTATGCTAATGTGTTTATTTTGCTTTGAAAACATTTCCTCTCAACATTTCTGGCAAAATGGAGAAGACAGTGGGAGAAGAATCAGTTTTGTCTATTTTGAGATGTGAAGTTTTGTCTCACGTCATAAATAAATGCTGAAACAGATGGCTAATTTGTCACAGGGGTGTACATATTTTTGTACAGACACGCACACACCCCCCTCAAGTACACAAGATTACTAACAAAGTATTTATAATTTTAAATATTAAACCTGTGAATTCCAAGGAAGCTTAGACTTATTTCAGTAACCAAACCCCCTCAGCTCCCTTTTATCTTGGAAAAGCATGAGATGAAAACACAGGACAGAGATATGTTGGACAAAAATGTACTGGGGCACATCAGCAGTGAAGAGTTACATCTTGTAGTTGCTTTTGTGAAGAGTGTACCCAATAATTTTTTAAATAAAAAATCTTTTCCTGTTTCATTAAATTATACAAAAACAAGGTCTGTTCTTGAGTCGCTGAAAACAATAGAATTTTCTCATTACTATTGCAAAAATCAATATCAAGCCAAAGGGAATATTCATCCGGATATTTACTGATCTGAACCCAGTAGAAACTTATAATGTGCAAAATATCACATTATCCTATTTCGGGAACTGTGCTTACATACAGTAATAGCATCCCTGAAATAGGTGGAAACTGGCCAGAAAAAATTACTTCAGAAAGTTAATTTCCTATATTTTGCTTGGAATACTGAAGACTTAGGAATCCAGCACCAAGCAGATTCTTATTTTGGCTGCTGTTCTATAAATAGAAACAGAAAATGAAAATTCAATTCACTGGTTTACTTGGGTATTTCTTTCTGTGTGATGCTGAACAACCTGAAGAATGGACAGGCCGTGGAAGAGATTAGATACATGACCAACAAATCTTGCAGAAGCAGCCAAGGGAACTAAGCAAATGAGGCAGAGATGAGAAAGGCCAAGGAAGCTAAAAGGTTATATTGGGATATCAGGGTGACTTAATGAGAGCATCTTTAATAAAAGCAAAATAACTGAAAGTTATTTTCAGAATGTGAAAATGTTATATACAGCTATTAGGTAAAAAAAAGCATGAAAATTTTTCAGTGCATTTAATTAGTTCACTTAAGAAACTATTTAAGAAGTTCAATTATTTTGCTTAATAAAATGGTCCACAACAGCCTAAACCAAAGCAGGAAATACAGGGTCCCTTATTTTTGAATTGCTGAAAAAATTTACTTGTGGAAATTTATAATCTATAACAACTCATGATTTATGAGATAATTTATAAAATCCCATATTTCAGTGCAATATAGTATCCTTTACTAGATGATAGTGAATTAAATAAGGAAGTAAATACAGTGTATTTATGCATTGCAAATTTTGGGAGAGGAGATAAAGGTAAAAGATGGGAAGAAGGAACTCATGAGATTTTAGGGAGGTTTTTTTTTTTCACTCATTCTTGCATCTTTATATATGGCAAAATAAAAGAGCCCCAAAGTTTTTGTTGTAAACTGTGATGCAATATGACACTTGTTTTGTGCTCTGTCATACTATGTTGAGCTTTCTCTCAAAACTTCTTGTAAAGAAGCAAGAGCTTGATATCATAACAATAATGTATATCCTCACAAGGGAGTGGAAATAAGAAAAAATATCTTGTTTTGGCTCTAAGAAGAAGACAGTAATTTCCAATAAATACTGAAGTTCCTGACAATATCTATTTTTATCCTAAGGTTTCTTTTCTTTCCATTAATTAATTTTCATTTACATGCTGTATCAAGGAATTTTGGAAATGCCTCTGTTCAACAGCCTGTTTCAGAAAATTGGCACCCCATCTGAGCTGCCAGCAGCCATTGCTTTTATAAATATTTGCATGAATAATAGGAATAAAATTATTACTTATCTAGTTGTCCATTTTATAAATCTATCCAGATGATAATTCAGTTTTGGGGCCCTTTTTATTTTTTAAATATTCCTAAATTCCAGAGGAAAACAAAACTAAAAGGTATTTTGCTGAATTCTTGAGCATAAATTTTTATCATTGTGTTCCTTTCAGGAACATAATTTTTTAAAAGACAGAACATTTATGTGCCTGTGTACAGGCACGGAATACAGATGATCAAAGAGCCCCACATTTACTGGGTTTTTTTCACTTGGAATGCAACAAAACAAAGTCTTCAAGAAAGACTCATCTTGAGGTAACTTAATTCTCAGACTTGACCCTGCATGACTGTAAAGGGTTGAAGAGTCCAGATGTAGATGTCTAACTTTTAGCAGAGGGGTGTTCTAATTTTCTCTTTTTTTTTTTTTTTTTTTTTTTTGTTCTCTTCTGAATGCAGATGTGTGAGAGATGTTTCTATTTTTCTATTTGTGCATTCTTAGTAAAAGTTTTTATACAGTTAGTTTCAGAGCCTGGGAGATATGTAGTGAATCTTGGAGAGCCCAGCACTCTGGTTCTTTGTACATTCAGGGATGTGAAAGATGGAATTTACGACTAAAAGTATTTTCATAAAGCAGCCATATTCAACTTTAACCCCGTAACTATTTGTGTACAATGTAAAAAAAAAGAGAATATATACCAATACTTTGTCAGATAAACTAAATCAAGTTAGATTTCTGACCACTTTTATTGACAACGACCATTTCTGAGTATCTTCAGAACTCAGAGAAATATGCATGTTTTTCAGCTGTGGGAGGAGAATAGACAGAAAATATGAATGTATTCCAAATTCACAAATTCATGCGAGGTTCATCTCCACTTAAAATTTTAAAGGCTTTAATTTGTAAAGAAAGCATCTATAACACCCTTTAGCACCTCTCACTTGGTGATCCATGATCAAAATTAGAAATAGATTAGCAAGGTAGAAATCATTCCAGACAAACATGAATACTTTGTTTTGATAAAACAATGAAACCAGTTGATGAGGGGAATGAAGCAGATGTGATATATCTAGCTTTTATTAAAGCATTTGATATAGTGTCAAACGAAATCCTGCTCACAAAATTAATTCAAATTGGCATGGATATGAACACTGTCACACAGAATGAAAACTTGCTGAAGGACTGCAAACAGTGCACTGATAAATGGCAATATATTCAGCTGAATTTACAGCATGTAAATGAAATTCAGAGATAATACTAAATTCATTTGGGAGGTGTTATGAAAACCTCCAAGGAAAGAGATTAGTAATATGCATATAAAATATCAAAATGTTTCACAGTTCCATAAATGTTAAGATCAGCAGGAGTGATAATGATCATCTAGTCTGACCTCCTGCATAAAACAGACCACAGAATTTTAACAATTGATTTCTATATAACTCTGAGTAAGGCTCTGTATTTGAGAAATAAATCTATTCTCAATTTTAAAACTTTAAATTTTAGAGAATTTATCATGACTCTAGGTACACTGTTGCAATGGCTAATTATCTTTACCAGTACTAAAAGTAAGTGCACCTTATGTGAGGTTCAGAAGAGAGATGTTGCAACTGGATGCAGTTAAGAAAATACAATCTATAGCGAGGATATCAAATAGAAAAGAAGCCTTAAAAACACAATATGAAAAAGCCTTTGGGATACTGAATTGTAACTTCAATTAGCATTTGGACTTTCCAGTGGCCACAAGTGCATCATGACAAGCATTTTGAGCTGCAGAGATGAGTCATAGAGCAAATATATGATCTCATTTGTGATGTATAGTTTTGTGGCAGTCACTGAATGCAGATGTAGGTGTTTTGGAACCAGCTGCATCTGCATGGCAGTTTTAGATTACACAGGAATATACTTTGGAAGTAATATCTCTCTCATCCCCACTCTCTGATTTGCATAGCGGAGCAATATCAGAACACAAAAAGGGGTTCCTTTCACATAACTTTGGACAGGAAGATAGATACATGTTGGGGTCCCTCCCCTGCCATGGAGCCCTGAGGGAGGCACGGGGTTTCCCTGCCCCTGCTCAGCCTCGTTCCCCATTGGTTGGTTTGTGTTCCCCTGCGCGGGCAGGGACGGTCGGGTCCCGTGGTTGAGGAGTTCCTGAGAGAGCCCCGGCCATGCGGCTGGAGAAATAAACATCTCTGAAACATCTATCAAGAATCTGTCCATAGATATATTTCTTTTCCACGGGACTCCTGGTTTGATATATGCGAGTTACAGTAATCCCCGCTGTAACAACTGGTGGAAGAATGCGGGCAAGACACCGATCCCTGAGGAAATTCGTGAGTAAAAAACAACTCTAGGCCTCTCTCTTCTCATCTTGGTTTGGATATTCTCTCTGGACTATGGAAGAATCGTGGGAAATGGGGCTCTCTGAGCCACAGAAAAAAATGTATCTAGAAGTAAAAGGAATCCTTGAACAACAAATCAAAAAAGTAATGCAACCGGGAGATGTAGAACACTTCTTCATGTGGCTTTTCAAAAGGTTCCCCTATATTTCTCGAGACTTACTTTTTGATATCGAACCTCCTGAATCTTGTCAGGGGTGTTTCTGGAACGAGATCTGGGATAAGGTATGGGATCAAAGCGAAGATTTCCGTTCATACCTTATAATCAGGGATGCTCTTGAAGAGCATTTGTATGGTCCCATTACCCCTAAAGCAGAAGATCATACTTCTCCCGTGGCCGAGACCGCGCGGCCGCCATCCCGGGAGCACATGACTGCAGCTGTGCCGATGGAGGTGCCTGCGCTGGATGTGCCCGGCCCCCTCGGGAGCGCGCGCCTTATCGCGGACCCCATCCCTGTCTCGGGGTCCCCGGCCACCCGGCCGCGAGTGAGGGAGCGACGCCGCAGGCGCCGCGGGTGCCGTGGGCCACGAGCAGCCAGGAACCGGGGCTCGGCGTGGCAGGCCGCTCTGAGCGACTGGCTCGGAGAGCCCTATGCAGGGAGAAGCGGCGGTTTCCACAGCGACACGAGAAGCCGCGCAGCGCCGAGCCGGAACGGGGCCGCTCTCGAAGCAGCGTGGAGTTTGCGGAGCGGAACCACTCGCAGGGCACGGGGCCGGCGGCGATGGCAGCGCGGGGCCGCGCAGAGCCCAGACACGAGCCGGAGCGGGGCCGTGCAGAGCCCAGACAGGCGCCGGAGCGGGGCCGCGCAGAGCCCAGACACGCACCGGAGCGGGGCCGTGCAGAGAGCGCAGAGCGGCCGCGGCGCGGGGGCCTGACCGAGACGTCGGAGTCAGCGAGGCGGCGGCCACGCGGGACCGGCACCCACGACGAACATGCAAGCACGTGATGGGAGACGTTCTAGCAACGAAAGTCACAGGAACTGTGAAATGGTACAATGTAAAAAACAACTATGGATTTATAACACGAGATGATACAGGGGAAGACTTATTCATCCATAGAACTGCCATTAAAAGGAATAACCCTAAAAATTACCTGCAAAGTGTAGGAGATGGGGAAGTTGTTCAATTTGATATAGTTCAAGGAAAGAAGGGTTTACAAGCAGCGAATGTTACTGGGCCTGGGGGTATTCCTGTCAAAGGCAGCCGTTATGCACAAAATTATAAACAATATCCACTCCAGCAATTTCCCTACCCACAGCCTCATTTCCCCTTTTACCCTATACCCAATATGAACCCTTTCCTAAGTTTACCCTATCCCCAGTTTATTCCTAATCCGTTTTTCACCCCATGGCTTCCCTATACAATTCCATTTCCTTACAATTCCTCTCCGATTCCAATGGGGGGATGAAAAGGGGGAGGGAAGAAATTAAACACTCTCCTGCCTCAGTTTCCCCACAAAGCATGCTCAGAGAGTTCTGTCTCCCTTCTATCAGCCCTAATATGTTCCAGAGAATCTGTTTGGACATTTCAAGACTCAGGAGGGTGGCTTGTTTTGTTTTGAAACTGTCCCTGTTATGTTTATCCAGTTGTCTTCATTCTCCTTTTATTAAAATAAAATGGGTGAGATGTTGGGGTCCCTCCCCTGCCATGGAGCCCTGAGGGAGGCACGGGGTTTCCCTGCCCCTGCTCAGCCTCGTTCCCCATGGGTTGGTTTGTGTTCCCCGGCGCGGGCAGGGACGGTCGGGTCCCGTGGTTGAGTTCCTGAGAGAGCCCCGGCCATGCGGCTGGAGAAATAAACATCTCTGAAACATCTAGCAAGAATCTGTCCATAGATATATTTCTTTTCCACGGGACTCCTGGTTTGATATATGCGAGTTACAGTAATCCCCGCTGTAACAGATACAGTCTCAAGGGGTTTGATTTTGCATAACAGTGATTCTGGAGTTATGCTTTAGAACAAATCCAGTGTGAGCATCTGGTCCCCAACATCAATGGCTTTGCTGTATGCATTAGTGCCTCTAGTTTCACTCCACCACCTAATGCAGACATTCTCACAGAAATATTGACTCCGGGTCACAGTTCTAAGAAAAATTAAATTTAGGGATTAAGCAGTGATTCATTTACTTGAGTATTATACACATAATTAGCTTTTCAGGTTTTAAAATAGGGGATATTGTCACGTGCAGCTACACACACCAACAATAGAGCAAGTATTATTTCAAGTGTTACTAGTGATATAGGATCATAAGAATGAGAGTTCAGGAGGGATGTTTTGTTTGAACGTCTGTATAAACTTTCTGGCAATGAGGTGTGATTATCAAAATGTTGGCTAAGGAAACTGTGGCAGCCAAATCATGTAAGGCACTTAAAGCTCATCTGGACAAGAGACATTGGAGGAAGCAGTATTTCAATGTCATGGAAACAGAGTGAATTACTAGTTGGAATGGTTCTTTCCCTATCTGTGATTTCCTTGAGTACATATGTTCATAATTAAATATTAATCTATATCACCAGTGGGTGATAGGAAGCTGTAATGCAGCAGTGCAAGCCAGCAACCAAGCACCACACAGCCACTCACCCACTCCCCCACAAACAGGATCAGGGAGAGAACTGGAAAGGTAAAAGCAAGAGAACTTGTGGGTTGAGATAAAAACAGTTTAACAAGGAAAGAAAAAGCTGCACACACAAGCAAAGCAATACAAGGAATTAAATCACTGCTTCCCATGGGCAGGCAGGTGTTCATCCATCTCCAGGAGAGTAGGGCCCCGGTAATGATTATTTTGGAAGACAAACGCCATCACTCCAAATGGTGCCCCATTTCTCGTTCTTCCCCACACTTTATATACTGAGCATGATGTCATTAGGTCTGGAAAATCCCCTTGGTTGGTTGGGGTCACCTGTTCTGGCTGTGTCTCCTCACAGCCTCCCATGCCCCCTCAGCCTCCTTTTCAGGGTATCAGTGCAACAAGCAGAAAAGTCCTTGTCTCTGTGTAAGCCCTGCTCAGGAATAAAAATCCTTCTATATTATCAACCCTATTTCCAGCACAAATCCAAAACACAGCCATGTAAGAGGTACTGTGAAGAAAACTAACTCTATCCCAGCCAAAACCAGAAAAGTGTTTATTTTTGTTTAGATGATATGCAATAAAGTATTTCAGTACTTAAAATTAGGAAAAACTCAACACATTTAAACTCATTTTTTACTTCAGTCTTTTTCCTGCTGCTTTGCTATTAAGCTCAATAAATACCTGGATATGTACTACACCTCATATCTACTAAAATATTTTTTGTAGGATGGGACAGAAGTTTTCTAGAACACATCTATAAATACATATTATAGGTTTCAATACAAGGTAACAGAACATCAAATATGACAAATCAATGCAAACATTTTGAGTCTTTGTTGGTATAAACCATTTTCTTCCTAATTATTCCCCTTCTTCCCTGGAGCTGACTGGAAGTCACTTATCAAATATCAGTAACAAGAGCGATAAAATGAAGTGAAATACTGAGATGTGAAAATGAAGTAACACACAGTGCACTAGTGACAGTAGAAGCAAATAAGCCAGAACTGAATTGACAGGTAAAAATATACCATTCTTTCTAAAGAGTTAAAAAGAAAAAATCTGATGTTTTTCACGATCTGATAGAGCAATTTCAAGCAAAAGAAGTCTGGGTCAGATTCATTTTACCTCATTATAAATATCTGGCCAACTTAAGCTTTTTTTTCAGACAGCCAAAAGAAATACACATTTTCAAGGCACAGTTCACCTAATGTTGAAGCAGAAGTCCAAAACCTGAAATGAACTTCTACTTAAAAATGGCTATTTCTTTTACAGACTGCAAAAAGAATTTGGCTTCTCTAGAGAGATTTGCATTTTGCTGAATGAACTTCCTCTTTTGTAGCAGCTAGATCAATGCAAATAAAGCAACCAATAAGGAACTCCGTTTATTTTTGTTGATGTTTAATAAGTAAATAACTGAAACATCACCATTAAAAAATCTGTTTTACTGCTGTTTCTTGGATTCAAATTTTGCAACCGCTGTGGGAATTCCAACAGCTTTAGGCCAAGAAACTCAGATCAAAGGATGTAAAGCCTGGCAACACCTCCTTTGGATAACACTATTTCTGTTTTCATTTGATCTAACAAGTATTTACATTCTTGCTGAAGCAAGCATTAAAATGTTGTTAAGGCATGTAAACAAACATGAACGATCAAGGAAAAAGTACGAAAAATACATAATTTAATGTTGTGACCTCCAATAGCTCTTTTCATTTTCTATCATAATCAGAAATATTAGTATTAATGAGAAAACTTTTACTATCACTGTATTTTATTAATATTTGAAATATTTTTCCACATTTTGAAATATCAGTTGCTAGAGTCTGTTACCTGCTTGACTTGATCAAAAAGTTACTAAGGGTAAATATTATCTAAGGAAATCTTTAGCTAAGGTGTTTAATGAAAATAAGTTCCTGCTTTTTACTGTGGAGTTTATTTTGTGAGCAAATATTTTATTTCAATGTGATATTTTAAAGGTGACATTTTATGCATGAGGCATCCTACAGACTTATTTCTGATATTCACAGTTAGAAGTTTTGTTTTATAAACTTCAAGGATTCATCTTAGCTGACATTAATATGAACTGCTACCACTCTTGGTAGAGCATACTGAAGGTTGTACACTGCTTCTTAAAATAATAAGCAAAAGCTGTGGTGTGCCATCCATTCATTTACTTATAAGACAGTGTCCCTATATTTTTCTATCACATTCTTCAAGAAAATTAAACATGCCTTGGTGATACTCTGTTAGCTTCTTCAACCCATGTCTTACTTGCAAAGGGCTCTTATTCAGACATTAGCTGCAGTACTGAGATATCTACAGTTTGGATTCTTTCTTGCTTTATCTAAGAGAAGATATTTGTAGTATTTTAATCTATTTTTACCTTCAGGCTTTGAAACAATACATTTTAGAAAGGGGAATGGGAACAGACATAATCGAAAATAATTTGTTAAAATTACTCAAGATGCATACATGGAGAAGGAAGACATATATATCTTATTTGTACCATTCTAATTTGCAGATACCTATAAATGTACTTTTAAGACTTTTAGTGAAGCTGTAGATGTTTTTGTACTGAACATTAAATTTCTGCCTTGCTAATAAAATATTTACTAACTTGTTCACAATAAAGGTACTAAACCAGAAAGTTACAGCAAGAAAGTAGTTTTGTAGTAGTGCCTTCACTTCGTTCCTCAGATTTGTCATCTTTCATATCTGCATTTCCCCATGGTACAGACCGTTCTGCCAGGTTTCTCCCACTCACCAACCCAAATATCCACTAGTGCATTAATAATCCACTGCCTTGTATAATGATGTCAATAATTACATAATTAGAGACTACTCATTTAAAATGTCAACCATTTAATGGCTTTTATATGATGAAGACAATGATCTTTAACAAGAAATTAAGTAGGAATTTTGGGGAGAAATGTGAGTCTGCTAGGTTTGTTTACACATTTTACTTCTCACAGAATAAGTAAGTTGCTCAGGAGTAGTGCTTGTTTTCCTCTCAACTGAGCCCCAATATAAGCTAGTTTCTGTTAATGCCACACTTTCCTTTTCTGTGGTTAACATTTGTCCTGACTGCAAATCTAGAAGACCTTTCCTCAAAGGGATGAGTGTCCTAAGAGAAAAATTCAACTTACCATTAACTGACATGTCAAAAATTAGATGAAAGTGTATAGAAAACTTTCTGAAAACTTCATACCTATAAGACAAACCAAAGCATGTCTTGGGCAAGCCCTGCTTGGTTCTCTCCCAGAATTCCTCCCTCCCTTTTCTCTCGAAAAGTCATCCTTAGTTCTACAAGTATGATACAAATTACAGCAGCTGCTTCCTTTGAAACAATCAGGGACATAAAGTTGTTCAGCAGAGTAAAGAATATTACCTAAAGAGTTATAAAAGTTCTCATAATCCTACTTCTGCTGCTATGCTACATGCTTTCATATTACCCTGTTCTCCCTTTTGCGCAGCCAAATTTATTAGCGCAGTAAGGTGAGGTGGAAAGAGTCACAGTGAGGCTGAAGGGGTGGAATACAGACAGCAGTTATTTAAACTCTGATCTGTGGTTGGGGAATCACAAATGTGCAGCAATTTTGAAAGGATTCAGCATGACCCAGACCACAGTGAAGGTGAATTAATCAAAATTAAAATACTGATGCAAGCACACGGGAGATCACTGAGACTCAGATGATATGTAGTTGTTAAAACACAGTAATGTGACCATGACTCTGGTTGTATGCTCTTTTCAGTAAAGTGACATGACTTTCTTGACAATAAAAAATGATTAGTGTTGTAATTTTAACATTTTACAACAATCATATGAGAAAAAGGAAGGAAAGAAATCTTATTTTTCTGCATACCATACTTGTGGATCTTAGGTCCTTATAATAAACTGAATTTCATGTTCAGATTCAAAATGAAGCTGTTTGTGTTTCATTAGGTTTTGTTGCTTGTTCATAATAAGGTTTTATTATTTTTCTTGGGGAAGACTGATATGTATATAATGAACTAAAAATAATAAGGGTGAGTTTTTGACACCTAATTCTCCAAAGATGATGGTTTGTTGTGTAACACAAATTATGGGTACTTTAATATTTATAGTATGTACATTTATTCCATGCTGCCAACAGCTAGAGGAGGAGCAACCCAAAGGTTCAGGCCTTAATCTGTGTTATTTCTGATCTTCCAAATTTTGACAACTTGGCTAATTCACTTAAGCCAAGGAAACAAAGACATTTTTGTGCTTAACTGGGAATTCATATTTCAGGTTCTGACACATGCAAATATTGGTCAGAAGAGCAGTAGCAATATGGGGTGGGGAGGATACATTAACTTAGCACAAACACAAAATAAAATGGCATGTTTGAAATCCCGTTACTTTTCCTGTGATTATCTGCAAATGGAAATTTTGTGTAAAATGATTCTGTGAGACTATCTATCTAGCTAGGACCACAGCTATAAACCAAGCGATTATTTGGGTGTAGACTTCTTATTAATTCTTTTCAAAGTGAATGGTTCCAGCTATATTTATCAAAACACCACTTTGGGCTGAGTGGGATTAAACTGATGTCCCAGGGATATCAGAGGGGAATAAATTAGGCAAAGTTGCAGTGACCAGGAGAAGAACCAGTTCTACCAATATGAAAAAAAACCCTGAGATTCGTGGATAAAGGAGAGGGAGAAGTCAGGTGCACATTTTCACAAGCGAGTGTAATGGATTCCCAGAGTCCTAAACCCTGTGTGTAACTATAGTGGTGTAAAACACAGAGACTTTGTTATGAAGAAGAACTGGAAAGCAGAGCTTCCATCACAACGATATGAAGTTAGGCTCCTTCATGTTCACTACTTTTTGTAGCCCACATGAATCCTGGGTTCCTTCTAGTAGAGTGTGACACATATCCCAAAGATGGGGTATGGGATGCTGAATGAAGGGGATGGTGGTGAATGATGATCACCACCTCCCATGTCCATTGATGTCAGTGGGAGGTGAGAATGCTCTGGTACCATAACGTTTGGGGAACTAAATGATTAGATTGTAAAAAAGATGAATCCTACCTGCTCTTTTGCAAAGACACTGTACTCAGTTTAACATCTTGTATGTGCCCTGCCCTAGGCATACTTAAATTTGTCATCTGCCCTCACAGACTTAAAGCTAATTTTGAAAAATTGTTTGATCCACACGTTCTGCGAGTTCTTTGCAGCTTTAATTTTAGTATTTTTAATTTTATCTTTAAATTAATTGTATATTAATTAATCAAGATAATAATAAGTTAAAAAGTCCACTTTCTTTTTTTAAATATTCTTCACCTCACTTTAATACACCAGTCCAAAGAGAATAATTCTAGTTATTTTAATGAATATTCTGAAAGGGAATGATTTATCTACATGAACCACACACATAGCTAAAACTCCTCCTGTGACAGACTTATATTGTCTTTGCTTTGTTCTTCAGGAACACAAGCACATACACACACACACACACTCAAATATTTCACACAATAGAAGAAAAGTTATAATGGAACAAGGCAGCTCCTTGGAGAGTTGGTCATTGTAAGATCTAGTGGATTAAGAATACTCAATTCCCAGCTCTTTAGAGAAGTATTTCTCAACCTAGGAGTGTTGCCTCCTGGAGAGGAGTGCAAGTAAATCCCTTAAAAAATTATTTTTTTTCTTCTTTCCTCTTTGTTTTCAGTTGAAACTCAGCAAAGGCTAAGTCATAAAGGCTCACCATGTGGAGAAAATGAGGAGGTAAGCAAGTTAAAAAGTAAACCAAAGCAATACGATAGACAGAGCTGGCTACTTTGTGCCCTGCAGTTTGTAACATCAAACAGTGTTTGGAGTTTATTTTTCCCTATCATCCTCTGTTAAAACTCATGGACTGATTGCTGACTTACTCTACTTAGAATTGAAGTTAACTAAACAAGTTTCGAGTATCCTGCTGTAAAATCAAATAGATGTGTATCCTTATATTATTTACTATACATTTATACATAAAAGTGTATTCATTTTTCTCAAATAAATATAACATCAGACAAGCACAGAATTAAGCAATGGCAATTTCTATTTTAGCTGATAGTTTGTGGTCACATTAAAAATTCCATTTGAACAAATTCCTTCCATTTTCTATAGCCTACTGGTGAGTTCATCCCTAAAAGAGTACATTTGAACACAGCAAAAGATGGCACTATGGAGGTCTTCATAAATACAGCTTAAAAGATTTCTGACTGATACACTGTGATATGGAATTTCACTACACACCACTTTTCCTCATGGAACTACGTGGCTTTCCACATAAACCACACGTTGTTTGATCTTGTTCATGACAACATGCATGCTGGTAACCCAGGAAGATACATTAGAAGTAGAGAAATATAACCTGCAGTAACAACTGTTGAATAATTTAAAAATTTAAAGATACCTTATAGTTAAGGAATATTCTTTACCTTCAACAGTACCCCTGGTGTGAGGATAGCGTATGATTACAATGGTGAGTGAACAGGTCAACAGTAAACTTAAAAAGGCATGTTTGGTGCCAGGCATACAAATACTTCAATAATAAAACAGTAATTTAATATTCACAGAAGCATATGAAATTCCATGTATTTGCTTAACATGTATGTATTAACTCCTCTCTGCTTTACACTACAGTTTGGCTTCCCGGCTGAAAATCCTAAATTAAGGACAGCACAATCAGTAAAGGTTTTTCTACTATTCTACAGACAGCTATACTGTCTGTAACAGACTTCTAGTTTATCAGAGTAGTTTTGGAAGGACTATGTTTCAAAGACATTTTCAAAAAAAATGCTTATTTTTTCGTGAATATTCATTATTTTCATTTCATGTCTTTATCACATTTCCATTAAAGGGGTAAGAACAGCTACAAATGCAACCCATCTACAGGTGCAAACCTGTATTTATGGAAATACATTTTAAAATCTAGAAATTTCAGTCAAATAAAAGATATCACTAGCCTTGATTACTGCTTGTGCCAAACCACTTTCTTTTTCTTCCTGAATAGTCCTTGTATTTATATATATTTATTCATAGTTTTTCTAGTGAGAAAGTATCTAAAAATAACAAACTTGAGAAATTCTGATTATTTCCTTAATGATTTTGTGCATTTGTATTCATATACATGCTTGTTCTGAATTCATGATCCTGGAAATGAAAGTTTCATGACCTAAGGAAGACAAAAGTTTATTTGTAACACTTCCTCTGATTGAATTTCAATTGGTGTCAACAGTACTCTAATTTTTCATTTCACAAGCATTGTTGTAGTCACATTTGTATCCGAACACTTACACCAGGATATGCTGAACTTTTGATTCCCCTCAGAATTAGTATCCTAAAGATAACAATGAGCGTTTGGATTTTTTTGTTGTTATTTTTTGGTTTTTTTTTTGGTTTTTCTTTGGTTGTTTTTTTTTAACTAACTGTAATAAGTTGTTCCTATCTCCTCTTCCTCTTAAAAAAAATACTTCTCCAAGTGAGGGATATATGATCAGAAACAGAAAATTGCTTTTTTGGTGACCTGCTCTAAGAAGATGTCATGTGTCACAAAACAAATTATACAATCTGACAGATTAATAGTCAAGTTTTCAGATGGGTAGTAGATGGACCTAGGGAGAGGCTAGTCAATTAACCTAAGAGAAAGCTGTTTGCATACAGGAAGGGAGGGGACAAATAACATTTTCTTCTAATTTGAGAATGGGAAACTTTTTAATATAAAAATATCAGAAGGATATGCTAAAATTGGAAGAAATGCAAAGGAAATTAAATTTCCATTAAAACTTGCAAAACTTTCCAGCCCATCCCTGTGCAACAATCAACCCCTACAAGTTTAAATATTGGGCATGATATTATATATGGAATATCCCCTTGGCCAGTTCAGGTCAGCTGTCCTGTATTTGTTCCTTCGTGGCTTTTTGTGCACCTGTTCACTCTCTGAGCATGGGAAACCAAACAGTCCTTGACCGAAGATAAGCACTACTGAGCAACATCCTTGTGTTTTCAACATTATTCTCATACTAAATCCAAAACACAACACTGTACCAGCTCCTAAGAAGAAAATTAGCTCTATCCCAGCCAAAACCAGGACACATTCACTGGAACTTTCCTTGAGGAAAATAAAGACATTAATGCATTTAATGATATTTGGCTGTGATAGAATGTAGTTATAGAAAGCAAAATTCATTATGTTTTTTCATGTGTTTTCAATTCAACAGGAAAATAATGCTGCTGTTATGTATTAATAATGCCTCATGTGAAAGAATGTGCAAAGCTGATCATGCATATTAAGACAAGACTTACTCCATCTTTGATAGAAAGTCAGGTTAGGAGCATGATCTGGAACGCTAATGAAAACCTGCCACGTAATGTGCACTTTAGGCAGAATGGTATAAGGAAAAGAAATGTTTAGGGAATAATTTCTTGAACTCTTTGCTGGATCTTGGAGTACGAAGAAACTTTTGCAACAGATTAAATTTTTGGATCAGCAATGCAGGTCACAATAAAAATCCATGCATATCTACATAAACGTGTGTAATCAGAAAACAGAATAAAACACAGACTGCCATGAATAACAACATGTACCAATTCAATGTGTGTTTCAAGGAGGATGAAAGCAAGGTACTGTTTAAGCTAAAAGAAAATTTGCCGACAGATTGTAATATCAAGTTGCCATTCAGCTGAACCATCTTTGTCCATAGCATGAAGCTGTATCAGGGGAGGTTTAGGTTGGATATCAGGAAAAGGTTTTTCACCCAGAGGGTGGTTGGGAACTGGAACAGGCTCCCCAGGGAAGTGGTCACAGCACCAGCCTGACAGAGCTCAAGGAGCATTTGGACAATGCTCTCAGGCACATGGTGTAACTCTTGGTCCTGTGCAGGGCCAGGAGTTGGACTCAATGATCCTTGTGGATCCCTTCCAACTCAGAGTATCCTATGATTCTAAGATTTAAGTATCTGTGTGTATAAAATATGTTTTGGCAGACAAGAATGTTTTTTTTTTCTATTATTTTTAGCTATTGTTTTAATCATTTTTCTTTGGCTTCCACCCTTATCAAGCTGTTCATATTTTTCTGTACTCTTTACATTTTTATGAATAGAATAAATATGTCCTCTTTTGTGTCACTGTATGCCACTTTCTATTTGGACTTCTCTTTCAGGTCCTCTTTTAAACTTTTTTCATATTTTTGCCTGTATTTTATCCGTGTTTTGTCTGTATTTCCTCACTCTGAAATTTTGTTGTCTTCATTATAATTTTTGCCAGGTTGATAGCTGGCTCAGCTTCCATGGTTGCCTTCCTCATACTACAGATCTCATATAAAGTGATTTGTATTTCAATTGCAAGCATGCTTGTATTTTCCCATAGTTTCCACAGCAGACAAGTACCCAAATTTGTGCTTGCAGAGATGCATGCGCTTAAAAATAAGCAAACAAATGTCTTCCATTGGATATATGACAGCTCAATTAACAGGCAATTATTCAGATTGTGCTTTAGTTTTGTTCTTAGAAGAATCAGCGTTACAATGAAATTGTACGTCACTCTTCAAGTAAACATAGACTGTCTGCCAAATCTGCCTTGCATAAAGATAATGCCTAGAACTTCATCTATCAATTTTCAACTTCCAATGGTTTTAGCATTTACATGGATAATAGCAGCTGGTTTTTGTGAGAGCTGTTTCAATTTTGCGCTTTTTTCACTGCTTTCTTCAAGCCCTTAAAATGGACTCAGGTTTCTTTCTGAAAAAAGCAAGCGACTTCCTGTGTCCAGGAACAAGCTTCTGCCGTAGGCAATCTATGACTCTTAGTGGTTTTGGTTTATTTTTCTGACTTTTTTCACTGTTTGGTTTTTTTTGTTTTTTTTTTTTTATTTACAGTAAACAATGAAAATCCTCCTAGACTGGGTGAATTCTCAAATATTTCCATAAAATTCACCAACAAATAAATAAATAAAATACACTAACAAACAACTTCAGAAATACAGTCTCTTCTCACAAGGAAATTAGGGTGACTAGCAGATTTTACAGGTGATTACCACTTTGGGCACAGATTCACAAAACATAAACCATGCCATACAAAGGCCCCATAAGTGAACAAAAATGGGAAAATAGTATTTAGAGGTTCTTTATAAGTGATAGTGCAAATTAAAGAGGGGTTTTGTGCAAATGAAGAAAACAGATTATGTATCTGCAACTCTGTGATCTATGCCTGTTGTTTGGAAATGTCCTCTGTAAGCCAGATGAGGAGCAGCTGAGAGAGCTGGGATTGCTTAGCCAGGAGAAGAGGAGGCTCAGTGGAGCCCTTATTACTCTCTACAACCACCTGAAAGGAGGTTGTACCAGGTGAGGGTCAATCTCTTCTCCCAGGCAACCAGTGAAAAGGACAAGAGGAAATGACCTCAAGCTGAGTTTCTGGATGGACATCAGGAAGAATTTTTTCATGGTGAGGGTGGTTAGGCATTGGAACGTGCTGCCCTGGGAGGTGGTGAACTTACCATCCCTGGAATTGTGGTGTTCAGTTAGAGGTTGGACTCAATGACCTTGGAGGTATTTTCCAACCTTAATGATTCTATGATTCTGTATCATGTTTTCAGGCACAAATGGACTCTATTGTATTTCAATGCTTTCTTGAAATATGCTTGATGGAAATATAATCTTTAGAGAAGTTCTGTTCATAAATGCAAACACTGATTTCTTTCTGACCTCCAGTAACAGAGCAAGGGATTTATTCAACTACATGCCTCCCTACTTCTAGCATTGTGATAGATTTTGTAACTTGCCAAGACAAAATACATGCTGAAATCTACAAATGAATGCATCCCCTCTTGTTTACAGCCCTTAAATGACTGGGAAAATGGTTTATAACGCCAAGACTAGCATGTTTCTATTTTATTAGTGAGCATTGTAAGATTTTTGTGACTTTCACCTTAGCTGACATATTGCAGGCAGTCTCTGAGAATTTTAATGTCTACTTATTTATTTTATTTATTTATATTGCTACTAAAAATAGTTATTCTAGAGACTTAATTTATTTGTTTGAACTTGCACTTTTCAGATTGTTCACTGGAATACTTTTATGTTATGTGTCCCTGTGTATATTTAAAACTGAAGCTGTGGATAATTTCAAGTTTAAATGCACTGACAAAATTAATAATCATAGCTTTCTTGTGTCTAAAAAGAAAAACATTTTTTTAAAGCTATCAGCATTTTTGCAAATATGATACAATTGGAAAACTCTTGATTCTTAGAAGCTGGACATTGAGCATGCTCGAGGGGAGTCCCTGTACAGTGTCAGGATTAGAGCTATCTCTTCTTAAAATATCATTCTGCACTTTTGAAAAATAAATATTTATTTATTACATTATTCAGCTGAAAATGTGTAAGAAAATTCCAAACAAAGCTTGGCAGATGGTGAAGGAATAATCTGAGAAGTTACTAACTTATCTAAACTTCATAAAGATGAATTGTTTTTTGACCCCCCACTAACACCACCAAAAGCAGTGAAGTGGCCTCTGACTGGCAATGAAAATGCTAAACTACCTCAGTGTCTGTGAGTTGCTTCAAGGAGGAACACAGCTTATTCTAACACACTGGATTACTTTCCAGTATCCAGCCTAGTTCTGTGTTATGCCAATTTAATGACCAATAGCTCTGGGTGCTGATATAAAATATAATGTACACAACTATATGATGGTTAATCTCAGAAATCTTTCTATGTGCATTTAAAAATGAATAAAAATATAAGAGTAGAAACTTCTGAGAGATTCATATAAAAAAATTAGTAGGTCTTTCATACACTGTTTTCTCATTGGAAGATAAGCTGTGGTGGAGGTTAATTTTGCTGTCCATAAAGCAAGCTGCATGTAAAAATCTCACTGGAGGACCTGCATTTTGCATAAAATTTCAGTATATTTTGCTCTTGCCATGCCATAACCATCAGTCTGCTACCATTATGTTTCAAATTATCTGCCATTTCACTATATGTTCATAAACTTATAGATCTAAGTGCTCTTTTAGGTGGTTTCCAGGAGGGTTATAGCCTCCAAGGTGTTAAGAAAATTTACAACTTGGGCAATAACAAAGACAGAAATGGAACAAAGGAAAAGTTGAATGTAAGTGTGAGGCAACAATGGGAATAGAAAAAAAAGGAATATAAGAAAAAAACTTATGGAAAGGAGAAAAGAGGAACCATGTAAACAGTCTCAACAAGCAAAAGACTGCTTAGCCTATATAAGAAGAGAAAAACATACAGTAAGGTTATGGTCAGAATGAAGTGAGAACAAGGATAACACAAAAAAAAATCTAAAAGGGAGGAGTGTGAAGGGAAATTGGCATGAGACTAAGTGGTGAGCAACAGGAGAGAAACAGATTAAATTAAAAACTTGGAATACCAGAAGAGGACACAGAGACTAAAACAAATTTTAAAGTCTTCTGGTAATTCATCCCAGTTTCCAGAGAGGTGTTTAATCGCATCTCCTTAGATCTTCTTAAACATTTTTGAAAATCATCTTTGTGCTACTTCATTCATGTTTTGGACTAACTAAAACTTTCTCATATTTAATTGGTAAATGGTTTCTAATGCTAACAATGGCGTTTTAATTTCCTCTCAAATACGTCATATTTTGTCAGCCCTCTGACAGGATATGTTTACCACATCGACACTGTACAAGAAAGCTGGTGACGGTAGAAATATTCCAATGCCTTCCTACTGATTTAAATCCTGATATTTGAATAATAATTGGAAGACAGGGGTGGGGTCAGGAGGACAGGAATATAAGCGAAAGTATAGCTCATCACAAATCAAGTCACTTTACAAGTAATAGAGTGCAGCAGGAACACTTTAAACAGTGAGGACAAACAAGAAAATAGTTGCGTGACTATCACCAAATATGCTGTTATTTAATTGATACAGTCTGTGAAAGCCTTGCCTGAGGAGTTTTTGGAAGTGAGTTCTGTTTAATTTGTGGTTTCCAAAAAAGAAGATGAAAACTGCTGTTTTGACAGGGCTTTGTGACCCCTTTACAACAGCTGTCCTTATAATGCTCAGACACCGCTGAGTTGCTAACTTAAAAATAATGTCCTGAGACCACTTTGTGAGGGCTGAGCTCATTAGCTTGCCACAAAAGGAATCAGTATCAAATGTCTGAAAGCATTTCGCCTTAATCCATTTGCAACTGAAGGCAGAGTCTCCCTACCATTGGTTGGAAACTATAGAGATAAGTATTATTTGCTAAACCTTAGTCCAGTGCATAATAAATCTCCCTGACATCAGTGGGATTCAATTAAATTCATGAAAGTGTCAAGATTCTTTTCTTTACCCATTTGAGTAACTTACACATCAGTAAGAGAATGATAACTTTAAATCCATTGCAATCAGATATTATTTTTCTTCATCCAAAGCAGATGGTCAGAGAGAACACAAAAAAGAAAAATCCTGAACTTGTTACTTTTTGTCACCAAGCACTTAGATAGATGGTGGTAAGCTGCCCCAGTCTTTCACTGTATAACGTAAATGCACATGTCATCTAATTATTCTCCAGCCTAGTGATTAAGGAATTACCTTAAGCTCCTGCAGATGTGAGTTTGAATCTCCTTAGGCTCAAGAGAACATTGCACACTGGCCTCCCACTTTTTCGGTAAGTACACTTTTCACACCATCTATATCCCTCCCTATGTGCTCCCTTTCACCACCTCCCCAGTCTACTTAGTTTCTCATAAATGTCTAGCTTTACAGGAAATCTCCATCCCAAAAGCTGAAATGGCATCTAAACCGATCCTCAGATCTTTGGAAAAATGATGATTAAGGATACATTTTTTCTTCTGTTTTCTAGGCAGCCCTCCTTCCTTGAACCATTCTTTGTCAGCACTTCCTTCTCTAAGTGCACCGTATTTCTGGGTGGAGTTAATCTAGGTAGGTCTGCATTCCACTTTTAAAGAGATTCATGCCTGTGCCCGTGAGATGAGTACTCAACCCCGTGCACACAGACTTTTTGCCACTCACTTTCCCTTTGTAGCAGCTGTTCTGATTCCAGAGTCAGAAGCCTGATTCTTGCCCTTTCCAATGAATCAGAAAGTGCCTCAGCAAAATAAACTACACTTCCAGAGACTGACCCCTGACAATTAGATGGTACAGCTGTATTTGAGAGAGCAAAATTCTTTTCTCAAAGCTGCAATTTATGGATTTATGGCTGAAAAGATTCGGGTTCATAAATGATACTTCCTGCAAACATACAAACACTTCCCACAATTAAATGTAATTGCATTCAACTACCATACTTTCAGCTTTACGAAGTTGGCCAAAATCCAGGTTTCTTTTGAGGTCATAATTGTGCTCTATGTATTTATTTCACTAGCTTCTAAATGCTTTTTATTTAAACTCTGACTCTTCAACTCTCCAGCACTTAAAATATTAGCTTTCTCCATTACCTCTTCAGTCCTGTCCATCTTCACTATCTCTTGCTCTATACATTTATCCTTAGGCTTTTCTTTTCCCTTTTCCTATTCTGTTTTGGTATTGACACTTCAGTCCTCTTCCAGGAATTTATAGCCTTTGGCTACTCTTCTAAGTCTTTGCTCATCTCCCCATGAGGAAAAGGAGTAGGATGGGGCTTAAACTTAATAGCTGGCAGGAAAAGGAGTATAGATATTGCATATCTTTCTTTTAGCTGATGACTGGGGAGAAAAATTCAGAAATATCTGCTGAGAGGTGTATAGGCAGAAAGAACATCTGCTCAAAAGCTTGACACTAAGCTTCCGAATATAATTTCTTTGCAGACTTCCTGGGGTGTGCAAGGAAACAAGGAAATCAGTTAAAAGGCAAACCTCTGTCTCTCTCACATCATATGGATGGGCACAGGAAATGAAATGCCAGTTATTAGCTCTTTCTCAGCAGCTCTAGAAATTTTTAAGAAAGTTGATGATTCATGGGATAAGGCTTCAGCTTTGCTTCTTGGAGAACATTTGAGTCAGAAAACTCTAAGTAAAAGCAATTAATCTGAATGCTTCTAAGAAAATATTTAATAGGGTACATGCACCATGTTCATTGAACCTAATTACTGACTTATCCTGCCACTCCTGCATCACAACATGAAGGATATCTTTTAACTAGAGCAAAGCTATGTCTCCAGTTTTTGTCTGAGAAATGAAATACCTTTTTTTTCAGGACTTTATATATTCAAACTGACCCAAAGACATTTGTCATTGTTCCTACTTAGGACAACTTTAGTCTCTTCTGGTCAGTATGTCAACTACTATAATAAGAGTTCACTGAAGTTTTGTATAAGATATTCTAAAACTTTTGACTCAAAACCTGACATTTTTGAGATTTATGCAACATTTTCCAGAGAACAAAACAAATGTCCCACTACAAACTAGCAATCTGAACACACTTTCATTTATTTAATTTCAAGAAGATAAATAAATAAAGTCAAGATATATATCAAAAAGACAATATATGCCAATAAAAAAAAGGGGAAAAATCAGCTTTTTTTATTTTCCCAAGATGATGTCTGATTATCTGAATTTGCTGCAGTTACCAACCTTGCTAAGAGCCAACTTCTCTGCTACTTACATGATTAGACTTGCTATACTTTGACCCTTACCACACAGCTTAAGACAACATATTAGACTATTGCTAGAGCTGCCTGTAGGTAACCTAAGAAAGCTATAAAACTACGTGCTTTGGGGGATTTTTTGCCAATGTTCTCAGCTGAAAATCAGTATTGTCCAATTGTAGGAAATCAGAAATACTTTTCTAAAACTGAAAATAACATTCTTACCTTTATAGTAGTTTTTGAACAGCCGATTTTTTTTTTTTTTTCCATATTTTTCCTCCATCTCTTTCTCCTTCACTTAAAAATGTAAATGTCTAGATTTTGGAATCTCATAATTTTCTTTTTTTTTATAAGCTTTTCACTTAACTTCATACCCTTTTTCTGTCAGTTATTTTTTATACCATCATTTAAATGATAACTATATTAAATAATATATATACATATATTACAATGTATTGGGTTTGCATGGCAAACCTTAGTTTTCAGGGGGGCTATGGGGGTGGCTTCCATGAGAAGCTGCTACAGGCTTCCTCTGTGTCTGATGGAGTCAATGCTAGGCAGCTCCAAGACCTGCTGCTGGCCAAGACTGAGCCCATCAGTGATGGTGGTAGCCTTTGAGAGGACAAGGCGGGGTAAAACCTTTAACAAGTGGGTAAAAAAACCTGTGTAATGGCAGCCAGAGAGTGGAGTCAGGATATGTGAAATAGTCCTGCAGAATAAGGTCAGTGGAGGAGGAGGTGCTTTAAGTCCCAGAGCAGATTCCCCTGCAGCCTGTGGTGAGGGCTGTGATGAGTCAGGCTGTTCCCCTGCAGCCCACGAAGGTACAAGTTGGAGCAGGAATCCTCCATGCTGGAGCCCAAAGGAGTCTGTGGGCCATGGGAAACCCACACTAGAGCAGGCTCCTGTCAGGACCTACGGACCTGTGGAGAGACAAGCCCACGTTAGAGCAGGTTTGCTGGTAGGACTTGCAACCCTCCAGGAGATCCACATGGGAGCACTCCTCCCTGAAGGACTACACCCTGTGAAAGGGATCCATACTGGAACAGTTTGAGAAGAAGTGCATGCCATGGGAAGGATGTTGGAGAAGTTTGTAGAGGACTGTCTCCTGTGCTGGAGCAGAGGAAGAATGCCAGGAGTCTCATGCCTCTGAAGAGGGAGGCGTGACAGAGACAACATGTGAGGAACAGACCACCACTGCCCCATCACCTTGCACTGCTGAGAGGGAGGTAGAGAACGGAGGGGTCAGGAGAAAGTGTTTCAAGATTTAGATTTTATTTCTCATTCCCTACTCTGATTTCACTGGTAATAAATTAAACTGATTTCCCTGTGTTGAATCTGTTTTGCTCGTGATGGTAATGGGTGAGTGATCTCTTCCTGTCCTTATCTCAACCCATGAGCATTTCATTACATTTTCTCTCCACAGCTAGCTGAATAGGGGAGTGATAGAGCAGCTTTGGAGGGCACCTGGCATCCAGCCACGATCAACCACCATAAAAAATAATTGTATATAAACAATGTCATAAACTGGTCATAAATTGGATTTCACAACATCAGGACACCTTAAACAGTACCAAAATGCATTAGTCTGAGAACACAAATTCAAATAACACGCAATGTTAAAAAATCATACAGGAAGACTGTATAGTGATTTGCTAGAATTCTGTGGGTTGGCTGTTTTTGAGTCTAACATTAGGTTAGGCTTTCATTCAAAGAAGCTTTTTGAAGTCGCTGCTGGGAGGGAAGGTGGTTACACGTTACTGTCATCCTGTAGGAGCAACATTTCTCAGCTGCCCTGACCACAAACTCATTGGTGTCATATGATGGAGACAGTATCAGATTGCTCAGCCCACAGCATTCAGTATTAGACAAGAGGAACTCCAAATGCAAACAGGGAAAAACACTTAACTAGCTCAGAGGGAAACGTGATGGATGAAAGGTAACTATCCATACTGCACAAAGGGACCGTAATACAGCTGGTGATGGGGTCAGCGGCTCTGACCCAGGAAGAGGTGACCGGTCCGGGGAGATGGTCCCGAAAGGGATCGCCTTCCTGAGGCCCAGTGTCTTCCTCTCAGCTGCTGGCAGAGGGGCCCTTGCAGAGGCTATCAGCTCTTTAGTGATTCTCAGCTCGTGATTCCAGCTCAGCTCTGCAGGGCAGCCTTCAGGCCAAACCAGACCAGAGAGAGAGACGAGAAGGCCCGTGTGGCTGGTTCCGCACAGAGGTAGCTTTATTGTGGGTCCCCTCCGGCGAAGGGGAAAGCCAGGGACGAGCTCTCTCCCCCACAGAGCCAGGGGGCTTCCTTTTATAGGGATACAGGGGATCAGTGGGGGACCAATGGGTTACAGAAATATCTGCATAGTGTCTCTCAAAGGATTGTGGGTCCACCTTTCCTCGCCATGACCCAAGAAGTGGTTGCCTTTCTAGGGAGTCCTGCTGGGCGATTGTGAAACCTCTTGTCTCAGCAGAGATCCCTCCAGGGCAAGGGCTGGGCACATCCCACAGGACCGTGCTCCAGAATGAAGTTGGGTTAGTCTGAGATTTTATGTGAGATAAGCAGTTGAGAGAACTGTATTTGTAGCTATCAGGGTATCAGGTATGCTGGTGGATACAGGTATTTCAGTAAGAAGACACAACATTTTGAAAACACAGTAAGGTGATAGTGGAAGTGAATTTTGTGCATTAAAACTTCATCAACCTTCTTCGTAAACAAAACTTGTCTCCTATGGACTTCAAAGGGTTGGACTAAGTCTGATACATTCTTATTAAAACTAAAGCAGAATGAATGTATAAAAAATGAAAATCGGGGAACTAAAAATACCCAAATCTGACTAAATTTTTTTATTGATTTAAAAAGATGCTTACCTTGAAGAGATAGAGAAAAATATACGAAAAAGGACTTACAAATAATTAAAAATAGTAACTGTCTTTTTTTTTCCTCTGTGTAAGAGCAGTGGGCTTTTAGACATGCTATAAATATTAGGAGACTGTTAGAATCAGAAATATATTTATAGTCCCAGCTGTGTCTGAGAGACACAAGCAATGCTTGTCCTATGGCACTTTTAGAAAATATCATTAAATCATGCAAAAGTACTGCTGATGAAAAAGTCACAAAGAAATAAAACATTATTTCTCTTTCCAGGTCTGCTGAAATGAACCATAATTTTGAGTGACTTTTGACAGGTTTTAGTGCATATTTTTGTTTGCTGTCCTTTACAAGCTTCCTTTAGGCCACCTCACACGGTGATTTCTGCTAGGACTACATGAGTGTTGGGTGCCAAGGGCTGAATCCAGCCACAGTTTTGCTCCACAGTTTGCAAAGCTCTGACAGCAACCTACATTCAGCCACATCAACCTAAAAACCTGACTGACTTGATTAGGAAATTATGCCAGTGTAGAATCCAGCAAAGTGCCAATCCATTGCATGCACCTTCCCTAAACAGGAATTTTTTTGAGTGCCCTTGATAGAGCTTCAAGAAGTGATGAAAACTGTAAATGGCTATTCCGAGTAGCATAAAGTTATTTGATTATGTAGTCCAGTGATGCGCTTCCTTTCACAACACCAGTTATTTAACACTTATCACCCTTGTTTAGGTGTTCAGAGAAGTGTGAGAAGCACTTGCCATTATTTTCTGACAATTTGCTCATAATATCAACATACTACAGAGAAGGCAGACCAATATACCCCATTTTCCTGTCTGTGAACACTTTGGAAGTCTAATGAGAAGTTAACAAAGAACTGTGAATGTAAAAGAATGATAACTCAATGTATCAATATAACATTTTGTCACATCATGGTGTTAAAGTCAAGTAGTTTAGTAGACTCAAACACAACTGAATTTTCGTAAGAACAGTAAAGATATAAGTTTTATACTGTTGAAAGTTTCCAAAAGGGAAGCTTGGCATCACATTTCATGGACAGTTGTCATTTTAATTAGTAAGAACTTCATTTGGACCTATGAAGAGGGGAAGGATATTGGGATATGTATCCATCTATTATGGAATTCTTGCATTTTCTCCTATGTTAGTACTAAAGAAGTTAAAGTATGCAATAAAACAGACTGTGCATTTGAATCAAATGTGGAGATTTATTCCATCAGTGGCAATATACATGGAAGCTGTATTCTTGCTGTAGGGAAGAAAGTAGGAAAAAAAAATGCATTATGGTTTGCCACAGCAATATTTAATCTTTTTAAGAACAAGAATAATGAGTATTCAAATTTTTACTTCCCATGTTATATTTAGGATTTTTCTATATTTTAATTGTAAACTGTTGCATATGTTCTATCTTTAAAATGCTTTGGCATTTTATTCAACTTACAGTGGTGAGGTGTCTTTAATCTTCTTTTACTGTGCAAGACTATTTTCTTTGGCAGCTTTTGGCAATAAAGACTACAAGAACCCACTCAACCCAGTACAAAATGTAGAGATATTAAAGAGTTTTTTGGGATCTATGCAATTAATTTTCTTCAAATACTTGCTCAAACTATCTTTGCAGGTCATGAAAAGAAGAATGACCAAGTAGAAAGTGATTCTAGGCCCAGTGGGAAAAAAAACATGTCCTAGGGTCTGATAATATACACTAAGCTCCAAAATCCCCAGCTCTGAAACCCAGGACAACTGTTAGCAGTGATAACAGTTGTCAGTATTTTTAAACACATGGAAACATTTATTTAAAAACAGGTAAATAAATGGAAAAATTTTGGGAAAGGAAGAGTAAATTACCTCCAACTAAAGCTATGGTAAGTTGCCATTCACTTTGCTTTTCCCTAAGGCACTGGAAATTAGAAAATAGAAAAACAAGTCTGTGGAATTTCTGTTTGTGCTAAACAGATAGGTTAAATGTGATTTTGAATACAGTTATTCTAGTGTGCAGTCATAAACAATATCTGCACATCAATTTATCCTATTGATTACATTAGAATCATAAATTATCTCACATTGTGGATGGCCTGGGGCATCTGTAATACTGAATAAAATCAACTTCTAGTTCATTAATAATCTGTAAAATGAAGCAAAGTGACATGACAGGCATAGCTGTCTGAGATTAATCAGAAAGTACTCTTTAGCTGCTCTTCAAACCATGGACTACTTTTGATCAATAGCTCTGCAGGAACATGTACTGAACACAATTTGTTGAATTTTAAAATGTTAAAAATATTTTGTTATGTTCAGTTCACCATCCTAAATTGTATCTTCTTTTGCATATTTTGGAGCCAGTCTTTAAGTCAAATTCCAAGATGAAAGTCATTAAGTGCACCAAAACCCAGAATGTGTGTGTCCCTGTGTGCTAGCAATACTGATCATTAAACATCAGCAATACTGATCACTTAAACATCAACCCCTTTTCCATGTGTATTACCAAAGGGACAACAATATGAAAAGGAAAGATATATTCTTCCTGGTCTCTTTTCTCTGTCTTTCAGCATAGACAGGCACAACTACTGACAGATTCTGTAGCAGAATTGCAGCTGGGCACTAGTAAAAGAATGGGAAATTTTGTTTACTTGTCAAAATCTTTGCTGTAAATATTCTGATGAACACCTGAAGTAACACATGTTCGGGGGGCGGGGGGCAAGGAAGGAAAAAAAGAGCAGAATGTTTAAAAAGAACAGAGGGCCTATGGTTTTATTAGAGAAAGGACTCTTCACATCATCACCGTTTCATAGTCCTAGTCTAGCCCATTGCACCAAATGAACATGACAAATGAAAGTACATCCTTGTACCTTTACAATTATTCCATAAAACCCCAAAGTCTGAGGGCAGTGTATGTTCTCTTTCAATACCTCATATGAAGATCATATTTATATAATTTCCATTCTCCTAAGGATACAATAAGATTTTTCCAGTGTTGTGTGTCTTTGAGAAATATCATCATCACTACCTGTTTCTCAGGAAATCTGCTTTTTAAAATAAGGAAAGACTAGGAGCTTCACTTTTTGTATTGCCTCCAGTAGTCCCTGAAACAATGCATATGACATATCCATTCGGATCAAGGCTATTTTGTGATCACAAAATAAATGTCAGCAGTCAAAAATAATTCTTCAGGTTCTAACTGTGATCTAGCTTTATTTTATTGTGTTATTTTGGCCTTAAATTGCTTAATGCACAAAAGATTTATATACTTTAAAATAAACTTCTGGCTACATCAAAATCAAAAGTGTTCACTGTTGTTTATCCCTTCAATAGCACTGATAAACCATGTAGAAAAAAATACACAAAAAAACCCCCACAAAAATATGGGCTTCTCTTCCATCTTTCCAGCTGTGTCTGTGGTTAACGAGATATACCAGAGATAGACAATGAAGATTTCATTATATGCTACTTCAGGTATGATTAACACTTTCCAATGTAAAATTCATAATATATGGACATAAGTTTTAAGGCAGAGAAAGAAAACTATAAATTTTAATACTCAGTTTAAGGTATAAGCAAAGTTAGAAACTCACTTCACAAAATGCAGACACATAGAAACTTTGCTATTGTATGTTATTCAGAAACTAATATATGGGACCACTTTCTGAGAAGTGCCTTTCCTAAGAATAAAGGCAGCGTGATTGAACTTATTGTTTATAGTGACATTTGCAAGAAAGAACAGAGGTGAGTAATCACATGAAGATAATAGTCACTGATGGTTTTTATAATTGGAAACTAATGTACTTTACCATCTGTAGAAAAAAATTGGAAAAAAAAAATATTTGAAAAACCAACAAACATAAATGTAAAATACCTCTCCATGAGCTTTTATTGGTATTTTTCACTTTCTGTCTAAGACTTCAGTTTGTTTTTCCATAACACGTGGTGAACATTGTGGTGTTGTATTAATTCATAAAAATAAGTAAAGAATACCTTCAGTATCTGGATTTCTTGAAATGCAGAATTATTTTTTAAACTTTTTTGGTTGTAAATTATGTTAACACAGTGAAGGAGTCAGAATACTACTGTGGTAAATAAAAGAGCCAGAGAACAATCACAAGCCAGAAATCCTTTCCTCACACCAGTTAGCTGTTCTTTGCTCCATGACCGATTTGGATGGCTAACAGCATGCTCTCCAAGAAAATATCTGGACATTGGTTGGTTCACATCAGATCTGTTCACAATGGGATAAAAGAAACAGTGGTTTTTTTCCCTCTTCCAAGTCCACCAACACTTATCCCAGCAATCTGTGCGTTTCCAGAAGCTTCCTTATATCCTGATGCCAGACCCTTTTTTCATCCATTATAAAATAATGAGCTGTAATACAACCTCCACATTATGTTGCATTCCTTGAAATGAAAAAAAACCTGCACAAAATAATAGTGATGATTCAGGGATACTATATAGAGTCAGAGCAGCTGCAGCCCAAATGGTTTACAGCATGGATGCAGAAAGTCTGATCCAAGAGAGCTTATTCTTAAACATTGTGAACATGAGCCCCTCCATGCTGTGTGGCCCAAAGGACGTGATTATCTAAAAATCCGTGCAAAGCCAGATAACTCAGTCATGCATAGTGAATATTATTCTTAAAACATTTTCCAGGAAGAAACAAATAAATGATAGGTTTTTAAAAAGACACTGGTAATGGCTAAAGTAAAACATGAAAAATTAGTGACTCAGTACGGCAGGATAGCATAAAGCCTCACTGTTGGCTTCAGCTTCTTTTGGATCCCCTTCTGTGCAGCAAAGCCAGAAAGGCTGTTATAATCTACTCACTGTTACCAAAATTACAAGTCTTTTCTAAAGTAACAATAGCAACACCATAATAACTCTTATTGTAGAGATACCAGAAAGACATTAGGGAATAGATTAATTTTCAGCATCTGCCACTTGTAATTTATCACACATTTATAAGAGAAGATTCTTGAACTTCAATTAAAAGAATAATGTTAAGCAAATCATATAGCAGAATGTGTTCTTCTGAGCTTTGTTTTCAGTACTTATTTTAAACTTGTCTACATGTATCACAGCTCCATATTTGAAATGGACTCCTGGACAGGAATCCTATCATTCTTGCCTTGAATATGTTATAGGCTCTTTTTCCTTTAAACTAGAGTTTGATACTTAAGACCTACACCTGGTGTGTTTGCACAACAATTAGCAGAAGTACAACAATATTAATTTTTTCTTCTAATATTGTTTGTTTAGGAAGCAGTCCGCAAGAAGACATGATATCGTAGCTTTTATCCTGTGCCATAAAGTCCCCCACAAAACCCTGGATTCTGTGATTTGGAGGATCATTCTATGTCAAACTACTATTAATTATTTATAGTGATAATTCCAGGCCAGGGGTCAGAGGCTCCATTCATCCATTTGTCTCCCCAAGACCACGGTTCTAGTGGCCATGCCTATTGGATTATCTGTGAATGCAGACAATAGAACTTCAGTGGTGCATTATTCGTTCTAACGCACAGAGTGGTTGGAAAACACACAGCATTCTACTGTCAACAACAGAATCCATCACCTACAGAAAGTCCTGACATTTGATAAAGACTTCATAGTCACTAGAAAAGGCCCCCATGTTAGATTAAAACAATTTTCTTCTGACAGTCTTTAAAAGCCACTTTCTACTTACTGTAGAACTTAATCTGTTAAGGAGCACTAGGCACATGCAATCAGAAAGGGTTAGATGTCTAGATGAAGTAGACTAGGCCTTCATTCTGTCTTAATAAAGCAATTCTGGAAAATACTTGATCCAAATAGTGGATGAATATCTACATATATTACATAATTCACCAAAGGAGTTTTATTTTTCCATTTGTTAAGTTGCTTTTCAGAAGATAAAAATTCTATATTGTATATATATATGTAAAATTCCCACATCACTGTCATTTTAAACAGTAAACTAACAATGCAATTAAGTCTTGGTACAGTGACAAGAACATCACGACAAAAAAATTTAAAAATACAGAAATTGCTTTTCAATTTATGCTTTGAAAACTGTTACAAAAAAGTTTCCTTGCATTTGCTGTCTATTGGGAGATCTAAATATAATTTTTCCAAATATGTCAGCTATTAGATTTTATTATTCAGACTATGATTTATTCTTTATTTGTCTGAAGGGAGCATATTCATATAGTTTGCACAAATTAATCTAATATACATATATAAAAGGAAATAAACAATGAATTGTTCTAAAGTTGCAACTGTCACTGTTTGCTGTTCTTCCAAAAGAGTTGACAATGCATGTTATTTGTGCTTTTTTTTATGGTAATAGCTAATAGTTTGTGAGACTTACAGCACACTTCCCTATCATCTCTACAGTGATGTTTGCAAAGGTGCACTTCATGGTTTTGGCTGCTAAAGATTTCTCTGCAAAGCCATCAGAAGTGTTTTCATCATGATGTTGAGGTGCAGTGATCTCCAAGGAGTACTCTGAGCAACAGAAAGAATAGGGTCAGAATAGGACAGGTATGGTCTACAAAATAAAATGTCAAGTCCTCAACATCAGGTAACATATCAAATTTCAAGTTTATTGTGTTTATTTACTATTTAAAGCATATTACCAAATGCTATGCTTTTTTAGGTGGAATGGCTTAAAAGGAGAGAGGAAGCTTGAATATTTGTATTTCCCTGGCTGTTATAAACACATTGTAACTTTCTGAATGGAGGGATGAAGGACAAATTCTCTATCACAGAACATGTGTATAATTCTTTGGTGAAGCATCAAGGCATGGGATAGGGCAGAAGCCTCAGGACACACAGTGGTAGACTGCAGCTAAACAAGAGAACTGATTCTTGAAAACAGCAAGGAGCCTGCAGACAACAAGATGCCTTATGTGAGAGAAGTGAAGCAGCTTTCCTTCAGATGGAGGCAGAATTAGGCAGATTTTGTTACAACTCTGGAAGCCATAAGAAATTCCAAGAGTGATACATTTTTGAATCATAGTTTCAATCTTCCTCACATGGCTTATTCTGAAGTTTTCTACTTTTGTTCTAATAAAGTATGAAAGGTGGATTTTGTTGTTTCTATTTTTTTGTTGTTGTTGTTGTTTTATTTTCCTTGGCAGTGGTGGTTGGTTGGGAATTTTTTTGCTTTTGTTTTTGTATGTGTAAAATTAAAAGTAATTTTTTAGCAAAATGGGGTGACAGAATAATGACGAAACATAACAAAGCATGTGATCAAAACAATGCTTAATTTTCAAGGCATTCAGCTTCCTTTTTAAGGCATTCATTGTTGATATTAGAAATTTCTTCTGTGTTGTAGTTCTTGTTTGTTTATATTGGGAAATGTCTCCATTTCATCCTGTGCCACCCTGCATGCTCTTCTTCGCAACTGACTTCCTTAGTCACAGACTTCTACTTTCACACTGAGATCATTAAACATCTCCAGCATGCAAATGAAACCTTCAAATGGTTTCTTCTAAATAAGTGCATTTGCTCTTTAGCTTTAAGTGGAAGATACTGTTGTGCCTTAATTCAGACAAAGCTAACATGATATATGGAGGATTCCTTGTATTCTATGTTCTTTGTAGCTTTAGAATACTTCTGATATCTTGACCAAGTTGTATAGTACAAATACTGCAAGATGAGGGTTTTTTTTCAACTATTATCATAGAATTTTGGCCTGAAATTTGGACTTGTGTTCTGATTTTTAGTTAGTCTTACTTACCAATGCACTGTCTTTCTAGTTTATAACAATTGTTTAGCAATCCTATATCAAAGGAAGCATTAACTCTAGAAACATCTAAAGATCTCCATATTTGACAGCTTACCACAACTTATCACTTTGCCAAATATGGTACATCAATAGATAAAACACATTGAGTAATGAGGTGGTTGAAGTTTCCACATGCTATTAGGCCTAGGAGATCAACCACACATCTCATTAAGTCTTCTAAAGAGAGCAGCAAAATTTCACATTACAATACTGACTGCTCTAAGAAGAAAACTTAGGTATTTTGAGCATCCCAGGTGTTGAAGTCATCTTGGATATGAGAAGACAAGGGCTGTTAACAGCAGGAATTTGAACTCTAATGAAGCTATCTCTGAGGTCATGGAGTGGGGTGAAGGAGGGAGAGAGATGGAGAGGGGAAGATGGGTTAAGAATTTGAGTCTTTCCCATGTGTTAAATACCTACCTTGAGAGGCTTCTCCTTTTGCCATTGTTGGCTGGAGACGGAGCGCAGACCTCTAGCTTAAACTTGAAGCCTAAAGTTTAAACAGTTGGTTTTAGGTGAGCTACTAAAGAAATGCAGCCATTTCCACCACAGTGAGAATGGCTGATACATAAACAGTTCCACTCTGCAGAGAGTAAACAAATATTTGCAAATGTCCACAAAAGTGATGCCAACAGAGAAACTACTCCAGACCACAGGAATGTTGAAGGCATCTTTATCCTCCCTCTTTCTGAAACACTGAGAAACCTCATTAGAGGTTATGTGATCTCTTCTTCAAAGCTTTGGGCCTCACCCTTCTTCAAAATGGAAACAAAACACTTATTAAATAGTTAAGACAGCTGAAATATCTCAGTCTGTTAAGTGCTTAAACTCTTTTAAACTATGTTAACAAATGGATAGCATTGTTATGTGGTGTAGGGAAAAAAATCTTGCAAAAATTAATTTAAAAAAAAGAAAAATGGGATCTTAAATAGAAGACATTTTAGTCTTGTTTAGTTATGTAGTCATTTCAGTTGTACCAAAGGAAAAGAAAAAGTTGTAGTTGAAAGGGATTAATTGCAGAATATGCAATTAATTTGTGTCATGTCATTTACATAGGTAGAGATCATTAACATTTCTCTCTTTTGTTCTGCTTACATTCAAAGGATTTTCTATTCTAACTACTCAGGCAGCTAAGGTCCATAAATGCAATGTGGGATTTTTTTTTACCTAACTTTTTTAATTATAAAAATGGCTTCTAGGATATTTACTTCATTCAAGTTACATATTTTGAGACCATCTGTTTTGAAAACATTTAATGCACGAAGAATTTGTCAATGTCTGACCTCAGCTCCATTTATCTTCTCTTATTTAGTAAAAAGAGGTAATACAGAACTTTAACTTCAGTGTCTTACATTGATCAAATTGTATGTTTCAATAAAGAACTCACTTAACAAGGACTTTAAGATTGCTACATAGAGTGGTGATTTCTGTCCCTCACAGAGTAAGATAAATTTGACCATGAGCAAAACTTAAGGCGTTCTACTGTTTTTCACTGAAGTATGTTCACCAATAAAATTAAAAAAAATATATATATTAAAAAAAAAAAAATCCCAAGCCCAAAATATATTTGGACCATATATTTCTAAAGTAGCATGGTCTTGCTTCAATTAAATAATTTCCAACATTTCAGACACAAAAGTGGACCTGAGGCACTTCAAAGCTTGTAAAGCTCACCTGGGTCCTGTGCATTTCCAAATCCAGTAATATTGGAAAAATTCCCACTGTGTAATCATTAGAAGGGATTGGTATATTCATAATGCAGAATATAATGTAATGTGGTTTTTAGTTTATTAATTATTACTGAAGAAATTTTTGACCTTTGTAGTAATCAGATTTTGTCTATGATTTTTTTTTTTTTTTAATAAATAGCAGTAACAATAACAAAACCAACAACCTAGTGTAAAAGCACGGCAAAATGTCTATAGATGAATGAAGCAGTTCTCTCAACAGGCCAGTAAATATGAGAGAATCATAGGTACAGAAAGGTAAAAATAATGTTTTAAAGAAAGATTCGTTTTAAAAACAAACTTTTTTTCTGTAGATTTATGCCCTTTTCACTTGAATAATGTGTTTTCATGTACTGTTTGGATATTTACTGAACTTTACATCCTATAAGTGCACCTCTCTAGACAACAGAGAGAAGCAGGTAATGTTGCAGACTTCCAGAGGAATATGCTATCTAGTAGAATTTGGAAATCTAGTACTGAATGGAGTTCCTAATTGACCCGTCTCTGACTGATTGAATTGGCACTTATATTATGAGGGCTGGTTCACCAAATAATGAAAAACTACGTTCATTTAAATAATTTCACTTAAGAATAATTTTGTCTTTTAAGGAAACAAAAGATAAGATAGCTTCACATTAGAAATGTACCTCTCAACTTTTATTTTTTTAGATGAAAAAAGTGCTATTGGTTTTATTTTTACATTAAGAACAGATAAATTAATTGATACACACATAGCACCACAAGAAATCACACACTCCTGAGGTGTTTTCAGGGCTGTAGCCCAGATGACATTTTCTGTTATTTCAGTTAGGTAGCTCTACTTGCCTTACTGTTGTCTGAATTCTATTTGGGTCTGATGCCTGTTTGTTTGTTTATTTTAGGACTAACAGGGAATTTTCTTCTTCCAACATATATATTTCAGTATCAATCTATTTTAATGTTGATGCAAAAAAAAAAAAAAAAATTAAGGCAGGCCATGCTAGAAAAGATATGAGGAAAGAAATGAGAATGAAAAGAGATTTCAAATCGAGAGGAAAGGAAAAAAAATCATCACAGAATCTGAACTCAAAACGTATATATGTGGTAAGTGTCAGAGAATAAAGTGCATATCTCACTGCTTTGCAGTACCAATTTCTAATAAAATGCTTTTAGTCCCACTCCTACTCCATATGTGTTTTTTTTTTAAACTGTAACTACTTTTTTCTTTCATTTTATGAAGTGTTTGGTCTTTTATTCTTGTAACTAAAGGGGAAAACAAGAACATATAATTGCTTTTAAACTGTGTTACTTTACACTACTCAGTCAGTCATCTGGTATTCATCTCTTCTTTAAACTTAGTAGCCAACTTTTCAGCTGCTGTGAACTGCACTGTACTAACAAAATCAAAGGGACTACAGTGATTTTAATCAGCTGTTCATCTGGTTTAAAGGTTCTGTAATGTTTAATATCTCCATATAGTAATACAGTAAAATAACTCTGAAGTTTTTTTCTTCTTTCCCTGAATTTTATACTAGTTTTTCTCATATCAAAGAGAAGCTATTCCTTGGACACAATATTTTCAGTATTTTATTATTTTTGCTTTACCACTTGATTTCTTTTACTGGGAGCCAGTGGTTATTCAACAAATGTTTTCCCTGAGGTTTTCAAAATTATCCTTATTTGTTATTTTACTTATTCAAGGATGGTTACGGTTAATTTAGAATCTACCAGATTGTGCAAGTTCAAATTGTTCCTTCAATTGTACATTAACTTATATTTCTCTGCGGTGATTTAAACGTGCTTTCATTGCCCAGCTACCAGGTATAAACTTGACTTCTGAAGCTCCTCATAACTTTCTCAAAACTGAAAACGTGTTGTCATCCAAATATTTAACTTACCTTATGATCTAGATTTCTGCTTAAAATATATATATATTAATGTCAAACTTAGTACCAAAAATAACTTTGAACTTTTGTAAGTCTACCTCTAACATAAGTTTTTTTCTTTCCAGTACTTCTTATTTCATTTGAACAGTTTCAGTTAAGTGCCAGAACTTACAATTCACCAGTTCTGCTTTTTCCTCTTATCATTCATAGATCAGTAACTTAAAGGCTTTTATTGCAAGAACACATCAGATATCTTGCAATTATTTTGTTGATCACTTTTGCTTCTAGCACTTTCAAGTGGAGCATATTATATGCCTTACATACTTTATTTTGGAAGTAATGGGTTGTGAATCAGACTCATTTATTTGTGTAAATTAGATTCTTGATTGGATAATGACTCTTGTGAAGGTCTAACATAAATTGGCAAATATAAAAGTTAAAAGTAAAAAGTTAGTGCTTAGCACAAATCCATCTCACACTAGGCATTTAAGTGTCTGTGAATTCTATTTTGAAAATAGCATGCCTAAAGTAGAGGACAAGAAACACATAGTGCTTCTGAATCGTGTCACTAATTTGTTTGTAAATTTGAAGCCTGAATTTTCTGTCTGTACATTCCTCTTCTGTAAAATGGGAAGGTATAAATATATACACATTACAGCCTGTGGAAGTCCCGGTTCCATGTTAACACGGTCCTGTAGAAGCAGACCAGAGGAGAGCAACAGGGATTATAAGAACCGTAGAAGGAACATATAGGAGTAAACACATAGGAGTAAATGAAGAAAGAATGTGGAAAAATTGTATAGCCTAAGGAAAAAAAAAAAATACAAACCTATTGCAGAATCACAGAATATTCTGATTTGGAAGATCATGAAAAGATCATCAAAATCCAACTTCTGGCCCTGCACAGGACAGCCCCATGTGCCTGAGAGTATTGTCCAGATGCTTCTTGAACTCTGTCAGGCTGGTGCTGTGACCACTTCCCTGAAGAGCCTGTTCCAGTTCCCAACCACCCTCTGGGTGAAAAAACTTCTCCAGATTTCCAATCAAAACCTCCCCTGACACAACTTCAGGCCATTTCCTCAGGTCTTGTCTCTGGTCACCAGAGATCAGTGCCTGCTCCTCCTCTTCCCCACATAAGGAAGTAGCGTTTCTTGGCACTGAGTGGTTAAACATGGGAACAGCTTCCTAGAGAGCTGGTCAATGCCACAAGGCCATCTGTGTTTAAGAGGCATTTGGGAAATGACCTTAATAACATACTTTACTTTTTCAGCAGCCCTGAATTAATGAGGCAGTTGAACTAGATGATCATTTTAGGTCCCTTCCAACTGAAATAGTCTATTCTTTCTATTCTATTCTAATCTATTCTATTCTATGCTTTCTCCAAATATTTTGATAGCCTTAAAAAAGCCCAAGGCAATTCTGCTAAAATCCTGTAAGATCATTTATAAAATACTATAAGATCAGCCAAACCACATATCATAGAAAATCACTGTCCACTTGGAAAACCTCAGTCATTTAGGGTTTAATTTATTTTGATGCAATAATAGATATAGAATCTGGTTAATTGTCTGTATCCAGAGTTCTTGTTAACACTGATTTTTAGTGCGGTAGAATACACAAAGCAAAAATGAAACAAACTGGCTATCCTTTCTGAATCTGTTGTAAGAATAATCCATCCACAAGGTTAGATTGGTTTTTTGTTTTCTTATCAACAGGGAGGCTGCAGCCAGGCAAGATTCTGGCAAATAGAGCTACTTTTTTTGCCCTTTGCAACTTGACTGTGTTACCTCTGAGAAAGAAAAAAAAAAGAAAAGAAAATGAAGAGAGGCAACAATCAAAAAAATTGCCTTGTACACGGGAGAAGGTATTGTGTTCAGCTTGACCTTGGCCTACAACTCTTGACATCAGCTCTGGAAAATGTGTCAGTTTTCTTGCCTGGTTTGTTCAAGTGGTGAAGCCTTACTACTACTGTAAGGCATACTTTACATACATACACAAACACAAGTAAGCTTATTTCTATGAAGTCAGAGGCAACAAAGCTGTCTTTGTGTCTAGCAAATATAATTCTTTCCTCCTTGCATAATTGCTTAGATGTTTTTGTCTGAAATTCTATTCACATTGACACTTCATGTATGTGTGAAACTAGTTTGAATGATGTCTACATTCATTAGCTTTTCCACAGTAACTATTTCCCTTACAAGGTACATGATCCCAGAGCAAAGGAAAGTTAACAATTTAAAACTCTGAGGGTGTCTTTGTTGGGAACAGTATAATTTTTTAATTCACATTCCTTTCACTTAGTTTCTGTAATCCCTGAAGAGAACAGAGTCAAACTTTGTGTTTTAATTAGGATTTTCAGTATTTATGGCCTGCAGCAATGAAAGGAAAAAAAAATAATTCTAGGGTTGTTGTGGGAAAAAAGATTGGGCCAAGTTTGCATTCTTGTGACTGTCATTTACATTTTCTAAGAACAGTTGTAAAAACTGAAATTGGTTTTATGATTCATAGCTCGTATGACTAAAAGTAACAAACTGAATTTTGCATGAAATACTGATAACAAATATCTATCACAGATAGTGAATTTAGGCAAGGAATGCTTCTCTGCAAAGAAGAGATCTGAATGATAGAAGTTATGATAATTAAGATAAAATTAGGGTTCAAGTATGCAAACTCTCCAAAATTCTGCTGATTTTATAAACACAGAAGTTATAGATGTATTGCATTGTTACCAAGGGCTGCAGATTTTAACAGTGGCAGGTGAGAAGATCTTGTGTCAGGCAACAGAAGCTTACAAGAATTTAAAACCTGGTATCACTACAAATGTGCCCAAATTCACTACAGGACTGAAATATTGAAAAAGTACATTTTTTCTCTTTTTTTTTACATAGACATTTATTCACATATCAGCTGTAGAGCATTCAGAAATACCAGATGAATGAAACATAATTTTTCTCGTTTTGCTTAGTTATACAGCTTTCTGCTCTGTTCTTGTGGGCACCTGATTTGTTTGACTGATTATTGACAAATTCTTGACATCCACTGTAGGCTAAACTGTATATGGGGATCAGGATAATCACTCAGTGAACATCATGCAAATCTCTGTGGCGGTCTAGTGGAACTAGACCATTTCCAGCAAAAAACACCACCACAACTCTCTTTTTAGTGAAACACTGTGCACTAGAAAAGTTCACAAAGAAAAGATAAACCCCTGCAATTTAATAAAAATGAAGTTGCAAAGAGTAAGTATTAAAAGAAGAGGACCGAAAATGTTTATCATGAATGCTCCCAAAATAAAGTCTTTTTCTTTTCTATGGGAATGAGAGAAAAGGAACAGAACTGGTTTAGTGGAGAAGTTATGGCAATCCTTTTTGGTGCTGTTTTTAATAAGAGGTGAAAGTATATGAAATGATCTAGTAAAAATAAAAACAAAAAACGAGGGTAAACATTGTGTGTCTGTTCGAGACTTTATTTGCTAGGTGCTCTAAAAGCTTTGTAATAATGTGGGAAGATACCGTGAAACACACACGTGAGAAAAGAATCAAAATTTAGAGATAACAGTAAAAGGTAGCAACCAAGAATATACCCACCTTTGTTTTTTGATGTTAATTAGGTGCTTAACTACTAAACACATATTTGATAACTCACACTACACTTTAATAAAAGAGACCATAAAACAAACAAGTGTAATTAACTCTTGAAAAGGGAAGAAAAGATCATCTATATGCATAGATAACAGTTCAATATTATATGAAGAGTGTTTTCTTCCTTAGAAGAAAAGCTAGTGTCTCGCTCAAGATAGTCAATTGTCTTTTGAAGTTGCTTTTTAATGTTGTAATGGTTTTAAACTAGCGAATAATTTAAGCTGAGAAAAGTGCAATCATGCCTGATGTATTCTAATCCCTCTTCATGTCTTGAAGTACAGACAAAATTTTGCATTTTCCATGATCAATTCAGAAAAATGTCAGTTTAGCAAAACTGAACTCCAGCTTTTCAGCAAAAAAAAAATGCAACAGCAAAAGTATCTATAGAGATACTAACAGATCCAAAACTCACAGATTCAAAACTGAAATAGAAAATTTCTCTGCCTCAGTTTTCATACAGTTATCTTAGTATTTGTAGGCTTCTCAGTACCCTTGGGATCTCATAAATATTTGAAAGCCGTCAATATTTGAAAAAAAAAAAAAAAAGAAACGCACAAAGTTTCTTTAAAACCCAACAATAACAATCAGCCAAACAAATAAAAAAACTATACCTTCCACTGATAGGTCTAACATTGAATACTATTTATTTCAGAATGGCAGTTTCTGAAAGTTTAATTAGACTTATTTATGACTTTTGACTCCCCTTTGTATGTGAAAATGTCCAGTAAACCATGAAAGTCTAAAATTAGTGTTCTCTTGCCATTGTTCACCATTAATTAAACCCATGTGCACAATTTTTTTTCATATCTTTCTTAAAATTTACAGAAGAAATTTTTAGAAGATGTCCTGTGAACCAGGAGTTGAATTTGTAAGAGTATAATAGGGAAAATAATTTGTTTTCCAATCCATTTTTGCACCTTGGAGGAGTCAAGCACAAGACAAAGGAGAGAGAATTGCTGACTCCCACTGAGAACAAGTTTCCCACAAAATTGTTGGAGTACAGTAGGACAAAGCATAAATTCTTCTAAAAAATTTCACTGCTTCTATACATTAACTTTTTTTCATACAGTTGTCTGTGTGCAACCATGAGCATACACACCAATGCACCCACACTGATATGCTCCTCATTTGCTAAAACATCACAGTCTCAAAATAGCATGGCTATATTTATCATTCACATATGTGGACACATTTTTCAAAATAAGAAAGCAAAATACATCTTCCTACTAATCATACTTACTTATGAAAATTGAAATAAAAAGGAGTATATTAAAAAAAAAGTCAAAAATCTAGATTATTCACCTAGATTATTCAGTCTAGATTCATAGATTATTGAATAGATTATTCAATAATCTATTAAAAATAGATTATTCACCTTTCCTGCTCTTCAATTGCTTCGTCTTCTCTCAAATTTTGATCAGATGATATATATTTAACAGAAGCATATTTTTCTTCCTGTGGAAATAAATAGCAACTGTCTTCTCACCAACTGCTGGAAAAATAATGACAAAAGTTCTTATTGTTTCTTAATAATTTCAATTCAAGGCATGGTATGTCAGTATAAAATAATGCAAGTTATTTCTGTATATCAAATTATAATGAATGTCATAAAAATAGTGGATTTTCACTGGGACAAGGAAATCTGAAATATGTAGCTAAAACACTTGATCTAGCTTTTGCATTGATGAAAAGATGAAAACAGGGAGCTGATCTATCAGAAATATGTTGGTAACAAATGAGTTATGCTCTTTATTTTATGGTTTGTTTTTTTTTTCCTGTGTGCATATACACATAAATCTGAATTTATACGAACAGTGTGCCCAAAATTAATGAGACATCTCACATTAGACATCAGAATATTTCAGAGTATCTATTTTGAATCATTTAAACATAGACTTAAGCCATGGAGTTCAAATTAAAACGAGATTTGGGATAAGTCTTAGTATCTAGATGTGCTGAGATTCATTATGGCAGTTTCACCAACTATAAAGAAGAAAATTTACTGACTTTCTTAACTTTATATATTTGTCTAAGGGGAGTGGAATATAAAATTTTCTTTTAGTAATATCTACTTTAGAATCACACAATCATGAACTGGTTTGGGTTGGAAGAGACCTTTAAAGATCAGCTTCCCTGCCATGAGTACGGACACCTCCCACCAGACCAGGTTGCTCAAAGCCCCAGCCGAACTGGGCTTGAACTTTTCCAATTATGAAGCACCCACAACTTCTCTGGACAATCTCTTCCAGCAGATCACCACCCTCATGGTAAAAAAAATCTTCCTTATATTTCTAAATAAATAACTTTAAGTTTAAAACTCTTGCCCCTTGTCCTGTCACTAAAAGCCTTGGTAAAAAGTCTCTCCATTTCTCTTATAAACTCCCTTTAAGTGTTAAAAGGCCTCAATAATGTTTCCCCAGAGCCTTCTCCTCTCCAGGATGAACAACCCCAGCCCTTTCAGCCTTTCTTCATAGGAGAGTGGTTCTCGACCTCTGATTATTTTCATGGTCCTCCTCTGAACACACTCCAACAAGTCCATGTCTTTTCTGCACTGGAGACAGGCGTTCAGGTGAGGTCTCGTGAGACCAGGGTAGAGAAACCAGTACAAGGTAGAAAATTCAGGGTCATTCACAGAATATAGTTCAGGACCCATCATCCATGTCCATATCTTCCACCTGATGATAACCTGCTAATCGTCATGCTGCTTTTGCTGTCTGCCAGATCCCTGGGAAAATGTTTGCTTATCTCTGACACCTTAATTAGAAGGCAACTGTAAATTACCTGCTTAACTACCTTGCTGAAGAAAGTTAGGCAGACTACATACTGAGACACTTTCTGGATCAGGTTTTCATTTCTCGCTTGACTTTTGATATTTAATCCTATGTTTGAAAAAAATTCTATATGAAATTTACTTTATTTTATAAATGGAGTAAAGGTAGTTACACAATTTATCAGACAGTGATGAAAGAAAATGGAAATTCACTCCTTTTATGCATGGTGTACACAATATTTTTCTGTTTTATTAGGTAAAGCACACATTTATATGGTATATTGCAAGATGAAAATTACCAGTCTTTAAGAACACCAGTTGCATGATAAATAGATGGTCTGTGTTATTTTAGTAGTAGATAATATGAAAATAACATGCAAACGGCTTTTGTTGCTGTTGTTGCTCATAAACACCTATAAAGCCAAATAAGAAAAATAGATGATGCTATGTTTTCTTAAGACTGAATAACTTTGATAAAAGTTCATCTTGTGTTCTTTGTTGTACCATTTTACAGTTGTTTCTTTGGTAACCTGACTAATATTTATCTATTTTTCACGTGCAGACCTCACAAAGAAAAGATTCTTGGCACTTTTAGGCAGATGTCCATATTTTTCTGAGGGTGCTTTTAACAGCTAAAAAATTGTAATAGATTGATTATATGTTTCCTTTTCAATGATGTTAATTCAATTACTTTCTCGCAGCTCTGTTTCTCATTGAGTTGCCATTATAAAATATCATACTTTGCAAAAATGGATTCTAAGTATGTCCTTAGTATAGTGTTCAATATGGAAATATATTCTTAACTATGTGAAATTAAAAAAACAAAATCTCAGTATGCATCAGCTGTGTTTCTTGAATATGAAAGTAAATATATGCTTTTTAAAGTTCTCATATATTATGCTGATAGAAATTTCCATTTAAACACATTGAGATATGCACTGTACTTACCTGTAGTAATGTTTTTTCTCATATGCTTACACACAAGTACTTAGAAATTACAGTAACGAATATGAAGAATTTCATACCTCAGGCCAACACAAGTATCAAGGTACTTGTGAAAAAAATCTTGGAATTGTTATATCATTAATGATTTTGCTCGTGCTGTTGAATTTTGGTTTAGATACTATATGAAAATCAGAAAAAATATGTTTAAGAAACATAATACATCACAGACTGAAAATTAAAGTAAATTACACAAAATTCTATTGTCAGAGGCATGAGTTTATTTAAGCATGAGAAATAATTGCTAGGTGAAGAATAGTGCATTCAGGCAACTGAATGAAGAAAGATTTCTAATTATGTTGGTTGATTACTTCAGAAAGATCAGGACATAAATGGGTTCATCAACAAATCTCAGAACCACAGCTGTTCCATTCCTAGGCTTAGTAGGAAATGTAACCAAGCTGTGGAAGCAATAACAGAAATAAGTAGCGGATGGCAAATAAGAAAATATTAAGATAAAGACAAAAATATTCAGTGGGCATTTGACACTGTCCCTCACAACATCCCAGTCTCTAAATGGGAAAGACATGGATTTGATGGATAGACCACTTGGTGAATAAAAATTTTGTTTGGATGGTCACACTCAAAGAGTTGCAGTTAATGGCTCAATGTCCAAATGGAAAACGGTGATGAGTGATGTTCCTCAGGAGCTGGCATTGTGTCCGGTACTCTTTAACATTTTTGCTGGTGACATGGACAGTGGGACTAAGTGCACCCTCAGCCATCCAGAGGGACTTTAACAGAGTTGAGAGGCGTCTGCAAACCTCATGAAGTTCAACAAGGCCAAGTGCAAGTTTCTCCACCTCGGTCAGGGCAATCCCAAGCACCAATACAGGCTGGGAGGAGTATGGATTGAGAGGAGCACTTGGGAAAAAGCCCTGATATTTATGGACAAAAAGCTCAATATGACTTGGCAATGTGCACTTACAGCCCAGAAGGCCAATGACCAATGACATCCTGGGCTGCATCAAAAGAGCTGTGACCAGCAGATGAAGGGAAGTGATTCTGCTCCTCTAGTCGGCTCTTGTGAGACCATACCTGGAGTACTGTGTCCACTTCTGCGACCCTCAACAAAAGAAAGTCATTGATCTATTGGAACTGTTGCCTTTTTCAACCTAGAAATGAAACTTGAGATAATTTTTAGTATAGGAGGTAATATAAAAGTGGATCTTTATTTGGATGCTTCCAGGGGCAGTTATGAAGAAGGTCCACAAAAGCCCACCCACACGGGATGAATACAGTTTTTATACATTTAACAAATTAGCATAATTGACAAAAAAGCATCATTTAGGAGGACTAGTGATGAAATTCCCCCCCCAGTTCAAGCCCCTTCTCTGGAGCCCCCCCTTTGTACTAGCTGTACTTTGTTTATGAAGAAGTATCTCAAAGAGCTGTTCTCGGCCTTGGTTCCCAGGAAGAACTAAGATGGGATAGGGGCCTTGTACACCCCAGGGCTTAGAGCTCTGGAATTTGTTTTGTCTTTCTGCCTAGGGAAAGGCCATGGAAAATTACTGAGAAAACTAGCCACTAGTACAATAGACTACAGAACTACAAATGTGTGTGAAGAATACAGAGAACATATAAAAGGAATAAAGGCAAAAATCAAAATGGCATCAGAACGAGTCTAGAGGGGAGCCACTGACGTGATCACAGGGCTGGACCACCTCTGTTATGAAGACAGGCTGAGAGAGTTGGGGCTGTTCAGCCTGAAGATGAGATGGCTCTGTGGAAACCTTACAGCAGCCCTCCAGTATCTAAAGAGAGCTACAAGAGAGCTGGACTTTTCACAAGTGATAGGACTAGGAAAAATGTCCTTAAACTGAAGGAGGGTGGGTTTAAATTAGATATAAGGGAGAAATTTTTTACTATGAGGGTCGTGAGACACTGAAACGTTGCTCAAAGAAGTTGGATAGTCCCCATACCAGGAGGTGCTCAAGATCAGCCTGGATGAGACTCTGAGTAACAGGTCGTGGATGATTCCTTGCCCATGGCAGGGGTGTTGGAGCTAGATGATCTTTAAAGTCCCTTTCAACACTAGCCATTCTATTATTCTCTGATTAGTTCCCAGTACACAAGGTTTATAGGGATTACAAATTTCTGTAGGAGGTATAAGGCACAATAAATCAATATAAATTTTGAGGAAGTAACTATGGGTTACTAGTTTTCCTTAGTTAGACCTGGAGGTATCCAGTTTATTAAGGGGAACATTAACAATACATAAATCTTTCTCTTCTTTCATGTGAAGAGCTATTGGGAAGCTCTGGTAATGAAAATGTTTTTGTTTACTGCTACCATCATATTGCTTTTTATTTTTCTGTAGACAGTTAGCTCAAACTATTGAAAAGTCCGTACGTTCTTGAACATTTCCTTTCTGTTTGTTTAAGCTATTACACTTATGAGACTCTTAGGAATGAGGGAGACAGGAACTGGTTTTTTGTCTGGAAAAGTCAGTGCCTGCATATGTTTAGATAGTGACCGCAGAACTGCAAGAAAAGGAAATATGAATTAAGATTGCATATTAAGATAGTTATTGGCATCATAAGTGTCCTTCAATTTTTTAAAGTTTTGGCCAGTGTTTGATGAATTTAACTGTGTATTTCTGGTGCAGCATAAACTTGAGTTACCTCTATATTTAGCTATACTGCACTTGATGGAAATTTTCTCTCCAGTTTATGCAACATTTCACAATAATTTCATGCTCTGGGGAGAAGGGAAGGAAAGAGGAGAAAAGAACCCTTCTCCTATTTTTGCACAGCTTTAAAACTAGGATGTAGATTAATGCACTTGACCTCAGTTTGAAATAAAATCAGCCTACAGAGATTTTACAAGTGTTGTACTTGCCAATTCTTGTATTTTGAAGTATTATGTATCTTGGTGATTCTGTAAGATGAGAAAAAGGAATTACTGAGCTCCATCATGTGAAAAGAAGGGAGGAAGGCAAAAATGCAGAAGTAAAGAAGAAAAGCGAGGAAGAGGGAATGAGGTAAGAGAGGATGGAAGGGAAGAAGGAAATTGACCAGTTGTTACACATAGTGAGGCACATAATGTTTAGATTTTAAAAACATGAAGAGTTTCCAGCCGAATCTTTTCCTCTAAGCAATCTGGCCTTCTTGGCTAAAAATTAAGATCCTGCTGCCATAATAACATATTGCTCTTGATTAAAAATGTTCATTAAATGGAATTGAAATTCTTACTAGTGGCTAAAATTATTCTCTAAAAATAAAATACGGGCTTGGACTAATAAAAGAAATATACTGTCTAATAATAGTTTAGGATAAAGGTTTATCCAGATAAACTATTTAATCATTTTGGTGTGTAAACACTTCTAGTATGGTAAATCCAGTGTCAGACCCAATGTGAATTCAGACACGTGGAAGGATATTTTCTAACCTGCTTAAGAACTCTGTCATAGGTGAACATTTTGAATCACCTTTCCATCCTTTCTCCTTTCTTTCTGTTTTATTTATTCATCACTTCATTATTCATCATTGCAGTTAGGTATGAAGAGTGGAGGGAAATAGCAGAACAGAAGAAATGCAATTGTTTTCTTTTGGGAACACCTGAAGCCTTCTAGCAGAGATTTCATTTATTAGACAATTACCTCTACTTTATTCAGATTCATCCTTTTAGAGAAAAATCCAAGAGAAGGTCAGACCCATTCTGATTGACTTCAGTTTGAAATAAAATCTGAATGACCACCTGAAACCGTGCAGAGGTACTTTATCTTCCTATGCTTCTGGAAATCTACCAGAGGTAAGGTTAAATCCCTTCTCTCTTCCATATACTGAGACAAGCCCTTTCAGCCTGTTTTCTGTAACTAACCAGAAGGACCTTGGTTAAAATCACTCCTGTCTTCTCCCATTCCTTCAATATTCACTGGAATAATGTCTTTCCTTCAGTGATCAGTAAAAATTTTATCTTTCTGATATACTGTTTCTGCACAATCACATGCCATCACTTATCTTTTTCCTAGGCAGGGAGAACAGAAAACCAATTATCTAGAAACATGTTATAAATGTGTGTTGTAAAGAGCATATGCAGGCAAACAGTAACTTAACTTAGTCGCCTATTGATTCTAAACATCACAAATGGACTGTTTTCTTTTGGACAAGTTTAGCTCTGGGGCTGGTGTTAATATAGTCTGTGTAGGATGAATTGAATAAAATCTGTGATTAACAGTATGAATATCCATGAAACTAGACAGAAATATCATCTCTCTCTTACAGTATACCAGTCCATATTTTACCAATAAATATAATACTTATAACACTTTTACATTCATAATGTAAGACTGGCTAGATTAATAAGGTAATGATTTGATCTAGCTAATCTTCTAACATTTATAATAAGGTCATAATTTAGGATTTTCCAGGCAGCTGACTAAAGCATTATTAATAAAAATGTTAAAGTTTATTAGCATAACCTTTTTATGAATATAAAGTTTCCAGACTGAAGATGTATAAAAAAAATCAATATATTTAAACTTTAATAAGTGCTAAGCACCATCTATGTAAAATGTGGTTGGTCCTTTATCTCATATGGCAAACAGAATAAAGTAATTAAAACTAAAAAGAAAAATGTGTGGGCCAGAGCAGACTAATATCAAAATATGCCTATGCTGAGGAGGATGGGAGGAAATATAACACAGATGGCACTGATTTAACAAATACAGGATCTCATTCAGTGCCTATTTAGTTAGGAGAAAAATAAAGCACTTACCTGCACAAGGTGCAAACTGCTTTCACAGACAGGTATAGATGCATCTGAGTTCCTCTCGTACAGCAGTCAGGTTTCTGACTTGTTATGGGCTTGTTCTCTTGCTGCAAGACTGGCTGGGAGGTCCAGCACTCTTCCATGCCTGTGTTACAGACCCTCAGAAAAGAGACCAGAGAGACTCTTCCTCATGAGCTTCAGTCTTGTGTTAATAATGATTCTGCAGGTACCTTCAGAAATCATTCCTTAATTAATGCAATTTAAAATATTGAATGGTGATGCAAAGTGCTGGAGGGGTAAAGGTACAATACCGAAGACTAGTACATTTCATAGAGCAAATATAAAGTGCTTTTAACATCTATAACTTGTGGCCACTGTTACAACACATATAGCTATGATTAAAAGTGCTACATGTTAGAAAATGGCCTGCTATTATTGGAAACCTATTAAATAACAACATAACATGTAAAATATCTATTTGTTACTCAAACAAAATTTCTGCAAAGGAAAACACTACCACAGCATACTGGTCCCCAGTGTTGTATAAAACACTGGGATGGATCCAACAGAAGAAAGAAATTGGATCAGATATTATTATTTTTTTTTTCTAGAGTAACTACTTGTTAAAGCTATTATTTTTATTGTCCTGTTCCCAAGGGTCCATTTTTGAGCTTTGGTCTTTGTGTCCATAAACTTGTGAAGAATATAGAGTGATATCACTTTGACTAATATTAACCAGAGAAAATAAAATGTATCTCCTGAGTATCATGTACTCAGGAAATCCAAAAGATCCAGGATTCTGGGGAACAATAACCCTATGTGCCAATGCAGACTGAAGGCTGACATGCTTGAAAGCAGCTTTGAGGAGAAGGACCTGGGGGTGCTGGTGGACAGCAACCTGTCTAGGATCCAGCAGTGCCCCAGAGGCCAAGAAAGCCAATGGTATCCTGGGATGCATTAGGAAAAGCATTGACAGTAGGCTGAGGGAGGTGATCCTGCCCCTCTGCTCAGCCCTGGTGAGGTCACATCTGCAGCGTCCAGTTCTGGGCTCCTCAATACAAGAAAGATATGGAGCTCCTGGACCATGTACAGCAGACAAGACAAAGAAGATTGAGGGACTGGAGCATCTCTCTTATGAGAAAAGGCTGAAGGAGCCTGTCCAGGGGGCCTGGTCAGCCTATAGGAGAGACAGCTGGGAGGGGACCCTATCAATGTCTGTCAGTATCTAAAGGGAGGGTACCAAGAGGATGGAGCCAGGCTCTGCTCGGTGGTGCAGAGCAATAAGACAAGAGGCAGCAGGCAAAAACTGATGACCAGAAATTTGCACCTGAATGTGAGGAAGGAATTCTTTACTATGGAAGTGATTGAGCTGGAATCACTGGACTGATTTCCCAGAGACTGTTGAGTTTCCTTTTCTGGAGATGTTCAAGAACCACCTGAATACAATCCTGTGCAATTTGCTCTGGGATGACCCTGCCTGAGCAGGGAGGTTGGACCAAATGACCCACTGTGGTCCCTTCCAATCTTACCCATTTTGTGATTCTGTGAGGCAGATTCACTGTATGCACCCATGGATTGGCAAGTGCCTTTTTTGGATCTGAAAACATCAACTTTCTTTTGCATCTGAGAACATCAAATTTCTTTTGCATGAAAATTGACCTTCATTTGGACTAGCCTATGATGCCTAAGAACTGTGTCTGTTAATCTAAATTATTCACGCTAGGCTTTCTAAAGGATATCAGAAGTACAAGAACCTAGAAAGATTAATCAGATATCTGTAGACATCCATTTTGTGTTGAATTGCTTTTTACAAGTATTTAATATAACTTGGATAATCTAAATTTTAATACACAAGTAAATTTTGATCAGATTAATTCTTGATAATAGAATAATAGAATAATTTAGATTGGAGAAGGCCCCTAAGATATCAAGTCCAAACACTTCCAAAACTAACACTACCAAGTCCTCCATTAAACCATGTTCCTAAGAGTCTGCTTTACATATATTTTAAATATCTCCAGGGGTAACAACTCCTCCACTTCCATTGGTAGCCTGTTTCAGTACTTGACAAAACTTTAAGGGAAGAAATTTTTCCTAATATCCAATAATAAAGGTCATTTTGTCTTGTCCTGTCTCTTGTTACTTGGGAGAAGAGACTGTCTCTAATTTTGTTAGCTTAGTTTCTTCTGCTTTGTGACTTCCTGGTCTTCATGTATGCAAAGAACAACATCTTTTCATGCTACTGAAAAGACAATAATTGATTGATGCAATATACATATAATCTTTTACAGTAGTAAATCTCTAACAGCAGCATAGACATTGATTAATATGAGAAGCAATCTAAGTTGTCCTCCTGTCTAGTCACACACATAAATACATAGAATAAGGAACTCATACATTAAAATCTCAAGTTATTTATACAAAACCATATTTTCACCTAATAATAATTTAAGTATATGTCTCTTATCGTGCACAAAAAACAATAATCTGGAGAAATGCTCATTTTATTTTAAATAATGCCTGTAAGTCTCAAAATGTAATGCAGTGTATGAGTATCAGCCTACTATAAAACCTAGGAAAAGCTGTTGAGCAGAAATTAGCCTTTAAATAAAATTTAAAGGTCTATGGAGAACACTCATTGTGAACAGAAAAGGTAGCTTTTGTTCCGTAATTGGGACTCATAATGTTTTCCCTGTTAGATCTTATTAACCTATATATGCAGTACACAGCAATGCACAGTAAGTTTTAACCACTTTAGTCTTTGCAAAACCTTGCAATTACAATCTCCAAAACATCTGAAGCTGTTTTATAATGTTAATTAAGGGTCATGGAGTATTGTTTCCTACATGGTGTTACTAAGCTGGTGAACTGTAACAGTTTGCTGGAGTTTTAGTTAGCACTCTATTAACTATACCTAAGTGGCTTGCTTATCTTCTTTGTTTAGCAGGTCATTTGACACCCAATAATTTCATGTTATGAAAGAAAATACATTAAACTATGTCAGCTTAGAATATAGCAGGGTTTTTTTTCTCAGACTCTCTCTCTTTTTCTTTCCCTATCTGTTCATGAAGAAGGAGAATTTGTGTAGAGCTCTAGAATATAAAATGCTTTAAACATATAATAGAGAAGTTGTATATTCTTTCCTTTCCTTTTCTTTTTCTTTTTTTGTTCTTTCTGAGATTTTTTTGGTTTGTTTTACAAAATCTTGCAAGAAAACAACTAGATAAACTAGGCAAGATTGAGGTCAGATGTATCGTTGTTCTTCATTCTGTGGCATCATTTTCAAGAAAGTAAAATAAGTATGAAGTGTTAGCACATCAGAGTGGTATTTGGCTAGAACAACAGCTAATGCAGTCCTGGATTTTCAGTTTCCTACTTTTCCATTTGAAGTTCATCAAATTCATTTGAGTATCAGATTATGAGTCACTATTTAGCTGAAACAAGGACTTGTAAGGTTCCCATCAGTAAGAAATGTCAGACTTTTTAAAAGGGTCCAATAAAAATTCAAATGGCAATAAGACAAGTTTTAGATCAGTCCCTGCTTACTTCTCTAGGATATTTATTAAGCAAGTGAGAATCAGATGCAAACCCATGATGTCCTTCTACAGGACTTGCTCACAGAACTTCAAATCCTTTTCCCCTTTGTGTACAAAAACTTGAAACTGATATTCTTTGCAGGGTTAGTTATTATTATCTTGCAAAGGCCAATAGAAAGTGCACAAATGACACTTCATCTAGGTTGATACAAGTTTGTCTTTAGGTGGCTAATGTTTTCTTTTTCTGCTAATGTAGGTATTGGTCTAGCAAATGTACAGGAAAATAATTTCTCTATCCTTTCCCAAACAAAACAGAAACTGAATTGCTATTTTGTTGTGTTGAACATGACTGTTTCTTCTCCCTCCCCTTGTTCTCTGTTCTTACTCTCAAATATCCATATAACGAAAAAGAAAAATATACTGATAGCCTCTTCCTCCCCTCCCAATTCTTTAAATTTCCAAATCATCGTCTGGATGCATATCAGTTGTATATTTTATATAAGCTATAAATATTAAGCTCTTTATATTAAGAGAACACTAAAATTAGATTGACAGAACCATAAATATTTGTTTATCAACACCAAAACCACAAAATGAGAATGTTGCTAAAAGTTATGTCCCTTCTTGGAACAATTAACGGGGTGGATCATACTTAAATCGTACCTACAGTAAATGTCTGCAGACACTTCATTATAATTTGCAGGAGATGACCTCCAAAATGAGAGATAAAAAGCAATTATACTGGTATCTAGCTAGATTAAAGTTCCAGCTACCTATTTTTAGGTCCCTAACATATAAACTATCTAAAGTAAGAGTTTAAGCTTCCCCTTTGAACATTTTTTAAAAAGAAAAGTGTCTATATTTTGTCAAACAAAACTGATTGAAAATAAAATAATTAGATAGATTAATTAAAAATATGACTGAAAATCAAAATGGTCCCTAGTGCAGATCACTTGATGACTGAAATTTACATCTCCTGTTGCAAATCATATGCTCCACAGGTAAACACCTTTCTGAAGAGCTTGTTGAAACACAGGTGGTCTATAATACTACTAAAATTAGAGAAAACAAATCAAGATGCACATTTTGTAACCTACTCTCTTTTTACTTACATTCAATGACTTTGACTGATTAATATCACAGCACATTTTAAACATTTGAAAGGTAAGGTACTTTTTCTAGAGCTGGGTAGAAAAAGAATCACATAGTAGTTGTCATTTTGGATATGACCAGTGTATTTTAAAAGCTATTACCTTTGTGTGTGGTCAAGACAGAACCGTAAATACTTTTACCAAAGGTATGAAACCTTACCTTTAATGTAAATCACATTCCTTAATTTTAGGTGTTTATCTGCTTTTTTAAATCAGAGGTTTCTCTGACATGGAATACTTCTGTTTACAAGTCAACTGTCACTTTTCAATGTAGAGGAAATCTAAGGAGACCGAGTTCCTAATTTGAAGAACTTTTTTTCTGTATGACAATTCAGAATCTCTAATGCAACAGTTTCTTGTCAACATTTATACAGGTAGAATACTGGGAGGACTTGTAGTCCTCTGTACCTCTTTTATGAAGTTGGATATTTAGATTGCACTTTGTTTCAGTGCTGTTACTCTATAGGATATAAGGAAATATTTTTTTTCATCTTAGACATTATACTGACTGCAATTTATTCCTTTACTTGATCATATGTAATGGTACCACAATCTGCTGAAACATGTGGATGTATTTTTATTTTTATAGTTTAGGTCAGAAGCACGGAAACTGGAATAAATTTGGGTTTCAGAGCATGTGGAATATCAGAAACATAGGCTGGAGATGTGTGTATTGGAATGTCCCCAGTACCCACCAGCTAGATTAAAAAAAAAAAAAAAGTGATAGTATGGCCTGTTAAATTAATATTTAATCTATTGCAGTTCTAAAATGAAAAAAAAAAAAAAAAAAAAGACATTAGTAAACTCAGTAATAAATTAAAAAAAAAGGGCAAAAGTCTGTAACCAACGTACCTTGCTTGTTAGAAAGAGGTATTTTACATGCCTGATTTTAGTAAATAATGTGACTCCTGAGACACTTTTCTGTTATATCACTGTGTCACTTGTAATAACCCTTCAAATATTTTCAGGATTTCTCTTTTGTTTTGGAATGAAGAAGTGATATTCTTCTCTCTACAAACTTCAGTATGGTCTTATTATTTTCAATTCTAAACTTGACAACCTGACTTACGGCCTGGTTTCATTCCAGTTTATGGCCAACTTCAGGCATTTAGCTGAAGCTACCAAGTGATGACCTAGCTCCTAAAAACATTTTGAAGATGATCAAGTTGCTAAAAACGTCCTATGAAGATACTCAAAACCTCTCACAAGAATGACTCAGATCCTTGCTGCTCTCAACTGCTTTCAGAGACTTTTCTAGGATTATAAGGCTTCCTAACTCTGTGTCAGTTTAGAATCACAAGTGAGATAGTATGAGTCCAAGCCATTGCTCTTTCTGTATTAATGTGTTGTCACTATAAATAAAAATAAAGTATGACAAATTTGGGAGTGAGAAAAGAAAGCAGAGGAGGGAAAAAAAGGTTTATCATTGCTTGTTCTAGATTTGAACACAAAAAACAAACTGAGAAAAAAGAATGTCTGTAGATAACTGTTTGTGAACAGAATATTGTCAGCATCATATGCTTTTACACTGCAATCAAAAAATATCCAGTTTTTGGAATGATACAGAGAAGATAAAACCTTCCCCTGTATATCCAAAATAAATAGCAACCAGTATTTGTCTTCATAACGCAGTAATTTATTCTCTAAGTACCAAGAGCCTTCAGACTCAATGAGGTTATTTTGTTCACAGAATTAAGCATAGTCCAGTCGTGAGCTGCTGCTAGTAATTTCTGAACACCCTCATGTTTTAATAACATGGGGCAGATGGCAAAAAGTGATTTGTGTTCAGATGTCTTGTCGTTCTTTTAATATTTTTTTAATCTTGACATGTATATGATGCTTTCTGTGTTCATTGTTATATTCCGCATTTGTTTGGAATATCTAGGCATGTTAATGCTTGCAGTTTCAAAGTAGTACTTATTTGTCACACACACCTCTGTAGTACTGCTTCACAACTGCACAAGGAAATAAATCACAAAGTCAAAATCTCTTCTAGAAAAAGTCATCAGATAAGATAAACTGATTTGCTTACAGAATTTTTTTTTATTAAAATGCACTTAAATAATTTTCACATATCTGAGACAATTATCAGTCCATAAATGGTATGATTACTTGTTCTCTAAGTAGTTCTGCTCTGAGGCTTTGTTCTATAAGGAAAGATATATTAAAAGGTGTTCAGATATCTTAAGTAGTTTCAAGTACTTTCAAATGGATAAAATCAAAACAATAAGGCAGAAAATGAATAAAAAGGTTTTAATGTTTGGCTTAAAGCCAAACTTACCATTAAAGTTGTAAATATCACCACTAAATAGATAGCAATATAAAAATTTATGTAAATCAATAGAAATGTCTCTATAAACCTATTTATGAAAATCTATTTTCAGCAACTTGCACCACTATGAACTCAGTTGTACTGTGCTCTCCTTTTTGAAAAAGGCTGGTACAAGAGACTTGAAGTTTTAAAGAAACAGGCACACATAGACGTTTTCAGATGCTGTCAGTACTATTTTTGTTCACTGGACTTTATACACATTAAAAATTGCTTATATCTATTATATCTGTTACTCAGGGGAAATTATCCATCAATCATTGAATAAAAGTTTCTCCTTCAAACATAATTTTAATGATACTAGTGTAGTTTTTCAGAAATAAAATACATGGCATGTAATCAGACTTCATTTTCTTCATTTGAATAACCCTTATGTTGCCAAGGAAATATTATAGCACCACACTGCCATTCTCAGTATGTGACAATTTGAGCCCACATGAAGAGTATTTTTCGAATATTTTCATTTAACTGAATATTGATGAGTCATATCAAACATGCATGCCACATAGATGACTTTTCAATTATAGCTACTTAGTCAACTAGGCAAAATTTTTATGAAAGGCAATTTTGTAGGAGTTGTTACTTATTTCAGACATTAAATATATTGAGATTTCAAAATGAGTATAGTCTTAATAATAGATATGTTAATTTTTTTTAAAATGCTTTACATTTTCAAACCCATGGGCATTTCTGTCTTTTTATGCTTGGTTATGCAAGGCCTGAACGTGTGAGGGAGTGGTGAAAGGAAGAATGGACAAGATGTAGATAATACCCCTAACTATTGCCTGCTACAATTACTAAGACACACAAAATCCCCAACCTGAAAATCTAGAAGAGGTGCACTGTTGAAGAGGCAGTTTTTAATACTCTGATAAAATATTTTAATTTCTTTTTATAAACTGATTTGGTTAATTCATTCATATTGTATTGGGTTTGTTCCTCAAAAGGATGAATGAAGTAAAAGATTGAGGTCTACTTAATAATACCCCTGGACTTTGTTTCTTGTAACATTTTTACCTCTCTTTTCTTCTGAAATAAAAGCATATAGGAAATATTTAGTACATGGCAACCAACTATAAATACATAATTTCTTTTTATAGGGAAGTCACCATAGTGAATGTTATTAACAGCTTTACCAATAAACCTAATTTTCAGAAAGGATATATAGGCTGCAGAGAAAAGTAGACATAGTTCCTTAAAAGAGATTTTGGTCAGATAGAATTTATGCTGTGACTGAGGTATAGAATCTGGGATTAATTTTGACTTTTGTTCTTCTCTTGTGTTTGATAGTGTTCATTTTTATTGTGCTGCAACTATGCATTTCATGTGAACATAAGATACACAGCGTATTGGACAAGTACCCAGTGAGGAAGAAATAGGTGGTCCTGAACACTCATTTTTTCCATGTGCAATGTACAGCAAAGAGAAGCATTATTCAGAAATGCCCCAATTTCTATGATGTGTTACAGCCACTGTTGAGAAACTGAGCACTCTTTCTTTCATAATTTGATTAGGAAAATGGGAAGGGCAAAAATGGTGTACAGGAGAGGAGATGACGGTTCTGCATTTTACGAGAGAAGAATGTAGAAAGAAACAACACATCCCACACAAAGCAGGATTCACCTCTGACTGTGTTCTGGTTTCTTTTAAGAGAGAAAAAGATATGGTGATTTGTTAACACAAGTTGTTGTATGACATACAAAAATGTGACTCAAGGAAGAAAGAAAAAATGATAATTTATTAGAATCACAGAATAGATTTATATAAAGATCTATTTAAAAAAAAATGCTTGAAAACATAGTAATATTCCACTTGATGAAATGAGCTTTTTAGCAGATGAAAAATTAAAGTTCTTAGAGTTGCATTTAGCCATGAGAAGCCATATCATTAATTAAGATGCAGGAAAAAGATGAAAAATAATATTGAAGCTTAAAAGGATACAGCATACATTTACTACTAGGTAAAAATTAAATCTAATGGTATAATGCAAAATGATCAATTGAAATACAGTTTGAAATATATTTTTGAGATTTTGTTTTATCTATGATAATGGCCAAATTTCAAACATCATTTTTAGGTAAAGTTATAAAATGAAAAAAAATGCTGACATTAAATACTTCAATATTTTAAATTTTCAACACAGCACTTATGCAAATAAAACAAAAGCTGTTTTTTAAATGTGCATGTAGTTCTTATTGGTCACACATTCAATTTGCAGTGAAAGACCACCAACTTTCTAAAAAAATTATAAAACATTAGTATTTTCTTAGTGGCCATCGATTATTTTGCTATGGATCATAAAACTATTTTCTTAGAATATAAATTTTCTAGCTCAATTTATTTTTCAATTACTCATTCAGAAATTAAAAATTTAGACTTTCTATCATGGTCACAGGAATCTCTCCTACCCAAATCATGTAGAATAATTACACACATTTTCGGAAGCCAAAGTGTATCACTTAAAATTTTGTGAACAGTAATTGTTATCATTTGATAAATCACATCCTAGAATCCCTTAAATAAATTTATCAATACTATTTTTTCATTTATTATATACAGTTTTCACACATCAGATATTTACTCAAGAAAATAGCTCTCAAAGCTATGAAATTTTTCCACAGAATATATACTTTTCTTCAACAGATTTGTACACTATATTGATAGTTACTGTGTGATGTTTTACCAGAATGCATGAAATACTGGAAAAAATCATAAATGTGTCAAGATGAATTTTATTTTTTTACATAGCAAAACAATAACAAAAGGATTCTTCCCTGCTAGGCATTCCAAATACAAATTATTTTTTTCCAACTAAGTATAAATTTAATTTTCATTCCACAATACCTTGATAAAGACTTTACCTTTTCATAAACAACATAATATTTTCAGAAGTCTGCATTTGTTTTTTTTTTAATAATTTCACAAGTTCAAGCGATGTCTGCTTGGAAAGAATAGATAACCATGTCTAAATTCTCACTGGGTATTTACAATGACAGTTAGACATATGCCTGTGCCCATATCTAGGCTTACATTAGTTGTATATTTTTAAACGTTGCCTATCCATCTCTAACAGCACAGCAAAAGCCAGCCAAAGGCCAGTTCTGGACCTCTGCTCAATTTTTACTGTTCCTGAAACTTCCTAGTTTGTAGTTCTCTCTTACAGACTGTCTTTCCATGAGGTTTTATCGTCCTCTAATTTTGCTCTGTTTCATTTCAATTTATTTCTGCCTTTATCTGCTTTTCAGACTGCTCTAAAATGCTTGTAGCATCCCTTCTGCCCTGAATTGCAATTTTTCAAGGACCTTTAGAAGAGCATGGTCAGAAAAACATGGTCTCAATTTGATATCTGTTGGGAAGAACCATAATTTTATAACACAGCCAGATCACCATTGAAGCTTAATTTGGATCATATTATAGTCCCAGAAGGACAACTAGGACAAGGAAATTTCTTTATAAGAGGAAACTCTCTGGTTTAGTGCTACATCTTTTTTTTTTCCCCCACAAGGAACATTAAGGAAAACATGCCAATGATCCAAGTGCCTTGCTTTCATACAACTCTCTCTGGTAGGACAAGGATTTTTACATACAGAGAAAATGAAAGGAGAGAAATACATTTTTGTCATCTCAGGCCATGACTACTCTTAAAATACCTGATACTGCAGTGGTCCTATAGGCAGTCAAGCCAGGACATCCCTTCTTCATTATGCAGTCTGGATGGATTCTTAACTAAAACAGCTTCTGGCACTGCTGCAAAGTGATGGTGCCTGTTCAGGGGTATACCATCAGGCCAATTGTCTTCTAAAACAGGCCAGTTGCATCTAGCCTGTCTGTTGGGATGAGCTCCTGAATTGAGATAAATCTCGAACTCTGCCTAGGAATTGTCTGGCAGAGGATCACGAAGTCTGATGGGTGTCAAAGGTGAGTGGTTTAAGCTGTTGTCTTGGGGTGACCTTATGATGTGTATCCCATATCGCTGCCTATGCCCAGAAATTAATTTTTGTGCCTTTCTATGCCTCTAAACTGAGCCTGAGAGGGAGAAGAAAAAACTGAGCAAAACTTTCTCAAAGCAGTTTGCAGCTTGTTCAAGGTCACAGAAAGATAGGGTTTTTTTCTTCCCAGCCGCGGCAGGGGAGCGAGGAAGCACCCGGCTTGCTGTGTTCCAGTCAGCTTTTGGCCAGTTGTTTTTCAGTTTCTGGTTCTCCGGAGAGAGACCGAGAGTTGGACCTTGCTTTTTCCTTCTCTAGAATTCTGGATTTTCTCCCTTTGCTACTGGACTGCTTTTCAACCTCAGAGCACATCGGGAGGACTTTTCATCGGGCACAGAGGGCCTGGCCCTGGGCCAAGCCCCAGCTCCGAGCAGACCAAAGGGAGGACTCGAATGCTTTCCCAGGTTTTTCCTCCACAGCAAAAGATTTTACCATTTAACCTTATTTTCCTTTCCCGTGTGTTTGTTAAATAAATAGTTTTATCTTCTTCACTTTCCTTCGAGGAAAATTTTTTTTTTTCCCGAACCTGGTGGGGGAGGGGTGGTTGTGCCTTCTCTCAGAGTATATATTTCTAAATTTGGCCAAACCGGTACAGCTGTAGATCTTAAACCCATGATCAGGGTACAGTAGCAGTCTTGGAGCATCTCTTTATCAGAAAATTCCTGGATCTTCTCATGTACAGTATCTATTAGACAACATCTTTGTTATGTGTTTTGTGTAAAGAAAGAAGGTAGGTAATATATTGTGAGAGATTTTGCTTTCATTGAATTTTCTCAGTGGTTATTTAGTGTAGGGATTATGTAGGGGTAATGTGATAATGCTCAGTGATTGCCCCTCATCTTTGCTTGTAAATATGTCACTGAAGCAGATGGAAAAATAAGCAAAACCAAGAAGCATGTGGCTAAAAAAAGTGCCACACTAAGAAAAATTTACTAGGACTGTCTTCACAACTGTAGTATCTCACACTGCCATGCAGGCATTGCTCCAAAATCATTTATGTATATATACATTCATGCATGTCAGGGACAAATTAAAGTCTAGATAAGAATTTCAAAGGCCAATGAGGTGCTTTAACTCTTGACTCATTGAAAGTGTGAGCAGCCCTTGCTAATTCATCTTGGCAGGAGGGAGATCATCTCTGATTTTGGCTGGATTTTTAGGGACAAAATATGTTAAGATTGAGAGAGGTACATCCAAGTAATCTATTCCTTTCTTCTCACTCTAAATCTGTGAATGTTGAAACTGAGACAACTGCTGATAATGCTGCAGCAAAGAGAAGCCAACTTCCAAGCATAGCTGCTGTAATAGGCAGAGCAAGGGTGGTAGGAGGAGTACCTAGTGACTTGCTGAAGATGATATTTGTAAACTATTACTGTGCTTATTTTTCACACTGCTGATGAGCTAAAAATGCCTGTGGAATCACATGAACATGACCTTACCTTGATTTCAAATGCAGTCCCCAAATGCATCATTCCAGAATTCCAGTGTTATTCCATAGAGGCAGCTCTGAACAAGTGGAAGGATGAGAAAACTCTTTCCACTCTTATTTAGTCTTGTATCACACTGGGATATAGAAGTGAGAAAGGGAAAGAAGAAAAGAAGGCAAGAAATACTATAAATATTCCTTCCAATTTTCCCCCTAAAATTTAAGCCTCCTTTAGTATTTATAATTTTCTCTCCATTTTGGCTAGATTAATTTTCACTTATTTGGTTATCATGCACTGTTGCTTATAAGCATAAGTTGTCTTTTAGTTTACTAAAGCTCTCTGTTGAAGCTGTTATTCCTACTGGCCTAATTACAGTAAAAGTCTTTCCAGAAAGAATACATTGAACTTCAATAACAGATGAAACAGTTTATATAGACCACTAAATTGGCACTACATTATTCTCAAACAGCAAATACAGGAAAGCTTATTTTAATCAATACATTTTTCAACAGACAAATCGCTGCTTTTTTTCTTCACACAACCAATCCATAAATTTCAGAAAGGCAAACTGCCACAAGATAACTTAATGCAGGCAGTCCAAAAAATTACTTCAACAAGAAAGTTAAGCCCTGATATTTTGCACACCAGTATGTTGTCAGATGATTGGTTATTAGTCACATCACTTTTATTTTGATCATCTCTGGCAGAACTGTGTTCCTTCAGTGGATGATTTTAATTTTTTTTAATTACTAAAAATAAATTGAATATGATTAATGTATTCAGATAATGTGTGTTTGCATATATGCAAATACTTTAGAATTCCTGGGAAATTTGCCTGTACACAGAGACACAGCGAGGCATCCTGAGATAAACCCTTCTCATCCAGACAGATAAGTTTCTATCTCCAATATTCTGTCCCTGTTAATACTGAAATGCTTGTTCTATGTGTTCCCATCTTATCTATATCTGGCTTCATAAATCAATGCTGATGAGGTTTAGCAATGTCCAAGCCATAATATCAAAAGGAAATGAAATCCAGTACTAGCCAAACACCAAAGCTTTAACAGTTTTCCTGTGTTCACCTTCCTGTGTCTTCCCTTGACCAAATAAGATTCTAATACTGCTTTTAGTTAATTTCTCACTACATTTCTATAATATAAACCATAGACAAATAGTTCTCTTAGCATCTCTAGCATAGACTGAAACTTCCATTTGAAAATTGGATCTGATTTCAGGTGTCTGTAATTTCAATGGTTTTCAAGTGGAGCAATTCTCTAACAGCCATAGCAGTCCAAGAGTTGGTAGATTATTATTACCTTCAAAACAATTTATTCTGGAAATATGATGAATGACCTTCACTCTGTTAGGCATCAAAAGTTTCAGAAAGCTACTGGCACTGATCCTCACCATTTTGTAGAACTTTGGAAGCCATGACTGATTGGTTCAAAGTTGCAGAATAACCTAATTTCGCTAGTGTATGCCAATTCTCCTCTAAGAGTGCCGCTGTACACAGGACAACAGGCTGGCACAGGAGTCTTGCAGAAAGTATATTGGTTACCTCTGGTACATGTACCTCTGGATGATTCACTGTTACCTATGGCTTTTGAATTTAGAAATTCTCTCTGAAACCGTGTATTCCATGTACCTGTCTCAGGGCATAATAATTTGTATTGCGGTTCTGTGGAGATTCTGGCCCTCGTTCATGTTTGCTGGCTACAAATTCAAGTAGTCTTTTCACTGAATCAGTCTGTCATTCAAGGCTACAAGCACTGAGGATCACAATGACTTCTGCCCTTTAAGGACAAGTTGTCCAGACAGAAGTTTCAGAAGACCTCCAATTTACTAGCATAAGGAACCTGCTATATATAACACCACCTGCCATAGGCACCTGGAGGTTCATTTGGTTAACATTTGAATAAAAAACCGAGAAAGGTGAGTCACAGAGAAAGGGTTGGTGTTATATGGTTTGGTGTCACAATTTGTGATCTGTCATTACAGATGTCACCATCACATTGATATCTCAATAGAATGTGGTTAAGATGTTAGCTACTTCAAGTGCTCCATCTCTTGCCAATCTATCTGCTTCATAGAGCTTCCACATTTTCTCAGGGACTCCTGGTCAACACAGTAAATATGTAGGGACACAGTCAACCATCTAGCAAAATTATAGCACAAAGAAAATGTGAAATATCACTTTCATTTTAAGAATAACTGGATGCCAATTATTGATAAATGTACATTCATTCATTATACGATCCTGATATAAAAGTAAACAATTACTTCTACAGATAAATATTTGTAGAAAGAAAATGATGAGATTATATAATATATAATCTAAAGAATAATGAGACTAAGGCAGATCAGACTTCACGTTGTGCTTTTTAAGATCCTCCACTGCAGTGATAATCCCAACTCCTTCTGCTAACCCTGTTTTATCAAATCTGACTCTTCAGCAATGATACCATGAAAGAGCAGGAAGACTTGTATGATAGTATATATTAGCACCAGTATATTAGAAAGAGATATTCAGGAGTGTGAGTGGATCAGATACACAGTAATGGGTGCTAAATTTTTATTTAAAGCTTTCTAAACCTAAAGCTACATTATGAGTAAGGGCATGTCTCCTTCCTTCCAAAAAAGATCTAATTCTGAACATGATATCTTCATTTCAACCATTGGCTGCTGTGGCTGTTGGGATTGAAGTTCTGATTAAATTGGCATTATAAAGAAATTCTCTCCCATTTTCTTTCATGTGCTCCACAGCCCTAGATCACTTATTTTGGCTGTTCTCACTGTCTCATGTTTTCAGACACATTCATTTATCACAAAGCAAGGCACTTTCCTGTTTGTGTTTCCACTTTACTCTAAAGGACACACAGAGAAACATTACAGGAATGCAGGGTTGCAGCAAATAAATTGTCTGCACTTAGTCTGCAATATGTCTTTACAGCCATTCAGCCTTGTATGATTTCTTGTTGCAGAGATAGAGTTAAAAGGCTTCTTGTAAACAACCATTTAATACAGCATTTTCTGATGACGTGACTCTTTGATCTCTTTTTCTGCTGAGAACTGTAATATATACCATGGAAATTTTATGTTCTTTGTAATGAAATGTCTTAAAGTCTCATTTAATAATAAGTTGTCTGTATTTCTCAAAGATATATGGTGTGCAGTAATTTAACTGGAATCAGATTGCCATGCAACTCCCACAAATGTGAAAGTTTCATACCAAAGAAATTAAAAAATCAACAGTTTCCAGAAGGATTAAAGGAAGCGCCACAACTTGAGGACTTGATGAGCTACAGTAGACAAAGTTATAGTCATCACTACATTTACTATGTTTGCTACTGGAAAAAAACTGTGATAGGACAGAATCTTCTCAGTAGCATTCCTATTTTAACCACACATATAGTACATTGCCTTCTCTCAAGGAAAAAAGTTAAATATGTCCTGTTCAAACAAAAAAAAACAACCCAAGCCACAAAGGATTTCTACTATATTGTAGCTGAATTTTTCCTGTAATTACTATATGAAGTGATCATCTTTGACAGCAGAAGTAGCCTTTTAATACAAGGCAAAAAATCTCAATACCTTCCTCAGTACTTCTCACTTATGCCTCTTCAACCTGCAGGCATGCTTTCTAAACTAAATAAATGATTTGTGATTTGCATGGAATGAACTCCCAGATTCAGTATGATATATATAGACACCTAGTGCTTTTTACTTCCATTTTTGTTATTTTTATCTTACTATATTCTAACATATTTTTACTGTTTAGATGAAATTCAACTTTGAAAATATAAGATTGCACTGAGATATAAATATTTGGGAAACTGCTTCTTAAAGAGTTAATCAGAAAACAGCAGAGTCTCTGATCTAACATAACTAAAACATGTTTTTTAAAGTAATTTTGGAAATTAGTATTTTCCCTCCTAAAGTCTTTTAGGCTGATGTTGTTTACTTTCTATTTTTTGCTTAAACTACCTGTGTTCAAAAACCAAACACCATTTGTTTGGTAAGTTATTTTTTCTCATAATGTTTCTACTGTAGCCTAAAATTAAAATTAACAGTGCAGAAAAATTTCAGGTGTTTTTAAGATCCACAGTCTCAACAAATTCCAATATTTTTGTGCCTATTTTTCATATCATTTTTTTGCTGAGAAAGAAAGATTTCACTGTAATTGTCTATTTTTATATGCATGGCCTCATTCACAAGACACCAAAGTTTCTGTTTTTCAGGTTGGCTTTGATTTGTTTGTATAACATGCACAATTGAACAAGCAACAGTTGAAAATGAAAATATTTGACATGAAGCAAACTTAAGATAAGTCAATACTTTTGTGTTTTAATAGTATTTACACTGAATTTATTTTTGTACAATGTGGTTTTGGGTTTATAGTTTTTTTACAGTTTGTCTTCAGAAATCAGTATATCTAATGAGAAAACATCTTAAGGCATTGGCAGGGGAAGGCATCCCATCAGGCTTCAAATGAGTTTTAAATACTTTTGTTTTCTTTTTCTTCTTTGAATATCCAAGGCAATATGCAGACCACCTAAATTAGAAAAATCAGTATCTAAGTATTGAAGTTCCACAATCATCCATGCAAATACACTGTATTAAGTCAATGTGTTTTCTATACAGTTAATGAGAGAGGCAGAGACTGCTGAATAATGGCTAATAAATTCTCTACACAGTCAAGAGAACTGTCGGGAGTTCCGTGTATGGAACTCAATAGATTATGGGTCCCTTTCAACTCAGATTAGGTAAAATTCTGAGCCCACTGATTTGGGGCACCAGTCTTCTGATAACTTTACTGAGCTCCTGAGACGTCAGTGTTCAGTTCAGGAGCTCTATGACAGGGTATCTAGTGAGGAAGTGAGATTTGTGTCTTGCTCTAGACCAAGAGAATGCAGTGCAACAACTCCTACATCCCAAGAAGGAGGTCCCAATCATATCTCCCGATGAGATACATGACATTATCTATCTGTTTTGAAAAAAAAAGTTGTGCTTTCAAGCATCAAAGATAGAAAAGGGCTAAAAAGAGGAGTAGGCAGAACTTAGTGTCAGGGAGAAGGATCTTCAGTGGATTAAATTGCTGAAAATAAAAAGAAATTTTCCATGGTGCTTTTGTCCCTGAGCCTGTTTACTATAATGTAGATAATAATCTTCAACTGCCTTGTCCTCAATGAAAGTAAAACCTGCTCATGCCTTGCAGGATAACGTCTTAGTTGTCTAACTACAAATGAATTAAGGGTTCCACTCCACAGACATCTTCAGTGTTTTATGAGTTGAGGTTTAAACTAAAACAATGAACTCTCCCTACTAAACCTCCCCTTTACTTTTTTATTCTTTTTGTTTTGATACTCAAAAATCAATTTAACATTGAAGAATACTGACATCAGGTTTTTGAGAGTTAATAATTTAAATACAAGTAATTATTTCTCCTGTTCATTTGGAGAAGGAAGGATGAAGATGAGGTTAGGCTCAAATGAGTTCAAAACCTGGATTTTTTGCCTCTGGAAAATGTATATAGAGGGGCTGGGAAATAGAAAAACAAATAAATGAAAAATCCCCAAGGATGTTGAACAATCGCTGTTGTGAGGGCTAACCATAAGTTCTGCTTCTGGTGGTTTGAATGGAAGTGTACTCCACAACTAGATGCACAGCATTTTCTGATGAAGACTGAACAACAGAATGTTATTGTCAACTCTTCATCATTGCATTCCCCAGGGTATCTTATTCTTCTATAGTTAAAAACAGAATCAAAATATTGCCAAATTCTGACACTGTGTGAAATTCATCTCTTTCTGCACAAATAATTGAGCTGTGGAGTTGGAATAGCACTTCTTTAGCATATTTTATTTAGAAACAGAAGAAAGGGAAGCAATTCAAAATCATACCAAAGTAGTGTGAGATATGATGAATGTAAGTGAAATGAAAAAACCGACTAGTAAGTTGATTTCTGACATTTCTAAAATTATACTTGTAAAAGTCAATAGAATTGATTGAAAAATTCTTTTTAAGATTTAAACTATTCATATAGAGAGAGTCAACATCACTGTATCACACAGATATGTCTTCTACAACACCTTTTTTTTCCCCAGTGATTAAAATAGAAGCAGTACAGTAAGTTCCTGGAAGAGAACTTACTGACACAGCTGGTGAGGGAGCCAGCTAAGGAAGGCACCCCACTGGCCCTGTTGCTTGTGCACAGAGAAAGACTGTTGAGTGATGTGATGGTTGGAGGTTGTTATGGGCACAAAATGACAGTTTTCAATTCTCAGAGAACTAAGGAGGTGGGTCAGCAGAACTGTTACCTTCAGCTTCTATTGGGCACTTTGGTCTCTTTAGGGGACTGTTTGAGACAGTCCCTTGGGGTGTAGTTGTGAAAGAAAAAGGGGTCCAGGAAGGCTGAAACTAGTACTGGGATTAGGACAGAGAAAACACATATCATACACACTTTGAACAACTACCTGTACCTCTGTTAACTTCTTACACATCATTATCACTGAGCACAGCAAAATTGAAATCCGGATTCGTGCCCCTGCTCGGCAAAAGTTTCGTATCAGGGACAAGATCGGACCAAGTTGTGGATAGGCAAATAGGCCTAGGGACCAGAAAGACAGAGAGACATTATGAACTCAACCAACATGGTGACTACTTTACCCCAACACAAAATAGTTAAGTTCAAACCAAAATGTAATTAGTACAGGTTTAGTACAGTACGCCACATTGGGCACCACTAATTATTTGTTCTGGTTTGGACAAATTTGGAGGAAAATATCCTCTGATAGAAGGCAGGTTACAGCTACCCTCCCCCACCAGGTTCAAGGAAAATAAATTTTCCTCGGAGGAAAGTGAAAGAGGTAAAAAATTATTTTTTTAACAAACACACAGGGAAAGGATAATAATGCTAAATAATGAAACCTCTCACTGTGGAGAGAAACCTGGGAAGATTTCAGAGCCCTTCTGTAGGTGTGGACTCTCTCCTCCTCCTTGGAGCTGGGTCAGTGTGGGCCCACCTCCAGGGCCTCGGTGGAAAATTATCCCGATGTGTTCTGATGTTGAAACAGTCCAGAAGAGAAGAAGGGAAAAACCGAAGTCCCAGGAAAACAAAGTTCAATTCTCCGTCTCCCTCCGGAGAAAAGGAGCCAAAAGCTGGCTGAAAAGCAAGCAAGGTGCTTCCTCTGCTCTTGCTGGCACAGGAGCAGAGGAGTGTGTATCTGTGTCCTTGAAAAACTGCTTTGAGAAGTTTGCTCAGTTTTTTTCCTCTCCCCCCTCTCAGGCTCAGTTTAAAGGCACAGAAAGGCACAAATTAATTTCTGGGCATAGAGCAGCGATAGGGGATACACATCATAAAGTCACCCCAAGACAAAATCTTAAAGCCACAGAAGCAGGCCATGGCCATGTGGCAAAAAAGAGTCAGATGGGAGGAAGATCAACCTGGCTGAGCAGAGAGCTAGCTTTCTCTTGAGCTCAAGATGAAAAAGAGGAGAGTTTATAACCTTTGGGAAAAGAGGCAGAAATCTCAGGAGGACTATAAAGTTTTCCTACGGTTATGCAGAGAGAAAATTAGAAGAACTAAAGCCAACTAAAACCCATATTGGCAACTGCTGTAAAAGAAGATAAAAGATCTTTCTATAAATGCATTGGCAACAAAAGGAAGGCTAAGGAGAATCTCCAACCTTTACTGGCCATGGGGGAACATAGCAACAATGAATGAGGAAAAGGCCGAGATACTTTAATGCCTTCTTGTCTCAGTCTGTAACAGTAAGAATTGTTCTCAGAGTACATTCACTGAGCTGGATGGAATCTGGGGACAGAGAGCAGAATGAAGCCTCCATATACCAAGGGAATATGGTCATTGACTTCTACACCACTTAGACACACACATCTATGGGTCAGATGAGATCCACCCAAAGGAACTGAGGGAGCTGGTGGAAAGCTTCATTCAAACAGTTTCCATGATTTACCAGCAGTCCTGGCTCACTGGGGAGGTCCCAGTTGACTGGAGGATGGCAAATGTAATGGCCATCTGCAAGTCCTGAAAGGAGGATCCAGGGAACCACAGCCCTGTCAGCCTGGCCTTAGCCTGAGGAAAGATCATAGACCAAATCTTCTTGACTGCCGTCATGGACACGTGCAGGACAACAAGTAGATCAGGCCCAGCAGATCCTGCTTGATCAACCTCATCTTCTTCTTTGACAAAGTGACCCACTTAGTGGATGAAGGAAAGGCTGTGCATGTTGCCTAGATGAAATTTAGTCAAGCCTTTGACACTGTCTCCCACAGCATTCTTCTGGAGAAAATGGTGGCTCGCGGCTTGGATGGGTGCATGGTTCACTGGGTAAAAAACTGTCTGGATGTCCAAGACCAGAGAGTGGTGGTGCAGGGAGTTGCATCCAGGTGGTGGCCACTCACTAGTGGTCTTAATCGGGGCTTTGTTTTCAGGTCAGTCCTGTTTAATATCTTTATCTGTGACCTGGACAAGAGGATCAAGTGCACCCTCAGTGAGTTTGCAGATGACACCAAGTTGAGCAGGAGTGTGGATCTGCTGGAAGGCAGGAAGGCTCTGCAGAGGTGTCTGCCAAGGCCAGTGGTATGAAGTTAAACATGGCAAAGTGTCAGGTCCTGCGCTTGGGTCACAACAACCCCATGCAGCGCTACAGGTTGGGAGAAGAGTAGCTGGAAAGCTGCCTGGTGGAAAAGGATTTGGGGTGCTGGTCAACAGCAGCTGAGCATGAGCCAGCATGTTCCCAGGTGGCCAAGAAGGCCAGTGACATCCTGGTGTGTATCAGTAATAGCGTGGCCAGCAGGACCAGGGCAGGGATTGTACCCCTGTACTCAGCACTGGTGAGGCTGCGCCTTGAGTGCTGTGTTCAGTTTTGGGCCCTCACTACAAAAAAGATGCTGGTACGGGGGTGTGTCCAGGGAAAGCCAACAGAGATGGTGAAAGGTCTGGAGCACAAGTCCTATAAGGAGCAGCTGAGGGAACTTCGGTTGTTCAACCGGGAGAAAAGGAGGTTTAAGGGGAACCTATCACTCCCTGCAACTGAAAGGATGTTTTAGTCAGGCAGGGGTTGGTGTATTATCCCAAGTAATAAACAATGATAGGAAATGGTCTCAAGTTGCTACAGGGAAGGTTTAGATTGAATATTGGGAAAAATTTCTTCCCTGACAGGTATGTCAAGGATTGGAACACTCTTCCCAGGGAAGTGGCGGAATCCTCATCCACAGAGGCATTTAAAAGGTATGTAGATATTGTACTTACGGACATGGTTTAGTAGTGAACTTGGCAGTGCTGGGTTAAGGGTTGGACTTGATCTTAAATGACTTTTCCAACTTAAACAATTTGATGTTTCTAACACCTTTGGTTTCCTCTTCTCCAGCCAAGAGAATGACAAGATGTCATGTGATCCTTAAAACTTTTATATTTTTATCATAAATTTATAGCATCCTATAATGCCTTTCTACACTGATCTGATTTTCATTGTTGTTTTATACCTCACTATATATTTCTTGCTAACATGGAATTCATCCCTCCTTACCTTTTGATTGAGATATTTAGCATGCTTCATGTCCATCAGGGTTGTGGGGATCAAGTTTTAATTAGAATTACGTGAACACAAGAATTTTGACTGAGAAAATAATGCATATGAAAATTTACCGAGTTGTGATTTAAGAGGTGCTAGGTGTCAGCTCCCAGACCTGAATATGATTTTTCACTTGGGAAATTGCAGGTGCTGTTTCTGTCATTAGGGAGAAGTAAGACTGTGAATTTTAGCAGACTGAATTTGCCCCTTTGAATTTTCTCTCAAGCAATTTTTCTGAGGTAAAATTTAATGTATAAACTCAGTTTTAAAGATTATGTAAGAAGGACCCAACATGGATTTATTGGTTACATGGAAGGAAGCCTTTAGACCCTCTAGGGGATCCAATGCTGCTTGTAGTGTTGGGGTGAGGGTGGGATGAAAGCAGCTGGTTAGCCTTAGTAAACTTTTGGCCTGCCATTTCTGTCTGTGTGAATGAGGCTTGAAGAATGTTATTTGCATGTCATTGGTCCTGAGTAAGCACCAAAGTGTTAATTTTACTTCCTTGATAATCAGATTGTTAATATTATCTTTTTTTGTGTGCTGTAATTGTTCGATAAAAAATAGATAATACAACAAATAGTTTATCCGTAGATTTCTCTGTGTGCTTGGTGATTGGAGAAAAAAAATGAAACATTATTAAACCATGACTTTCGTGCAATATGGCCTATTTCCTGTGAATAATTGACAGAAATATAGTAAAGTGTTAGTGGTAAATTTGAAGTGGCATGCACAGTATGTGTTTAGAATGTTTATACAGTCTCCGATTGATTCTCAGGGAGCTCAGACTAATTGGAAATAAGGTTTATGTGCAGCGAAGCAGTGAACCATTGATATGGTGATACTGCAGAAGGGATTCCTGCCTCTGGCAATATTTTTATATATATCTGCAAAGCTCAGGCATACTTTATAATTCTGACTTACTTAAATAATAGAAATACATAATTTTGTAAATGTATCTAGGTTTACAGTATTTCAAACACGCAGCTCTCCTATCAGAGAGAGAAGGAAGGATTAACACTTTGCCCTTTCTCCCTTCAGTACTGTTAGAAGGAACAGTAAAACTTGTTTTCACAAGCCGAGCTAATGATAGGTGGGATTTGCATGCAGGGATATTGAATTCTGGTTATTCAGCCCCATCTTTGTCAGGGACAGGAAGTGATCAACAGATAACAGCTCATTTTTCTGGGGTAAACATGTTCAGAACTGTTCAAAATAGCAATAACCTTGAGTTATTATTCAACAGCTTTCAAACAGTAAAACTGTCCTGGCTTGTAAATTGACCTTAGTGGAATAGACTGTGGCTGTGATGGCCAGGACTTGGGATACTAAGACCTTTATTAGGGATCTGCACTGGTTAATCCAAGCTAGCAACCAAGCACCACAGAGCTCTGTGCTCACTCCCTTTTTCCCTAATGGGATGAAGGAGACAATCAAAAGGTAAAAGTAAGAAAACTTGCTTTTGTTGAGATGACAGCAACTTAATAATTAATACACAATAAAATAATAATAATAATAATAATGAAAATTACAAATAGAGAAATAAAACACAAGAAAAACAAGTGATGCAAATGAAAACAATTTCTTACCACCATCAGCCTGATGCCCAGCCAGTTCCCAAGCCATGGCCCCAAGGCCAGCTTTCTGCCTAGTTTATATGCAGAGCATGGTGCATATGGCATCAGATATCACTTTTGTTAGTTGGGGTCAGTTCTGTTTCTGTTCCCTCCCAGCTTCTTGTGCAATCTGAGCCTGCTTGCTGGCAGGGCATGCGAAGCTGAGAAGTCCTTGACCTAGCATAAGCACTGCTCAGCAACAACTGAAACGTCAGTGTGTTATCAACATTCTTCTCATCCTAAATCCAAGACAGACCACTGTATCGACTACTAGGAAGAACATTAACTTTATCCCAGCCAAACCAGGAGAGTATGTTAGGGCCAGAGATGTTGGTACTGGTAGGAAACCCATACCCTAATTACAGTAATTACTTCAGGATCAAAATATTAAGGGTAGAGATATAAAAGGCACCTGGAACAATTTGTTTTAATGAAAAAAAGTCCTCAAAAAGCTGCATTTTTTCTTGTTCGTTTTCTTTTTTACCTCTCCTCTCCCATTTTTCCTATGGATATATAGTTTTGCCTTATACTCTGTACTCATTTTTCATCCCTGACTGCTCATTCTAATGAATGTACATGTACTATAGCTTCACTTATAAAAGTCTGGGGATTTTTTTTTCTTTTTTTCTTTCCTTTTTGCTAAATCCTCCTATTTAGCACTGCTTTCTGTCTCTTTTTCAAAAATAAATTGCTTTTCCTGTGTTACCGAAATTAAAGGTGATTATTTTTTGCAGTACACGTGTGTGGGTACACAGACAGATGGGCAGGTCTGTACTGTTTTCTCACTCATATGCACGGAAGGAACTCTGGTGTTTCCAAGGCAGTTGTCAACTGTAGCCGAAAGAACGGCACAATTTTATTTTCCACTGCTAAGAGGTATAGTGGAAAAAGAGGCAATTTTTTTTGCCATCAGAAGTTTCATTTCCAAGACTAGGAAGGTTTTTCCTCTCCTCTTCATCTTTCTCTGTTTCTTGCAAAGATAGAAATAAGAAACCAGACTTTCATAATTTCAGATGGGGACAACTAGAAGACAACATTGTAATGAAGCATCTAGTCTCATGAGTTCTATTTAGCCAAGCATCCTTTCACTGCATTGGAAAGGGGGTAACACAAGGAAATGAGAAGAGGAAAAGAAACATAAAAGATCAGGAAGCTGGTCTAAGCTCTTTTAAAAATGAACATTTAAAACTTTTAATTTTTTTTCTCTGCTGAACATAAACATAGATATTCCAACATTAAATTATACACAGTTTAAAATAAACACTTTGAGAAATGGGGTAACCCTTCTTCAAATGTCTTGTGTTTTGGTCTTATTTGTTTCTTAAGTGAGAAAGTAGCAGTGACATGAAAATTTTAAGCAACATGACATCATAAATTCACAGAACAGTTGCGGTTGGAAGGATCCTTAAAGATAATCTAGTTCCAACTCCTTTGCTGTTGAAAGGGACATCTTCCACTAGACCGGGTTCCTCAGAGCTCCATCCAACCTGGCCTTGAATACTGTGACACAAAAGAAAAAAAATACAAAAAGCAAAAAAACCCAAACCAAACCAAACCCAAAAAGAAAAAGAAAAAAAACACTGAACAACAAGTAACCTCAAAAACAGCTGCCAAAAGCACAAAAGTTACAATCTGATTTTTAAACCTATATATGCATAGCTTGACATTTCATTATTTTAATAAAGCAATTGATGTTTAGTACAGAGATGGAACGAAATCAACTCCCACAACACTGATCTATTCTTCTCAAATGTTTTTAGTTTTAATAAAATTTTAAGCTATCTCAACTGGGCTCAGCATTTTGTATTTTGATACAAATTAAGCTCTTGGTCCCTGTTCTGGGTTTATGATTCAGATATGAAAACAAAATATGAAATCAATTGCTGAATTAAGGGGATTGGGGCAAGATTTAATAATATGCATCCTTGTGGGAGGAAATATGAAGAAAAAGAAACCTTGAAAAGACTTATATGGTGCTGGTCTATTTTTTGTATTTTCAAATACAGCTTTCAGAGGAAAGGCATAGAAATTTATTTTATATGACACAAACGGGGATTTTTCTTTCCCTTGATGCATCTAGAGCTCTAAGAGTAAATGAAAGACGTATACTTTTGTGTCTAACTGCTGAAATTCAAAATGAATGTTTTTTTTTCACTTTAAAGTTATTGATTTCATCAGAAATACAAGTTTGAATGAAAGTATTAGTTTTGTTTAATGTGGAGAATTATTCTAAGAAGCAAAGGCTCACTTTTTAACTTAAACTGTGTTAATAAAATGAAAAAAAGTATTTCTCTCATTTAGAAATAAAGTTATCCAGAAGGAGCAGTGGCCTTCAAGTGAAAAACAGTTAGCCTTACAATATTAATTGTAAGATGGTGCTTCAACTACCACCATCAACAAAAATACAGAGTGCTTTTGCTCTCTGAAGGTACCTATTTCTCCTTGTGCTCCATAGAGAGATTCTAGGTGATGTGGGGAAAACATCTAACATTTAACTTAGATAGCTCAGAGGGACAGGATAAATGCCTGTTTGGCTGTCTAGGCTGTTGCTGAGAATGTATTGGATATGTTTCTTTAAATATTTATCAATTCTCAAAATGGCTTCCTGTGGGAGATATTAATTTGCTTCTTTCTGGGAATATACAATTAATTTGGGAAAAGCCTTGGTAAAAGGTTGTTTCCAGAGTATGCTCTGACCAAAAGCAGAGAAGTAAATTTATTTGTCTACGATCCTGATTATAAACAGGGAAGGAAGACAGATTGTGTACAAGCTGCCCAAGAACCCAAATTATTACCTGGCTCACAAGCATTTGCCTATGCTGCCTCCTATGCAATGAGTCTTGCTGTTTAACTGCTGTTTCTCAGGTTTCCAGAGAAATCTGGCACTGGCCATGGACCATACTAAGGGAAGCCAAGTAGAAAATTTTGAAAAGACAGATGTAGTTAAAATCAGGTTTGCAAAAAGTAAATGCTAAGGTAACCTAAACTAGGTATGCCAGTAGCTGTTCACCTGATGTGTATATGAGGATATGGTAGAAGAACTGTAAGAGAGAGACAGACAGACAGACAGACAGATGGGTAATTTCCTTACCCATCATGCAAATATAATAAATTTATTGGCTTTCTTTCAAAATCCATACATGATGACATGATCTGAGAAAGTTCATTAGACTTTTCCAAGAAAACTAATGATTGAGAGTGGTTATAGTGAAGAAAGGAAGATCAGAAACACATTTCTGAGGAATCTGAGAGAGTTGCTGAGAGGATTTCTCTCAACAACAAGTTATGAAATGCAACAGAAAATAAGAAAAAAAAGTTGCAGTCCATTTCCATAATGGTCTTGATAGAATGACTTCCTTTTTATGTATGCAATGACCTGAGACAAGTAGTCATGCTTTCTGCTCATTAGTGATTATAGCTGCACAGTGTAAATATCTGATCATAAATAGTGTGTTATTTCATACTAATGCTTTATAGATTGTCATGTGATTAATACTCAGAAAGCTCATTACCAGCTTGATATCATTTTCTGCAGCTCTTCTGACATCAAATCTGTAGTGAACTGTAAACAGAGTAACAGCAGTGATTTTGCTTTTTTACTCAAGCTGTGTATTTTTCTCATTCCTGATTTCTCAGCTGGCAAAAGGATTGAATTCTACAACAATGTAGAGGTAATTTTATCACGTAATTGACTGCCAACTTCTCTATTAACCTGATAAAAACACTGCCATGCTGAAATGCGGTTCAAATGAACCTTTGCAGATTTGATTTTTCTATGAGACACCCACATTTTCTACAGGTTCTACTATATCAAACTACTTGTTGAAAGTATAACAATTTTAACCCCAGATAACAGTCAGCTGGTATAGGATTAAATAAAACAAATTTCAAAGTTGTTAGGTAGAGGAAGGGAAGTCCTGACTTCAAACCCTGATTAATTGCAAAATTAGGATAATTATGGGATGAATTACAGTAGATATAGTATTCCAATTTTTTTCTCCACTGCTCCTTTTTCTTTTTTTTTTTTTTTTTTTTTTTTGTTTCTCTTTTCTCCCTTGGGAGACTTAAAACATGTTCTTGAGTGTATTATCAGTACAGCTGCGGGTGAAAGATGCAAGGAGATAATATTTAATTAGAAACATTTCTACAAAAAGTTTAGTTTTTGTAGTAACTTGAGCAAATACCCAGGTGGGACTTCCTCCATATTCTTCAGTAAAATAGCCATGATGTGATCTGTTCATATACTTGGAATTGATTTTGGGAAGTGAAATTTCAGGAATGAGATTTTAAGCAGATGAAGGCATTATTTCTCAATATTTGAGGCTCTGTTTCAGAGGCTAAGTGCCAAGATTAAAATGTTAATTCTAGACTTAATTAAATGACTTTGCCCTCATGGTGCACATGAGAAGAAAACACACTGATGTTTTGGTTGGTGCTAAGTAGTGTTTATCTTAAGTCAAGAACATATTTTGTACTCATGCTCTGCCAGTCAGGAGGTAAAAGAAAGAAAGAAAAAAAATACTGGGAGAGACCACAGGGAGGACAGATGACCTGAACTGGCTAAAGGGATATTCCACACTGTGGAACACCATGTCCATTATACAAACTGTGGAGTTACCTGTAAGGGGAACAGATTAGAGTTCAGAGATGAGGTCTGGTATTGGCCAGCAGGTGGTGATCAATTGTATCCTGCACCACTTGCTGATTTTTTTTAATTTTAATTATTATTTTTACTGTTAACTATTACTATTATTATTAAATTTTAATTTGTTAACTATTACTATTATTAAATTTTGTGTGTTTCAATTATTAAACTGTTCATATCTCAACCTACAGTTTTTAACTTTTGATTGTCCTCCCCATTCCACTGGGGAAGACGAAGAGAGGGGCAGTCACTGAGGGGCTGCATGGTGCTTAGTTGCCAGCTGAACTTATACCACAACAGCTTCAAAGACATAAATCAGCCATTGTTTGTCTTTAAATGAATGATTATTTCTAAAAAGACACCTCAGCAGAGAAGTTTCCCCCACCCTGACACACAGAGCAGTTGGAGAGTTGGAGGTGGCATGACAAGCAACTGCAGAGATCTGAACTCAACCAGCAGCTGCACAATCCTTACTTGGACAAACTAGCTTTCAGAATCTGTTTGTCCCTGTTTTCCATTGTTTCAGGCTAAGGGTGGTAACATTAAGCTGCAGGAGCTCTCCACATCATATTGCCTTTGTTTCCTGGGTATTTTTTGACACAGGTGCTGTCTTCAGGAAGATTTTTTTTTTTTTCCCAGTGGTGAATGCCTTTTTGTGGGTAAAATACCTTCTCTTTTGTATACTCTTGCTATTAGTACTGCTCTAATTACTGTGCTGTACTAGTTTGAAAAAAAAACTAGTGGGAGACACTAAGTCAGAATAACAATTTAATAGGGAAATAAAATAAGAAAAAAAAAAGGCAGAAAACACTGGGTTAAACTGACAGAGTCAGGATACAACCTGACACCCTGTTAATCAGGGCGGTGGTAGCAGTCTGATAGAATGGTGGCTGCAGTCCTCTGAAGCAGTGATCCTGTAGAAAAACGGTCTGGTCTTCCTCAGAAGGTCCAGTGGTGGCTGTGTAGCTCCTGCCCTCTGGAAATCCAGTGGAAAAGTTGTCTCTGGTGTTCAGAATCTCAGATTATATCCAGGATGGAATGCTTGGTTCCTCCCTCTGGGTGGAGCATCTCACAATGGGGTAATGAGTCATGAGGCCAAGTGTTGATTAGGCTCGTTAACAGAAGATAGTCCGGAGGGAGTTATCTCTGAGTCATGGGGCAGGACAAGGATGGGCCATTAACAGCAAGATAGTCTGGGGGGAGGAGGCAAGGAAACACTGCCCCACCTGATTTCCACAGCTCATGAGGATGGTAATAGAATACACTGCAACCCAGGACATGTGCTCATAGTAAATTATTTCAATTTGTAATCTCCCATTTATTGTTTTTTGCTTACTGAAAGGAGTGGATGAAGTGGAGTGGCTTATTTGGAGTTTAATTTCCCTGCTGGTGTTAAACCTAGCATACAAAGGTAGAAAAATTTACCTGTGGCTCCTGAGAATGGTCTTTTGCCTGTTTTTAGGTTGGTTATATTTGGGTGTCTTTAGGCAGAGAGAATAATTGACGCTACAAGAGGAATATACATAAACAAAAGACATGGAATAGTTATTCATTGCCTAGCACCCTGTCCTGGTTTGAGACAATTTAAGGTAAATGCTCTGGGAGGAATGTCCCCTCCAAAGAAGGCAGGTTACAGCCACCCTCCCCCACCAGCTTTGGAAAGAAAATTCCTTGGAGGAAAGTGAAAGGAAAAAAACTATTTAACAAACACAATGCACACAGGCACAGGAAAAGAATAATGCTAAATAATAAAACCTCTCACTGTGGAGAGAACCTGGGTCGATTTCAGAGTCCTTTGTGGGTGTGGCTTTCTCCTCTCCAGAGCTGGGGTTTCAGTATGGGCCCTTCTGGGCCTCAGTGGAAAGGCCTCCCAGTGAGGTTCTGGTGTTCTGAACAGTTTCAGAAAAGAAGAAGAAACCCAAGTCACAGAGCTCTGTACCTTAGCTGATTAACAGGATATTAGCTAAAAAGCAAAATGAATGTATCTCTCTGCTGCAGAAGCGGAGCAGCCGGACAGAAGAAGCCAGCGAGCTTATCTCTGTTTTTGAACACAGCGCTGAAGGAATTCCACCAGATTCCCCCTGCCCTCTTAAAGGTCTGCCTTAAAGCTATAGAAAAGGCACAGGATTCATGTCTGGGCATAGAGTAGGCAGTAGGGGATACACATCATAAAGTCACCCCAAGACACACCCACAAAAGATACACAGGAGTTACCAGATGTTTGACCAAGCACTTGTGTGCTCACCACTTCAGTAGACAAGGCACCCAAAGAGCTGTCAACCCTGTGGCTTTCACAGAGAATTCACAGTGCCAGAGAACTACCTCAGGTCTCTGACTCTAGCTGCATCAATGGCATCCTGGCTGGGATCTCATCACCTTTGCCTGCCCTGTCTTTGCCTGTTAGGTCTCATGCCTTTCCATGCTGGTATTTTCCCTCCTGAATCCTTGAGCCACTGATGATCTCACTTAGACACTCTTATCTCAAATTCTGCCCTTTCTCATCTCTGTACAGCCTTTCTCATACCCCTTGCTCAGCACTGTGAGCACAGTTTATACAGTCAGTCCAGACCAGGGCTGGTCTCAGTCCCTTGGTACATGGGTAGATAAATCCCTAGGAAAGGGGAGCTTAGAGCACTAGTAACAGATGATTGCGTTGAGAAAGTGGTTAATAAAATGGAGAAGTTGTTCTTACCCACTCTTTGACTTTTCATGGGAAAACAGATTAATTATGGGTCTGTTCTCAGGAGGTGATTCCTACTTTCTCGTTTGGAGTGGACAGAAACTTATGACAATTTCAATAGGAGTTGTAGTCCTGGTACAGTTGACTCAGCTTGGAGAGGATGTTACATCCCTCTGACCTTGTGTTTGATTTTTCCTCTTGGCAGGATCTGTGCTCAGAGAAGAGTTTTTTGATTGCTCTTCAGAGATGCACAGCTTTCCCTCTGTATTACTGAGGAAATTTAGCTACTTAATTACAAATCTGTTTTAAAAGGCTCAGGAGTTACAGCATGATGCCATACAACAGTGGTTCTCTCGATTTCATATTGGACTTATTCCTGTTTCCTTCAGAGAGTATCACAAGCATCAGAGCTCCCATATGAGTTGACAGAGAGAGTCAGAGTGAAAAGTCATACACATTTCCAATGAAATGTATTGTGGCACTTGCAGGAGGGCAGAAGCATTTCAACAAAGTTACACTGAAACTAAAACTGTCTGTCACTCTCTCCATTTTTTTTTTTTTTTTTTTTTTGTTCAGTGAGAACCTTCTAAATTCTCAGGCAATAGAGCTTACTTTCAACAGGTGGAGCTGAGGAGTGACTGAGACACTTGACCTACACAAAACAGAGGTTTCAGCCATTTAGGAAAATGTTGGGGTCCCTCCCCTGCCATGTAGCCCTGAGGGAGGCACGGGGTTTCCCTGCCCCTGCTCAGCCTCGTTCCCCATGGGTTGGTTTGTGTTCCCCTGCGCGGGCAAAGCAGCTCGGGTGCTGACTGTAGCAGAGTCCCTCAGCAGAGCCCGGCCATGCGGCTGGGGAAATAAACATCTCTGAAACATCTAGCAAGAATCCGTCCGTATATATTTCTTTTCCACGGGACTCCTGGTTTGATATAGGCGTGTTGCAGTATCCCCATTGCAACATAATGGTGGAGATTTGAGGGCAGAACGATCCCCGATCCCTAAGCGACTTTGTGTGAGTAAACCCTGGAAACTTTGGATTCCTCTTCTTGGTTTTGTTTTGCTATTCCATATCTAAACTATGGAGGAACCGTGGGAAGACTCTTGGCTTTCAGAGCCGCATATGGACATTTATCTTAAAGTGATGCTTGAACAACGATTTGTAAATTTTAGCTTGATTCAAGCTCAGAAAGAACTGAAACACCTCCTGGCATGGTTGTTTAAGGACTTTTTCTATGTTTCTTGGGAGTTAATTCTTACCAAGAGCTTTTGGAAGACCGTTTGGACCCAGTTAATATTTGAGTCAAAATATATGCCGATGGAAGAATATTTTCGTGAATATTATTTAATAACCGAGACTGTTGAGCAATGTCAGCTGTGTCCTGGCGAAGGGAAGCCTGGCTCAGGGACCGTGCGACCCTGGCCACGTGCGCCGAGCGCTCTGCGAGCAGCAGCGAGACGGTTCCCGTGCGCGGGCGGAGCCACGCGGGCCGCAGTGTCGGTGGCGGAGCGAGGCGCAGCAGGAGCGGCGGGACCCAGCGGTGCCCGCCCGGCCCCGCGCAGCGCGTGGTGGAGCGAGCCCTGAGAGCGCCCGAACGAGAGGGGCGGAGCGCGGGCGGCGGCTGGCGGCGGCAGAGTGGAGCCGTGCCCAGCCGGAACGCGCGCTGGAGCAGGGCACAGGGGGGTCATCGCTCGGGGGCCTGGCCGAGATGCAGCGCCTGGCAGTGGCAACGCAGCTGCGACCAGAGGAGGCGACGCACGGAGAACGGAGCGGCCCGGCCTGGCCCGGCCCGCGCGGCCCCGAACGCGACCCTGGGAAAAGCGCGCCGGAACCAGCAGCGCCGATAATTCCAACACGGGAGCGACCGAAAGAGAGAGCAAAGACACAGCGAGACAGAAAACAGCAGCCACTCGGAAAAAGGAAAAGACCATAGTAGCTAAGATCTTAGGGACAGTGAAATGGTATAATGTTAAACAAAATTATGGTTTTATAACAAGGTGTGATAACCAGCAAGACATATTCGTGCATAGAACTGCTATTAAAAGGAATAACCCTGAAAAATGCATCCCAAGCTTGGGAGATGGAGAGGTGGTGGAATTCAAAATCATACAAGGTAGAAAAGGGTTACAAGCATCGCAGGTCACTGGGCCTGATGGTGTTCATGTGAAAGGCAGTATATATGCAAAAAATCGTAGTCATGTTAGACAGTATCTCCATTGTAAACCCCCCCTACAGTCTCCCTTTCCTAATCCCACCTTTCCCTTTTACCCTATGTCCTGTTACCCGCAGTGTATTCCCAATCCGTTTTTTCATCCATGGTTTCCCTCACAAAACCCTGCCTTTGCCAATTGTTTCCCCAAAAATCCTTTTCCAATGCCGAGTGGGGGATGAAAAGGGGGAGGGAAGAAATTAAACCCTCTCCTGCCTCAGTTTCCCCACAGGCATGTCCAGAGAGTTCTGTCTCCCTTCTGTCAGCCCTAAGATGTTCCACAGAATCTGTTTGGACATTTAAAGACTCAGGAGGGTGGCTTGTTTTGTTTTGAAACTGTTCTTGTTATGGTTATCCAGTTGTCTTCATTCTCCTTTTATTAAAATAAAACGGGTGAGATGTTGGGGTCCCTCCCCTGCCATGTAGCCCTGAGGGAGGCACGGGGTTTCCCTGCCCCTGCTCAGCCTCGTTCCCCATTGGTTGGTTTGTGTTCCCCTGCGCGGGCAAAGCAGCTCGGGTCCTGTGACTGGGGCAGAGTCTCTCGGCAGAGCCCGGCCATGCGGCTGGGGAAATAAACATCTCTGAAACATCAAGCAAGAATCCGTCCGTATATATTTCTTTTCCACGGGACTCCTGGTTTGATATAGGCGTGTTGCAGTATCCCCACTGCAACAGGAAAACTGTTGTGGAGAGAAAAAAAATCACAGAAAATCCCACACCTTTATAAAAACACTTTAACTGGGATTTTGCAGCTCCTTTCCAATGCAGCAAACCGTATAAAGTGTGAGTAGAAAGTCAACATTTCTAATAACTGCATGCAATTCCTTTAGCTGCTGTTGCAGCCCTTGTGACACTCATTCTTGCTAGCCTGTTCTTGGCAATACGTTATTGAATCAGGTTGCATTGTGAGATATCCAGGGCTGGAAACAGGGCCCAGGCATACAGATAACAGGCTGGCTGCCGTAGTACAGCTGCATTTTATTTTGGAAGTTGTGTTACAGTTTGTCTGTGTGGATTGAGAGTGTGTAGTACACTAATTTTCTAAACCTTCTTCCTTCCCCCCCCCCCCCCAACTCTAAATAGGCACACAGTTTTAAATTTTTACTTGTACAGAGAGAAAAGAATTACCAAGATTTATTTTTTCTTTCTTCTTTTTTAAGAAGAAGATTGGCTGGTTATAGATGACAGCTTCTACTTTTTGAAGAAACAGAGGTTAGAAATAAGTAAAATGAGATAACATGATCAGATAATGACATGAAAATAATATAGTAATGGATTTAAGCAATTTGTTTTAATATCTGTAGGTAATTACAAAATAAATTGCTTTAAATATTTTTTGTCATACAAATTGTTATATGTTTTCCATGTGAGATTTTACTGAAAAATGAGGGCTTAATGCCTTGCAAGGAATGTATTTTTCATAGTTCAAAATCAGTGAATTTCTACCATGTATTAATTTTATCTTTTCCTTTATGATCAATAAGCTGCACTATGAACTGTGGACTTTAGGTCTGAGAACCTACAGATAATCTATCAGTTAATTTAATAATAATGTCCATAAGTTTGATGAATGATGATAACATATGTAATTAGCAAAATGGTGCTTCAAATTTTTCAAGCTTTCTGAAAAGTCATACTACTTTCCAAGCAGGTTCATAAGAAATAAACAAATTTACAAGATTTTAGATAATTCAGGCCCATTGTTTTGCACTGTCTTTTTGGAAAATCTTTCATATTTTGTTCTCAGAAGTAGCCTTTTAAGCAATTAGTTACTTTTAATGTCTTCATTTTCATTTAAATGCTCAACAATCAAGATAATTAGAATTAATTCAGCATTGTCATATTATGCTAATGGCAATTCTGCCACTTATCACTAGCATCCTGCAGGCACAGTGTTATCATAGAATTATGGCTGTCCGTTTTATCACTTTAACCAAAGACTTTAAATGGGTATAAACCAGGAGGAACTGTCATCTTCCTAATACAAATTAATGCAATTTCTGATGAAGAATTGTCTCTTGAGTACTGGAATCTTTGTGCTTCAATTCAGTTTTTGAGCTCTTTCACAATACATATAAAGACTGACTTTGAACAATTAATTTTCTTCATATAAATTTGTGGGGCAGATCTGTCTTAGTTCTATTTCACATAATTAGAATAGTTGCATATAATATCTAATTCAGTTCAAGCATAATATACTGACAGTGTAAAGTGACCATTTTTCCCCCTGTGTTTCTTAAGTGCTAATGATAAAAGAAGCTGAAGTATATTTTTATGAGGGAAATATCTTGATCAGCTGAAAGGAAGTGGCATCTTCTCTGTAGGTCTTCAGTACAACTGTATACCAGATGTAACTCACTCTTGGAAACCAGGATGTATTGATTGTCCTAAGGAGGATGCAACAACTGCTCTTCAGAAACATATATTGTTTGTCTGGAGGTCAGAGGAGCAAAAAAAAAAAAAAAAATCTCATTTATCCATTTAGACTGATGTTCTGATTAGCAGCATACTGATAGCGTAGACATTAAACAGCTTTTACTTTGTGTTCAACTTTTGGTTAAAGCCAAGTCCATAAATCACAGTGACCTGTTTCTGATGCTTTTCCCTCCAGTTTCCATTCATTAGGGTTATCATGATCTTGCCTCTTCAACTTCTGTGAATACTTCATTTGGATTTTTCGGTGCCATCTGTTCTTATGGAAAGATTGGCTTTGTCAAGAAAGCAGGAGAAAAATTCAAAAATTATTCAAAAATTATTTTAAATTATTTCTGTTGTGGAAATCCTGGATAGAAACTCCTGTTTGCCACAGTTTCTGTTATAAATACAATGTGTTTGGAGCATGCAAGGCTTGCTGCATGTGTGCAGATCCACAATATCACACATGCACAGTGTACAGATGTTTCCCAGAAGCAGCAAGCTCACTATGCCTGTGCTGCAAACTTAATCTTTACATGCATAGTGAATATGTCTGGAAATTTTGGACATCCAAGCTGGGGGCACAAACTTCTCCAGTTCCCAGACAGAGAAAATTTCTTGACAGAAAAGGGAGGACATATCTGAGGAAATCCAGATGTACTCTGGCTCTAGTTAAGATTGAAACAAAAAAGCTGAAAATACCCCAAACTACCAGGGTCAGTGTTTAGCTACTTTTTCCTTCTTTGGGAAAAGATAGAAAACTCACTGTATTTAAAAAAAAAATATTAAATTATCTTCCATACTATTTCCCTTTTTCTGACAATTTTCTAAGTGGTCTTACACTTCTCTGTCCCTGCTATTTCCCAGCTACACTGTTCTCTTATCCCATGCCTTTTAAGAGTGCTTATCAAATGTCTTTTTCATAGTATTTCTGAAATTATTTCAATTTTTTCTTATTAAATTATTATCAAAATGACTTATTAAAATAATTATATTTTGCATTATTTTGCTTAATATTTTTGCTCATTTCTTGGTTTGTTACTTTCAAACAAGTGTAAGGGAGGATTTTAGATGATTTCAGAATTATTAGTTAATCTAGTCTACCTTTAAGGATAGTGTAACTATTGAGTTTTCATAGTCTGATGCGTTTGAAGAAACTCTCATTAGCTTTAGTGGAACAGGTCCTGAGGGAAATGACTTGGAAAGATGCCCTTGTCTGCTGATTGTCAACAGAGAGGATCTTGTGAGTGAAGTGGAGATTGGCAGCTGTCTTGGTCACAGCAACCACAAAGAAATAGAGTTTATAATCTCTGTTGACAGAAGGAAAAGTGCCAGCAAAACCTCAGCTCTAGATGTGAGGAGAGGTGACTTCAGGCTGCTCAGGGAATTAGTAAGTATTGTCCCCTGGGAAAATGTTTTTGCAGTTGCTGGGGTCCATCAGTGCTGGTCACTTTTAGACATCACCTCCTAAGGGCACCAGATCAGGCAATTCCAAAATGACAGAAATGAATCAGGTGAGGCAGAAGGATGTCTTGGCTAAACAGGAATCTTCTCTTGGGAACAAGGCAAAAAAGGGAGGTGTATGCCCAGTGTAAGCAAGGTTATGTGACATGGAAAGAATACAGAGATGTTGCTTGCCACTGCAACGAAAAATTTGTGCAGCCACATCTCAATAGGAATTGAAGCTGGCCACCTGTCCCCTGTGGGGGACAATAAAAAGAGTTATTTTCAAATATATTTATGTCAATAAGCAGAGTAAAAGTAATATTGGCCCATTACAGGATGAGGTTGGTCAACTCACAACCAGGGACATGGACAAGGCAGAGGTATTTAACGAATTCTTTGACTGCATCTTCAACATGGATGACAGATCAAGGGGGTATCAGTGCCCTGAGCTGGAGGACCATGACTGTGCACATGATCCATTCCCAGTTGACCTTGAACTTGTGGCAGATCTGCTGCTCCAGGTGGATGGTACAAATCTACGGCACCCTCCCTTTTATACACTGAGCATTATGTCATATGGTCAGGAATATCCCTTTAGTCAGTTTGTCCCAGCTGTGTCTCCTCCCAACCTCCCATTCATCCCCACCCCTCTTGCCAGCAAGGCAGTAGGAGAAGCAGAGAAGGCCTTGATTCTGAGTAAGCCCTGCCCAGCAGTAACAAAAACATCCTATATTATCAACCCAGTGTTCAGCACAAATTGAAAACATAGTCCTCTACCAGCTAATGTGAAAAAATTAACTCTATCCCAGCCAAGATCAGCACATATAGTTTAAAAACAGGAACACAAAATCCAAATTCCTTAGTCCTTTAAGAGAATCCTTTAAGGAGTAAATCTGGAATTTTATATATATAAATATGTATATATATATATACAACTATATATATAGTATATATATATATATATACTATATATACTCCATGTATTTTCTTAGAAAATTGCATTATTCATGTTATTCATATTATTCATATTCCTGAGAGGATGGTAAGGCACTGGAAGATGCTGCCCAGAGAAAAGTTGTGGATGCCTCATCCCTGGAACTGTTAAAGGACAAGTTGAATGGAGTTCTGTGTAACCTGGTCTAGTGAAAGATGTCCCAGCAGGGGGCTTGGAATTAGATGACCTGGTGACGTTCCTTTCAATCCAGGCCATTCTACTATTCTATACCTATCATGTCTCTTGCCAACAACAAATATTCCTGAATTTGGACATCTTAATACCAAGAATAAGTCTCCATTGTTTAAACATCAATTTAATTGTATTTTCTTTTACCTTTTTTATCTTAACATCTGCAATACTTATACAGATTTTTCTGTATAGTATTACAAAAAGATTTGTGTTAGAAAATGTTAGACATATCAACTGAAGTCTCTCTTGCCTAAATCTCTTAACTGAGTCTATATCTTTCTATTCATATACAATATCTAAAGTCTACAGGGACATCTTAGTACATATTATGCAGATGACTCTGTTATTTATGGAAGGGGATCACTTATTCCCCAGCTGGTTGTAAAACTGAAATCTCAGTTTGACAAGAGACAAATTGGTTTAGAGAAAACAAATTATTCTGAAGTCTTTAGAAACATAAGTGGTGTTGGAGTGTGGTAACATGGTAAGTAAATGTAGGAGATGATGATTTAATCATTCAAGACCCATGCATTCACTTCAGCCCCAAACTCGGTGGCCTCTGAAGAACTCACTGAAATTTCTCCTGTCCTTCCACAATTCGATGGACAGAGCACTCTAGGTGTGACCTATCACTGCCTTGAAACTATATGACAGGGCTCACTACTGGCTTATGTTCAGTTTTGCAGTCTAGCAAGACCACCAGCCTCTTTCCCCAAAGCTGTTCCTCAGTCTGTCCATCCCTGTCTGTAATATTGCAAGAGGTTATTCCTTCTTGGGTGCAAACTTTGCATTTTTTATTGAGTTAGAAGTGTATGACAGTTATATTAGAAATAACAGTGACAATATACAGTGGTGTTGGTGTGGTTTGAATCAACCAATCATCCTTTTACCAATTTTGGAAGCATCATTTATTGTAAGGAATGCTATGTTTAGCAATACTGAAGACTCAGATTTTCTTCCCCTTGTTGTCATCATTTTTATGCTAAGCCATTCAAAAATAGTAAAATCCACCTTCCTTCCTACCACTGAAAATTCTTAATTAATTTATTTAAGTATAAAATCCAAGTAATGACTGTAATAGAACTCATTCCTTTACATCCTAGTTTCTTCCTCATCCTCTTGTTTTGTAGGTCATAAAAATTATTACAGCCACAAAAGAGTAAGAGAAGACAAAAAGGTCTATCTTTAATGTTCTTTTAAAGACAACATATTTATATGTAAATTTGCCATATTTTTAATGATTTTGAATACTGTAGCTACAGAGATTAGTCATACATCAGATCATACAGAGTTCATTCATCCAAACAGGAAAATTTAATATCAACCAGGAGATTTTTTTTTAAATTTGGTAACACTTAAATTCTTAATTGAAATCTTTTAAATAGAGATTACATCCACTGAACTTTATGTAGCATTAGACCACCCAAGAGTTTTCTAAAATGTTTCCTATAAATACAGTCCAATATTGTAAAAGTCAGTTTTTAGTACTTGGTCAGAATACAGAGTAGGTCAGGCAATATTATAAAATTAAGTACATTATAACATTAAGAACAAATATTCTCCCTTTCTCTACAAAAGTAATTTAGATATTGATGGATCCCAGTTGCTGTATTTCCTATCACATTAACCTAAGTTATATAGCTGAAAATTTATGGCTAGAATTTAAGCAATTTGTTTTGAGAAGCTAAGAACCAGTATCACTTTTTGGCTTCATTTCAATGATAATGATGTATAAACAGAGAGTGGAAACTTGTGTTTTGTTAGAAAATTAGTCAGGCTAGGTTAGTTTTATAGGAACAGTGTTTTGAAATCTTCCCAAACTATCATTTAAAATAATTCAAGGGTTGAAAAAGAAGAGCTTAAAGCCTCAGGGAGAAAAAAGCTGGAAAGAAGAAAATGGGCATTCTTGTAATATGTTTTATTTTTCTGTTTTAATAATAGTATACTGACTATAACCCACTTCCAAAAAGAGGTTGAAGTAAGAAGGAAATGGGATTTATTTGAATCTTCTGTGTCTCATATACAACAAGACTGGGAAAATTAAAAAGGGCACCCAAAATTACTCAACCATGTCCTAATAGACTGTTCAGCGGTTCCCTTGAAGTTAAGAGACACCAGTGTCATCCAGCAGGGATGAACATCCATATACTTGCAGATCATGAATTGAGCCAACTGAAACTCAAGAGCAGATAATATAAGTATGTGCTGGAATTATTGTTGGTTGGATGAAAGCAGATGATTCTGACAGGGATAGAAAGTTTGAGACTCTATGGCACAGTATGGGTTCTTGCACAATTACTTATCTGAGCATGAGCTAAGGGAAAAATGCATCTGGAAACTGAAAGAGTGAACACAGCTAGCAAGAAGTAACTGGGTTTACATTTCCAGATAAGAGAAAAGCATTTGGATTTTTTGCTTTAAAAATATGATTTTTTTCTCTGCATGCTTTAAAGATATGTAGGAGAGATATGGTACACTATAGACCATGTAACCAGTTAAGTACTGAAAGATGAAAGTACAAAGTGTGGTCTTAGATACATGCACTGAGATAAAGAAGTATATATACTATGTCAAACTATATTTTAAAAGTCAAAATTATTGTCCAAAGTTTAATTTCATTATGTTAGGTAGTAATAACACCGTATTCCAAAATTCCTGGTTAGGGAGGAAGAAGTAGAAAAAGAAGAAAAATGTCTTCTGAAAAAAATTATTAACAAGCTTTAGCATTTCTTTTGGGTTATTTCAAGACACTGCATAGGTACTCCACATTATTATTAAATTTTATTTTTATCAGCCATCTGTGTGCTGTTTATGAAATGCTGATCAGGATGTATTGTTAATATCACTGTTTTGTGATGATAGGTTTTGAAGCCTGTAACAACCACTTCTTAGAAACTTCTTTGAGGGGAAATTTATCCTTTTCTTTAACTATCTTTAAAGGACTATAAAAAGTAGAACAGTTTCATAATCCTATGATTACAAACAATCTTATGAGGATGTTAAAAGAAAAAAAAAACTGCTTAGGGACATAAAAATACATTTACAATAAAACTTGTTCCAATACTAGAAATGGAATTTTGACTAATATCAGATCCTGACCTTGAATCTCCTGAGTATGAGGTCTGATCTCAAGTCAGAGCCATGTCTTTGTACAAAAAAATATTGTCTAGACCACAAGCAATGGAAAATTCTTCTCTCTTCCAGTTAACTATGTCTAGAAGAAATGAACCCTAAAAACTACTTAAGGTGCTTGCAACTGTTAGACAAAGTAATATATGTTTTATTAAAGTTTACATGTCTCTTAGTGAAATAAATTTCACCAATAATTTTAGTTGAAATATTCTTTTGCTTTACAGATTCTTCCTGTTGGTCTATGTCCCATGTAATGTCTGAGGAATAAGCAAACAATATATTTTGAAGTCTTCTGCTTTAGGGCTAAAAATAGCTTTATATGCTCAAGAAAACTTGTAGACCTAAGAAGAGAAGTCAGAAAAAAGTCAATTAACAGGGCAAAAAGGTGTAACTCTTCACAGAAATTCAGAGAAGGGGTGCTTGTATATAAGGCTATTACAAGAAAGACAACAGAAATTCCTGCCTGAAGACAAAAGTCTGGGGTTTTTTAAGTGTTCAGTACTTCCACCTCTAATGACAGAATATTCTTTATCTTGTTTTTCTCAAGCTATTAAGGTTTTTTCCTATTTTTGGATATGATTCAAATATAAAAAGTCCCCATCAATTTAATTTTAAATTATGGTTATACAGTAAAATTGAAGATAGACAGATGTGGAGAACTGAAATCCTTGTCTCTTCTTAATAATGAATGCAATCAAGAAACATTTTATATCTGAAGTATATTGAAAATAATGCTATGTGAAATGCATTGTTTGGAGGGATATAATGAATACATAGAGTGAAAATTCACTTAGGGTTGGTATTTTTATGAAGGTGAACAAATGCCTGTTCATTTTTTTATACTCTTTGGGAGAATATGCACTTTTCAATCTACATAAGAAAATGAAATTCATGCTCACAGAATTAAGTTTCTAATATCTTCTACATTATTTATATTTGTACTTATGGATCGCTAAACACAGCTGCCAGAAAAATCATACAAAAAGAGAGTCATGTTTAGTAAGCTATCATTTGATCTGTATTTTGTTAGCTAGTGGATAGAGTGCCTAGTGGCCTGATCAAGCTAGTGCCTTGATCTCTTTGGGAGAGGAAAACTTTAAACTGCTATTTAACAAACAAAACAAAATTTGGCTCTGAGAATAGGTATGAATACAACTCACTACATGAATTGCTGATGCTGCAGAAGCAGTTGTCAAAATCTCCACAGCTCACTAAATTTCATGGGGGTTTTATGTAAGAAAGCATGCAACAGCTATTGAATTGGCATTATTGTGATCAATTTCAAGTCAACTATACATTAAAAAAAAACAACCCAAAAACTAGAAAAGTTGCTAGAAGACAGAAGAATAAGATAAAGAAGTATCTGTGCTAGAGTTTGTAAAGAAGGTAGATTGTAGGGGATTTTATTTGGTTTAATAAAGGAACAGTAAGAAGAGGGGATGACAATAGGTAGAGAATACTGTTGGGATGAAAATGTCCTAAATTTGCTTTAGGTCTTTCAAAAATTTAGTTGCCTTCTTAGAATCAGTTCTGATAAATCTGCCTTTGTTATTCAGAATGAAGACTTCAAATAACATTCAAAACCATTAGGTCAAGTTAGGAATATATTATTTCTTTTATTCTTTTCAGACTTTTTATTGAAATATCTTAATAACTGCTGAAGTAATTCCCATTAAAAATGCATGCGTGGTGAGAAGGTCTTGATTGGGTCATATTTAAAAAAGATATTTGTTCATTGTTAGTCTTTCAACTATTACCCCAGCCAGAAAGTTGACATCACTACCCTCACAATAAAGACATATCCTATCCTTTGTAATTTTGTAAGAGTATTTGATCTGCAATTAACTTAACTTATTCTGAAAAATCAGGAGTCATTCAGTCATGAAACTTTCTACCATGACCTAAAGCTGAAAGAATACCCACTGTGAGAGAATTATATAAGCTGACTACCCAGAACAGCTGGAATTGCTTAATTGGTTGCAGTTCCATTTTGAGCACTCTCCTTTGTATCTATTTCTTTGAGACACACTCATGTTAAGGAAACTTCCCAGTCTGACCATTCACGACATTCTCTGGCAGTCACACTCCCAAGGCCGGAGATTTCTGCTACTGGGATTGAAGCCCCTTCAGAACAGCTGGCTCCAGGGAGTGGTGTGAGCCCTGTTTGACTTCCCACATATCACACTCTCACACAGTCAGACCACGTGTCCTCACCAGTTCGAGCCCAGGTTTGCCACAGAGTGTCAGATGTCTTGTTCCATAAAGACATTTATTCACAGCGCATAAACACAGAAACAGACCAAGCTAGTGCCTTCAAGGAGGACAAAAGAACTCTTGGGGTTTTATACCCTCACAGTTTACCTGCACACAAGTCTTGCTCTTCCTCCCAAATCTTTCATTCCTGATTTGTCTCTCAGTGTCCATTCACCTGGCTGGTGCCACTAGTCTTTGTGCCCAAAGAACCGGCAGTCCACAGCCTTTTGTCTCTCTAGAGCCCAGTCTGCATCTTAGTCTGCCTCTCTAGCTTGCAAACCAAGCAACCTGCACTAGATGTATTCTTCAACAGCAAGTTTTGGAGAAATTCAAGTAAACAGTCACACTTTCAGCAGAAAGTGAAATTCATCTTTTATTTGTATTGTCAGAATTATAATATGATGTTTGCTAAGTTACCCTCAAAATTGTTCATCAATGTGCTGCTAAATTATATTATAACAATTCAGAGTGGTGTAAAGTATACTCCATTGTTAAGGTTTATTTGTTGTTTTCTTCCAATTGCTCAGATACACAAGGTGCAATATGTTTCCATCCCTCTGTGCTTTTCAATTTTATTCCAAGCATAAAATCATTTGTTCAGGAAAACAGAGGGAGACAACCAGATGAAGCAGACAAGAACATAGTGTAGATGCTTGATGCAAACAACATTCTCCTGAGAGGTGGTAAATGTGAATTTTGAATTCTCTGGGCTTCATGAACTTTTAAATACACGACTGATCTAAAATAAACTACTTCTTTTCTTTCATTTTAAAAGAAAGTAACTAAGTTGTGTGTTATCTGAGAATCCCAGGCTAGTCCTTGTGAATTAAGTTTGCTATAAATTTTTTCATAGGGGCAAGCCTCTCTCATCCCTCTTTAAGTCAAGAACACTAATAAGGAATTAAGATGCTTGAATTGGCACAGTTGGTGTCAGTTTAGGTTGCCCGGGCTGGCAGGAATGGCCAATGTGACACAATACTCATGCTCTTCTGAAGCAGCCATTAGAGTGCCAGCAGGACACAGCACAGACTCAGAAATATCATCAGACATCAGTAGTTAGGCATTTGAATCCTATGGCTGGGCTTAAAAAGTTGTAATAAACTGTAATAAATTTGCTTAGTCAAGTTTAAGATGGCGTGATTAAAAATGTGTGATGAGGTAGTGTTTTGTCTTGGCTAAATAGAAAGAAGCAATATGTAAAATTAATAGTTAGAAACTAATTTTTGGAACCATAATAATAAAGTCTATCAGGCAGTACATACCCAAAATTGCCTATTTCTTACTATGTCAGAGCTAATCTGGTGGCAGACGCATCTACATCATGGAGCATTGGTGCATGTAAAAGGAAGGGCCATCATTTATTTTTGTATGGTTCTTTGTGGTTCTTGGAGTACACAACCATATTGTGTTTTCACAGTTAAGTCAATGAAGTTAATGACAGCTGTGGGTTCTAGGCATAAATTGCACATCTACACAGTGCTAACTGCTGGAGGATCTTGCATTCAATTTGCAAGGAGAGATCTACAGATGGCTCCCAGTTGGATATCTTTGCTTCTGCTTCCCCAGGAGGGAAACTGCTTTGAGAAAACCAGCAGCCCAGCTCAAGTGTGTATTGTAAGATTTCAAGTGCAAACTAAATTTGCACTGAAAAGAAACCCTTCAAAGAAACCCTGCAACAGACTAAGAAAATAATGCATCCACTGTTTGAGTTCACAAATAAGCAAGTAAATGTGGCCTCTTAGCCTCTGTATTTTGTATATCCCAGTGCTTAGGCACTCACTTTGGAACATCGTCTCTGCTTTTGCTATTTATTCAGACAGCTCTTGAATGGCAAAGCATACTAAGCTTCTGGCTCCTAAGAGAGACAGTTATTAGTTCAGGTAATCTAGATTCTTCTGTCCATTTTATGGATTTTAAGTCTGGTGTTACTTGTATTCCGTTTCAACAGAAAGAATAGAGTTGCCCTCCTTCTCCCATAGAAAAATACTATTTAATTTTTAAATGTGCACATGCTGCCACACCTGAAAAGAAAAAGCAAGCCTTTTCCAGTGCTTTAAAAAAGTGTTTATTGATTCTTTTTTCCTTCAGGGATGGGTTTGTTCCAAATCCTTTATGGATATAATAAAATGTCCTGAAGGCCTCCATGCTTCAGCTCTGTACAAATATTGCATTTCATTTGCACTCTGAAGACAGTATTGCTTGCTGGCTATCTATTTGCAGGATGTTGTATATCCTAAAGTTTTCTTGCTGTAGTTTGGACCCTAATATCAAGACACTTAAGACTCTTCATTCTTTCCAGAATTAGTGATTTCTAGCAGATTGAAAAGCATGTGAAAAATAATCATGATTTCCTTTATAGGTTGTGTTTCTGCATACTTTTGAATCTATAGAGCTATATGGTTCCCTCTGTTACTTAAAATTCAATGACCTTTAGGTCTCATGATAATATTACTCAAAACAAGAGTAAGAGAAGGATCTATATTTAAGAAGGATCTTATTCCTAGCAGTCAGTTTATTATCTTAAAAGAAAATAATTGTTTTCTAGCTTTTCAGAGGTGTTAATTGCAAACTGTATATTTAAATTATTATTGGCATGCATTAGTGTGGTACATCTGGTAGAAAAAAGATGATATCATTCTCAGCCATTTCTGTAGCACAATTTTTTCCTAATTACTTTCTCATTAATCTGAATAGCTAAATAGTTGGTATTCATACCAATAAAAAGGAATCTTGGTTGCTACCCTAGGGAAGTTGTTTTTTCCTTTACATGATCTTTTTTACTTAATATCAACACTAGCACCAAAATTAGTTGCATGCCACTTAAATATGTGTAACCAGCTGTGAATGTATTTTTTTAGTATGCTGCATGAAAAAGTTTTTCCTTTTCTTGAGCTATAGGTGTTAATTGGTATCTTTGTATCTTGCTAATTAAGTTCTAGCAACACCTTTTCCTTCTTCCTTACTCTGAATTTAATGAGCTCCCTTGTTGTAATAATTTATTAGATAATTAGATAAAACACACCAAAAAGTTTTTTAGAGGAACTTTGAACAAGGAGGCTCAATAGATTTTAGAAAGACAACATACAGTACACAAATAATCAATACCATATGTTGTTCATGAAGAGATTTATTGTATTGACATGTAAATGTTTCTAATTGTGCAAGTGCATATTACACTGCCAGACAATGTCAGATGGATGTGTTAAGTTATCCATTGGTTCTGTTAGACAGAGCAACAGCATATAACTAAAATTGCCTTAAAAAAATCTGCAGTGGTCATTTTAGACTTGGAATACAGGATTGGAAGGGCTTGATGTGTTGTCCAGTCCCTGACCTAGGGTAGTATCAACCACACCATTTTATCCAAAATTTTTCCAAGTCACTTTTGAAAAGCATTGATTATGGATATTGCAACATCCATAGGCAATTTACCTTAGAGCTTTGCTATCCCTGCATTAATTTCTAATGGAGTCAAACCAAATCCCTTATTTAACTTAATACTTCTTGCCAATACGAAATAGATGAGTCTTTATTTCCTTTCTTCTTTTGGTGGTGTTTTACATACCTAAACTGTAGTTCATACTTTTCTGTAGTTATCCTTTTCTTCATGTCAAACTATGCATTTACTTCAATCTTCTAAAAGATACTTTTTTCTAAACCTCTGATCATTCTCCTCTAGTCTTTCCAAAATTTATCTCTCTTGACACGTATAAAATATATAAGAGAAAATTTATTCATTTTAGTAAAAGGCTTTCCATGTAATTTGCTCCTATAAGAACAGTGTTATTCCCTTGTTTATGATTATACTGTCGGTCATTTGCTTTTCTACAAAGATGCTTCCTAATGAGTTGTTCCTAGTACTGCACTCAAAATTGCAATGTTCTCAGAAAATGTTCTTGTCTATACTGAGGTTCTTCTTTATTTTTTCTTGTTTAGTCTAAGCCATTCCTCCAGTTTTTCGAGATCATTCTAAGATCAAATCCAGCCCTTTAACACTTTTGCAGCCCCTCTTAGCTCTATACCATCTGCAAGTTTAATAAAGTGCTTTCTGATCCATCACTTAGGAGAAACTACTTGTAGATCCCCTCTTTGCACCATTCTTCCCTTTTGGTAGCAAACTATATTGAGAAAATTATGGCTGAACTCAATGATCTTAAGGGTCTTTTCCAACCTAAATGATTCTATGAAATAATTCTAAGGCAATTGTTAGTAATACTGAAGACAAAGGTTTTTATTCATGTCAAAATATTTCCATCAATATTGTGTTGCTATTCTACCCACTCTTTCCACAGAAATATTATGTGAAATGTTATCAAAGAAAGAGATGATGGACCTATTAGTGTTTTTCTTAATTGATTGCTGGCTATAATCAAATCTGCAATAGAATAAAAATATGCTGGTTTAATATAATTATTTTTCATTTAGGAAATTGGTTTTGCCACACTGCCCATTGTTTTCTAGATGTTCAAAAAAGTTGAGATATTGATTATTGGTAATATTAAATTGAAGATGCCTGATATGTAATCATTTGCTTTTGTGTCCTTGATTTTGAAGACAATAATTTTGTTTGCCCTTTTCAAAGAACTCTTTATCATTTTTCACTAAGAGGAGATTGCTTCAAACATTTTTAAGAATGGCAAAAATCAAACTTATCATATCAAAAACTGTAGAACTTCCATTTAATGTCAGCAAACTCTAGCTTGTAAGATCATAACACCATACTCTTATTATTTGTCTTAAGTATCTACCATACTTTGAGCTCTTAATGTAGACAGGAAAAATAGAAATTGAACACTATTTCTTTGATCAATCAGAAATAAAACATATCAGCAATTCAACTTTAAATTAATAGTGATATATTTTTTAAAAGCTACTTTTTATCTCTGAAATATTAGTTGCATTTTGCTTTGTGTTTTGAACTTTTTGTTGATTAGAATTTTGTTGCTGTTGTTGGTTTTTTCCTACCACTTATCTGCACTGTTCCTTTAGACTTTTAGGCAATCTAAATTTGTTTCTTCACTATGTGTATTTCTTTGTTATTTTTCAGATCATTGTAGAATTCATTATTTAATCAACAGGTATGGGAATATTATTTCTTTCTTTATTAAATCTATCAAACCATGTTATTACCGTACATTTGTGAGATGCAAGATGAAGCAGAATCTACTGTAAGGTTCAGCCCTTTGAAAGTGATGCCTAGTAGACTTTCTGAATATATCTAGGATTCTTAGACAACTCCCTCAGACACTGGGTTTACGATCTTATAGTTAACATACTCCTGTTTTGGCTCACCTTATTTTAAAATAAGATGTGTGACTACACTCACTAGTTTTTGTCTGATTTAGATCATAAATCTTCAGGAATGAGTATGAAATACTCTTAAATCATATTATTCATGCATAAAGTTGTTTTCTGTTCAGCCTCAGTTACAGGTTCCCAGGCACTGCACTCCTTCTTTTCCATTTCTTCCCATACTTTCTAAGCATGAACATTCAAAAGCCATAGAAGCCATATTCAGCCCTAAGACAGGAAGGTGGCTATGAACCAAAATTGAAGGGTTTTTCACAGAATGTGTAGACTATATCTTCGGTCAACTCAGGATGTTCCTCCTCTACATACCTTATAGGAGGATTAGTTTTGTGGTGATTGTCTCCCATAATGGTTGGCCATACTTGGCAGCCTCACTGGGGGCAAAGAGATTCTCCTTTCTTTTTCACTTTTTGGTCTAACCTTTGAGTCTGTTCAAAACAAAAACAAACCAAACCCCCAAAACAACAGCAACAACAAAGTAAAATAAATCACTTATTTTCTGTTTCAGTGAGAATTGTTTCAGACCCTAATGTGAAAAAAAACACCTGCATAAAATAGAGCAACAGAAGATTGTGCCTGAATGTTAAACAAATAAATCTAGTATTACAGTTCACTCTTTATTACGTATAATTTATATGTAATATAAAGTGTCTAAAGACTATAAAGATTCATAAAGTGTCTAAAGATTATAAGGAGTTATGGAATATATTGAAATAGTATGTCAGGCTTCCAAAGGTTCAAAAAAATTTAGAAATGCATGCATATAGTGTTGAGCTTTTGATTGTCCCTTTTCGGACAAGGGTGAAAGAGCAGAGGAGGCTGCTGTCCTGCTAAGTTCTTTATTTCATAGTCTCATCGTTTTCTGAAGGGAGAGTTTGAAGGGGTTACATGATAAGGCCAAACAGTAACAGGAGCAGCAGCAGCAGGTAAACAGCAAGCAGAAAACAGCTTCTTCTATTATCTAAACTTACAGAAATGTGGACTATATTTGTTAATTGACCAATGAAATTAACACATGATCCTAGTTTTTCTTTTCTTAACCTATACTGGTCTAATTCTAATAGTCATAAATCTTACACAAGTATTACATAGGTATTACACAGATTTGCATATACAGTTTCTATCAGCTCTTATTGTTTATGTGAAAACTCTAAAAAATGTGAACAGTATAGTTCTATCTATATTTTATTTAAAGTAAAGAATTCTGTGAAAAGGCAACACTGCTACAGTAAGAACTTTGTTTAAGGTCTCTGCTGCAGCTTTTCTATGTTTAAAGCACTTAGCATATATTTCTACTAAAGGTTAAAATTCTATATTTCTATTTCACTTTGGTGTGACTTAATGTATCTCATCCGAAGGTTTAATTCAACCCCTGTATTTTGGCTTTCCTCTGGGCCTGGGTCCAGAGGAGTTTTCACTCCAACAATATAGCAACATATTTATTTATAACAATTTGTTATCTTCTAATTTTAAATATGATTTCTCACCATGTCTTATATGTGATAGCACATTTGAAAAAAAAAAAAAAGACAGAAAAAAAAGGAAATTAAAAGCTTAAAAAGACTGCATTAATAAAAACTCCCAAAACTGGAGTGAGGTCTCTTTGGGAAAAATCTCTGCAAAACATGACTATTTTCTGAGTTCCAGGGATGCATTCCACAAGGTTGCTCACAGCCCCATCCAGCTTGTTCTGTTCAAGGTTGGGGAGGGTGTATCCACAAGTTCTCTGGGCAACTTGCTTCAGTGTCTTACCACCCTCACAGCACAGAACTTCTTCCTAATATCTAAACTCAACCTACCATTTTTCAGTTTAAAGCCATTCCCCCTTATCCTATCGCTACATGCCCTTATAAAAAGTACCATTCCCACTCTCTTGCAGGCCCCATTGAGTTACTGGGAGGCTGCTATGAGGTCTCCACAGACCCTTCTCTTTTCCAGGCTGGACAACCCCCGCTCTCTCAACTTGTCTTCATAGGAGCAATGGTCAAGCCCTCTGGTCATCTTCATTATCTCCTCTGGACTCAGTCCAATAGGTCCATGTCCTTATGCTGGGGGCCACAGAGCTGGACACAGGACTTCAGGCAGGGTTTCATGAGAGCAGAGTAGAGGGCTGAGACCTCCCTCAAATTGCTGGTCATGCTGCTTTTGATGCAGACCGAGTTGGCTTTCTAGGCTGCAAACATACATTTCTCTCTCATGTTGATCTCTCCATCCACCAACACCACCAAGTCTTTCTCCCCAGGGTTCAATCCATTCTCTTCCCTGCCTGTATTTGTGCTTGGGCTTGCCCTGACACAGGTAAAGGATCTTGCACTTGACTTCGCTGAACTTCCTGTGGTTTGCGCAAACCCACCTCTCAGGGTCCCTCTGGGTGACATTCCTTCCCTCCAGCATGTCAACTGCACCACACACCTTGGGGTTGTCAGAAAACTTGCTGAGGGTGTTTTCAGTGCCCAGGGATATAAAGCATGACCAAACAGTTATCCTTTCCTTAAGAAATCAGGCAAACCCAATAGACTTGCTTTCTTCTTCAACTACTTAGAAAGTGTTTTAATATTTTATGCAGTGACAAGGAACTGTGAGATAGTCATTAAGGCATTAGGTTTATTATTTTCTTCTATGTGTTACTGCTCATTAGTTTTGCTTTTATATGTTGATTTTTTTATTTATTTATAAACAAGCGTTTAGGAACCAATCAGTGTCTAGACACCTTTGGTTGCTGTTTGGGTTTGTATCTTAACATAGAATTAAAAGATTCATCCCACACAGATCCAGAAAAACATTTGGACTCTTTTGCTCTCCTCTAGCTTGGACTACTTCCTAGAATTTTCATAAGGCTTACTTGATTCAGTAAGTCTCTTAAGAGACTCTATCACATATGTTGCACATTATGAGGTACACACTTGCAAGAGATTGTCCACTTTCCTTCTTTTTTGGGATTTTGTGTCTCAGACTTCCTGATTTTCACATTTCTTTGAGTGTCACTTTTTTTAAGCATCTTTTCAGTCTGTGTGAACAATAGTAGTACAATTTAATCTGCTCTACATGATTTCTGGAATGCAAAAACTAGTCTATTTATTCTCTAAGTCTCTCTAAAACTACTGTTTTATGTTGCAATTGATGTATCAGTAAGTTAAGCATGAAATTTCTTCACGTTTATTTGCAATTTCTTTCTCCAGCCTTCATGACTATTATGTGGTTAGTTTTAGTTTCAGGTTTTAATGCAAATTTCTTTATCAGGGCTGAAAGTCCTACTGCTTTCTTTTGTATGATGTCCTCAGTATTAGCATAAATTTATATGAAAAAAAAATTCTGATTATTTTTACTCAACTTTACGAAATGAATAATACATAACTAACTCAAGATTTAAACCAATCTTCTTAGTTATTTGTGGATGTGTTGAACTAATACTTAGAAAATATCTTTTAGTCGTGTATCCTACATCATTTATTTGTTTACTTGTTCATGACTTTGCCTTTGCAAAAACGTTTGCATGTCTTTACTGGATCTAATATCTGCACCTACAGCTATTCCCTTCTGTGAATTTTCCTTCCACAGACAGAGAAGACCATAATGCAGAGTTCTGAGACTCTTGTTTTCAGGAATTCCACAACTTTCTTCCCAGTCCTGCTCCTTTTTTCTTCCTAAATTCTTACTCTTTTTGTTCTGATTAGGTTTCTGATTAATAATAATCTCTTTATTTTTAATATCTTACTTAAATTGCAGATCAAGTCTTTTCCTTTGGTATTCAAGACTCATCTTTAGCAGCACCAGAAGGATCCTTCAGAGAAATCAGTTTTCATTTTGCACTGAAATTCTACAAGAGTTTTCTCTTGGCTAATTTTCCTTTTCTTTATGGTAAATATTAATTTAACTGCAGAAACTTTATGCTAACCCATCTACTTTCTCCAAATAGTAAAACTGAAGCTTTTCTGACATCGTGATTGGTCAAGCTTGGCATGGATAAGATTTAATTCCTCATCATCCCACTGGTATCCATTCTAGAGAACCAATTGCCTACTCTGCAGGAGACTGTCAGTAGTAAAAATTATCATCTCTTAGGAAGATGCAGAAGTTTGAAACATATAATGTGCTTAAAGAACAAATGTGTTTGCAGCCCAGAAAGTCAACCCTGTCCTGGACTACATAAAAAGAAGTGTGGCCAGCAGATCAAGTGATTGATCTGCTCATCTGCTCTGCTGAGTCTCCACCTGGAGTACTGCATCTAGCTCTGGGGACCCCAGTGCAAGAAAATCCTGTTATAAGTGAGTCCGAAGGAGGGCCATGAAAATGATCAGAAGGCTGGAACAAGCCTGTGTAAAAATGATGAGAGAGTTGGGGTTAAGGCTGGAGAAGAGAAGGCTCTGGAAGACCTTATTTCAGCCTTTCAATGGAGGCTTATAAGAAAGATGGAGAGATTTTTCCAGGACCTGTAGCAATGGAAAAAGGATTAATGGTTTTAAACTTAAAGAGGATAGGTTAAAATTAGGTATAAGGAAGAAATTCTTCAATGTTAGGGTGGTGAGACATAGGAACAAGTTGCCCAGAGAAACTGTGGATGCCTCATCTCCGGCACTGTTTCAGATAAGGCTGGATGAGGCTTTGGACAACTTGATCAAGTGAAAGATGTCTCTGCACATGGCAGAAGGGGCATAACTATTTGATCTTTGAAGGTAGCTATTCCATGATGAATCTGAAATTGTGGTTTGTCCTAGGTTTGCTTATCTGTAGAAAATGAATTATTTTTGATACTGTTATGTTGGCAGTCTCATCCTTGTATGTTATTACTGGTATGGTTGCCTAGGTTACTTGCCTTAAATAATTTTGCTCTCCAGAAGGTTTCCCAGTGTTCCCTCTCAACTATGTACAAAGTTGAGTCACTTTTCAAGTAACTCCCCCTTACCCACCCATGATATTCAGCTTTTCCTCGTGATGCTAACAGCTACCTCTGGCTGCTTTTTAGAATCACAGAATCCTTTAGGTTGGAAAAGACCTTTAAAATCAGGGAGTCCAACCACAAGCCTAACACTGCCAAGTTCCACTAAGCCATGTGACCATCCACCAGCACATGTTCAGTAATTCCTCACATCTTTCTTTACAAGGCAACCTAAGGCCAGGGATGAGTCAATAGCCTAGTCATATTTTTCCAAATATCCTTGTGACTTACAGTTGCTATGGCAGAAACCTGAAAAAAATGTGTGTCATATTCACCTGTGACTGCTTGTAAGGCAGGGATTGTGTAGATACTTGTAGTATCAGGGTTTGTTCTTTGATCTAGCCAAAAATCTGAACCTTCACGGCCATTTGTTTTGGGTTTTGATTTTTTTGACCCCAAAACTAACCTCTAACCTAATTTTCCTATGTTATGTGAAGAAAAAAGGCAATTTCAATTCCACTTTTCCTGTGCTTGAAAATGGATGTTTATCAAAGCTCTGAATTATCAGCTTGATATGGCCAGTGCTGTATTCAAGGCTTACACAAATGATGCATTTGTGATCTGTACTACTTTATTTGTTTGATTCAGAAAGATGGCCTTTGACTCATCAAACACAGACTGAGCTTATTCTCCATGTTTGCTAAAGCATTGCCATGTTCCTTAGATTCTATTAATTCTAACTTCTCAGATACGGCCAGACTATTTGATGTCACAGTTATAAGTCTGCCAAAGTAACAGTCCCTATGAACTGTTATGTTTACAGAAGGATATCTGAATGCATTAAATCAGTAATTAATTAATAAAATGCTGTTAAAAGTTGTGGCAGATAAACTACAATTTTAAAAGAGAAAAATAGATTTTTAAAGAATACCACCCTACCCCCTAACTTGCCCCAACTAAAAAAACCCAAAAACAAACCACCTAAAATCAACAAAACCCTACAAACCCACAATTTATCTACCTTATTAAAACAAGAAGTAAGGTTAGAACCTTTGTGGCTTGAAATCTTATATTTTGTCCTCTTCATGTGCTTTTTTCTTTATTATTTTCATTGTCATATTTTTCATAGGATTGCAAAAATTTTGTACAATTTGCAGTTTTCATTAAAATACAAAGATTGTTTTGAGAATAGCTTAATTCTGTACAATTTTCTCATTATTTATTTTTCACTGAAATGGATTTATTCAGAGACACTTTTAGAAAATACTTCACTATTTTGAGGTGAATTATAACATGATAGATTAGGCTTCAAAAATACAGAATCTTATTCTGACAACAAAGAACATGATCAGAACAAGTACTGGTAGCTGAATAAAGTCACCAGCAGCACAGTTGTAAAAGAATCATGAGAACAGAAAGGCTCATAAATACATATGTACATATGTGATAGATACAATTATACTGCAAAATATCCTAAGATAATTTTCTTACTATTATATTTTAGGACAGTTTGAACATGTACTTAGATTTGTACAGGGTTTACTGTGGTTTTTTGGTTTTTTTGACAATGTAAAAATAAGTCCTGGTTCTGCCATCACGTACAATAACAGGTGATCTTGTAAATGTCCACAGGATTAGTCATGTGAATAAATGCTGTTTGGTCTGGATCTGTACAAAATATTAATGTAAGAAAAGGTTCTAGTGAGGTTCCATCCAGGTGATTTGTTCATAGAAGCAGTATTACACCTTAAATTATTGCACCTTATTACACATGCTTTATATGTATGCTTGTCATCCTACTGGACAGTACGAATTATGAGAGGAATGTTACTTCGGAGAAGAAAAGTCTTGTTATCTTTATAGTTCTGTAATTGTAGAGATAACTGCAGTTTGCATTTAGAATTCAGAAATTGTTATCTTTCATATTTCTAATAATTAGAACTATATAACACAATGAAAGTGCTACTTCTACTACAATTTATTTGCATCATTATGTACTGTGATACCTTCCATACTCCTTAGAATTTATGTTTGATACTGAAAACTTTGCATATATTTGTATGCTAGATTGCAAACTTCATTTTGAATCCTTTCTTTAGTTCATTCTTTACCTGAATATTGGACTAAAATAAATAAATAGAAAATAGATGAGAGAAATCTTACAGTAGAAGAGCAGGAAATGAATAAAGAAAGAATTACAGGCTCTCACCTAACAATTTTGTTTGACCAAATAAAAAAAGATATTCAGGCTGGAGCATAATCACAATTCTGCATTACTGCACTGCATCAAACACAGCTTAAACATACAACCAAATAGCACAATTAAAGTAGTAGAAATTGAAATTTATTATTTAGTTTTGGAATTTGTTTATTTCTTCTGTCTTATTGGGGGTGTGAGTGGTGGGAGCTTATGGTTTTTATGAAGGCACATGGCATGATATTAGTTGAGATGAAAGGTCATGGAAGCATACTGGGTGAGTACCCAGTATCCTTCACAGCCCTCCTACTGAGCATCACTTGCTCTTTAGGTTTTTTTATTGCTTCTTTACTTCAGTTTCTCTCACAGGCTTCTGTCCCATCAGTTGTTTGTTTTTCTTCTCGAATAGAGGTTTTCCTTTGTTCTGTCTCTTATTGTATTTCTTTTCACTTCCTTAATTTCTATTGTTAATAATAACATGTCATTTTGCCCCTAAGTTCTCATTTCCTTTAGATCTCTTTCGCTCAAACTCTTTAAAGTACATTTTTCTTCTTAATCAGCTCCAGCCATGGTGAAAAATTAGAAAGAGGCAGTTACTTTTACTCTGTTCCTTTTCTGTTTACTAAACCTGATGAACATTTTGCTAGCTGAAGACTAATTTCATTCCTGTGGCCAGGGCTAACAGATCCTGGCAGTAGTTTTGATTAAGAGGAAGAGCCTGTGAACTTTGAGAGGGAAGATTTTAGTAAGAGACTTTTAAAAATCTGTAAGCATCAAGAACAAATAAATAGTGCCACAAAACTTGTTGGTGTTTTCTGATTATTTTTTCTTCCTCAACTTAAACACTGAATCCTTAGCAAGCAAATCTATTGAGACATTTTACATGATGGGTAAAATTTGCAGGCTTTGTAAGCAATGAAGTCTCAATGAAAAAGCAAAAAGAACTAAAATTTTTCATCTGAATAATGTTTTTATATTACAAATACATGGAAATATTAATTTTTGATAAACAGCTGACAGATTTTAAAAGATATAAAAATGAAATGTTTTTGGCCTATATTTTTCCTTTTTATCAAGATTTTATGTTGCACTTAGACTACATATAATCTGAAATACAGTGTTGTTACTTTAATTTATCATTAAATATTTAGGAATTTAAATTACATAAATATATTTAGGGCTTGCTTTGTCGGGTCTCTTAAATTTGTCCTTTTTTGAGAAGGAAAAATATTAATTTAAACATTGCAAATTTCAAGCCACTGAACAAATTAAAAAGAGAAACACAGATTTGGTCTAGTACAGAAGTAAATTTAATCCATGCCCTCCTTTTTTTAATTTTACTTCAGTATAAACATTTTAGAAAAGCTTAGCAAAGTTGTTACACAGTCTTTAACTATCATCTATTTTTTTCACTTCATTTGCCTCCATATACAGACTTAGCTGAAATGTTGCCAAAACTGTTTATTACTCCCCTCTTTCCACTTCAGTATTCAATAGATTACAAGGAAATAATGGCATCTTTGTATTTCAATCATTAACAAACAATATGTATACTCTAATTCGTACAGTATATGTTTTTCAGAGTTAGTCTTCGGCACATGTGTATTGGAAATTTTGTTTCAGATTTTATGTCTTTTGCACATCACATTAATATTATTAAGAGCACTTATTATCTTGGGTCGGTAGTCATGGCTTGTCAGACCTTTTAATAGTCTAGTGTAGTAATGTTACAGACAAAAAGTAGATGATACTATATTGCAAAATCTAACATCTGATACATACTTCAGAAGACACTTATTACTAAACTATTTTCTGATAATTCAGTCACTTCTCTTGCCTAGCCACAAGAAAAATACCCCAGTATTTTTAAAATCAAGCCGTTTAAACTATCTATCTGCATATTCTCCCTACAGAGTGCTTCTAGAAATTGATGTAGTTTACAGTGTCTAGCCTCTAGGGACAGCCAGCAGGCAGTTTTTCCTTGACTGTTTTCAATGTGTGGAAATACACTTCTCAGTTAATCACAGGATCATGTGGAATTTTTATTGCCCCTAGGAAGATACTGCACAGCAAAAAGTCCAGCACTGGATTTGTCTGGCAGTAGAAGCTTTCCTCCCACAGGCATTAGCCTGGCTTGGTGCAGTTAACCTGCAATTTGTGACTGAAAAGCAGCAATGCTAGTTTGAGGTTGCGACATCACCACTAACCCACACCGTGCCACCTCATTCAGCTCCACCCTTGAGACTAAATGGGTCATCAGACCATCAGCGACTGTCATGACAAATAATTTTTGAAGATGGTACTTGCTATTGCAAAGTTCATGATATGCTTTTACATTATTACAGTTGTCCTTGAATAGCTGCTGATAGAAATGAGATGGGAAATAGTGTCCTTTTCACTGGTGATTATTTCGATTCCCCGATGATTTGTACCAGGATGTTCTGTGAACTGTGGTACACAAAGCAAGCTATTGAAATTCTGGTTACTAAATCCTTCCTTTCCTCTTGATACTGTGCACCAGGATTGCGTATTGTAGAAGAGAAGGTATTAATGAAAGTTTATTAGGTTAGATGAAGGGAATTTTTCCTAAACTGAACAGTTTTACAGACTTTTCTCATGCATGAATAAAGATATAGAAGTTTTAGATCAAAGACCAAACAAAAGCTTCTTGTTTGACTGATTTATTTTTTTCCTTACTGAAATGAAGGCTTTGACAAAGTAATTTTATTTCTTTCCCTTTCACCCAACTTCTCAGAGACTATCTAACTATTTCCTAAATAGTTTCAAGGACAATAGCAGAAATTATTTCAATTTTTATTGCATGTTGTCTTATAAATACATGCAGGTATGATGGTTTTACCTTCAAGATAAAGCACATTAAAACATGTCTACTTACCATTATCCTACTGGATCAGCAGTCCCTACATTTAAATATTTCAGTGTACCACTGGGTATCCAGAATCACGAAAATCCTCTCATTATTTTTTTTCTTCTCCAAGTTAACAAAAATATATTTCACTGAAAATAACAAGTGAAGAAGTACAAGCCTGTTCCTTTAGCTGGATGAACACTGTATGAAATTACTTATTAGCCGCTCTCCTGGTGAAGCATGTGACTTTATCCGAATATCTTGTCAAATAGATGTCAGGTCATGCCGACCTGCAGCCATTTGAGGGCAGTAACAAAAAGAAATAAAAAATATTTTCCCTAGTTAACTACAACATCCCATTTTAATTTCGCATAACTTTACCTTCCTTTTAAAAATTTTTTTTTAATGTCAGACTTGCTGCACAAACAGCATTCATATCAATTAAACTATGATTTAGTCTTACCCCATCAGGCATTTCATCCTCTAGCGTCTCAAGCACTGTATTGGGAAAGGTGAGATATGGTTGGGAGGAGTGAGGCTTGACTTTCAGCACTTGCAAGATAGATCATTTTAATGCCTAATTTACTACAGGGAATAGAGAAGGCACAATTATTTCTGAGTAAAACAAAGGTAATAAACAAAAGGAAATAAAAGTAACATCAGTATCTGTAAAAAAACCAACCAACCAAAACAAGCCAAAACCTACACAAGTAAAACCCATAGAAAACACTGTCTTATTTTTTGTTTGAAAGGCTGCAGATATTTACTTTCAGCACAAAAAAATTATTGTATATTTGCTAGAGGGAATGTATTTATGGTTGACTAAAATTCATTCATCTAAATGTTCTAGGATACACTGTTTTTGGTGTGTCTTTACTGACACACTCTCTTCTGTGAATGTCTTGCAGTTTTGAATCTCCTATGTCCATATATAATCTATTTCATGTCCTACATAGGAAATTTCTCCAAAAAAATATGTGATGAATATATTTGAATAAACTTTGCTCTATACCTGCGAGGAGAGGAAGAAAACGGATTTGGGGAAAGGTGTGCCAAGGGATCTCAGGCATGGGAGAATTAGAGCAGAGTCATGTAGCAGAAACTCGGCAGATGGAAGATCTCCAGCACATGGACTTCCTGTACATAGTCAGCATGGAGGCAGGCATTCCTGGGAGTATCTGGTGGCCTATGGATCATGAAAGAAGGTGGCTCATAGTATTTGGAATATTGCTATAGATCTGCTTGTTAAAAATTAGGGGAGTTCAAATTAGGGAAGAAGAAAAAACAAAGGTAAGTTCCTTAAAAGAAGTGTAACCCCTGTCTCACTTCTGAAGCAGAAATCCCTGTTAAAATCCAAGATTTTCCATACTTTTTTTTTCTCTTCCTCTCATGGGAAACAAGAACAGAAGCAGCAATAAAAACCTTCTACTGGCATATGCATGCAGAGTTTTATTGCTACTGCTGCTCATGTTCTGTGAGTGAAGAGAATGAAATACGGAACTACATACTGAAACAGCACAGGGTAAGCAGGCTATACTGCTGAGCAAGTTTACCCTTGCCTTCAGATATGGCAAATTACAGTACTGGATTTAAAGGTATTTGCACTGCATGATCCCTAAATAACAATTATAAGCTAAAACTCTGTTATTTAATATTATATATAACCACATCATTTCTGATGGATTAATAAATGTGTAAACATAGTGATTATATCCCAGACATCTGATGTGGTGTTTGATGCTTTAATTTTAAATTGGACAATATTCTTATGTGAATTAATCCCCAGATTTTACTACTCTTTATACATGTTTCAATAATTTCAAAAGATGAATAGTAAAAAGAAATTGTACCCTATTAGGATAGAATTAATCATGAATATTATGAAGAAATATGTTCATTCTGCAAGGATAAGTTGCTATTAGTTACTGGAGACAAATTTCTAATGCACACAGGTCTGTTGGTTTTCTAGCTGACACTAACACCTGTGCAATTAAGGCTTCCTAGAAGGTTACATGGCTTTTTTTTGACAGTCAGGGTTTATTAAATTTTTTCTATCATGCACGCTGCATCTTGGGTTTTGTTTTTATTTTCTTCTAATTCGCAACTTAAAGCTTGCAAGAAAATCAAGTTGAGAATTCATACTTTTCAGTTCTTTTCAGATACTTTTTTGGCCTTTTCACTATACTTAGGCCAAACCAAAGAAAGGATATTCTAAGTGTGTATTTAAATGGTAAGAGTTACTCTACTGAAAGCTGCTGAATTTTCTTTTTAAAAGCATTTTTTTCTTGTAACTTTAGAACTTAATGTGACTTATGATGTTTCATTTTTATCTAGATGCAGTGTTTATCTGAAAACAGGAAGAAGTAATTTTGCCATAGGTCTCAGTTGGAGATGGTAAATTCATAGTTCTTTCTTGTCTAAATGTTATCAAGAGTATATGGGGAAAAAATGAAATTGGCTCAAGTTAACTGATGAAGATGCACTTTTACTCGAAATTACTCAAAACTAATGAAGATTTTTGTGATTATGGAACGTGGTCTAAGATCCACAGATTTTGGGGCTTGCTGTGCTTGATATGAAAATTTCCAAAGACAAGCAGAACACGTTCTTTCTGAAAGACTGGAAACTGAGGATGAAGAATAAGTACTTAAAATACAGACACAGTGTTTCCTGCTTTAACTTTCCCACAGCTGCTTGATTTTATTTATACTTTTATTTAGACTTCAGTTAAAATTTGTATATCTGGATAAAGTATAGATTTGAAGTCTGACAATCACTGAGTTGTCTGAATGTGTTCTCAATAGCAGACCTGGGTGGAATTTGACTGTTTTCCATGCTTTCAAAACATATTGGCAAAGAAGTTTTACATGGCAATCCCTTGTATTCTGTTTTTGTGGAACTTGACAGAAATATGAATTTTGGTGTTCTTCTGAGTGGTATGAATAACTCTGCACATCTCTGGAAAGTAATTTAGCATGAATGAATTCTTTGCCTTGATATTTATGAGTGCAGCTGTAGGCCATAACCTAAAGTCTGGAATAAATTTTCTGTGAAAGTGAAATACAACAAGAGGTTTATGAGCCACAGATCATATAAAGTGTTTGCAAAATTAGAATGATTAAAGGATGATAAAGCACCAGGCTCAGATAAATTGTTCTGTGGTATGTTTGGGGAGCTAGAAAAATCTGTGTCAGATATTTTTGATAACTCACTGAGGTTAATGAATTAACAGAGGTGGCAAAATGTGTTTCTCTTTAAAAGTGTAAGAAAAGATCTATGAAAGATTCCAAACTACAGACCTGAAAAGCATGCAACAGTTAGAAGAATAGTGTGAATGGAGCACATAAGATAGGATTATGAGCCATTTAAAACAATGGCATATAAGGGACATGACTAATTTTCTTTGTTTCTTTTAAAAATATACATTTAGTAAATTTGTGAACAAAGAGGTAGTAGTGGAAATAACTAATGTGGATTTCAGAAACATTTTTATATGTCATTATACAAGAGCATTTCTATGCTGGTGCTAGCAGTGTTTTGGCATAAGAACTGCAGGAAAGGGATTTTGTGTAATAGCTGTAAAGTGGGCCAGGGTTACTAATCAACTCTCATTTTTATATGGAAATACAGGAATGTGGTACCTGAAGTAGAGTAAAAGGTGGCTCCCCAAGAACTTCTGAGCTTGCATATTCAGTCAAAAGTTCCAGTTACACTTTTTTCAGATTTGCTGTAGAGTATGACATGGAGTTTTTAGTTAAACTGAATTTTATTCTTGAATAGGGAATTCTGTATGGCTATGCAGATTGGAGCCTTTGCTACAGCTATATTCATAAATTAAAAGGGTTAAAGTCTCATTCTCTTGCCTTGATTGCTATTGATGCAGCACATTTCTCCATTTGTTTAAACTGTCTCCTTAACCCAAGCAAAATGGTCAGCATAAATCTACCCAAGAACAGATTTCAGAATTCTCATGGGATTTCAATTCATGGATTAATAAATTATGGGTGCCCATTAAATGAGGATATATATTTGAATGGAAGATATGGAAGAATAAAGACCTGGACAGGGATTTCTGTTTATAATATCAGACAGTTCCATAATAGAATATTATCTGTGAGGTTACATTCTCGTAAACCGAGATAATTAATACAAAAGCCCTCCTGACTGGGTATATAAATCTTACTGTGATTAGATTTCTGAAAAGATCTGATTCATGCAAAATAGTCCAAAAAAGTTTAAAAATCCCTAAACATAATTTTAAAATAAGTTATTTTATAATTGAAGTAATACTGTTGTATCTCTACACACAGTATGAGGTACTCATCAGGTTGTATGGATGCATTCCATTGACTGTATCATGGTAGAAGTGCAAATATTTTTATATGTGTTAGTTCTTGTTTCCATGACAGTTGAAATACTGTAGAAAATAATAATAAAAGAGTATATCAGGTAGCATTCCAGTGACTGGAGAGCATGTATCGTCTAGTGATTAGAAAGATCCTGTCTAATCTTGATGACTAGGGAAGAAGTAGGTGGATTGGGAATTCAATGAGGTATGTCAAATCTTATTAGTCTACATAATTTCCCCTTGCTGAATTCTGACAAGGCAGCACTGTTACTGAAACTGAGCAAACATTCATAGTAAATAATAATTCATTTAAAATTTTAAAACTATGTCAGCAAATAATTATTTTCTTTCAAATTCTTTTTTCTTACAAATATGTAGCTTATTACTCAATGTTTAGATGTTGTTGCATAGCAATTATTAGTTAAATAGAAGATAGTGTTTCAGTCTTGTTACATCATTGGGTAAGGATAATTCAAGTTTATAACAATAAAATGAAATAAAACAAATATTTTGTTTTCTGTTGACTTTCCTTAAATAATACGGCAATGAATGATAACACTTAGGGGGAGCATAAACATAGTTTTATTTAAATAATTAAACTTACATCACAAAAATCCATATCTTATTATAATTAATTTTCTTCTTTATTTAAACCTGATCATTTCAGTTTTTTGTGTTCCCTATGATACAAAAAAATTAATTTAATAAATTCTGTCCTTTTTTCAAAGCATTTCCCTACAGTTTATTTCACTTCACATGTATTTGCTTTGAAAGAAGAGACTTTCCTACCATTTCAACATAGTGACACATTAGAATTCAAATTCTATTTCTTGCTTATGCTATATTCATACTGCAATCAAATATGCTGTGGTGGTACATTCTATTTGGCACCTCTTTCTCTCAGCTGAAATTTGTCTCTTGAAATTTAAAAACTCTGTCATTTGACCCCACAGTGATCTGTTATTCATCTATTAACTGACAATCTGTGAATAAACATTATCTGCTCTTAAATCATCTCTCAAGAGGTGGGCAGATTGACATTATGTTTTTGTTACCTGCTGAAGTTTTGTTTCATTTAAGTTTGGGAGTTTCTTGCCTTCACTGGGTACTGAAAGATGTTTGCCAGTGAGGGCATGTAAGAGATCAAGAGCCCAGATGACTGCTCCCAAATGAAGCGGAAACAAATTGATATCAGCAAGCAGCAGAGATAGTAACTAGCTGCAAAACAAGAGGTCATGATCTGAGGTTAAACGGGGTAGTAGCTGAGAGGCAACTCAAACAGCCTGTCTTTATACAAGGAAAAATTCAAATACAGAGCAAAGCAGCAAGAAACTGTAAAATAAACCACTGGAGCCATGAACTGGGGAGAAGAAAACATATTTAATAAATGGAATTATGATTAGAGGAAAGTCTGTGACTTTTTGTTCAGATCAGAGTTAAGGCTCAGAATCATAAGAGGGAATAAAACCAAAATGAACTATCAAAAAATTATTATTGTAATCTAGGTAACTTCTGCTTTTATTCTTAATATTTTGTGTGGTTTGATTTTTAAGAGAATAATTTCTCCTACTCAGTTTAAATTAGTTTTTAGACTGCACTGTATTTCAGACTGAATTTAAACTTTTCCCTGTTTATATGTGCTATAATTTTGATTGTAGGAACAGTCTTCCATCTGCAAAAATCTGTTTTGACAAGAGTTTTTCAGTTTTATTGTAAGGTTCCATGCTCTAGCTGGAAATCTCAAGTATCGTCAAATAGTTTGTGGACAGATAGTGATGCTCAGAAAAAAGAACATAGAAACACAGGAAAATGTTACATGTAGTAGGTGAAATATTAGCTTTTTGCATTTTCTGTTGATTTAATGTTCATGGAAGCATACTTCTGTGCCAAGTGAAGGTGGCTACGATTGATTTTGTAAGGAATTTAGGAACTATTCTAGAAAAGCTGAAATCTTCTCTGGCTTCACAGTACTTGTCAACTAATATTTGTATGAAATAAAGCCTAGGTGGTGTACTGAGATTAGATGGACTTTATCACATTTCCCCAGACAAGTTTTGATATGCGTCGTGTCAATTAATGACCATACAGTTTTCTCAAATATTCTTCAACATTTTACTAGAAACAGAATGATCAGGCAACTAGATGGGTTGAATCATATGTGAATCACATGTGAATCACGTATGAATCAGGTGCAGTTGAAGGAAGGAAAACATGTAAACTGAAATATGTGATACAGCATTACGTTATTGTCATAGAAAGAGTTATGAGAATAGAAGACAAATTAGGTAAGTTTATATTTAATTTTCCTTTTTGATTTTGTGGCAAACTGAAAAAAATGAGCAAGAAAATTCTCATTGTCACTTTGGTTGTATTCATAACAGGATAAATAATGCTATGCACACTACCAGTATTAACATAGCGTTACTACCAGTGCTAACACAATGCTACTGGAGTTCTGGTATAAGGCAGTTGTAAAGCTAATATGTGGCATGTTAACAGATCCATATAGTAGACTGCAAATTTACTCATCTGTCTGGCTTGTGTTTCTTCTTCTGTATGACAGCAGCATATTGAGTACTGAATCAGAGTGAAATACAGGATTTGGTTTTTCCTTCCACTTGAACTATCTTTCTCTCAGGAAAGCAGTAAAAGAGAATAGGCTTTTGTGGTATTTGGAATGTATTTACCTAGATGTAGAGATATAATGTTCAAAAAATCCTTGGACAGCCATTTCCATGAAATGCCAATAAAGTAATTATGCTATTTTAATTACTATTTGTTCTCATCAGAGTCTGAGGATCCAAGTAAGAAATAGGAGAATCTTAATTTCAGCAAATACTAGGGAAAAGGGGTGGAAGAAAACACAACAAATTGGTGTGGATGAAACAAGTAGTGCTAAAAATATTACTAGCTTTCATTTAGAATTATTACATTCAAGTAATTACGTTCATGTAATGGATCTATAGTTAAAAGCTGAGATATAAAAAAAAGGCCTACAAAAAACATTTCCATGTCAAACTATGAAAAGTTTAAGTATCTCTATATTTGTATTAGATTCATCATGTGGAAACAGTAGAGAAAACTCCAGGTAAGAAAACATCAAACCAATTATTAGAAATCCTCATTATCATATTCATTAGTGAAATCAGGGTATTTTATTTGCTCTGTTTAGTTGTTTGCTAAGTTTTTTCCTATTTGTCTGTATATAAAGTTTCATAACGTTTGTATTTAGAATGCATGTTATTACTTTCAATATTACTAAGAAAGATTTTAATCAGGAAGAACTTTTCAAAATATGTTTTTCCATTTGAAAGTTTTAGTTATCCAATCACAGGAAAAAAGAACGTTGAATAATTCAGAGGACCAAGCAAGTGCATGGAATGGTGAATCAATTATATCCAGTGAGAAAAGGGAATCTTCAATATAAACACAAAAATTGAATTGATTAGCAGAATGCATTCGGAAATTTAGATACTTTTTAAAGCATAAAAACTTTGGTATGATTGAAGGTGTTTTGAGAATAATAAAGGACTAAATTTGCAGCAAACATTAGTAAGCATATAATTTTACTTTTTGATGTTTAAGTTTGAGTTGATGGAATTATAAGTCTCATTCATAAAATTTTGTTTTAGAAGAGTTTGATTATGTGAACATGATTGTGGAATGACATTCTGACAGTACTTATTACTCAGGAAAAATGAATTTGCATTGAAGTAAAGACAGTAAGACTGTAAGAGGGTTTCCATGTCTCAGCTTTGGGGTCCAATTAAATATTCACTCCTACTTTCACTGGGGTTTTTTACTTTGCTTTTCTTGTGAATTAATTTTGTTCCTCTGTATTACCGCAGGCCTGAGCCCTAGGGTATATCACCGTGGCCCCCAGCCGTAGGGAAGAGGAGGAGAGAGATCCAGCAGCCAGGAATTGTGCACCAAGATTGATTTATGTAGTTATTTTACCAACTCTTTTATAGACTTTTTTCTCCATAGTCTAATTGGACAAAGGACCAGCCACCCCTTGGGGTGATTGGTTAAAATCCTAATACATCCATTGTCAAAATATTTTTCCACTATACCATAAAAAAGACTATTCAATGTTGCAGGTGGCTTGGTTGTTTACACTCCCTGCAACCTCTTCTGCGTGAGAGAAAAGTCTCTCACAGACTTAGAAACTAGCAAGAAAATCCTTGCTAGCAGCATTTTTGTATCTACACCTCTGAAGTGTCTATATTCATCCATCTCTTCCTTCTTTTAGATGCCTACTCAGTCCTCTGCTTAATCATAGAATCATAGAATCATGTAGGTTGGAAAAGACCTTTACGATCACCTAGTCCAACTGTTGCCTAGTCTACCATTAAACCATGCCCCTAAATGTCAAATCTATGTATCTTTTAAATTCTTCCAGGGGCAGTGACCACCACTGCCCTGGGCAGCCTGTTCCAATGGCTGACCACTGTTTCCATGAGGAATTTTTTCCTAATATCCCATCTAAACGTCCCTTGGTGTCACTTGAAGTCGTTTTCTCATCCTGTTGCTTTTTACTTGGGAAAAGAGACTTACCCCCACATGGCTAAAACTTCCTTACGGGTGGTTGTAGAGAGCAGTAAAGTCCCTGTTGAGCCTCCTTTTCTCTGGGCTAAACAACCCCAGATCCCACAGCCACTCCCCATAGGGCTTGTTTCCAGACCCTTCAGCAGCTCTGTTGCGCTTCTCTGGACACAGTCCAGAAACTAAACATCTTTTTTTGTAGTGAGGGGCCCAAAATCGAGCACAGGATTCAAGGTGTGGCCTCACCGCTGCTGAGTACAGGGGGATAGTCACTGTCCTGGTGCTGTTGGCCATGCCATTGCTGACATGGGCCAGGATGCCATTGGCCTTCTTGGCCACCTGGGCACCTGCTGGCTCATGTTCAGCCACTGTTGACCAGCACCAAGTCCTTTTCCTCCAGGCAGCTTTCCAGCTACTTTTCCCCCAGCCTGCAGCGCTGTATGGTGTAGTTGTTAGTTAAGTGCAGGACCTGACTTGTTGAACTTCATACCGCTGGCATGATGTCATCAGTCCAGCCTGTCCAGATGCAGATCATTCCTACCTTCAAATAGATTAAAACTCCAACCTAACGAATTGACTAAATAAGTGAAACGCCACTGAGAAAGAATATTTGTGAAAACAAACAAACAAACAAGATAATTAATTATAAGAAATTATCTTCATGCCACAATTAGACTCCTTGCACATAGAATTCTCATAAAGGAACAAGTGCAAGATATTCAATTTTTAAAGTTTTTAATCAAGAACTTAATATGGACTTGATATGGTCTGAATGTTTCATGTTTCCATTGTGGTAACAAAACTAATGTAAAAATCCTTCTTGCTTTCTGTCAAGTAGTTATATAGACTACTGAGTATTGATACATGTGGTAATGCTATGCGTAGTTCATGTAAAGAAAGGCTGAGTGAAACATGTTATAAGAAATAAATTTTTAATTTAAGTTTTCACTTTAATGTCTTCATTGATTAAAAAAAAATCTGCATATTTCTGCAAACGAGGATATTAAGCTAAATAAATTAACTATAAGGTGTCTTAGCAAAAAACTTTGTTCATTAATTTGAATGGGTAAAATAAATCTAATGTACATTAACGAATGATGGCTTTATGGCTAATTTTCTAATGTCTGAATTAGAAAGTGAAGCAATCATGAATTGCCTGCTCCTCTGGTGAACAAGATCCACAGTATTTTTACAATTAATTCCTGGCAGGCTTACCCTTCATCATGACCCAGAATGTGTCCTGAAGTCCCAGGATGAAAGCTGAGATGTCTCTGCCCTTGACCCCTAGTCCCCAACACTTCATTTTCAAAAAAGCTGAGTATCATTCAGCAGAGTTGGTGGGAAACATAAGCTTTCCATGTGAGGGAGCTGACAGTGCTGCTGAACCGAACATAACATTCAGCATGAGATCAATAACTCATGGTCTCCTTCTGAATGGGATTGCTTTTCTTTTGTGCATGTAAGGGGAGCCTGGGGCTGAGCTAGTTACTGCCTTGGAGTGATTGAATGCAGAGGAATGAATGAGCAGTAAAGCAGAGCTTGCCCTCCCTCCCCCTTCCCACTCCCCCTTCTCTTTTCCTTTCTTTGCTTTTTCTTGTGTTTCAGGCCCAGTGTCAGCCAAGGAGGAGAGGAACAGGTTCAGCTTGGACTGTAGAAGTGCCCTGGTGTGCCCGTGACTGAGGCAGTGAATGCTGTTAAGTGGAGTGGCTGTGCCCTGGGTGCCTGCCCCACCACAGGGATCCTCCACCACTGCCCTGACCTGCTGCCCTGGGGAGGTCAGCACTCAAAGGCAGCCTGGGAAGACAAGTTAGAGTTGCTAACCTCTCCTCAGGGCACTCTATCAGCATATGACACTGACCTAAACATCTCCTTAACCTAGAAATTAGGATCTTACACTAGGGAGGTAAAATGGTGGCCAGTGGTGAACTTTAAATTCTATAGAGGCTTTTGATGGCTGAGTAGGTGTAACTTATATGACAAAGGAGATACAATAGAAACAAGTATAGTAGGATAGAACTGATGTGTGCTTCCTAGTTTCTCATTTGTTAATGTATGTTCACTTTAATTGACATTGGTTATAAGCATTCAGTGAATGAAAAGAGTCATAAGTACCTATGCTTCTCCTTCCTTTTCAAGGTGCCAAAGTAAATAAGGATACTTCTGGACTTCATACAGGATACTACTGATGAGGGAAGCCACTTCTTTTGGAGAGACCACAGTATTTCTGTAACAGGAATGATAGTGTGTTTCAGTGTCACATATTGAATGCAGAACTTCCATGACCTTCAAATGGGATTTCGCATTTTTCTCAGCTTTATCTGATTTTAATTTGACTAAAACATTGATGAAAAAGAAAAATATATTTTACTACAACATGGATTTTTAATAATTTCTGTCAGCATATTTTATTTTATCACCACTTCAAGTGTTAATTTTTAGCATTGTTTTTCAAATTGTCTATTCTACTATTACCACCTAATTCCACTCTAAACAGATTGACCTCTGCTCTAAAGGGATTGTTTTTCTTCTTCCTTTGCCACTGATTTTCGTAATTCTTCCTCTGCCTAATACAAGTGACAAAGGAAGAGAGTCCTTTGACATCATACATCTTTCCTCAGCAGGCTTTCTTAAGTTTGACTAACTAGTTAGTTAAAAACATTTGACATTGGTCACAGAGTAATGGTGACCTAAGTGCGTTGATTGGTTACTATTGGTTCATACACTTGAAGTTTAAAGTACCAGGACTTTTACAAAAAAATCCCCAACCTTTTGGTAAGGTTATCTGCCAGTTTCAGACAATAATTATTTTATGTTCACAGCCTTGAATTGCTACATTTTTTTAAACTGCAGTATCCTATATACTGATAAGCAGTAAAAGATTTTTGTGTGCTAGTTTTAGAGCAAATTTGGAACAGTGTTAATCTTGATATAGTCTTATTTTTATTAATTTGGACATAAAAGTCTTCCAAAGGTATATCATTAGAAGGAATAAAAAAGAAAGTAAAATACAGTTATATGAATTATAAAGACCACTCAACCAAACTAGCTATATAACACAAGGTTTGAAAATAATTGATTGTCTTTTTTGCCCTCCTTTTCTTCTTTCTGTACAGTAAAGAAGGGTAATACTGAAAATTACCAGAATTAGCAAAGTTATCTTTTTATGAAAAAAAAAAAAAAAGTTACATTTGGAAGAATGCGTGAAATCAGTATATAGATTTTTCAGTGTCTAGAGAAAAGGGCTTTTACAGAATCCCAACCTCAACCTATGTCTTTTATAGGCGAAGGAAAAATACTTTAAGGAAAAAAGTTGAGAATAATTAAAACTATTTTTATGGATACATTATGTTCATAAAATTATCTTAAATAATTACTCCTCTCTCTTCCTTTTTGGTACTAAAGTCTAAACATAGAAACACCCAAACAAACAAGAAAAAATCCACAATTCGCAATGCATTTCATTTTTGCAGTGACCAACATTTAGCTAGTGAAAAATAAGTTCTTAGTAGACTTTCTGCAGAACAGATACAGCATATTTATTTTATTATAACTGAGGGAAGGGCTCACAATTCTTAAGGGAGAAATGAAGAAACCCTCATTAATGAAAAATGTATAGTCAAAAACAGTCTGTAAGAGACAGATGTAAAATTAATTATCCTGGATACCTAGATTCTTCAGCAAAACACACCTGAGGACCTAAAAGACTTAATTTATTTACTTTAGACATTTTCTTTACAGAGCTTTCAAGAATGATCAAATCATTAGCAAGAGCCAATCACAGCTCTTAACCTGAGCAGAATATTGCAGCTGGTGTGTGTCAAGGAGAGCAGAGAGGGAGAAGCTGCTGAAGTGGCCAGGTCACTTAATCTAATGCACATTCACACTGAGGACAGCAGAAGTTACAAATGCGCAATCCAAAATTTGAATAATACTAGGGATTCTAGAAAAAAGATGATGAGAGGACAGAACTCTTTCAAATTAATTTTAGAAAGGACTTCTTACCTAATTTGTTGGTGGTAAAAATATTTAGCAACAGAGCTGGAGTCTGGACTTCAGCACTTCCTTTCAAAACAACAGTGACATCTTCACAGTCTTCATTTTCCTCTTGTGCTTAATCCTCTTTATCATACTGGGGGGGTGGGTGGGGTGTGTGTTGTTTGTTAATTGCTTTGGTTTGTTTACTCATTTTAAGAAAGGAGAAAAAAATAGAAGCCTATTACCGTTAAATGACAATAACAAATCAGGTTTTCATTGCACTTAATCAATCTACTTATCAACAAACCCAGACTAAGCACTTGTACCAAAAAAAAATTAACATAAAATATATAAAGGAAGCAAACAAAACCCCTACAGAATATCAGTGGATAGAATGGCTCCTGAGAAACACAAGAGGTTTGGTTTTCCTTTAATAAAGTTTCACGTGGTTTTTGTTCCTGGTATCTGATCCCAGTATTCTGGGAAGGGAAACTTTATTAAAAAGGTATGATTTTGGAAAATCCACTAAAACATATTCAAATCAATGTTTCCCTTGCAGAAAAAAAACCAAAAAACCCCGGGGAGAGAATTAACAGGAATTACTGTCTGTGTTGGTCTGCTACTCGTTTTGTATGCTTGACTGCCTGTCAGTGGGCAGAAATCAATGGTTCGCTTTTCACACAGAGAAGAGAAGGAAATGGGAGTCAAATTTTTTCTTATGGGTAGTTTCAGTATAGATTAAGTATTGTACATGTGTGTCTCTAGTGTATCCCCTAAATATGCAATTTGCCAAAACATTTCAAAAATATGCATTTATGCATGTATTTGCAGTTGATTAATTTATGCAACATTTCTCTTTCTGAATTTGCTGTAAAAGTTATTGTTGGTTATAACAAATATTATAGCTTATATTATAACAAATATATTATAGCTTGTATCAAACAACTATTAGGGCTAAGAAAAAGTAATTTATGCTTTATATTTAATACTCTATTTTTTTCCCAAAAGTTATGTTGACTATATCTAAAACCAAGACAGTTTGTATTCCCTTGCCTAGAATGCCTTTTTTTCGATCCCAAAATACAGGGTATAACAGATATGAAGAAATGCTACCTGTCCAGTAAAAGAAATGACCCAAAGGAGAGTTCATCGAACATAGTCATTGTGTCATGCAGCAGTAACTTGTTGCATTCGTTGAAAATATAACTTTAGTAAAGACTGTTTAAAAGTCATTCTATACTTCAAACAGAGGAACTAAATGGGGAACTTCTCAAACTGCTAAAATGAAAAATTAAATTCTTTTTGAAGATGCAGTAATTTTTGGCACTAAGTTAGGTAGCTTTTTTAATGTTATTTTCCCATGAATTTTGCATTAAATAATCAGGTGACCACATAGTTAGGCTGTGTTAACTATTCTTTCTCTTTCATTCATGAGAACCCTGATTTTAAATAGGTGTTCATCTTAAGGTCAAGGGTGCAAAATCTGTTTTGATTGGACACTTATTTGTCTGTCAGTGTTTGCGATGTGGACAGCTGCATTTCCCACGATGGTGTGTTCATTGCAGTATGGTCACAGCATCTGAATTATGCTATTGGTTCCCAGCCATTTTTCAGTATGGTATATATTTTGAGGAAAATTATCTGTGTTTAACTACTGTTTAGCACACTCTACTCTGTATCCTTTACATTATATCGGATGTCAGGGAAACTTTTTTTGCAAAATGAACCCTTGCATGACTGGTGAGGATGACTGCAATCTTCAGCAAAGTCTGTTGAAATATGTACTTTGGGCTGAGGTTATAACCTTAACCATTATGTAAGACAACATATTATTTTGCTGAAGTTTATTGTTCTGATGTCCCTTAGCCCATAAGAGAAAAGAGTGCTTTGATGGTAGCACTGAGGAATGGAACCCTGAGAAAAATGTCCCTCAGTTTTATTTTAGGGCTGAAGTGAGAGATGTGGATGGCAGGTGTAGTGAGATAACTTCAAGCCCTATTCAATTATATGCTTCTGAAACTTCAATCATTTCAGCAATGTATTAATGTCAAAAATCATAATTAAACTTCAAGCTGTGTTTTCTTTCTTATATCTTAATCTAGAGTTTTATCCACACAGGAGTTTGAAATGCAATTGCCACACTCATATTTAAAATTTTCTTCCTACTTGCATTTTGGTCTACAGCACTTATTTAACATCACTCTCTTTATTAAGGTTATTGCTAAGAAATGAGCACTTTTTTTTTTTGAAAACTATGCAAAGCTTTTTCACTGTAGTTTTCACTAATTATAATTAGAAAGAATTTGGGGAGCATGGAGCATAGCCTGTAACTTAAAAAACATAATAAATTATAATTACCCTCCTGATACAATTTCTTGATCTACTCTACTGAAATTTATGCAAGAACTAACTGCTTAAATTGCACTTCTGGTTTACACAGATGCAGTGGAAGCAGTTTTAGTTATTTTTAACACACTTAACACACACGTTTTGTCTTTACATGTACATGTAAAAGTAGTCTCTCTAAATCCCAATGAAATCAATTCTGAATCTAAAGTGAGTAAATCCATGAAAAAAAAAAAAGAATAAAAAGGAAGTCATGATTAATAAATGATAAACAGAAGCCAAATTTGCCTTGAGTATGATGTTTTTTCCATCTTCTGCTAGTCACCAGTGCTGTGACTGCTAATTTTCCTGCGGATTTTCCTTTTCCTGCAAATTTTCCATTCCCTGCAAACTTCCTCTAAACTAATATTTATCCAATATTGCAATCCTTAATAATAATGATCCCTAGTTTTTATTTGGTGTTATGTATCTATTTAGAAGTGGAAGTTATTCTGCTAAATATATTAAACTCTTCTCCAATGTAGCACAGGTGTAAGAAAGAATATAAAAACTAAACCAAAACAAGTGAGTAGTATGGCCCTGAGCAGGAAGAGTCCGTGTCTCTTTTGGAAAATATACATGGATGTATTTACAAAGACCTAACTAGTTAGTTGTCTTTTTCTTTCTGGTTTGGGTTGTTTGATTGTTTTTAGAGTCACATTTATGTTATTACTTTTACTTTTTCAAATATGCCATTCTTCTTTTTTCTGTTTACTATTATTAAAAATTTATCTGCATCTTAATTTAATTATAAGAGTCATGATTACACAATTCTCACAAGTTCTCACACAACTGAAATTCAAAAACTTCAAATTAGAAAAATGTAGTATATTTTCTGTTTCCAGATTTAGTTAACTTTATATGCAGGCTAGTGGATTTTATGTAAATATACAGCATTTTTGCCTTTTATTTTTTCCAACCAGAAATTTGAGGAATTGATCAGTTCTGTGTTTATATCAGAAAATTGTAGAATCACAGAATGATTTGGGTTGGAAGGGACCTTAAAGATCACCTAGTTCCAACTGCCCTGCTGTATGCAGGGGCACCTTCCACTAGACCAGGTTTCTCAGAGCTGCATCCAACCTGGCCTTGAACACTTCCAGGGATAGGGCATCCACAACTCTGGACAACCTGTTCCCATGCCTCACCACCCTTACGAAGACATTCACCACACACTTTTATCCTGCATTCCATCTCCTACAGAATGTAAAAAAGCAATTTAAACTTTTAGTTGTGCAGGACGTAAATCTTATCCAATAGGGTAGTTTTCTTCTCTCTTCGTTTATTTTCATTGCTGCTTCATTGCCTTTAAATGGGTTAAAAAGACACTGTCATTAAATTTCATATGATATTTTTGCCCTATCATGTGATCCAGACTAGCATAGAAAATAATATCTACCCAATTCTTATGGCTGGAATTACTCCAGGTTTCTTGAAATGTGAAATGATTTACCAACCAAGAATGATTGTCTCCAGAATTTTGTCAGGTAAATCATTCCCCAGGCTCTTTGGTTCTTCACTATAAGCTAATCCTGTTTAGAAATAGTTGAAGTCTTAGTCTGATTTATGTAACATTATTGGTGGTGTATGCCAGTTTCTCTTCACATTTTACATACCCATCTTTGGCAAAATTGAGTGTTTGCAAAAATGTATTTGACAAAATCAGTTACGGTAAACATCATGATCTGACAAAGAGCTGGCCGACTTTGAAAGGTTTAAAGCCTCCAGATAGATACAAATAAGATAAGAAAAAGCAGACACATGTTAAATCATCCAACAGCAAAGGGGATACTTTATGGAAATGAACTCACAAGATAATAATTTGAATTTGACAAGGTGATAATTAAAGTCCCTAGATAGACTCTTTCCACATCTGTATGCCTTTCAGTGAAGTTGGTTAGCATATTAACTACTGTTGGAGAATGCTAAAAAATATTCATGGGATGTTAAGCTGCATATTGTTATTCATTTCAATTTGTATAATAAATGTAACAGAATGCAATGCATACAGCATTACACAAGAGGTACTAATCTCTATTATAGACTTATTTTAAAGAACTCTGATACTATACTAGGCTCTCAGATGCCTGTTCTATCCAGAGAAATTCAAAAGATTTAATATTAATTAGTCTTTCTGGCAAGAACAACAAGGTGATAAATTTCTTTTGAATGTGAAATATTGAGGCCAAGGCTTTTTTCAGTGCAGTAGCTGGAGCTATTTTATATTGTACTTTCTGAATAATGACTATCAATAGGTACTTTTACTGGAAATACTTTAATAGCAACTGGCTTCATGGAAAAGCTTTGAAGCTTACATCTGTAATAAAAGGTTTGTTGTTAACTGGTGATAGCTTTTTGGACCAACTTTAAACAAATAGCCCCAAAAAACTATTGGTGGATTGTTGAAAAGCCAGTACTCTCCCCCATGGATTTACTGCATCAATGGGAAAGCATTCATATACTTCTATAAAAGACATAACTTATTTTCAGAAAAAAAAAGAAAAAAAAAAGACAGAAGGCAATTTTAAATGTAAACACTACACATTATTCCCTAGCAGATTCAGTTGTCATTTACATTCTACCTTGCATCAAAAGCACATTTTTAAAGTAAGACTTCTACTTTTCCACACTTATGTAGAGTTATGTAATGGAGTGGTCTCAGGTGATGGAATTGGACTCACTGCAGGTGAAACAGTGGAGGAATACATGTTGGGAAGCTCACCTAGGACTTTCCATCTGCAGATGGGCATTTGGACTCTTGGAGAGAGATGAGGACTGATCTGAAGTAAAAACACTTCATATTATCTCTCTGTGGTCATCAGGTCCTTGGCACCAGCTGGTCTGATTTGCAAATCCATTCTAATGGTCTACAGTAATTGTTTCTGCAGGTGCAGCCTCCATGTGATAGATAAAAGTGGAGTGCATGCACATTAAAAAGTGGGAGCCTTCAGGTCCAGGGAATGACTGGCAGCACCAGCTGGAGAGAGATGGAAACTTTGCCACTTAAAGTAAAGATTTAGTGTGAAGAGCTCAAAACACTGAGAGAGCGAAGGATTATCAAGTCTGCAGTAGGAGTGATTGTCGTCTCTGAGTCACTGGAGTGAAAGACATAAAAAACACTGTGATATGAAAGTGCTGTAAAAGCCTATATGACCAAAAGGGATGTGTTTAATGTTCTTTTATTTTTCCTTTTTTTAATATTCTATGTCCCTCCAAGAAGGAGAATTTTGCGTTGACTTAGCTTTTCTTGTAAGTTGATGTTAGTCTGTCATCTTTTACAGTAGCAACATAATTATCATATAGCCAAGAATTTATGAATCATTTTGCAATGCTACATGTTTTCGTTAGTGTTTAATGCTGTAACTTAACACATGGTATTCATATTCTGTGGGGTGATTTCCATGCATCATGATTTTCTCATTTAACTGTGCCAAAACTTATTTACAACTTGGAATATTTCTTCCTGACATTTTTATTCTTCTTTTCCAGTCTTCATATCATTACATCACTATCTGCAGAGATCATGAATGTCACAATTAGAAAAAAGGCCAATATTTTTTGCAACTTGATAGATTTTTCTACATCTCTCTTTTGAATTTTGCTCCAAATATTTCATTTAAAATAAAACAATGCAAAACATCAACTTCTGTAGCATCTAAGGCAGTAGTTTTTGAAATGACATTTTAACTTGGTTTTGTTACAGTTTCCAAAAACATAAAACACATGCAATACTTCTTGATCTTGACAGATTTAATTTCATGCAGTTTAAGAGCGTGGTTTTAAAATCTCCATGACTGAGAAAACATCGATCTGATAATAGCTTTTTTTCCCTGGTTAGCTGCAACACAATTGTCCCTGCAGGGGGCTATAAAGATGAAGGTTTCAAAGGGCTAAAATTCACAGGAAATAACTATTGTCTATTACATTAACATCACAAAAAATGCATTCATACATGTATTCATGTGTTCATATTTTTAAGGGAAATATATGTATATCCAGTTTAGTTGCCACCAGTAAAGTAACTTCAGTATTTTTTGTTCAAAAATTCAGTATTAAGTTAATATACATACCCCTTTTAACATTGAATTTCTTTGGTCTCAGTTATGAAAATGTGAAAAAGGAGAATAAGGTCTCCTGCTTGATCTCAATTCAGTAATCACCACTCTACTTCCTAATTCCTGAGCTATATTATGCATTTCATTTCTATCTGCTTTTGATGTAGCTGTGAACATCTGAATTAAGACTCTAATTCAGAGTCCCACTTTGTTACAGAACATATGTTTGCTTTTTTATATGTACAATGTTTCTTTTGAATATTTGAAGGGAGGGGATGCCATATCCTGGTTTTAAACCATGTTATTATCATACAATACTTAATACAAAGACACAATAATTGGGGGAAAAAATCTCTATTAATTAAAGCAAACATATTTGTTTTAAATTCAGAAAAATATAACTAGTTTTCAGAGAATTTTGCTTTCTGAGTTTTATGTTATCATTAAGAGAGAAAATGCTTTTTGCAAATACTCCAAAGTAGAGAATTTAATTTCTTGATGTTGAAAATTACTGAAACAAAGTCTCTACAACAGTAACCAGAAAGGTAGGTCACAGAGGGGAATAGAAATAAATAAAAAATTAGTAAATAAATATACACAGTAGTATATTTTAAATGTAGATACCATCCAGAATATCATCTGGTGCAGTGTGACAAATTTGTCTTTTCTAGTTTTGCTGTTGTTGCTACTGTGTTAATGAGAGAGCTCCCACTAAAATTGCTAAACTTAACACTTTTGTTTACATTATTTCAAAACTTATTCAACACTGATGAGTGAGAGGTACCATTCAAATTTAAGTACTTTGCAAAATATTGACCTTTTCAAGGAAGGAGAAGCCAATAGAATAGAAATCTAGTAGTTATGACACAAAAAATTTTAGTAAAATAGAAAAAAGTTTTAAAGGAAGAGAAAAGCAACTTGAAAATATCTTTATAGTAAGTACCTTTAGGCCACACACTTTCAAACAGACTCTGTTTAGGAACTTCTTGATTCATCTGGCATTTTGGATGTTTCTCAATATATGTTCTTGGCTTTGTATTTTTTTGGGGCACAGTAACTAGTTAATGTGGCCTTAAAATGACAGTGGTAAAAATAGTCTGGAACCTCTTAACATTGTGTCTAGCAACCAGGAAGTCTTGTTTATTAGTTTTGAGAAACCTTAAATGCATATAAATTACACTTAATGGTGGGAAAAATGATAAGACCCAGGCCTACCAGCAAAGGCTAGTCTGAGTTGTTTTAGTAGCTATTAATTACTGTATACTTCAATTTGATCTCACAAATAAGTGAAAGTGACTAATATTTTCCTTAATCTGAACCTCAGCTTGTAATGTTTGTAGTGCTGTCTGTGGGACACATTTAGATTAATGGGTTCAACAGTAAAGGTCAATAATAAGCCTGAGGGTCCACTGAAAATCCTGACAGTAACATTTGCCAGGTGTGACTTCTGGACATGGCCTACTATCACTAACTGACCAATAACTCACAGATAACAGGAACAGTAAGCCTTTCACCACAAAACCTAGCTTATTTGATAAGAAAATTGACATTTCAGTCCTTTCAGACGGTGCTCAGTGATTTCTGGGCATGTCTTGAAATGTATGGGACTGCTCTTAGTTATATAGAGATCCATATTAATGTTTGTGTGAATGTGTGTGCTTGTGTATGTGTGTCTGTCTGTCTCCCCATTTTTTGTCCCCAGCATGACATGTCGCTAAGTCTCAGTGGGACTATTGTTGCTCTGAAGCATCCGTTCAGCAGGAGTGAAACAGCTTGCATCTACCCTTGGGGGGTTTGACTGAAAACAAGGAGAGAAAAAAAGAAGCTTGACTTCACATCCAATGGTATTCTTAGGAAGAGAAAAATAGGTGTTTATGAAATGGTGTGGGGGAAAAAGCAAAAACTGGGGATTTTTGGAGAGTAGAAGTTGAAACAGTATGAGTTCATTGTGTATCAGGAAACATTTCCTGTACAAAAAAAGAAACAATTCTATGTTCTTTATTTATCTTTTTTCCCCCTGAAAATTTAAACTCATACTTTTTCTCATTCTTCTGACTTACTTCCCCATCGTTCATCTGTTACACAGACTTACTTAAAGTACTGGCTTTGCGTGGAGAGTGGTGGCCCTTCAGATTGCCCTGAGGGAATATAAAGAAACCAGCTGAGTACAGTAATAGCATACAGAGCACTTCGGGTTTCTCTGAACATATTAGGACTTTAGGATGCAGAATTCAGAAAAAGGGGACTGTTGGTGAGAAAAGCAGTTGGATGTAGTCAGCTTGAGATTCAAAGATAAATCATTCAAGAGCAAGGTCGTTATAGCCATGCTGTGAATTTGGGTCCTCCCAGCCCCTTACTTGCCACCATGCAGGTTTTAAGAGAGATTAGAAGTTTATAACAGGATGAGGAAAGAAAAAGACACCCTATTCAGGGCAGCTCTGTGCAAGCCCAGCTTGTCTTTTCCTTCCCAGTTGTAAGCTTTCAACCCTGATGTCTGCCTTCCCCTGTCTCCTGTCAGTGACTGAGCACTTTCAGCCGCATCCAGGAATTCACTCATTTCTAATGATGAAAATGTTGACTTTCTTCAGTAATCACCGAGACAGGCTCAGCTGCCTGCTTCTGCATTCATGTGAATATTAACTCACCTGGAAAGCTTTTCTCTGGAGTTGGATGTGGGTTGTAATTAAAGAGTGTGTTAAGAATGAGCTAGCATTGTATCTACAATGCTGAAGGTAGTCATAAGGAATATGTACACAGAAAAAGAAAATAGATGAGCTAATAAGCTGGTAGCAAACGATCCACTTCAAAGCACTATCTAAGTTACGACAGCCACAGGCAAAAAGTAGTGGGAGAGGGCTGTAAATCAGGGCCCTGCTTTGTAAAACACACTTCAGCCTGAGGGCCTATGGAAAGAGTCTAGTCCAGGGACTGCAGCCAGGGAAATAAGGCTGCATTGGTTTCTGAAAATAGGATAGAGCAAGCCTATTTCAGCTGAGGTAAAGAACAGTGCTGCAAATGTCAATAAACATGATCCACTGACAAATACTTGCTAAATAATTAATTTGCATCCCAAATGCTCAAGTTTAAAAACTTACACTGGATGTGCCAGCATTAAGTGACCTTAAAGAAAGAAGAAATTGCAAGCCTCTCTCTGAATGGTTAGATTTCCCTCAGAGGGTTCTGGAAAGTGCCCTAAGTTGATGAAAATCAAGCCTTAAAATACAGATAAAGAATCTCAGCAACTGAGTTTTACAGCACACAGCAAAAATAAATAATTGACTATTAGGGAGTTTGAAATTTTTTTCGTCATATAGTTTCTACTGACAGTTCTGATTTACCAAACCTTTTTTCATTATTTCTATCAATTCTGAACATTAGGAAGATAAGCTTGGAAAATTGTCAGAATGTTTTATTTTGACATTCTTATTGAAAATATTATGTTTTATAGTTCAAAATTATTTTGTTTAGCTATTAAACTAATTATAGCTGTAAAATGTTGGTATTTATTGAGTTTTACTTTTTAGGCTTTTGGGTTTTTTTCTAAGTCTTTAAATGTTTTGTCTGAAGTCTGGTTTGAGAAGGTTCTCACTATATTAAGCATAATCAGGGTCATGTGTTAAAAATGATCCATGTCATTCTCCAAGCCATCATAGCTCTCATCTCTGTCAATATTTGTTTATAATACCTGAGTAAGACCAGGTACCATGTCAAAAAAATAACTCGAGTTATAGTTATTATAGTAGTAGATCAGAGCTTCTTTTTCACTTCATTCATGTAAGTGTTATGGAAAGAGCTGTCAAAGTATTGCTTAGGTAAAGCAATATCATATCTGATTCCTTCTGATGCAAAATATGCAAGCCTTCAAACACATTCACGAGCACTCACCCATCTCAACAATAATAGACTAGCTGCGCAAAAACTGTGTAAATATAATTGGATTTTTTGGTTCAGATCCCAAGGCTTCATTCAATTTTGTTCAGTTGTTATTGAAACAAGCTCCTATTGAATGAAAAAAACATTTTATCTTAGTTAAAACTTAACTGGGACCTCTGAATTTGACCTGCTTATATTGCTGTATGTGAAGTATTTAATGCAGTGCATGAGGAATTTTTTGTGATAGTCAATGCTGACAAAAGTGCCATGAGACCAAAAATAGTCTGATCAAAACCTGATCACAGTTATCAGTGTCTGAAAAAAATACCTATTGACTCTTTTTTTTTCAAAGTACCTCTATTTTCTTCCCAAAATACAGTTGTTTCTTGTGATTGAGAAGTTTGCTAGCTTTTAAGCTCATTCACATCCATTAGTTCTGCCTTTTCCCCTCCCTGTTGAAAATTAGGAGCTGTCAGACTGAAATGTTCTTGACAGACACAAATAACGTCCCCAGGGGTAGCAAAAACCATTCTGAATCAGTGAGAAAGAGATTTTAATGCATTGCTTTGCTGACACTGGTCAGTCCACTTACTTTACAGAAACTGTTGACATAGAGGGCAATTATACAAGTACTGGTTTTTAATGTCTTCCTAAAAATGTTTCTTTTTTTTTAGGCAAAACTATAAATTTGAGATATTTTGAATAAAATTAATGGTGCAACAGTGAAATCTATATGTTGATCCTTTACAGATCCTTCACAGAATATTTTAGGTGTTGTCTGTTTTCAGGTCTGATCCAAAGCCCATTAAGGTTAGCAACACTAATTTTTTTTTTTTTTTTTTTACTTTAATGATCTTTGGGTATGTGAGCAACTGTCACTCATGTGCTATTTAAACGTGCAGCATGCCTGATCCCATGTTACAGAACCAAGGGCAGTTCTGGCTCTGCTGAAGCTGATGGGAGTTGTGAAGCCTTCCAAACCAGGATTTCCAACTTCATCTCTGGGGTATAAGAGCAGAGCTTTGGAGGAAAAAAATCTAAAGTACCAACAGAATTACTGTTTATTTGACTGTCTATGTGTGGTTAACCCCAAACTAATATTCTATATCCATATGTCTTCTACATAAAATGAACAACTTACTCTCATGTAGGAGTATGCATAGTTCATTTAGTAAACAGTTGCATCTTTTTTATTAGACATAGTGACCCATTAAAAAATTATTTCCTTTAGAATTTCAGTTTTTTTTTTTTTTCAATGCTAGCATATGTATTTCTCCCATTGTGAGAACATTGTAGTGGGAGAAATCACAAAACAAAGTGTGAAAATACTAATGATAAATAATTATTGTGATGAAGAACAGTTTTCTGTTTTCTATTTTCTCTTTAATATGTTGATTTAGTACATTGACTGATCATAATGAAGAAGTCCCTAGGCATAAGAAGTTTGAGAACAGTGACAAGTGTGCCCATTACCTTATTCAATCTGCCAATATCCTTTATTCCTGCCCCATCCCCTGCCCACCCTGGTGTCTGAGTTGCAGTCTGAAAGGCTAGCTGCTTGTTTAACAAGTTTTCTAGGCTCAGCTGCTTTGTCTCAACCATAGCTTGCAGGAACTGGTGGCTGAAGAGGTGTAGGCTGCTGGCCAAAAGGGTTTCAAGATACTGTTGTGCCATGGATGATCTCTAGTGCTAATTGGGCCGCTGCTTTCTGATGCCATATGAGATGGTTACCTACACCACAGGAGACAGCAGACCTGACTGGAATAAATATGTGAAAAATTAGGGGACATTAAATGCTATAGGAATTGTTGTTCATTGTAAATTGGTTGATGGATAATAAATACTGTGGTGGAAACAATCACTCAGGTACCTTACAGATATATAGAAGATAAAAATATGTGCCAAGGGCCGACTTCTGTGTGAAGAAAACTAATGCTTAAGACTCCACTCTAGATGAGAAAGGGCTAGTCTGACTTCTTTCATGCATTTTTGGGAACTGAATTTTAAAGGCACGTGGCTGTGATCTATAAGTACTTGACATAGACAAACTGCTATCATCTTTATTAATACTGTTGCTGTCTTCGCTGCAGTCATCACTGTAATTGTCATTATTTTATAAAATGAAATTGCTGTTTTCTGGCAACTGGATTGCCAAGACTAGGTCCAAGAGGATGAATGTGATCACATTTTTGTTCTTCAGTATGTGTGGTAGAGGAGAAAGGGAAAAAATGTATTATTGGATAGGCTATGTTTTCTGAAGTATCCTCTCACAGTTTTATACCTTTCAGAAGGAAGATTTCAGAGCAGGTGGATTTCAGGTCATTTGCAGGATGGGAAGTTCTGTAATATGTTTTGATGTAAAAAATTAATGTGAAAAACGCACAAGGTTTAAACAGTATCTGAAAAATTATAAAGATCAATCATTTAATGGTGAAACCTCCAATAAATATGGTGGTAATAATCACAGGGTATTTAAAAAAATATTATCTGAAACCTAATGTTCATATATTTTTAGGAACTTTAATATAAAATATTACTTAACATTTTACACTAATTTTTATTGTTATTTCCCTATATTTCTCACATGAAGTGGAGCCTTATTGTAAGATTATAGTTGTCTTTCCTGACACTCTGCTGGAGATTTTCTCATCAATGCCTGCTTTTTTGGTCTATTTTTATTGTTAAACAAGAAGATTAGCAAAGGGTCAGGAAAGTAAAAATATTTCCTGACATATTTATTAGGTATTAACTATCTTGGGCAGTGATTAAATAACACTGAACATTATATTTCTTACAAAATCCTTACTCTTTGATTAAGTTCTAGGAGTAGAGTTGGGGTGTAGAGAGGCACCTTAGTAGGGTAGTTACACATGATGTCGTTTTCCTTATCCATCTCTTTCATTGGCTGCCCAGGGCCAAAATTTGTTTTGCATCTCTGAGCAAGGAAAAGCTACATTAGTAAAGTTTGAAAACCTTTTCCCAGTGAGAGATCGTAAAGAGAATTTAAACATGGCCATCAGAATCAAGGGCATCCTGTTATCTGTGATAGGGTCCCAGGATAATGCCTTGCAATCCTTCCACCCTGACAGAGCCCCGATGCTCAGAATAACAGGCAATCACACACAGAAAGAGGAGAAGAAATAGAGTGACCGACTCACATAATAATGTTTCTAGTCTGCTTTGTAAGGTGACTGCTTTGATGGTATCAAATTTCTGCACATGTTCCTCTGGAAAGTGAAGGAAGTCTGGAAAGAAGACACAAAAGTGAATGACACTGCCTAGACCTTGCCAGACTCCTTGTGACTACTGCAGGACACCCCTACATCTCTCAGAGTACTTGATGCCGTGTAATATGTCTGTGTCTGCTGTGTTTACCTTAAAAAGTATTGAATTTTTTTTTTTTTTTGCTTTTACAGAAAACTGGGATTAACCTAATGTTGCGGTTAAAAGAAGACACAGAATATAATTCTGAACTATCTGGTTAGAAATAAAAATAAAGGTGGAAATATTCTTATTCATAATGTCTGTGTTGCTACTTCCCCATCTTCATTCACTTTCTTACTGCTGCATATTTGTTCATAATTGCCTCTGACCAACAACTTCTTTCCTTAGTGAAAGAGTTAGGATGGTTATCACATGGACAAATACACTGTGACAAAACTGCCAAATAAAAAAAAATATAAAGCACAACTAAGAGCAGAGAATGGTGAATAAGCAAGCAGAATGAATCATAAAATTGTCATCACAGTGTCTTGATTCAGCCAAAGAGCCAGAGAAAGAAATCCCAAGCACAAAACCAGGCTGGAGAGAAAACAGACTGAGAGCAGCCCTGAGGAGAGGGACTTTGGGAATTTAGAGGATTTGGTTAAGGAGAACATCAGACAACATCAGACAGCAATGTGCATTCATATCCCAGAAAGACAAATGTATCCTGGGCTGCATCAAAGGCAGCATGGCCAGCAGGGCAAGGAGAAGGATTCTATGCCTTTCTACTCCATTGTCATGAGACCTATGAGACCCCACCTGAATTACTGCATCCAACTTTGGGGACCCCAGCCTAAGACCAATGGGGACTTCTTCGAGTGAGTTTAGAGGAGACTCATGAAGCACCTCTTCTATGAGGACAGGCTGAGAGAGTATGGGTTGTTCCACATGCAGAAGCAAAGGCTTCAGTGGAGACCTTACTACAGTCTTCCAGCACCTGAAGGGGGCTTACAAGAACAGAACATGTTGGATGGGGCATTGAGCAGCATGGTCTAGCAGAAGGTGTCCCTGTCCAGTGAAGAGGAGTTGGAACTATTCCCTTCCAACTCAAACCATTCTATGATTCTATAATTCTATGATTTTATGATTTTAGTTATCATATGGAAGTATTGTCTATAGTACCTTTTCCTGATGTTCAGTGTAACAAGCACACTAACTGTCTTTTTATAATTTGTTCTTCAGAAAGCATACTAATTTGTAGAACTTAGAAAAGCATAAAGAATTCTTTCATCAAATAAATAAAAGAAAGATCCATTGTACCGTGTGGTGTGATTGTGGTCCATGAGAACAATTTTTTGTGATACATAAAATATACAGTACGATTTAAAGCACAGCATTATAGGTCTTCAACTAATATAATTTGATGGAACTATATCACAAGCAAAGTTATGATGGTGACAATGACTCCTACTGCACAAGTCCAGTCTAATTTTTTTTTCTTCTTTATGAAAAATTAGCTTAATCTGGTATTTTTAGTGTTCTAAGAGTTTGCAATCTTCTTCTGAAAGCAGATTTGGTACATTCAAAAATAACAGTATGTTCTGATAAGAGGCAGGGTTTCTAGTGTAGTCAGAAAATTGCTTGGAAAAATAAAGGGGGACAGATACAGGGGTCTTTCAGCATTAGTGGTTCTTGAAAACTAATTTACTGGCTAATTTTCACTTTAAGGCACATATGAGTTGTGCAATAGGACTCCAGGGGTGAGATAGCGCATGTAACCTGTGTGCAGGCTGCATGTGTGTGCCACTTTGCCTGATTGACACTTCATTGCTTAACACTTGGCTCTTTGTAACTTGTTTATCCAAGTGCATGATTCTTGTGCAGCATGACTTTTTTGAGGAATAATTTTTGATAGTCCAAGCCTATAATTTGATTTCAGCAACAGGCCTTCAGGGACTGGAGTATTTGTTCTAACTTGACTTTGCTTCTCCCTGCTGAAGTACTTCACTCAGAATACACACACCCACTCGCCTCAACGTTTAGCAAAGTGTGCTCATTGTCCTGTATTGTAATCTCAAAGGTCAGGGCATTGAACCATTAAATATTCAATTTATTCATGTAGGTACATTACACGTGTTTCAGTGTTTTCTTAAATGATTTGACATTAGCAAAAGAACACTGAGGCAAAAGAAACTGTACAGAAGAGAAAGGCCTTAGGCAATATACAACAACAAATCATAACAGATATTAAAACCAGATTTAATATACATATTTTTGTAAAAAAACCCTTCCTTCATTACAGGAGTGTTACCTAGAGAATGACTGCTCATCCAGTTTGCTGTACAATAACTTACAAAATTCTATTAAATTTCTTGATAAAAATTATGTTATAAATTAACTCATATCAAATCAACCTCCTTATATACATTCAGCCTATAAATATACAAAGTTTCCATGTGGGATCCTGTATCACTCTGATTCTGAGAGGTCTAACTAGAGGTGAACTAAAACTGATGTGTTTTCCTTTTCTTCATCTAAAGCAGGCTTTCTTTCAGCTGTTTACTCATTTACTGTGTCTGCTTTTTATAAATATTGAAAAGTTAAAATTTATTGAGCCCAACATTCACTCTCCTTCAATTTCTAAATTATAGATATGAGATTTTAGTTGATTTTATATTTTTAACTGTGAGTATTCATGGAAGAAATTTGTGATTTTCCCTCAAGGGATAAAATGTCACTCCAAAATCAAGACTATTTAAAAAAATATAAGCATATAATGCATAATAAAAGAATACTAAAAAATTTGAACTATTGGGTATAAATTACTTGTACAGATCTTGTGAAAAACATGTAGCTCTCATCCTTTTCCTTTTCAGGATTCTGCTGAGATGAAGACTACAAAGACATAAAATAACATTTTTCATATTAATGGACAGCATCCAAAAGAAGATAATTTTGCAATTAGAAAAATTTGCTGTATATTAATGTTCACAGTATTTAATGATCTGAGAATTTAACAAAGTAAAATTTTACAAATTTTTACTTCAAACATTTGGCAAGGAACAGTATTGCCCTACAGAGATAGAATGTAAGGAAGATGATAATTTAGAGGCAAAATCTGCCAACCTGCTTGTATTGATGTTTTTTACTCTGAAGTTGTCCTAGTGAGATCAATAAGATTACTGGAACAGTAATGCTCTACTTACTGAGGGCATTAGTGTGAGAAGGCCTGGCAGAATCTGGCATTTACTGTGTCTTACTGGCCAAAAACTGTTTTTTTTCCAATACTTTTTTTTTTTTTTTTCTGTAAGTACATTTGTTTTGCCACTCATTGTAGCATTCTCTTCTTAGGAGGATAAGACCTCGTCCTCTCTTTGTGAAACCAGAAAAATACCATCTGTGTTTGCTCTTCTTCACTCTTGAACCACTGAAAGCAATACAAAAATTGGCATTGATTCAGTGAGAGTGGAGACTTGACCCTGACATTCTGAGCCCTCTTAAGACAGTGTAGCCCTTTAGTGGTGCTTGACATAGGACTGGATCATACCCGAGGTACATATCATTTGCAAAAGGTGAGTCACTTCACTGTTTTTATCTCTTCAAGCAGTGGTGATGACCTTCTTGCAACTGGTTGAGGGAGAATAGAGACAAGGGTGGAAATAATTATGAAATCTTTTGTTAGAGAGTAAATTCCACTGTGAAGCTAATATCTTTTTCCTTTTCTGTATTAGTTGCTGCTGCTGCTGCCATACACTTATCTTTGTTGCAACTTCCATGTGCCTGAACACGATTCGCTGGCTCCATGTTCTCATGCTATTGTTCAAGATGTTTCTATGGAGAGTGATTTAATTTCACTAGATTTGTGGTTTTCTCCTGCTGTGCCTGTATAATGGCATTGAAGCAGATTGTTGAAAGGGAGAGTCTCAAGCCAGGTGGAGTTAATTAAGCTGAGGTAGGTACCCCCAGTCCTTCTCACATGCAAAAGAGTATAGAGCAAACCTGGCAGCTGACGATATCATAAATGTAAATATATTTTTGATGACAGATTATGTCATGTAAAAATAGTGAAAGCAACTGAAAAATAAGGCAATATACTGTCTGCTTAAATTGCAATTCCCACTAAGGAAGAAGTAATTTATTTGCTGTGAATAAATGAACAGTCATAGGGCTGGAGAAAAACTCACTGAGTCTTAAGAGAAAGGACTTGATACACGTGCAAGAAAGACACAAGACCCCCCTCTTCCCCTCCCTGCAAGAGTCCATGTTATGCTCACACGTTGATATATTGAATTTGGAAATTCCTCTAACTCCTGACATGCTAAAAAGTGACTGAAACATACTAGACACACACACAAAAAAATCAGATGACACCCTATATTACTTGTGACTCATTCTGTTGGGGAAAAACATGTGAAGTTAAGATTTTTCTGAAACCTGCCAAAATTTACAAACTGCAGAAACATAGACTTGCTTAAACCATATTTACAATGATGAACTGACATGAAACAAAGAAACAACACAGAGATCAAGGTACATATAAGGCAATCTCATACAAATTTAGGTAGAATGGAATGAGGAAATTGTTTTTACTTTTGCTAATGTGAGCATATTTTACAAAATTAGTGTAACTCAATACAAGATACATGTGACAGAGTCAGGTGAGAACAAGCAGAAACTTGTAGATCATCTGTAATAAAGAATGGACCTAAGTGTGGCAGAGAAACTCTCTGGATCTGGATCTTAATGTATTGAGAGGGAATGAAAAGATGAAACTGGGAAACAGCTAATGGCCACAGCATGCTTTTCGTCTTGATGAACTAATTTCCCAGAGGAATGTGTTTTCCTGCAGGAGTATGTTTGGCATGAAAATTAAATGGAAGCATAAGCAGTTTATCTAAGGTATTTTATCTAATCTGTGCATGTATTTTAAATCCATCAGAACAGAATCCAACACTAACAGTCTTTTACAACAAAGCAGTCAGAGGGCTGAAATTAACCACTCTGCTTACATCATCTGAACATAGCATTTTTTTCCCTTTTCTTACTCCCTATGGGAATACTGTTGGGTCACTCAGAGGTGACTGCATGAAAGCAAATAACAAAAGATGGATCTTCACTTTCACGTGTAAGGTGCTATGGTCCAGAACTTATTCTCATTTTTGATGAAAAGAGATTTTCTGTCTGTAAAGCAGACAAAGGCAGTTGCCAGGATCTTAACCCTGGTCTCCATCTGTCACAGTTACTAAAAGACTACAGCTGCCACACTGGGGCAGAGTAAGCAGCAGGTATGAGGAGTCATGGCCTAGTCCTTTCAAGACTTTGAAGAATAGGGCCAGCATTTGGCCTTGGAGTGGATTTGATGCCACCCAGGTAGAGAGAATAACAGAGAGATCATCAGAATGACGTGCTCTTTTTGTGCTGCTGAACTTAGGACTTAGACTGAATAAGATGATTGCAGCCTGATGTTTCTCACATTTCTGATTTCTTAAGTGGAAAGATAAGAGATAGAATATAACATTATGTTTCCTCAGTAATTGATTAGATAATGGATTTCAGAGTGATGTGGCAATGGTACATAACAAGGTATTAAATGTAATTGTAGTTTGAGTTGCAGTTCTGGGCTTTCAACTTTCCATGAGTTCTTTTGACAAATATGGAGAAAAGAATCCTGTAGTTACTGAGCCTTCTGTATCTGTTGTAACACTAACACATTTCTTCAGTGTCATCTG